>NC_072014.1:33232386-34580719 GCF_027791375.1 Indicator indicator | reverse complement strand
CAGTCTGTTTATTCAGTCTCTATCCTAACCTTGCTCCTCTGTGAGGTTGGAAAGAAATTGCTGTGCTTCTGTGTTGGCCCCTTGTGGGACATATTACTTTCTGCTGCTTGGAAGGATCCTTTCTCCCTCTTTCCTGCTAATCCAAACCCATAAAAGCATCTTAATAGTGCTGGAATGATTGACTAAAGGTTTTCTTACTGTAATTTATATGCATATCAATAATTACTTAGTTGACTTCTATTTTTTTGTACGGGGCATGATGTCTAATGGCTGGAGATAAAAACTGGAAAATTTTAGTTTAGGGTAATCTTATAAACTCTGTCCAAGACCAAATATATGCCACCTCTGACTCTCTTTCCCTGTGATAATTTTTGAGTTCTGAATTTCTCACAGTTGCCTCCACTAAAATATCGGTTTACATCCATGAGAACATTTTTTTGGTATAGGCTTAGTCTGGAGTGTGAAAAAAATCTCAGCTTTGTAATTCAACATTTGTAGTATGTTTTATGGGAACATTAATGTCTCTGAAACTTGATTATGGAAATATTTGTACAGGGCAAACAAAAGCTCAGTGAAAATAAATCCATAAAATAATTAAGGTAATATTGGTGGTTTTCTATTTTTATTATAATTTGCCCTTTTCTAAACATTTCCCAATCTCTCTGGAAGCTTCTTTCCCCTCACTGATTTAGAATGAGCTGCATCCCAAGTGAGGTCACATCTACTGGAGATACTATTTAAAATTATTTCAAAGGTATCCCTGGCAATATTTGTAGTTTCTAATGACACACCAGCATCAGAGAATTATGATGCTAAATACTGTTAAGATTTGAGGGCTCTAAAGGAGTGAAGAAAAAGAATTTTAGACAGCCATTGACATTAGGCCTCCTGGTTATTGGTGAGCAGCTGGGGTTTTCAGCATCTAGTACATAAATATGAAGCAATTGACTTGATGGTTATGCTGTGAAAGATATGTATTTAATGAATTTTAACTAAACAGCCCTCTCTCTTTTTTTTTTTTTTCTTTTTTCTTCTTTTTCTTTCTGTAGGAATGTTGGATTTTTTAATTTGTTATATTTCTTGTCATACACATAGGTTTGAAATTCTGTAGGGTCACTGTAGCAATCCTGAGGTAGACAAGGGAAATTTGGATTGAGCTTCAGACACATTGAATCAAGCTGTTTGTGTAGCCGGAGCACCAGCTGAAGTTCCAGGTAGGGCTCAGTTATGGTGGTCTGAGTCAGGCATTCAGCTGAGCACTGCTGCCTTGTGAAAGTCAGGTGGTAGGGAAGCATATCTGGTCATAAGAAAGATAAGGTGGGAGCCCTTCAGCAGTTTATGTGATAGCTTTGGAAGTGAGAGAGCTGTTCTCTACCTGGCCTTGTGTTTTTAGTGCAGCTCTGTAGTCTTTGTACTGGACTGGAGCCGCACAAAATAAATGTATTTATAGTCTCAGGCAGTGTTCAGAATGAGTGTTTATGCATAAAATTGCTTGCTGAAGTAACTCGATGCCACAAGAAAGCTGGGCCAATTGAGAATTTGGGTCACCCTACCTAAGAAGATTCTGTAATTAGAGCATCTTTTAGAGAACGTATTTACATTTTTACACGGAATAGTTGGAAAAGCCTTTAACTTTCAACCAATCTATCCCCTTTCCTCCTGAAACATATTTTTATAGATTCAAATCATTTAGCACCACAAAAAAATCATCATTGCAGGATTTTCAAAAACCTGTTTCTCATTTTGAGAAAGATTTAAAATAATTTTTTGTCTGCTTGTGTCACTCTGTGTACAAAGCTCTACAAAATAAAGCTGGCAGAGGTTACATGCAATGAAAATAAAAAAGAATGAGTTCAAATGAAAAAAAATTGAGACTCAAGATTTTTGTGTTTCATTTTTAAACTGCTAGCAAAAAAAGTACTGTATGCTCTGTATGCATGATGAATGCTGCATACACTGCAGAAAAAAAATCTTTGGAAAAGTGCCTGCAACTGATGCAGTGGGTTTTGGGCAGAATTTTTTTTTTTTTTTAATGGAACAGAATTTTAAAAAATTGTATTAGTCCTCAAGCCTTCTTTTTGCTGTGCTCAATTATTTTTTGGAAGAACAATTCATTATGCTCATTATTTTCCAGTATTTCTTCTCTGTTGCTACTGTGGAGAAAGCAGACAGCACATATCTGAAACCTCACAGATCAGACTTTAATGTTTCATAGATTTAGAACAAAGAAATTAAATTGCTAACGTTATTGTTTAGCGCAAAATTTGGCTTTTATTTAATAGCTTCTTCTAATGATGACCCATGTGTAATGCACACTTGCATGATTAGATTTTTATATCTTAACATTTTAAATTAAAGTGTTAGAATTCCTACCAGCAGAGAATTTCCAGAGTAGCATTTGATAATGCGAGAGTTCTCCAGAATAGTACTATGAATGTTTGACAAAGTCTCATAATGTCAAAGTTTAAATTATTGAATAGCTACAATTCTGCTGTAGAAAGTGCAATGTAGATTAATAGACATAAAAGGAAAGTTCATGTTCCAGATGAAGTAGCTGAGTAAATATATCATCTAAGTGGTTGATAAAGTAGCTAAATTACTATAAACAAACAATAAAACATCTTAGTGGAAATATCTCTGAGAAGTTGCATATTGGAAGAGTAAAAAGATAAATGCAAATTGTAAATAGATAAAAGGGAAAGGCTGGATGGCAGATCTTTGATGCAATATGTAGGCTCTCTTGGCTCTCTGTCTAATAAAGTTGCTGTTCTTGAAGAGTAATGACTGTTCCCTCTGACATGGAGTAATACATAGGAGAAGACAGTTGACATAAGATGGATACAGTCTATTTCTGCCACTAAAGACTCATAATGGAAATATTTCTGGGCAACGTATTATGAAAATGTTCAGGAAAAGTAAAATGCTGAGACTGTGTACATCATTAATCAATTCTAAGCCATCTTAATGCATAATGGAGTGAGAAATCAGAATCCCTAGATACTTGTTTTATTAGTGAGCCCAGTCCGGCAAAGTATCGATTCACTGCATGCCACACAAATGGCTTTCCCCCTGCCTCCCTGTATCATTATCTTTGAAAGTTTTAGTTTCCAAGAAAATATCCAGGTTGGAACTGATCACTCTCCACTCTTAAGGCTTAAGAGGTGAAATATGTGGGTTTATGCCAGAGGTACTTGTGGAAGCATCAAAATTCTTGTCTTCCAACCAGAGGCTATGTGCCATCAGCAGCGCAGGCAGCTGGGCGTTTTCAAGACGTAGCTAAGGTAGAGCTGTGTTGGAAAACAGTCTGTCTTCACAGAGTGCACCTGGAGTACTGCCCCCCACTTTGAAGTCCTTCAGGGAAGACATGGACCAGTCTGAGTGGGTCCAGAGGATGGTTGGAGCACCTCTCCTGTGACAACAGGCTGAGAGACTTGGGGTTGAGAAAACTCCAGAGAAATCTGATTGTGGCCTTTCAGTATTTAACAGGGGATTATAAGAAAGATGGGAACAGACTCGTTTAGTAGGGCCTTTTCTGACAGGACAGAGGGTAATTGTTTTAAACTGAAATGAGGTAGATGTAGACTAGATATAAGGAAGTAATTTTTTTATGATGAAGGTGAAACACCATAGCAGGTTGCCCAGAGAGGTGGTAGATGCTGCATCCCTGGAAACATTCAAGGTCAGGCTGGATGGAGCTCTGATCAAACAGAGCTCATTGAAGATGTGCTTGCCTACTGCAGAGGGGTTTGATTAGATGAGTTTTAAGGTCCCTTCCAACCCAGACTATTCTAGGATTCTATGAAAAAGGTAAAAATTAAAGATCCTAGCAATGGCAGCAGAGTTATCTATAGTATCCCCTCCCAGCTAACAAGAGGCAGCCTGGAAAAGATGGAAGAATTCCTGTCTTGTGGGATTTTACCTTACTTTATGCTAAGTTTTTATCTTTTTATTGTATTTTTCATCCTATTTCCAGTGGAGAACTCTCATGTAGATCAAAAGGTAATGGTAATAAGCTGAACTGATGAAACTTTCAGAAGAAAAGGGGAGGAAAAGAGATAAAACGTTGTAACTGTTCTCAGTAAGGGGAATTGCTTGAAAATGCTAAATTTCTGATTCTCATTGTTTTCTCCAAATGATGCTTAAAAAAAGATGAAAAGTTTCTAAGCAAATGAAGCTAGTAAAAAGTAATACTAAAATTACACTGATAACTTCTAAATTCAGTATTATGTTATGTAACGAGTATATTCATTATGATTTATGGGGAATATTGTTGGCTACAAAAGCTAGATAATAAACTGTTTTTTTTTCTCTTTTTAATAACAGACTAATCTCACAAGCATCATTTAATCAAATGTTTCTTTCAGAGGTTTTCTTACCCCTGAGTTAGGTCTGTGATATTTAAAATATTCAGTAGGTGACAATTTACATTTCCAAAGAACACATGAAGAAATGGTCAAATTCTTGCCACATGCCAATATGATGAACACTTAAGCGCTATTAATTCCCTTTTATTATGGGCATGGGGACAAAGGAAACTTAACTGACTTGCACAAGGCTGCTGAGGAATTAGTGATAAAGATGATGAGACCTTGTAGATTCTTTATCTCCTTTCAATACCCAGATGAAATATAATGATATTCAAGAGGAAAACTACTGACCTAACAGTTTGTAAAAACCCTAAGAAAAAAGAGAATCGGAAGATGGAAACTCGTTAAAATGAAGGAGTGCCCCATTTTGACTCTTTCTTTCCACCAAATGACATCTCCCTGGTCAGCAGAGACTCATCAGGTGTCTCATTCAGGTGGACAGAATTTTAATCTTTGGCATAATTGATCATTCATTCTACTTACCTGTTGTGGAAATTACTAAAAAAACTAATGACTTTTTCCTCTTACTCTGTATATAGAGACTTACAGTCTTTTTGCTCACAGTAGAAGTTGCCTGAATGATATGACCCAGGGGAATGTTGTACATCTTTATGTGATCAGTCTTCAAAACCCCAGTCTTGTTCATTTTAAGACAAAGTGGCAAAAATCCCACTGAGTTTTTGAATCACTGGATAGGTGAGCTCTGAATTCTCATATTAAAATACAATTAGGCTATTTAAGTACGGTGCCTTTAAGATAAATCATACCTGAACATGGAAGGACCATTGTGGTACAAAGTACATAACCCCTCCCCCCCCAAAGTCTGAACTTGAATGAGCTCTGAACTTTCATCTAGAACTTAGTATTTGCTGCTGAATTTTCAGGTATCCCATAAGCCATAGGTCAGCCTCAGTTTCTCAGACAAGGTGTGGAATAACACTGCTGGTGCATTTCTCCGTGTTGCTGTTTCCCACAATATCACCAGATGTGTCTGTTTGCCAGTGACACAGCACCTGCAGGGGAAAAGTTACTCCGGGCCAGGTTCCCTTCATTTTGCATTCCTTAGCAAGAGCAGAGAGCTTTTCTGGAGCAGTGATGGAAGTGCAGTATTTGTGTGTAGGAGAGCTGGAAGCAATGCCCTTTGGGATCTGTGCTGGTTTGGGGCCAGACAGATCGTCTCTTGCCCCGAAAGGGACAAAAGAATGAGACTCACACAAACGGATTGGAGAGTGATGGAAAGTTTAAATGGAAAAGCAATTGGTGAAGCTACAGAGAACTACAAACTACAAAGCATAGTGACAAAGAGTATCCCAAAGCGTACAGAGCCTGTTACATAATTCCCAGAGCTTCCCAATCCTTCCCTTCTTCCCACCTGAGGGTAAACCCAAACCCCCCAGGGCTCTTTCTTCCCCCTCCCACTGCTAGGCAAGTCTCAGGCTGGCCAGGTCTGAGACTGCCCCCCCTCCATTCTCCTCCTGGCATTAGGCCTAGACAGGCCTAAGAGGCCTTGAGGATACTCCCCCGGCATTACCCGATAAGAGAGGACATCTCCCATGGGAGCGGAGAGGGAAGAAAGAGGAAGAGAATGACTTTGCAGATGGCCTTATAGGGTGCAGGATTTATGGGTAGAAATACGTCGTTTCCTGTGTCCACCCCTGTGGGTGGGCACCCAGGACACCAGAGGTGTATCTCATGCGGCAGTGGCAGGGGGCACCCAGCCTAAACTGCCACAGGATCACATGTTTTTCCTTTACTACTGTGTTGAGAATTGCTTATAAATATTCCACTTTCAGATTACCACTTCCTTCTAATTTCCCATTTTAATTTACTTTTGGTTTTCATTAACAATGGTTTTGGCAATCCAGATTATTTCACTTTATTTCCCTAGATAGTTTTTATGGCTTGCATTTAAAAACTCACAATATCCTACTAAATAATATTTAGCATTTAAGCCTAGTTTCCTTGAAGATGAACAAACAAAATAATAATAAAAAGTACTGTGGCATTTCTGTGTTCAAAGTACTGTTTTGTTTTGTTTTTTTTCCTGCCTTTCAGCCAGGATTTATATGATTTGTATTTATCTTTCCTATAGAGACAGAATTATCTGAAATTTGGAGGAAATATTTCCTGTAAATAAGGAATACTAGAATGAATAGTTTTTAATTATCTCTGCATTGCCTAAGTGCTGAACTGATGTGGTTATGATCTTCATCACTGTGTGAAGAACAGTGTAGGGATTCAAAAAAACAAGCAAGACATGTAATGAAAATCTTCCCTGTCCAACCAAAAGTGATTGATTTGCTTGTCTTTCAGTGAGAAATGCCACAGAGCTGGAAAATCTGTCTGTCTCTGGCTCTGCTGAGGGAGTTTGAGTTATGTTTCTTAATAACGCTGCGTTATATTTAGAGGCGACTTAGGAAGATGTTGCCCTTCTTTCCCTGAAGGCAAGATATGATCCAAGTTGCCTGATCAGATTAAAACTGGTGTTGTTGAGTGTAATCAACATGTATCAAATAACATGATTAGGAAACTTGATAGTGCAACTTTCTTGAGGCTGACTCTAGGCCTTATTGGATACATCATTTTTCTGCAGAAGAGGGGACATGCTGGAGGAAGATCCAGCATGTATAATGCATACCCGACTAGCATGCTGATGAATGTGGATGAAGTCAAATAGTAAAACTGGAGTAACTGTTCAAATCTGCCCCAAGTGCTGTGTGTAATTGATAAATAACTACTAATAACCAGAGTAATAACAGTTTTGTTATGCATATGCTTAGTAGAAATTTAGCTTTCAAGGGGAAGTTCAAGCATATCTGGGCTTTTCTCAGCCTTCAATAGCAAGGCTGCACTGCAGCTGCTCTGTGTTGGCTTCTTGCAGCACAGCAGCCACATAGAGCTGTGCTGGGCAGGGATCCTACTGCACAGCCACTTTTTGTGCTCTGATGAACTCATTTAATCAGGGCTGGGTAGGAATATACAGAAAGATACACTGGCTCTGCTGATGTATGGTGGCTGTCTGCTGCTGGAACAGGATCACATCTGACATGGGTTTGTACCCTTCATTACTCGACTTCAAGACTGTTTTTGAAAACATGTCACTGCACTGTTAATGCCTACTCTGAGAACCACCCTAGATGGTCCCTCAGCTATGGCAGAAAGGCTTCTTTAATATTTAAGCACATTAAAGTCACACAAAATAATTGGTGACTTTATGATTTAGTTTGATGATAGGCAACTTGCACTGATCTTCTCCTTAATCCCATTTGAGTAGGTGGCTCTTGGACAATTAAGACTAGTAGCTTGCCAATAATTATGCCAATTTTAATGCCAGCTTTTAAATTTTATTTAATTACTGTGAGGTTCACTTTAAGTTTCCAATCCAATAGCATTTTATTCATTAGTGACCTAAGAGATATAGAGCACTGCAACAGTCACTTTGATGAAGATTTTGTTGGTTAGAAGAGGATCAGACACTGCTGCTATAATGAAGCGTGCCTTTGAAAATGGAGGACCAGCACAGGCAGGTGAAAAGAGAAGATCTTGCTGCTGTAGGTGTATCCTGGTGAGCCAACCAGGCTTGCCAGCCAGAGGGACAGGCAGATAGTGAAGTCTCTAAGGAGAAGGGGTAATTCCCATGAGCGAATTAAAGAGTGTCTTAAAAGCAACTGATGAAACTTAGATCTGTCTTCTGGCTGGGGCCTCTTCTGGAGTTCTCCTAGGGCTGGAAGGGGCACACAACAGATCTTTTGAGAGAGTTAGAAAGGGTATTGACACCAGCAGCTAAAACTGCAATGCTAGAAGTGGTGTTTATGTGGGCAGGGAGTGATAAAGGTGGCCCCTTCCCATGGACTCCTGGCTACCGAGGACATTTTTTACATGACTGGAAAAGGCTGCTTTGAGGTCTGGGATAGCAATGGGGCAGAGCTGAAGGTATAGCCACAAGCTCTGAAAAGGAACCACTGGACTCAAATGTCATGTGTTGTTAACTGGAAATTTGCAGAAGTCTTTCTAAAAGAGATGTTTACATTAAATCCTCCCATATCTGTGAGAATGAAAAAGTTGCTAGTTTCAATGAGTGGTTTTGTTCCAAAGAAATTCCTTCAAGAATAAAATGATGGAGATTTTCTCATTTTCGTATTAATACGTCAGTTAAATATTTATAAATAGAAGCCTCTGTGCTGCACTTTGAAGCCAGCCTGTTTCTGAGATACATGTTAGTGTCCAAATCCGTCACTATAAAGTCCTAAATTTTTTAATTAGGTTTGTCAGTTTATAAGCAAAGTAAGGTTTCTACATCAGATGTTTCTTTGAGATACAGAAGCTGTTTCCTTGATGTTTTGGGTTATTTAAATGTTTTGCAATGCAAATTCTAGACATAGTCTTACAGAAGGCTAAATTAGTTTGAAAAACATAGGTCATATCAAAGCTGGTTTGAGTTCATACAGTAGAAATTGCTGTAAGGCATCTCTCTTATGTGGTAAAAGACTTCCTATCTTTCCCTTTCTTTTAACATTTTTGCCCAGATGTTACAATATAAAATTCCCTATAAATTAACAATATAAAAATATACTCAATTGATAGACCTCTCTACATTTTCCAGAAGGAGCTGTAGCATTTTATAGCACATTTTATAGATCATATTCTCTGTGGAAGAGAGATTCAGATTTCAGGTTTGTTTGTTTTTTGGATTCTGCATGGCTAACATGCTGGAACAGTCAGGGTCTGTATGTGCCATGGCTTCCTTCTCCTGACAGGGCATATGGTAAAAAAACCAAACAATATAAAACCCAAACAAACATGATGCAAGCATTTCCACTGAGCGAGTACCATTCCACTGGGTTCTGCCATACTTACTGTTCCAAGGAGCACAATTTAAAACACAAATGCTACTTTGATTCATCTGATGGTCCTGAAGGTCCAAAGAATAAGCAGAATTTCTCAGCTTGCCTAAAGATGTTTAAAGGATAGAAGTTTAACACAGATTTTAATGAAAAATATTTTCAGAGCAATTGTGTAATTTACATTTAATCTTATTTTAGAACTTTTTTCTCTAAAATAGAAATGGAACCTTAAGTAGAAGTACTCATGCTTTGCACAACCATGTGCAATCTCTTTGTGTTGAATTCCTATACAAATGATGATATAAAGGTTCAGATTGCAGAATAAAGTTGATTAACAGTAACAGCTGATTTTGGTAACCAAATAAAAGCTTTAGAAAATGTTATTACTTCAGAATAGTTCCAGCTCACATTTAAGAATACTTTGCCAATTCTTGGAAACAAACAACAAATGAGGAATAATTTGGCAAAGAATTTGTGGTTAATATACAGCCTTTTATATAGGAATTAAATACAACAGAATTTGTCTTGAGTCTGAAACATATTACATGATTCAGCTGAAAGGTTTGATACTGCCTTCCCTTCTAGTCTTTAAGCTGATATAAGCTCAGGGAAGACTGATGAGTGCTTACTTCATTAGTGGTCATGCATATGCTTCTCACTGCTAAGTTTTGCAATACTGTGACTCCAAAAACTTGTCCTTATGTGTTGACCTGGAAGAAGGATAAAACACAATGCAAATATAAGTATGCAGAGGAAGTCCCAAGGGAGAAAACAAGCGTTTTTTTCTGAGAATGGTTTATTCTAATAAGACTTTAAGGTAAAAGTAATCTGTAAACTTTACAGTTTTGAAGAATGAGAGGTTAAAATGCCATGAAAGCTCTTTTTGTATGTTAAACTTAACAGCCTTCCCCCCCAACCTTCTTAATGCAGTGGGGAATGCTGAGATATTTTAAGCGCAAACAAATAAATATTCGTTCTCCTTCCATCTCCCTGGTTTGTTACAGTTTGTGGAATTAAACAGGTGAGCAGCAGAAGGCTTACAGGCCTTTATAGAAGAGGAGCAGAAAGATTGCAGGCAAAAATGCCTTTAGTTTTGAAAAATGCCAAATATTTTAAAGAAAAGACATTCCTATTAAAGTTTATTTTACTCAAAATGGTGATAAAACACCTAATGTGCAGTGTGTGAAACTATTTTTGACAGTAAAGATTCAAAACTAATTCCAAGTACCACAAAATTGTAATGCTTTACAAAGTGTTAAAGACTGACATTTTTCTTCCTCTGTCTGGGACTGTCAGAAGTTTCTGAATATGACTTCTAAAACTCTCATTACTGCCTTACAGCCATGTTCACAAATGCAGACACCTCGTGGGATGCCTCTGTGGGGAGGATTTTTCTTGGAGATAAAAATGATGTTTTCTTTAGATTCAATCCTATGGCAGCCCTGAAGATATTTTTGGTTTGTTTCTCATCAAAAACTAGAGACTTTAAAAGCTAGAAACAGCACTTAGAATTCTTCTTCTAAAAATGATGTAATTTCCAGCTTCCAAGGAGGAAGTAACATCACTGTTGGATGAATTTGGTGTATTTTTTTTTCCTCTTCAGCTGGCTACTCAAGATGGCTCAAGCAGGTTTATGACAGGAACACAATTGCTGGTGCTTCGGCTACATCAGCTTTGGGCAACCCAGTACATTGCACTGCAACCCCATACAGCCCAGTCTTTGTCTGTTGGGTGTCAGTTGCAGACCCTTGGTCTAATTCTTTGTTTACAGCAAGTCTATTACTTAATTTGAGAAGTAATTGAAGTCCAATGAAAAATTGGAAAGTGAGCACCTTTGATTGTGCTGTTTTCTGTGATAAGAAAATGCCCCTGTACTCTGCACTGGTGAGGCCACACCTTGAGTACTGTGTTCAGCTTTGAGCCTCTCACTACAAAAAAGACATTGGCACGCTGGAGCAGGGCCAGAGAAGGGCAGTGAAGATGTTGAAGAGTCTGGAGAACAGGTCCTGTGAGAAGTGGCTGAGGGAACTGGGATTGTTTAGTCTGGTTAAGATGAGGCTCAGGGGAGACCTTCTCAGTCTCTACAATTCCCTGAAAGGAGGTTGTAGCAAGGTGGTTGTTGGTCTCTTCTCTCTAGCAACAAGTGATAGGATGAGAGGAAATGGCCTCAAGTTGGGCCAGAGGAGGCTTAAATTGGATATTAGAAGAAACTTCTTCAAGTGTTAGCAAAACTTCTGCAAGTGTTACCAACAACTGGAACAGGCTCCCCAGGGAGATGGTTGAAATCCCCATCTCTGGAGGTGTTTAAAAGATGTGCAGATGTGGTGCTAAGGGACATGGTTTAGCACCAGATGTGGCAGGGATAGATAATGGTTGGACTCAATGATCTTAAAGATCTTTTCCAACCCAGATGGTGCTATGATTCTATAATTCTGTGCAGGCTAGTTTTGGAAAAAGGGTAACACCCTACACTGACAGTATTGTGTCAGGATATTCAGTGAAATGGAGATGGTTGAAATATTCTATCAGGAGTACCAAAGATTTTCAACAGCAACAGAATTTGTGTAGAAGCATCTAATAACAGCCATCTCTGTAATAGACATGGTTTTGGGCACTCCTGTGTTACTAGTGACTAGCTGTCCAGGAAGGCAAAATTGAAGGCATATTTCTTAAACTGATTGAGAGACATATGCATAATCTTTAATAAGCTATTAATTAGAAAGATACCTGCATTTACAGCCTCAACAGATACTGCACAACTGTGCTTTGGAGTGCCTGCTTATGCATGAGTAGCACAGGCAGGCTGAGCTGGAGGCAGACAGAAGCCGCGGGCAGACAAATCCCTCCAGCATTTGAATATATGCAAATAATGCATTAGCTTTCCATGAGGAATTGTGGTGGAATTAGCATCCAGGTCACCAAACTGTATTTTTTTGGTCCCAGGCTGATCCGCTCGCAGAGAAGTAGCTTGCACCACTGCCACCCCCATGCCGCTCTGTGGAAGGCTGTCATTAGTGATTACAACTTTTGTGTCTTTAATTACTGAGATACGTTAATTCAATCTGATGCAAAATGAACTTAAGGCTCTGTGGATTCTCCTTTGTGCTTTTTTAAAAATAGAGTTTCATAAGAGAGCTTGAAATTTAGTTCACTGTGAACTTTCTAGAAGTTGCTATTGTCAGTGAGTTTGGGACCAGTTTTGACCAAGACTGTTTACAACATTCTGGGGCACCTGATGAAAATTTGAGGTCTTGGAGGAGTTCCCTCATACTCATTATTTCGGTCACAAGGGAAAACCCAGGATATAATTTTTTTCAGGTTACTCTTGTTTTTTTAGTCCAAGTCAATAAGGCTTATGTCCATCAGTGCCCTCCAAAATAGGCAGTCTGTATCTATAAGCTAAGCAGCAAAGAAGATAGACATGCAGAGAGGAAAGTGGTTTTGGAAGATTATAAATGGAACAACGGTGAGGCCAATGCACTACTGAGCTACATACACTATTTTTTTTCCTGTCTCTTCCAGTCTAAAGCCTTCACTGAGTCTGGCTGTCTCTTGGCTCAGATGGGTTTTAAGCAGTGCTATGTTTACTGCATATAAATACATATGGAAAATAATAACATTATAGTGACAGCTGTCTAATTTAAATAGGACTCACAGGTTATTGTGCCTTGTTGAGACACATGTACATGCCATTCCCTTTTCATAACAGTGCAATAGGACAAGGAGCAATGGTTTTAAGCTGAGGGAGAGTAGGTTTAGACTGGCTCTTAGGCAGAAGTTCTTCAGTATGAGGGTGGGGGGACTGTGGAATAGGTTGCCCTGGGAGGCTGTGGATGCCTCCTCTCTGGGGGTGTTCAAGGCCAGGTTGGAGGAGGCCTTGAGAAGCTGAGTCTAGGTGGGAGGCATCCCTGCCCATGGCAGAGAGGTTGGAGTAGATAATCTCTAAGGTCTCTTCCAACCTAAGCTATTCTATGATTCTTTGTAGAACTAGATTCAGACTTGACTTGCAGGCTCCACTCTCCCAGAGTTATCCTACATGTCCTTCTGGGTCATCAACTGGAGGACAACCATGAAACCCAGAAGCATATAAAATGACCCTACAGATGTATTTTTATTATGTTTAAGCATCAAGTTTACTCCAGGCATGTCCTGTGTATACACTCAGAGGGAGTGTATAAGAAAACTGATATCATCTGTGTCTTAACTATTGTCAAGTAGTAGGTGTTATTACAAGGTAAAGTTTTAAAGAACAGTGTGTCCTTCAAAAGTAGCTTTGTAGATGTCTGTAGGGAGCTGTCTGGTGAGAGAGACAGCACTAATTTATATGTGGAGTTGTAATGCATATAAGCAAAAAGGTGCTCTTAGATGCAGTTGAGTGGCATTATCATGTAGGCCAACTAATGCAAAATAACAATCTGATTATCTTCCTTTTGTCTTGTGGCATTTGGTATTGATCTAATGCAAAAGTAGGAGGCAGATAAAGAACAAGAGTGAGTTGAGTGACTGGTATAACTCATCCTTAGTTAAGCATTTAAGGAAACATAGAAATGCTATCTGGAGTCAAAGCTGCAACTGTCTGTAAATTGCTTAAAGCAATGTCCTTGTGCTACCCTCAGGAAAATGTACTTAATTTGCTTAAAAACAAATGCTTTGCTTTGAAATGTAAAGAACATATAGTATAAAAGTAATTTTAGAACAACATAATTGAAGATGTCCAGGTATTCTTTATTTTGCTCTAGTCCTCAATGATACTATTATACTCTGCAGCCCTACTGCACTTACCAGGCAAAATGGAGAAACATCATTGGATGGGCTTGCTGAAAAATGTCAAGAAATGGATGTGTAAGTTGCTAAGGGTATTTTTCTGCCTTCTCCTCTGAGAATCTTGCTTCCAGGCTTCCTAAGATGCTTGAGAAGAGTGAGAAATCAAAATTATGCTTGGAGTGAGGGGCTGCCTACAGCTAGCTAATGGAGTATATTAGGAAAAAAAGAGGTGCCTTGAACTTTTTCCATCCCTTTAGAGCTTGTGAGAAGAAGCATTCAGTTGCCACCCAGAGACCTGAGGACCAGCCAGGTGTTTTTCTCAGCAAATGACTTTTGTTGCTCCTCAGACTGGTTTGTCTCTTTGGGCTCCCAGTTTGCTTGCTAAGCCATTTCCTTACCTTCCGAGTGCTGCCAGAGCAGCCAAAGTTGAAGCCCAAAGACAAGGAATGTAGGCAAATAACAGGGGGACACCATTAGTAATTCTGTATCTCCAGAGACTACTGTTTCATGGTAACTAACCAGGATGATCAGTACAGAAGATTTTTCTCTCTGCATTTATACATCAGTACCATACAGGAATTAATGCAACATTTTCTGAAATTAGAACCTAACACAACTAGCTGGCACTGCATATTTTTCTCCCTGTCAGCAGCAACAGCAGACAAAGCAGGAAGGCATGAAAAATGTCACCTGTGAGTCTTTTGATGGGAGATGAAGTGGAAGAAGAGGTGCCAAACCTCAGGTGTACATATTGTATTTCTACAAGAGTCAGGTGACAGTTTGGCACTGCAATGTATTAAATCATTCCTGCCTATAAGTTAGCTCCAGTTTTCAGCTGCTTCTGCTGAAAGCAAAAAACGGCAAGTTACCATTTGCAAATAAGTAACAAGTTTTTCTGCAGAAAGGGACACATTCATTGCTTTCATCCTGGAATGGAGGAACAATAATATGAAACATATTTTCCTATTTTTAATCTTTTACTTTGCTCTGACATTATGCCAGAATCTGCTGCAAAAATGAAATATACATCTCTAGGCTCTAGCATATAGCTAAATAGGATTGATGAATATGTAAATTGTGAATCTGGGTGGAACTGCAAGTTCAGTAGCTCAGTTAAAGGTTGTTTTCAAGAAACATTTAATAGACACTAGCCAGTAACCTTATCACTGGGTTACAGTCACCACATATATCAGTGAACTTTAGGAAGGCTGAATGCAAGGGGTGTATCTTAGGCTGACAAGAGCAGTGCAGCACTGAAAGAAGTAAACTGCAGTTTATAAACAGCTGCTGCTTTCAGGGCAGAGAAGATAACCTCAGCACAGTCAACTAAAATCACCTGAAACCTTTTGAGGAAAGATGCCAGGTTCCCCAGCAGGTTGGCCACCCTCCATTTGTTACAAGGCCTTTTCCATAGAGATGTTTCTAATTTTTGCTGGGACAGACCAACATCAATGGTGCTGGGAGGCTGCTTTGCTGCCTCTCTGCTCTGCGGCAACTATTTTTACATTCTGAGAAGGGATGAGCAGAACTACCCAACTTATATTTTCTGCAATCTTCATTATTTTATCTGTCTTCATCTTTTCAAAGCAAAATGCTTAAAGTATTCTGATTTTTCCTTGTGTAGCATCATAGATTTTATGCTTGAAGGCTCATCTCCTGTAGATGAAAATGTACTTAATTACTTTTGTGTTATGTCTGGTAAGTTAGGTCAGGCTGCAGCAGAGAGGTTCTTGGAAGTGTAAATGCTCAGCTTGGTCTGTACTAACAGTGATGCACAGACCCCCAAGTCCTGGCCCCTCTAACCTCACATCAGTCAGTTTTGGACTGCTTTAGCCCACAGGCTTCACCCATCCAAGATCTGTGCAGTCCTGTTGTGTTAGGTAGGAGTGGATGTGTGTAGTGAAAAACAGAGGCAAAGGATTGTTCCAGAGAAGGCTGTCAGTTGGGAGGTGAAAATAGAATCTGTGCTTTTTGTCATCTAAAATAAAACTATTGAGCATCCCTGGACCACAGTGTTTAATTTTATCTCAGTTGTACAGTAATCTATGCCCTCTGAGACATGTTAATATACCATGAAAGCTTTAATTTTGATGCCACCAGCCAGACTTCTCTCCTAAGGGCTGGGTTCTTAAAGAAAAAAACAAAACAAAACAAAACAAAACAAAAAAAAAAAAACACAAGAGAGAAAGAAAGAGAGGTTTAACTTTTTTTTTTTTTTAAAAACACTACTATGCTGCAAAGCTCTGAGGGATTATAAACCATATCAGTAACTACTGAAATCTTCAGTCACAAATATATTTTACAGAAAATGTCAGAAAAACATCATGGAATGTGCTATGTGTTGCTTTTTCTTAGCACATGATCCTGAGTGTGCATGCAAGTGTTAAAAAATGGGTATTTGAATAGAAAAATTGGCAGCAGAACATCTAGCGTTTTCAAGAGAAAATGTATATTCTTTTTGATGTGGATCATGTGTTAGCAAGGCAGGATAATCAGAAAGTGTCATATTCACTCAATATCATATCTTACATAATTCTTTTATAAATAATTTTTATTGGGTGTGACTAATTTAACACACTTTTTCCTGCCATGGGATATGCTTGCAGATGTAATTTCAAGTCCTAATATTTATTCTGTCACCCTCTGTTTTGGTTTTATTAAATCTAGCCTGATTGTTTCAGAAATTCTCCAAAATTTTGTGTTGCTATATTCATGTCATGCCTGCTTTTGCACAGTTTATTAGAAGTTCATATAATATTGCATATTAAGTCACAAAGCATGTGTGGTTTTGCTAAAAATAGTGACAGTATTTGTGTCCAATACTTCTAACATAGATCCCTTGTCTAGCAGGAATGTGAACAGACTCAGGAGATAAAAGCCTACTATTTTTGTGTTAGAAAAGCATTCAAAAGTCATTTGAGCAAAACACTTAGTAGAGAGCACAACCCATTGTACAGGTGAACATCCCATAAAAGCATTCTCTATATGTAAGATGAGACAGTAAAGAAACACTCAAGAAAATTTTGAATTATTTATTTCCACATGTTATGCTTTAAAAGCACTTTAAAATCACTCCAAAACACTCTTGTCAGCACACATAATCTCAGAAACAGGAGGAGATGAAAGACATGCTAGTTGGGAGAGGTTTGGGAGAATGGAAGTGCAGATAACTGTTGCTTTAATGAGTCAGTATTGTCTTTCTCTTGTTCTTTAGACAGTGTGATAGGACTGAGACATTTATTTTAATTTTGCAAACAGTTTTGTCTGTAAAATGCCCAGCCCTAGTGATCACCACATGACACTGTCCAGCTTTGATGCACACAGAGAACTTGTCTGTCCTCAAAATGGGACTCAGCTGTGCAGTTAGCACCAAACCTTTCTTCCTGGTTGGATGAGCTAAGGGAAGTGGGTGTCTGTGCCCCAAATCAGTGTGAAAGGGCATGGATCATCCTTCCTTTTCTTTCTTTCTTTTGAGAGGACAGGCAGCACCACAGACCCTGAAACTACAGAAGCTATTTCACTGCCAATCAAAGAGCTGTGATGGAGGCAGCCTCTCAGTGCCTTGTGCCATTTGGCCTCCTTACTGAGTAAATGAAAACAATTTTCTGGAAAATGTGAAAACAAACCTGTGCTTTCACTCCCCTCTTGGTGTCTGCAGGGGCTGTGCAATGTTCCCTCTGGGCTCAGCAATCAGGCTTCAAAGGTAATGAAATATGTCAAAGGTGTTCCTGAAGGGTCATTCTTGGAGCTTCTTGTCTTGGTGGTCAAGATTTCTGACAGCATTTACTGGCATAAGTACAGTCTGGTACTACTAGTTTGAGATGTCTCTGAGCTGTCTTCATGGCTTCTTCATTTCTTTTCATCTACTTTGTACTAATATTTATTTTCTTCCTTAAAAAGACAAAAGGAATAGATCAGACAATTTACTCCCACCATACTTTTAGATTTCTTCTGTATCATTCTAACTAAAAAGGAAACGAAGTGGATGAAATTCTGGGAGAGTAAGCTGGGTGTAAAGGTTTACAGCTAACAAGTGTGAAATTCTACAATTCTAGTTTACAGTGACACATTAACCCTAAGATTATGGCCTTTGAAATTAGCTTTTTCCTAGTGCAGAGAGACTGCCGTCAAAACAATTATTTGTGTGAAGTTTCAAAAAATCATAGATGTGATTTACACTCCATTGAAAATGAGTAGCATACGTTTAAAGTACTGTTGTGCTTTTTGAAATCCCAACAAGGATGTGGGCTTCCAAGGATGCCAAAGTACTAATTCAGCTACTTTGAACTCTTAACATCGTTTTGAGGTGAATATTTTGCTTGCGTGAAGGGAAAGGAAACGCATCGATCTGTTTTTGACAATCCTCACCACAGATCTGAAGACACAACTGAGGCTGCTGGTTACATTTATGTCTGGAGTTCAAATGGAGTCTGTGGCTGTTTTGACTTTTCTGTCAAAGTAGTTTTCTATAAGGTGATACAGCCAAGGTTGCAGGAGAGAATAGTGTAAAACTTGGAAAGTTTTGCATGGTGATTAAAGCCCTTCTTTTATTCTTAAATAAAAATGTAATTAAACTGTTGACAACTTAATTTGACCTGCTTTTAACTGTCTGAATGTCATGTATAGTATTTGGGGCCAGTGAAATTAAAAAAAAATATTTGTAAGAAGGTTTTGTCATTGGAACAATGCAGATTTTTCAAAATGGGAAATATTTTTTCTTAGTGTGTTGCTTGCTCATGGAAAAAAAAATGCTTTTAAATTGTGTGAATATATTCTTTAAACAATTTTGTGTAAAAAGTCATAATTAGAATCCTTTCATAATTCAGTTTGGTGAATCATATATTTTTGAAAATAAATGGAAGTAAAATATCTATTCTATATTATAACATTATATATATATTATCTTTCTAACATATATGATATATTATAATATTGAAAATAAATACTTGCCTATTTAGCAACTTTCTTTTTTGTTTATTTTTTTTTTAATTTTTCACCCTGGTTTACAATGAGAAAAAAAAAGTCATAGAATCGTTTGTTTAAAAAAGGCTCTTTAGATCAGTGAGTCCAACTGTAAACTTAACACTGCCAAGTCCACCACTAAACCGTGTTCCTAAGCAACACACTAGACATGTTGTTTAAATACCTCCAGGGGTGGTGACTCAACCACTTCCCTGGGCTGCCTGCTCCAATGCTTGATAACCCGTTTTTTTTTCTAATATCCAATCTAAACCTCTCCTGTGTCCACTTGAGGCCATTTCCTCTCATCCTATCACTTGTTACTCAGGAAAAGAGACCAACACCTTCCTTGCTACAACTCCCTCAACTCTCAGGACAGTGATTCAATACATAGGTAATATCTGAAAGCACTTGAGCTTGTCAGATTATAATATGCAGAAAGATAAAGCTTTTCCACAAAACAAGAACAGAATATAGATTTCCTAGAAATGCTGTTGAGCTAAAAAAAGCAACTCTCCTCCTCCTATCAAACAACCCTATTGCTAAATCAACAGCATAGAGGTGACCTTTATGAGGATTTCACTTCCCCAAATTTCCCAGTAACCTCTGCTCATAAGTTAAATGAGCTTTTTTTTTTTTTTTTTTTTTTCTGGAATGGAAATGTCTGGAAGAAAAGCCTGCAATATTTATTGCACTTCACTGAACAAAATCTGTGTTTTCCTTCTGAAGAGAAGTAGCTGAAATTATTGTGTGCAGGATGGTTTACAGGTTATAGAAGACAAATTGTGGAGAAGGGTCTGAGACCCTTTTAGATGAACAAATTTTCATTTGAAAGGAAGTAGGTAATAAACTAAAATAGAATGCAATTTCACGTAGTGAGAACTTTGTTTCCCAGATGTATCACTCATCATGTTTACAAAATTTAACATTAAAATTAAGGCAAAAGTTTAAATATTTAAAAGTGATTATAAGTAGCCCAACAACTGTGCCTTTGTCTAACAAGTTAATGAACTGCCTTGCCTGCTCCGATGGAACTTCCATCATTAGATAACTAGATAAACAAAATCATTCCATGGGAATTGCTCATTGGTTGTTCTCTTTTTTTTCTTCTTCCTCTTTTTTTTTTTTTTGTTTGTTAATGTTACATAGAATTGAGTCATACCTAGAGTGGTATTAAGACTCATAAAGGTCTTTGTGCATCACTTTCATCTTTCCAACATGGGTTATTACATTTTAACTCTTCCTGAAATCGAAATAGCATTCAGCAAACAGTTGAAAAAAGGTAAAGAAGTGGTACTGCGTCTACTCATCTTGGTGTAAATCAGGGCTCCTGAGCTCTGCAAAGAGTCCCCTGGTATAAGCAGATGAAAATTAGACTTGCTGAATTTCCTGTTTTGCATTGAGTTCCACCTGTGACATTCACCAATTTTTAAATATGCAAAAAAACAACCAACCAACCAAGAACCCCCCCCCCCCCCCAAAAGAACAACAAACCAACCCTATGTTTTTTGTGATTTCCTTGAGAAAAGCTTTTTATTTCCCATGGCTTGGGAGATGGTTATTCTGTCAGCATGTTTAAACCCAATGGACAGAAAATGCCCCTAGAGAACAAAAAATGTTAGAGTGAGCTCAGTTCTCATTAAACAACACTAAGTCCCCAAGGATGACAGTTTATTTGGCTATGATGCCATGGAGGAAAGCACATGACTGAACTTCCATTCCCTTGGATCCAGCAATATGACCAGGCTCAGAAAAACTCTGAAAGCCCCTTTCATCAGTTTTGCTGCTCAGGGAACTATTTCCTTACCTATACAAATGTTCTGATGAAAGCATATTATAAACACGATCATTTAATTTTGTGGCCAAAGAGGAGCCTCAATTCTTACAGGCTTCAAAATTACTCTGTGACAGGTTGCTGCATATTTATCTGTAGCCAGTGTGTTATGTTTCTGACAAGGGGTGCCAACATAATATCCCATGATGTGCTGGCTGCCCTCATCCTGTGTCATTACTTGAAACTACATGATTAGCTTCCTTTTATTACAACGTGTCCTTCTCTCTCTAGAATGTTGATCTGAAACTCATTTGAGTAATTCAGATTGATTCAATGTAAGATTAATCAAAAAAGGACTGGACACTTCCACATGTTTTACCAGAGACACAAGATAGCCTAGTTTTATCTGGACATACTGGAATGAGAATGATCAGAGGGCTGGAGCACCTCTCCTATTAGGACAGAATGAGAGAGTTGGGATTGTTCAGTTTGGAGAAGTTAAGGCTCTGAGGAGATCTTTTTGTGGGCTTCCAATATTTGAAGGGGGCCTACAAGAAAGCTGATGAGGGACTTTTTAGGGTATCAGGTAGTGATAGGACTAGGAGGAATGGATCCAAGCTAGAGAAGAGTAGATTTAGATTAGACATTAGAAAGAAGTTCTTCACCATAAGGGTGGTGAGACACTGGAACAAGTAGCCCAGGGAGGTGGTGGAAGCCCCATGCCTGGAGGTTAAGGCCAGGATGGATGTGACTCTGGGCAACCTGATGTAGTGGAAGGTGTCCCTGCCCGTGGCCGCGGGGTTGGAACTAGGTGATCCTTGGGGTTCCATCCAACCCTGACAATTCTGTGATTCTGTGTGATCTCTGTGTCTTGTCTAGGTAGATAGGTGCCTCTTTTTCATCTAAATTCAGCGTTACAGTGGTGTATTTGGAAGCTGAATATGGTAAAATTAAGTTGTATTGAAAGCCACCAACCTGCCCTCAAAACTTGCTGGCAAAATAGGAGAGAGGGTGTCCTTAAATAGATCTCCTAAACCCATTTGTATCTGCGCATGAATCATAGAATCATTTTGGCTGGAAACAACCATTAAGATCATAAAGTTCAGCCCTAAACCTAACACTGCCAAGTCCACCAAACCACAATGGTCATTTGTTCCAGGCAAAGCAGAGAGCAAAACAACAATGCCAATCATAATTTACTGAACCACAGTCCAGTTTTCCAATATTTAAACCACATTTAGTTATACTAGATGCTAAGGCACCAAAATTTTTGTTGCATTTGGCAGTGCACATTAGGAAATTATTCTAATTGTTCTGTGATTCTACAAACACAGATTGAATTTACTTGAAAATACCAGTTATCAGAATGAATTGGTAAGTCATCCACTGATCTCTGTCTTAATTTGTTTGAGTAATAGGGTTAATGAGTCAAGAAAAAAAAATCAAGAAATTTTCTCTGGGCTGAAAGGATTCCAGTTTCCATGATAAAATTCTCAAGAATTCACCTTGTCTAGTAAAATTCTTTTACGATAGGCCTTTCTGCATTTTGATTTGATTCGAAGCCAATATAATCCAAAAAGGCAGAGCTGTGGATTCACTTTGTCCCTCTTCTAACGTATAACATTTCCTCCTTGTTGCAGAAATTGCAAATGCTCCTTTTAAAAAACATGAGAAGAGGTTATTGTAACTTGCTGTGATTATTCAGTTTCTTCACTATATGCGAATGAAACAAAGAAGAGTGTAGCGAGACTAGCCTGGTTGATGAGAGCACAGTCTCTGCTGGGTGGAAGAATGGAGATGAGAAGGCTCATGGTAGTTACTCACCCACTTGGGAGCTGCAAATAATTCTTCTCCTTGAGTACTCTGACAAACCTCCACTCCTCTACTATATTAGATGTTTCTATCTGAGAAGTGCAACTTATTGCCTATGAATTGTACGGTACAGACAGGTGGGAATTTTCTGGGAAGTGTGCTTCACTCCCTGAGAAATGCCAGGAGGAATTCTGACTTCCCAGTCTCTTACCAGGCTACCTGCTCCTCAGGCAGCCCATCAGAGCATGCAAGTATTTCCTGGAGAAATGCCTTCATGCCATCTTTGGACTGCTGACTACAGGGCTCCTGTTCTTCCTGCCTTATACTGTGGATGCTGTGTTATTTTTTTCCAAAAATGAACAGACAACACATGGGAATTTTCTTTTTGGATTTGGATTGCCAATATGTCGGGGACATTGCATCAGGTGTCCTTACTGGCAGTTGTGGAACACTGTAGGAAACACATGACATCTCCTTGGTCCTGGAGCAGCTCTCTGGCTGTAAGCTTCAGGGAAGGCACCAACAATGAAATTAATATGCTTAATATGTTTTTTGAGAAGCAAAAGTCTCTGCTTCAGTCTCAACAGGCCAGAGGCCTCTTAAGCCCTATTACCATAATATCACAGTATATCAGAGGTTGGAAGGGACCTCAAGAGATCATCAGGTCCAAGCCCCCTGCCAAAGCAGGATTATTTAGGATAGTCCACACAGGAACGCATCCAGGTGGGTTTTGATTGTCTTCAGAGAAGGAGACTCCACAACCCCCCTGGGGAGCCTGTTTCAGTGTTCTGTCACCCTCACTGTAAAGAAGTTTCTCTTCATGTTGAGCTGAAATCTTCTATGTTCTGGTTTGAACTCATTGTTCCTTGTCTTATCACTGTGAACCACTGAAAAGAGCCTGGCCCCCTCCACTTGATACCCACCCCTCAGATATTTATAGACATTGGTCAGATCTCCTCTCAGTCTACTCTTCTCAAGGCTAAACCGCCCCAGGGATCTCAGCTTCTCTTCACAGGGGAGATGCTCAAGTCCTCTAATCATCCTTGTGGCTCTCCATTGGATTCTCTCCAGCACATTATGAAAGACTGTAAATCTCTAATGGCAGCTATGCTCATTTGCTTTTGCTACTCAGTTATTTTTCATGCGTTTGGGTGCGCCTCTTGATTCTGTGAAATGATTTACATGTGTTACTTTAGGAAATAACATTTGCTGTGTTAGCTGCAGCTTTTCTTTCTGTCTATGCAGGACTGAATTTACTGGTTTGTAGATAGGTCTGCAGTTCAATCCTTTGGAAAAAAAATGGAGCAAGGAAAACCATTTAGTAGTCTTACCACTTGCTCAGGCACCTTTGAACACACATCAAAGCAGCAGTTCAAGGGGAAAGAATAACTATTTTGTTTTTGTAGAATAAATTTGTAAGGGCAACTTAATAGTCTGGTAACTGTGGCAACAAGAGAATATGTTTGCTATTTGCTTTCATGTAGATTGAAAAAAAAAAAGAAGTAATTTCTTCTGATAAAAACGTGGTTTTTTTTCTGTTGACAAAATTATGGAAATTGTGCAAACAGATTTAGAGCTGTTAAAATGTTTTAATGCATTTCACTGCATTGTAACTATTATTGTCATGCAATGTTTTCTTAAGAAATAACAGTTCTGGAATTTTATTGAAAAATTTAGTGCAAATATAAATTTTAAATCTTTGTGGTGTGCAATTGAATATTTATTTTCAATGACTTACTCTTTAATGTCCTAAGTAATTTCTACCTGGAAATTTATAGGGATGCCCTGATTAACTTGCACTAGAATGCTCTAAAAGGTGAAAAAATAACATTGCTCTTTTATGCTATAGTGTGAATATATATTACAGACGAAGGTCAAAATAATTAGCCCAAGAGTGCCAAAACATGCATGCTAAATTTGTTGGCTAATTTTCAGTGCAGAGCACAAGCTTTGATTTAAGGAGTTAAAAAGAATCTGATGGCCACAAATTAACAGTTCAAATCCATGCATGGCCAAATGATAAAAACAATACTTCTTTTGTTGTTAAGTTTCTAGCTAAACCTTTCATCCATGATTATTGGCAGAAAAAGTAGACTTTACTGATTACAGTGATCTGGCTGGTAATAAGTAGACAATGTAGTAAAAAATAAATCTAGGTTCTGTCATCCTTATCCCTGAAACAGAAACTTCTTTGGAAACATGTGGATACTTGCTGATTCCTAGGTTTGACCTGCTTGTGAGTGACCTGCTCACATACAAGGTCACTTTGAGTGAGTACTCATAATCTTCTAAAGTACAGAACAACCTGTAGACAAGATGCAATTTGTTTTCATATTATGTTCTCTGCTGTATCATAGTTGGTACCAGTGAAGGCACATCCTTCATAGCACTAAGGCCAGGTTGGATGAAGCCTTGAGCAACCAATCCTATTTGGGAGGTACCCCTGCCCTTGACAGGGAGGTTGGAGTAGATGACCTCTGAGATCCCTATCAACCTAGCCATGATACTATGATTCTTTATAGGACCAGATTCAGATTTGACTTGTGGGATCCACTCTCCCGGAGTTATACTACATTATTTTTCACTCGTGTACAAGCAAAATAACTTACAAAACACAGCCTCAGCAATTCAGTGTTTCTTGTAAGATTTAGTTCTCTAAGCTACTCAGGTGAAGTGTGCTTGAGGTAAAGCATCATTGCATTGCTTCTGCATCTGGGATGCCATCAGCTTGTTTGCCCCCCTCCTTGGAGGTGTTCAAGGCCAGGTTGGATGAGGTCTTGAGCAGTGTGGTCTAGTGGGAGGTGCCTCTACCCATGGCAGGGAGATGGAATTGGATTACCTCCAATGTCCCTTCCAACCCAGATCATTCTATGAAGATATTTAGTGCTGCTGTGGTACAGAGCAGGAAGGAGGTTGTAATTATGATAGGCCTTGTTTGGTTGATATTCCTTGTTGTGGCAGTTTAGGCTGGGTGCCCCCTGCCACTGCTACATAAATTACACCTCTGGTGTCCTGGGTGCCCACCCAATAGAGGCGGGCACAGGAAACGGCGTATTTCTACCCATAAATCCTGCGCCCTACAAATCCATCTGCAGAGTCATATTCTTTCTCTTTCTTCCCTCTCTGCTCCCATGGGAGATGCTCTCTCTCTTATCAGGTAACACTGGGGGAGTATCTCAAGCCCCTTAGGCCTGACTAGGCCTAATGCCAGGAGGAGAATGGAGGGGGGGCAGTCTCAGACCTGGCCACTTTCCTAGCAGTGGGAGGGGGAAGAAAGAGCCCTGAGGGTTTGGGTAGACCCTCAGGTGGGAGGAGGGAAGGATTGGAAGCCTCTGGGAATTGTGTAAGGGACTCTGTATGCTTTAGGATGTTCTTTGCCACTATGCTTTGTAGTTTCTCTGTAGTTTCACCCATAGCTTTTCCATTTAAACTTTCCATCACTCTCCAATCCGTTTGTGTGAGCGTCACTCTTTTGTCCCTTTTGGGGCAAGAGATGTTCTGGCTGGCCTCAAACCTGCACACTTGTCATTTGATATTGTACTATAAAAGGGATAAAAGTAACCAATTTAAATGCAACTATGCAAATAACTTCTAGCATATGTGTGGTTAGAATTCTGTGAATGCAACTTGTGGAGGCTGGGTGTTTAAAAATGATGTGAGAATGGCATAGTTTTGGGAAGCTAAACCAAACTTCTGTCTCTAATACTGACATACTGAAGGTGGAAAGGAAAAAATCCAGTTATCTTATAGAAGCCTATGATAAGGAGGATAATAAAGGCAACTATGAACTTTCTGCTTTCAGCTTAAAAACAATGCTTATAAAACCAAGTAAGATTACCTAGCTGCTGGTGCCTATTTTTTTGCTTGTGGGTTATATAAAAAGATAGCAGAATTGAATATTAGATCTATGGAAAACACTAACTTTTCCTGTTAGCTTTGAAGGTGAAAGATTGCATTGCAGTATTCTTTCTCAACAGAATGTATGTTTTAACCTATAATATGTTAATTTTACCCTAAACTATGGGATAATTCAGAACGAAATGTACCAAATCTTAAAAGAGGAAGAAATTGTTTAATTATTTAGACTGTCTAAATGATGTGGCTGCTTAAGAGTTTATGTCAACTTTGACATCAAGAGGTATTCTTAGAACAGAGTTTGTGGTTTTTTTTTAGTATTGTTTTTCTGCTCTGGAATACCTTCTGAAAAATCAAATATTTTTCCTTGGTTCAGAGCTCTAAAGCCAAATCAAGATGGCCTGTTAAAGGCTTGGACTTTTACTGGCTTGGTTAAATATGCTCTATCTAGAAGTTTCAATGCATGTATACCTTCAGAATAATATTTTCATTTATAATCTGAAGGACAGGAAAGCAGGGAAAGAGACTACTATTTGGTGGCACAAGTGTTTGTTTGGGTTCCTGGTAGAGCTTGAGATCTGACTCTGCAAATTCAGATACCTGTAAATTTAGCTGTTGCTCTTTCTTTCTCAAGCAAAAAAAAAAATCCAAGTTTTTTACTGAGTGATCCTTGCTAACAGCCAAGCAAGGACAAAGCTCTCCTACAGCACTGTTGTATTAGGCAGTAATTTCAGTATAGTTCTGTAGGAAGATCTATACTGATAGATCATGCATGTTTCTTTATCTTACTCAGAATTTAGTTCATTGTGAAGAACGAGCTCAGTGAGAAAGTATGTTAAAAACGGCTGAATAGATTTTGCTTAAAAAAAAACTCCACCCCAAAACCAACCAAAAAAACCACAACAAAAAACCCACTCAACAACAAATTTCTAAAGTATTGTTTACTTTAAGTTGAATCTAACAAATGTCAGAGAAAAAGTTAAAAAGATTAGGAAAGTATAAGAACAGATTTTTTTTTTTCCAGAGAAGACTGTTTCTTTGTTTTGTTTTAATTAGTTGACAGAATATAAGTTTAATTTCTGTATGGACTGATTTGAAAATTATTGGAAGATCTAAACAAAGTCAGAGGGCAAATAATACTGTACCCAGTACTGATAACTTTACACCAGGAAACCAGAGTGATGTGCTAAGAAGCCACTGGAAACAATGTGGCTGGTGCAGTGCAGGAGGCCTCAGAAACCATTATCTCATGATGGAGCTAGGGCATCTGGTTATGGGGACACAGCAACTGGCAGTAGCAGTTTTTGATAGAGCTTCCCATAGACTGTTTTTGGGATCAATCACGTTTAATACTTTTGTTAACAACCTTGGCACAGATGTGAGTATGCTTATATGATTTGCTGAAAAAGCAAAGCTAAGAGTGATTGTCAATAAGGCTTGAGATGCCTTACAGGAAAGATTTGTATTGACCCTGATTGTAGTAACAGAAATGAAATGAAATTCAATAGTACAAAGAGGAAGGTCCTTCCCCTGGGGGTTAATAGTCAGAATGCAAGGTATTGGCAGGGAGTTAATTTGGCTGTTGGATGCAGGCTTATAACTGTACCTGTATAGTAGGTACAGTCAAGTCTTTTTATTCTTACAGTTATCTTTTAATCTTATGAAGTTGATTTTGTGATTATAAAAGAGTTAATACAGGTTGTGTTTTTAGAAGTGTTTCTTAGGACACTACTGGTTTTGTGTCTTACCCGATTCAGAAGTTGTTAAGCAAGTGTCTAAGGGCAAACCTGGTGGAGTAAATGACACAAACCATCCCCTTGTATTTACCTGTGAGATGGGGGAAAAAACAAGGAAAGAAAATTCAGCATCATGGACTTAATCTGCACAGATTATTTACAGATTAGCTGAATATGTTTTCCCCCCTCAGGATCAGAGGACTCCTGTAAGAACTCCAGGCAAGCTTTGAAGCTTCAAGCTTCACTTCGGTGCTCCCATCCCTGAGCAACTGACATGCATAAACGCAGGGCTAGCACTGAAAAGCCGGCATGGCTCCTGGGTGAGTGCTTTAAATCGCCAGACTGGGCTCTCTATGGGTCTGACTGGCTCCACCGCGGTCTCGCTGAAAATAGCCACCAGCAGCTGGAACCACCCACCAGCACTTGGGGCTGTTCCTCAAGCTTGACCTCGATGCCTCGGGGATGTTTTCTATGCCTTTTTCCTCACAGCTGGGCAGGTTTTGCCCTTTCTGAAGGGCCTTTTCCCTGCGGTGCCGCCGGGCCAGCTCCGGCAGTGCCTCACAGAGGCTCCTGCAGCGTACTCTTGCTGCTAGCACGGACGCTGCTACGAAGTGTCAGGGATTTGGAATGTCTTTAGTGTGCAGTGAGGTGTGTGCCTTGTACCGGGTTTTGCAAGCCATAGAAAGAGGAGAGTGACTCAGGAAACGTCCTCCTCCCCTCAGCTTCGAGGGTGGGAAAAGGATGAAGAGGAAAGTGTGGGTCTACCACTTGCCAGGAATCCGCTGTCCTGGCCTTGCTGGAGCAGAAAAGGCAAATGCCAGCCCCACTCGTACTCAGTGGAAAAACTAACAAAAAAGGTATGTAACTAAAGTTGTACTGATACATGTAGTATTACCAGTATGGTTCAGAAACCCTCTCGCCACCCTTCTCCACCAGCAGTAATACTCTGCTGACTGTGTGGTGAGGTGGTTTGGACTGGACCCACTATAAGCTAGAGAATTTGTATTAGACAAGATGAGGGGTAATGGTTTTAAACAGAAAAAAACACATAGATTTAAATTGGGTACAAAAATGCATTTTTTAGTGATGAATATGGTAAGACATCAGAACAAGTTGCTCAGAGAAACTGTGGATGACCATTCCGTGGAAATGTTCAAGACCAGATTGGATGGGGCTTTGAGCAATCTGGTCTGGTGAAAGATGTTCCTGCATGTGGGAGAGGGTTGGACTAGGCGACCTTCAAAAGGTTGCAACCTAAACCATTCTATGGTAATGAACGTGTCAGGAAAAATTTGGAGTGGTTATGCTTCAGACTTGCTTAATATATTCATTAATGGCCTTGACATAAATATTATGAGTGCACTTACAATATTTGCTGAAAATGCAAAACCAAGAAGCTCTAAAGGAATAAACCTGCTGGCCCAGGAGGCCTTGTTCATTTTGGGATGACCTGAAATTAATTTTTCATCTTCTTTTTTTTTTTTTTTTTTTGGTCATTGAGCTGAAACTATTTCTCACACTGATCTAGTAATAATAGCATTTATTTGCAGTGTGCTTTCCTGCCTTTGATGCAATGCTGCTAGCAGAAGCAGAGAGGAAAGATGAACACAAATGTTTTTGTATCTGTAGAGGAAAGCAGAAGACCAAAAGAAACCAAATTGGGAGAAAACATATCCAAACTAGTAAAGAGTAAATGCCATGAGTGAAAAAAAAAATAGCAAAACAAAAAATCACAGAATCAAACAAGCATTTCCATCTTGGTGTATCACAACAGAGACTTTTCTTCAGGTGCAAAAGTCAGGGCTCTTAAGTTTCTATCTCGGTCATTCAAGACACCCAAGGTTGTTACTGTAGTAATTTCAGATACCCAAATGTACATCAGTGGTGTGAGTTCACTTCCTCACCATTGGTGGCCTGTGAGTATTCTGTTTCACCTCAGATGTTCTTACTGGCAGGGGGAGATTAAAGCCAAAGTTGTCCTCACTGTTTGCTAAAAGGAAGTCAATAAACACATAAATACACTATTCCCACCAAAATAGGCACAGGGATGAATAGTCTCTGTAAGATGAGGGCTCTTGTTCATTCTTGAGTTTGCCTTCTTCAGCAGTCCAGGATCCACATGACCACTTAGACATGGTATATGGGTAATAAAGCCTTGATTTATCTTGAAACTTCTGTTATAAATGGTAGTGTAGATGGAAAAGATTTCCTTCTTGCAGGTATCTGGACCCCTGTAAGAGGTCTGTTTGTTTTTGTTTTTTTTTTTTTCCTTCAGTGTTTTGAGCACACACGCGTGGCCACAGGTAGGAACCAGGCTAAGCCCAAAGGGGTGGAAAGAGAAATGGGAGAGCAATGAGGAAAAGGGCAGGAGGCTCAGAAATAATTGCAGGTTCATATTTGTGCTGAGATGGTGACCTAAACCTGGTGTGTTTACCAGTGTGATCTTGGGCATGTTGTGTGAGGTCTGGTTGGAGCTGTAACATACTTGATGTTTTGGGGATTGAGTTTCAGGCATACTTCTGTCTCTGCAATCATCTGAGCTAGCAAACAGGATATATTTTGATGGACCCTAAAATATTATACCTTTAATAGAATTTCTACTTAAAAAAAAAAAAAAATCTCACCAGGGAAGACTTAATCCAGTACTGTGCAACAGATGTGCTATGGTGAGTGTGGGAGCATATCTGATGGCTTTCAAGGTAGTTTTTCTTTATTGCACATTTATAGTAGCTGTGGAAAAAAAAAAGAATAATGGATTTCTTCTTTCTCTAGAGTAGAATTGATTTTTTTTTTTTTTTTGGTGAATTACTGATTGTATTGATTTTATGCTTAAGACAGTATTGGACAATTAAGTATATAAGTTACTTTGATTTCACAGATACTTTGCTTGATCTTGTGGCAAGTTAAAGCTTTAGGCATATTTATCAGGACAATTACAGAATCCAGAAATGGAAAAGGCTTCTTAACTCATTTAGTCCTTCTGAATGGACAGAAATTCTGCTAATATATGTTTTTTTACTAGTTCCATTCTTTTCCCCTAGTCATAGATTTAACTCATCAAGAGATGTGATTGATTTTTGGTTGTCTTTCTTTCTTTTTTTTTTTTTAAACAAGATATCAGTAAATTGACTATAATTTAATTGGAGTGGTATCTACTTCCCTTGGCAGTAAACTTTGTCTTTAGTCAGGATGATATTTCTGATATTTGGATTCAAATCTCTTTTGTAGTTTTGTTTGTTGCCTTTTAGTACTCATAGAGGTTGGTGGGGAGGTGAGATGGCCTTGAGAGTTATTACTGTAACTGTGATGGAGAGCTTGCTATTAGATTGGGAAAGAACTTTACCTCCACTAAAGCAAAAGACAAGACGTTTGAATCCATGGGAAAGACGAGAGATTCACAATAGATACATCACAGTCTGAAGGTATTTTCTTTGTGTTTTCATGAAAGGAGACCTTTTCAGGGTGGGTTTTTCACTTTCTGATTTCATATGAGTAAGTAGACAGCCTTCTCTTCGACGAAATTGCTTAAATAGTTCTGCATTTGCCTCCTGGACTACTCTTCTTTCACTGGTGCTCGTGCAGTGTGATGGTTTGAAACTCTTTTTAATTTTTCCTTGCAAAGTTCAGAACAGAGAAAGTGAAAGAGTGTAAATAAGTCACTATTGGGTGTAAGAAAGCAAAATACTGATTGTTCTAAACACTTCCATTGGATAGATAGAAATGTTTAAGAACTACTACCCAAAACAAAGTAGGCATTCGGCACATTCTGCGTTCTGTAGTCGGGGCAGTTGCTGGGCTGTCTGGTTGCTGTTTCTTCTTCTCTTCTGGCTGAAGATAACATGTACTGACCTTGGCAGCTAAGTTAACAACTTTCTGCTCTAACTAACTCTGCTTTCTGTCCAAGGGGGGTCCGGGGGGGGAAGCTCCTGGGAGAGAGGCCCCTTTGGGAAGGGTCCTCTTTGGGGGGAAGCAAAGGGAGATTGGTTGTGCTTTTCTGTTGATTGTATATATTTGTAAATGTTGTGAATTTTGTATATTTGTACATATTCATTGCATTTCATCGTAGATTTCATTTGTTTCCAGACTGTGCTAGCCTGGTTATTGTCAGTGAGAGGGGAATTTCAGCTCACACTGACACAGTGCAGTCATGGTGTTATATTCTATTATTGATAGCATCCTAATATCTAGTCTTTTTTTGCCCTCAGTCTATCCTTCCGCCATGGTATTTATATCCCATTTCTGCAATATCCAAACACCTCACAGTCTTCATTGTGGTGGGTTTTTTTTGTTTGTTGGGTTTTTTTTGTTTGTTGGGTTTTTTTTGTTTGTTGGGGTTTTTTTGTTTGTTGGGTTTTTTTCCCCCCATCAGTTTCTCCAATGAATTAAACAAATGCAGTTATTCTCATTTGAGAAGTACAGGACTTGAGGTACTTGAAAACCGAAGGCCATGAACTGAAATATATTTAGGAACCTAAATGTGTGAAGTGCCTAATGTGATTTTTCTAAAGCGTCCAAATACATTAAGCATCCAACTCCTGCTGACTGTGATGGAAGTTAAGTACCTAACTCATGCAGATGTTGTTGAAAAATTAGTATGGTCCCCAATCTGTCTCTCTTCCTATTTAGTTAGATAAATATTTGAAAATACAAGGACAGATGATTTGCTCTGTTTTACACAGGGAGACCCCCAGCTGATAGCCTATTACATTAACATTTTTTCTTCAGCTTTCCAGTTTTATATCAATTGGTTATTCTACTTATAAGATAATTTGTAATACTTTATCCTAGAATATGATAAACATAGCACTTTAGATATCAAGTTTCCTAGCAATACCACACTTAGACTGAATCATGTTTAGATTCTATCACTCCAAAATCAGCTATTTTCTTAATGGCATTTATCAAAGCAGTTTTAAAGCTGTTATGTCTAACTGCAGTTAGTAGCTGAGTAGGTAGGGTGGAGATTGTGTACTGACATTTATTTTTTCTTTGATAAAAGCTATGTTTCATATTTCTGGTTTTTTAAATGGTACTTGTTAAAGTGATAAAATGTAACAGGTGTATTTTACACTCCTGAATTAAATCACTTAAGTCTGAGACACTGCAGTATTGAATCTTTACTGCAAGGTTTCTGGAAGCCTCCAGAGAGCCACAAATACGTGTGTATCTGAAGGCAGCTTGAAGATCCTGGTAGGATCCTCTGTTCACTTGTGTGCTATGGCAGCTGCTCCATGTGTACTTCAGACATTCTCCGTGAAGGATCTTTCCTTACTTTTGTCATCATAATTGCACCTCAAGGCAGAGCAGGAGTGTAGAAGCAGACCCAGACCCTGGGAACATCTGCTCTCTTCTCTTTACCTGCATTTTGGAGATTGACATCTGACCCTGTTGCATCAGCTCACCACAGAAGGGGCATTCAGCCCTCAAAGCTCATGGCTGCAACAGATCAATGCCTGTCATTGACCTCTTGCCATCATCTCCCTGGTTTTTTAGACAAATATCAGTCTTTATCCTTAAAAACTTCACTCTTGTGTGCCCCCAGAGCAACTAAACATCACCTGGCAAAGATGAGCCTGACTTATGGCCATGGCTGGGATATCCTGAAACAATGCATTTAGCTGTGCCTGAGTCATAGCTGGGCTCTCCAAGCCTGTGGTGAGTGCTCTGTGCATGAAAAGGACAGGGTCAGAAAATGGCACTTGCACTTGCTCTCTTCAAATTACTCCCCTGAAACTGCTGGATTTGGTTTCTGCAGTACAATTTATAAAACATTAATTAACAAGTATCAGATGTGTTCAGCTATAAGGGCCTCACCTTCAAATGGTTAAGGGACCAAAATGCAGTTAGAGGTGTTACATCAGTTCCACTTAATGGTAATTTTACTTTAGGCTGAACTCCAGCAGCTGGTCTCTTGGAAGCAAAGAGCTACACCTGTCCTCTCTGCTGCAGATACTGGCTTCTGCACACCCAGTAAGGCTTGCTTGGAGCTGGTTTTCCACACAGATAATGCAACTAAAAATTATCTGCATGTTTAATATCATAGCTCCCTTTGGTAAAAAACAGTTTTCTCAAAATGAGATTCCTGACAGTTCTCCAAATTTTATTTAATTTTCAAACATTTTAATTTTTTTCCTCCTCTGTAGTACACAATGGAAAGGACTTGCACTGAAAGACTAAATTTAAAGGGGCTGCAGCTTGCTAAAAGAAGCACTAGGTCACTTTGTCAAGCAATAATTTGGTTTACAAGTGGCTAAAATTTGATTGAAGTCAGAATAGCTTAAAGCAGCAAGCAACGCTTCTGCCATTGAATTCAGATCTGTTTATAGCCTACAGCATCAAAACTGCAATTAAAAAGCCCACACTTTATTTTGGTGAAATAATTATTCATCTTCCACTCTCCAAATAACAGAAATTAATAAAACATGATTGTATTTTTTACTAAGAAAATTTATTTCTATGCTATTGGAAGTAGTTAACACTGTATTTGATATTTGGGATGTGACCAAAAAGAAAAAACCTATCTTAAAGAGAGTTTTGTGGGTAATCCCTTCATATTGACCTGAAGTCACACTTCATGCTTCAAATAGTCAAAATCTACTCTGGCAGTGGGTTGCTTTCATAGTTTTAGGTGGAATAGAATGTAGGAATTTTTTTTTTTAAACTATCAAATAACTTTTTTGTGTCTTCTGCCGCTGGAACAAAGCTGGATGTATCTTTTAATCAAATTGTTGAGACAGGCTATTTCTGAAATGAAGAAAATCTGAACTGTAAAAACTGGCTGTGCCTCCGGGTGGCAGTACAGTGCAGCTCAGCTTTTCTGGCTAGTGGAAAATGAATGACTGTAACTCAAGTGAGTAATAGTTTATGTGGAGTACATTTGGCTGCATTAAACTCAGATTTTTCTCGACTCTGAAATCAGTCAGCACTAGTTCCAATAGATAAAGAAAATCAACACCTTTTCTATTTTGCATGTGACTTTCGTATTCAATGATACTTTAATGAGTATAAAGATGACAACTTTTTTTTTTTTTTTAAATAAATCTGGGTGTATTATAAAATAAGACATATGCATGTGGTATCATAATACATGCTAAATGTGTCCTGGCTCTGTATGTTGCTGGAAATCAACATTGATGATGTTAAAAGGAGATAGTCACAAATATTTTGCTGCAGTCACGCTGACATTTAGTTCTGTCATAGCCCAGAGCAACCCCACACCACTCCTAAAGAAGAAAGAGTCTGTGTGGTCATCCAGTAAGACCAGGGCATGGTTTGGCAGAAGACTGATCTGTAAAAAACCAGCCCAGATTCCTGCTAGGGTGGAAGGAGAGGGAAGAGATGTCTTTTGGTAGCAGTGGCAGAGTTCTTTTCCATGGTGAAAGGCTGCTGGCTGTGCTATGGACCTGTTGAGCCCTCTGGTGTGGGATGTGGACACTGCCCTTGGGAGAAAAGATACATCGCTGCAAAATGCAAGTTTTGGGAATGAAACAGGGTTTCTGTTCTGAAGTGCCAGTGGAGACACTTGTTTCCACTTACATTACTAGGTTCTGGGTCAGAGAGCCAGACCCTTCTCTAGCTAAAAGTGTACCTTCATTTGTGAAATAATCCCAGTCTCTCATGTGTAGCTAATACTATGGGAGTATTCTTGCATTGTATGTTGGGTCTTTCCCTTTAACATTTAGAGTTAGATTTGTATTTCATTGGCAATACATCAGGCTCCGCATCCATAGCCTAAGCTTACGAGGCATACATCACAATTTCTTTTCTGTTTTGCAAAGATTTTTGCTTTTTAAAATGTCTCTTCTCACTAGGTATTTTCTGCTCCTGCTGATTATTGCTTGCCAACTCTCAATCAGCTGTCTTCATACATACTTTCCATCACACCTCATCATCACTTTCTTCATCACCTTGTCTTCACTTATTTTGTCTGCTATATTCATCTGCTCCTTAAATCCTTCAGAGGCTTGAATAACTGTGCAGCCCTCCCTTCGTTTCTAGAATGACATCTCTTTGGCCAGCCTTTCAGATATGCACTGTCTCTGTTAGATGGAATGAAGGGCTTCAGTATGCACTTTTGGATTTTTTTTTTTCTTACCTCCTTCCTGGAGCTGTCACAGATCACTTCCAGGCAAAATCTTATATATAGAAATTATAGTTTTGAGTGCAGCTGAAATCTCTTGGCATATTGGTGCACCGTTTGTGGGGAGATGCAGCAGAGGAAAATAACAGATTTCTTGTGACTGGAGTCATAAAACAGCATTCTTGATGGCAAATATACGTGAGTCTTCTTTGGGCTGTGGGATTTTGTAGCCTTCCTGAGAACAGATCAGCATTTCTGGAGAGCAACTTGAAGCTTTATTACTAAGAGAAATGATAGCAAAAAAAATTATCCAGGTGTTTTTTTTTTTCTTGTTTTTTTGAAGTGAGATTTTTGATGGAGCTTAGTCAAAATTACAAAATACTTTACTACATTGTGGATTTGTGGGGGTTTGCAGTCTTTGTTTGGGGGGGTTGGTTTACTTGTTTTTTTTTTTTTTTTTTTTCTTTTGGCAATTTCTGTCTTGCAAAGATCCCCACTTGTACCTCACCTTTTCATCCACTTTTGTCTATATTCCCTCATTTTATCTTTCTACTCCTTATTTCTCTTCTCCTTCTTATTCTCAGTCTCTTCCTGAGGCTTCTAATGCTTTTCTGTCAATTCTGGCAGGTGGTGTCCTGTGGGCTTGTGTTCTTATGCATGTCTTCTCTATATGGCTCAGATCTGCCTTTTTCCCCACTTGCCCTATGGCACTACTAGGAAGATGCAAATGGCTCTGGAACTTATTTTAGGCATTCTAATAATTTCTGACAAAAATAATATCAAGAAAGCAGAAGGCAAAACAAGGGCATGGCCATTTAAATGGAAAGGCAGAGAAAGTAGTGAGTTGAAGAAATGAGCCTTGAAGTACAATTAATTTGAATTTCTTTTTACCTTGACATACAAAAATGTATTTAGAAGCAACTGTTTGGAGATGCATGTAATATTTAATGAGATGCATTTTGTCCTTGTGAAAGTTAATTATCAGAGCAGCCATTATAGCTGAGAACAACATATGTTTCCTCTGGAGTGCCTTTTTGAACTCATCTAAACTATTTTTAGTCTAAGAAAGTCATGCTTAGAAGTCTGTCTGGTGTGTGGTGTTTCCAGAGAATTGTGGGCTAATCTTCCCTTGCTCAGAAGGTACCTGCTGCTCTTAGGTGTCCATTATTAGGGTTTGTCACTGCCACATGTATGGGACTTTCTTCTTCCTTTCTTTGTTTAATTATGTAAGGTGACATAGTACTTATCCTTGTTAGCATGTGAACAGTCAAATTATTATTGGCTTTAGAATGGTTCATTTTTTGAGCTTTAGGTGTTTTTATTTTTTGCTGATGTGTTACTCTCTTGATGTTCAACGTGCTATTTCACACAAACCCAGGAGAAACAGTTTGCTTTCAAGAAAAACAGTCTAATGGTTGCACTGGTCCATGCTGTCACTTACAGATTCCTGAAAGCAGATACATTTGAGCCCTGAGCACCATAAAGTGTTTCACAGTCACAGAGGTGTGATGTGAAGTTTGTAGGAGTAACTTGATGTATTGCTAAAAAGAACCTCCCCCTCCCCAAACCAACCAACCAAAAAAACCCCAAACTACCCCACCAAACCTCCAACCAAACAAAACTAAAAAAGCTTCAACCAAATAAAAAATAACTCCCAAACCCTACCCAAACAGCAAACCAAACTGAAAGCCCACTCCAAACTGAGCAGTATTACCTTGCAGTAAGGCTAGTGAATATAAGCTAAGTATTTATATCTGTTATGACATTTTCAAGAGGAGGAGAGTGCGCTATTAGATTAGAATAGCTTTCTGTGAGGTTGCAGTCAGCCACGGAGATTTGGCAGGCCTGAAAGATTTATTCCGAGCTCCTTAGGTAACACAGTTTTTGCTAACAAACTGTTTATTATTTGTCTAGAGCTGCATTGATTTAATCCTTATTAAAATCTAAGAGACTTTTTCGCACAAATGTGACTCTCTAGGATAATGATAAAGTGGAAAAGGGCTCATAAGTTTGAGATTACTGAACCATCAAAGAAATACCTGGTCTTAGTCACTGAATTATGGATTTACAAAAGCATAGCTGCCTTTAGGAATTAATTTCTTCAGAACTTAATAGTGGCTATTTTTACCTTCTGAATGAGAATCTATTTGTAAATGAAGTTTGGCTGCCAGTTGCTGGCACTCCTGTTGAAATATTTGCCGTTGTGTTACGCTCTTCCAGCAGTCTCTGCAGTTGCTTTCACCAGTTCAGTGCAAAGCAATGCCCTGAACTGAATTTGATAAAATATTTGAGTTGAATATAATGTTTAGATTCAGGAAATAAATGAAGCTTCCATAGACACAAGCTGTTGAAGGATGTTGTTATTTATTCAGTTTATAAATCAGCCCTGTTTTGTGCTGCTGAATGTAATCCAAACACTGGCAAAGAAATATAATGATAACATACATCATTGCTACATAATTTTAAAGACTTCATAGCCAGGAAAGTGTGGTGCATTCTATGAAAGTGACAAACAACACACCACTGTAATAAATAGCCATAGTTTATGCATTGTGAATTGAAGTTTAGATTCAAATGGAAATTATTTTCCAGTAGATTGGATATGAATTCAGTCTCACAACCTCTCTGTACAAATGATTTTGATTTCCTTATATTTGCCTGTATTCTAATGGTTGTGTGCACATTCTGTTAGGTATAAATACTGCAAAGCTTAGTCATATTTTAAAGGTATACCAAATCAGTTACAAATAATGCAATACATTAAAATGGATCTTAACATGTGTCCATCTCAAGGAATAAGACAAATTATCTTGACTGAATTCATAGTGACTGATTTGATGTCTGTATAGAATGTTTGTCTCTGATTAATTGAATGATTCAGGTATGTGCTGCATCTTTATCATGTTAATTAAATCCATCTCACTGGAAAAAAAAAAACATCTATTTCCAATTCCATTTAACATATAAATGTTTATGAAAATAAAGTTGTTTTGAAACTCTTAAACTTGCTGAATGTAGGATGAGTTTTCTGGGAAGCAATGTTCCAGTGGTAGTCTTACTAATATTGGACAGACATTACAGTTAGAGTGTTTGTGGTTGATTATTTTTATTTTATCAAACAAAAGCTCACTGCTAATTTTTTGGGGATGAAAAGCATTGTTATGAGGTAGAAGACTGTGAACCAATGTTAGACTTGATACCTCATGGCTAATTAAGCAATGTAACAAGTAGTCATAAGGCTCAAATAATCTGTATGCTTTGCGAAATTGTGGGTAGGTTGACTTAAACAATATCACTAAGTAAACTTTGTCTGCAATTATATTACTGTTTACCAGACTAGAACAGACTCTACTCAGCCTCAAACAAAATTAATTTCTAATAGTGCATCGCATTGATGTTCAAGGCTTCATCACTGTGGCTGAATCACCTTGAAGTGGGGAATGTGGCAAGTCCACCTAATGCTGATAGACTTCATGACAGATTGGAAAAATGCACAATACTAAAACAGAAAGGTTTCTAATCATGTCAGCAAACCAGTATGGTTGGGTCACAAGATCAGTTTGTAGAACTGTAGTGTAACATACCTGAAAACAAAACACGCTCTTTTGTTTACCGTAGTTGTTGTATCAGGTTGGGCTGTATCAGAGCTAATTGATATCTGCTAGTGCTTATTGTCAGCAATGTTTTGGTCAGGAGAAAGGCACAAACAATCCTGTTATAGAAACTGCAAGCTTACCTATAGAAAACTTGTCCCATCTCCCAGAGGTTACTTTAAACTATGTAAATTAAATCTTTAGTTATAGTTCTAGATATTTCATTAAGCTTGATACTGCTCTGAAAAAACAACCCTACCCAGGCAGCTCAAAATGACATCTACATACTAAGGAATGAAGTTGAGGAAAAGATCCTACATCAACAGAATAACTGCTCATACAGTCTGGAGAACTAATACTGTGCATGAAGTAGTAAAATTAACATGGGAATGAAACATCAGAGTCTTTAAAGTCTGCCTTTTAAATGCTTGTAAATTAAGCACCTGTGCAACTGCAGTGATGTGTGGTTTTAAGAGTTTCGGCTTTATTTGTGAGTATCATAAAATACAGTGGGCCCAATCCAGACAGTCCCACCACAGTGAGCTGAAGTACAAACAGACAGACCAGTTTGTGAGGAGGTGACGGCTGCTGCAAGTGGGCCAGAATGACCATGATTTGCAGAACCAGTAGATATTTATTGAGAGGTTTGTACATGCTTTACTCCACTTTCCCACAGCCTACCAACCCCTGAGCCTGCTGCTTTGTTTGTTCTAACAGATGAGGGTTTTTTCCAATTGCTTTTCCCATCCACTTCAAATGTACAGCATTTCGTTACCTCCAGCTCCCATTGTTTGTCACACATTTGTGAAGTACAACATCACTTACTACCCTCTGGGCTCCCATATAGATATAAAGGCCAGCTAAACATCCCATTAACTACTCCCTTGGGTTCCCACAAAGACTTTTGTTTTACTCTAGTGTAAATAGATATTGGGGATTGCCAATAATTTAAAAGATGTTTAGATCAGGTTGATGAGGAATATAGGGAGTAAACCACTAAAAAAAAAAAAAAACAATCTGCAAAAGAATATTATGAGAGCACAAAATGAATATGAAATTTGCCTGCACTTGTGCTCTGTATCTTAGAAAGCTTGAAGTCGCACAGTGTTCTGCTAAGAAGGTTAGTAGTGCTTAGAAGCCAGTAAGTATCTTATGAAGATGTAAATCTTCCCATGATTTGAATACATAAATCCCTAAGGGCATGATATTCCAAGTTTTGTGACCGTTTAAGCTTCAGGTCAGTAAGTCACTTGAACTTGTACTTCATTTGGTTTAAGAGGGTTTATTTGAATATAAGTAGAGCACTTTGACTCAAGGCATAGTATGTGCTCAAATGTTCCTTGAAATCAATGTCATTTTTTTAAGTTCAAATAGCTGTAATTTAACATCTTTTTCGTTTAAAGTCAGCACAGCTCTGCACTTGAAAGTGCTCAGAACATCAATTTCTAAGCAAAAATATCCAACCCACATAATAGTGTCCAATGCTTCCCTCATCTAGGAAACAGCAGTACCTAATGCAGAATCCTTTGGACTCAAAACTCCAGGAGCTGTTAAAGTATATTTTTCACTCAAGGGTATTTCTGAGCTATTGCACTTATTCTAGAATGCCAAAGCACCAATAATTTTAATTTTCAACTGTTTGTGATATTTAAGAACAGAAGCTAAGTATGTGCATAAATATATTGACTCTAAATGGGCAGTTAGAAAGTGCTGTAGAAATGGCACATTTCTTCATGTAGATAATGGTACTTGGTAGATTATTGAACCAATAATCTGCAAGTTTTGGAGTGAGCTGATGGGGAGCTGGGTTTCAGAGTTCACTGAGGACAGTAGAGTCCTGCTGGATCTGCAGGAATGTTCTGGCTGTGCTGCTGTCTGCTGACTTGGGTACCTGGTGCTGCTCCAGCTTGAGATAAAGCTGAAAAACCTGGGTAGCAGAGCAACAGTGATTTATTTATTTATCTGTTTGGAAGCTTTTATGATAACAGTTTTGTATGCTATCATATCTGTATTAGAGATTTAGATGTGCTTTTGGCATACAATTTTTCTCCCTGAAAGAGTACTATGTTTATAGGTATATATTAATGCTTTTGCTTCATGTATCCAAACTGGGAAAGATAACCTCAGACCAGGGCCTGTTGGGAGATTTTGAGTACTTCTTGTTGCATTCCTACAACTAGGAGGTAAAAAAGGAGCTATGTATCTTGTGTTCCTCCTCATGTTACTGGCAGAAAGTAAAGCAATGTCTGAAAGCTCAGCTGCTTTTTGTGCCATATGCACCTGCAATGCTGAGGTGCTTATACCTCCTTTTATGTTTTTATTGCAAAATAAATTCATACTGGCTGGGAGTTAAAGATACCTGTTATTCTTGTAGCTGCAAGCAGTGAAAGAAAAGTTCATTCATGGTGAACTTTCCTGAAGGCTGCTTTTTTTCATTCCTTCAAAGAGTCTTCCTTAGTGTAAAGTAAGCCATTTTAGACTAAGTGAACAGTTGTTCATTAAGTATGAAAAAAGAGCATCTTCAGATGTTGACATTACAAGGTTCTTTTGAAGGGAAATTCACCCTACTGCTCTCTTGCTTATACCCTCCTAATTTGTCTTGAATAAATGATCGAATGTATTTAAATATGGAATGAATTATTTTGCTTTAAGAAAAATCTTCATGGAGTTATTAACCACTTTTATTTTTGTTGCTATTTAAGGGTATTATTTTTGTTTTCTAAACTGGCAAAGATGTCACCATGCCCAGATCTTGCAGCTGTGTCTTCCTTGATGACAATTCCCATTTTAGTGTTTCAAAGCAATCTTGACTAGTAAAAATGTATGCTAGTACTTTACTTTTTCATAAGAAGCTGTTATCTAAAATGTCCATTAGCAAAATAGCTTTTCAGTTGCTTAACAAACCCCTTCGCTGAGCATCACCAGGCATCTTACAGGGGAGAGTGAGGAAGAAGGTGGCATTTAGATTCAAGGAGCTGAGATCCACTGATAGAGCAAATGGTCACAGGGCAAGAAGTGGGGGAGACCCCGCCTGACATGTCAGGTTTAAATGATCTCCAGGCTATGTCTAGCCAGGATTGTGTTAGGGCACCTGTCCCACCTTCACACACATTGCAAACCAGCCTCTTTCACAAGGACCCTGCTGTTATCAGCCTTGAATATACAAATAAAATTTCATTGATGCAGGTGTTTTTAAAAGGACACAGAGATGGTATAATTAAGAGTTGCAATCCCTGTTCTCTAACTCTGTAAATCTTGATGTTGTTAAGGGCATCACTGCCACAGTGAACTAGGTCATGAGACAGCACCCACGCTTCTAGGACTCATTAACATCCACTTAGTGATGGTAACCTTGTGTCTTGAGGGATTTGTGGGTGGAGGCTGGTGGGAGTGGAAATTACTTTAACACATGGCAAACAGGAAGGGCAATCAGAGACTGAAAGAAGGAGCAGCGGATGACTTAGGTTTAAAAGAAAAGGCCTGTGGGAAATTTGAAGTGATAGTGTGTTGGACTGCTTTGATTTAGTTACTGCACTCCTGGCAGTAATAGTTTTATCTCCAATGTGTTCTCTGGGGGTTAGATACAAAGCTTCGATCTTGAACTGTTTTCTAAAGTGACTTTTTTTTTTTTTTTTTTCCCCTGGCTGGACAGTAAGTTTCATAGCAAAGTTTAGGAGAATGTTAGAAATTGTGAAGTCAAAGTGCAATTCAAGATGAGATGTGAAGACATGTGGCAGGTCCTGGTGTAGCTAATGCTGGTGGGTCTAGCAGCGCCTTCCCAAGGAGCCAATGCAGCTGTGTAGTGGTAGATCCTTAGAGTGGGAAGGGTGTGGTACTGGCATTCATACTAGCCATCTTTTGTGGGGCATGATTGTGTGGTGGTTGTGGAACTGAGCACCCATCAGCAGCCTGATATGTGCCATTGGGGGATGCCCTGTGAGTGTGCCAGCCTGCTGTCACAGTGCTGCAACCCCAGTTTGGTAAGAAGACAGGTTGAGGTCAATGGTATTCTCTCAAAAACTGCATTCCCAGTCTGAGATAAAATGTTAGTGTAGACTTACCTGTTTGTTAGAACATGAAAACTTGACCTCTGTGACCTTTTTGTTTATTTGTTTGGGTTTTGTTCTACCTCTTTGCATTCCTGTGATTGGGTCTCTGGCCTTATCAGTGGATCTTGAAGCCTACGGCAAGGAAATAAAAGATTTTTTCACCATTTTGTGAATCGTTTTACTTCTGTGTGATCAATCAGTGGATCTATTAAACTGAATAATGGCTTGCTGATGTATGCAAACACAGTTTGTATGTGTCTCTATAAGCAGTATAGATATATATGGAAAATTAATTAAATTTTTTATTGCAAATATTTACTGTACCAAAACATCTTCTTTATGAAAAAGTATTAATATAATGAACTGTATTATTTATCTGTATAATCATTGCTTTTACAAGATGAACCCCTCCAGAAAGATACATTCTAATAATTTATTAAATTTATAGAATGTAAATTGAGTAAAAAGGCCTCAGGCAAAGAAAAAAGACAATTGTTAAATTTCCATCATACATTTTTAATTGTACAAAAATTTAGTACCTGAGCATTTGCTTTATTGTGCTGAGGGACTACAGCTGCACAACACAGCCCTGCAAATAAAGGAATCTGACATCAGTTTTGGATGATGTCCTACACAAACACTGCTAATGAAATGCTTATGATTAATTCTGGTTTCTTAAATTCTTTCCTATACCCCAGTAACAGGAGTCTAGAAAGAAATTCTACATCAGGTTGCAGACTGTACTTCACATACAAATTGTATTTCAGGTCATTACAGGCCAGAAGTGTATTGTCCTGAAGGGGAAGAAGCCATGGGAAGATATGTGATTTAATTGAAAGAATTAATGTGAGAAGATCAGGAATCTCCATCCCACTATCTTTCAAGTAGGTTCAGATGTCAGCATTTTCCCTACAGGAAAGTTGTTTCTTTCTGTAGAGCCACTAATGGGGTACCTGGGGAAAGAAGCTTGTTCTTATGGTGTTTGTTTTTGTTTGTGCTTTTTTCCCCCCCAAACCCACTTAGTAGCTTGCTTATTAATCCAACAAAAACATTAGACAAAAGACTGTCATTAACAGTGAACACACCCCTAAATGGAAATAGAAGGCTAGATGAATAATGCCTAAATCTAAGATAGTGGGTGGAGTTCAAAAATACCTCTGAGAGACCTAAAAAGTGATTCCTCACCTCCACAGTGAGAAAATCATAGAGCCATCATGGAATGGCTTAGATTGGAAGAGACCTTAGAGATTGCCTACTCCCTGCTGTGGGCAGGGGTGTCTTTCAACTAGACTTGGTTGCTCAAGGCCTCATCCACCCTGGCCTTCAACAGCTCCAGGTAAGTAGAATCCACAATCTCTGGGCAACCTATTCCAGAGTCTCACCTTCCTTGTACTGAAGAACTTCTTCCTAAGATCCAGTCTAAAGCTGCTTTCCCTCAGTTTAAAACCATTCCCCCTTGCCCTATTGCTAAACACCCATATGAAAAGTCCCTCTCCAGCTTTCCTGTAGGTCCCTGTCAGGTATTGTAAAGCAGCTGTAAGGTCCCCCCAGAGTCTTTTCTTCTCCAGGATGAACAACCCTCAGCCTATCATTATAGCAGAGGCGGTCCAGTCCTCAGATCACCTTTGTGGCCCGCCTTTGGACTAGCTCCAACAGTTCTATGTTCTTCTTGTGATGGAGACACCAGAAACGGATGCAATATTTGAGGTAGGATCTCACAAGAGCAGAGTTCAAGGGGCAGAATCACCTCTCTTGACTTTCTGGCCCCACTCCTTTTAATGCAGCACAGGATACAACTTGCCCTCTGGGCTGCAAGAGTGAATGGCTTGTGTTGAGCTTCTCATCAGTCAACACCCCCAAGTCTTTTTCTTCAGGGCTACTCTCATCCCAATCTGCATCTAGCCTGTGTTTCTGCTTGGGATTGACCTGATCTAGATGTAGAACCTTGCACTTTGACTAGTTGAACCTCATGCAGTTTGCACTGGCCCACTTCTTGAGCCTGTCAAGATCCTTCTGGATGGCATCTCTTTCCTCAAGTGAGACTGGACCCTGATATTTGGGAGTTGTGGTAGATTTCCAGTGTGGCTTGCTGTGTGGTGGTGTCATGTATCTTTGGTATTCAGATGTACCTATTCCTCAGTGAATGTTCTTGGTAGAAGTGTATAAGCAAAGGTATGCACATGCTAGATTTTTGCCAGGTTTGGATAAGTTGCTCTTCATGATGTGAAACAGCATAGAAAGTATTGCTTCTTATCCAGTAGTAAGAATAATGGAAGAGTTAATATTTCTCTGACTATTCAGATTCTGCCTACCCTTCCACTTAGCTGCCTGTTAGACATTTAACACATCCTCAGAAGTAGTTATCTAAAATAAACTGAAAACAATCTGGCAGCTATGATACTTCACTGTTATATGTTCATTAGACTAAATTTGTGCTTACAAATTCAATGCAGATTCAACATATACAAAACTTGCCACTGCATGCTGTAGATCTGGGCAGAATTTGGGATCGTGTACTCCTGTATTCCAAGCAGTTTGAAAATCTGCCTCACACCTCCATTTTGTCTGATAAAAATGAGCTTTTGTAGCTCTGCAGTAGTGCTCCTACTGCATTCAAAGTCCCTTTGTGGTCATAGAAAAAGGACAAAGTGGCAATGGTGCTTACAGGTCAGAGGAATGGGAACATGAACCAGAATGAACTCTTCCTGGTAGGTAGTAAAAAGGATCAGAGCAGACATGACTTCTGACTGCTTCTCCTGCATTTCCCCGAGTGGAAATCCAGTCCTATGAAGGCCAAACTGCTCCATAGACTTTTATTTCAGATAATGCCAAGTGTCTCAAAATTTGAGTAATTTTCATTCTAATCCACTCAACTAGGCAGAATAATTTGTCCTGTTCAGAAATGTTGTGCATGATGACAGATGCTCTGTGGACATCATTCCAACAGGCAACAACAGAGAATCAAGACAGAAGGAAAGACGTTTTAATTTTTTTTAGCTGGTCTAAGAGGTAATTTTAGGAGTCAAGTACTGTTAGGTCAGCCAGAAGTGACAAATCCAGTAAAACATTTATGATCATTTTATGTTAATGAGCTGCTACACTTGAGATATTGCTAAAGCAAATATTTGCATATGTATTTTCAGCTAATAGTGCCCATTTAGATGGATTTTTTTTGTGGACTGCAAATAAATGTTACTTCAAACGTTACTTTAACTAAATTGCTGTGGTAGCATGGGAATGAAAAAATGCTATTTGTTACCCACAATTAAGAGTCAGATAACATCTAAAATTTTAAATTGTCAGCAAATTTATACTGGCTTGAATTGTAGGGATGTGAGATTAAAATAATCTCCTGTAATGACAGAAGGTAGTTTAACATTTATTCTGCCATATGAGGAAAAATGCATTTTATCCTATTTCTTTTTTTGTGTGTGTGTGTGTGATGGAGTTTGGTTCAGCTGATTCATTTTGGTTCTCATGTTTCACATGGGGAGAATCACCATGATAAATTGATATATTATGGATTTTATGAATGGTCACTTCCTATTCTGTATAATTATCAGGCGATAGTTTCACTGAAAAATGCTGGGAAATGAAACCTTTCACTTCAGATAACCATCCACCCTTGTCTGGCAAGAAAAATGGATCTCTATTTTCAACATATTACTGTGGATCAAGGCCAACAGAGGGAGGGCAACAGTTTGTAAGTTGTGAAAGGTAGGATGAGTTTGAAAAAGTGCCTATCTAAATGAAGTTGTGAAAGAAATTCTGATGACAAATAAATGAATGTGCAACACTGAGGAACCTGGTTATTTGAGAAAGCTGGTATTGATTCATATCTGGCAGGGAAAAAGTAACCATTTAAAAAAAGGCACCTAAATGTAAGGGTAGCCATTATGTTTTTCATTGTATAGATATGAGGCACCTCATCCATTAAGAAATGGGTTGGGTCTTAGAGGGATGCAAAAGGGACTCTGCATATATTTCAGAGGAGATTTTACAGCATGTGATGCTCATGAATAAAGGCATCATTTGTGCAATCTCAGTGTTCGCAGAACTTACTTGTTGCTACTCATAGTGTTGTTTGATCCAGAATGTGCAAATGGTATGCTTGGAAGAGTACACACACACTGTTCTCCCAGATTTTGATAGATGGGTGTGGGGAAACATGGTGTAAATGGAGCAAACAGAAGTACCAGGACTCAGTCTGCAGTCTATAAATGGAACTCAGCCACTACATTGCAAGTGCTTGGATAATAACAGAAAAACTTTGGAGAACACGACTGTTCTTAGAGATATTTTGGTCTTATTTCTGCAGTGGGTTGTATGCAACTAGCAGATCTAACAATAGCACATAAACAGAGTTTATTGCAAACAGAAGTAGGATAAGAGATTGTTATATTCAGATGAAGCCCATGATAACATCAAGACAGTGGTTTAACATGAAGACATTTGTTTCTAATCACTCTAAGTCTGAAGAACTGCATCATCTGTCATCTTCAATGAGAAAAATTCCCAATTGAAAAATGTCAGGAAAAGTTCAGGAGGATTAATTCAGGAAGAATAAAATTAATATTTTTGTCCTAGATCGGTTTAGAAGTGCTCATCTACGATTTTAGTAATTAGCTTCATATTTCTAATTTTCAGCTTGTTTCTAAAAAGACTTGTGTTTTAAGGTGAATTGGTTATTATATGGCTTTAAAGCAGAAGAAATATTAGCACAGCTAACAGCTTTGCCAGTGTTTACTTCACCTCTTGTTAAAAGTCCTGTTAGAATTCTAGGTAGCTTGTCTCTTAAAGTGTTTTAAGGAAAAGTTACTTTCTGCAGAATTGTGCCAAGATCTACAAGAGTTGATGTTCATCTTTCCTATGTTAAGAACCATTACAAAAGATAAAATATTAAATTTGTATAAAAGTGTTTCTTTTCAAATGATACCTCATGCATTAAGATAGGGCAGCATTCTGTACTACAAAAATAATTTTGGGAAAGCGTATTCATTTATCAATTTGTGAGGACTGAAAGAAGTTCTGTGTTAAGCTCCACCAGCTGAACTATGGTGAATGGGAATGGGTTCTCAGGGTCTTTGGCATTACCTAGTCATTTCCCTATAGATCTTAATTTTAAGCTACCTCTAGGTTTTATTGCAGCTTAAAAATAATGATTTTTTTTGTCTTTTCAATTTGTCTCCTTGTTCTTTTAAGGCATATTTAGAGTATATCCAGCAGAACAAAAATCACTTTTCTTTCCAATTTTTCTTAGTCTTCTAAGAGCAACCACACAGTGAGGGGGAATATTTCTTCTTTTCAATTTGTCTTTTCATTCTTTTAGGAGAACTGTAGAAAATCATCTATCCTTGAGGGTATTATACTTGCTTGTAGAATGAATGTAAAATGCATGCTTTCAGCAGGGCCATTTGCTCTGCTCCTCCCTATAAAAGATGGATTTTTTTTGCCAGATTTGGTTGAGACATATATAAGTCCAAAAGGTGCTGCATAAGAACAAAATGACTGGTGGACATCACAAACCTTATACCCATGTGCAGAACTTAGGCCTAATTTTCCACTATCTCCTACACTTTCATTTTAAGGATAGATTGAATAGGAAAATCCTCACCAAAATGTTGAAAAAGACTTATTACCTTGCGGTGTGATGTTTGTTCCAATAGACTGAAATTTGACAGCTGTTCTATTACTGCAGAAAAAGAACAACCAACTACAATATCTGTACTAGAGATATGGTTACTACAGATGAAGCTTTAAGGCTATAATATCAGTGTGGAATTACAGCAAATTAGTTATAAAACAATTATCTTAACACAAGAATTAGATTAAACTGCAGTTTGAGTAAACTAAGTAAAGCATATAATGTTTTAATCTTCTGGTAGTATCAAATACATCTTAGATCAAGATTAACTTTGTTTAAAAAAAATTATAACAATTACATAGAAAAACCCAAACCAACAAAGCATAACTACTCTTCTCTATCAATTAATGTAAGGACACACCTCAAGTATTGCGTTCAGTTCTGGGCCCCTCACTATAAGAAGGGTATTGATGTACTGGAGAAGGGAAACGAGGCTCATGAAGGGCCTGCAGCACATGACCTATGAGGAGTGTTTGAGGGGGCTGGGGTTGTTCAGTCTGGAGAAGAGGAGGTGGGGAGAGAAGACCTTAACATATTCTCTACAGCTACCTGAAGGGAGGTTGGAGCAAGGAGAGGGCCAGCCTCTTCTCCTTGGTGTCAAGCGACAGGACTAGAGGAAATGGTTACAAGCTGCACCAGGGGAGATTTAGGCTGGATATTAAGAAATATTTCTTCACTGAAAGGGTTATCAAACATTGGAATTGTGTGCTCAGGGTGGTGGTGGAGTCAGCATTCCTGAGGGTATTCAAGCAGCATGCGGACCTGGTGCTTAGTGATATGGTTTAGTGTTGACCCTTCAGTGCTGGGTTGAGAATTGGACTGGATGATCTTTGAGGTTTCTCCCAACCAGATATATTGTGTGATTCTGAGACTGAGGAAAATTCCCGTTGTAGACCTTGTTTTGATGTGTGTTTGGTTGGAGAAACTTAGAAAAGAGGTGCTTCTTTTTCAGCCTGAAACCTTGTAGGGGCTTGGTTTGGTTTGGTTTGGTTTTGCCTTTTTTTCTTGTAATGAAAAAATGTCCTGTAACTCAGTTTGAATGAAAACTGAGTGACTAATTATCTGAAGTTCCTGTTAGTATTCATTTATGTTTTCACAGGCATTCAATTACATAGGAGTTTAGTTTTCTGAGAGCATAATGGTAGATTATTTTTCTCATATGTTTATTTTCATGTTCTGTGGATTTTGAGGAAATGAAGCAACAAGTTTCAGTGATGAAAAAAGAAGTGGCTGTGCTGGTAATATGATCAGAAACATGCTTGCTGCATACTGGGGAGCACTCTTTCTTCTGCCTTTGTAGGAGATGTAAGAAAGAGAGGGGTTTAGAGGGTGACAATTATGTATGTTTACAAATAAATGTCACTCTCTTTGTAGACTTTGCTGCTTTCTCAAGACTGATATATTTTTTTTTTTTTTTTACTCCATCGCCTTTGGGCCTCATTTCAAATAAAATGACTAAAATTTGGCTATTAAAGGTCTAATATTTCAGGTCTATCTCGGTGGGTTATTTTGTTTCATTTTATGGTTTGTATCATACTCATAATATTCCATTTATTAACAGAACAGCTGCTTATCCTGTCAGGTTTCTCTGGAGTAGTGCCTTTCTCCACTAGGGTGTACAAACAGCCTGTGCAATTCCAGGCAGTGGGATAAACCTGATCTTAATTCTGCATAAATTTCAATGGTAACGAGCCAGGTCAGATGAATCATTCACTAAAACAAGAAAGCAAATAGAAAGATTTTGATTTCTGAAGCAGAAATTGATGAACCCAAATCTAGAAAATATAAATGAAAAGCATATATTTCAGTCTCTACAACCACTGCAAACCTGATATATTTCAAATGAATTTCAAATATCTTGGAAGTTACCATCTACTATGGCAAGATTAAAGCCATGACAGCATCATTCATGTAAATCTCATACAAATCTATTTTGAGTGGATCCCTCAAACATGTTGAGTAGGATGCTTAAGATAGCTATCTAAATGTATGGGAGTACCTAACTTTATTCCTTTTCTTTATTTTAATCATAAATAATAAGTTAGAATGTGTAGAAGTGACGTGACTCCTGATTTGATGACTCGGATTTTTATTTCCCCAGCCCGAGTTACGTTTGAAACCTTATTTTCCAGAAGAACCTTAATTTACAGTTTGGTTTGGACCTCTATCTGCTTTAGCATGATAGTGAAATGGTAACCCACTCTGTTCTTCAGTCAGGGAGGCTGTGATGAGCATGTACCCGATGGGTTAAATGAAACCTGTTGCACACAGCATGTCACATCCTCAGGCCACCCTTCCTCATTGCTCAGCCTTACCATGACAGTGGTTCCTCTTCTGAGGCAGTGCATTTGGTTGCTGTTGTAGCAACATTCTCACAGATACCGCACACAGGTGAACAAACAGCAGCACATTACTTCGTGTTAGATTGGATGATTATGGATTTAGGTGTCCACCCAAAGCCTGGCCCACAATGTCATAAGCCATTTCTGGCTCTCACCATTATCACTGTGCTGGGAAGAGGTAGCAACAGAGGTCTGGTGCTGCCCCATCTCCCTGGGAAAGAGCAGGGCTGTCCACTGAGCCTTAGAAAAAAGCAGGAGTAATAGTTGTTAAACTGGAAAGCATAGAATGGAAAAAATAAGACTGATAAGGGGAGAGATGCACAACACAGAGTTGTTCAGCTAATTTGAACAATACCTTTTTTTTCCAAGGGAAAAGGAAAGATGAGATAAATTAATTTCTAATTTAATTACATGCTCAGAGTATTAATATTTTTAGTTATGCTTGTGTGCACCTATGTTAGCAACAGTAAGGGGAAATAAAAGACCTGTGGTACCAAGATGCTTTCCCATCCCTTTCTAATCCATCTTTATGACTTCAGGTGGTTAGGTGCTTTTGCAGAGCACTGTGAGAAATGAAATATAAAAGATAGTCTTGGCTCAGTTTGAGGTAAGATAAAAGTCTCTCTCTCTCTCTTTTGGCTTTTTTTTTTCTTTTTTTTTTTTTCCTAGTAATGCCTTATTTTTTAAAATGCAATTTAGACAAACCTGGATTGAAGCTTCCCTTCAATGAAAATATAAAGTGAGATATCTAAAATCTACTCTGTACTTCTTTCTCAAGATATTTCCAAATGTTAGTAACTACAGTTTATTATGAAAATAAAAGCAAAGATTAGGGCAGCACTATGTAGTGCACTCTCCCTGTGAATGCATGAGTGCATGTATGACTGATTTTCAAGAAGACAATTGCAGATTTGTCACGTTCTTCATATTTTACATATGTCCATATCTGTGCTATGTTTAATGTATGACAGTAATGTAGTCTTGATCAATTGTCGCAGTTGGCAGTGGTAGGAAAATGTTGGTTCCTTAGAAGTAATGCACTTGAGTGAGCTTGAGATGCCCAGATTCAAGTCAAAACCTCTACTAAATCCGAGTAAATGACATCACCCTTTTACATGCTATTACTCACCAGAAGCTGGTGATTCCGGTTAACCTGTTCTCGCATCCTGTTTGTGTTTTACCATTTTATTTCTTCCAATAGTGGAACATAACCACTGACTTCTGCTTATGTACATGTAAGGTATTTGTATGAGACAGGCAGCAGACTTGTTCTTGGAGGCTGATTTTCTGGTGGTTGTTTTGTACCCACAGTGTCACTTACAGGAAGCTTTTCCAGTAGGAATTAGAAATGGGAAGATTTTATTGTGAAATCTGTTTCTCTGAAGGCTGAATCCTCATTGTCTTCTGTTGCTCAATCTATCTTGAACTACTGCCTATGTGACAGATAAGGCAGGTATGTTTTAATGGTGAGGGCTTCACTTAGTTTCTGGTCATTATTTTCTCTGCTGTTCTTGAGTAATTACCAGACCTTCTTTCTTGGTCAGCTGCAACCTACTGCTGATGTTTTCCCTTCTGCTCCTTCTTCAAGACACTTTATCTATTGCAGTCTATGCTGTCTGTATAGTATGGCACTGTGGCAGGATGGAAGAGAAATTCTGGGTTTTAAAGTCAGCCTGGATTAAAGATTAGGCTTGATTCTCCTCGGTTCACTGAATATATATATATAAATAATAATGTGGATTTTTTTTCCATACAGGATTATATGACTACTTTTGCTTGATACTGTATAAGCAGCTCTACCTTCTTGGAAGTGAAAGATAAATTAGAGATATAAGAGTATTTATTGGAGAATTAGCTACCTGCTTGACCTCAACAGAAGAATAAAAATTTTATGCTATCAGTTTCTTCTCATGGAATTACTTTTATTTTTACTTTTGTAATGCCTTTCACACAGATAGAGAAATGCTGCCAGTTTGGATTCAATTGTAGGTATTACTTGAATTTAAATAAAATATAATACAAGAGTGGGTCTCAGATTTCATTTACATTACTAGTATAAGGGTACAGCTCTAACATAACCAGAAGCGAACTGATTATTTTGCAATGCTGTTTAAAAAATCTTGTAAATTGTGGCTTGCAGGCACAAAATATCTTTTAAAACATACAAAGAATACATTTAAATGTCTAGTAAGTGTTTGTAAAATATTTTAAAATGTTAAAATAGTACTTGTGCAAGTAAATACAGTGAACAGTAGAAGTATTAATCTCTTACCATATGAGAGCTTTGAAACAGTACCTTCTAAAACACCTAGCACTTTTTTTTCCCTGAAATTATTATGTTGGTGAATTATTCCATAACTCTTCTACTGAAAAATCTGCCTTATTTATGACTTGGACTATAAACTTGCAGGCCTATATGGGATGCACTTAGCTTTTAAACCCATTCATGTGAATCCATTGCCCTGCTAAATGGGGAAAATGACACGAATTATACCTTTTTAAGCAAAATCACTTTTTCCCCCTGGTGTACCTCTCCTACATATTGAGTAATTCTTAGGCTAGAAAACAGCATGGTAGAAGCCATTGTCTTCCTTTCTACAGTGTTATGGCATAGTCTTGTGAACAGCTTGGTGTTGATGACCCCGTGCTAACAATGGAAATAAAAGGAAGTAGGAGCTGGAGGGAAGAGTTTTTGACTGATTGCAGATGCAGTTCCTCTGGCTGCATTCCTTCTGCACTGCTGTTGTGTCCAACTGTGCTTTACTTCATACAGACTTTATAAACTCTTGTGGGAAAAGACTGTCTGCCTCTTCTGGGTTTGGTAGGTACTTAATACAACTTCGGCTAAGTCATGGCCACCTGAACATGTCTGGTCATCCAGTCAGGTGGATGAGAAGAAACTGAGCACTAGCATTTGGAAGTAGATTCTTGGCTGCAGTACCACAAGAGGCTGACTCTGGGACTTGGATAAAGCTTAGCCAACATCAGACATGCTGGCTGAACTTTCTTATTCACTCATTTATCTGTGGCTACCAGTATGAGACTAGGGTTTAAGTCTGGTCTCATGCTCCCTGGGAAGTATTTTTAGGTGTTTATGCAGTATTTTATTTTATTTGATTTTCCTCTTGTTGACATTTGTAGAATTTCCTAGCTAAATTTATGCACTTTGTTTTAAATATTAACTGCTATTTACTCAGAACATAAGTAATGAAGTACTGGAGAACTGTAAAAGTCCACATCTTCAGTGTGGTTGATCATGAGAAGGGTCTTTGAAGTGGTCGGGCGTCCTATTACTTTTTGAGATCTGAAAGTATCACTTAGGCCATGGGATTTTAGAACAGCAAGCACGAGAAGGGTGCTGTAAAAAGATGCTACACATTCAGAATTAATTTAGTCTGCAGAAAGGAAGAATTTTCTCATCAGTCATTTTTAGTAACTGTAATAGAGAGGAAATGCAGTATGGTCTGAAGATTAAAATGCTGTCTGGTGATATGGATTCTGTCCTCCAAACTGAGTGATACTGAAATCAAGTCTTGTCTCATCTCTTTCTACATTACGAGACCATTTTTGTGACTTGTGTATGAACAGTGAAGTGAAAAGCATAAATTAGAGATCTTAAAGATTTAAATTTAGTATGCTATCCTGAAAGACCCTTTCACTGAAACTCTTCAGTGAGTGCATTGTTTGTTAAACTTAGATATGCCCGAGCTTAAGGCAGTGACATTCCTTGGTTTTTAGTGTCATGGGAATTTCTTGATTTGTATTCTTATATTCTAATCATATTAGAAGCAAGAAAGAACTTTGACTATTTGTACTCTAGCTTATTTCAAAGATGTGGATAATTCATAGACTTGAGGAGTTTGCTTAGAAATTCTTGTAAATGAGAATTATCTTTCTAATTCTGTAAAGTACCATTAATTACATATTCTTGAATTTCACAGGTTCTTAAACCCTCTGTAAACCTTAGTTAAACCAGCCTTGATCTTCATCAAGAATCCTATCTCTTAGAGGAATGAGCTATCTCAAAGGCCATATTTGTTGCTCTACTTTTCCCTTATATCCCCTTTTCCAGATTGCCACCCAGCAACAAGGATGTAGTAGTATATTAAAGTTAATTGATAAGGTAATGCTACGATTTTAGTCCTACCTGAGTGATCATGCCTCCATTCTTATGTATCAAGCACTGGTCACCATGCATCCAATGTTTGGGTTAATTTTTTGGGTTAGGTTTTTTGGTTTTTGTTTTTGGGTGTGTGTTGGTTTTTGGTTTTGTTTGGTGGTTTTTTTTTTTTTTTGTACATATGTCATTTGTCGCAAGGGCTGATTGGTCTACTATTAGGAAACCCCTGTTTTTCACTCAATTAAGATAGATTCCTGATAATGCTTTCCAGATGTGGCTTCCTAGAAGCTTTTTTAAACTGCCCTTAAGATAGAGTTTTCTGATTGTACTTCTCAGGTGTGCTTTCCTAATTGCTTTTCCTTAGTCACACAGTACGCACATTGCAGTATGCTCGTAGCAGTTAGGTTGCTTGAGTAGGTCATGTTTGCATTTTTGGTTCAGTTTTGCTTAAAAGTACTTTTTTGCTACCATAATTCATTAAAATAACAAATTAATGAACTTATAAATTAATTACAAAATGTCTAGATAATCATGGCACTTTCTCTAATGTCAGCAATTTATTTTTTTACTGAAGTTCATTAATTCTCTTCAGTAAATTCACTCAACAGAATCTGAACCTGTATTTTTACAGTAATATAAGCAAAAATTTTGAGAGCCTAGAAAATGAAGGTCATGGCATTAATTACCAGAGAATTGTCTTTATTTCTTGTGTCTTGTCAGTAGGTCACAGTTGCAGGTGTTAGCTCTGGTAGACATGGTTGGCATCTGTGGATAATGTTATTAGTTTTTTGGCAAATTGTTGCAGGATGTCAGATGATAAAATTACAGTACAGAGGAAAGTGTTGCACAAGAACTCTCCAAATCAGATCTGTCTGTATATAAACAGCTAATAAATAAGTAGTTAATATAATAAATGATTCTTTAGAAGATGTTTCTGGTTTTGTCAGACTGGTAAAATTTATCATTTGCAAATGTATAATTCATTGCATCTCCAAAAATACGTTATCATTTGCTCTTTCCCACATGAGATAAGCAATTTGATGCCCCAAAGGCAGGGTAGGAGCATATCACACTATTACTTTACATTCTAGCAGCAAGAAGAAAAAAAAAGACCACCCCAGCTTTTTCTTGTTGACAGGTCAAGCAAGAAATATTTTTTTTGCTTATTTATTTTTGTTAGATAAAGTTTTGGATGAGGAGTTATTTCATTACTAGGCACTAATAATAAAGAAGCATTAGAGCCTCGATAAATATGCTTAAGACTAAGGATCACAGCAAGGAAACTCCTTTCTTAACAACAGTGGATGTGGAAGCATAGGTTTTCTTGTGCTGTGGCATTGGAATGTGGCCATATGAGGCAGGATCCTGCCTGAGGCATCAGTGTGTTCTCAAGTCCTTATTCCCCTTTCTAAATTTCTGTACTACAGCAGCTGAGATCTCAGGGCAGATCCAGCCAGATATGAATTAAGATGCAAGACATGTTCTGCTAACATCTTGAAATGAAAAACTAGTTTGGGTGATCCCTGACTAAGGTGTCCTTCTGGGGAAAGAAAAAAAAAATAGGTCTAGAACGTGTTGCTGAATATCGGTACTTGCAGGTACTCACTAATCTCAGAACAACAGTGCTTGAACATGATTGAAATTTTGGGCAAGATAGGAACTCTTCTGTATATACACAAGTGGATAAAACTTCAAGTGTTCATGAAGTAGCTGAGATGTGACAGATCTACAAGTATCTGAAAGGAACTTGCAGACTGTGAATGTAATGCAAAACAGAAGAAATCAGAGTCCTTGAAAAATAGTGTTTAACGCTCCCCCCCCCCCAACTGACTAGTCCATATCTGTGGGTTCAGCATACCCTGGATTAATCTTCCCCAAACTTTAAGAAGCTATCTAGGGTGACTGCTAGGACACTTGGCTTTCCAGTATGTTTCATACCCAGAGATCCATGGCTGAATTTTTCTCTCAAAGTGCATTACTCTCTCTGGGGGAAGAAATCATAAGCAATTTGCTTTCTAATTCAGTTGCTTTAGAGATGATGTTTACAGGTGGGACAAGTCTAGGCCTTGTTATCCCATAACAGTAAAAATCATTAAAATGCCCTTTGATGTCAGCCTTTTTCCTGTAGTGAAGTCAAGGAATGATTTGCAGCTTATTGATGTTCTGCATCATTTGGTTCCCAAATGGATACTTGCACTAAAGACAAGAAATCCCAATCCCTTGTGCTGGTTGGAATGGCTCATGTCTGTCTACCCCATCACCAATGTGCTGCCTGTCCTAGGTAGTTTTGTAGCAGCTCTAGCTCCAGTGTGCAGATGGAGCATACGTTCTTCCAGAAGAGATCTCTATAAAAGTATTTGCTATATAACTGTGTCAGTGTTGTGTTACTTTGTGCTGAGAATAACCACAAATCATCTTTCTCTAATTGTAGTAGAATTTATTGAAAAGCACTGTCTGGCTTCTGTGTTGTCCCTCTCAGTGCCAACTGAACGGTCTTGTGATTTATTTACACGTGATAAGCACTTTGTCCTGGTGCTATGTACCTTATACTCTGACTTGAAAGAACAGCCGTTGAAATAGAGGTCTGCTTCTCTGTCAGTATCTCAAAGGAATATGTTCTTTAATTTAGCAGTGAATAGGCTTAATAAACTGCCAGGGATCAGAATCTAATTGAATTTGCTCACTTAAAAAAGAAAATAATAAAAAATTGGAAATACAATACTGGAAAATAAAGCTTGTAGAAATAAGCTTAAACTAGACACCAAAAAAACATTTATCATCTTCCCATTATTGCTCTACAAAGGGGGCCAGATTTAAATGGGTTACACAGATCATCTGACTGAAAAGCCTGCAGCTGAGGTCCCATGGCTAGAGGGTGGGAGCAGCAAGGACAGTCACTAGGTGGGTCTAGAATGTGTGTAGCTCGCTTTGAACTGCACAAGTTGCAGTTGTGCTAAAGTTATTAATGATCACTGAACTTTGTACAAATTGCCTTTTTCATTTTTACACTCCCCCCCCCCTTTTCCCATAAATAGTAGGAATATGCTGGCAGCATTATTCTGCCTAGGCTCTATTATGGAGTTTTCCCTAAATATGTATGCAGAAAAAGTCAGAACATGCAGGGCTTGGGTTTTATTGCTTTAAAATGCTAATAATACTGCCTAGTTGAAATATTAATTACATTCATGTGATGCTAATTTAATTGGAGGAAAAAATCTAATAGCCCACTTCCAGATTTCTTGTCAACATAAAACTAGATGACCTAAATAGATGTTGTGCAAAGGAAATTACATGACTGAAAATTCGGTCTAATTTTATTAATGGAATTGTTCATTTTGATGCATGGTTAGACATGGTGTTTGTATACAAATTCTATGTTAATATGTTATAATTGAGTAAGAATATGAAGAATTGCATACTTTTGGTAAAATTGGACAGGCAATAAATGAATTGCCTATAATAGCTCTGGTAACCTTGACAAATTATTTGGGCATAGTTGGCAAAGTTTCTAAATTGGACAGATGATGTCTTTGAAAGTCTACCACTGAGAATACTGTGACTGAGCTGCTAGTATTGTTCCTAAGCCTCTTGGCTGAGGCACAGGAGTGCAGTAACAAACGTGGAACTCTGCCTCTTGGTACCTTCTGCTCTCTTCCTGACAAACTCTTTTTACATGTGCCTGACTTTAAGAGTATGAGTGGTTGTTGTGAAGATTTTTTTTTTTCAGATGTTTTGCTGGATTAACAAATCTATATGCTGCTCCAAGTATGCCTGATTTTTAAATGCTGAATCTTTTTTTTTTTAGTGTGGATTGACAATTAGTAGTCTTGAAAATAACAGAAGGCGCAAATTGGTAGCGGTATGAGGTAAGCCTTTGTAATACAAACAGGTGTGAACTAGTGCAACAAGCCGTTAATACCTGCAGTTCCTAACATCTTGCTGTCATTATGAGTTGAGAACAGATTTGAGCTTCTGTTTTGAAGGGCAGACATTTAAATCTTTCAATGCCTTAGTCCTTGTGGATGTTGCATAATTTAGGTAGGCATGCATTAAGTGAGATGCATGAAGGATTCTTGCCATATTCAGCAGGGATAAGAGGCTGCATTGAGTTCTGAGCATCATGCCAACAACTAGAAGTCCTGTAAACCGTGAAAGAACTGTAGCTTTAAGTGGGTGAGGGAGGGGAAATGAAGGAAGACACATTTCCAGTTCTAAGAGATATGACACAGAAAGAGATAAGCCACATACACTGTGGATGAGACAGGGTAATGGGATTCAGTTTAAGTGTGGGACACTTAGGAGCATCTGATCTAAAAGCTTTCCATCAACAATGAGGATAGTGAAGCATGGATAAGTTACAGGGGAAGGCTTAAAGTCTGCCACTATGGACTGCTAGAAATCACATGAGTATGACAGCAGGGGTTGCACTAAGTGGCCTCTGTTTAACTATTTTCAAGTACCGGACCATGAAGATTGCTATGTTGCTTTAGAAATGCCTATGGTTAGGGCATGATCTCTGTGTATGGCACAGTTAGGGGCCACTGCATTTTACTACCATTTGGTATATCCTTTAGGTTTCCCAATTCTGTCTCTGTTCAGTGCAAAGCTGCCCCTAATGTATTTAGTGATTAGGTGCTGGGAAGAACAGAGTATTACTGTCAGAATGGGATCCTGCTGAAAATGCTTTTTATATTTGCCAAGCAATTGATCGACAACATTAAGTTATAATGATTTGCAGAGATTTGAATGCTTTAACCAAAAAACTTGCACATAAGTGAGTGGGTCCTTTTAAAATGTCAGTGAATTGCCAACTCATGGAAAGATCCAAACGTTATTTCTCTTATTTCTGTGGCACTTCCTATTTCAGAGGATGGCTATACCTTGTGTCAAGAGTCCTGACATGTATTTGAGCCTTCAGGTATTAGCATCACCTTTTTAAAACCTACTTTGTCACTACAGCTCCAACTTTGAATGGATAAAATAATCCTGATGCTAGTAAGTGCTTTAACAAAGATACCCATATGCTATAAAAGAATCTGAATAGAACAGACCAGGCAAAGCTGAATTTGCATCAGTGATAATCCTGTTTGACTCTTTTTATTGATGTGTTTATTAATATTTAGATAGATTAGTCCCATGTGAATGTAGAGATATATTGTGATTTCACAGAGGAGGAGACACTTAATCTTCAGGGTTTAACCCCGAATCTGCCTGAATGCTACAATTCTGAGGACTTCATTGTCATTGAATTTACTGGCTACTGGAAGGCTAGTGTTTTAGAACTGCTTGTGTAGGTCTGTGATAAGGTTTGTATATCATATAGAAATTTGATTTCTTTAAAGGTTGGAGATATTTTAAAGTGGGGGGGGTTGTTTGTTTGTTTGCTTGTTTTTATTTTAATTAAATTCCATTTAAATCTGTATCTGTGTAATATTACTGACATTAAATCTGTACAGAGTGTCCTGATTCCCACGAAATACTCATGTTGGATAGTTCTCAGCTGAAACTCGTGTCTGTTGCTTGAAGTTTTGGCGTCAGGAGAGTGGCACTGCTCTGCATTGGCATGAGTCTGCTTTGACTGAAGACATTTGAAGCAGAAACAGCCCAAGGCTTCTGCTTCTCAACTTGCCAAACTTTCGGTTTGCCCATGCTTTGCTTTGGAGTGCAATGCATAGATTTCTGATCTAATTACTGACCCAGCTTTGGAGCTGAAGTGGGTCTCAGTCAAGATGTGACTGAGCTGCTACATCCTGAGAGTTCAGCTAATTACCTTAAGCATAATACTGAGAAAATACACAGCCTTCAGGTTCTGAACCAATAACGGCACAACACTGCACCGAGCTGCATAGTTGTACTGTAAGAAGTCTGAACTCCTGTTGGGATCTTTGCCCTTTACTCTTACATCCTGTAAATTCCTGCTTTATTTTTTTATGCTTGAAGATGAGCTAGAGTTTTACTACCTTCTGTTTTCTAATACCTAGGCAGTTTGTCTGTCAAAAGGAAAAGCAGCATTAAAATAGAACAGAATTGTAGCACCTTCACTTCTCTCTGGACTAGGAAACAATAAAAGCAAAACTAAACACTTCTAGTCCTCTTTAAAAATATAGTTTTCTGAGAAACATAATATGTATTATTTAACAATGTTTAGCATACTTAATTTTAATGTGAACTGTAATTGTGATTTGCAATCTCATATTCTGCAATTGTTCTTTGTTAATAGGTATTCATTAAAACCATGTAGTATATTATGACTTGAACTTTAAAATAAAATATACACACAGGCATTTCAAGTTACAGTTATTCTGGAGCCTCTGTCCTTGGTTATCATTAGTTTCACATGCTTTTAACAGAAAAGGTTTATGGCTGTGTAAAAAAAATATTTGAACATTGTAAAACCGACCTCCTCAATGGATAACACATGAATTGCAGTTTATGAAGTGGAGGTAACTGGTAAAACATAATTTATGGTGAATTTGGAGATGGGCAAGTTGTTCTATGTCACTTGGGGAGGGATGTTTAAGCCTTGTGAGGAAAAAAAAATTAGAAGAGGGAAACAATGTATTGAAAGGGAAGAGTTAAGCTATTAAAATAGTCTTAATCTGTTTCCTGGCACATTGTCCTTACCCTGGTGGTACAGTCGGTTGGGGATGCTGAGGTAGAAACAAATGGTAACTGGAGCCTTGGAGTTGATTTGAGAGCAGTGAAGAGGGTGGATGTGCATGTTTGTATCTTCGTTCAACTACAAATGCAAGTCTTGGATTCGTGTTCATGCACTCAATGAATGCCGCTTCTTCAGTGAACATTGACTGAAATCCTTTCAAACTTTTGTTCTCTTGCCAGATATCTGTATTGCTAAAGGTAAGAAAAGAGAGAATTTTACACATTCTACCTCTGTTTAGGTGTTTATTGCTGAATCTTTTGTTTTCTCCCATGTGCTTTCACTTACAGATTCTCTCTCTCCTCTTGCTCTGTGGTTGGAAACCCAATGGAGGCCATTCCATTATTGCAGAGAAAAGGGTCTTTAAGACAATTTTACCTTCTGGTTATTTTTCTTTTTTTGGCCTTGTTTACTTTTCCCTTCATATCCACATTTTCCCTTACTACCTGTAACATAAACAGTTGTTTGCTTCTGTACCCTCAAGCTTTGTTTACTTCCTTGCAAGGGAAGACAGAATTGTCTTTTTTTTCTTGACATGCTGTTTATCTTTTTCCATGATCTTTCACTTGATCTTTTTTTTCCTCATAGATCTTCCTTTTTCTTTCAGCTTCCCAAAGTTTCTTTCCTTATGGCAATGCCTGTAGGTTCCTTTAATCTCTGATCTTCTCTTTCTGCTCCAAAACATCAGAGAACATGTTTTTGCTTTCCACTGCTTCTCTGCTTTGCTTCAGTGTCCTCTGTGCAGCACTGCTCCAAGGACCCTGAGCTGTCTACTGCCTCCTTCCTCCCATGCCAGTAAGCATCTTGGAGACTATGTGCAACCACTTTTTTTCTGGGAGTTGGGTGAGTATGTATAGAATTTGCTGTACTCAGGGCTGTAGCTAAGCTAGGCACAGGACATAGAAGTAAAGGAGACACATGAAAGCAGTAAAATCTTGGAGCACATTTAAAAGTTTTGGATACAAAAGGGTGACAGACAGACAGAGGCTTTTTCCCTTCTGTGCTGTAATGAATATATATGTGATTACAACACTACATCTATTTCTGAAAATAAATCAATATTTCGATTACTACAAAAAGCAAGGTCTGTCATCCAGTCCATGGTAAATGTTGTAGAACATTTTTATAAGGTTTCCTGGCTAAAGCAAAAGTCTATTTTAAAGTTATTAAAGTTCTATAATAAGCTATCTTCCTAAGCTCACCAATAAAAGTATAATATTCTGTGGCTCAGCATAATAATTCAGTGAAATTAACCAAGTAAGTGGTCAATGAAGCAAATGATTAAAAAGCAGAAGATTGAAAAATGAAGATTAAGAAGGGATAAAATTGTGTTTTCTATTACCGTACATTTTGTAGGTCGTAATTAAAGTCCATTGCACAAAGAGTAAAATCTTCCTTTTAAAAAGTGTAAAAGTATACCGAGGTGCTTACATCTTTGCCTGCCTTATCAAACTGTGTTGCTAACTTTATGCAGTGTGTATGAAGGGAGGTGACAATCTTGCATTCACGTCGGCTTCCACTGCTACAAAATAGACCTGGAGACTTCAGACTTCTGTATTTCTGATAAGCACTTTATTTTAAATAAAGTATACAGATTGTCAAAACTAAAAGTACATTAGCTAGAACACCTGCTCATATTTTATTCTCCTATGTAAAGTGGATTACAAGGTTTAAAACATTTGCAAGAAAATCTGCAAACCAGGAAAAAAGTGAATAAATTATTGAAATGGTCTGCAGCAGCTGTTTCAGTATTCCTGCCTTTCTACTGTTGTTTTTTTTTTTTTTTGCTAAATATCCTTAGTTGGATTATCCAGGCACTGTGAGGTATAAAAATTACCAATATACTGGAGGACAGAACATTTTCATTTCAGTTACTTGTATGAATATCTAAGAAGATTTTTAATTAATTTACTTGTTTATTTCTTTATTATTGGCCTGCATTTTAAGATCTCATCTTTCATATTCAGCACTGAGAAACGATCATTTTAAAACTAGAGTGGTCTGGGAGAGGTGCATCATATCTTGTGCAGTGGGACAGGGTTATCTGAAAATCAGCAGGCTACAGAATAGTGACTGAGCCTACTTTTACATCCCTTATGTCAGGGGTTGTTTCAGGAACATGTCTTTGCTACCTGATGTCCCCTTTTTCATGCATCTTGGGAGTCTGCTTGTGCTCAGGGCATGTAGCTGAGGACTTGAAGGGTCAGGTGGATGTTGTAGGCTAAATTTCAAAAACAGACATCTGAAGTCTAGGTTCTTATGAATGTACTAAAAGGTCCTTTAGCACCTTCTGATGCAGAGTGCATCATGTGCAGCATGGTTTAACACCACCTTCCTTGCCTTTACCTAATGTTATAATAACTGCATTTATTCCTAGTACTCTTCAGCTTTCAGTGTGAAAATATTATCAGTCTGTTTCTTCAGAAGTCTTCATAGAAAATCTGTCAGTAAGCTTGGCACTAGTTTGCAGCTTTGGTGATCTCAGCAGAAAGACTTGGATGTTAGAGATAATATATTGTGATCAGTTTTTATTTGACAGGCTTCTGTCTCTGTCTTGTGCATGAAAAAATATTTACAATTAGGTTCACAGAGCATATAAAGATATTTTAAGGCTATGCTCAGCCTTCATACTTTGCACAGAGACAGACTATTTGGAGAAGCAACAGGACACACAAGAAAATAATTAAAAAAAAAAAACAACAACTTGGAAAACACCCCAAGACACCTCCAAACTCTCTGTCATTGGTTTGGTACCAAGCAATGGGAAAGGTACCAATGGAAGGAAGAGAGTCAGGGTTAGAGATCCTGCTGGAAGGATGTCAATGGAGATGTTTGGAAGTCGACAGGATCTGTAGCTTGACAGGCTGAGATGTATCTGTTAAGAGCTAGCTGCTCTTAAAGGTTCTTAATTGTCACTCAGAAAATTCCTTTCAACTTCTTAGTGCTAGTTGTGATAAGCAGCAGTCTAGAGACTCTCAGATGTGCTTTGGTGTCATTTGTTGGCTGTGCTACATGGCTGACCTCATGCAAAGACATTGGTACAAGATTTGTTTTCATGACCATTGGACATTACCTCCTGGCATTGACACCTGTGTCTAGATCTTTGCTTTCATCTTATGACTGATATATTTTTAACTTTGTGCACTTGGCATGAAGAGAAATTTTTAGCTCTGTGCATAAATTAGTGGCCTGGATTTTATCAGAGTTCGTCACTTCCTTCTGGTGTCAGTGGAAATCGTTTGATCTTAATACCACTGAATTTCAAGCCATTAACTTTAAATATGTAAACAATTGTCCTCAGGCAATGGAGTGTAAGTGTAATGGCTTGAGTTTAGAAACACTAGTTCTATAACCAATTAAGGACTACTACTCAACTTTGGCATTATTAATGTTTTTTAACTAATATTTACCAATATTTCAACAGCATAGGCATTACACAGGAGTCTCTGAAAGTCTCTGTATTCAGCTTTCATAATTAAGTATGATTTTTGTGGTTACCTTTTAATAGCCTGACTTGGGGACCTCAATTGAATCTAATTATGTTTCAATTGAAAATAAGATATTCCACAGACTGGGGCTGTAGATCAGGGCTCATTACTAAACCAGCTCATTATTTTTAATGAGCAACTTCATTACATCTGATTCTGCTGAGAACAAGACATAATTCTGTTGATGCAAAGAAGCTTGTTAAACTTTGGTAGCCAGCAGCATATGACTTAACAGCCTGAATTGGGCAACAAACATTAGCAGGGTTAAAGAAACTACCTCAGGATTCTTCCCACAGGGGAGTCAGTCTGCAAAATAATTTTCCATTTGTTTTCTGTTGATGCAAACTCGTTAGGTTGGAATAGTTATATATTACCTTTTAACTCTGTTTTAGAAAAATTGCAAGGCAAATTCCCAATAAAATATAATTCTCAGGGAAGTTATACTCTAAGAAGGTGGTAACAACATCTTCCTGCCAATCTAAGTGTCTGCTGGGACCATTGCAATACATCAACTGTTCCCTAGTGTAGTATTTTGTGTTTGGTCTCTGAATTAGCTTACAAATGTGTGAGATTGTGTTACCCAACAACTATCTGGGGAGGGTACAAATAAGCAAAGTATCTCAGGAAAACATGCTGTTAATACAGCACAATACAGGTATTTGTGTTTCTCCTGGCAGGGAGTTCCATGCTGTTCTGCTGCACTGAATCTGTCAGGGATTCACTCTGAAGGTACAGGAGCTTTGTCATCTGTGCTGAGAGGAAGAGTCTGTGGCTTTGCAGATCTGCTCCTGGATTTCCATTAATGTTTAAAAGGAAACAGGTAGTATTAAACAGTGAGGATATAGCCAGAAAATGGGCTTGCCTGTAAGTTTGATCAATCTTTTTGTCTTGGACTCACAAGCTATTGGTGAAAAATTTATTAGGTACTTCTAGCTTATTTATTGGTGTCTGTGGTCATAAAGTTGATGTTGTAATGCCTCTGGCTTTCATGCTCCAGCCCCATGGCTATAGATAGTTCTCCAAGTTATGGGGAGCTGAGCATGAGTTTGCTCCCTTTTCTGCCCAGGCAGAATGGAGCCAGCACCAGCCCAGATCTGCTGGCACTCGGAGATTGTGCTTGTGGTTGTGCTCTCATACCTGCACTTACAGAAGTATTGGAGGATCTGGGCATAAAAGCAAACTGAAATCCTGTAGCCTTAAGTTGTTAAGTCTTAAATTTGGGCCTGTCTGAACTCTGGTTAACTGGAAGATATAAAAACAGATGGTCTCTTCCTCTTACACTTAGCATCTTCCTTGCCTCAGTGGTGCTAATACTGTATTTCTTCAAGACTCAGGGATTCAGATGTGTGTTGACTGCTTTGGCATGGGGACCAGGAGAGGCCAGTGTTATTAATCAATAATCCTGTGGAAAATATTACTAAAACCTAAAGCTAGGCTAAATATGCATCAACAGTTTAATGATTATTCAAAAAAGATGAGATTTCATGCTGGTTGGGCTCTTACTGGTAAAATGACGAATCTTCACATTTGGGTAGAAGATTTTTTGTGCTGTTCAGTGAAATGGATAAAAAGATTTGTACTTCCCATTTCTCTTCTTATGTCATTTGAAGTTTCTGGAATCAGTAACTGAAACAAAACCAGAGAACAGAGGACTTTCCTTGCCGCTGAGCAGACTGTTTCTGAAACATCATCCCTCTACTTAGATGGGTGAGAAAGCAAAATGAAAATCATTTCATTTGCAATGCAGTTAGGATTCTTATTTCCCCATTTTAGGAATGCTTTCTGTTGCAGAGGTGTTAATAAGTATAGCAGAGTCAGAGTTAATATTGCAGTACTTTAAACCACAGTGTTGCAACTCTTATGAAGGGCAGTGTGAGGTCTTGAGTGCTTCTTGGGCATGAAGCTTGAGTCCTATCTAATCTAGCAAAATCCTTCTTTAATATCACTGAAGTTGATGTAATTATCATTGCAATTATTATTATTTCTCTCATCTGCAACTTTAGGCACAGGTTAAGATTGAAGTCTCATTGACTTTATCAATAGCAGAATCAGACCCTAATGACATTGGCTGTACTGTCTGTCTCAGATTGGTTTTGTGGTTTTGTTTCTGTGACTGGAATTAATATCACTGACCACTGGCCACACAGTGCTTGGACTTTTTTCTTTTTTTTTTTTTTTTTTGCGTACACGGAATTTTTATGCAAATCTCTCAAAGCAGGTAAATATCAACAGGAAAACTACAGGGTATGTTTTTACATAAAAAGTAATCCAATTTATTTCCTGCCTTTATAGGTACACTTTTGCTTTCTTTGAACTTCAAGTACATTTTTACTGTTTTTTTTTCAAGTTCATAATAAAACCTTCCTTCCTGTATATCTATTCTTTTTATTATTTCCTTTCCTTATGATATATCAGAGCATTTCTACAACATATAATCCTCTATTTAAGTAATTTCTTACCAACTTAAAGCTGAGTGAACACAATTCCCGTTTTGTTGAAAAATTCTTTCAATTATTTTTTTTCCCCCAAATCGGAGCATGTCAGAACTGGAATTGATCAGAAGTGATGCTGTCTATTCAACTCAGAAGCAATTATCACTAGACTCAAAAGATAACAGTATCTGTGGAACAAAGGCAACTGATAACAACCCTGAAAGTACATTTAAAAAGCGTACTTTAGGCACTGTTTTGATATGCTGCAAGATGCAGTGAATACACATACTGGTTTTGTAACAACACCTGCTAACATCCTGTTTATGATCTCTAGAGTTCTTGTTACTTTGGTTTTGCTCTTTGAAAATAAATACATAACCTTGAAAAGGTTGACTTGAAATGAACAGACCAATGCAGAAGTCCGCATAATACAGATACTTCTCAAAACCTGTTAACTTGGTAAAAACAAAAGTTAAGCCTAATAAAAGTGAGTCTTTTCAGTCTGTTTTTACTTATGTCTATCTAGTTCTGCATGGAAGGAAGTTGCCTAACTCTTGAGGAATGCTATGTAACTGTGGAACAAGAATTGGCAAGTTACTTGAAAGACTTGGAGTAGTGAACTGTTCTCACAATCTGGAGCATCTGTTTCCTTGATTCAGCCATAGGGTCTGTAACCAGGAGTGTTTTAGTCTTTGGTTCTGACACATCACTGAATTGTTCCCACTTACCAGTTTGGAATGTTCTCAGATCTCAAAGTGGATTCCTTTCTGATAATATGGCATCAATACATGCTCTCTAGGAGTGGAGCCTGTGGTTCCAACTCCTGAATAATACTCACAAAGTAAGTCCAGAAACACCTATGCTGTGGATGTTGGCTTCTCAGCCACTCTTCAGAAGTGTAGTCCTTGACTGTCACTCTGCAGCTTTCCTTGTCTGAATAGATGGGTGTTACAGAGGAGTGCTGCTGGTACCATTTATTTATTTTAACAATAAAAAGCTCATAGTCCACGATTTTCTTGGCTATGTGCAAACCCTACTAAGTATTGTGCAACAGAGTTTTAACTTTTCAATCTTAACTTTTTGTTTGGCCACTCAAAATAGATACTCATGGTACTGAACAAATTAAATGACAGTTGATGCATACTCAATTAACAGTTCCATCTTAAAACCTGAATCTTTAGTATATTTTTCATGCAAATTGGCATTTTTTTCCTGTCTCAGATAAGACTGCTGTTGACCAATAACTACACCCCCTTTGCTATGTATATGTGATTTAATTTCACCACCTTGCCTCAATCTAATGGCCTTTTATAGAGGCCTATACTTATGATATTTTATAAATGGTAAACCCCTCTTATGAATAAAAACAACTTTAGCAGTGCTTGTGTAAGCAAAACTTCTGAATTCACTTTCAGCATCCTTCCCCTTTGTAATACAAACACCTTTTTCCTGCTTTCTGAACAAGAGATGAAGGAATGCTTAATTTATTCAACTTGATTCTATTTAGTAGTAACACCAGTTTGATAATTAAGCTTCCATTTTAATACCCATTCCGGTGTTAAGGCACACCATTTTGAGGTATTTAGAGTTAAAGATATGGATGGAAAGCAATGCATTTTGGAATTCTTGGATTGTAAGAAATGGAGTAAAGAAACCTGTGTAATGCAAGAGAATCCTGTGCTATTAATGATGCTCTGGTCCTACTGGTATTTCCACGCTAGCCTTTAATCTCAGCATGTGTTTTTCTAATACAACCTGAAGAAATTCTGATAATTCAGCTGAATTCTCTGAATTCTTACCCCCCCCCCCCCAAAAAAAAAAAAAAAAAAAAAAAAAAGAAAAAAGGATCAAGGAACTGTGTTTGATGTGATTTAATAATACATTGCTAAAACAACATGTCCTTGTCTTTTGCAGTTCTGTGATAGGATGCATTTTCCTGGAGTCAGAAGGGAATTGTGTATATAGTATGTTAAAATTGTACATTAGCTTCATTTTATTCATAATGCTAATCCAGAGAGGTGATGCTTCATATTCACTGTCTTCTAGGTGTATACTATGTACCTAAGTGTTTGTGCAAGAACATGAGCAACACCTATACTTACATAATTGCTAACCATTGCGTGACAGATGTGTAGTACTTGGAATATTTAACCTGAAGTGTAATTTTCCTGCATGAAAATATATCTCTCTCTATACATACACATGTGTGTTTATGTATATATATATACACACATTTGTTTTCAGGTATAAGTGGATATTTCATCATGATTGTAATGTGAACAGATATTAGTTAAGTGTGGTGCAAAAGGGGTTGATTCAGCATATTGAAGTATGTTCATAGTGAAATTGTATATGAGACCACGTTTTGTATGTGGTCTATGAATGCCATTGCTTTGTTTTGAATAGTGCTGTTCCAAATATTCCAAACATCTATGGGTGCTTAAATCAGAGGGTCATAATAAAATGAAGGCTTGTATGCATAGTTTAATTTTCAGAATTAAAGTGAGGTGGAAGTGTGGATTTGTGTTTAATGAAATAAATTAGTTCTTATTGAATGATATCAGAAACTTCCTGTTCTAATTTGTTGCAAATAACCTATAACATTTTTTTAAACAGGGACTTGATTATAAAGGAAATGGGTTGGTATTTGACTTTCAAATTCATAGTCCATCAAGGCGTTGAATGAATATTGAATAAAATTAAGCTCCATATTCTGACAATGCTTCCATATGCAAAAATTAGAATTATGCAGCCATAATTTAAAATTAAATTTCTAATTTCTGTTAATGCAGGTATGTAAAAGATGTGTTGAACTATCACTAGCAAACTTCATCAATAATGCTATACATAATACACTTGATCTACTGGAAAGACAGGAAAAAATTCCTAAATCTTCTTGCACCGGTGATTTTTCAATGTGCTTGCACTCTGAAATGGGCTAAGTGATTATTACCTATCCGTAACATAAATGTTAAGAATTCATATTATAGCTTTTTATTGCATGACTGTATTAAAAAAGAGGATGTGTTTCAACCTTAAATGACAAGTTCTGATTTCGTGTATGCAAAGTCATACTTTTCACCCCAACTTTTTTTCTTTTGTACCAAGATTCCTCATCCTAAGAACTTTCCTTTAAAGAGATCAGAAGTGGATTACATCTAATGGAACTAATTCTAATTGATTCAGTTACCCTTTCTTCATGGGACTGTGATCTGTGTTCAGTGACAGTGAATCCACTAAGCTATAGCTAAGTGAGCTGCAAGAAGAGACCATTGATCCAGTGCTTCTCCCACCATGTCCCCTAGTTTGTAGCTTCTTCAGAGGGCCAGGAAGATCAATGAAGCAGGTGATTTGTGCAAGGGCAGAGAGATCTGAACTGGCAGGCATTTCTTCCCTTGTTTAGAAGTCCTCAGAAACTTCAACTTTCCTTTGAAGAAACTATATTGGAAATTTTCACTTACACCTTGTGTAGAATTGGCTCATCACAATTTCTGTTGGCAGCCCTGCAGGTTTCTTGTTTGGAACAACAGGTTGTCTTTGGCACTAAGCCTAGTTACACAGTTTGTCTTGCATACACTGACAATTTTTGGATGATGCTTCAGTGCAGGATACTACTGGGCTCTTAGTTTAAATGTTTTCTTCAGTTTTTGTAGCAATAATTTGTTGTCACAAAATGTTGACATAGGTGGCTGACAAAAAGGAAGACCTGGACATTTTGTGTATGTATATATTAAAAATTAACAATAAAATGCTGTTTCCAATGACAGTAAAGTCAGTGAGCTGGAGAATTCCAGAGCACCTTATAGAATATTCATGCTCAGTAAATACTAGTTTGTATACTATCGTTCTCTAAATAAAACTCAATGGGTGTTAAGTAAATGCTGTAGCTGAGGTGACAAGATATAAGACTGAAGAAAATAAATGTGCAAACACATGGTGTGCATTTTTGAGGAGAACAGTTGCATTGCTGTTAAGAATAAATCAAACTTCTTGACCAGGAGTTTTGGAAAAGAGCATACTACTTTTTCAAGTGTGCTGTTTGCTGTTTCTGAGAAAAAAAAATGTTAGTTGAGTAGTGTAAAGAGGATTTTGTTTCATGAAATTGACGTGCTTTTACAGGTAGTTTACTTTAACAGCGAATATAGTAAGTAATTTAAAGAAACATAAGTAAAAAGGAGCCTAAAGCAAAAATCAAGCAAAGACAGATTTTTATTAAAGCAGGTTCAGAAAGCAGTGCTACTGTACCAAACATATCATTCTGAACTTCAGCTCAGGCTGTCATGCAAAAGCCTGACTTCAAGAGCTAGCTCATGACTGGCACTGTGACAAACTTGTTGGGGAGAAAATCACAAGTTTTGACTTTTTTTAAGTTAGTAGTGACCATGTGCTGTGCCAAATAGGACTGTGTAGTGACACACAAGCAGTGCAGGGGCTTCTGCAGACACAAACAGTGATTAAAATACGTGCTCAAGTGACACCTGGCCCTGGAGATCCTGAAGAAAAAGAGAGCTAATCATTATTGGATTAAAGTTTCTTAATGTAGTCTATGGATTACCACAGCTGTAAATATTCTTTGTGAAAGAGCCATGCTGCCAGGGTCTCAGTGATGAATAGCTGCCCTTGGGGATCTCCTCCAGGGAGTATTCAGAAACTGTGAAGGTAGAAATTGCATAAATGGAGTGCACTCCCTTTTCTGTAACAACCTGGCTTTGCATACTGAGTGTTTTATTGCTTTGGGTTTTTTCAACAGGGAAACATCTAGAAGAGCCCAAATAATCTTCAGCCTTGCAGCATCCTATACTCAGAGCTTCTTTTTGGCTCAAGTCTTACGGAGGGTTTGAAGAAGGATGCCACTGTGTCAAGGAATAGTTTTGCTTTTGCTGTCACTAGACATCAAGAACAACCTGGCATTTTCATTTTTCCTCTCCCAAGAATCATACCTTCTGAAAAATGTTTGTAATTGGAATTAAATAAGTGCCAGAGCTGAGAAGTTCCTAGATTGTTTTAGTGAGTTGTATTGGGTAATGCCACGCATTTAGGAGTTGTGTAGATTTTGGCAGGCTCTCAGATAATCAGTAGGTAGAGCTCAGGAAGATAGCAGTAGACATCACTTGAAATTAAGTAATCTTCATTTGCACAAAGCAGTAATGTTAGTAACTCTTTCGAGTCAGTGTCAGCAGATAGCTGAAAACTTAGCTTTCCCTACAGAAACTGGTACATAAACCCACAAAATTTGTTTTAAGTAGGGATATATTTGTATTAAGTAGGGATATATTTGTATTAGCTTCATTTTCATATTTTAATAAAAACTACTTTTTTTTTTTTTTAAACATGACTGGAAAACTAACTCACAGATAAGAAAAATATGAAATTGTTTTGTACTGACTGCAGGATACAAGTGATTTATGGAATTAATATCAGTTAAGTTCTCAATGGTCACTGGTGGTTTTAAAAAGCAAAACTAATTACTAAAACTTTTCTAAACATTTTGTATTTAGAGATTAGGCAATTATTCTGTCTTGCACTTGATAAAAGCCTTGCTGCACTTCTACCAGTTTTCTAATTCTGTCCCTTTTTATATAATTGCAGAATTTTTATGTTCTTAGTTGCAATGTGTTACTTTTAGCCATTGCAGTTAAAGCAGTATGACTTTTTTGCAAGGGTGGACTATGTGCTGACTAATTTCTGTAGTAAGAACATTGCTGTAGGGTGATTTATAGAGGCATATTGGATGGGACTGGAGACCACTGTCATCAGATTGCCAGTTAGTGCTTGCTTCCAACCTCTATCTACATAAGGGTTTGCTACCTGCATAACAGTTGCATGAAGGAATAAAGAACTGATCACAGCTGGTCAACAAAGTAATGTTTGTTTTTTCTTTTCTTCTTTTCTTTTAATTTTTTTTTTTTTGAGAAAGAAGCTTTCAGAAGTATCAGTTGCTATCCTTTTTTTCTTCTCAATGAAATGTTCAATTAAAACACAGAAAGGTCAATGATTAATAGATAACCTCATTCAAAAGATCTTCATTAGAAGGGAGATCAAGGTTCAAGTCTTCATTCTCAGCAGAGTAGGGGCTTTCCTACTGCCTGAATGTAGTCCAAGATGGATAGTCTGTGACGAGTACTTTCTAGTGTGCTTACTGTGATCAGTCTCTTTATTTTATTTTATTTTATTTTATTTTATTTTATTTTATTTTATTTTATTTTATTTTATTTTATGGAATAGTGATAAAATTACATCTCTTTTCAGGGTGAAAATATTTCAAAACCTCAATGCTTTTTGTGTAAAAGAGGATTGTTGTGTTTTGGACAGCCCTCTGCTGATCTACGTGGCAATAACTCAATATTTATTTTCTGCAGCAAGTCGATCTAGAGAAGCCATTAAAGATGAGTGTAATGTGAGCTGAGTATTCATATTGATTTAAATTGGGAGAAATCTTAAAGTGTAGGCATTTAACTACTGCTTGTACTGGGATTAATTCAGGGAATCTAAACATATACCAGCAGGCATTAATGAATCTGTGCTGTGAGCAGTGATTAGTGCCTTATCAACTGGTATGTCATGAGATGGTGGAAAACACCCCAGTCTGTTCCTATGTGGATTTCAGTATTTCTGAAGCTTCTTTAGCATCTATCCCAGCATCTCTTGTTTTAGCATCACCCTCTTCCATGGAGCACTTTGAGATCTTGTTGCAAGATTGTGTTGCAATTGAAATGCACATGCAGCTCACCAGTTGCATTTTGTTGCCTGTGTTCTGCCTCTGCAACTGAAATTGAAGTACTGCAGCCTGACAGCTGACCTTGTAACTCTCTAGTTCTTACTTTTCTTCCGTTGTACAACTAGTTCATGATGTGTATGTGAAATAAACACCTAATGCCTTTCCACAGCTCCTAATGCCTCTTTTGGTACCCTGTCCTTTAAGTTTGGTGCCTGTGGTGGTTTTTCTCTTTGCTGGCTTTGCTTTGCTGGCTCATCTTACTCATGTTTTTGTTCAATTGCATAAATAAAGATTTGGCTGTGATTTCTGTTTTAGATGAATTTTAAAACTCTAGTACAGGAATTTTGTGCATGATTAAATTTGATTAATAAGGATTGCCAATGAGAATAAAGCTATCCTAAAAATTCAAACAAACCAAGGCTGCAAACTACTACATTCATCTGAATTTTTCAAAACAGGAAAACATCAGCCTCTGAAATTCTAAACTGAAGGCCCTTCAAATTATGAATTTTTCAAAGGGGAACAGTTAGTGTGGTCTGAAAAGTAGGTGTCTGTGAGCATGTGAAAGCTCCAAAACTACTAGTAGAATAAAGTGTCACTCAAGGAAACATGAGTGGCCAGAGTTTGATTAGCTTATCTGTCTCTTAAATTGATTGCCATGGCAATGCATGCAGCTATCACTAAATAGTAAATGGAATATGACTATTTGTCTTTTCCTTTGGGGAAAATAATTATGATACTTGTAGTGCTAACAAGATATGTGCCTTTGTATTTTTTTTTTATTCCTATGGAACTCATTAAAATGAGATTTCAGCCTGACTAGGATGTTCCATTCTAACGTAATACTGTCAGAAAAGAGTAGCTAAATTACTCTAATGATATGCTGCTTCCTGCTATCAATCTTTCTGTTTGCTTCCCTGGGTTGCAACCATTTTTAAGCCAATGACTGTCACTATCTGCTTTTACAATGTCTGAAACAATACAGCACCTTTCTCAAAAAAGAATTATAGATAAAATAATAATCACTTTATAATTCAACACTGATTCTCTGTGGGTCTGTCATTTAAAACTTGCATCTAATTGTCATCTGAATTTGCTTTGACATTAGGATTAATATTTGTGTTTTTGCTGTGAGGGTCAAAATGAGACGACTCCTGAAATTATTGAAAAGCAGAAGTTTAAATTAAAAAAAGAAACCTTCCCAGTACAAGGGAAAGTGTATAGGTTTTGCATTTGTCTTAGGATAATTTACAAAACCTACTATATGGGACCTGATGTCTCAAATAGACTCCTTGCTTGCTCTGTCTTTTCCAGCCCACCTCCTCTAGCTTTGCTCTAACAGGCTCGGGGTGTGTGTTCTCCTCCTCATCCCAGCAGCACTCTGGCTCTCATTAGTTAAGAGCAGGATTCTGCCCCGGTTCTTGAGAGGATGATGGGGAGAACAAAGTTACTGAATTCCACACAATTGATTCCCGTTGAGAGAATTGAGCCCTTACAAGCTGCTACTACCCCTGAGACACTGAGCTAATCTAGCAAGTACACCATCATCTTCTGAGTCTCAAATCAGACCACATTTTTATCAAGTATATGAACAGTCCTGTCTGAGTACCCTTAGAAGAAAGGAAAGAAAGAAATACTTCTTTTCCTTGGAGCTCAGCCAGCTCTCACGGTGAAGGCATGTGAGCAATATCAGGGAAGGTTCACTCTAGCTCCTGTGTTTTGTTTTCTAGTCTCCCTATGAGGATCTTTTGGCACTCTATAACTCTCAAGTTTAAGAAGACATTCCTTGAGGTAACCCCCAGCCCCCATAACTTATCTGTTATGTGGTGAAGTTTAGGTACATCTCAGCTGCCTTTAAGGTAGTACATCTGGTTGTGGCTTCAGGAGAGGAAACTTACTGAAGGCTAATATACTCTGTTTTCATCAGTCTGAGGGGTAGACTTACCTAGGATGCCATCTCAGCTGCTCAGTGGGGCCAGAAGTGCAGGAGTTAGCAGTTCTGGGGCAGAGAGGTGAGAGCTAGACTGGTATAGGAAGAGGAGGAAAATAGAAATAGGGAAGGGATTGGATGGGAAGAACTGGAAATTCAGACTTACAGCTCTTGTACTTTGCATTTGCAGATGCTGAGCTCCTGTGTGACACCCTGTGTCTCCAGGAGGGAGGAGCACCCTTAGGCTGAGCACTCTGGCACAGAGACAGTGGGCAGCTGGGCTGTTCTCATTTTGTTGCTCTCAGCAACCCACAGTCTGAAGGCATCTGCCCAGTTCGTGCAGAGACAACTTTGAACATAATTTAAAACCAGAAAAAAAAACCCAACTCTCAGTAACAAAGAAAAAAAAAAAAAACCACATATAAGCCCAAATTTCAAAATTATATTTTTTTTTAGGAATTTGGGAATTTCAGGTACACCAAAAGATACTCTTTAGTGGAAAAAGTTAATACTTGTGTGTAATATTTTGCAAATATGAGCACCAATAAAACCCAGCCCCCCTGTTTTCTCAGACAAGTAGCAGTAATTAGTGTTGCTCTTGTAGATGACAGTAAAGTACTGGCTGCTTTATTTGCTCTGTAATGTGTAATGAGTTTTCCATTTGAATTATAAACCAACATGATGAACGAATTGGGCTGTATCGATTGAACTTCTGTAACGGTCAGTAATCATTTTGTTTATACAGCTTTTATGCCTTCAGTGTGGGAATTAAAAAATGGTTTAATTAGAGTATAGGGAAATAGTTCCTACAGTCAGCATCTGCTAACAATAAAGATAGAGGGCTTAAAGAAGTAAGGGCCAAAGACTTGTTAAAGGAAGTGGGAAGTCATGAAAGATGGTGATGTTTGTTTCTTCAGCAGACTCTAAAAATAATCAATCTGGTTTACTTTTTTCTTACGGTTTTTCTTTATTTTACTACCTTTTTTAAACAGCCTACTATTTTTCAATATTTTATATATATTTTTTTTTAATTGTTAGTATTTCATTTAACCAAAAGTATTTGAAACATCTAGTAATAGAGAATTAGGTAAAGTAGTGCAAAAATATTTTTTTTTATCAGCAGTCTCCATGACCAGCCTGTTTCTAATGTTGCTGTTTCTTCTACAAGTTAAAAAGCCTAAAGCAAAACATATCTGAATTCTTTAGAAGTTATTGGAATGTCCACACACATCCTTTCTAGCACTTTTCTCTTACCATTCACTTTCCTGTAGAGCTGTTGACTACCAAAAACGTGTTTCCTTTGAACTTGATTCCAACACTGTTTGGCTTTAGTTTTGTCTGGTGATTTTGTGTCCTAGCAAACAGGAAATGCCTTCAGCTGTGTAGGCTAATGACATGCACATGGAGGAACTCTGGATTTGTCCTATCAGTGGTGAAATTTAGTTTGCCATCAGAGACGACAACCTTACATAGCATCATAGGTCTTTTGAAGACCCTTTATTAGAGGTGAAAGTCACCCTGTTAGAGGAAGAGCTGTGAAATATAACAGCTGAGTTTTTGGTGTGGAAAACTCACCTAGTGACAAAAATGAGTAGCTATTCACTTTTCTCTGTAATAGAATTTAGAAATAGCTTTTGTAATACCCCCATTTTGCCTTTGTTGCTTTGTGCTTTGAGTTCATTCTGGACTTGGATAGCACTTGTGATTTTTCTTTTTAAAAAATGGCAACATAAAACCCCCAACAAAAAAAAAAAAAAAAAGCCAACCAAACAAAAAACCCAATCAAACAAACAAACAAACAAATAACCCCAACCAACAACAAGCACTCTTAAATGGGATTGGAAGTGATTTCACAAAACACAGTAAGTTCAGAGTGTATGACTGAAATATGTTTTTCTCTGGGTTATAAACTAGCTGAGGACAATAAATGGGAATTAAAACTCAGTGCAGACAAGGAACTGTGATTCAGCTGGTGGCAGCCAGAGGTTATTTTGTGTTGCGTGTTTTGGGGCCACCTCCTGCAGCTTCTGCTCCCAGAACCTCTTGGCTTTGTTGCTGCTGCATCAAGGCTAAGGAGGCAGGGCTGTGGCTCAGGGAGAGAAAACAGCAGGGTGTTAAGAAAGATTACGTCAAGAAGTTTAGGTGTGATTTACTCTAAGATACTTGTTCAGCATCAGTTCTGGTTTCTAGGGGAAAAAGAAAAGAGAGGGACATATGCTTAAGGTATGAAATTCAAGATGAAGCAATAGTGAATTTTGGTAGTCTTTGAACACTGTGGAACAGAGATGCAGGGCTGGCAGAGTAGGTTACCAAGCAACTGCTGGAAGGTGATTAACTCCTTTGTGGCAATCTTTTTTGCATCTTCAATAAACTGCATGTAGAAGCTGAACTTTTATGGAGAAAAGACTGAGAAGATTCCTGATATTTGCAGTGAAATGTTTTATAGAGGCTGTAATTAAAATGTTAGTAAATAAACACAAAATACCCCTGAAATATTGTAGCTTCTCTTTAAACTACTTCAACTATTTATAGGGTTTATTAGTATGCTGTTTATAACTATGATTGATGTCTATCACTAGCTCTAACACTCTTGCCTTTCTGTAGTCTGAATTTCTGTAACATGTAGTATGTATATGAAGTCAGTCAGTTACTGACCTCCTGCACACATCAATCTCTTGCAGATCAGAGATAATTTTTTTGATAAAAATTATAGAAACTATCACTTCTATTTTGTAAATCAGACTTCCAGCAGGAGTCAAGGTTCTCCAGTCAAGGACAATAGTTGTTGTTCCAGTTAAATTAGTTAAATCCAAGTACCTAAACCAGATGAAGATGTAATTGATAATATAGTGTTACTGGCTGATAGAACTGTTGTTGCCACTGAAACTCCTTTTAGAGGGAGGCTGTTTAGAAGGCAGTAGGGAATAACAGATCAGACTTAATTACAAACATCATAAACCAAAATGAAGGCAAGTTGATCTTAAATTACTGCTAGTCTAGTTGTTATTGCCTAGTCTGCACACTATCACTACCTGCCAGGGTGTTTATGGATATGTGATATTTTTAGGTGTTCCAATTCCTATATAATGTTTTTTGTTAATTGCATATGACATAGCTGCAAAGAGGCACCAGACAGAGCAGTTCATTGATTCCTCTGTAAACAGTGGAGGAAGGAATTCCATGGTTCAGTGGGTAGATAGGGATATATCCCTATATGTTTATTTATAAAGGTGAAATTAGAGGGTATTGTACACAAATGAAGGTCTAAAATTTTTTCCCAGTGGCGTTCCCACATTACTCTCTATGTATCAGCTGCAAATTTGTAGCACAGAGTTGCAGGCACTGTGTCTTGGCAGTCTGCTGCTAGCAGGCAATCGTTAGAGTTATTGGTTGCTGAACCTCTGTTCTTTTTCATATGAAAACTAAGATGCAGAAATTATTTCTCTTGGGTTGGTGTTTGGTTTTTGGTTTTTTTTTCTTTCCTTTTTTTAAAATATGCTTAACTTCTTATAATTTTCTCACATCTACTAGGTGAGCAGAGATTTAATGATAATAGATTTTACTATGCAAGAGCAAAGACTGGCTCAAAAGAGGGATGTAAATTCCAAATAACAGGGATATGGTATGCTTATACCTGCACAGACAACTTTAAATTGCACCAGTATTACTATTGCTTGTATAGCTGAATACTGACTTTGATTTTGATTGTGTGAGGTTATGTTTTCTTACACTTTCTCATATGTAAAACATAATTGAAATTCTAATTTTTGGCATATCAAGGATTATTCATTTTTTAGGTGACAGTTTATGAATCTCATACAAGAGTATCTTTCAATTTTTTTTTTCCTTTTCTTTATTATTGATGATTCTTTCTGACCTGTCTGGCTCTACACTGAAGCAGTGAAAGTATTCACTTGCACCTTCAGTTACAGTTGACTGTGTCTGTACTGGAGGTAATCCAGCCTTTCATCTTGACTCTTTCAGGTGAGGTGAAAATTTTCTAAGAGAGCATAAGACCAAAAAGAACTTTGTGTTCCTCTCATGCTTGCTGTAGCTGGTGATGACAAGGAAATTGTGGGGTGGTCATTGAGATAATTACTCCTGGCTTTCATTTTAATTTCAAGCAAAAATATGAAGTATCGCAATATATAATTTTCTTTGCATTGTAGCTTTAAATTTTCAAGAAAACTGTCAGTGAAGGGATGGTCATAGTAGTTATACAGGGCTCACAAAACTTAAAACTAGAGGACTGCAAAAAGCTGTGGAAGTCTGATCAGTTAACCTTCAGTTACATTGTGTAAGCCTTACAGAAACATAAGACTAACAGCTGGCAATATTTTAAAGCATGTCATAATAAAGCATATTATCCTGATTTATGGCCATTTGTAATTCCAGTACAGGGAAAGGGGGATATCTGAAAGGTGGAACAGTTGGGGTGCTGGCCATAACAAGTCCAGTTTCAAACCATGTTTCTCCAAACAGAGTAGTTCCTCTAAGCAGTTTGGCTGTGGAAGGCATACACCCTTGCAGAGAACCACAGTGTCATCATAGGGTCCAGCAGAACTCCTTTACACTGAACTGGGAATTTGTCCTGTGCTTTTGTGTGTTTCATCTTCATCTCCAGTACTGTGTTTTATTTTTTCTGACTTCTTTGAATAGATTTGGTGTTTAAAATTGGTCAGTTATTCTACTAATTTTAGGAAACATGGGGTTTTTCTTATTTGACATTTCCCACTTTGCATGGTGAGCTGTAGTGAATAGCATCCTGTTCTCCAGATGTCCTCTGTCCTACACAGAACAGGCTGACAGTTCTGGATTTGCACTTTCCAGTTCCCAGTTTTCCATCAAACCCCAAAGATGTCCAAGGAGAAAAGAAAGCAGAGAGGATTGTAAGACAATATGTGTCACTCGGGCTGCCCCATTTCTGTCCTTCCAATTTTAGGTAATTCTTGCAGGTAGTGATTTTTCTGAATTTATTGGTGTCATAGTCTAATAAAGAAAAACATTGTAATCAGTTTCCTTTCCATCTTATTGATGTGAGACTGGCATCTCCTCTGTGTATCCTATAAGCATCTCAGGATGCTTTCTATTGTGTTTCCTCACTCTGTGAATAACCCAGGGTGACCAGAGACCTACCCTATCAGTCAGCTGTGCAAACACTTCTGAATAGCTTTCACTATTGTGTGGCTGCCTTCATCCCTCTGGAAATAATTTCAACAGAAGAAGAAATAGTATAAACCCTGGACAGAGAAAGCAAATCTCCATCCTCACAGCAATTGTGCCACTGAATATGATATTTTCTGTTCCTTTTCCTTATGTTTGAGAACTGCCTTTCTTTTACTATGAGTGCTGGATGAATTTTTAGAGGAATCAGTCTCTGTAGATGAATTTTTTAAATGTTAAGTTGAATATTTGTACTCTCATTCATAACGTTCTGACTCATGCCAGCTTCAAAATGTAAGTGCTGGCTGGAGCAAAGTATTATGGAGCTGGAAGTTCAGATTGTAAATTGAGAGGCTTCCTCTTCTGGTTGCTGCTTTTGGGTTCTGGGGTTTTGGGTATTAGCTCTCTTCAACTGAGGTGGCAGTGGGCCAGGGAGGGATGGAGGAGTAGCTCCCTGGCTTGGGTTTTCAGCTTACTCACTTCTGCTTGCTGCTGCATTCTGATGTGCTTTTTCTGCAAATAGGCTAAGGCAATTGTGCATTTATGTTGTCTCATTTATATTAAAATCTTATCTCACTCTCCTTGTCTCAACTGAGAGGTTTTGTGTGTATTGCTTTTCCCTCCCTTCTGGGATTGGGGAAACAGACAGGTAAACCCATTGGTTTGCCTTAACCTGTTACACTTAGTTACGTTGGGAGACAATCAAAGTGTCTGCTTATCCAAGCCTTTCTCTTTTCAAGACCCTTTCTTAGTTTCTCAGAAACAGCTATTAATATTGGAGATGATCTACCTAAAGCAATCAGACATTAATAGGAGAGTTTCACAAGTGGATTTTGCCAAACTCTTTCTATTTTTAAATTAAAAAGCATGGGATTTCACAATTAATTATTTCATAAAGATCTACTTATTTACTGTCACTCTGGATTTTTTAAAATAGTCAAGACTGAAGTCTTAAAATGTTTCTCAAACATAAGTTTGAAGGGTATCAGTACTAAAGACAGTCATGTAGGTGATGTAAACAGACTTACCTGCCTCCAGCTACATCCTGTTTGGGTTGGTCTGGTTAGGTTAGGGGTTAGGTTTGTGGGGTTTGTTTGTTTTGGTTTTTGTTGTTGCTGTTGTTGCTTTGGTTTTGTTTAAATACAGTAAAATTTAGCTTTTGAGGCTTTACTGATAAGGTGTAGTCAGGATGTTCTTGATGTTTTGTCTTCTCTTTCTGCTGATTCAGAGAGTAATAAACAAGGTATAGGGGAGAATGAAGTTGATATTAATTACTCCAGTTAGAAGCAGTTTAGGATGGCTGCAAACAAATGCAACTATTTAGGGACATAGTTCATTCCCTAAGCTGGAAATACTCCATCAGGAAATCCGTATCTACTAACCCAATGCTAAACTGGTTCGTGTTACAGGATGGACTACAGAAGTTTAATGACAAATTTTTAACTGCAAATCCTTGCATGAAGCAGCTACGTTCCAGGGTAGCAAAACCTGCATTTTTATGATTTCTGTGAATCAATAATTTTCATCCTGGTGGAAGAAGAGAAGCTGATGGACATCAAAAACTGAGACAAAACCCCAACTGTTTTATTTCTCACTCTGTTTATTTTGCATTTACACAACAGAGGAACTGCCAGTGGAAGTGATCAGTGGTTAGTTTTTGAGTTGTGACTTGCTGGCTTTTTTGGATACTGAAATGCTTTCTCTGCTCCAAAAGGCAAACAGTAGGAATTTCACACTTCCCTGTGCCTGGTAGCTGGGTGCAATGAAAGGGCAACACACACTGTTGTTGTTGGCACTGGTACAGTCCTTGGGTCTTTGCCCTTTTGATCCTGAACTGGAAATGATGTAGTAAGACCTTCCTTTTGAGAACCTGGGCAATGGTCATCAAACAAGCTGAACAATCAGATAAATACTCTTAATATTTTGCTCAAAAAGGTATTTCAAATTTGAGCTCTTTTCTTCCCGGTTCAGTCCTGTTGGGTTTAAACCTTTATGCCCTGGGTCATACCTATGATCCCAAATTACACACCAAAAATGGTACCAAGGGACATCTATTTCACAGAGTTAGTCAATAATGTAGATAACTGACTCATATGTAATGAGCCAAAGGGACATAGATATTTTTGCCCCTGTGCAGTAGGGCTTTGTTGGGTGGGTTAATTTGATGTAATCATAAATATCTATGAATGTTAATAACATTTAGTTCAGCTTAGACTAAATTTTTTGCTTTATATTTCATTTAATGGTTTATTTTTAGTTAGAGGCATGCCTCGGAGTTGACCAGGACAGGCATGGACACAGGTGACAGGGCTTCTCTGATTGCGCTGTACACTGCTCTTCTACAGAAACAGACCTCCCCACATTACCTGCCAATGATACGTAGAGTTGAACTGTTTTACTGTTTGTTTTTCACTGTGTCTGTTCAGTATCTGTTCTAGGCTTAATGAGTCTCTTAATGTGAAATGTTGAAAATAAGATATATTTTTCATAATAGTAATGTAAAGAAAAAAAATCCATTACCCACTGTGTGACATCAGACTAAAGACTAGGTTTTCTCTCTAGCTTCTTACAGTGCTCAGTTAAATGATAATTACTGATGATTCTGTCAACATCCTACCAAATAACTATTGCATTTCAAAGGCATAGCCAATGTAGAATGTTAAATTGTGATAGGACAGCAGCAAATGTTCTTCTGTCAGTATTTGAAATGCTAAGCTACACAGATTTCTTTGCTTTCTGGTTTTTCTCATTGTCCTTTCACAGACATTAATACAACTCAGGCTTGGAATGTAACATGACATGAGGCAACAGCACTATAAAAGAGGTCTTTGAAGCTGTTTCTTTTTATCATGTGTTACCCTTAACAGGGTTCTTCTGGCCTAATTCCTTTGCAGTTCTAAAGAGAATTGCATTTCAAGTTCCATAATTGCACCAGGGAATTGAAATCCTGTTTAAAAAGAAATAAATTGTCAATGTATTTTGCCACAGACTGATTTTATTATCAGCTAGTGTTGATGGTGATGTATCAGAAGAAAATGCTGTATTATAAAAAAAAAAAATTGTACTTATTAAGAATGTCCACAAAAAGTACAACAGACATTAGTTTAACTGCTTTTACTACATGCTTTTTGACCTCATTGGAATGTGTTTGAGACCTTATGCTAGCACAAATACCGCAAACTTAATAATCCTCTTTTTTTAACTGAAATTGAGTTATGACAGTCATTGCTTCTTATCTAAAATGTGAGGTCCGTGATGATGCTTTATATATTTTTCTGGTATTAATAGACATATTAATTTACCTTTACCACTAGTTAGCTTTGTAAGCACAGCTGGATGGCATATTCACAGTTTTTATGAACTCTTTGCTGAACTGAATGTGACTTTGCAATAGTATGACTTTCACTATATTACCTATTTTTCCTAAATTATTTTATCATGAAAACCTGATGGTATCTGAGCCTACTTTTTTGAGTATTTAGGAGAAACTACTGAAGTGGGCTTGTTTTAATTGGATTTCCAGAACAAGCTATGGGGTACACAATTCCTTAGAATCCTTTTCTGATATGATCTCCTTCTTTTGGGTGTCCTTGTAAGAGAAGGCTTGGTGAGGTTCTACTGTATTCAGTCAGTTTACATATGTAGTTGCTATACAGATGATGTAGGTCTTTATCTCTCCTGCAAGTATGCAAATACTGTTGCGTGGGGTTTTTTATCATAAGTGGAAAAACCTTGTGTAGGTCAATCCAAATATAAATTACTTGGGAAAATGAAAAGCCCTTCCTGCAGCTGAAGCATACAAGGGACTATGTGACTGAAAACCAGCACATCCTTCTACTGGTGTAGCACCTATTCTGGGCATAGGCACAGGTATTGCACCCAGCTTCCCTGCTTATACCAGGCAGCTTCACCACTGAAGGTAACGCTGATTCCAGAACTGATCATGCTGACAGTAATTCAGTGCAGTGATGGAATTGTTCCATTTGTGATGTGGACATGAAGTTAGCTTACAGCCCTTTTAAAAATCAATTGTATACAGCATGTTTGCATAAAAAGACTACAGTTACAGGGGAAAAATCTGAATTGCTCAGAAAGTTTTCTGTAGAACTCAATCAATACTTCTACATTCAGTACAAATCTTTACAATTTCCATTTGGCTTTTTACTTTAGAAGCATTAAACTCTTACCTGTACCAGGAATCTTGTGTTTGCAAGCACAAAGACTCTATAGAGCATTTTTTTTTCTAATTTAACAGTGTGAAAAATCCACTGAGTAAGATTACCCAGCAAAACAGTGGATGGCACTGTTGGTTTGCAACTATGAATTTGCAAAAATGAAGAAGGATGGGTCAACCTTAAAAGCCAGAAACACAAAACAAAAAGCCCAAACAAAACCCTTGAAATTAACCCCAACCCATCTAAAAACTCAAGCCTAGACTAAACCATAACGCAGTGCCTTCTTAAAGCTGGGTGGGTCGACTCCCCAGCTGTCAGTACTCAAATTTTCAAACAGAGGAAGATAACATGTAAGATTCATAAATTATTTAAACAAAAGAATCATTAAATTGGGTAATTTGTTTCTGTTAGCTTGATGCTGTGGTTTTGTCATAGGAGAAAATAAGCCCAGTTGTAAAGAAGCTTGATTTTTTTTTTTTCTTAAAGATCAAATGCATGTGTGTTTTGTCCAATTTTCTTATGAGGTGTGTGGTACATGTTTGACCTGTTTGTCCTTGAAGGCAGGCATGGGTCTGGTCAGTCTCCTCATCAGTGTGCAGTGATCAGTCCAAATCATAGGCACAAAAAATCTTAATACTGAGCAAAGAGCTTGCTATGTATCACTCATAGGACTTTAGGCTTTGTTATCAAACACTGGAACTGAATTTACTTCCTGTCAGATTCATTCTCTCTTTAAATTATATTTATATGTTAGGGGGAAATATCACCAAAAGATGAGTGCAACTGTCATTATCACTAATCCTTTATTTCTGATGACAGTAACATCTCCAAAGAGAGAAAAATTATATCCAAAATTTTACTCAATTTTAAAAGTATGGATTTAATGTTATGACATTTCTACTACCCACCAAATATCTAAGCCCTGGAGAATCATATAGATGCTTGGTAGCTAATAAACATGCAGTCCTGTGAGTCTTTTATCCTTCTTTAGAAAGAAGATACCTGTTGTAGTTTGTAGCAGTGCTGGTAAGAACTCATTTAAATTTATGAAGAAATTATTGGTTGACTAATTCAGCCCAAAAATAAGCCCAATGGCTGAAATCAGAAGTACAATTGTGTATAATACCAGATAATTGAATTCAGCCTACTATAAATACCATGGCAACATTTCTCAGAGAATGAAAAACAGGACGTGAACTATGTCAATATAATGCAGAGATGCTTTTTATAGTTTGTGTTTTTAAGAGAAACAGCATCAAATTAGGTTCAATACTGACGAATTTAAAACTCAGTCTTTTCCTAATTTTGTCAAAGATTTGGTGGATTTAATGAGGCAAACTGTTTACTCCTTGCCTAAATGAGCCATTTCAGTGAACTGTGTGTATGTGCATGGCAGTTTCACTCTTTAGTTCATTGTCCACCTCATTACTGACAATACATAGAGACCAAACAAATGCAAAAAGAAATGCCTTAACTCACTGAGTTCTTAATTCTTTTCCAACAAAAGCATTGAATAAATCCCACAACATGACAAACAGTGACTGTGCTCTTCTCTGCAGTCAGCACATTGTGTATGACTGAAAGAGTTTCTGCTCTTCATCTGCTGCTCCACATTGACTGGAGGTAGAGAACTTAAGACGTGAAGGGTAACAGACCTGTACTGTCCTCATGAAAAATTCTGGTCATAATTCTTTCTTCCTGCAATTAGATCTAGATAATTCCACCATAGTGGACTGGGTCAGTTATAGGTCAAAAATGTTTTGATCAAGGATAACAGTGTTACCTACCAACCCACAGAGGATAGATTCTTTCCTCGATATGCACAAAAGCTATGCCTCAAAAATGATTAAAAACTTTCCTATGGGTTGATAAATTTCTAATTTAAAGAGGAATTAGATAATCATCATTTGACAAAAGTTATTTTTTGAAAAGAAATACTGGTGCATCATCTGTGTTTGCATTCTCTGTTAAGACTACATGTGGTTTAAGGAGGGGCTTGTCCTAAATTAACACCTTTTAACACCAAAGCAGCTCCTAATATTGATTCCATAGCTATTCAATCCGCATCCTGTAATTATCATCAAAGGCAGTTTTTATTTACAACACATTTGTAGTCTAATAATGCATTGCATTTAGGAGATGGTAATGAAATTATAGCACTCTCAGTGCTAATTTTCTATATCTAAATTCCCTAAAACATCTCTCTAGCATTTGTGCCAGATTCAAAAATACCACCCACAAGAGTGTTCCTAGCTGATTCTGGAGCATATTTTTAATATGCTGTGGGGAGAAGGGATGGTTATGCTTCACCTGCCAACAGGACAGTGCCACTTTTGCACACTTGGGCTGTGATACAATCAGTTTAGAAAGATATAGATAATTTTTATGGATCATTATAGCTTGTATGAAGCTAAGAATTACTGTTCTGTTTTAACAAGTTAAATACGACCTTTTCCAGTCTGGATGTGAGGGGAACAGACTCCTTTGTCTACACCAACATGATTGAAGATTAGGTGCCAAGGAACACTGTAGCAGCCAAAGCAATCTTATGCTGTGTCTGTTTTTCTGCTTTGTTAACTACAAGGAAATACCCGTCTCAGGAAAAAAAGAAAATATTTGAACTTTCACTGTCGTGTAGAAACTTTGCCTAATGTGTTACATTTGGTTTTCCTTTTTTTGTTTTGTTTTCTCACTACACAAATTCAAGGTGATTTTTAACTTACTAAGTAAGAACTCATTATCATGCCTTAGATGAGAATCCTTTACAGTGATGAACATGGCTGCCAATTAAAAGACTGTAGGAGGAAATTGAACAATTCAGTCAGGGAGGAGGAGGAGAAAAGTGCAGAGGTGCAATTCAAAGAAAGAAGGAAAATAGAAGAATGATAATGATGAAATAGTAAGCTGAAACTAGCTTCAAAATTTAAGAAGAATGCCAAGCAAATCCCATTTTCTGCTCAAATTCCTGGAGAGGAAATTGAATGCAGCCCTCTGAAATGCTAGGGGAAATAGGCTGTGCTAATAGAAAAACCTCAACATGAATATCAGCCAGAAGTAAAGTAGAAAAATATGAGTTTGTGCCAAAAAAAAAAAAAAAGGCTAGAAATATTAAGTAAAAATGCAGCTTCAGTGTTGCAGTTGTCCAGCTTATATATCCTGATAAATCTTCTCTCTAAATATATTTTTTTTTTGGCCAATAATTTACAAATATGTTGTGCTTGATGTAGTTTGTTCTTTAACATGTTTAAAGTGTAATGTCTTCAGGAATATCAATGATGAAGGTAAGAAACCTAAAAAAAAAAAAAAAAATATTGTATTGAGAAGTGGCATCACACAACTTACTGATTCCAGATTATTCAATATATGTTATTGTATATTGTATATGTATGATTGCATAATCTGGTCTGTCTGAGCAGATAAAGTGTTTCTATTACATGAGTGACTCTTACTCGAAATGGTGAGTCTGTTGAAAAGCCTTGTTGCTGCAACAAACAAGAACTTGGTTAACATTCTGCATATCACTTTTGGCTAAATCCACAATGTCCTCTCTGTATAGTTGATAAAGATAACTAGGAGGTGATATCCACTATTGGGTAATAAAAGCAAGTAGTGGTTCAACAGCTGAAACCATTGTTTGCTTTCTACATGGCTATGTTAGGGTTATCAAACACTGGAGTAGGCTCTTCAGGGAGGTGGTTGCATCCCCATCCCTGAAGGTGTTCAAAAGATGCATAGATGTGCTGCTAGGGATGTGGTTTAGCACTAGAGTTAGATAATGGTTAGATCTGATCTTAAAGGTCTTTCCTGAGTGAAATGATTTTGTGTTGAAGTGCCTATTGTGTCTAAAGGTAGCAGCAATTTTGGAGAAAAAGGAATAAAGTCAGAAATGATACAAGTAACAAATGTTGAGAAGTATATAAAAAGTAAATGGTAACTGCATTACTGGCAATATGATGAGCTAAATGTTACAATATTTTTTCAAGTCGAATTCCTCTTTGCATAAGAGCAGTCACTCTGCAGATTTCACCAAACTTATGCTGAGTTAAAATTTTATAAGGAAAACAAGATCTTAATGATTTGTTAAAGCCGTGTTTGATTTGGTTTCTGAAGTCTATGTTGTGGTTGGCTAGTACTTAGGGCTCCACAGAGGTGTGACCATTAAGAAGACTAATATTAGTTTGCTGTGGTAAATGCTTAGTTATAGTCTTAAATCACATGAGAAGCTGTGCTGAAGGCTACAGGATTAGTTATGATGTTAAATCTTTGGAACACAATGATGAGATATGTGCAAGACATGAAAGAAAGAGTTGACTTCTACTGGTGTCACTGCTTCTTACTCTGGATGGCCTTTCCCCTTCGTTAGGTCTTTCTTTCCCTCTCTTTCCAAAGTGCTTTAAGAGTCCTGTGATTGTCTGTTTTTTTCTGTACTGGTTCCCAGACACGGAGATGTAGTTTAGTGGTCTGATTTTGTCCAGAACTGGCCCTCTGGGCTATGCTTTCATAGACCACTGTTACTTTTTACTACTTCCCTGTCCAGACCTGTGGCTTTATTATGGTAATTGTGTGGAAATTTTATAATTAGATGTTTCTTTGAACATTTCCGTTTGTTAACATAAATGTTATGTTGGAAGGGTCTAGTTAGTGTACCTGGCTGGCCTTCCTGGTTAAAATGTCAGATTTACCTGTATTAGTGCACAAAGTGACAGGTCAGATGGGTAGGATATTGCGAGCCTAATAAATCTCTCCTATAGGAGCTGGCCCTACTTACTGAATCTGCTGTTACTGACACAACGACATGAATCTCGGTTATACACATTTGTCACATTCCTAATCATTAAAGAGTCTCTTCTTTGTTCTCTCTGCTTTCCTGTGTGTATGATTTCTTGATAAGTTGGAGGAGAAGCTGTGTAATAGACCCAGTGATTTAGGACTTCAGATCTGTGATAAGGACTGTCACTTGGAGAGTTCTGGTGACCTTTAAGATTCCCTCTCTGAACAGCATATTGTTGCTTCTGGATAATCCCCTTCTTGTTTTGAAAAACTGTGAAGGTTTATGGCTTTTACAGTACAAATCAGAATATTTTTAATGCTTTGAAAGCTGAGGAATACTGTTCATGTGCAGATGAGAAATATTAGCAATGTTTTTAGGATCAAATGTGTTATCTTTCAAACTGACCTCAGACAAAGGAGTGGTCTTTGTGGTAAAATGATTTCATGTGAAGATAAACCCTATTATGTGAATTGGATGACATCGGTGTCAATTATATGAGACATCAGGGATGGGAAAGAATGGCTTCATAAAGAAACCCTTTCAGAAATATAGAAATACAATCAACATACTAGAAAAATAGATTTCAAAAAGCTAGCAACAAACGACTGGGTCATTGAACATTAATTTCTAGAGAGCTTTAACAACACATGTACAAAATGTAGATTCATTTTGATGGCCATCAGGAGGTGGCAGTAGTGCTTGCTGAATTGCAGAATATGAAGACTAGGGAGAAATCCCTAGAAATTAAAATAAGCCATTTTGTAAGTTTGCCAGAGCACAGAGTGTTATAATTTATTAGAACTGTATACAGTCCTTCTATTTTAATTGCAAGTTTTATTGACTGTTTGGTATGCTCAGTATAAAATGTATTAATTTTTATTTAAAAGCATTGAGAACTGTCTTGTATGTTTATCAGTAACATATGAATATTAGGATTTTGAAAGACTTTCTAGAACAAATGTCTGATTTTATCCTTGCCTAAATTTATCAGTCATGTCTCGTGAAAGGTTAAAGCATCTGTCTTATTCAGGATAGCAGCTTTTAGCAGGTACTACATAAAATAGTAATTGCTGCTTCCTAGACCCAAAACTATATTGCTTTATATACAGTCATTTAATTTTACTGAGTGTGTGTGACTCAGAAATATACACTTGAACTCTTTGTATAAAATAATGAAAAGGGAAACTCACTCTTCTTTTGTCTGCAGAGATTTCACATGTGATCTTTTCATCTTTGGTTTCCTTCAGCATGTGTTTGATACTTAAAATATATTTTGGAGGCTAATCATAGTTTAAATGCTTTGAAATGCCCCAGAGGGAGGAAAAAAAAAATCTTTTTATGAAATTAAAGGAACCGTATTTCACAGGAAGTGGAGTTGTGTTCTATTGGTGAAATATAATTCAACAATAAATGTTGAACAGTAGCATATCACAGAATCACAGAATGTTAGAGGTTGGAGGATCATCTAGTCCAACCCCTCTGCCAGGGCAGGATCATCTAGAGTAGATCACACAGGAACTCATCCAGGCAGATTTTGAGTATCTCCAGAGAAGGAGACTCCACAACCCCCTATGTGGGGGGTTTTCCATTTATGGAAGAGAACATTTTGATATGCAGAAGCTCAGAGTTTTGTGACTGTATGTGGAGAAAGTATTTTCTTAATTGCTCCTTATTTTAACAATGTTATCTTTATTCTTAAGACTCTCAACAGCTTTGGATTTTTAAAGACAGACATATCTTCACATTAAAAGGTCAGCATTGCTGAATAGCAGTCCCTACAAAATACACTGAGCTAGAGGACAGGATACTGCAGGAAGCCCTTCAATAGACTGTGCATCAGTCCATTGCAGGTCCTCCAGCAGAAGTAGTTGTCCAAGCTGTCATATGATTAAATCAAATCTGTCTGTGCCTACTCCTGTGACTGCATAGCAATCACAGAATCGCAGAATCAGCCAGGTTGGAAAAGAGCTCAGAGATCATCAAGTCCTATTAACTAATACCTAATACCTCCTGACAACTAAACCGTAGCTCCAAGTGCCACATCCTATCTTTTTTTTTTAACACCTCCAGGGACAGTGACTCCACCGCCTCCCTGGGCAGCACATTCCACTGGCCAATTACTCTTTCTGAAAGAAAAACTTTCTCCTCACCTCGAACCTAAATTTCCCCTGGAATCCAGACCAAGGTTATGGATCCTTGTAAACTGATTGTTTTGTTTGTTTGTTTGTTTGTTTGTTTTACTTTTATGGCAGGATGTGATAACTAGAGTGGAACCTTGTCTTTGGAGGCAGGCTGCACTTGGGTTGGTTTAAGTCCATCAACAAAGCTTGCACAGCTATGACAGATCCTAAAATTTGTAAGCTGAGCCTATTATGCTACTATTTTGTCCTAAGATTAAATCATAGAATTACAGAATTGTTCTGTTTGGAAGGTAACTTTAAGATCCAGTCTAACCATTAAGCCAACACTGCTAGGTTACCACTAAACCACATGTGAAAGCACATCTACATGTCTTTTAAATACTTCCAGGGATGATGACTCCACCGGTTTCCTGGGCAGCCTATTCCAGTGCTTTACAGTCCATTCTGGAAAGATTTTTTTCCTAATATCCAACCTAAATCTGTCTTGGTACAACACGAGGCCATTTCTTGTATTACTTGTTACTTTGGGGAAGCTGGTTGCTCTTCCATGTGCTGATTCATATTGGAAGCTGTTGTGACAAGTTCAAAGACTAGAAAGAAATATCAGGAAAAAAATAGCAATCAAAATGTAAACTATCACACGACGTTCAGTAGACTGCAGTGCATTCAGTACATTATCTTAATCAGCTCTGAATTTGTGTGATCAGTTTTTAAATCCATCTTCATCGTCGGCTGCAGCAATCAATCTGATAATTTATTTACAAGTCTGTGAAAAAGACTTTCCTTTTGTTCTAAAACTGCTGCCTGAAAAATTCATTTGGTGTCCATTAGTTGTTGTTTTATGAGCAGTAGTGACTAATCATTCCCTATTCATCCTTTATCACTTGGCGTTTTTCCTCAGATGAGGAGTCTGACTCAAAACTCCTTGTATCGAAGCCTTCGTCTCTCTCTGATGATCCTTGTTGCCTATCCCTTCTATTGTGTCCTTCTTGAGATGGAACAATCAGAACTACATGCAGTGTTCAGGATGCAGGAACAACATGAATTTATGCAGTGGAATATTATTTTTGTCCTTTTTCTACATTCCTTTGCTAGGAATTCCTGGCACTCTGTCATTTTGCTGGCTTCTGAATCATGTGCTGGTGTTTCAGGAACTACTCTCACAAGATAACCTTCCCGAGCCGTATGAGCCAAATGCTGTGTGGGTGTAGCATTGTTACTTTTCTCTCCATTTACAGAGTTTTGTATTTGTCAACACTAAGTTTCTCTCAATACTATGAAATTCTTTGTAGTCTATTTTAGGTTTTACCACCCTGAATAATTTTGTATCATCATCAGATATTATTACCTCTCTATTCATCCTCTTTCTGAAGTACTTATGTGTGTCTCAAATAGCACAGGTTCATCTACAAAGCTGTGAATGTGACCTCCATGTTCTGAAACATCTTTTACTCCTGCTGTTCCTCTACAGCTGCCTTACTTATCTGTCTCAGCTTTTAGGGGGATAATGAAGGAAGTAAAAGCTTTCAAAGTCACAGCTGTTAAAGTAGTTTGTTTACTCTGTTGTGTTTCAGTTCACAACATTCTGTTCTTTTGTCTATGTGAAATTTTCTTTTGGTAAGTTTTGACACTGTCGTGCACATTGTCTTCTTGAAATGAAACTTTTTTTTAGGTTTGTTTGTTTGTCCTTTCTTTTAAAGTAAAGGATGTATTAGAGTGGTTACATTGTGAGATGTCTTGCACAATGTTTACCTCTGAATCAACAATTTATGGACTAGTTGCTTCAAAACAGTAGCTATTTATGTATTTAAAGGTGATTTTTTTTTTTCCAGTGATCTCACTTATTTCACACTTGGTGCATTAAAGTTGTATTTCACTTGCACAATTCTTTTTATATTTATGCAGGTAATGAAGATCTCTGGGAATCCTGCCTTTTTTGTTAAACTGAATGTATTATATTTGGCTGTAGGCTTTCTTTCACGGTAAGACACAACCTTTTCTGGTACAACCAATTCTGTCATTCCTACAAAGTCAGTTTTGAAATATTAGTGTTCTAGTTGTTTCCAGAGAAAACAATTTTGTAATATTTTTTTGTCATTAGATTATAATATAGTTGCTGAAGGTGTTATTAAATTTCTAGTGTAAAAACCTGAGATGTCAGTATTATGTCTCTTAATAAGTGGACATTTGGGAAGATATATGTGGTGACTGAAAGCACTAAAATCTGTTCATTCTGGGCTTCTCTCTGTAAGGAGTTTATTGACTCATCAGGAGAGTAGAAACAATCTTTGAGCTAACTTCATAGCACTGATAATTTTTTTTTTCATTTTTTTTGTTTAGGAGAAAATATTACTGTTATACCCAATCCTGCTACTAACTGTGAGACTGATTTTTTTTTCCCAAGGCTTAGTTCCTTATTTTTTAATACTTCTCTTTACGATAGGTGTAGATGGAAGAGTTTGGAGAATGACAGATGATATGTATTGTGCTGTGTTTGGCAACACAACTAACAAAAACAACCAACACATGTCAATTTGCTGTGCACACAGAGGGCCAAAATCTTGGCCAAGGACACTGTTCAGCAAAGGCCACAGAACCTTTATACTCACTTGCATGCCAGGGGCCTCACCTCAGTAAGCTACTGGTCTGTTCTGCCCAGGATGCAGCTCTTTTGGCTGGGGTGCAGGGAGTGCCTGGGGCCTGTCACTAAGCGTGGGGCAGGGATAAGTGATCTTTTCATGTGCTTACAAGGCTGGGAACTGCAAGAGTTCTGCGGCATTGACGGCTGGAAGCTGGTGCTTTCTTGCACCAGGAGGAAGTCTGCTGCTCTGCCAGCAGCTTGGCAACTCCAGAGTAGGTTCAGTGCCAAAACGGCAGATGGGGGTGTAGGACATCTGTCCCTCAAAGCGTCTGTACTGGTTTAGCCTGAGCCATTCAGGATGTCTTTGAGGAAGAGGTGAATTATCATTCTGGGAGACTTCCTGTTCTGTGGCACAGCAGAACCCCCTCTGCTGACCTGAGCAGCAGTCTTGGGAGATTTGTGGCTGGACCCAGGAGCTTGGATCTGGGATGTTGGGGACAGACTGTGGAGACTTTTCTGTCCCTTGGACTATTATCCTCTGCCATTCTTCTATATGGACAGCAGCAATACTGTCAGAGGAAGCCTGGAGCATATCAACTGCAACTGCATGGGTGTAGCAATGGTGATCGAGAGTGTAGGGGCCCATCTGGTTTTCTGTTTAATCTAGTCCATTAGGAGGAAGGGTTTGAGAAACAGTGGATGGATTCTGCAGGGCAGCAAATGTTTGCACAGCTAATGTCAGTAAGGATTAAGCTTCTATGAACATGAGACCCTCTTTGAGGATCAAGGGATGCTAGAAAGAGGGACAGGAACCATCTGACAAAGTCAATCCACTCCACTAAGGAATAGAGTAAAATCCTTTCATGCCCCGGTATCTATAAAACGATATCTTACTGTGACAAGTAGGATCAGAGGTTTCAGGAAAGAAAGAACTTCCTACCTAATTCATGGGATGGCCTTCTCTGGTTTGGGATTGTTTGGCTGCCCACTAGAAGAAGAAATTGACAACAGCAAGGAACATTTTCTATGACATTCCACTAACAAGAAGTTTAGTTCTCTAAGGGTAATGCAAGGCTTTCACCTTGTAGACTGTTAAAGTACCTGACAGTGTTATCAATCTGTCAGTGGGTAATACATTTTTTCTAATGTCTTTTTGTAGAAAATGAGAGCTATGTTCCTTGGAATGAACAGTTGTTAGTTCGTAACAATAAAAAAAATTAAAATTTCTTCTTGATACTGACAGTTATGTCAAATGGTGTTTTGTCTGCGATTTTCTTTTAGGGAACACTTGACAAAATCATGGCAAAATGTTCTACAGTGGTTTGGTTTCCTGGAATCTTTTCAATTTTAATTTAATTTTTGATTGTAATAAGATTTGGGTGTGTTTACGCATTGCATTGATCAATAATCTTCTCAATGCAGTAGCAGATAACTTTAGATATTCCTGTGGAGTAGTAATATTAGATATGTTCTCCTATTAGTAAACACATTGCTCTGCTAAGCTAATTATAATACTGCTGTGATATGGAGGGCTTCAAATAGGACAATCATTAGCTAATGGTTCTGCCACTAAGTGAGAATACAGTAAACTAAATATTGGAAAGCTATTTTCACCAAAGTATTGGGACACTCTTAAAACCTGAATAAAAAGTGAGAGTATATCTGACTAGAGAGTACATCTTTAACAGGCTTTTGTTTCTTCTTTCCTGATCCCATTTCATAATCTGAGACTTACTTAGAAAGTTCTTCCTGTTTTCTCCCTCCACAGCTTTGTGTATTTGATGTGAATTCTAGTATGGAAAGCTAAGTGATTTGGTTTAGTTCTCTCTGTCCAGACTTGCAAGCTCTCACCAGAGAAGACTGATAGCTGAAGATTGCAATTTTGCTCCCGTTTCCATGACTCCACAATACATGACATATATGTAGTTGCATGTATTTCATTTTATTGTTTTTATTTTCACTAAAGTAGTTTTAGTTTTCCAATTCATAGGTCTAACTTCATTATTCCCTTTCTTTTCCCCTTTGAGAAAGGAAAAGGGTCAATAGTATCTGTCACTTGTTTACTGGCTGGCCCAGCCCTGACTTAGCACCTTAAAAACCAATGCAGATAGTAATGACAGTGCATTTTCATATTAAGTGTCATGGTGAGAACTTCATTTATAGAGTTACACAAGTCAGGGTCTGCATAATCTCTATTAGTGCCAAGTGCCTTTGGAGTGGTCATGTTGCTGCCCTGTCCTGACTAGGAGACTTTCTCTTGATAGAGATGAATCCATTTGTTGTGCAGTCCATCACAAAGCTTATATAATACATAAAAGAACACTCTCTTGGCAAGAACAAAAATTTTAAATTGTACAGTAAACCACTATAGGCAGGTGAGAGAAATTATATTACTAGTAATACTTTAATAAAGATTGCTGAATGCTTTCTCACATAGCCTTTCTTGTACAGGCACTGAATTCATGTTCAGCCTTGATTGAGTGAAATCTTTATAAGGATCTAACAACTTTCTTATAGCACTTTCATGAATATGAAAATGCAGAATGCATTTCAAATGATGAATAGCGTAACTGCTAGAAATGATATTGGGACTGCATTGTGTGAGCAGGGATGTTGTCAAGGTGAGTAAAACCTGGTGTAGTATATTGACTTGATTGGAAAGTAACCATGGTTTCTACCTTCCTTCTGCTCTCCATTCACACACTTTAATTTACTGGCTAAATACACTAGACTACAGGAAAAAAAAATTGGCTTTACACTGCGAGGAAAGAGGATCAAAGCAAAGCATTTCCAGATCCTGGGTGGCTGTGTGAATCATGAAGAAGGTGCAAAAAAAGAAAAGTATAATTATTCTAAGGAGGGTTTTTCACAGTTGATTGGAGTGACATTACCAATGGTAGGATTGGCAAGCACATAGTCATCTGCTATTAAAATGGTGCCAGAAACCTAAAGCTTAAAAGCTCAAATGTGAGCTTTAGGTCAACTCTCAAGGGCTACATATACGACCCAGGGGCAGCTATTATTCAAAATTCTTCTCTATTCTTTTGAATTTTGCCTGCTGAAAAGAGAATATTTGTTTTTTATTTCTAAATAAGAACACCACAAATACAATTATCTGGTAAAACTTGGAGTCATATGTTAAAAGTCTTGGGGTCGTATGTTAAGAATCTACGTTCAGTTAAATTACAAAGAATTTTGTTAAGCTTTGTATTACTAGGTTCTGGTTTTCACTTTTTTTTTTTTTTTTTGTCTATGGAGTATAGCTAAAGATGTTACTACTTTTAAATTTAGATGAGAATAAAAATTAAATCTACACACACACACACACAAAAATCCTATCTCTAACTAAAACTTTGAAGTGTGAACAGTTCTCAAAAATTGAACCCATGGCATTTGAAGTCTGAAAATGTCCTTTTGGCTTTGATAGGATTTTATCAGGCTCTTACAGTTACAATTTAACTTTGCATTAATAAATTCCATGGCAAAATACATATTGGCTACTTATGTTTTATGTACAGTCTACTGATTATCACATTTTATTTTGTTTTTTAAACTTTGCTGGACAAAATAATTCTTGATTTCATCTTACTCCTTTGTCATAACAATTATTATTATGGAAAAAGTGCACTAGCAGTCTCAGTAGCAAAGCTAGACTTTTCAATCAATAGCTAAAATGGATGTAATTAACATTCTTTTTAAGTTCAGATCTTCACAATAGAAATAATGGGCTGTATGTAATGTTCCTTTTAAAATACATTAGCCTTTAGGATGTCAATTGAAATAATCTAAACATTCACAGCTTTAAAGTTGATTCTTTCAATAGGATAAAGCAAAGATCTGGCATCTAGAAAGAATCCTTGGGGTATACTGAGCGTCTGTTTCAAATCTCTTGAAAATGTTAATTAGCAGGAAATAAAGAACAATGAAAAATGTCTGTACTCTTCCTTGGAGACTAAGATTTGGGACAAATAATTTTGCATGTGAGTTGAATACACAAGTGTAAAGAGATTTAAATATCTGATTTTAATAGGTTTCATCCCACTGGGAGAGACACTTTTGATTATCTATGACCTATATCAATTATTGTGATTTTCCCGGTAGGCTAGCCATAAATTTAGTAACTAATCAAACTAAGCCTGAAGGTTCTGTCAAATACCAAATATGTAGTATTGCTAGTTACAGAGGTCATACTTGCTACCTGACCTTGTTTCAGTTTCTTAAGCTACTTATCCATTAAAATACTTATCTGTTAAAGCAGGATTTATTGGAAAGCAAAATTAATAGCAAATAGTCACTTTTTTTTATGGTTTCGGATCAAGCATAGTCATAAAATAGTGTTAGACTCTCAGTTTAAATGACAGTTGGCTTGATGGATGCTGAAGCATGATGTATGTCATTAGTGCAGTTGTGCAAATTAAGTCAAATCCTAAAGCAGTAGCTCTGTTAAAATGCAGTTGATAGTGCTGACCTCGCCTTGCTTTTTAGGTCAATAGTACATCTTGGCTACCAGTGTATGCACTAACAGGACTTTCTTCTGCAAAGCAGACTTTAGGAAGCTCCCTAGAAGCAGAACTGAAAGTGTGCTGCCGAAGTGAGGTCAGGACTGCTCTTGTGAAATATGTTGGCTGAGCTGGTACAGGAAATTTTGGGTTTATTCATCACTGTGCTCCGTTTAGGAAAATTCACAGGGAAACTTTAGGCACTCTGCTCCTTTCAATATCTGTGGCCAAGTGTCGTGGGAGTATGAATTGGAGAAGAACACAGAATCCACAGAATGTTAGAGGTTGGAAGGGACCTCAGAAGATCATCCAGTCCAACCCCCCTGCCAGAGCAGGATCATAGAGCAGGTCACCCAGGAATGCATCCAATGTGTCCAGAGAAGGAGAGTCCTTTCTGGGCAGCCTGTTCAGTGTTCTGCTACACTCGCAGTGAAAAAAACTTCTCCTTATGTTTACATGGAAACTCCTATGCTCCAGCTTGCACCTGCTGCCCCTTTTCCTATCATTGGACATCACTAAGAAGAGCCTGTCTCTGTTCTCCCAACACTCACCATGTTTACAAACATTAATGAAGTTAAGTTCTCAGTCTGCTCTTATCCAAGCTAAAGAGACACAGTTTCCTTAGCCTTTCCTCATGGGAAAGAGATTCCACTCCCTTAATCTTTCTGGCTCTGTGCTGGACTCTTTCAAGCAGCTCCCTGTCCTTCTTGAACTGAGGGGCCCAGAAGTGATTACAGTATGCCAGATGTGGCCTCACTAGGGCAGAGTAGAGGGGAGGAGAACCTCTCTTGACCTGCTAGGCACATCCCTTCTAACATAACCCAGGATGTCGTTGACCTTCTCGGCCAAAAGGGCACATTGTTGGTTCATGGCAACCAGGACTCTCAGGTCTCTTTCCCCTGTGGTGCTCTCCAACAGGTCAGTTCCCCAACCTCTACTGATCCATGGGGTTGTTCTTTCCAAGATGTAAGACTCTGCACTTGTCCTAGTTGTATTTCATTCAATTTCTCCCTGCCTGGCTCTCCAGCCTGTCCAGGTCTCCTTGAATGGCAGCACAGCCTTCAGGTGTGTCAGCCACTCCTCCTAGTTTTGTGTTATCAGCAAACTTGCTGACAGTACACTCCGTTCCCTCATCCAGTTCCAACCCCTGAGGAACTCTACTAGACAGAAATGTTAACATTGTCTTGTAAGAGACTATGTGCTGAGCTTATGCTGGTGTGGGTCAGGGTAAACTTATAAAAGCAATGTCTAATAAACTATTTTATCTGTGTATAGTGTTGAATACGGATCCTAGAGTCAAACCACTTTCTCTGTATGAAACATTTTAAGAAAGTCCCCATTGGAATGCTGTTCATAGTTGTGTATAATGTGAATGAATGTCAAAACTTGGCAGAAGTTAGTAGAATTATATAAATATATTAAAATGACTTTTAAATGAAAGGAAATATTGTCTTTCTTATTCTACTAAACATTGTGCATATGTGAGACTACTTAAAACACAGGTATTTATAAGAACATTGGGATGAAGAAGGAAACCCTAGGCTAACAGAAATGAGGAAAAAATGACCATTGAAGGGAAAGACACTGACATCAAGCAAATGAACAATGGCTACATCTAATAGTCATCTGTCTCCATTTTTCTGTGTCATTTCTGGACAGTTGCAATTCAGTTTGATTGGAGACTGTAGCAAGTTGAGTGATGGAGAGCTGATGCTAAATACCCTATCTTTTACACCCAATATGGTAACTCTGTAGAAATATTTTGCAATTATAATTTCTCTGTGTTTGCAGTTTCTTGCTGTCTTTAATCTTATTACCTTGACTAGGTTACAAGATTGTTTTTAGTGGAAATTGCATCAATTTTTTTCTGGTCCTCTGTTGCCGTATCTTCTACACGCTTCTCAGCCCTTTCTGTAGATGTCACTCTTATTTGTGTCTTCCTTTCAGCTCTCTCCTACTCCTGTTATACTCCTTGTCTCTCCACTGTGTTGCTAGAAATGGTGCTTTTTGGCCGTTATCACTAATGCTTCATGGCTACCTCTTTTGATCCTTTTGGGCTCTTCTACCTGTTCTTGTTAAGTTACAGCTTTTCACGGCCCCATTCTGTGTGCTGTCCTATTCTATTTTGCTGTTCAGGACTACAACAGCACCAGACTGTCCTATTCTGATACACTTGGTAACAAAAATCATGGCTACTGCACTCAGAATGCAGGAGGTTTAGCTCTGTGGAAATAAAAAACCCATAAAGTTTTACAGGTTTCAGATTTACTTTCATGCATGCTGCTATCCATAAAAAAGGTGACACTTCTATCTCAAACCAATTAGAGGTGTTTAAGAGTGTATAATTTTTAAATGTTAGTACTTCAAGCAGTAAAGTTATGCTATAGCTACTTTCTGTTACTTTGTGGTAGAATCCAACGTATTTTACACTGACCTGCACGGCTAATTTTGTCTTAAAAGTTGGGGAGAGACCACTGAGATTTTTTTTTTCTCCTCCCTGTACAAAAGGCTGCCCAACATTTCATAATGTAATGTCTGTCTTTCCTTACATTAATGTATATTGGTTTATATCCTAGGAGTAATTTTAAATCTCTTTCCAATTATGATTATGCTTCAATTGCCAATCTTAATTTTGGATAAATTTTATGTAGTGTTTTGTATTAATTCAGCTTTGTTTGAACTTAGGGCATTGAGTGAGAATTATGCCTAGTTAAATGATGTTTCACAGAATACGCATAAGTAAGTCATTTGATAAATTTTAAAATAAGAAAAAAAATATGCGAGATTGACTATAAGAAATAGTAAATGTGTTTGTAAAGTAGAACAAAAATAAAGGTGCCATAGAGCTAGGTGCTAGGTGGAAGAATCTATGTAAGAAGTGATGACAAGACTTTACTAGATCAGTTAAAGTAATTGGAAAAGACATGATGCCACTTGGAATCAAGCTGAGATTTTAAGAACAAAGCGCAATGACTCTCTCTCAGTTACTCATTAGCATGATGCTCTTTTCATATTCTTTTTTTTGTTGTTTGTTTACAGTTCTAGTTTTGGCTGTTGAGAATAACTTTTACATCGTTTCAAAGCTTTGGTACTTTTTGACCATTTAATTCAAGAGAACTTTTTCCCTATCCTGGTTTATATGGTTTACTTCCCTCAAAAATGTAGGACAGACTTTTTCAAAAGATCTCAACAATCCAAGATATTTAGACCTGAAGACAGGCTGAGGGAGCTGGAGTTGTTCCACTTGAAGAAGAGAAGGCTCCAGGGAGCCCTAATAGTGACCTTCCAGTACCTCAAGGAGGCCTACAAGAAAGATGGAGAGAGACTGTTTACAAAGCCCTGTAGTGATGGATGAGGGCAAATTGTTTCAAACTAGAGAAGAGTAGATTTAGACTGCATGTTAGGAACAGGTTCTTTACCACGAGGGTGGTGGAACACTGGAACAGTTTGCCCAGGGAGGTGTTTGAGGCCTCATTTCTGGACATCCTCAAGGTGGGGCTCAACAGGGCTCTAGGCAACCTGATCTAGTTGAGGATGTCCCTGCATACTGCAGAGGGGGTTGGACTAGATGTACTTTAGAGGTACTTTCCAACACAAATCATTCCATGATTCTATGAATGTAAGAGATTAAATTTTAAATTTAGTGAATGCATTTTATTCAATAATCTTAGTCATGTTTTCATAATCTTGATTTGAATTTTACTACTTTGATCTTATTACTGAGCTGGTCATGCTCTGGAGTTGTAGGCTGCTTTATGGCAAGGGATTACTTTGTGTCTGAATTGTTTGATAATGAATTTTTTTTTTTTTTTTGGTGCATGTGTGTAAATACAACAGACGAGACAGGACTGTAGAACTTACCATGCTGCCAACATAAACACAGCTCTCCAGCCCCTTTTAGAGCTCTTCTGTCAGTAATGGTATCCTTTCGAGGACACCTGATCAGATGCCTTCAGTTGTTCAATGCACTGAATCGGAGACCTGCCAGAAATCTGCAAAATGGGCAGTGCAGAGCTTATGAAATCCAGTTATTTTCTCAAAAAGTTGTCTCAAGAAGAAGTGTAGGTCAATACTGGAATGACTGGGTTTAAAACTGCCCTGGCTATCCCAAGTTTTGCCACAGGGTGCATCACTGATTTGAGATGGTACTTCAGGAAGAAAAGACAACTGTCTTCTCAGAAACCAAAAGCAAAGTATCACCACTTAGGTTACTGTACTTAACATTATCAACCAGGGGTACTTGGGACTGATGATAGATTACCATATGGTCTCCTATTCAAGAATACACTTATATATCAACAGCGATCATCCTACAGTAAAAGATTGTGTATCTCAAGCATAAAAGAGCCTCACGTAGAAATAGCTGACTCCCTGGGTAATTACCCAAAGACCTCAGAACAGTTAGGATTGGGTTAAAGAAATGTGTGATCTGCTACACCTGACAAATAAGATAAATTGCAGAGCTTTTGTATGTAGTGACCATTACCATTAGGTGCAAGCAGGACATTTTTTAAATGGAATGAATTTTTAAGAGAAAAAAGGGAAGATGGAGTGTAAATCTGTCAGTCCTTCAGTACATATTAGCTAGGACCCATGAAATTTTCTCATCATAAGTAGTTTTTTTAACTACAATATGGTAATTACTGATTTCTAAAAGGTTGTCTGTTGGCTATTTCTTGTGAGGATTAGTTTTTTCCCTAGTGAAATAACAGAAGTTCTAATGCTTTTAACACTCATTGTAACACTCAGTTGATTTGGGGTAGTAGTAGATTTGGTATAAATCAGGTATTTTTCAGGGCAATAGTCACTGTAATACCTGCATATGTCAGTTTTTACTCTAAAATTGACCATGCAAAAGAGACCTTGCTGCATAATTGAAGGGTAGAAGTGTTCTTCCTCTTTGCTAAGGCTGTTCTTGATTTGCTGCTTTATGTGAGAGACAAAGATCTGCTGTTTATGCAGATTGCTTTCTTGAATGCTATTTGAAATTACCTTCTCTAACCTAAGCTCTCTCATTAAGCCTTTTTGCAGTAGAAACAAAAATTGTGAGTGATAATTAATTTAAATTAAAAGGATTTGCATTTCCACATAACTGTCACTGCAGTGCTTGAAGTAATCTGACTGTTTGGTTTTGGTTTTCATTTCCTTCCAAGCTCTTAAAAACTCATGTCACTTAAACATGCAGTTTTCAAATTTTAAAATGCTTTTGAGTGCTGCTCTGGCCTTTTCAACCTCGTCACAGTGAATCTTTCCACTGAAAAACAGAGATTTTATTTTTTGCCACTTAAAGAATGGAGAAAATCCTCCAAACACGAAGAATTCACTTGCAGCCTTGTGATTTGCAGCAGGTTGAATGCCTCTGTATACCATGTAGCATGCCCTATGGCTATGTGAATGCTGCTCAAGCAGGTACAAACAGAATCCCCTATCTAGTTTTCTGAGGATTGTGTATCCATGTTCACTCTTGGATATCTACATGTACATACCTGGGTTCAATTATATATTTATTTATCTTTGAGTTACTTGGTATTGAAATAAATGCCCAAACAGTTGTCTTCTGTTCCTCCCAATTCAGTAATTAATCATATTATTCAATAAATACTGAATTTTGCAGCATTCAGTGTTTCTACATTAGAAACAGAGTAGATTTATCCAATGTATGAGCCCTGAATCAATGTAGCTATTCAGGCCCCAAATCAGCCAACTTCAATCACTTCTTCAGCAGTGTAAACTTAGGAATCTTGTAACTCTCAGGATAGTTTGCTCTCCATGGGACAAGTCATGTAATAGATATCATCAGAGGAGGAGTGAGGTCGACTTCTAAACTGTCCTTCTGAGGTCTGTGTCACTCTCATTTCATGTATAAAGAGGCTCCTAATTTGGATACACAGTCACAGAATTGTCAGCATTGGAAGGGACCTCAAGGATCATCTAGTTCCAACCCCCCCACCATGGGCAGGGACACCTCACACTAGAGCAGGTTGCCGAGAGCCACATCCAGCCTGGCCTTAAACACCTCCAGGGATGAGGCTTCCACCACCTCCCAGGGTAACCTGTTCCGGTGTCTCACCACCCTTATGGTGAAGAACTTCTTTTTAACATCTAATCTAAATCTCCCCTCATCTAGCTTGGATCCATTCCCCCTAGTCCTATCACTACCTGGCACCCTAAAAAGTCCCTCACCATCATTCTTGTAGGCCCCATTCAGATACTGGAAGGCCACAATAAGGTCTCCTTGGAGTCTTCTCTTCTCCAAACTGAACAACCCCAACTCTCTCAGACTGTGCTCACAAGAGAGGAGCTCCAGCCCTCTGATCATCCTTGTGGCCCTTCTCTGGACATGTTCCAGCATGTCTATACCTTTCTTGTATTAGGGGTTCCAAATCTGGATGCAGTACTCCAGGTGGGGTCTCATGAGAGCAGTATAGAGGGGGGAGAATCACCTCTCTCCACCTTAATCAAAAGCCCGAAGTTAAGTGGGCATCTGTTTTAAACCTAACTCATTTCCACATTCTATTTCATTATGTGTCTATTCAAATTAATACATATGTTAAATAGAAATAATAAACTTATAAATATTCTAGAGCTGTGTATTTCCAGGATAAGAAAGAGAATTTCGATTTCCTGCGTTCTTGTCTTATATGGCCTTGATGCTGATGAGTTGCATTTGTTCGCAGTGACAAGCTAAGTCAGTGGAGGCTAGCAGTCTGGTTCTTGAAGCAGAATGAATGGTAACTGTGCCTTAAATTGTTTGAAATGATAGATACCTGCCACTGCATGGTAAATTCAATTTGAAATTACATTCTGGGTAGTGGACTCATGGTTTGCTTTTGAGCTTAGTAATGCACAAAGCCCCAGTGCCTTCAAACACTTTTTGTGTCACCTGTTGTAATAAATGTGCCTAGATTCTACTCCAACAGAATGGCATGGATCTAAAGTGTCTGCAGTTTGGTGGAGCTGCAGCAAGAGACTGCATTTTAGTTTTGGTGTAAAATTATTGTTCCCCTCTGTTTCTTAAATTAGAATGACCGTTTCTTTTGTGAGTTACTCTATTCATATAATGTTATCTGGAAAGGTAGACTCCACGAATAGGACCTTACTAGTGCTGTTGAATATAAATAGAAGATGTTTTTGGTATTGGGCACTGGTGTAGAATTATATGTTAAATTAAAAAAAACAACAACACACACACACACAAAAAAACAACAAACAAACAAACAAAAAAACCCAGAAAAAAAAAAAAAACCAAAACCAAAACCAAACACAGTTCTAATTGAACTATTCAGGACTAATTAATTTTCTTTTTTGCTTCTTCCTTGACTTACCCTGAAGTTAATCTCTTATTAAGAAACTTAAAAAAAAAGAAAAATCCAATTAAAAAAGCTTCATTATTATCTTAAATGTGGACTCTAGTTTTGATTTCTTGGCAATCCTGCTGTGTGTGAGTCAAGGTCCATCTACCTGACAGCTATCCTGGGCAATCAGATAATAAATCACTAATTCACCACATTTCCCCCAGGACACATAATAAGAAAGAGAGTGAACTACTTTGTATTCCAGTTTGTGATGGACAATTTATGTTGAATGGGACAAAATCTATTTCTGCTTTTTAGAACTTATCGGAGTGAAGAGTCCCAAAGGAGCTGCTGCATAAGAAACTTGTTTACTTTGTAGGCAGTTAAAACTGATGCAACATCCCAGAATTTGTGGTTTGGTGTGTTGTGTTTTTTTTTTTTTTTCTAATACATATGGACTTGATAACTGCAAACTCCTAGCTCTTTGTTGTGAGTGACAATATTTTACAGTGCTTAGTTAATTTTATAATGCCTAGGGTAGCTAGAGTGTGTGTAGGACTACATGAAGCAAGATGGAATCTGTGAATTAGCACGTGCTGTTATACTGAATCCATATCTGTAAACTTGCCACAGAGTAAAGTGAGCCTGTCAGTAAAGTACAGATATGTAATAGATATGAGTAATGTATAAGCAATAAGTATCATATAAAAATGAAAATCTATTGAAGTTGTCTTTGGTGATTGAACAGTTATGGCTCCAGTCATCTCCTGCAGTTGAAAAAGGACTACCATGAATATTTATGAAGTAAGGCATACATTTAACTGATGTTTCAATGGAAACCTTGAGAAGAAAAAGACAAAGGCATAGGAACCTTCAAAGATTAATATGCTTTGAAGAAATATGTGGATTTTGGATGTATGCAGAAGACATACCTGGTTTAGTGGAGTGCTCTAGTATAGGGGAAGCAGTTAAAAATTGTGACTTTTTGCAGTAGGACTTTGTCCTTCTGTATTCAATATGAAGTGTAGAGAGTGAGGATGGTATTTCCTTAGTGCCAAAAATGTGTAATCAAAGCTTTCAATAGCACCTACATATGTTTCCATAGTGTAAACTCATGTTGAAACTAGTAGAAAAATGCACATTTTCTCCAGTCTACAGGTCTTACCTGTTTTTTTTTTTTAAACTGCAGAAGACTGTATAAAATATGTATTTTCAGGAATATTTCCTAAAAAAACCCATTCCTTTACTTCTTTCTAGGATTGTATAGGGATTCTGTGCAAATTCCTCTGGTAAAATTTACTTTTCAGCTTCTCTGTTGCACTTATCAGTGTTGTCCTCAAAATATCAATCAGCATTTCATTGCATTGCTACACTGTACTGCTGCATGAAAGAATTCTTATTCCTCAGCCGCATATTATGATTGCTTTCAGCAGTAATCCATGGTTACAATATAAAATGAAAATACATAATTGCAGAGGGAAGTTTTTATAGCATTTCAGATACTCTAAATGCGTGTTTCTGCCCAAACGCTTGCTAAACATACTGTAATTGTGGTTAGGAAATGGCACTTGGCAGCTCCTTTTGCTTAGAAAAATTCAAAAGACGAATTAGAAAGACACTGAGTTCCTGAACTATTAAACTTTCATTACAAAAATCAACTTCACGTGTAATAAATATAACCATTGATCACTGGAAATTTGGAATACATTTGTTATATGAGTTGGGATGATAGTAACATGAAATAAATATGAACACTTATGATAGAGTGTTTGATTTATGCTATACTCATTGTCCATCAGTCACTTCTGGCATGTAGATTGAAGCTTGTCTCTGGGGATTTCTGTAGCAAAGAAAGATGTCTAGATGTCTGGCTCTAGCTTATTGTTTTGCTCATCAGGTCTCTGTCACTGCTTTCAAATTCACTTGCAGGAATCCTCTCAGGGTGGCCCATCCCCATAATAACAATTGACTTGATAAGGACGACTGGCTGTTTGTAGCTTCATTCTATATTGCAAGACAAGATTTAAAATTTAAAAGCAGATTCAGTAAGCAAAATAACATTATATTACACCATGTGTGATGTCACCCATACCTCAGTGCATAAATGAGCATATAACAAATTGAAAAATCTAATCTTGCTTCAATTTGATCCCACAAAGGTAACAAAATCTCACTTGCTTTGGCAAAAATTCACAGCAACGTTAATATTGAATGCTGTCTTTTGACACTGAATTTTCAGAGTTATATGTGGGAGATAGGCATCATGGAGTTAACCCTCTCTCTTCCATTGGCCTCATGAACTACTTGAAACTCCTAAAATAAATTATTCAGCAGATTCAAGTATTTTTGGATTTAAATATAGATTATTTATTTGCTGCGTCAGTAGGCATTGAGTATCAAGGCTTGTGGATCCTCAAGGAGGCTTGCTCAAAGTTGCAGTGCTGAGGTCTCAGGTGCCTTTGATCTGAGTTGCCTATATTTTCAGTAATACAGGCGGGAAGAGGAAGCCCAGGTAAGAGACTTGCGAAGATCTAGATGCTAAATAGGGAACCAGCCAACAGCTATTAACTAATCAACACAATTCCAACTTCTTTTCTAATATGGACATTTATCTTCACTGGAGATAATTACTTTCTACTCAGGTCTGTTTCTCAGTTCCTTTGCATACACGAGGAGAAGAAGAGGGAGGAAGATTGCCTTAAATAGGGCCAGGTGAAATGTCTGCAGTTGTAATCCAATGTTGAAAAATATAGCCCAGTCTGTACCACCTCCAACAGCATAGAGATGGATTCTGTTATTGTTCTCTGTACCACAGGGCTACTTGAGTTATAATCACAATGTATCTATTCGTATTGTAGGAAATGAGTGAACTTTACACCCTTATAATATCAGTAGAGATTTTTGATTATTCTTTTCTCCCAGAGTAATTCAGCACAACTTTAATTGCAATCAATAAAATTCCTCATTTATAATTGAGGAGGCAAAAAATGGAATTAGGAGAACTAGAAATAGATTGATTCACAGCTTAAAATGTATTTGATGTTTTCTGGGTAAAGTAATGTTATGCTAGTGAATAAAATTCAGCATTTTAAAAGCTAGTGTTATGTTTTAAACATAAAATGTTTGAAACATTGTGTTAGGCCTTAGTACTAACAGGAAGGCAAGAATAGGAAATGTTTAATTGGCTTATCTATAAAAAATGTACATGGAGATTTTTCTATACAGTGTAGTATTTCAGAGCTGCTACTGAATCTTCTATTTAGTAAAAAGAGTTTATGTCAAATTCCTGAGAAGCTTCAATATGAGGTTTTTAATGTCTGCTTTATGTAGGTAAAATGTTGTCTTCAGTGAAATAAACAGTAAATCAAGGAAGCTTGGTTCAACTGCTTAAGTGTGCTACAAGCACAGTAATCAGGGAAAAAAGGAGATAATATTTCTCATACTAACAGTAGTATTTCTTTAGAAACAGTGAAGACTAAAATGCATGGGGTTATTTCTGCTTTTCCATGTTTCAAGTACACTACTGCCTCACCAGGGGCTTTCTTCTTCCAAGAATGAATTTTCAGAGCTGTTGAATACTATGGGGAAGAAAGCATCTCTTGCAGTGACATTTCTGGTTTTGAATACGATTGTCTTGGCCAAAATGGCTTCCTATCTCCCTTGCATTACATACAGCCTGTGATGTTTGATTCTGATCACAGCATTGAAGAGATGTAAGTCCTACGCTTCCCTGGGGCTGTAAAGTCTTTTTTTTTTCCATTGAAACTGTGCTCAATCTGATGGATATGTACACAGTAATGATAGATATTGATAAAGATGAGCGACTGAGGTAAGTCACTGTTACCCATGTCTGTATTAAACCTACCTGGTTTATGTTTTATTTCTGAAATTAAAAACCTCCAGCATTTAATATCTATAAAACCTAGATTTCATTGTCTGGGAAAGCATGGAGTGTGATGAGTAAAAGATACAATTTCAGCAGCTGAGTAGTCCAGTACCACTTTCCAGAGGAGACATGAGCAGAGAAATCTTAACAAAGGGAAAATATTATTTGAAGGGATCGAGGAAAGAATTCTGTGGGCAGGTCAGACATCTGCCTATATTAAGCAATCATGATTGGAATCACTGACCATCCTATTAGTAAGCTCAGATACCAAGACAAATAAGTGAAGGTTATTATGAAAAAAATCCAAATCTGATCTCTGACTATTAGAAAAGATTCTTATATCTGTAATCAACAGCAAACTCATGTGATGGGGAACTAGTGTCTAGTCTTTTGAGATAAATATTATATAATGAAACAGTAGTTCATAGATATGGGTGTAAAATTCTATAAATCTTCTCTAGGAAACACTGAATTTTCTAACCTTATGCTTTAGGAGGTGGATATTTTGTGATGTAAAACTTCTTTTGAGATGGTGAACTAAAATAAAACAGAACTTAGTAACAAATGGATAAAGGTGGCCAAGCTAACTTTATGATGGAAATACTCTGTCTTCATCCTCATTCACCTAGAGACAATAAATATCAGCTTTGTATTTCCCATTTGAATACTTCATATTAACTTCTGAAACAGTGTACTTGATAAATGATAAAATTTTAGCCTGAAAACTGGATTGTTCTTCCACAGAGAAGCTTGAAGCTTATCTTAATTGTTTGCATTACACTAATTTCAAATATTCTGAAAGCTAGATTTTTTTTCTGCATCCCCTAGAGATTTGAAGACAATTCTTGTGTCAGTTTCACAAAAAGAAAAGGTATTTGATTACCATTAAATGTCAAGATAGCTGAGGTGCACTAATACGTGAAATATTCTGCTACATAACATTCCTGAGGAGATAATGTGGTAAGAGTCATTAGCTCATTTCAGTGCTGCACTCTCTGATGAAGGAGATGAACAATAAAATGAAAGAAGTTCATCCAAACTGTGAACCTCAGGTTTACTGCATGCAATCCCTCAGATACTAAAAGCCTAAAGATACTAAATGTTGCTCCTATCTTTTGTAGGTTAGCTCTGCTGCACATTAATAGCTAAACATGGCTAGAACTTAGTTTCCTTTTTCTATTGGTTATCAAAATATAATAACCAATGTTGACCGAATTGGAAGAGACCGAATGCTCTGTTTTTGATGTAGGAAGGTCACAGGTTATACAAAGTCACCTTGCTATAGTCTTGCTCACTTTGTTCAGAACTCACAACTGGTCAGTTCTCTTCCAGTGTTCTTACATTTGGTAGGTGTTGGCTAAGTTCATGTTGTTACAGAAATGTTACTTGCAGTATTTGATTTTGTTGTTGTGATCTATAAAATATAAACAGTTGGAAAATGAAAATTGCAAATAAAACTTCCTTAGTGTAGAACTTATCAGAGTTATAAATAGGAGCTTCATGGGAACTGATAATGAATTTGGAACACCAAACGAACCAAAATTATATTTTTTTAATTCTCATTAATAAGAAACTTAAGGTTTGTTTTCATTTCACCTTACTGCAGGCACTTACCTGAGGTCTCGAAGTTAAGAGTCTAGACTCCCAGTAGCCCTTCTATAATCCAAAGAGAGGTAAGCACTTGTTCAATTTAGATAAGACAAGAGGAGGTTCTCCGTACTTACCTGTCATTCTTCACAGAACAGAGGTGATTATGACAGTGTTTGAACTGTTAGATTACATCAGACTTCCTGCACTGTCAGACCCTACTGGGTACCTGCAGTCTTTATGTTCTGCTCCATGTATTTAACTTTTTGCTTGTTTGGGTTTTTTGTTTGTTTTTCCTCTGTGGAAATTATGGCAAGCGTTGGGTAAAAAGGTCACACAGATCTCTTGATTCAGAGCTGGTATGAGAGATGCAGACACGGACAACGCTTCCATTTTCCAGAATTTACAATTGCCTTTTTTGCCCCTTATTGTAGCGTCAGGAGTCATAGAAAGATTGTATGCCTGAATTTTAAAATTCTTTCCTTGCTTTGTTTTTTGTTTTTTTAAGATTGCTGGAGTAAAGGTAGAGATGGCCTAGTATTTACCATGAACAACCTCAAACATGTGTAAAGTGATAGAAACATGCTTAATTAAAAAATTATTAATTCCTAAACATGAAAGGTTAATAAGGTCTGGCTACTAAATACTTGGACCACTTCAAAGTATGTAAAAAGGAATTTCATAAGCAGAATTCTCATTCTGAATTCCTATTTAAGAAAATAAAATCTTGGGAACTGCATTTATTGTACATGCAAAATATACAATGGCTTGATTTGATCATAGAAAAATGTACTTCAGCTTTATGGCAACTTTCTAAAAGATGATTTTTTTTTTTTAAATTTTTTTAGTGATAGGAATGTATCTTTATTTGTGATGCCCCAATTTATGAGTCTACAGTGGACAAGATTAGCACACCTGATGCATACCTCTGTATACTCTTTGTGACAGTTCCACATGTTGTACTATAAAAACAGACATGTTTTATAAGTCTGTTTTTACATAGGGTCTTAAGGCCTTTACATAGGAGCTGTTGGTGCAGTTATACATTTGATTTCAGTGCATTTTCAAAAAGTTGAGTCACTTTGTTATGTAAAATCCCATTCCTTCCTTCAAATTACCTTAATTCATTGCCTTGTTGCTATGATAGTTTAATTGAGTGTAGGGTATAAAGCGAATTTATTTCCCTTTTGCCATTCTAATAGTTCTCACTTTATTGAAAAAGTAATTACTGCCTTTCGATACAATAACTGGGAAATTGCTTTTCCTAATAACTCAGGTTATCATATCATCATCATAGTAAAAATCATTGATGCACCAAAAAGAGGGGTTTGTGACTTCAAATTAGTTTGACACAGCTGACACTGCTATAAAAAGTTACATTTGTATGGTCACCATTTAACCTCCTGCAGCAGGTTTCAGTGTTCTATATAGAAGGTTATGGACTGGAAAAAGAGGGACAAGTTAACTTTTTTGCTATTTCACCTACTGTTTTTATGTTAAGGAATGTATCCAATTCTTTTAGACTAAATTTGCTGGTTTTGCTGAATTTATCTCTCCATCGAACATCTCTGAATGGCAGAAGTTAAATAAACAAAGATTTAGTGATCTAAAAGCAGATCTCTTCCACAATTACGTAGATAAATGCCATAAAAGAAGGTTTAAGTGCTGAAAATTAACAGTGCAGTGTTCGTAGTAGCTTAAGATGACAATGTGAGGTCTATGTTAACTACTTTAAAAAAATGAGAAAACTGACACTTTAAAAATATGTATCAGAAGAATTACTATGTAAGCACTTGTACACTGGATATGGGAGCAACTAAAGATGATGCAAGGAGTATTTGATTGCTCAGCTTTTGCAAATTGAAGGCACAGTAAATAGTATAGAAATAGTATAGTGTCTATAGAACATACAACTGAGTTTTCCTCTTGTGCCTCCTTAAGTAATTCAGTGTAATGCATTTTTATCAACATATTCATCAGGCAAGGTAAGATATAAATGGAACTGTTTTCCTCCCTTTGGGTCTATGGTCAATAATTATTTTGCATGTAATGAGTAAATGTCTTCCTGTAGAGGTCTTTATATCTTGGGGTAAACTCAGAGTCATTACACAGCAAAACAGGAAAGGGAAACTGGTGGCGTGTGGCAGGGTCCAAGTGCCAGATCTGAGGAACTTCCTACCAAGCTGTATTAAATGTGGGGAACTAGGTGATGACAAAATGCTGTAAATAATAAAAAAATTCTGTTATTTTAAGATCTCACTACCTGATTACTGTTGAGTCTTTCCATGACTTCACTAGGCCAGAGTCCAAAAGACTTGAGATTTTATGTGTGCATGGAATAATGTACAAGTGTACATTCCTACAGGTGCCGTTGTGAGAATGCTTTTCTGACAGCCATCAGTTTCTAAGGGAAAAATGTGCAAGGCAGTATTATTATAAACCATTAGCAAGCTTTGTTTGTTAATGATTATTACTGTCATTTGGCAGAATGAGTTCACCTGACTGACATTTGGGCACTATTTTAACAATAGCTGCATTAAAAATAAGAATAATGATGTTTTAGGTAGCTGGAATATGCTTAAGGTCTCATTTTTAAAATCCATAATCTAAAGTGCATAACCAAAAGAATAAACCTTGAATATTCTGGGTGACAGGGGTCATCTTTTTTTCTCTTCTTACCCCAAAAGATAATCAATTTGATTTTCTTTCACTCTAAACTAGTTTCAGTCATAAAATTTGTTCCCTTGGAGGACATTTCCTAATACTAGTTTTGAAGTTGCTGTGTCATTACTGTGAGTCTCTGTACATCTTCAGCTTAACATTTGTATCTCAAGCAGCTGCTACCTCAGTTGCTTTTCTAATGTGTGCATAGCCTAATAGTCCCACTGGATGTGTTGAGGAGGAAGTTTCCAAACATATAGTTTGTGTTGTCTGAGTTGTTGCATTTTGGGTACATGACATCATGCTTCAGTCCATACTGAACAGTATGACAGTATTAGTCACCATTTCAATGGGCTTCTCTTACAGAATAGGCAGCAAACAGCTCTTGGTGCTTCATATCATTAAGGATTTCCCCATGATTCTCCACAAGTGTTGATTTGATTTCTTATCATTTGCTGCCATTTATAATCTGACATCCAACATGAGATCTATCTGGTTTAAAGCCTGGGGCTCAGTACTGAATGGACTCCATGTCTCTCTGGTGTATCTACAAGAGATGCACTCTCACAGTGCCATCTATGAGAATGTATGTCTCATATGTGTGATCTGATGCTTAGAAAGACTCAGGCCACCTTTCCTGCTGTCCTGAGCTCTGAAATCTGTAGTCTCTGACACCATTGGTTGGCCTCAACATAAAGGATTCCCTGTGTCATGAATGGAGAATTCAGAAGAGAAGATCTTGTGTCTCAAGATTGCCCCATGCCAATTCCAACCATCCAGCTGTAGCAGTGATTGCTCGGTCAGTAGCATGTGTCCATTACGTATCAGAAGACAGTTTATTTGAGGTATGACAGCACTGGGCCACAGGACTTCAGCTGGTGTTACTGTATTAATACAGACTCATACAGTTACTATGTTTTGTCCCAGAACTGGGTGGATTTCAGTGGCAAGGAACCGATTTATTTAAGGCATATTAGAATGGGATGTGAGATGAACCTTCAAGAGATTTTGCAGAATGTGAAGTACCTTGGATATTGCTCTGTATCAGACACCCTAAAATGATCTGTCTTTCTTTGTGGCAAGATTAGTAGAACTGAATGAAAGATTATGGAGTAGATTTATTGTCATATGGCCACCTAAGCTCTGACTTTTCTCTGTATTGTGGTCTCAGAAAATACCAAAAGAAACTAAAATCACAGTAGATGTCTTCCTTCTGACATCATTCCATCTCTTTGGAGACATAAATACAGTGATTTATGATCTTGTAGTACCACTTCTCAAGACTTAAACTGACCATAATCAGTAATTTTCACAGAATGGTGTACAATTATCTATTTCTCTTTTGTGATAGAATTTTAAATAATACAGTGTACATATAATTGCTTGTCCTCATCTTTTTGTACTTTTAAAATCAGAGCCTTTCTATTCTTTCTACCATTCTTTGCATCACTGCACACATCAATACCAGTGGTAGAAAAGAAATTATGATGCCACCACATGCCTCCCAGGAGATTTGGCTCAGTTAATGCTGGAAGTTTATTTCTTTTCTATTGTGCAAGGTCATTCTCTCTTCTTTTAGTGGTAAAAGACACCAGATGCTCAGTGCTGCTCTCTGCCTAGCATATTATCTAGGAAATATGACACAGCTTAGCTCACAAATTTCCCAGTAATAAACTATGTTTTCAGTAGTTCCTAAGTGAAGAAGATAACAATATCTTTGAATCAAAGACACTGCAAAGAGAGGTCTTTCCCTGAAGACATACTTATCAAACATTTAAAATGGAATGGGAAAAGACAGTAAAGAGAGTCCCCTCTGAAACATTTTGCAACAAACTCTGTCACAGGCAACCTAAAGCTTGTGTTGTAATGACTTCCAATTGTAAAATATCACCAGGGTAGTTTATTCATGGCATAACTCTGACTTCAATAGCCTTATATATTTTGAACTAAAGCTCTAATTTGCTAGAAAGAAAAGAGTGTTTATTGAGACAGTTATTTTATTCCAATATAGTGCCAGCTTCAAAGTAGAAAGAATAGTGGCAAGGATGAAAGAAAGAAGCTTTGAAGCTGCTCATTACAAATTACAGGAAAAGAGTTGACTGCATGAACAATGTAGCTCTTACTATGAGATTTACCAGTAACAACATTTATAACTGTATTACAAACCTTTAATAAGAAGTGTACAAGGCTGTGGTGTCTGCACATTTGTTTCAGAGGTGCTTCAGCATGGAGAAGAATTTGTATGCCAGCATCATACAAACAGATGCCTAAGTGGGTAGAGTTTTCAGATCTTTTGAGGCCTGGATTGAGACTCCCTGGGGAGCTGCAGAAATAAAATCTTACAGTACCTGTTGCAAATTTGCTCATCCGTTTGAATGTGTGTTGGATTAAATGGATCAATAAGGATTTTTTTCCCCTCGTGTTAATATACTGCAAAATTAATATTCTGCAGGGCATTGTTTTGTAATTGGGAGATTGTAACCAACATCATTACTTTCTTAGGTGGATGTGGGAAAATGCATCAAGACAACTATGCCTGCTTCTGAGTTTATTGATAGGATTATCTAGAGATATATAGCTGCTTTGAAGTAAATACTCTTACTTTTTTACATGCAGTGTTTTTACTGTAATTTACCTGAGTCTGTCTGTCTGGTTTGATAAATCTTTTGACTTCTATATTTGGTGGGCTGATCTGTTTTTTTCATGATGAGAGCTGTTACAATATTTCTTTATTGATATTCTTAGTAATGTGAAATGTAATTGCTCTAGACATACTAATCAAGCTCCAGCCTTTTCCTCTAACACAAACTAGGAAACATTCTCTGAGCAGCATTTTTAACCCAGTAGCTTTTGAGGTTGAGTTACTGTCAGAAAAACAAACAAACAAACAAACCATGAAATATTTGTAGGGCCAGAGAGACCATAACAGGGATCTTAAGACCATAGCCTGAAAATAAAAAGACCTGGGTAGTATCTATACATACATATTTCATTCAAGTCCTCAGCAAGTGCATCTACCTTTGAAGTTAGCCCTGTTCTGAACAGGAGGTCAGACTAGATGACCTCCAGAGATCCCTTCCAGTCTAAATTTCCCTGTGATTTTGTGATATTATGTTTAAACAGTTGTTAAATTACATTATTCTCTAACTCATTTCTTTGCTGCTCTGACCTGAGTTACTGGAGTATGCTATGCAGCTAACACTGTTATTAACTAGGGATGCAAGCTGGGAGAGTAGAACAAATTACTTTGATTTGATGTTTTTATAATAAAGGTTCCCAACCTCTCTTCCGTGTTCTACATAAGCAAAAAGGCTTTAAATGTTTAAAATATGTAAAAGTTTGAGAAGTTCTTTAAATATTTAGCCTGAAAATATAATTTAATGATACTACAACGGTTCATCTTCTTAAAGGCCAAGTCACTGTTCAGTGTTTAGTGGAGTATATCTTAGACTCTAGCAGCCTAAACATTTGAGCTATTGTGCAGGCTCATTTGAATCTGGTGTACAAAAGAAGATGACAAGAAATAAGGGCAAATAATTCTCAGTCATGGGCTAAGCAGAAAGTCTGGAAAAATAAATCCTGCCTCTGAGATTTGGCTGCAAAACACACAGATAACTATTTCACCTGCTGAGGCTCTGTAGACAGGGAAAAAATGCTAAAGCCAGCATGTTACATCATCAGACACAATATTCTTAATGGTTATATTCGTGGCTTTTTTCCCTATAGGGAAGTTTTCATGATAGAAGGGCATGAACTCAAAACACTTGGAAAGTGCACTTTCTGTATGTACAAACTGACCTTTAATTGCCAAAAATAATGGAACATAAAATCTACATTTGTATTAGGATTGTCACACTGACAGAAAAGAGGAGTCCCTTTGTGGCTTATGTCCTTTCTGGCTTAAACTTTTGTAACCAGTTTTAATGCTACTGCTGTGTCAAAGACAAAGGTACATGGTTTAATGTTAATGAAAGGCTGGACTTCAGGTATTCTCCAGATAACTAGTCTGAGAATTTTAACTATATTAAAAATTGAAATGGCTTCAGGTAAATTTACCATTGCATCTCTCTGCTTCCTTCAGTTCTACATTAAAGAAATCATCTTATGCAAAATATTTTCTGTTTGCCTCAGTGAAAGTGAACTTGAAATGCGTGCTGCTCCTGCAGATGTCTTTTCCACACTCTACAGCAGCCACTACTTTTCCTCTAATTGTTTTGCAAAATATATTTCTGTTGTGATACACAATAAATATGTTGTATGGTGATGGCTAAGGTGCGATACTGTTTGGAGTAGTTGATATTATTCATTTATTTGAGTTATAAAAATGAGGACTCTAAATGATAGGAAAATAATTGGAGTGATCAAAGGCTTGATATAATGCTCACTCAAGCAGTGGGAATCTTCCTGCGGATTTCTGTCTTTTGATCAGGCTCCTCACTAGCTGTTAGGAGCTTGACTTTATGTTGTCTCTACAGTTGTTACTGCCATCTGCTCCACTCATGTCATGTTTAACATTAGAGTTGTAACCAGTTAGGGTGAAAGTGGCCAGGTCTTCCTTTGCTTCCATGATAGCAAATATAATAGTTCCTTGATCTTGACTAAGGAATTTGGGTTCTACAGGAGTACAAATAATAATAATTTCATTAACCTAATTTTGCACACTCAAGTGTGCTTTTGACTTGTATCTGTATCTGTTCAGGCTTTTACAGGGCACAGGAATCACATGTTCAAGCAGTAGGCTCTGATATGATGAAAATGTGTATATCCTTAAAAGTATAACTCATGTCATGCAACTTCATCCCTTCCTCAAGTTCCGTGAAATATAAGCAGAACTTGTTAACAGGGATTCAATATGTAGTATCCAAAGTCATGAAAGTCTTAGCAAAGATCTAACTAAGGTTGCAGTTGTGCATTTTACAGTTTGGGTACAAATGTTGTCGTGGGAATGGATTAATATCCTGCCATTTTCTGTCCTTGTTAGAATTTTTTTTTTCTTTTTCTCACAGAATGTCATATCCGAATTTTAATACCTTGTGTAATCTCTGAATTATATCATTGTTCTCTACTGCTTTGACCTTTTCTGCACACTGTAATTTGATTGAGTAGCCATTCCACTGCTGTCTTTTTAAACTGCTTTATTATCCCATAGGGATTGTGGAAACTAGGCAGACATTCAGAATATACTCCACCCTCGTTTTAACATCAGCTGTCAGCCTCTTCATTGCTTTACAGGGCTGTTACTCAGGCTTTGTATTCATTAATTGGTATCTAAAAGGGAAGTAGCCTTATTGAAGAAAATTATAAAAGAAAGGAGCTTTGAAGGAATGACATGTATTAAAATACTGAGAGGTCAAGCTAGTGTTGCATAAGTAACATATTTCTTAAAGTAGCGTGACTATATATGTTCCCAAATGACACAAAATTTATCTGTGCTGTGACAAAAGTCATCTCAAAGTGGAAAAATAAATAATTTTCACCAGTTTTTGTTATGAACTGGAGATAGTACATTTGTGGTCTTAACATCATAATAACAGCAAAAGCTATGATGATGGCAGATAGCACCAGACATTACATTTTGAAAGGGTATGGAAATACCATTATGTTATCAATGCCATGTCTGTGGCTAAATGAGATCTGAATATTAGAACTGTAAAAACATTGGTTCAGTTTCACACTGTTTTCATTTAAAGGTTCATCTTGAGAGTGAATTATTGCACTTTCTCTGATGCATTTACGGAGCGTTGAGTGCTGTCTGAATGCTTGTTCTTTGGCATGTGTCAAGAATGCATTAGGTGTATCTTGTCCTCTTTTGCTCAGCTTACTCTTGCTCAACTTTAGCTTGTTTTCTGTAGAAAGTGTTTGTGAGGTCTTCTACTTAATTGTACAGCATGAAACTGAAGAAATAATAGAATTCACTGTGAAACAGTTTGGAAAGAGGGATTAGTTATGGCTAAGGAGAAACCAGTTTTGAAGAGTAGATATAGGTTATGAGCACAAGTTATTTTCAGTGGGCACAAAAGTTCATCAGTGGAGTTGACTCAGCATCAAAATCTTAAACCTTATACTTACTGTGCCTTCATCACTTAAAGTTTGAAAAAACTTTTAAGTCATAAGAAAAAACTGTATATGCTGTTGAAATTAAGCCAAGTTATTTAAGAATTTGGGAATATATTTCTGACTCTTCATCCTGTTTGCTTGGAACAGCAAATATTTTTATTTGCCAGCAACAAAAATCTTCATCATACAGGGAAACATTTCCTTTTCACATGCGTTGCTAAGTGACTTTAGAAAAGTCTCAGCCTATAGGGTTTTTTTTTCTTTTGGTGTGCTTTGTACCATTCCATTCTTGCTTTGGAAGCCCTTGAGTGCAATGTTTCCTTGTGTGTAATAGAGAACATAAAGAGATTCTGGTTTCAGTTTGCCTTTAGGTTGTACCATGATATTTATAATTAATCTAGTCAAAATTTACTTGGACTTTTGTGTGAAAATAACTTTGTGGAAGCCTTTTTTTTTTTTGAGAATTGGTATATAGAACCACAGAATCAATTTAATTGGAAAAGACTTTTAAGATCATCCACTCTAAGTATTCTCTAATAAATTCTAGTGCAAAACCATGTTCCTTAGCACCACATCTATATCACAATACATGTAGGACACAATAGTGTTCAAATACATTATCCAGGTGGTCACAGTTCCTAACATGTACATCACAAACTATTTGCTTTTTTGTAGCTAACCATATAAAAGTTGACATCTTTGCTATGTTAGATACTATTTCATAATTCAATATATTCATTAACATCAATTTCTATCAAAGCTTTACCAGCTGATGCTGTCCGTATAGTTTTAAGTAATATACAAACTGTTGTGTAAATGAAATTGCTACTCTGAAAATGTTACAAATTAAATGCATGTATGAGTAAAAATAAAATCAAACCCGATTATGTTACCTAAATTAAATTTTAGGTAACTTGTAAAAAAAATATAATAATTGCAAGAAATATACTTCTGATTTTAAGGATAATTGGAAAATGAAGCTTCTGCTTCTAAATGCAGTTTGTTCTTCTAAGGGATTATGTCCTTCTCTTCTGACCATACTCTTCACACTCTAATGAAACTTGTGTACTGTATATGAAACAGAATCCAGTTAAATTCAGATCGGGTTAGCTAAAATCACTCTCCTGTTACATTTCCTTGAAGATCCTGTGATATATATACCACGACAAAGCTATGCATTATGAAAATATGCATATGTGATATGGATATGTGATGATGCAAAGAGGGATGTGAGAAGAGATGATGACAGTAAAATTGGAAGGGAAGTTCAATAAAGGAATATGAATGCAGGAGAATGCTTACAATTAAGAAACCATCCATCTTAACTCCTCTTCTCTAACCCAAGCTATTTTCAGCTATTTTTCACAAGTGTTTTGGTAGCAGTCCTTTTGCAGATATGAAACATTCACAAGGATTACGGAGCTTTCCATTATCCATGTATGCTGGCACTGTAAGAGAGTTAATATTTGTCTCTTAGGCTAACAGCCATAGCTCTAAGCTCCAGCATCTACAAGCCCTATTCTTTCTTGCTGTTTAATAAAATACAAAGGAAGCAGAAAGGCTGTGTAGGAGCCAGGCCTAGGGCTAAACTCCTTACACAGTGTTCAAATGTGATGCTCAACGTAGGTGCTTGGCTTTATGAGAATTGATCATCCTTCAATTACTGTTGGTGCCTCTGCACTCTGAAGACAGGTAATAATCCCCGTGTGTATGTGTTGCCATGGGGTTGGTGGTTACAGGCACAGAAGGTTTGAAAAAGACGACCTACATGATGGATGCACAGGGACTTTTCCTGTAGTGACCAGGACCTTTTCCAATGATTTGACTGGTAGTATTGTTCAGCACTACTGTTTGCAGAGACCAAATCAGAGGGGACGGAACAAATTGGATTTTGATTGTTAATAGAAAACAAAAAATGTGTTCCTGGATTAAGAATGTCTCGCAGTTTCAATAACTTCTTAGGATTAATGTTAAACAAAAGAAAATTTAGGAGCTTCTTTATATCTGACTTCAGTTTATTCTGTTTTAATGAATTTCCCTTTCTTTACTGCTGTTAATTTTTGGTCTTTTCTTCATCTTTTGTGCACTTACCAATCAATGTCTCTCTCAAAACTTCCCTGAATGATTGTCTTTTACAATAATTTCTATAATCACCCATCTTAGTGGTACACTGCAGAAGGCACAATAGCTCCAAAACCAGACAGACAATTGCTGCTTATTTTCAGACAATTTTCATTTATGTGATTTTTCTTTTTTTATATATATATATATATTTTATTTCTTCTTTCAAATGCCAGTCAGTAACTGCTTGACTCTTTCAAGGTCGCTTTGATGTGACTCTGCCTTAGGAAGATGAATCATTGTTCTGACCTCCAGTTCTCGCTCCTCATTTTGATGAGGCAACTTTCCATTTTATAAAACAGAAAGCTGTTTTCACTTGCAAAACCATTTTGTTGTGCCATTCAAACTGCACAAGTCATAGCAGGATAAATTTGTCTGATTTACCATGAAGGCTAAAGAAACATTTAAAGAATCTTGGTTTGTGTGCATATGTATTGGGCTTTTCTAGTTTCTTTTTGAGAGATGACTCAAAACACTTGCAAGGCAAATCTTTGTTTTGGTTTGGTATTTTATTCATTAACTAGTTAAGTAATTTTGATGTAGATAGCTCTTAGTAAGCATTTAGAGTCCTGATATGCACAATTATTTCCCTCTATTAAGAACCAGGTGTTCTGACATATAAACATCTAAGATTTTCCTGATTTAAGGGGAAAATACAGTTATTGTTTAAAAAATTATGAGCTTCCTTGTTGGAGAGCCCTAGAAAGTGCACATTCTGCACACAGAGGATTCTGCAAAATTGCTGTTGCTGATGGTATGTGTTATTGCTTTGAAATTCTAGCAGTAAAAGGAAGAAAAGTATTTATTAGCATAAACTTCAGATACATTTGGAGGAAAGAAATGGAACTGTTCTTGAAGTTCATGTAGTATTTCAAGAACAGTTTCTTACAGACCTCTGTGCTTCCTAATATTTTTTAGTGTTCAAAGACCTTACAAAAATGTATTTAAGTTTCCATTGCTATTTTAAACCTTACAGAAATAATGAAGCTGAATTACTTTAATCCTTTTAACATTTCCATGATTGCAGACTTAACTACTGTCTGATAAAACCCATCTGAATTATCAAATTTTTATAGTGATTGCCATTGTCTGTGCCACTGTGTTTTGGTTGTTACAGTGCTAACAAATATTGTGCTGTATGGCTTATCAGAGACATGTCTTTGTCAGTGCACATAGGTAAATATATTTGACTTGATTTTTGGCCATCTTTAATTAGGAAACACCTGAATTATGCCAAAGTGGGCAGACCAGATATTTTTCTGTCTGGGTAAAAGATGGAAAAGAATAAGAACATCTAACTTGCAGGAACCAGTACTCATCTGACCAGTACTATGACTACTCCAAGACAAAACCACAATTGCAAGTCAGTTCTATTTGAGGATTTTTGTAAGACTTTTTGCAGATTTGTGCAGTTTCCATGTAAAACTGCATCAGTGGGGTGTTTTTGTTTTTGTTTTTGTTTTTGTTTTTTTTTTGTGACAAGAGTGAAGCAAAATATTGATCTGGCCATGTTTAGATGATGGAAATCTAGAATGCTTTCAGGGCCAGCTGTAATGAGGAATTAAGTTTTTCCAGAGTGTTACATAGAGTGTGCACGTTAAGACAATATCATCTATATGTGCACACTCTATTTCCTGTGGGTTGTTTCAGCCTGCTACCTTAGGTGTATGGGGTCCAACAGGGATGCATGCCATCCGAGTTGCTGCAATACCAGAAACAGGAAGATATTCTGTACCCATGCCCTCATGGTGATGATGTGAAAACAGTACCACAAAACAAAAGATTGCCTTTGCCTCATTTAGGATGTTACAAAGGATGAGCACATTTAGGATGTTATAATGAATTTTATGATATTTGTTCTTTTCATAAGGTACTTTTTCAATTGTATACACAGAATGCAAAGTGTGAATCTTGAGTTTATTCCATTTAAAAGCCCAAAGTGAATGAATTGCAAATTAGTGTTACATCTGAAGACTTTAAAGTAATTTTCATGATCCTTTCAAGCCTACATCTTGATATTTTGAGTTGTCCTTACAGTAATTTATGTAAGTTTTGTTTCTTCAGAACTTCCTGCTCCGCTCCAGATTCTCATTTTCACATGTCAGAAGATACTTCCTTCTCCCTCTCTCTCTTCCTCTCCCTCTCCCTGCCCCTCCCCCTCCCCGTCTCCCTCCTCCTCCTCCTCTCCCTCTCCCTGTCCCCTTGTTTTGAAGAGAAATGGCAAGTTCTTTAATTAAGGTATAATACTGGAGAGAATGAAACACAATTGCAAATTATATTCCATTAAAACTTAGTTGCCGGGGGGTTTTGACTGCCTTTGGTTCAAGACATTTGCTGTTGAAAACCACCACCTTCTTCACTTTCCTCATAGGGAGCTATTTGTGGTGCTGTAAACACAAATGCAGATATCGTTCTTTGTCGTGTATGCAGAATTCCAGTATTTTGAATTTATGAACTTGGGTTTCAGCCATCTTTTTTGTTTTCATTCTTATATCACCCTGATTTATGGTTCTGTTGGGACCTATGTAATAGGCACCTAGTGTGAAGAACTTGTGCTTCTCTGGATCCTGTAGAGCATTTCACATTTTCAGAACATTCTTTTCACATGCTTGGTTTTGGTTGTTGACCCCATGTTCCTGCCAGAAACAGCACTGCTGTTATTTGAGTGCATTTTATAATTTTACAAGTTGGAGGGAGAAAACTCTGGAAGATTACAGGAAACAGAAAATGTTTTAGTTATTCTGTGCATATGCTTTTTTCCAACACGAAGGCACAAGAGTTCATCAAAGAGAAAAATCAGAGCGCTACTTAATGAAGGAGGAAATTAAGTTGCAGAGAAACACAAAGTCACTAAAATACTAAATAAAGCTGGAAATAATTTATTAGGGAAAACTGAATTTAGGCTAATGGTATATTTTCATAGGGTTTTTAGAATAATGTGTCATTTGTGTCTTATAGACAACATCAATAATAAAAGGGTTCTTCGTCCTTTATGCCTTTCCTGGGCTGATTAGTTTTCATTGTCTATTCCATATTTGGATTCTTTAATGTTTTTAAAAGCAGCTGCATGAGAAACTAATTTTAGATGGTTTCCTATTTTAAAGTCATTGTTGTTCTCTTTAATAATTCTTAGAGGTAATTGATCTGCTCTTTGCACATAAACCCTCTGGATTTGGTAGTTTATGAATGTTTTAAAAGTTATATAGATCAATTTTATATTTTAAAATTATTTTAATTAGATTATATATATTTACTTTTACAGACCATAATCTTCACACATGCTGGGTTCTTTTCTGTTTTCTCTGTTTGGGAGTAAAAATCCAGATGCTAGCACACACCACATCATTAAAAACTGACTTCATGATCATTGCTTTTCAGTCCTAGATGACAGGATATTAAGAGAAGATGTAACATTTTCTCACTTCAAGTCCTTCCTTCCCCTTCAAAGTCTTCAGCTGATGGCATTCTGTTTGGATAACTGTCACCACCTCCAGAAACAGATTGTAGCTCCTCTGTTATATCTTTCAGTAACATTTACGGTACCCGATCCCAATCTAACATCTGTCCTGATTGCTGCCCCAGATTGTAGTTACTTGTTTGGGAAGGTGCTGCACACATTAGGCTCATGAACTGATAAAGGAATCTTAATACCTTGTAAGTATAGATTAGCAGTGAACATACACAGTGCTTAGTTTAAATGCTTGAGCAATGTATTATCATACTTTGCAACATGGTTTTCTGTGTGTGAAGCTAACAATGAGCTGTTAGAGCTCACTGTGAAAACAGTCACATCACTGGGTTTTGAGAGAGAAACAGCTTTTCCCTGCAGCCCTATTTCTTCAGAAGGGAAGGCTTTTCTTGCATGTTGAAAAGTATCAGCTAGGCAGCAGCTCCCTTTCCTTCTCTACTGTGCTGCTGTATATATGAATGCTTGGTAAATGGAAAAATAATGATGTGAATTGTTAGGTTGTTAAACCAGTTTGACCTGGTATAGTGTGTTTAGTGTATTCTCTCTTACAGGCTCTGAAGAAGGACATCGTTGTATTTCTGCAGTGAATTTTATTGGTTGTCTTTGAAACTCTTCAAGTTGCAGAATCCCTAGCATGGTTTTCAAAAGAGCTGAGACATAGTTGCACTCTTTGCTCTAAACTCACAAAGCTTTTAGACCTGTTACCTAATGCCACCCAAATGTGACTGAAGTTTTGACAACATTCAGTCCCTGTATGTTCGGTGAAAAAATTGGTGTTTAGTCAGGGATTCGAGATGAAATGATTGCAGTGGTGGGAAAGGCAGGCAGAGCTCAGTTTGTGTGGGGGCTGTAACTGTGGGCTGGCAGCTAGTGTGTCCTCAGCCCTCTCTGTATGCTGTATGGTGGCTGCTGCCTGCTGTGTCTTCAACTTGCAGTAGTATCTGTGGAAATGTTCATTAATTGGGAGTCTTCACAAAGCAGATGTTAACTTCAGGTTTAGAAAAGAATGTGGGAGCTTCTGAGTGCTCAGTTTTCTATTTAAATTATGGACTTCTTGTGAGTGTACATAACAAAGTGGTCCTTTTCTTCAGTGTTCCCTAGATCATAGATCACTGCTCTTCTTCCAAATACACCAGCTGATCCATTTTGGTTTTCTCCTACTTGGAGGCATAGATGCACAGATAGTTACAGATATCTTAACCTATGTGAAATCCTCAGGCTGTATCATTATGGGAGAGTGAGAAAATCAACACTATTTCCCCTTGGGGATTGTGTGATCCTTGCAGTAAGATTAGACTTCTCTTACTAGTTTCTGACTGAACTAATAGTTATCCTGATCTGAATTCTTACCTCTTTCTAAATATACTCACCCTTGAAAGATTTTAAGGACAAAATCTATATGAATTTGTCTTTCCTTTCTTTTGTCCACATTATCTCAGGGAAGGGTATTTCCTCAGGATTTAGGTATCATCAAAAAGACAGTCTTAAGAGGAACTCCTGATACCTAGACATCTCATTGGGTGATCCTTACCTGTCACAGGAGACTTGCTTACATAGTTTCCTTTCTTCTGGAATTGATGACTATCTTTGATTATCATCAATTTTAGTAGGAGAAATGTTCCAATCAAAAAATAAAGTAATTGAGGAGAAGCATGTAAAGTTGTACAAAGCTAAAGAAAGACTTGGAAAATGTTGATGCTTTTACAGTTTTTCCATGGCAGCCTTTATGAAAACTACTTACCTGACATGCAGACTTTTTTTTTTTCCAATGGGCAAAAATTTCTAGTCAAAATCTGAAATCTATGCAAAGTGGATGGATTCTTCCCTAGTGTCCTGTCAGCATGAGGTTTCTGTGCAAAAATGTTGAAAGAGGCCCTAAAATCTCCCACAAGGAGTTGGATGTGGAATGTTTACACTTTTCTAGTAAATTGCTGCCTAACTGTCTTATTGTCCTGTGAATCTGTACTTTTCATTCTTCCTGCAGTGAAACTAACCCCACTATAAACCTGGAGGGAAGGAGAGGAACTGTAACAAATGGTAGATAATGTTGAGAAGAGTAAAGCCCCCTTCATTTTTCCTGGATTACTTAGCCATCCATCATTAGATGTGTTCCATTTGGATGCAGAAATACAGTGTTTTGTTAAATAATGACTTGATCACATCCCAGAGACATAACTTTTAATGTTTGATTTGGTGCAGTTCCAGCTGATAGAGAGTTAACTCAGTTTAAGTGGAAGCTGAGGGCTAAAAAAAAAAATCTCAGTAGGAAGGAGATAGTAATTACTGAAAGCTGCTCTTGCCCTTCAAGAATATTGGAAGTTACCCTGAGTACACAAAATAAGGTTTCAAAATGTGGTATGTCTAATGTATTGCAACACTCCTGCTCTTGGTCCTGGCTTGTAACAAATCTCATTCAGGTTACACAGATGTTTGCAGGACTAATACCCTTGCGTGGCCTGCAGTGAATTTTGCATCTAGTAACATTTGTGGAAAAAAAATTAAAAATCAGTGAATACTTTTGTCTTGTACCTGATGGCTCATCATTTCTGGGGCTACAATCAGCAATGCTGGCTGCTAATTTTTACCCATTTTCTATCAAAAGAAGTATACAAGTATATAAACTAAAATAATTCCCCCAGTTCTACTTAAAATAACACACATTTGGTGAAGTAAGAAAGAGAAACAGTTGTAAAGGCAGAAACTCCAGCCTTTTTTGAGTTATTTCAACTGAGTTATTGAGCCACCTCCAACCTTCTAGAAAAGGTATTCTAAAAGGAAGTATGAATTACTGGGGAGAGTCCTTATCTTTTTAAGCCTGTCCTTTCACTAGGAGATCTGGGTGCAGTTTCTAACCTTGTAAAGATTTGGAGATCATAGAATTGTAGAATTGTATTGGTTGAAAAGACCTCTGAAATCATCAAGTGAGATGATGTAATGTGTTTTAGATCACCTCATCTATCAAGCTTTTTACCTTCTTCAGGTATTAAGAGTCCTCTAAATAGCACAATTTGTAGAATGCTTAATGTATTTGAAGAATGCTTTACCCAGTGGGCTAATACCTGCATTAACATGTGCAGTTTAATGAAAGTAATAATGTAAATCAAATAGCAAACCGTAATAAGGTATGAGCTGTATGGATGAAACAGTTTCCCCCTCTGTGTAATTGAAATTCAGACTCTGTAATATCAGTAACAATGCACCCTGTTTGGAGAACTGCAATCTAACCTAACTGTATTGTATACTTACAATTTGAATTAATCATGTGCTTTCTTACTTGCAGCTTAGTTCTAGCCCAGTCTGTTAAAGGACTTTAACTTTTTCTTTTCTAAGCAAAGACAACTATAACCAGGTTTGAAGGTAAAACTGAAATTCTTTTGGAGTGGTATGTAATTGAGTTTCTCGTACATTTGCTTATAGTTCTTTTTGACAATCCTCATAGGTGTAAAGAACTGTTGCATGTCTGCCATGAGTCTGATACAAGGAAAATGGTCCTTTCCACCTAGGATAATTCAATAGTTCCCTGTGGAGCATCATTGAAAAAATCCTGTCTTTTCCTCCCATAGAGTATGTCTAAAAAGGAAGTGACTTTAATTTGAAGGAGCAGAAAATGACTATTGTTTGCTCTGATGCTGTGCTGATGGAGAGACCACAAAAATATCTTAGGGATATTTAGATAGCTTTGAGTGTTACAGTTTAGCAGAAAAAAAGTGTCAGGAGACATCTCAGAGGCTTACTCTTAGTGTTGCTTTTATTTAATTTAAAGTCTGATGGAAGAAGAGAGTGTAAATAATTAAATTCTAATGATGCCAAACTCCTTGTTCAGCCTGGAGAAGAGGAGGCTCAGGGGTGACCTTATTGCTGTCTACAACTACCTGAAGGGAGGTTGTAGCCAGGTGGGGGTCAGTCTCTTCTCCCAGGCAACCAGCAGCAGAAGAGGACACAGTCTCAAGCTGTGCCAGGGCAGGTATAGGCTGGATATTAGGAGGAAGTTCTTCACAGAGAGAGTGATTGGCCGTTGGAATGGGCTGCCCAGGGAGGTGGTGCAGTCGCTGTCCCTGGAGATGTTCAAGAGCAGACTGGATGAGGCACTTGGTGCCATGGTCTAGTGGATTGGATAGGGCTGGGTGATTGGTTGGACTGGATGATCTTGGAGGTCTCTTCCAACCTGGCTGATTCTATGATTCCTCCCCTAAAAAGGAGACACAGCACTGAGCTTAACGTCTGATAGCAATGGCATTTAGAAGAAATGTACTTTATAAGCTGTGCTGGGACTGTCCCTGTTGACTGTGTGGAAGGAAATTTGTAAGGTGCTTGAAATGCATTCACTGCTTTCATGTTGATACACAGAACATTTGATATGGAGAACTGCATTTTCTGTCCACACTCACAGAGGCTGTCAAACGAAGCTGGGTGATGGTATGATCTCTGCTGATGTACTATGCAAGAAGAGCAGTGAAATTTATTCACAGCACTCTGCTGAAATCTGCATGGTCCTATCGGTAGTGATGTTCTTATGTGGACATATACATTTATGAAAGCTATGCTTACCTGCTTCTCCTGTCAGAGGTTATGTTTTGAAGCCTCCTTTCGGGAAAGTTTGACTCCAGTTGGGGCATAATGTTTAATAAATAGTAAACAATGTGGCCTCCATACAGAGTTTTAAGCATTTGAATCCCATAAGGTGGTTATGCAATGAACATTTCAGGTAAAACCTTTTTCTTTTCCATTTTTATTGTACTTTAATTTGTTAGGGATCAGTAATAGAAAAGGTGTGCAATGCCATGCATATAATTTGAGTGTGCATTTGCTGTGATGATATGCTGGACCTCCCTCTAGAAGTAATGAGGTGTACATGAATTTGGTACTCAACAGAACATGAATTTCTGATGTTCCTCTAAGCAGCAGTTTTAACACTTACTATTTTAAAATGCTGCTTAAATTAACAGCATTTGGTGGGAGTGATCTAACAATAGTTTGAAGATGGTGAAATCAGTCCTCTTGGGTATTCTCTAGTTTGAATACTAGCTTACTATGGAAACTTTTAAAGTGCTTCACCTCTCTTACATATATTAATTTTTCTGATTCTAAAGTGAGGGATCCAATAATAATCTCTGTGTAAGAGCTGTGCTTCTCTAATGAGGGTTTTCCAACAGTCATTACAGGCTTTTGGTACATTTGTGCCTACTCATATACCCAAGCATTGACTGATTTTTCTCATTATTTTCACAAGTTAATAATTCTCATTCAGAATATTAGCTATATGAAGAAGCAGGAGAGAACAAAACTTCAGAAGGAGCAGAACAGCTTTGCAATATGAAGTGCCACATCTCTTAACAGCATCAGCCTCTAGCTTCTTTTTTTGTGGTTATAGGCTTTCAGGTATTGTGATGACACTTGGAGAACTTGTTGAAGCATGTCAGAGCCTCTTGTCCTTTTCACACCTTCTTGAAATTCTTTGGCTCAAATGAATGGCCTTCTATGAACAGGTCACAACACTAATCAATGAGGGGCAAGCAACTGATGTCATTCGCCTGGACCTGAGCAAAGCCTTCGGCACTGTTCCACACTACATCCAAACTGGTGAAACATGGGTTTGGTGGCTGGACCACTAGATGGATAAAGAACTGGCTTGATGATCACACCCAAAGAGCGGTTCCCTCCCTCCCTCCCCCCCTCCTTCCTTCCCTCCCTCCCTCCTTCCTTCCCTCCCTCCTTCCTTCCCTCCCTCCCTCCTTCCTTCCCTCCCTTCTTCCTTCCCTCCCTTCTTCCTTCCCTCCCTTCTTCCCTTCCTTTCTTCCTCCCTTTCTCCTGTATGGTATATATGCCCTTACATGGGAGATTCTGTACCGCTGCTCTGAGCAATATGCCACTACCGCAGCAGGACTGAGCAATATCATCCAATTTCACTTCCTAGGAGCCTCTGCTGTTCCTCTGTGTAGAATGAAGTCAGGGGAAGAATAGAAGTAAATTAGAAAAGCAGGGCATATGTGATCATTTTAATCCAAATATCTTAATATCCTTGGTTAAACCTCTAAATAACCAATGCAGGCTTACAAGCAGTCACACAATTGTGGTAGAGGCAATCTAGATCAGGATTTTTAAGGGAGCTGCTTCATGAATGTTTACTTTGTTCTTTTTGTTGAGGGCAACTTAAACTACTTAATTTGGTGACAGTTGCCAGGTTTTCTTGAGGAAATTATCTTTATTTCAGGTGCTGGATACTGGCATTTGTAAATGAGTATTTACATTCAGTGGTTGATATCTTGGTGAAATTCCACATGGCCGTGGTGTGATGAATGTGAAATCTCAGGTGTCCATGGCTGTTGCCTCTGTAAAGCTAAATATGCACCCTAAAAGCTGGCAGTGTACTGAGCAGTTGTGAAGTGTGCAGAGATTTGCAAAAGTTGCACCTAAGTCAGTTAAAGGTCATTAGTTTAAAACAAGTTTTGCGTGGCTGCATTGATTAGTTACATTCACCTGAATCAAAGGGATAAAACAAAATCCAGCCACCAATAGCATTTTGTGCTTAATTGCAATAAATAAATAGTCATGTAACTTTTATTTAGAATGTCTGATGTTCAGTGTTGAAAAAAATGTCTACCAAGAGACCAGTCAATGAGGGTAGGACCACAGTAAGAAAATAACATTATACTGGCAAACAGCAGAACAGCGTGAGTTTTATCCTGGATGCCTGTTACCTTATCTGGCTCTCTAGGTTTGAAATTAATCTAGAAAAGGGTATATTTTAGCACTAACTACGTTGCCTTGGTGATCTGTGTCATGAAATTTGCAGAGCAATTGAAGTTAATGAGTTTTCTCACAATTGCATCTGTGTTCCTCTTTACACTGCCACAAGGAGGCACTGGAGTCAGAAGTCAAGGTAATTACTTCCTTGGTAGCAGATAACTAATGGGCAGGTTATATCATATGTGATTATACACATATATATGTGATTTTTTATATATGCACACACACACATCTGTATGTATATCTGATGTGTGTATATACACCTGCATTTATATGGATTTTGAGATGATTGTTTTTCTATATATGAAACATCATGTCTATATTTTTAAGCATTTAATAGCACTAATTTATAGATAAATATAAATACCTGCAGATAAAAGATCATTTTATACATTCAGTAGCTGCACTCAAACAATAAAGTGATTTCATAGGTCAAGAACCAGCATTGTGGTAAATACTGATTTTGCCCTCTGGCCTCATCATTGTCATCTTGTTAAAACTACAGAATTTTTTTTTTTTTTTAGCAAAAAGCTGTCTTATCAAAATGTTTCAGACGATTCCATGGTTTAATCATTTCTTTTCTAGAAACTTTTAATAATAGTGTGTAAAACAAAGCTTATAATTTTCACTACTGGACTCCACATTTTAAGGAAAATAAATTATATGTCACATGAATTTAAAAATACAATTTGTCTCTATAGTAAATGATGTTTTGGAGAGGTATCTTATTCTAAATATTGTAATCCTTCCTTGGAATGCTATTGTTACCTTAGCCCATTCATTGGAAACCCGATAACAATAATAAAAATGAAATTTTAGTAACAAAGGACAGAAAATTTAACAGCTCAGAAAGGGAAATCTACTTAAACAAAGCAACTGAAAGGGAAGAGCATACATTTAATTACGGGATTAGCTACCTCTGGTAGTAGTTCACTTTAGAATATATCAGTCTATTACAAAAATAACTTGTGGTACTTGAAAAATTCAAAGAGCAGTAATTATACTGATCCCAGATTTTAGAAAGGAAAAAGGAGAGGTGTGTGTCTGTTAGAGAGGCTACAAAGGGAGTTGGTTTAGGAAAGCTCAGTTAAATTATATGACATCTTAATGTTATAGGTAATGTCTTTTCAAGTTAGTGTTCCCAGCCTAATGCAGGTAATAAGATAATGAGGTATTTATGGAGATTATCTTTTAGAAGTTATAAATGTACTATGTTCTAGCCAGTAAGGTTGCACACAAAAACAGTAGTGGGATCATTTTGGAAATAATTAGAGATGTTCATAGCACAGAAAAGGCCACACTGAACTTGTTTCATTTAGCGGCTTTTCTTTGTGTCCTAAAGGCTTCTGATGTCCTTTTTAAAATTAGTTCTCCCTTCAATAGTGCTGTTACACAGTGGTTTTAAAATGTGGTTTTCATCTTCTCTGTCACAGGGACCAAATACAGAATTTCTCTCCTATATTTTCTCTTTTGAAGAAAAATACTAAGACATTTAAGGAGATACCTGCATCTTTAAAATTGTTCTCTGTGATGACTTCAAGTGTGGGTTTTTACATTCTAAACCTCTCAGCCGATGGTGCACTGATGTAAATGTTCAGAGCATCCTTAAGGGCATCTTGTTGCAATAATATATTACCAATTTAATGTTCTTCTGATTGTATATCAGTGAATTAATCATTATTCTTAATTATTTGATGTATCAATGCAATGCATCATTACCTTGAACCATATGAATTTTTTGCAGTGCAATATATTGTTGGTACGGTGGAAATCTTACAATAAACTAGCATGCAACCAGGCTTCATTATGTTAAATTATCTAAACCAGGACTCTTTAGCTTGATAAATATATCATGTAAACCATCTCATCAGCTGGGAGACAGCAAGCATTTGTGAATTATTATGTGTCTGATGTAACAGGAGAGGAAACAACACAATTTGATATATTTTGGAAGTAAAATATATGCCTAATATGCTGTGGAAATAATTGGATAAACCAGCACTTCAATAGTGAAGCTTCTCGTTTTATAATTACCACTTGAGTTTAGTATTGTCATGTTGCTCTCTCAAATAAGAAATGTAGAATGGTAACTGAAAATTCATATCTGAAAAAGTATTTCTCTGTGTACATACGATCATTAAGAAGGGTGAACACTCTGAAGGCACAGCCTCCTGTATTTGTAAGAAAAGAAATTACTTTTTAGTCACAGAGCAAAGAGAAAGGTAGTCCTTTACATTTAACTGGAATGTATTTACTTCCCTCCAGTAGCTGAAAGTGACCAAGTTCCACACATAGTCAAACATTATCTGACTGATATGGAATATAAACCATGTCCATGTGCCTGTAACATTGCTACATTTTAAAATTATACCATGAGTCTGACATGTCTAGCATCAAAACCATAACTCCATCTGTCACTGAGTTAAGATCTCAAGTGGTACTTCAAAATGTAGCAAATGCAAATAGTTGCTGACAGAAGGCTAGTCAAAGAAGGACAATCAAGTACTTTTCAACATGTTCTTAAAGAAAAGTGATTGCTAATATAAATATATAAAGAAAAAATCAATTAAAACATATTGCAGTAAAAAATGTGTCTTTTCCCAAGAAAGGTGATTTTAACCTTTTTTTTTTCTTCACGTAAATGTCTGTCAGAATATAAGAAAACAAGAGTAGTTTATTTCAGTGGGACTTACCTACAACAAAATAGATTTATGTTCAAAGGGAAAACTTCATTCTGAAGATTGAGCATGTGCTTGTTTGCAAATATTGTTTGATACTTCAGAATACTTACTGGCATAAAGCATACAAATACATATTTGAAAGATCAGTAGACAGTGTGCTACTCATCATGAGAAAAGGTTAAAAATTTTGGCTTTTTAGCAAGTAGTATTTACGGAATTTTAGTTTACAAAATACAGGAATTCCTTTCTCAATTGTTGTTTGGTAAAGTGGAAAACCATCACTCAGCTGCTTAAGAATAACTCGCACAGTGTTTGTGGTGTTCAGGACATAAGAATTCATATGCATCGCTCATAAAAAGTTGGACAGCAAGATAGCGTCAACTAAAACACATCATTCTGAGTTGGTATCTTCAGTCATTTACTAAATTTAAAATTTAATATTAATAGGATTTGCAGAAAGTAGTTAACTAAAAAATAATAGGCTGCGTAAGTAAAAGGATTTGTGGAATGTAGTTAAAGGTTCAAACTAATTAAAAATACCATATTACATTAAAAATGAGGGAAATGTTTTCTTGGTAACTATACTCCTGCAAATAAATTAGTTTTTCCATTAATACTGTTTGTTTAATGTTCCCCATAATGAAATGCTGAGAGATAATTTAGGATACATAGTTCTGTGACTTTTTCTTCTTAGCCTAATCCTATGTGTGTTTTAAGGTCCCACAGCGATTATTTTTCAATAGGCTGTGAAGCTTATATCCAGTAAAAAGCCCTGCAAAAGATGATCTGAATCAGCTATGTAAATATATTTAAAATTCAGCTCTATTAAAAAAAAAAAAAAAAAAAAAGTACAGGTCTCAATTGTCACTGTTAGTATTTATTTATTTCTATAATATTTCTACATATACAAGCAACCAAGAGAAGTTATGTGGAACAGATGAGCAAAATGTTGGTGTGGGTACCTGTGCTGTATGTGTACATACATATGTGATAGATTTTTAAAAAGTATATTTCCCATGTCCTGATGTTCCTCTTACTCCTCCAGCTCCAGCCAAGAGGAATGGAAAGGTAAGAGCTGATGGAAAGGATCATGCTTGAAATCTGGTTCCATAGATACCTGGGAAATTAAACACCTTTACAGATCTCTCCTTTTTTCTGTTTCTTCTGTTGCTGTTTGTTTACAACCCAGAAACTTCAGGCAGAGAACAGTATTTGTTTTAGATCAGCATAGGCAGGATTTATTGTAAAGAAGACCTATGCTTGATGCCACATCCATTTCTCACCCTCATCATCTTGTAAAGAAAAAACCAAAATCAGTGGCTCAGACCTGAAGAGCTGAATCCAGGGTATAACTCTGACCCGTCACAATAATTTCTTTTCTCATGTGGAAGCAGACTGTCTTATGCAAAAAAGCCCAGTACAAAGAAGCCACTAAGGTTTTAACCATCCCACATGAAATTAGGCAACAGTTTAATTACAAATATGTAAGCTATTATCTGAACTACCAAGCACATAAGCATTAGAAACATTAGAGAAATTCTGTGTGATTATGAGCTATGCAAGCTGTTAGTTAGGTGGTTAGCATTAAGCTCAAAAAGGCAGACAGAGAAATTTTTGACACTTTTTTACCCTCTTCCCACCACTTATTGATACTTCAATAAAGCTTCCACAAAAATAGCTGGCACCATCCCCAAGAGAACCAGGACACTCTTTTAAAACCTTGCAAATCCTGTGAAAAAGCCTATGTTACTGGTATGTACTATGTGAAAGGTGTATTCCTTGTGTGCAAGAGCATAGTAATATAAGCAAGCAACTCTTTGTAAATATTGGCAGTCTAAATATCTGCATTTCCAAAATAAAGAAAAAATAATCAATAGAGCACAAAGTTATAGCACTTGGTGTCCTGTAGCATCATTCCTCTTAGTTTTGACAGCATTTGGAGAATGAAATGTGAGAAATGTGGAACGTGAGGGAGGATGAATGAAGCACTATGAGGGCTCTGTCTTTATGTGCCTATGTATGTCTGCATACACAGAGAGCCAGGAGGCACTGTGGGAAGAGCATTTGTGCTTAAATTGCATCACTGGATTTTTCTTTTCAATGTTATTTTGCCCCTTATTTTCTTTTCTCTCTGGAATCTCATAAAAAAACTAATTGACAGAGTGAAAGAGCATTGCCTTAGAGTACCTTTCATACAGCTATTTTAATCAGCTTTCAGTAGCATATATGGATTCATATAAGACCTTCAATTAACTTGCACACTAACACTGGTAAAACAATTTTAGATCTTTAACTTATCAGGAATGCTGTATGCAAGGAATTTGAATAGCTGAGCAGAATTGTCAACAGACACATTTCATCTCTGCGCTCATGTGATGCTGCTCACCAAACGGAAAAGGAAAAAAATGAGCTAAGACTGTTGCTTTTCTGAGATTTTTCAATTTGTTAAGCATAAATGTTTTCTGAATACACTGTCTCACAAACTTAAGCAGATTTTCTGAAGGGAGAAGTACTTGCTGTTCCTGTTGACCTCACTCAGAATTGAGGGTTTTCTCTGTGTAAAGAAGCCCACCTCATTTGGATTTGTAGTGGTTTGTAACGTTTGATTTCCTCTTTATATTGCACATTATCATATCTCCTAGCAGTAGTTATCAGGAAATTTCACTTCTAAAGCAGTGCTTAACTTTTCCCATTTAAACAGCACTACCAAAGTCAATGGAACAACTCATACAGAAAGCCTTTACCTTTGTTGAGTCACTTGCTGTCTTGGGAGTGGAAGTTGTTACTAGACATGCACATAAAAAGGCTAATGCATCTCAGATCAGTTTCTGCAACAGTTAACCATTGAGATTAGGGTCAGAAAAATATACTAGAAACAATGAGGATTCTTTTGTCTGTGTGCTTTCCTACTTATTTCAATCACTGTATTTGCATGTCTCATGCTTGTTTTTAGAGCCTCATAAGAAAGAGGAACCTAATATATAGCATAAAAATGCATAGTATTCACTAGTCCTCATCACAAAGGACACATAATTTTACAGTCTGGTTTAGTCTTTTAATGGTAAACTCTGCTTTCAAAAGCTTCAAGATAAATCCAAATCCTGTGAATGTAAAGTATTTTACTGCACTGAATATGATTTTAATTATTCAAAGGTGCCTACAGTATTTTAACCTGTAGTGCACTGATTTCTCCAATTTTGTATCCAACCTAAAAATAATATAATAGTCCTTTTCCTAGTTAGAAAGATACAATTGAATGAGTTTCAAATTCTATTACCTGCTCAAAATTTCTAATGACTGGATGACATTGTTATTATTATTACAGAAGTTTGCAAGGATGTCTGTTGGGATTGCTGTCATTGTAGCAATGGAAGATAATGATAGGTTGGTTTAGAGGTGTGGCAAAGACCTTCATTTAAACACTCCCTGGTGACATTAATTAATGTTTTGAAATTAATTCAGCTCTTGAGTGGGTGTGATCAGGTCCATTCAAGTGAAGTGTGTCAGACCTGGAATTGGCCCCTGAGGCTAGAGCAAATCTTTGCATTAAAGTTTTTGGATCAGATCTGGATACAAAAGCCAAGTGCTTGTACAGTGAAAACCAATGAACTTCATCGGACTTTGTACATTTATGAGAGAATTGCACAACATCCCAAAGCATCCATTGGTGGAACTGTGTGTGAGATTCTTTACAGAACTCAGGAAATAGGAGTTTTATAAAATCTTTGCACTTCTTTACTGATAATTTTCAGTCAGGCTGTGTTATATGATGAGCTATGTGTAAAACCAAATCCCTGTCTCGCATCTAACTCCAGGAAGCTTGAAGACTGTATGCGATTACCAGATTCAAAAAGAAGGCAATTAAAGTAGTGCATTCTCAACACTGAAATGCATAATGTGCTAGAGTCTAATTAAAGATGTGAGCACACAGATCACTAGGAATTGCCCAAGAATAAAAGTTCACTTGAAAATAAGGTAATTAAGTTAATCTTCTGATAGTGAAATTTTGCAGTAAGTGCATGTATCAAATATGAAAGTAAGGAACTTAAGAGGTAATTAAAAGTAATTCAGGCATTAAATTAAGCTTCTAGCTATATGAAGTGGTAGTAATTACAGAAATCAAAATTAGACCTGCATTGTAATCAGAGTAACTACAGTGTAATTAACATATCTACAACACAAACTGTCTATAAAAGTAAAATGCTGTTGTGGTGTGGTGATGCAAGGTATTGATTTCTCCAAAAAAATTTCTGTTTTAAGTAGAGAGTGAGTCAGGCAAAACTTGAAGACGACATCAGTACCCAAAATATGAACAAAGCTGTCTGCACTGAGAATATCTACCATTTTCCAAGGGTGGAAACAAAGCTTAGTTTCAAGAAAGTAATAGACTGGCATTCTCGCTGGATTTGACTGTTTGGAGATACACTTGTACTGTGCCTGAGCTTTGCAGAATAGCTGGCAAGTTAGGAGTTACAGCTCTGTCTCAGACAGGCAGAGCCTCTACAGTTGCTTTCTGCAATTAGGCTTGTCAACATCTCTCTCAGGGAAATACTACTGGCTCATTAAGGCTAATTGCTGGCAGATACCTGATTCCCTTAGAGGAGGAGGAGAGGAGCCAGGTTGTGAGGAGGCTGTGATGGGCAAGGTTAGGAGCGCCTGCCAGGCAGGTGGATGCACCTTTAATCATTCCTACAATTGACTTACAGCTACAGGAAACTTGACCTTTTCTTTGATTACAATCTGAGCTGATGAAATTCCCCGTACTTCTCTGCAATCAGTGGCCACATGAATTAGGCCATTAGATATGTGTGTCTGTCTGTGTGCCCTAGGCATGCTAGTGCTGCTGTCATTAATTTATTACAAATTATTGGGTATGAAAAGGGATCTGGTACTATAAAGTAATGTTTTGAAGTCGACATTCTAAAAGGTGCAGTCAGTGTCATGCTTTGTTTTCAATTACTTTATATGGCAATCTTGATGTTTTTATGTCTGGCACAAACAGTAGGTTATACAATAGAGACTTTGTGTCACAGGGCAACCTGTACATGATTTGTGAAACAAATGGAACTAAAAAGCTTCTGATTACATCTCAGTCTTAGCAGAGACTGTAACAGAGACTTCCTATGTTGCAAAGGCAGATTAAGCACTATGACGTTTGATTTCTATGTATTCTTTTACTCCAGAGTTAAGTATAAGCCAATTACAATTTCATGAACGGTTTATTGCAGGTTATTACTCTCTCTGCCTTTCTCTTGTGTCCCAATTCATTTCATGTACTTGTTTGGAAAATATTCAAATTTTAGGTTAATACTGAGCATTTAGCTGCATCTGTGTACCTATGAGCAAGAAGTACAGCATTCATCCAACCATATTCATTTAATGGATTTTTACTGCAGAGCTGGCAAATTTTTGGCCCAAGGCTGTTGTCATGCAGCAAGAAACACTGAAAGCTCTAGAATAGTGGATCTCCACATGAGTCTTCATAGCATCAGGCATGCACCTCAAGGTCGATTTTCAAGCTCTGAGGGTTTTGAATGGAAAGATGTTGAGACCCACATTAACGCCTTTGTGTTTCTAGGACTTTACTCCACAGTTCATTATTGATTCTAGCTGGAAAAAATGTGAGTTGTTTTGTGTAATTACCCAATTTAAGCACTGGAATTGCCTGGAGGCTAGATTGTATATCACATTCATGGCATTTATTAATTTTTCATCTGAGTAAAAAAAAAAAAAAATAAGGCAAGAGATTGCTGTATAAGCCTGATCAAAATAAGCACAAAACCACAAAAGTGTGTTCATCAGCAGTCAGAAAAATGACATAACATAAACAAGAATCACTGAAAAGTCTCAATTTTACCTTAAGACCTGTTGATTACTCCTTTGTGGTCTGTCAATGAAAAATGAAGTATTTTTTTTTTTTTTTTTTGTAATTCCAGATTAAAATAAAAGGATAATGAACATAAGAGTAAAGAATCAGAGAAGAAAGAAAACGTAGCTTTAATTTAAAGCTGTGGTTAATTCAGTAATATGTGACCATTCAATAATTTCCAAGGAAGGCTATTTTTGTACTCAGACTGCAATTAGCTTTTTTGAGTTGGACAGCTGTCCAACAAAACTGGAAAGAAAATATTAACTATTCTCCTGAGAGATTTTTCTTGTAATTGCTGTAAAATTCTTAGACATCTTAAAAAACAACCATATTATTGGGTGATTACTTTTTTTTTTTTTAGTCAGGAATAATATAGACTTGTACTTATTGTTTTGTATGATTTTTATCTTAAGGATTGAAATACTATCTGTTTCTCTTTTGAAAATGTGTATGTATAACTCATGTAGGGTTTTGGTCTTAATATTTTAATTCCACTCCTTTCCAGTTTTGTTGGTCAGGAGAATGTAGTACAGTTGCACTTGCAGGTATTCTAGAGTGTACCAAGCAAGCAGTTAAGGCTGTAGGAAAAAATGTCCTTTTGATCTGGTCCTATTTGCTGTCCAGAAAACTAACTTTTTAAACACAAGTAGGTAACATAATTCTTTTCCAAGTAAGCAAAAGTAGTGGCTTTAGTCTTTCTAGTCTTTTGTTTTCTAGATCATCTTATTACAACAGTAAAGAAAACCTTAGTGTGTCTCTGTTCTGTAATTTGAAGTGATGGATACTAAATTTTTAGAAACTTGATTTTTGCATGGCAAGTAAGACAAATGGACACTTCAGGCCATGTTTTTCTAAGGAACAGCTGCTCCTACTAGGAATTAGATTATTTCCTGTATGTTCTTGGACTCCCTGGTAGATACTGGGAAAAGTTGTGGAAGCATGAGGCAAACTGTTTTGTTAAGGGCTTTTAGGAAGGTAATGTGAGCATATCTGTTGTTGTTCCTTGTACTGCAGATTGTTCTGTTAAAGAATTTATAGATGAATGTTTGGAGTTGATTTCTGTATGACAAGACAACAAAAATCAGTGTTTTCGTACTTTTAGGGAGTTTAAGGTCTGCAGTTCAAATTTTTCTTCAAAACTATGGTAGTGTAAAATGTGTAATTAAAAAAAATTTAATTCTATAGTTTTCAATCAGCTGAGACCATAAATCAGGTATGAATTTTCAAGATTAGAAACATTGCATAGATCTTTTTACTTCCATCTTAGATTTAGCTGTGGGAGCATCTAACCCATGGTGCACAATGTTTTTGAAGTCAGACCCAAAGCCAAATTTGCTACTTATCTACTATGGGTCCTTACCAGTATCCTCAGATCAAACAAGTCTTCAGAGCTTGCCTTGGAGCATGTTTGTCAGCAATGTGGACAACCTCTCACATAAGTCATCTCAGTCTTTGATGGTATGTGAAGGATATTAGGCAGAAGATATACTACAAGATCCTCAAAATCACCTTCCACAAGGAGCAATGAAACTTATGAACAGTCTGACGGTCTGAGTTTGGGCTGCTTAGCTGGCCAATGTGGATACATGGAACCAAATTTTAAAACTGCTGTGGACAAGTGGCCGCTCCAGAGCCAGTGCAGATAGTCTGGATCTGGTGCCTGGCTCAGTCACCTCGGCCCTGGGTGGAACAGGGTGCAATAGAGCAGCTGGGAGCACTCTGCCTGATATGTGAAACTGGGATGAACACCTTCCCTTCATGCTGTAATGAACAGTAATCTCGTTCCTAAATATGATCATATGGACGTTGGATAAGTGAGCCCCACTGACACAAAGCAGGCAGCAATCACAGATCCACCCCCAATCTCTTAACTTTAACATTGTACCATATGAATTAAAGGGTCTCTTGAGTATGAGCTTTGGATGTCACATTAGACTGCTGTAAGGCTTCATCTCTGCTTCCCATTCCAGCCTGAATGACTGGCTCTCGTACGGCATGACCTGATCACCAGGACAGGTCAGCCAGAACAGAACTTCAAATTGGGTTGGATGTATCTTGAATTTAATTAACTCCTGCTGTTTAGGCCACTTAGGCCTCACTTTCTCAGCTGAATGGTTTACTCTTCCACTTTTATCTCCTAAGGATGAGAAGCTGGGTCCAAAGACCAGAGAATTGAAAGGACTTCAGGAAACTTTGTAGCCTGTTACAATAATAATGGGGGGAGGGACAGCAGAAACTACCTTTTGAGCAGCTAAGCACCAGGTGAAGGCAAACTTTCTAAAGCAGAGGGCAAGGCTACTGGAGTGCACCATTCCTTAACTTTTGTTCTTGGAGCTGGAGATGAATGAGGCCAGCTTCTGCTCTCTGCTCCACATGCAGCCAAGACTTTCCAGTAGGGAGCAGAAGAATGGACTGAAATGAATGAAAGGCTCCCAGGTTAGTTAAGGTCTTCTTGATTCATCTTTGTTTTGTTCCTTACTACAGGCACAGCTCAACAAACCAATGGTGCTTTTAAAGTCTCAAACAGTAGAAGGCTGCCCACCTGCCCCAAATAAAAGGCTGTGTTGGATCTTTAGAAGAAGCATTCATATGTATTTGGAGGATGAAACTTGCTGTTTGCTCTTTCATTGACCTGTCAATTGTAATGCTCTCAGGTGCATTTGGAGGGTGACTACAACTGCTCTTGCAAGGTATTAGAGGCCACACTAGTGAGGAGAGGGTCATGTGTAGGTCCTATGCAGCTGTTTTGTTCCCCAGACTGGACTGTTATCTTGAGATAATGTGTTATCTTTGCTAATATCACAGAATCACAGAATGGTCTGGGTTGGAAGGGACCTCCAAAGGTCACCTAGTCCAACCCCCTCTGCAGTAAGCAGGGGCATCCTCTATTAGATCAGGTTGCCCAGAGCAATATGCAGAGGTAAACCTGCAGAGCTGTCTCCCCAGGTTCTATGGAGCCTCTGTAATTGAGGTGATGATTCAGTGGCTCTACAGCAGATAACCCTCCTGATTCTTGATCAACCTTGCGTCTTAAAATGGGGCAGATCAAGGAAAACCCATTAAGGATCGTAATTCAAGGCTATTTTGGAGAGATTGTTTAAAATTTTCCCCTTTTAAGCCAAATTTCCAGCATCCATATTCCCATCCAAGAAGAGACTTAGATTGAGCCTGAATAGTCACCTGCCCAGAGGAGCTAGTCTCTTGATGGACTGAGTGAATATAAAGTTGATAATTTATTGGAGAGGATGATGTTTCTTCCCAGTAAATAAACAGATATCTACATCGTACCTTCCCAGTTATGTGAGGTGTCTTCCTTTTAAATAGATTTTTCAATGTATTTTGTGGGTGTTTTTTTGTGCCACACATTTTCTGCCATATGTCTATTTCTTTCTTGGAATAAATGTCTCAATAGTCACTTAAAAGTATGAAAAAATTGGTGTCTGCAGCTGAGCTCTCAAGGGCAGTAATCTAATAACAAACGTGTGGATGAAAGGGAAAGAGACTTGATTATGCATTTCTAAACCATTATGACAGACAACAACAGTGAGGAAATGTTCTTAACCTATGAAATTTAATTAAATTTTATCTTCCACTATAAAATAGTCTGGCTATGATCCAAGAAGGACTTGAGCCCTAATGCCTTCTTTCTCAGTCCCTTGCTTCTCAAGTGGGTTGCATGACCCTGTGTTAAGAAGTTTGGCTCCCTAAGCATGTAATGCTGCTTTGAGCAGCCCTGGTGATACTGTTTGATCCTGCCTCTGTTCCTGTCATTTGTATCTCAGTGAGGAGATGGGTTCATGAACACTGGAAGGTCAGGGAGCAAAGGGCTGCTGAAATGAGCTTGCAACTTTCTGAAAGCAAGCCTAAGCAGGGCTTTCTTGGTTTGATGTGGAACTGGAGAAAGAAGACAAAGTGCTCATCCTCATAAAGATGGTCCTCTTAGCCATTTTAAAAATATTTGACATAAAATGCAAGTTTACTTTGAACCATCATTAAATAAAATGTGGGAGTGTCCTTGAAGAGGAAGCTGGATTGCCTTTCCTAGATATCAAGGAGACCTTCCTCTTTCCATTCTCCTGCTCAGGCACTGGAGCACACGGTATCTTCATCACTAACACGGGAAAACTTAAGGACACAGGTGGATGTTGAAACTAAAAATTAAAGTATTGTGGAATTTGGATGAAATCTAAACAGATCTTGTAGCTCTGTAATTTTGGTGTTTGGTCCCAACATTCCACCTGACTCCCACTGCAGTTCTGCAACTTCCTTTTTTGAACAGTTGTCTGGGTTTGTTTTCTTTTTTTGTCGTTGCTGTTAAAAATACAGCTTTCAACTCAGTTTCTCTGTAGTATTTTTCTAGTTGATGGTGGTCTTCATGAATGAATCATGAATTTTTACAGTTACTTAAAAACCTTTGATCCAAACTTTGGTCTGAACGTCCTTCTGGCAAAATAAAGGTGAAGCTCTTTACTATGAGGGTGGTGGAACGCTGGAACAGGTTGCCCAGGGAGGTGGTAGAGGTCCAATCAGTGGGATATTCAAGGTCATGCTTGATGGGGCTCTGATGCACTAGATGATCCTAAGAGCTGTCTTCCAACCCAGTGTGTTCTATGATGCTATGAGGAGGCCAAACATCCTTCGATTTGTATTTGTTGCTTTGGAGTTTGCTCTTAGCAAGTAAGAGTTTACTAAAATCCTCCATCTATGACTATGTAAGTTATGTGTAAGTCTCACTCACACCTTTTACATATTTTGCATTTGCCTGGTAATTCCATAGTAACATAGATATGGAGAATAGCAGGAAAAAATAATGATAATATTTTTCTAATGGAATTCCCATGCCACAGTTTCCTACAAAGGAATGGATGAGGATTATTTCAGACTTCAATGAAGGAGATTTAGAATTATCATCTAAAGATGATAATGCTTTGTTAAGTACTTCTCCTGTGAGCCAGTGTTATGTTGGAGCACTGAACAGGGCGGGGAGCAGCCCTAGGGAATGCCTCCTTGCATTCAAAGACAGTATCATATGAGACAAACATCATATTATAGAAACAAAAGACAGTAGCAGACACTCAGATACAAATTAGAGCAGATGGGAACATATTAGGCTTAACTGTGCTCTCCCAACATTGTAAACCATTTAAATTTTTTTTTCAATTTGTGTGATCATTGAAACTCTTTAATGACAATGCACTTATGCAGGTGTAGTATCTTATGATTAAGCATAGCATCTTATGATTAAGCATAGCAAATTTTATCTTTCCTTTTGGGTCTATAATTTAGGCAGTGAGTGGGAAATCTGTTAAACATTCTTGTAGGATGCTCAGAGAAAAATGTTTGCTACTTTTTGCATATAATATATCTAATCCTATAGTAGAAGAACCAGAACAGTATTTCTCATTGAACAATCTACTCACAGTATACTAACCCTGCATTTTCTTGACTTTTGGGGTTGTAAGCTTTGTAAAAGTGTCTTCCTAGACAAAATTCCATTTTCCACAACTTACTATTTCTGCGTTTTTTTCATTCTTTGTGAGACACCCAAACAAGGCAGTGGAAATATAAATAAAGATGATGTAGCACTTGTGTTGTGTGATATTTCAAGAATATGTAAAAGATTACCTTTTTTCATTTGAATTTAAATTAGTCTCACTGTAAAATCCATGCTAAGTGTGTTGTCGACCTCAGTTTTGAATATCTTCTCTGGTTGGTGGGTAAGTACAGTTATCCTCAGTTTATACCTGTGACCTTTTTACATTTTTATGTTCAAGCAAAGGCTTGTGTTTTGCACAAAGTGATGGAACTGCATAAAAAAATGCAAATAATCTCTATTCATAGGTCTGTCATTAATATGCTGAAGTTTAGTCTCTGTAAGCTAAGCTGTACTGCATAAGGCATGGCAAAGGCACAGAAAATAAATGCAAGAAGCAATGGAGGAACAGCTGTTGCAGAAGATGGATGTTTTGCTGTAATGATGTTGCTAAGATTATTAATTTATTTAATAGAATTCAGAAAGGATTCATCTGTTAGCTGTCATGATTTTATCACTGGGAGTCTGCGGGTTGCCATAGGCTATGGGCATGCTGTTAGCCTGTTAACAACATCCAAGGGGGGTCAACTGACAAATAGCTTTGTTTATTACCATTTGGTTTATAGTTCAGGATTCATTTGGAATGTCCCAGATAACATTTGGGCCCTCAGTTTTCTAATATTGCTGACAGCAGCTGTAACAGCAGCTTTTCTCTCCTGGAAAATCTTTCTTCCTTTGATGAGCTTGTTCCAATAATTGGTTAGATTGCTTTTTTTCCTCTTGAGATTTTATTAATGTCGGTATTGCAGAGGTACCTGCAGGCCAGTTAGAAAACATGACCTTGCTAGTCTAGCTGCAGTCTCTACACATCACAAGAAAACATATGTTGTTCTTCAAATGTCTTACAGTTTATGTTTAAGATGAGAAAAAAGGTTGATAAAAACAGCAGATGCAAGGGGTGGAAAGTGAAAGTGAGATGACAGCAGTTAACATGATAAGCCGTTTGCTTCTAGTAACTATCAAGCAGTTTAAGAAGAAGAACTTATTATCAAATCTTTTGAGAAAAAAATGATGGTGATTTTTCCTAGGTGTTATGTAAAGCTTTCAGTATGCCACGATCTTGTCTTTATTGTCTGTTCCTTTGCCATTATTTTAGCTTGGGTCTTTTTGTCAGTCTTTCAATGTCATGTAGGAAACTGAATATCTGTCTTAAAGTTATGCTGGTATCATTAGGAGGCAGAGAGGTGAAAGTCACAGTGATTTATCCTGATACATGTACTGATGGCATCCATATAACCTCAGTTGCCAGCAGTTACTGATTGTAATTTGGGGCTGTATTTCAAGTGGTCTGATTGAATATGAAGGGTGATAATGCTTGCTCTCATTATTATTATGGAGAAAAAAATACCAGTAAGTAACCACATAGCCATGACTCCCTCATCATCTGAGAACTGAGTGAACCAACACTCTCTGATCTGATTTCTGAGAAGCTAATGGAAGAAATTGTGGGAATGTCTTCTTTATTTCTTCCTTTGGTGTTTGTTGTTGCTCTTGGTTGTTTTGGTTTTTTCCCCCTCTAAATATAGGAGCCTTGAATGCCTATCTTTTACCTATCCTATCAGAAATCTGACATAGCTTTAGAGAATAATTTTACTTTAATTTCAAGTGGTTTGTTTGTAACTTGCCTAAGAAGGAAGTTAAATAACTGCAATCCAAGCCATATCATTTGAATCAAATTCTTATTGCAAATCGGGCAGATAACTCAGCTGAATTCTGTCTGTGTATGTTGAAATACGGCACAGTGATTCACATAACTACACAAAACCACAGGCTACAGGAGTTGCACATGCATCAATGCTTGGCAAGTAAGGAAGAGAATAGACACTAAATTTAGGAAATTGGTGAAATAAACCCAAGGTGTGAGTGCTGAAAAAAACTCAAACCCAACAGCTTTATTTTTGGAAAAGGGAACGTTTTAGGCTGTATTTCTAAATCTCATATCTATGCTCTTCTGAGGTTCAAACACATCATCTTCTGTCCCAAGACCAGGCTGACTAATGGAAGCTCTATAACATGAGCTTGCATTACTGAGCTGCTCTGCAAATGTCCTTGTCATTGCTCACCTTGTCTTCCATCTTCCCACGTTCCCTGACAAGCAAATAGCACAAAACTGTGGCAAAGAAATTTATTACTTCTGTGGCTTACATATTGCAAACAAGTGAATGGAATGTAGCAGAATTTTAAGAGTACTGTGCAGTGACAAGTACTGTGTCAGGCTGAAAAATGGCTGTACCTGCAAATATTAATCAGAACTCAAATGAGCTCTTTACCACTGTGCCTTAAGCAGTGGAGAAGGAGCTGTCATCCTCTCATAGAAACTCATCTAAGGTGGTTGGCAAGTCAGATGCTCCTGTCCCAGTGATCAGGGTGGTACTCAACAGTTTCATCTGGACAATTATTAACTGAAAGTGCAGCTTGTTATTCGTCAGTGCTACTCTTTTGAGATACAGAAGTCATGTGCTTCAAGTCTTTGGTCTTTCTGTATCAGCAGCTACCATTAACAGAGAGAGACTGAGGAAGGATGGTCCTTTGTCATCTCTGCTTATTTCAGCAAAGCATAAGCCCAGCTTTCTGGAGATCCCTAAATGTGGAAAGGTACGCTTGCAGAAAATGGCAGCTGGTTTGTCATTGGGATCAAAGAGCTTAATTTAGCCAGTCAAAGCTATTGTTACACAAAGAAGAAATAAATGCATTCAAGTAATGGTTCAGTATATTGTGATATTTTTGCTCTTCCTAGTTTGAGTAAATGGATTTTACTAATAAATAATGGGTGTATGTTAATTGCATAACTAAAATGCTACCTGCATATTTTTTCAAACCCATATACTTTTTCCAGTGCTGCATTGGCCCTTCGAGAGCAGCTCAATGAGGAAAAGTGACTGGCTAGGCTTAAACTTCTTCTTTTACCTTCTTCATATTTTCTAAGGCATTTTGCATTTATTAAGTTATGAAGTAATTTAAGATGTATAGTTTCTTTTCTTTCTTAAAAATTAAAATTAAAAAATGAAGTTAATCTGTTTAAATCATTTGGGGAGAAACCACACTGATGAACACAGTAAGAATGATGACACATATTTGGACATAAATTGTATTTTAGATAGGTATGATATTATTGTATATCAATACGATATTGCTGTATTTCTAGGATTTTCTAAAAGATATGTGAAATTCAGAGTTGCTCAAACAAAGGTTTGGGGGCCAGTATGCTCTGCTTTCTAGCTCTTAAAATGTGAGATTTAGAGAGCCCTTGGAACATTATGGAATATTATGGTATCATTTGAAAGAACATTGGGAGAGAAATTAGCTCTTGTGATATTGAGAAATGCAGGATTTTAATATGGTATGGTAGACACAATCTGCTCCACACACTGGATTTTTGGTGGTGCCACACAGGCATGACCTGTGCCACAGTGGTTATTTCAATCTGAGTCTTTCTGAATGAGACAAATGACTCTTATTTTGTTATAGATTGCATTAATACATTAATTAAATCCTGTTAGGAATTTGCCAAAACATCGTGGATGTTCAGGTCCCGTGTTTCAGTCTGGGATTCTTTCTGCTTGTGACGCTATGCAAGGGTCTGGAGAAAGAATGAGGGAGAAACCCTGAGGGGATGCTTAATGAAAGATTAGAGAAGGAGAGAAGAAAAATCTGTGTTGTCAAGCCGGGCATCATTAGTATTGGTCTGTTTTTCACTTGTTTTGTTTTGAAGATCTGTACCTAGATTAACCAAATGATAATATCTTTTTTTTTTTTTTCCCTGAAGAATGAAGGAAAAGAGCACATCTGCATAAAGTTAATCTATAATGTAATACAGCAAAGCCTAATCTAAGTGTTAATCATGTTTTTGCATTGTTTGTAATTTTTTTTTTCTGAGACAAAACGAAGAATATTGTCTCATTAAAAAATCTGGCAGTATTACTGTGACAGTAATCACATTTTAATTCTATTTTCATAACCAAAGCTTCAAAGCAGCTTAAGAACTATTCATTATTGATGCAGGCTTGAACATGCAACTGAATAGCTGTATCAGCACTGTCATATATAATTTCAGCAACACTATCAAGCACAAGAGAAGTTTAGCTAACTGCAGGATAAAAACAATGGACTGCTGGATAAGATTAATGCAAATGCTTCTTTAGAAGAAAATAAGCATCTTGGAAACAACAAAACAAAGCAAATGGTAATTTTTTATTAAAGTGGTAAATGTTGCTGGTTTAGTGTTTGTTGTTGATAAATTAATTCTTAAAAAAATGCAGTCCCCTGGATTCTAAAGATATATTTTTATATCTTTTTGCTCTGAGAGGAAGCAAGGCAAAGCAACCAAATATTCAGTAACATGGTTTATACTTCATATGTTTAAAATCAAATGTGGATTCTGTCTTTATTTCTGTTATTCCTTTAGAATGTTTTGTTATTAGGTGAAAACTCAGCTCCTCTAAATCCTTTGCCTACAGTAGAAGGCCCTCAGTGAGGGGCTTTATGTACTTCCCCCTTGTGCCTTTTCATACCTAAACTTCACTTTCTTCATTTTTGTTTTCCTGGGTCTGTGCTCTCAGTTTGAGGAGTAAGCTATAATTCTCTATGCTCATTTTGGATCTTGTCTGGGTTTATTTAGTTTTTTCTTCATATGTTCTTAATATACTTATGTTTCTAATTCTTAGTCATTAATTACATGAAAACAAAACAAAACCAACCAACCAAACATAACCCCCAACAAACTAAGCTGGTTGCAAAATGTTTGCTTTAAAGTTCCCTAGCCTAAGGTCTTTGACGTAAAATGAAATTTAATTGTGTAATAGGTTGATGTTGCTCCATTGGTAAGGGGGGTGTGTGTGTATATATATAGTTAGTCACTCACAACTTTTTGTACTATTTCTTTGAAAACTGAGACTAGAGAACAATTTTTGTCATTTAAAAATGAAAATTTAGGAATACTTTGTGGTTATGCAAAAACTCAGCATATTTATAATTACTAGGTCTAATAATCTCCTTGGTTCTGGGCTGTATTTGAAAGTAATCCTGCTTACTTCTAAATGAAAAAGACCATTGCATATAAGCTACAAAACCTGAGAGCTCTGTTCTGTTTCCACTGAGCTGAGGTGTCAGCTTTGAGGCATACATATGAGGGGTGTGTGTATATATATATATATCTATCTCTATCTCTCAATCAAATAGAATCATTTTCACAGAACCACAGAATCATTTTTGTTGGAAAATACCTTTAAGATCATCATGTCTGACCATTCTCTAACTCTGCCAAGTCTGGGGCTAAACCATGTCCCTCAGCATCACATCTATAAGTCTTTAAATGTTGCCTAGATGCAAGATGGCTTCACCACTTCCAGATCTGAAGCCACTGCAGCCAAGGTGTAAACATCTCCATGGACATGTCCTTTCTCCAAGTGGATACCTCAGTTAAGCTTCCTCAGTCCTGCTGATCTTGCTGGTTTACCTTTGGTCTGGGAGAGAAATTTTGCCCTGCCTGTGTGAACTGCTGTGACAAGAGCTGCACCATGTCCTTTCTGCCCTGCCAAGTTTGTCAGCCCTGGTGCTCTGGGTTGCTGGTACTCTTAGGGGGGACATTTAAATAGCCCACATTGGGTGAGAGCAACTTCCCCATGGTGCTGTGCACTCAAACCCTGCCTGCCTGTTGGCAGAGAAGTCTCCCGTCTGGCTTGGTCTAGCTTTGATCTTGTGTGCAGACCTTAGCAATGCTGCTTCTGAGATGTCATCTTGGCTGCTCCTGGTATTGTTCTACATAAAGCTTTGCTGTTGCTTCAATCATCTGCAGCAGTGCAAACCAATGTGCAACACCAGGAATGTGAATGAAATGAGGAAAGTTTTTTAAATCGTATTTATTGCTGTCGAAGGTCATCATGATCAGTGTAGCTATTTCCGTTTCTGAAGGTCTGCTATACAAGCTAAAACTTTGGTTTACCAACTTAAAGCCCAACATCTTTTACTTTAGACAACAGTGATTTTTAGGAATTTTGGCTTTAAAATGCAATGTCCTGATTGCAACCTTGTCTGGTGAAAAGAAATTACGACACGTTCTTGCTTTTTCTTCTACAGTTGTCACCACAGTCTGAGGTGATGTTATTAGCAGCTGATTGTGCTGCCTAAAGACCTCATGGCCTTCCAACTGAATGCAGAAATTTCCCAGACACTCCATTTCTCTTCTGTTTTCCTTCTGGAATCTTAGCCTTCTATGGGATCAAGGTTTTTTTGTCTCCTTAATATTTAATGATAGTTGTAGCAAATGGGAAAACAAACTCTTGACATTCATACTTGTTACTAAAGAATTAGCTGCAGATTTGCAAGGTATGTAGTGAAGTGATATTTAGAACTGCTTTTGTCCTTTAAACCAATTTTTCATGGGGACTGCAGTTTCACTTCTATTACAAATATTTAAAGAAGTCAAATAAAACAGGTGGAATGGGAAGCAGACACAGTGGTGTGACATTAACAAAACCCAGCCTTGACATACTGCAGTATTTATAAATGATACTGTATGCTTGATGCTCAGATGTTCACAACAGTAGAATGCCTCATGTCCTGGGCTAAAAAAGATATTACAGGGCTTAGCAGAGCAATGAAATATAAGAAACTATTATAAGCAGTTTTCTAAAAGAGTGAACCTGAAGAGATTATCTTATGTAGGGACTGTATTTAGAAACGTATGGAAAAAAGGGGAGGGAGGATTTGAGTCAAAATTAACTGAGGGAGGATATTGTGTGAAAAGCATTACTCCTTTAAGTTAAATTATTTTACTTTAGCACCAGCTTATTTTTCAGGCATTTCTTCCTAAATTGTAGTAAGCACCAGACTTTGTGAAGCAGCAGTTTTTCTCTTAACATCCTCCATGTATCAGAGCTTGCCAGTGGTCCCACACAAACTGCCTTGTCACATTTTACAGTGCTTCCCAGCTCATTACTCATAGATACAACTGGTGCTTTCCCCATATTTAAGTTTTCTGCAGGTTTTTGCATGCACTGCACAGGAAAGCTGTATCTCTGATATTCAAACGCTGTACATGAGTATGACTTGGTGTATGAAATAAATGACAGCCCATGTTCAGTTGCAGATGTACTGCAGCTCTTAGGATGGCTTGCTGTGTAAGAAAAGACTGTCCACTGGTGTAAGAGATTACAGAGAATCTTTTTGTTTAGATCAAGATTTGGAAACTGCATGATGTGAGTCTTCTGCTACAAAATAATTGAGACCTTGTTTATTCTGCAGCAGCAGTGCTGAGTATTGCTGAATGTTTTTCTTTGAATCTTCAGATACTTTTGCTTCTTTTAAAGTTGTCTCTTCAGCAGTTGCTGGACCACATGGGCACTTCTTCAGTTCTCTTGGGGTCTCCTGCAGGGTGTGCAGGGCTCATGCTGGGCTTGGACACTGAGGTGGGTGAGAAAGGCAAAGCTCCATGTGCTTGTCTATGCTGCTGCCAAGGGCACAGGGCTCTGCCCTGACCGAAGTGGACACATCTCAAATTGCTCTAATAAATTACATATTTTGGGCATTATCATACATATTTTTCTGAACCAATAATCAGATGTTACTTTCCTATTGTCTTAGTGCTGCTTTCCCTACAACTAGAAATACAGCTAGCTCTGAGCTTGAAAATACCTTCCTTTTTGGTTTTGGGTTTTGTTTTCTTTTTTTTCTGTCTAAATTTAGTTCACTCATCTCAGTTCTCTGAGATTCTGTGTTGTGCCATTTCTGTACACTGACTGTAGCAACACCTGTCTATGTCTACCAGTTACTGAGCTGCTTTTGTTTTGAAACTGACCTCTAGCAAGGACCAGACCCTACTTCACTCCTCACAGTATTTTAAGCATTTTGGGGAAGAGTTAGCATTATTTTGTGTCCTGAATTTTCTGTTAAGTCTTGCTATTGCCAGTCACTCCCAAGTTTGCTTACTCTTAATTCCTTTTTCCCCTTTCCCCCCTTCCCCCCTCCAATCCCTTTTTTTTTTTTTGTTTGTTTGTTTTGTTTTGTTTTAATCTTATTGCTGGGCTTTTCAAAACAGTGTAGGATTCATGATGTTTCCCAGAATTATTTTTTGAGGAAGATGTGATTGCTGTCTAGGGCTGATTTGAACTTTCAGTGTTTATTGGGAAATATTTTCAGAGAGAAGGTGTTCTGGCTGTTGCTGTTTCCCAAGAAAGCTTTGTTTTGCTCCTATTTAACTTGTGGGCTTTTAAAGACTTTATCTGCAAAATATTTGATGATGGTCCCTTAAAATTTATCCATTCATAAGTGAAGAAAAAAGGATTAAACAAAATTAAGCAGGATCTCAGTTAAGGCTCAAAAAGGAAAGGTTAGAGCAGCAAAATACCACAACAAGTGAATTCAAATCTAGCTGACATTTTAACTGCACAGGAAGACAGATGAATGGTTGGTGGATACATGTGCATGCATGTGTGTGTGTATATATATATATATATATGACTTTCTACTACATTTGTCACTATTACTGAAAATCAAATGCTGCTCACAGGGACTCAATAAATGAAGAAGGAGACTAACATGGATTGCAAATGGCTGTATGAATAAATGGTGCCAAAAATACAGGAAAGAGGCATTGGTGATTCTGGAGAACCTTGGTAACGCTGGGAAAACTGAGCTACTGAAATGTTTATATTTGCTGTAAGTGTAGCAGCAACAATGATGAGAGTGTATCAGTAGTAGAGCCCAGTAGGAAATTATCTAGCTAAGCCGTCAATTTTCTTTCATGAGTCTGTTTCTAAAATTGGGAGATATTTAAGTGCCTCTGTATTTGAGTAAATGGACAAAAAAAAAAAAAAAGTGGAACTAGCTAGCAAGTTGTTACTTAGTAAGATTCTGTGGTAAGTATTAAAATAGTGAAGTGCATGTCAGAAAATAAGGTCTGTATTAATGCAGGAAAAATATACCCATGAGGAACAAGCATTTTGAGTACAGTGATTTGAGCTCTCATGTCCCATTAAGCCTAATATAATACTGGCCATACTCAACAACTATCTTGTATAGCTGTTCCTGGCTATACTGATATTATTTAATGTAAACCAGTGAAATGAATACTTGTGTTGCCTTCTTACATATTCTCAGCCTCCTCCTGTCATTTAAAACTAATCTGAACACTTGTCATGTGGCATAGTTCAGTTCCTGAAGTGATGGAGGATAGCCGAGGTGATCTAAATATGCCTATTGTATCTCAGACTTTTATCATTCCATTTAAAGTGGTTTCTCTCTGTGATTATATAATACAGAGATATCTCTAATCTGTGTTCCTCCATTTTGTCCAGATTGAAGTATAGATACTATCTGGGAAGTAACTACCTTTGTGGTTTTGTACCTTCACTGTAGTTCTATTTCTGGGACCTCCAGTTAGTTTTTCCCAATATCATTTGTTCAAACATGACATTTGTCTGCTATCTCCAGAACCCAGCTTTCACATTTACAGAGAGTTTAGCATTAAGGACTAAGCTGAGGCTCCTATCATTCCAATTTTGTGCTTATCAACACAGTCTATCCCTTCTCTATGAATGTAAACTGTTGTGGGTGTCTGACACACACTGGAACAATCTTGAAATATTACTAGGTAAAAGCACTTTATCTGCTTGCTTTATCCGTTTTCTGATGAACACACAGCATTTGTCACTTTCTTATTTTAACTAATTACACTGCATTTATATTAGAAAGTACAGTCATGGATTAGAGTGTGGGTACTGTATTGCATTAGCAAATAATTTATGCTGTTCCTTCAGCATCAGGAATGTTGTGTTTCCTAGATTTACTGGTGAACTTATTCACCCTCTGATTTTATCTGATTGTTGTGTTCTGACTAATGCTTTTATCAGAACTTTACTATTAGTCAACTTTCTGGCATCCTGTTCTCTGGCTTTTCTTTTTTGAATTCAGCAACCCTGCAGTTCTAGTAACAGCAATAAATGGGGCTCCAAAATTACACTTGATAACTGTGCAGGTAAGCAGGGCAGAATTTTGGCCAGTTTTGGTTTAAAGTGTTGTGCTTATTCAAATGTTGTCATAAAAAGCTCTACAAAATTTTCTCAGCTGCAGTTGTCACAATGACCTTAATGTTCATTACTGATGTAAAAATTATTGACTACTTTGAGGTGCAGGTTAACCGCTATAAACAGTAGAAATATGAGCCAATATTAGCATTGACACATGTTTATAGCATTGATTTTACATCTGCCCAGCCCAGGCTGCAATATATTTGTTTGCAGAGTAGTTAACCTGGCAAAGCTTTAAATATTTCTTTTCAGTCATAATGTTGAGATAAAATGTTAGTGGGAAACTCTCTGAGAAGCTTCTCTTTTTAACCGATTTCCCTACATCATGTTTCTCCTTTCCCTTCTGATCTGTAGTCTGTTTGTTTTACTGCCTGCTTCTTCCCTGCTGACTCTGAGTACAGGCACACTGGAACAGACTAATGGTCTCCTATCCATCGCTTCATGTAGGTACTGGGTTCCCCAACATAATTTAGTTCTTGAGAAGCTCTTAAAAACAGCTCTTTAGCTCTATATGACATTACTGTCTGGTTGAAAGCTTGCTCTCCCCAAAAGGCATGCCCCATTAAATAAGATCTGGTTGCAAACCGCGGTATGCCGGGAGATCTGTCCTAGATGTTGCACAATTTTACCTAGAATTGCAAAGAATGAAGTCTGCTCCCCCAGCAGCTGATGTGGGCAGTCGAGTGTGTTGGCGTGAACTGTGAAAGAGTGATTTCAGACTTGGTTCTCTTCTCTAGAGGTATGAAAATGAAACAGTTCCTGCTGTTCTCCAAAGAGAGTAAGTTGAGTGTGCATCTTTGAGAGACACATATATACAAAAGGAAGAAAATAATGCCTTTTATTCTTCTTTACTAAGTGCTTTTGTGCAAGGTACAGTCTGCTTATAGTGCACAGTCTGCCATTTTACTGCCATTTATTGCAAAGTATTTCTTTCTGCTTAGGAGGATGTATGCTGAGTCCTGAATGGATTGTCCCTTTTCTTGATGAAACAAATAGAGATTGTCAATAAGTGAAGCAGAGATAAGATAGATAGTAGCTTGTTAGTGATTTAGGAGTGATAGATTAATGCTTTGCCTTCATTTGTTGACATTTAATCTCTAGATTTTGCTTTGTATTCAATACACAAAGTAACTGAAAATGTCTCCCATTTGATACTTGGGAAGGTAGTATTTGACTCTCAACCAGTTTGCTTGCTCATTAGTATTGCCTATTTTTTTTTTTTTTTAAGAAGTGTGTTAATCTGTGTTAATCTGAAAATGAGCATTGTTTCACAAATTTCTCCTTGGGGAATTCAGTAATTATGACTCTATTTTGTTTTTCAACCTTCTTACCCCTTTCTCCCACCACTCTGCTCTATGGCTTGTAGTTATGCTATACTACTCACTGCACTGTCTGCACTTCCCTCGTAGCCACTTGTCCCTCCTTGCACCTGTCCTGCATCTGATAAGGCAAGGCCCTGAGGCAGAGGGCTCTGTTCCATTTCTAGACATAGAATGAATGACAGTGTCAGCCTATTGCCTTTCCAGCTAGATGGAACAAAACTTTGAGTCATTCTTTGCTGTCTCAGATAATTCTGAAGCCCTCTTACAGAGAAATATTATTCACTGACATCTTGCTATATCTGTTAAATCTGAGGACTTCCTGATTTCTAAGTGCCCACATGCAGGAGAGAAGATAATTTCTATGGAATGGACAGAGCATTTCTGTTTCAATATGCAACACAACTCTGAAAACTATGGGAGCATGTGTCAGTGCAAAGTTATCTCTGTGTCTATGAATCTCCTGAGGATAGAGGCTTGTACTATTTTTCTGAAATGACATTAGTAACAGTGTCATGCTGAGCTGATCATGAATTCAAGTTGGGAGACACAGCAACTCTACTTAGAACTGCTTCTGGAAGCATACCTGGCATCCAGTTTGTAAAAGGTGACCATTACAGGTGTGTTTGACAGAGAAGCTGTCTTAAGATCACTGGTAGATGAAGTTGCATGTTGCTCAAAGAATCTGGGCAGTATGGGCAGTAATCTGTATGAGTTCAGAATGAGCACAGCCGCCTCGTTCCTGTACCACCAGGCTTTGTTAAGCTCTAGAGAGTTTACATCGAATACTGAACTAGAGAGAGCAATTAACTCTGCAGATCTGGGCAAGGGTGCCAGTGCAGCTGATTCATTTGACACTCCTCTTCTGGGAATTGCCACTGCCATGAAGAGATTTCCTACTTGACTGAGACTGGGTGACCTAGTCCAGCCAAGACAGGCTGGATAGCAGAGAGCAAAGCTGAGAAAGGGATCTGTGACAGCATGTGAAGATGGAGAGGGAGACATTATAGTGCTCCCTCTTCCCATAATATCTTCCTTGCTCAAATGATGATGATAGTCACAACTGCTCCTATCCAACATACAATTGTCTTTAACAGTGCCAAGATTTTACAAGCATAACAGATCCCTAAGAAAAGAAATGGGATGGCAAAGTCAGGAAATGGATTTTCTCTGCTGGCACAGAAGACTGTACAGAAAAGCCTCGTGAAGTGTGCTGCTGCAATGTGTCTTGCTTAGAGCTAATGCTCTTATTCATTCAGAAAATATTAGTTGAGGCAAAAAGCCAGTTCATTCATATATCTGCTAGTGATGGAAACAGACCCCCAGACATTACCTTGTTTTAATGGAGAATAAATGTATAAAGATCACATGCTATGGATCAACATAAAAATAACATTTTGCAATGCCCTTTCCTTTGGATACAGCTAGTACTTGACTCTCAACCATGGCTCTATCTTCTATAGCAGAGTTTTCCATGGTTAATATACTCTACCATATTTGATTAATTCATCTAGTCTCTCCTAAATTGACATATTTTTTTTTTGTACATAAGAATGCTAATATAATTTGTTTCTAAATTTTCTAATATAGCCTGAGAATATCTACCTCATAGCTGACCTCTGCCTCTTAAAGATTTAAATTAGTGGACTTCTGTGTGCAGAACAGTGGACTGTTGTTTGGATGCATAGCAAAATGGCCCTTGTAAATACTGTAAAATCCCATCATCACCAAATAGAGCCTGCAAAATCTTTTAAGAGGATAGTTAAAATAAAACTTTGTAAGCTTTCCACTCAGCTGTGCTTGACTTGTTTTCAAAAAAACATAGGTCACATTCTTTTTTTGTTTATAGAAGTATGTATCCACTATATCCTCAGTAGTCTCAGATTTATTTTGACCTCCTTGAGATCAAAATCTATTAAAGTTCTTTGAGGCAACCTATCCTCTAGTTTCTAGGAAAATCAGTTAGGATACTTGTGTCCACATATCATCCCTCAGAACATTTCTAGGTTTTAAGTTCAGCACTGTTTCCTTCATTCTCAGAACTGTGATGATGATTTCTGAGGAGAGTCTGAAAAATTATGGCAGTAGTCTTCTCCCTCTTAAGCTTCCTGCTGCTACATGCTATATTCTCTCTTCTCCAGCATCTTCTAGGCTGCCCACCATGCCTCAAGTGCTCACCTGTGGAGGGTTTGGGGAAGAGTGGCTCTGACATCCTCCTGCTACCTTCTTGATAGTTTCCTCAAGTTAATGAATATGTTTGTCCTTTTGGTACTGATAATGTTCCCTGGTACCTGCTACTGTGAGGGAAGTGGAAGGCACTATTTGACTGCTAAGTGCCACTCTGTACCTCTGCACATCCCTGATCCAACACCAAGATTTGAGGTGCTAGAATTAGTTATCTCTTTCTAGTCTTAAAATATACCTCCTCACCTTTCACACTACCAGTTTGCTTACGCTGTCTAATGCACCCTGTGTTAAGAAATTACATTACAGGGCTTGTGTCTAGTTGCTCAAGCTTCCCAATAACAAAATCACCAGTTCAACCTTAGATGTAGAGACCTTGAGTTGTTTTGTGCTTTGATGCTGTTCCAGAAGCAGATATGAATCCGTAAGCAATATGACTGAGCAGTATGTATTTAACACCCTGAAGAGGATCCTCCTTTGAGGACTTCCTTTCTCTGTTAGCCATAATACAATCTGGAAAGCAGGATAAACAGACTTGTGATGTTTTTCATATATTTTGCATCATCATTTTTATTTCTATTCTAGAGATTTTTTTTTTTAACAGCACTACCTGCAAAAAATTCTACATTAAATTACTTCTATATAGAAGTTCTTTAATTGTCCCTTGTATTTTGGTTTTGATGTTTTACTGATTTCCCCCCTGCATTTTATACTCTATTTTCTTAAATCTTGTTTTATTTTTTTTTTCTGCAATCCTTTCCCCAGTCTGATTAGATGGACTAACTTGGGTTGGATGGCTGTATACACTTTGAATCAGAGAACACAGCTATTAGAGTCTAGACACCTATTACTTTATTGCATTTCCTGTAGAGGAGCCAAAATAGGAAGAAAACAACCTCCTGAAATAGACTTTGCTCCAGTAGATTCGATAAACAAACTCTGCCAAAATATTTGTGATGCTGATTACTGGAAGGCTTGCAAAAGTGAACTAAAAAGGTCACTTGCTGCCTTCTTGTGATGTTCATGACTAATCAGAATGCAGAGTTTGCATTTACAATATCTCTGATCAGACAGTGAGGTCTTGAAGGAGCAAGGACCATTGGAATACATAACAGATTTAATACTAAAATGGTTAAACACATGTCAGTTCAGTGTAAATCAGAGATTTGTGGAGGTCATGCTTTCCTCTAGCTGGGTAGAGAGGCAGTACTCCCATACACTCCCTAGCAGTTGATTTAAAGTTGAATTACTGCTTCAGCGAAAACTGTTAGTACTTTCCCCTTTAGGGTCAGTGCTGTGATGCAGCAGAATACAGATAAGGAAGAGAAGAAAATCTTAAAGAAATGCAAGTATTCTTTCAAAGTTTCAAATTACCCTTCCTGCAAAAGAAGGTAAATCCCATACAGATGGCACTTGTTACTTAAAAAACTTAGGTCACTAACTGAGGCTTTGTAAATCCCTTAGATGATGCCTTACTCAGTGCTTTGACACAGAGAAGTAGCTGGCTGCAGTGTGGTTTTGGACATGCAGAGACATGCAGAGACAAGACATGTAAAACAAGTATAAACCTGAGTTTATACTAGGGCATGGTCCGTGGTGTTCATTTCTCCTGTGACTATGTTGACTGTATTGGCTTGTCAGCCTAACAAACCCCTGAGCAACTTTCAGAGGCTTATGTCAACCAAATTATTCTCTGATTCTGTGACAAAGTTTTTATTCCACCTTAAGAGTAGAACAGGAATGTTAGGAAAACGATGAGGTGGTTATGAAATGTGAATTGATTAAGGATTCATGTTTGAGCAAAAGACATTTACAGAGAATTAACACCATTGACCTTTTAACATAAGCCCTCTGTTCCCTACAGTGAGTTCAGAGTGCACATTTAGCAGGCTGTATGTCTCTACTGTGGTTCAGTAATCATATGGCTGCCTGGATAAAGCAGCACTTGATATGATTTTAGGGGATCTTTGTGAGGACCACCTTAATGTGTCAGACTGTTGCCAATTTTCATGTATGTGATTCATTCTCTTGTATATATTGGCACAGACATAGATCTACATTTTGTTATTCCTGGTTATTTTTAAAAGAAAACTCTTCTTGTTTTCACAGCAGGGAGGCCCATGAGGACCTGTCGGACTTGTAGTGTATTACAAGATTATGAGTTGAGTGGTTGTTAGTGGTGATGCTATTGTGTGTTCACATTTGTACATGTTTTCTCATCTCAGTTTGGCCTGCTCCTTTGATTTTGCTGCTTGTAGCTCTAGATATTTTCTTGACTGCTTGCACAGATCCTTTAAAAGAACTATTTAAATCTAGCCTGCTTTGTTTCAATGATGGCAGGAGCCTGCTGCTGTTCCAGTATATTTGCTTCCATACTAGAGGAAGTAGATAAAGAATGTAAAAGCTGTATTAAACTGATTTTTACACTCATGAACATCTACATACACAGTCTGAATAAAGAAATCTAGATAGCAGGGAAAAGGATTATGTCTCTCTTCTTTTACCTTGCCTACCACCTTACGTTTCATGAGTATACAGTGGATTGTATTGCTGAGGATGGAGGTGAGGCTGCTAATTCACTAGCGAGGTATGCCTACAGAGCTCACTGCTTGTCCACTCCGGGCTGCTTTTGTGCTGCAGGTAACGTGTGAACGTCTGCAGCTGTTGTCTTCCTCCCTTCCTGGCACTGGATTGAATCACTGCACTTTTTCTGAAGAAACCCAGGTGACTGGGAAGTTTGCAAATGTACATCTGTGCATGGAGAGATAGCTCTCAGTTGCAGGCCACTTTGAAGCCCAGAACCTGGTGTCCTTATTTCCCCTACTGAGTGAATGGAGTACAGTTTACTAACTGGACCCTTCTTGCAGCAGCCAGTGTTGTAAGTGTTTTGTAAGATTTGTTTGAAATGAGAAAAAAAAACACCACAATAATTTCCTTTGACACTTAGGAGAGCTGAGAAGGTGGTATGCAAGCTTTCCACAAACAGTTGCCAAGATATTGTAGCTGTTACATGCATCATTTTCACCCATTATTATACCTGCATCATATTAACCCAATATAGATAAAATTGATCATGTCACTGTAATGAATGTTTAGAGTATCTGATAGGTTTTTTTATTGAAAAATTTAAAAACCCATCAAACTACAAAACAAAAAACAGTTGTGGGTTTGTGGTTTTGTTTTTATTTTTGTTTGTTTGGTTGGTTTTTTTAATCCTAAAGAGGACTGGATAATATTTTCAACATTAATTACTAAACTTAGTCTTTTGTGCCCAGGAATTTATAGATATTTATACAAATTAATTTAAGAAAAGAATTAACATTTGGAACTTATTTCTTAAAATCATCTTTTGCTCTATCTTTTACTGTGATCCTGATCTCAGATTTTATCATAGCTGCAGTCCCATTTCAGAAATAATTATTCTTGACTCTACACAATATATAAAAATTCAGAATCAGTCTGTAAGCTAAAACAAAATGTTAGCCTGAAATTTAGTTCCTTTTTCCAGGGTCAAGTAGCAATGCTTCTCTTCCAGTATAGATAAATGCAGGTATTCAAATAATCTAAGCAGAATAAGGGCACTCTTTTAAAATGTGTGGATTTCTCAGTGTTCCTGGGAATGCCTAACCCAGTGCAGTGTGGTGTGACTTTTCTGAGCAGTAACTTCCAGAGAGGAATATCTGGCATAAGCACAGCAGGGTTCTGAGCTGTACAGCTGTGATCCATGAAAAGATCTATGTGGTGAAGAGCTGCTACTGTGCAGGTTGACTTCAGGCCCTTTGTCTTTACATAGTTATCACAAAGATTTGTGAATGTTTAGATTCAAGTATAATATTTTGAAATTTCTGTGTATGTTTAAGAATTGTTGCTTACTTAAGATAATAAATATTATTTAGAAAGCAAGAGGTAGACCAACAGAATTTCATAGACAACGATGTGTATCTGAACCACTTGTGTACACCAACTGTGCAAGACGCAAGGCATTGATGACCTCCTCTCACTCCATCCTTCTGCAGTTTTAGAGTTTTGACAAATACAACTAATTTCACAAAACTACTTAAGGTTGTCTTTGATGTGCAGACCTTTGGAAAGAGTGAATATCTTGTTCTGTTCTCACTGATACACTAATCAGCTAAAGGACAGACATGTGTTTTATTATAAGAACAAAAGACATGCATCTGCTTGAGGGATCAGAGAGAAAGATGCAAGGTTTGACAACTGTAGACTTCTAAACCAGGCTGGACTAAAATGAAATTTTACAGAACAAGAGCTGTTACTGTTGTGATAATCAGTTTTCATCTAAATAACATTTTCAGCAAAGACATCTTTGAAACAGTGACATTTTAATAAGATATCTGCATGTTCGCATTTGCACAATAATGTAGTAGAGCCACAAATGTTTTATTGAGATCTAAAGCCTGATTTTGTTGTATGTCAGGAGAACATAAATGAGATAAAAAAGAAATTACAATGCCAATGCTAAATAATGAAAAATAGTGAGTAGTGAGAAAGCCATCATGGGGTCATATTTACCTTAGATTGACTTGGGGTAAGGCTGCACAAGGCTAAAATGTTAATTTTGTTCAGGTGTACCAGTAAATTGATTAAACTTGTTCTTCAAGAAACATTATTTTTACACTAACTCTATTCTTCAAAGTAATTAACCTCTCTCTCTCTTTTTTTTTTTTTTGTTAAGTTATTATTCCTGAGGTAATTAACTCTACTTTTAATGCAAACTTTAAAAAGATTCACAGAGCCACTGAGTTTTAGCAGTGCTGCTGAGAGAAAAGCTACATCTGCAGGCCAGCGTTTGAACACTGATCATAGAATGGTCCAGGTTGGAAGGGACACCCAAAGGTCATCTAGTCTGACCTCCCCACAGTCAGTATGGACATCCCCAACTAGACCAGGTTACCCAGGGCTTTGTCAAGTCCCATTCTGAATATCTCCAGGGAAGGGGCCTCAACCACCTCCTTGGGCAACTGGTTCCAGTGTTCCACCACCCTCCTAGTGAAGAACTTCCTGATATCCAGTGATATATAGCAACTGACCCTTTGAGAACAAACCCAATAAATCTAATATTTTGTAGCCTCAAAAACTTCATAGAGTGTTTTAGTTGTCATTTCTTATGGAATCTGGCATATCAAAGTACAAACTCCTGCATTTTTGTCCAATGTACTCATTTTGGATTGTTATTCATATTGTTCCTCAGTATGAAATTTTTTGAATCATCCTGTGTATTTCTGAAATATGCTGTCAATCACTTCATGCACATCCAGAAAAAGAGAGACCTAATGAAAACTGGCAGCTGAAAACTAATATTCTGAACTGTCACCAACTAATTAATTTTCTCATTTGTATTCTAACTACACTCCCAACTCACATGGACAGCTGCCAGGGAACTCGACAATAAAATGTTCATTTAAAATTCCTGAAAATAAGAAAATATTGAAAGAATGGGGGGAGAAAAACCCCACAGAGTAATCTTGGATTGAGCAGTCTGGAAATTGTATATTTGCAAGATAACAAGAAATGGCCACCACATTGAAGTAGCCACAAAACTATAGCAATCGAGATTGCCCTGTAGTTTAGATCAAACGGAGCTGCCCTTTGCAACATGTTAGCATAATTTTAGACTTTCAGAATTAGCTGGGATCTTTTTCCTTGTGTCTTTAAGAATATCAGACAAAGCAATTCTTTGTCATGCTCTTAAAATACCATATTGCTTACATTAAATGATTTATATGGAGTGTGATCTGCAAAGATAGTATCCCCCTACAAGTCATTGTTTTAATCTGCAGATACTGAATTCAGTAACAACATTTTTTATATGTACTGATGTACTTAGAGGTGCAGCTAATGAGATGTATTAGAAAACATCTAAGGACCGAATTCCCTAAATACTAAAGGACTTTAGAAACTCCTTGAGACATTATCTGCATCACTAAACACCTGTAAAATTCCAGCACTACAATACATATAGCTATAGATTGCCAGAGCCTAGCTGTGCTCTTACTTTCTGCTGTGAAGTCCCACTGAATTAATTATGCAGTGTATAAAATTTGTACTCATGTATATGGTACTTGGAATTATGCAGCAGTGTTCATCAGGAAACCTGATCTGTAGAATTTCTGGATTGGTAACTTCTGCATAGTGGTTGCTCATGTTGTTTCACTGAGTGGTTAAACGATGTGTTTGTGAGAGCAGCATTGTGCTGGCATCTCGTGTGATACCATAAAAATATACCAACAAGCAATACATAGAAAGGGAAAAAGAATCAACTAACTTTCCTCTAAGATGAGACTGGGTTTGGAAATTGAGAAATTGCTTGAAACTCTGCTAAGAATTGAAAGTAAATGAAATGGAAATACAATATATTATAATGAGACAGATGTGAGCTCATTTTCCCTAGTGCAGGTTCATGGACTGTGCATTCACTTGGACTGCCTGACATTTAAATTTGAGTAAATTCAGTGGTTTATAAGAAAAGCATCTGTTGTTGGAATGACAATAGCAAGATACAATACCAAGGAAAAGGAATCTAATTGTTATTAGATATTGCATTAGAATGTCAATGAAGGGGCTTTCATTGTGTTGAGATTCTGGCATCAGCCTGGATATTAAATTGGCCAGCTCATCAGGGAATATAGCACATTAGTGAGTGATTCAGCTATGACTGAGTGTGTGCATTAAAATGTGTGACTTAGAAAGTTTCTAATGCCATAAATCAAGAAGAGATTTAATAAACAACACATTCATAAAGGGAATATAATATAAATTAATGTGCTTTACTTCCACTAAGTTTAACCTTTAATCACATTACACTCAGCATTTGATTTTTAAATAATGAACATTTATTGTCATGTTTGCTGTCCACTCTTTAGCACAGGTAAAACCTTGGATTTTGCCATATATTCAGCCCGAGCAAGCTGCAAAGCCTACAGCTTCTAGCTTCTGGTTTAGGAGCTCTATTTGGGCATTTTCAGCAACTGAATATTCAGGGTTGCTGTTAATGACTTTTAATTAAAACAAAAAAGCTCTGAGATCATAAACCTGCTGACTTCATTTCCTTTTTCCAGTGCAGTTCAAAAAAGTAATTACTGTACTGCACATACAGGCAAATCTTGTAATATGCCCTCAAGATGCAACTCAAAGTGAAGACTTCTTGTAATAAACAAAGTCAGTAGTGTTTTTCAGTAAAGAAATGAACCAAAAGCTAAAATATTCTTCAAAGCACATTTGAGAATTTTATTTCTGTTCTGTTTTTAAATAAAAATTCGTTAAAACCTGTGTTTTCAGGTTTGGAGGAGGTTAAATGTAAATGCAATTTTATTTTTTTTTATGATTACCTTCTAACCACTGCAGCAAATGTAGAGTCTGTAGTTTTGCCCGAGTCTTTATATCTTGTATATGTACATTTTAGGTGGTTTTTTTCAATAAAACTGGACCAAGACACTTGACATGAAACACTGAGATAGTGTATTAGAGAAACAGAATCTTGGTCAAGTATCAAGCCCCCCCCATTTTATTTTCTCCAAATATCTAAAGCTAGTTTATTATCATCTCCATCATCTCTGGGCCCAAAGGACATTTTGAAGTAAAAGACCTGAAAATTGAAAATACTTTTCTGAGTAAAATCTTGTTCTGATTGCTCTATGATTACAATATTTCTTGGGAAGCAGATGCATCCATTGAAAGCCTGCACTTTTGGTCAGGGAAAGGAAGTATTTATTGAAAAAAAATTCCCAGCTTTGTATTTTTTGTGGAATAATTCTTAATACAAATCACTGCCTATGCCCTGTGCTTTCTGTCATACCTCCAGATTTTCATCATACTGCAGTGGTTTATGCAGGACATATGGCAGTGCCCTGTCAGCCTGGGTATGCCTACGTACTTTTTTCTCCCATGTATAGAATTCTTATTTTTATCTAATCTTAGTACTTTTTTTCATTACTTATTTTTATCTAATCTTAGTACTTTTTTTCATTACTTTACACGCTTTTGATCAGGATTTTCTATGTCCTTTGTTATTCTGATACAACCCACAACTACATGTCCTTTTTTTTTTTTTTGCAACATTCTTCTTAAAAATAGACAAGCTGTTACTTTCTACCTTTCCACTCTCTTGCACTAGTGCTTTTGCCTGAACTCATACTCAGTGAAGAAACTTAATATTTTCTTTAGATTTTAAGAACATAAAGTGTTTCATCTGTGAAGTTGAGGTATGAGGAAGCCTGCTAGCTGAATACCCACTTTACTTGTATTTCACTTTCTCAATTTCCTGCTTGAATATCTAATAGATAAAATTATCTTAATTGAAATCTGTTGTTTCTATAAATTATTTTAATCCACATATATATTGCTTTTGGGGTTTGTATAAAGCTACACGTCTTTAATATTAATTTGAACTGGAAGAACAGGTTTGTGTGTGGTTGCTTTTGTATTATGCCAAAACTGTTTTGGAGGCAGGAGAGAGCAATACTTTTTTTGTACCTATCAGCTAAAAAACAATGTCTGTACAAGGTGAAGAACCAGGACAGTCATTGCTGGAGAGACTAATTTTTTTTTTTTTCACTCCTATGCTTTTTTAATAATTTGTATTTTTACAAGTAGCCTGGAGAAAATGTGTTTAAACCTATAAAACATACAATACTAACTGCTTCTTTCCAGATCTCTCAGCCTCTAAAGCTAGTGGCTTCCTGAGGCAGTGGTTGCTTTTGTGTCTTTAGAAATCTCATAGGATTTCTCTTCTCTGACCTGGCCACCTTCTTTGTGAACTGCTATAAAATATCAGCGTGTACAATATCCTGTTGCAAGGACATCTGCAACCTGACTACTTCTGTGTGAGGGACAAAACTTCCTTTTAGTTGTTTATAGCCTTCCCCTTGCCTGTGTTTTGGAAGAGGCAGTGAGCAGGGGACATTCCTCCCTACCGCTTATGAAGGGCTCCATGCTGTATTTTGAGGCTGTATATACAGCTGAGATACGAACACTTGAAAGATGTTTCTAGTAGACAAACAGGGCAAGATTTGCAGGATGGGCTCTGATGAGCACTGTCCTCTCACATGAAAATCCAGTCAGGAATCTTACAACAGCCAGAGACTGATTTTTACAAACATTACCCAACCCCTTGTCTCCAATATGTACACCCTCCTGGATGTTTTTGGGTTGGTTTGTTTGATTGTTTTTTGTAGGAAACATGGTAGTGAGTCTTGACAGAAAACCAATTTTTTTGAGATAGTCTCAAGGTCAGCATTGTGGATCACTTCAAGATGATCATTTCATGCATAGGAAATAGCACTGAGGAAAGCTCAAAGGTTGTTTTTCACAGTGCAGGCAGCTTTTCTAACCCCTAGACTATGCTATCTTCTCAGACCAGTAAGATGTAGTATCTTGAGCTGTAAAAACTTCTGCACTGCAGAGAGGAAAGTCTGTTTGCTTCATTGCAATTCCAAAATATAATTATCTGGAAAGAACAACCACTGTGTCCCAGTATTATACCTTCCATTTGCACAGACAAATAAAAATGTGAATGTCTTGTACCTTGTAGTACCCTGCAACTACTTGAGATTTTATTTGCCTCTTTTTTTCCTTTTTTTTTTTTTAAGAGAGCAGAATTAGTCATTAATCTAAAATGCAAGTGAGGAGGTAAAAGATGCAACTATGCAGTAAGTATTCATATCAGCCAGTTTGTGAGGAGATTAATAATATGGTTGGTGTTTGATAGACACTGCAACATCTAGAAGTAGAAAGAAGAGTTAGAAAATGAAACCATAGATGGATTGTACTGACATTTATTATTTATGTTCTTGTTTCTTCATTTCTTACTCATTAAATCAATTGAGAATGTGCATCCCCACGTAAAAGACTCATCTGTAGACTAACAGTGTTGCATTTCATCACAGTGTAACCTACGAAGATGGAGGACTTTGGAAATGCGTTTTGCTTCTAGGGATGTAATTTGATTCTACTGTAACTAATAGAGGTGGTGTGTACTCCAGCAATGCAGCACCTGAAGAGCAGACAGAACACACAGGATAATTCTGCTGTGGGACTGCATGATGATGGATGTTGGTTCATGGCTGGGGATTGGGGAAATGAATATTGGAATTGCTGAGTAATACAGCTAACTGCTACAACTGCTTCTTGTCTTTTCCACAGAAACAGTACTGATAACCACACTTCATTTTTCATCTATGTCTTGATTTATTGAAAATATTGAGATGGTATTAGATTTCAGGCAATAATTACTGAAAGAATACTGATCTTGTTCAAAAGACATTTAAATATAGGAATTTTGTATTAGATTATTTATCATGACCTTTGAACTGAATAGCAAGCAAACTTGAAGACCTTTACTAGACCAGACAGGATGGGTTATCTGGAAAATTTAAGTATTCTACTTAGGAAAAATACACATTGTATGTTTTTTAAAATGATGGTGATGCTGTTCCAATTAATTGTTCAGATGTAGCATCTCACCTGTTCATGCTCTACAGAAATGATTTTTTTTTTCCTGGGGTTTTCAAAATGTTTATTAGATTAGATTTTTGGTTTCACTTGAATATGTGGGTTTGGTGTTGTTTCCAAGGAATACTTCTTTACCTTTTCTCCCTTTTTTTTCTGTCTAACCCTCATCCTAAGAAACTGAGAGCCAGGAGAAGCTACAAAAATAACGTTTAGTATCTGTACAGCTTGTGGAGATTTTTTTCTTTGCACGTGAGGAAGAGATTTTTAGTGAAGATATTTGGATCTTTTTATCTTCCTATGTTGAAAACATTTTACTCAGCTGGACTACATTTTAAAAGATCTGAAATGCATGATGCAAACTATGTGTTTGGTTGCTGCACATATGGACTAGTCTGAGCTCCTAGAATCATGTCCATAGTATTTTAGTAATATCTAAGGAATAAATACATCATTGTCAATTATTTAAAAGTGATAGTAAAGATTTATAAACACCTTTGAAAAAATAGGAGCGTGCCTAGGACCAGTGTTAGAAAGTGTAGTCTCAATTTTCCAGTAGACCAATTTATCATAGATCAAAAGGCATTGAAGTTGAGTAATCCCCTTAGCAGGTATTTTGGATACTGTTGTCTCTAAGAGCTTCTGCTTTTCAGAAGGTGATGTGACTGACAGCAAATTACTGCTGTTGAACTGATTTCTTTTTTAAAAAGAGCCTGTATTGTTTAGGAGGAATGCAAATGTTAAAACTGACTTTTTGTAGTTAAATACTTTAACTGAAATTCAGTAATGATTCTGGCTTTGTGAACTGCAAACTTCTTTGCACTGGATTTGCCCCACAAGTGATGGTGAGGTGAGCTTCCCTGTGCTCCCATTGTGATGAACCCCATCTCCCCATAAAGAAGGTCAGGCTTTTCTTACTGCATCCTTGGTCTTTCTGGGGCCTGCCAGCCAGGGAGGTATTTTTGTATGGAAGAATGCAAGGAGACCACCAAGATGGTGCTTATCTCTAGCTAATGCATAGCTGCTTGCTGTTTCATAGGGCTACTGCTATGTAGAAGCAAAGCAACATCTCTTTTTATGCACTTATTCCCAGACATACAGAATTCACTATTTCCCAGTAAATTATGCAGTGCTCAGTCTTATTAACTACTCACTCCCTGCTTTGCTTCCATAGAAAGCAAGCTCCATTAAACATTTAATGGTGTTCAGGGAAGAGGAGGTAAAAACAGGCTGATAGCAGATGTTGTCTTCTTGACTTCACAAATTCTGTTAGGTTCAGTGCATATAATAAAGTTGGCTAGAGTCAGATAAAACCAAAAATACTCTATCTGTGTTTTTAAGCAATGTCTTTATGGTTCTATTCAGGAAGAAATTAAATATCCATAACATATTAAGTAGTGGTCTGCATGTAGCTGTAAGATAAGGTGTGTATTTACTAGAGAAATGTATTTACTGGAGAAGTTGGGTCAACTGTCTATAACTTCATTTTCTAATTTTGCATTAAATGAGAGAGAAGCAGTATTTATAGCTGTCCTTTCTTTAAGAGAATAAAACAGTTGCAAGTGAGGAATTAGTTGAGATGTTAAGGACAAGGAAGAAGGTACCACATAATGTTAGCTTATATTCCTCTGTTTTTAAAGGGATTTATAAATGTGTCAGAGTCTGAAGCAATAAGTTTCAAATTACTTTGCTAGAATGAGACAAAAATGGGTTTAGCAGTGATACAATAGGCAAAGAGTATTGCTTATTCCAAGAGGAGGCTGGGAGAGAAGATATTTCAGGCAAGCATGCTGGATCTGAAACAATGCAGTACCAACAGACATCACTGTGATTTCAAAAGTATTTAGAAAAGACAATAAACATTGCAATAATAATTGCAACTAAAGTTTTACTGAGTATGGAGATTCTTTTGAGGAGGATTTTGGAAAAAATGACACCTTGGATTTATCAAATTGAGCAAATGAGAAATTTGGAGCTTGAATGTATAAAAAGTGAAAGTCAGTTTAGTAGAGAGGTTTAAAAAAAACAACAGATATCACAACATCTTTACTAGCACGGTTAGCAGCAAGCTACTACATCTAGTGTCTTTACTCAAGCAGTAAATTGTAGATAAAAGAAGATCTCATGACAAGTGCAGGATAACAGTGGGATCAGACCCAGCCATCATGGGTTCATGAAAGGCAGGTCCTGCTTCACCAACCTTATCTCCTTCTATGACCAGGTAACCTGCTTAGTGGATGAGGGAAAAGCTGTGGATGTTGTCTGCCTGGACTTTAATAAAGCCTTTGACACTGTCTTCCACAGCATTCTCCTCAAGAGCTTCGTGGCCCATAATTCAGCCATATGGACTCTTTGCTGGATTAAAATTGGCTGCATGGCTGGGCCCTAAGAGTTGTGATAAGTGGAGTTAAATCCAGCTGGTGGCTGGTCACAAGTGCTGTCCCCCAGGGCTCAGTATTTGGACCCGTTCCATTTGATATCTTTATTAATAATTTGGATGAGGGAATCGAGGGCACCATCAGCAAGTTCACAGATGACACTAAATTGAGCAGGAGTGTTGATCTGCTTGAGGGTAGGGAGGCTCTGCAGAGAGATATGGAGAGTTTAAATCGATGGGCTGAAGTCAAGGGAAGGAGGTTTATCAAGACCAAGTGCCAGGTCCTGCACTTTGGTCACAGCAACTCCAAACAATCATAGAATCATAGAATCAAGAAGGCTGGAAGAGACCTCAAAGATCATCGAGTCCAACCTGTCACCCTAAACCTCATGCCTATCTAAACCATGGCACCAAGTGCCATGTCCAATCCCCTCTTGAACACCTCCAGGGATGGTGACTCCACCACCTCCCTGGGCAGCACATTCCAATGGCCAACCACTCTCTCTGTGAAGAACTTTCTCCTCACCTCCAGCCTAAACCTCCCCTGGCGCAGCTTGAGACTGTGTTCTCTTGTTCTGCTGCTGGTTGCCTGGGAGAAAAGACCAACCCCCTCCTGGCTACAACCTCCCTTCAGGTAGTTGTAGACAGCAATGAGGTCACCCCTGAGCCTCCTCTTCTCCAGGCTAAACAGTCCCAGCTCCCTCAGCCTCTCCTCATAGGGCTTGTGCTCAAGGCCTCTCCCCAGCCTCGTTGCCCTTCTCTGGACATGCTCCAGCAATTCAACATCTTTCCTAAACTGAGGGGCCCAGAACTGGACACAGTACTCAAGGTGTGGCCTAACCAGTGCTGTGTACAGGGGTACAATGACCTCCCTGCTCCTGCTGGCCACACTATTCCTGATGCAGGCCAGGATGCCATTGGCTCTCTTGGCCACCTGGGCACACTGCTGGCTCATGTTCAGGCGCCTGTCAACCAGTACCCCCAGGTCCCTTTCCACCTGGCTGCTCTCCAGCCACTCTGACCCCAGCCTGTAGCTCTGCATGGGGTTGTTGTGGCCAAAGTGCAGCACCCGGCACTTGGACTTGTTGAATGCCATCCTGTTGGACTCTGCCCATCTGTCCAGCCTGTCAAGGTCCCTCTGCAGAGCCCTTCTACCTTCTAACAGATCAACACCTGCTCCCAGCTTGGTGTCATCTGCAAATTTACTGATGATGGACTCAATCCCCTCATCCAGATCATCAATAAAGATATTGAACAGGATGGGGCCCAGCACTGATCCCTGGGGGACACCACTAGTGACAGGCTGCCAGCTGGATGTGGCACCATTCACCACCACTCTCTGGGCTCGGCCCTCCAGCCAGTTCCTAACCCAGCACAGAGTGCTGCTGTCCAAGCCACAGGCTGACAGCTTGGCCAGGAGTTTGCTGTGGGGGACAGTGTCAAAGGCCTTGCTGAAGTGCAGGTAGACTACATCCACAGCCTTTCCCACGTCCACCAGGCAGTCACCTGATCACAGAAGGAGATCAGGTTGGTGAGGCAGGACCTGCCCTTCCTAAATCCATGTTGGCTGGGCCTGATTCCTTGGCCATCCTTCAGGTGCGCAGTGATTGCCCCCAAGACAATCTGCTCCATGATTTTCCCTGGCAATGCTACAGACTTGGGGAAGAATGGTTGGAAAGCAGCCTGGTGGAAAACAATTTGGGAGTGCTGGTGAACAGGTGACTGAATATAAGCCAGCAGTGTTCCCAAGTGGCCAAGAAGGCCAATGGCATCCTGGCTTGTATCAAAAACAATGTGGAGAGTGACCATGCCCCTGTACTTGGACCTGGTGAGGCCACAGCTTATGTTCAATTCTGGGTGCCACAGTATGGGAAAGACATTGGGGTTCTGGAGTGCTTCCAGAGAAGAACAACAAGGGTGGTGAGTGGTTTGGAGGGCATGTCATAGGAGGAGCGATGAGGGAGTTGGGGTGGTTTAGTCTGGAGAAGAGAAGGTTAAGGGGAGATCTTATTGCTATCTACAACTACCTGAAAAGAGGTTGTAGTGAGTCTGGTGTTGGTCTCTTCTCTCAAGTAATAAGCAAAAGGATGAAAGGAAATGGGTTTAAGGTGTGCCAGGGGAGGTTTAGATTGGGTGTTAGGAAAAACTTTACTGAGAGAGTGGTGAGGCATTGGAACAGGCTGCCCAGGGAGGTGGTAGAGCTGCCATCACTGGAGGTGTTCAAGAAGTGTGTAGGCCCTTCAGGATATAGTTTAGTGGTGTAGTTGGGTTACTGTTTGACTTGATGATCTTAAACATATTTTCCAGCATTAATGGTTCTATGATTCTACAATTTCTAGCATGATTGCATAGTTTATAGTAAATTATCAGTACTTCCATAATCCAAATACGAAGTTCCTCACCTGTCTCATCGAGGCATCGATCACCTTTCAAGAAATCATAGGAAAGGAGCAACCCTTATGTCTGGTTGAATTATTTGTTCTAGGATCCAGCTATTTATTTCACTAAATTGATGTTTATATTCCCATCAGTTACTAATGCAGGAAGAATTTCATAGTCATAATTACACAAACATGGAGGTTAATTTGCATCTTGATATTTTGTCCTTGTAATGATTCATCTGGTAAATGCTTTCTTACTGTTTTGTAAAATCAGCAAAATTAAAATGAAATAAAAAGATGGTAGTCCTCCCTTTAGTTTCAGCAGTATAATCAAAGGTCAGCAGATGTAGATAAATACTGGTGGCTGATAGGTGAATAGATGTTTTATTCTACAATAATTTGACTTGCTTATGCCAAGAAATATGGTATTGATTGTTAAGTGTTACCTTGGTTATAACAATTACAGCCAGCTGTACTTTTCTCAGGAAATTTAAGGAGAAAAATATCTGGTGTTGAGACACTGATTAAATGAAAGTTTTCTGCTGAAAATCCCATGAAGTCTTTTGAAAACCAAACAAAACCAAACCCAAAAGTATTTTGGAAAATAAAATGTTGCACTGGATGATTTCCTATAGGGCATGTGATTTCTATGAACAATGTACTGATATTTCAGGCTGCTACTGCCCCTGATCATCTGAGATACTACCTACGTCTCAAAGCAACAAATGTTTGGGAACCTGGTGAAAGAAAGAATTGGGTTTTGTTTGTTTGGATGGTAGAAAATTAAACCCGTGTCCTGGGCCAGTACAGACAGCTCTCACAAGCCCCCCTCTCCCCACACAGACGGGAAGGAAAGTAACACAAAAAAAAACCCTAAACTCTGGGTTGAGATAAAGAGTTTTACTGGAAATGATACAATGCACAAGGACTTTAGCCTGTCTGTAGAAAAGCACAACAAAATGCAGAAGCAGCAGCAGAAGCCAGTGACCTTCCCCCCATGCCTCAACCCACAGCCTGTCCAGCAGAAAATGCCAATGGCCTATACCCAGAAACCAGAAGCAGCAACCAGTACAGGAAGCCTCTCATGTCACAACCTGAACTTCAAGCCCCATGACACTTTGCTCCAGCCAGCACTTTCATTTTGAAGCTGGCACAGCAGCAGCATGGGATTGCCTATTAGCAGCGGATTCAACTCAACCCATGGCAGCATACTAAGTGATCCCAGTTTTTTCCCTTTGGAGGCACTTAATTAGATGCATTTGTTAGGATCTCTGGCACAGTCTTCGTATGCTTGATAGTTAAGAATGTATTATAATTAGGTGCCACATCATGAAAGCTCTTCTGCCATAGACCTTGATGGTTATTATTAGATTGCAAAATTAATTTACAAAAACTAATGCTAACCAGGCAGTTGAATACTCTTTAAAATTCCAAAGAGCAAATGATTCTCATGATAACACTTGTGTTGTCATAATATTCATTAATTTTTAAGCAATATACAAAATGTTGCAACATAAAAAGATGATCTACTGTGGTAAGAACATAAAACCAGTCTTGAAGCACACTGCAGACAGTGTGTTTTTTAAGTAACTTGACTCTTTTACAAACTGCACATTTGGGTTATGATGCTTGTCATCGAAAGCACCTCAGATTTAGCAGGGGGACACAATGCAATTAAAACAAGAAAATAGATTGTTAAGTAACTGGTAGCATTCTCAGGTGATTGGGAAGCTGACAATCCGCAGGACCTGATCCTTATTGTCAGATCAGCTGAAGAGATACTGCATGAAGTGGCTGTCAAATTACATGCTTTAGCAGTCTTTGTAATTGAAATGGTTGCACATAATAACTGTATCATGTCTGGGTACTCTGTATCTAATGCAGTGTTGGAATGAGTTTTCATTTTTTTCTCTATATTTCTCGTTCCTTCCTTGAATGCTAGAGTAATTGTGAAGAAGTGGAATATTATATTCCAATAAGTGATAGAAAGTTTGTTGTGGTGTTGTTAATGTTATTTGATTGACTTTAGGGATATTTTAAGAAACTTATTTTTATTTCAAGACTTGAGAATTTTACTCCAAAATACCAAATGAAAGATTACTGAGGTGGATCTGAGGCAGCTGTGACAAATTGCTGAAAGAAATAGAATCATAGAAACACAGAATACCATGTTGGGAGGGACTCCAAGGATCAACTGGTCCAACATTTCTAGGTGATAGTGTAGTTTAAATAGATAGCCCTGTACCCTTTCAGGTTGAGTCTTAAAACTGACCCATGTAGGGGAAGCCACCATTTCCCTTGGGAGATAACTCCGATGTCTAACTGTTCTCATGGTGAAAAATTTTCTTCTGGATTCTAATTGGAATCTCCCCAAGAGTAACTTGTGCCCATTACTCCTTATATTTTCCATGTGACTCCTTGTAGAAAAGGAGTCTCCATCATCCTGGTAGCCACCCTTTATTTACTGGTACATGGTAGCAAGGTCTCATTGAAGTCTTCTCAAGTTCTCTCAGCCTTTCCTCACACGGCTGGTCTTCCAGTCCTCTGATCATTCTTGTGGCTCCTCTCTTGATGCTTTCCACCCTGTCCATGTGGGGATTTTGTACAGCAGCTATGATCATGGCTGGGGTCATATTTTCCTAGCAGCTTGTGAACATGATTATTAGTGGCCATTTTTCTCTGTACCTCTTTGGAGAGAAAATGGTAGGAGAAGGCAATATATGATAGATAATTATGTTTTCCATCTCTGAAGAAACTGATTCTATGTAGGAGAACACACACATGTGACAACAGCTGGAGGGGTCAGAAAGACCTTGTGCCCATCCACACATAGATGACCAGGGTCTTTTACTCATCTCTGATTATTCTACTCCTGCTGGAAGAAGAAGAGAGCAAGCCTTGATGCACTTGCTCCCTTCCCTGTGGGTGAGTTATTTTATATACTCTCCTTTCCTAAACTTCTCTAATGGTGTCAGAGGTCTGCATGACCTCTAGCAGATGGCTGTGAGCAAACCATGCCTCTTGGGCTCTAATGCACAATCTTCAGTACCTACAGTGCATTTCTTAATATGCTGTGTCATAATTTTGGGGTTGCTTTTTTCTTTCCTTCCTAAAACTGGAAAACGAGTGCATTTAACCGTGAAAGCAGGTACAAATGTATTCCTGTTAGTGGATAATAACAAAAAGTCAGAGAGATTAATGTGCTGTTACTGTTTATTCAGTACTGCATTGCTTGTGACTAAGTGCAATGGATGAGACCTTCTTTCTGCCTCATTAAATAAGTTAATCATGTAAATCAGGAGGAAAAAACATTTTGGATAACATGAGTGCAGGTTGAGATAAGCACTTTTTACTACCATGTATTAAAGGAAATTTGACAAGATACAGGTGTCCCAGCTACAAAACAATAACATCAGTCTTTTTTTTTTTTATCTCTAAAGTAAATGAAAACAAAATTAAAAGGTCAAACTGGTGCATGTTTCAATCAGGACTACATGGCCACTGCACGGAATTTCTTTCAGAAAAAGAAAGGAATTCTTAAGCATAATGGAAGTTCTTGAAGTAAACAAATTATAATGGGCATTCTCATAGATTCAGAAAAAAAACCCATCAACTTTTATGGCTTTTAGACTGTAAATAAAAATTATATATTTTTTAATAAAGTAGGATTTACTAAAACTTCTAGGTATTGCTTTCTTGGCTTACTGGAAAAAAAAATGTGCACAAGTTTGTACTACCAGCTTGAAGCCAAAAGAATGAAAAAGTAAATTAGGACATAGTCTTGACCTCCTGGGAAGGAACGGGAATAAAACTTTTTATATTAAATCAGCAGTGAGGTGGTAGAGAAATGTAACTCTCAAGATTACAAGACAAAATTAGGAAAAAAAACCTACCTTATCTGAACTTCTGTCCAAACACCTTTCAAGCCAAAGCTGAGCTGTTGAGATGCAGGAAACTTCAGGTTCTGATACATGATTCTTATTAAGACCAAGTGGTTGCATTTAGTGATTATAGATGGAATGGAAAAAAATATTCCAAATATTACTTTCTTCAACTTGAGAACCACTGTAAATCTCTCTTTTTTTATCACAAGGTTTTAAATCCAGACACTTGAGATAAAGAAATCTTAACTTTAACTCCAAAACAAGGATAAAGTGACCATGTAGATAATTGTTAGAACTCGAATTAAAGGATATAGAAGGATATTGCAGAAATATTGCTTTCCTTCCTTTGTTTTCAATTAAAGAATAAAGTAAAATCCATTATCTTTTTTTAGAGATGGAAACAGTCACAGGGGAAGCAAAGAAGGAAGCCTGTAAAATGATATTGAGAAAATGCCAAGACTTTATTAGTTAGAAGGAAATGAGTATGGATCTAATGCAGAACTTTCTGAAATCAATGGATGATATTCATTGGTTTCAGAGATGTTTGTATAAGGCTCAGTGTGGGCTTGAAGTGATGTTACATAATTAGACTCCTCACTGCTGTTTAACCCAACAAATTTGACTTATACTTAATTGTTGGAACAAACCAGACATAAAACAAAGTATTAAAAAATATATATTATGCCTTTGCATTAGACTTAATCATCGTTTGAAATCAGAAACATTTATTTTTAGGATCAAACCCTATTGTTCTATTTGTGAATGACATTGTAGCAGGTAGAAGTTGAGTATTTTTTTTATTTTTAATCAAATGTATATACAAGTTTGATATTAAAACCATTCATAAAAGTAGTTGTAATGAATTTTTTAACCCATGTTTGCAATTTCATAATAATAATAGATCTAAGTGGATTGTGCCACAGGTGAAACTGAGAAAAATATATATTTAAAGTTGCATCCTAGATTCAAGTTGGTACTGAAGGCTTTGTTATAGCTGTCTCAGTGTGGCATGGATGCATTGGGTTGGGGTAAGTTCTCATTTTGCAGTGTTCAGCTGCAACGTGGGCAAAGTCAAAGTCTGAGTGCAAGCTGGGACCAACCAGGTATCAGCTCCCACTTTGTATGATCAGATGAATCCTATTTTTTCTTAATCTAATTTTGCTGAGATTTGGATTTACCCTAGAAGAGGACCTATAACCAAAATAAATACGAGATGGGATGGTGTAAGAACTGCTTTACTGATGACAGTTCTCTTCCTGCTGATAGAAAACTGACCAGAATGCCTGAACTTGTGAGATTTATACTTCTACATGCACAGCTGCTGGCACTTTGACATTCCTGAAACTAATTCTTTGCTTTATTTCATCCTTAGTGATATTTCTTTTACTGATAATTGAAATAATGTACAACTTTATTTTTTACAGTAAAAATAGGCATATTTGATTACTTTTTATTCCTATTGCTATCCTGTAGCAGTGCAAGCTGTAACATAGTATATGGCTTACAATGACAGAAAATTATGTTTTCAATTTGGTAAATCGTTTTCAATTGAAAATATTATGCATTCCTGCATAAGACACATTGCAGTGTAGCAGACTGTAAGTATTAGGGAAGTCCTACTATATTTGAAACAACATAATTAACACTCTTTGTTTATGATAGGGAAATAAACAACCTAGGCAGGTCTTTTGCAGTGATGGATAGCATCTTTATTAAAGAATTAATCTAGATCTCAAACCAGGATCTATCTAGTACATAAATCAGGGGCTTGTGGTTGCATTTATGGTTCCTTTTACAACCTAAGTGTTAAGTTTATTGCTGTGTAGCCCAATAATTCATTGTTGAGGGTTGCCAAGCCCCATTTTCCCTTCTCTATTCTCTCTGCAAATGGAGACAGTTTTAGTTCATGATACCATCACCGGTTTGCTCTATTCTTAGCAAGTAGCTTAAGTTCTGGCTGTCTAATGTTAATCATACCTTTATTTAGGACGTTGAGAGTCTGCTCATAAAATGTGTTTTTATATGTTAAGTATGTAGTTCCTTCAACTTGTATGAAAAGTTAAGATTCCCCTGCCTGGGAACTCCTATGTCAGGGACTTCTGCATTTGTTCTTCTGAACTAGTCAAGTTTGGAATAACAGAGGGACTGCTGTAGTGATTTATTAGCTTGTGTTTGGACATGATGGGCTTAATTCAGGTATTTGGTAGATGCTATGATCCATGAAAGCTTACCTCGGCACCTGTGGCCAGCATCTTCTCTTTTTTTTTTCCTACTCAGTATTTCCCTGTGCGTATTACAGGTGCTTGGGACCCCCAAAGGATATTTCCTTACCTGACTCAATTGTAAGATAAGCAATTAGAACACAGAAGATGTATATTCAAAGCTGTACTTCACCTTTCATTGATTAGTGGGAGATCAGACTTATGGACTATGTCAGATCATTATGTACATGCATCTGTGGTAAAGCACAATCAGTGGACAACTTGCAAAATCCTTTGGGGCACTCCTAAAAGCTTTTGGATGCCACACTTGCCCGTTTAAAATGTAGCTTGTGATAAGGTTTGTTTGAACTTTAATATATATACATATATATATTTGGCTGTGAGCAGACTATTAGATTAATCACTATAGGAAGTTATTTATGGTTTTATGCTTTGATGTGCAATGGATTATTATATCTGAGGCTGCTGTTTAAAGAATCATCAGAAATGTGGGAGATAGCTGCTACTGAAAGGTCACATCAACTTCAATTTCAGATTTTCAGCAAATGCATGTAGATTCATCTTCAGAGATTACATTCCTCAGATTGGAATGTTTCCAGGACAAACCTCGCAGAGTTCTAACTTTAAAAAAAAATATAGATATAGATACAGATATAGATTAGTAGTAGTAGTGAAGTGAAAGCTAAAATTTTAGAAAGCATTTGAGAAGCTTGTTTACAAGATTCTCAGACAGATGCTTCTGCTCATTAGGAAATGCCAATATAGAATTTCCATGTCTTATTGATCTATAAAGATTGCAGATACGTCAAGGAGATGGATTATATAGCATTAACATCAGTGGAAAATCTGCAGTCTGCATAATCTCCTCAAAATACATACCATCATCTGCTTCTCATTGAGACCTTAGAATAAGTTTGGTCTAAAAAAAAAAAAAAAAGGAAAAGAAAAATTCCTTTTTATGGTACAGTTTTTTCTTCATATTTAGTTTCAGGAAGGCAAGTGAGCTAGTGAATAGCACAAGTAATCTGTCATCTGTGAAGTAAATTGTAAAATAAAGTGTTTTTCAGCAGAGATAAGGGAACAGGTGTTTGTTCTATGTAGCAATATTACTTTCCAAGAATATAGACATAGGATAGTGTTAATATTTTTAATTAAAAAACAAACAAACAAAAAACCACAAAAAACAAAGTCATGGTTCTCAAAAATCAATAGCTTTTAAGATTTTACTTCTTGACATCCAACAAAACAAGGCCCAGATTTCTGAAATGAATAAGTGAATTTTTGGATAAACCAAGCTAAATATCATTTATGATCTGAGTAAAGATGTGCAGCAGTATGTTATTTTTAAACCACACCTTTCTGTTTTTTCCACATTTTTCCAAGATAGAGCCTTAGTCATATTTCTCACAGCTCACAGATATTTCTCATCTTCTGAATCAACCTACAACTTCTTCAGGACTTGTAAAAATACAGTGACCCAGATCTTAGGTTGCAACTGAGGCAGCAGCAAAGCCAGCTCCTGGGTTTTCATACTGAACATCAGATATCACAATCTTGATACTACTCAGGTCTCATGTAACACCACTTTCACTGGGCTGATTTCACAGCTTGGTAAAACAAAGGCATAGTCCTGTATTTTTTCTTACACATTGCTGGTTTTCCCCCGTTGCTAAGTATGAAGCAACTTAGGGACCATTATAAGGCTTTTATATGTTCCTTCAGATTATTCTCATGCCAATTTTGTGGTTATGGGGCTGTTAATGCCATCATGTAGCACTATATAAAGGTGTGAAGTTGTAGATGTGAGGGTAAACCTTCTAAAGATGAGGATGGTGAAGTACTGGAAGAGATTGCCTTAAGAGGCTCTGGAGTATTCCTCACTGGATATCTTCAAAAGCAGATTAGGCAGGAATTATGGACATATAGTTGATCATGCTGCATCTCCAACGTTTGTCCTAGGTCAGTCTTTTCTGTTTTCATCTGTAATTTCTTTTATTATCAAGTTTTTCATGGGTTTATAAATAAAATTATTACCCTTTAATCATTTCCTCTAATCAACTTTATCTTTTTCTAATATTTATTTAACTAGATGATGAATCTTGGTGTATATTTTTAAGCCTTTGGAACACAAAGATAATAAATCATTCCAAGATGGGTACTGGAAGAGTTTTAAGGGGGCTGTCAGCACTGCCAGCACTTTCAGCCTAAGTTTTCAGCAGATTCAGTCATCAGAGACAACCTCACAGAGTATGAAAAATATGATCTGGGAAGGAGGAATGCAACTGGAAACCAACGTATAAAAGGATAAATAAAAGGAAGATAGTGACAACCACTAATAAGACCCCAAAACACCCCCAAACCTGGTATTATTAGAGCAGCATTGCAGGAAAACATGAAAAATGAAAGTAACTGTATCTTCTATAAAGATCAGCTCTGGGAGAGAACAGATTCTCCCTTTGTCCTTAGTGAGAGATTTTTTTAATCTGGAGGGAAGATGTGCAAGGGATTGCACATATGAACCTACTGAACTGGAATGCAGCAGTAGTGGCTAAATAAAACACCTCTGGCTGGCAAAATGAAGAAAACCAAAGAACTATGGAGAGGCAGCTATGGAAATGGTACTCCATGCCTCTACTATGCAAGTCCTGGTGTACAAGGTTCCTTTAATGTAAGAGCTCTCTGCAGTAACAGCTAGTTTCACTGAAGTTCATTATGGAATCAGTAGATGCTACTTTTATAACTCACCTCCCAAAAGAATATACAAATTTCATAATTTCCAGGAACATGCTGTGAGACTCTGCTTCACTCCAAAGTATCAAATTTTCCTGACAGATAACTCAAAAAATCTATCAGTTTTTAAAAATGTGATTCATTCCTTCTTTGTATATTTTTCTCCAAGTTAATTGTCACAGGGCCTTCCTTTACTTGCAGCATGATGATGAAAAGCAGTGGGAAGGAGGTCAAAGAAAAGTTATACCAGGTATAACATAACATTAATACTCAAATGGTTCTATTTTCTTCTGTTGCTACATTCTGCTTGCTGCAGAGGAAGGACATGTGGGAATCTGGGGAGCTGCTCTGTTTCCCTGGCTGACATCAGTGGTCGTCAAGGCTAATTGGTGTGGTGTGTAGTGTGCTTTGTCATATGCTCTTCCTTGAACTCATTCTGGAATGAGTGTCTCTTTGGCAGTGGGAATGGAGAGTCTGCTCAACCACTATGCTTTAGAAATGCTAAAAAAAGGCAGAAGCAGCCTTATCAAACAAAATACTAGAGGAGCTGCTTCTAATCCAGTCCTGTGGAGCATTCAGACTTTCATTGCACTTTGTAGTCAAGAAGCTACAGGTTTAAGAGGCAGCATCAGATCTCTCCTCATACATGGTACTGTCTCCAGAATTGGTTGCAGGTTTTGGTGTGATGTCACTCCTAGGGGCCATGACCTGGATCAGCTAATGGGGTAAATGATCTTGGGGAAGTAGGTAGGTTGTCCATTGTTAGCTAATCTCTTTCTTTGGCTGTTGTCTCCTGAATCTATCCAATCTTTTCCCACCGTGTTTCTATATCACTGGGTGCATAAAAATGTCTTATTCTTTTCCTTTGGAGATTTTTCCTCAGAAAAAGGGCCTGTTTATTATAATCTGACTCTTTTACCTTCTTTTTCTATAATTTGGCTCTTTGTGTCATTTATAAAAGAAATCCTTTTTCTCCCTGATAGCATGCTTGGTGAGTAACTTTCAACTTCATCTCTAGCATATCACAAATCCTCTGAATTCACATCTGCTGAGTGAGCATCAGGAGTTTTTGTACTTCACCTTGATTTTACAATAGCATTGACCAAATACAGTGGGCTTTTGTGTCAGATGCCTTCCCTGGATCAGGTAAGATGCTGTACTTACTTTGTATTTGTACGGCAACCCTTCTGCTTCCTGGTGATAAATGATTTCAGCATATTGAAATATAGGTAAATTTGAAAAATAACCAGCCTCCTGTTTTCTAAGAACTGGGAATTTTAATAAAAGACAAAAGTGATATGTTGTAAAACCTTGCTGTACTGAAACTAGACAGCACTAAGGCTTGCATAAAATTATCCACATGGGTATTTTAAAAATGTTCAGTAGTGTGTTTCCTTGCCTGTTTGAGAAAATAAATCTCTTGATTCCAGAGTACCTTTTTTATATTACTTGGAATAAGGTATGTGATAGTTCAAGCAATGTTATCTTCAATCAAGGAAGGAATAGCCTTTTTTTCCTCTAAATTAAAAAACCCAAACCAAACCAAAACAACTAATGTGAAAGCATTCCTGATGGAAACTGGTGCAGTGAAACTGTAATCAGCAAATCACACCTGCCTAAAGTGGTTTTAAAACACTATTTGTTTTAAATACTATTTGCCCAAATATGGTTCACCCTGATCACCATTCTGCAAGAGGGTTTTGTTTTCGGAGTCAGTCTGGCATGCAGGCAATGCCCCTTTTGTGACAGGGTTCTCTGGAAGCACAGGATCCATCTGCTTGAGATTTACTGTAGCAGCAAGACTATACATAATGTTAGTGCAAACTGTAAATAATACATTAGTTTGCAACATAATGGGCATTATGTAGGGAGCTGGACAAACCAGGTGGTGTAAGTCCAAAGGAGGAAGAAAACTTTAGTAGTGGTGAAGGCTAGCAAATAAGAATTTCTTCTAGATTAGCAGCTACAAAAAAACTCATTACATTCTTTGGATTAAATAAAATTACTACAATTCTTTTGTAGGAAGCTGCTTTAATTGCTATTTTGTTTCCGTAAGTCACTGCACATATTATATCTTCTCTAGAAATTCTCTTTGTTTCTGGCTTTACCTCCTGGGGGTTTAATTTATCAGACTTGTCATTTCTTGAATACTATCACAGATTGAAATGTACAGTAGACACCTGGAGGCTCTTACTTTTTTCCATCCTTGGGCTTCATAGAAATAAGACCATCTGGCCTGTAGGTCTGGAAGCATCAACATTCACTCATTAAATGTGTTTGAAGCCCTCACTTTCAATTTGCCTCATTTAGCTACCTTAGGACTGTAGATAGGTGGTCTGTTGTTTTCACCTATTGTTTACAAGCAGTTTAAATGTGTCTGCCCAAGTAGAGGCAAACATCTCCTACACATCTTCATCTTTGTGTCATGTTAGTGACCACTTGGCTATTCCTGGAATAGGAATCTGTGCATAAAGAATTGTGACATTTCCAAAATGTCTGTTAACTGCTTTCAGAGATGTTTCTCAAATAGGAAGCCTAAAGAAGACCCTATTGGGTTATTGCAGTATATCAGAGGTTGGAAGGGACCTCAAGAGATCACCAGGTCCAACCCCCCTGCCAGAGCAGGATCACATAGGGTGGTCTGCACAGGAACGTATCCAGGTGGGTTTTGAAAGTCTCCAGAGAAGGAGACTCCACAACCCCTCTGGACAGCCTGTTCCAGTGCTCCATCACCCTCACTGTAAAAAAGTTTCTCATGTTGAGATGAAATCTTCTATGTTCAAGTTTGAACCCATTGTTCCTTGTCTTATCACTATGAACCATCAAATAGAGCCTGGCCCCTTCCACTTGACACCCACCCCTCAGATATTTATAGACATTGATTAGATCCCTTCTCAGTCAATGGGTGCTTCTCATAAGACATCATTGTGGGTTTAAGACTGAGTGTCAACCACAGAGCAGAAAAGTCTTCCATGCTAGACAGGTGCAGGAAATTGTAATCTGTTGGTATTTTATCCCATAAGCCTTGCACCTGCTATATAAACAGGTTGCAGAGTCAATGGGTCCCTCTTCTGCCTCTCTTTCCCCTCCCAGCACTGATCTCTTCTCTCTTGCAGCGTGGTGGAGGTTTGCAGCCTGGCTTGGTCTTGGCAAAACTAGTTAGGCTTAGCTTGGGGGGGTAGGGAGGAATGGTGGGAGGTCTGGGGGACATTGAAGTCTGCTTTGGTGGAAGGGTTTTGGCTTAATGAGGTCGTTGTAAGCTGAAATGTGAATTTGGGTGTTTTGCCCTTGTGTAAACAGTGCACATATTTGTAAACAGTATTTCCACTTAAATTTCCAGTTCTGTGAGGAGAGGTTTTTTTTTGTTTGTTTTTTTTTTTTTACTCCTTTGGGGAGGGGTAAAATATCTTTCTGTCCACTCTAAAAATAAGACACACATACAGTGCTACAGAGTTTGCTCCCTGTATCAACTGTTACTAAAAATCCCTGAGGAATGAGTGCTGCAAACATTTGCCATATCAAACAGGGCTGAGGTGCCCCTGCATTACCTGCTGGACTTGGAAAGGTGAGTTCAAATGAGTGAGCTCAGCTCTCTGTTTTTTCCTGGGAAGGAGCACAGTTTTCATGCTGGGAGGGAAAATGTATTCTAGATTGTCATATTACAGAGTATCCCCAGGAGAAGTCTGATCCCAGAAAGGAGCCTTCTTGTGATTATTAACAGTGACCTGCCTGCCCATCAGAAGATGGTGACAGGTTGTAAAACCCTGTTCTAGTTTGCACACACTGGAAATGCTGACAACAACTTATTGTGAGCTCAGCAGTGATGTAATTGTGCTGTCTTGCCAATCTACTTTTCTTCTTCTTCTTCTTCTTCTTCTTTTCTTCTTTTCTTCTTCTTCTTCTTTTCTTCTTCTTCTTCTTCTTCTCATTCTTCTTTTGTTCTTTTATTATTCGTCTTCTTTTCTTCTTATTCTTCTTCTTTTCTTCTTCTTCTTCTTTTCTTCTTCTTCTTCTTTTCTTCTTCTTCTTCTTTTCTTCTTCTTCTTCTTTTCTTCTTCTTCTTCTTTTCTTCTTCTTCTTCATTTCTTCTTTTTTCCTTCTTTTTTTTTTTTTTTAGTTAATAAATGCCTTTTAAAACTTTGCAATAAAAAAGGAAAAATTCAAAACAGAATGCCAACAATTATTTGCTTCCTCATGTGAACAACTTCGTGTTCAGTGAAGCTAGTTACAAGAGCAATCATTACAAGCATTTGGGACAGACTTGCTTCTGTTGAACGTGGTAAAAAAGAATTATCTCCTACATAAATGACAACGTGCTGCTGTGATGTAAGCACGAATAACAGTTTAGCTTAATTTGGAGAACCTCAGTGTGAAGTTTCAGCAGGAACTTCTCTGGAACACAGATCAGAGCGCATTTACAGAGGTGAGGTTTATATTTTCAAAGCAGTAGGACTGCTGAAGATGACAAGTGCTGTATGCAAGATGTTGGGATGTGAGGAGACTCACTGAGCTGCAGGCAGGTACAGTTAGGCGTGTGTCTGTGTCTCTGAAGGACAAAGTTAGGTGTGTGTCTGTGTCTCTGAAGGATGAAGCTGATCATTTCTAGTCAGTATCTGCAGACTGGTTTTTAACCTTCATTTTTACTTCCTGTGGTTAAAAGTCATGCTCATCTTGCAGAGACTGCTTTCCACAGTGACTCCTTCAATTAATTGGCTCCTTTCTGTATAACTCCACCTAACTGGTGCCTTCAAGGTGTAACTGATCATAGGTGAAGTAGATTTATAAATGTAAGTTCACACCAATACATTTGAATGTTGTGATTCACAGCCAGGGTAGTGACTTTAATAGATAGGAACACTTAGAGAGTCAAAATAAACGTTGATGTTCTCTTCCTTTCCTCATTTTGCCTGAAATATATTCATCACATGTATCATTTACTCAGAATAAAAGTATATATGCCAAATGTTTGGAATGTAACACCCATTCCTGTCTGTTTGCATATTTCAGGTCTGTTTTGATATAATTTCTTGCTGATTATCTCATTTTCACTGTAGGGAGATAGATCTCAAAATTAGTATTCCATGATATGATTCCAGCAGAAGGTAAAATGCACCATGACTGTATATAATAAGTATTATTGGTTTCATTTTTTTGAGTTGTTTGTAAGTGTGGACCTAAATTATACACCTTTTTTCTGTAGAACTTGGAGAAAGTGGGGGAGAAGGTAAACCTGGGGAGTTTGACCCTCATCTCCATATACTCCTTCAACAATAGCTTGATGTGCCCTATGGGTCAGGTCTGTAGGCTCTGCCCAGACAGGTCCCTGCTGTGTTCTTTGAGAACATGTACTGTACCAGCCATTCTTGTCATGGCATCAGGTAGTCATTAGGCCCTGTGAAAAGATCTGTGCCCTCTCCAGAGAGATATGACTTCTCCATCCTCTGAAAAAAGCCATGGGCAGGGTGCTGTGTCCTTCAGCCTCAGACTGACTGTGGTTCATGACAGTTTTCACATGAACAGAGTAAGCAGGAATGTGTGATGGGGCAAGCCTGTAAGTTTACTTAGTAATTTTGTTTGCAAATCATGCAGCCTGAGTCAAGAGTCTCTTCCTAGTCATTCTGCCTTTTGCTGTTGCTGTACATCTGTTTTTTTTCTCCTGTGCAACCTGTTGCTGTAAAATAACTCACACACTTGGCAGAGAGGTCTCTGGGGAAATGTGTAGGGGAGGGCTGAGGTGAAAAGGTGTCAACTCCTCCTGGTGCACCAGATGTCAAAAGCCTTTGCCCTTTACTTCCAGCTTCAGTGAAGTCTTTCTTTAAGCTGCCTCCAACTCCAGCAGGCCTCTTTGTACAGGAGATACCTATGCTGACTGCCAAATTGCAATTTTATTTTTTTCATCCTCCTTGTCTAGTGAGCTATACCAATATGTGTTCTGGGAAGCGAGGAAACAAGCACTTCTGCAGAGAAAGGATTCCTGTTTGTACAGCAGTGAAGCAGGCAGGCTACATCTCTTGCTGGAGCCCTGGAAAAGGTTCCCAGCAGATCAAAGCACTAAGCTGAATGAAAGCAGTCATTTAACCCCTATGACTTCCTTGAGGGCTCCCTAACAGCATAAAATTTGTTTTAGTCTGTGCTGTGATCATTTGGTACCTAAATGATCTGTGCACCTCAGGCAGCAATGGTGAGGTAAAATTACTGAAATGGAAACCAGGGGCAGAATGCTACATTGGCTTAAAGAATCTACCAGTGTCTCCTTTCCAACTGTTTGTCTGGAGTTTGAAAACGAAAGGATAAAACTAGTTTACTGAATTCCAAATTCCTGATAGTTATTGCTAATAAGCATTTATTGAAGTAATGCATGAATGGATATTTATAAGGTTCAGTCAAAACCAAAGTTTCATAGTTGGTTAGAGAGAAAGCATAAAGTATCAGTACTACTCTCTAAAGAGGAGTTTGCCCTAAGGGAATCTGACGTATGAGTGGCATAAAACGAAGCATGTGCCTCCCTGCAAACTTCAACCATCCCTAACCACTGTGCCTGCAGAGTACAGAGCTTGTTCTGCCACTGCTATGCAGCTCGACCATACCAGTGCTCTGTCTGAAGTGTCTAAGGTGTGATAGAGTGGGGTATAAACTTGATGTTGAGCCAATTTGCACATGAGCAGTCATGCCTCCAAATACCCTAAAGCTGACAGATCAGTGCTAAAATAGCAAACTTACCTCAGTGAGCCTGTGAGGTTGAAATTTCAACTGGAAAGCCTAAAAGAAACCGTAACCTTTTGAATTTTGCATGTTCTTTTTCTGCATCAGACTCTACTGTCTCATAGTTATTCCAGGGAAGACTGTACCAAAATAATTTTAATCACATCAGTGTGCAACCAGTGGTAAAACAGAAATATATTTCTTAGAAACACAGCATTGTTTTAGCTTTAAATCAATTCAGAAATAACTCTAATACATAACAATACACAATCCATCTTTTATTGCAGCTTGCTATTCTAAATGTGTATCAGTTTAATGCATGCTTTTAGCAACTGCCTATATTAACATGAATGAGTAAACAAGGTTAGGTCAGTACAAACACTGTCTGAATTTCTATACTTACTACAAGAGATATCTGAAATACAGTAAACAACTGTATTGGGCTCATTTAGTCTTCCAGGCAATAATGAAGGCTGACTGGTGAAACCATTCATTACATAGCAAACTGTTTTGTGTAGATTTCATCCAGCTTCAGCTGAGAAAAATCCTAGAACTTGGTACCCTACTTCCAGTACAAAAGGGTAAGTTAGAAGTTACTGTACTAGTGCCAAGTTACACCAGCCTGAACCTGGTGAGGAGGGACAGAATAGAGCCCTCTCTGTTCACTCACGCTTTATGAATGTGAGCAAGTATCTTGCTCTGTTTTCAAACAGAGGAAGAAAAATGTGCTGTTCACTGTGAGTCTGCAAATCTGTATGAAGTGAAAACTGCCAGTTTCTATTTGCAGTATGAGATGAGATAAAACTCCAATGAGCACAAGCCTGAGAATTCAAGTAATAACATGACTGATCACTGCTATACAGGAAAAACTCAGCTGGCGTATAACATTAATTAGATTAATCACAGCAATAATCCTGTTGGATAGAAATATGAATAACAAAGAGCAAATAACAGAAGCACTCATTGGAACTTAAATCTTTTCACAGTGGTTTTCAACCACACTTAGAATTGTCATAGAATCATAGAATTGTTAGGGTTGGAAGGGACCCCAAGGATCATCCAGTTCCAACCACCCTGCCATGGGCAGGGACACCTCACACTAGATCAGGTTGCTCAGAGCCACATCCAGCCTGGCCTTAAAAAACTCCAGGGATGGGGCTTCCACCACCTCCCTGGGCAACTTGTTCCAGTGTCTCGCCACCCTCATGGTGTGAAACTTTTTCCTAACATCCAATCCGAATCTACCCATTTCTATTTTTTTTTCCATTCCCCCTAGTCCTTATCACTACCCATCACCCTAAAAAGTCTTTCTTGTAGGCCCCCTTAAGACACTGGAAGGCCACAATAAGGTTTCCTTGGAGCCTTCTCTTCTCCAGACTGAATAGCCCCAACTCTTTCAGTCTGTCTTCATAGGATAGGTGCTGCAGCCCTCTGATCATCCTCGTGGCCCTTCTCTGGACACTTTGCAGTGTATAGGTAAAGACAATGCAATGTTAGATACCTGCTAGTCCTCCTGAGCATGAGTAGGTATCTAAAAGTTACCCTGCAGAACAGATGCAACTTTATGTATTATGTAGACTTAGTTGCATCCTAACATTTCCAATTTCAGATCAAACTTTTTCATGCTATACAAGGCTGATGTCATGAATGCCTTAAAATAGGACACACCTTATTGTAGTGTGTGGTAGTTTAAGTGCTGACAGCATTGATTTATACTCTATGCACTCTGAAAGGTGATTAACATTTTAAGATAATATCCAAATCAAGTTGTTATTTTTATATCCTAGCAAATGAAAATTATGAGGCTCTTAAAAACCCCCTCAACAACAGGCTCATAAAGGGGATAATGAGAGAGACATTAACTGTTTATAAAAGATAATATCTCATGCAAATTTGACATTATATGCCTTTGCATTGGCTATGCAAATATTAGGAACTTTTGTAAATGTCTGCTCCTCAGTCAGCATAAGGAAATGAGCTTCATCGCCATGGTTTAGCATTTTTCCGTGGCAATATGGAAGAGCTAGACTACACTCTTGGTTTTGATCAATGCTGAGAATAAAAGGAAAATATTAATCCTTATTTCCAATGTACTTCTTTGAGGTGAAAATTGGTTATGTAATGCTTGCTAAATTATATGTTTCAAATTATAGTGAGAATGCATCATACAGCTAGTTTGTCATTTCTAAAATTGTGGTCTGCTCACATTTACTCTATCAACTGCACAAATATATCTGAGACTTAAGGTAACTACAGAGTGGCATGAGGAAGATTGAATATTGGCATCTTTCATTTAGTGAAATGCAACAAGACAATGCATTTAAGGGTAGCTTTCAGTAGTATTTTCAGTAGTATTTTTCAGCTGTAGTACATATACGTGACAATTGACATAGCTAGATAGCATGGTCTGGAAGAGAATCAGACATGAATTTTCTTAAGATGTGGTAGACCTTGCTTAAATTTGTCCTGATGTCAAATAGAGATGCCAGTGTACAAGGGAGGCAGGATTCCCAGAACTTCTGGGTCATCAAAAGCAGTCTTCTGATGTGGTGTGTGAATATATCACCTAATCCTTTAAATAAACTAAATAAACACCATCTGTGAACTGTTCTGTTTGTTTTGGATTTTCTTGGGTTTTGTTTGGTTTTATTTGCCCCTGCTACTCTCCTTTCAAGGCTGTTTTAGGACCACTCTCTTCAAATCAAAATCATCTTTTAATGCTCTGCCTGTTCAATTTATACCCATTTGTTCCTGTGCCAGTATTATACTTTAGATTAAAAAATGTCTTTTCCCTTCCTGTTGTGTCCCTGAAGTGCTTTCTAAGAGCACTTTCTCCAAAGCCTTGTTTAGTTAGGCTAAACAAGCCAGGATTGAAGACTTTCCCTTGATTATGATGCCTCTTTCCTCTCTTCAGGTTTTAGTTCTTTATATTTCAACACAGATAAACAGAGTTGTGCAGAGCCTTTGAGGCAAGGCTAGTGCATCATACAATTCTGCTTCTAACTGGCTGTATCTTCTGGGCAATGTTTCTCTGCATGCACAATGCATTACTTCTTTTTTCCTTTTCCCTACTTCCTCCACAGCTGACCAGTGCTTGATCCCGTGCCTCCTATGCAGTTTCTTCAATATGCTCAGTTTAACTGCAATTCATGCTAGTCACTACATTCATGGCCTTGTACTCAGTGCTATTGTATTACCTTCTGTACTCATTGCTTCCATTTTCAGTCATACCATTCTTCTTGTGTGACAGCCCAATTCACTTACACATCAATGGCACTGCATATTTGTATTCTCATCAAAATCCATAAGGACTTTACCTGTGCTGACTGCACACCTACCTGTGCTGCTGCTGCTGCTGTATGGAAGTTCCCAGGGCTCTGCCACATCCAGCTCCACTGTGCCAGTTTTAACAAGTGCATTGCTTTTTGTTTGTCCCAGAGCACACAGAAACTCCAGATCAAAGTTCTGTTCTTCAGTTCTTCTACAAATAAAAGATCGCTGCAAAGACTGACATATACTCTTGGGGTAAATTAGTGGGATGCCATAACACAGGACAGTGTGACTGGCTTTAGGGAAGTTGCAGAGTGCTGGAAATCCATGTACAAATTTGGACTGGGAGTTGTCTTTCAGGTGCACATCTTGCCAGCCTGCTTCCAGGAGGGGATCTGCTGCTTGAAACAAGGCACACTTCAGCCAGACAGTATGCATTAAACATCCCTAATCAGCACTGGCCACAGCACAGACAGTTCCCTTCTTTAAGGAAAAGCCTTATGTTGTACATTATCCATAGAGACATTCCCTATGCCATTGCCTTGCATGATTCCTGCTGCGTACAGATGTGAATGTAGTGGCTTTAAATCCACCTGACTGCTGCATTATGTCCTTGAATCAGAAGTCTGCAGTGCTCTTAGCAGCATTATGATAGCTATTATTTCCTGCTTCCCAGTGGGCTACCATTCATTCCAATCCTGTCAAAGCCTCCAAGTGTCAAATCCAGAAATTTAACATTCAATTAACACTCTGACTTGTTCAGGAAGCCTTCTACAATGGCAATATGCTGCTTGTGTATCATTTTAAGATAACAGTCTGTCTTTGCTAACAACTTGCTGTAAGGTGTGTCACAAAGGACAGGTGAATTGAAGCTATAATTATGTATCTTAATAAAGCACAACCCTACTGGTAGTTTACCTAAATCAGCATCTCATGATTTAGAACAATCTGTCTTGAAATGTGTTATTTTTTCATGCACTACTTATGCAGGAGATAATTTCTTCTTTGTCTGCTTTAATGTTGGTAAGAGTTACTACTACAATCTGCTCATGAGTCTGTGTGATTCGTATGCCTTGGCCTTTGCACCAGCCACTGTTTTTTGTGGCAAAATCCCTCTCCCTGTGGAAAGATTTCAAGTATCTAATGTATACGTCTAAAATATAAAGGATGTTGGTGTGTTTCAGCTAAAAAGAGCTTCAGAAAGTCTCAGAGAAAAGATTCAGGTTCACAGAGTTGAATTTCAGGCAGTATGGGGTTCATATGTAGTAGTAACAAGCATAAAAAATTCCAAGGCAGAGGATGAATTTGGGCTTACTTGAGGGTGTGAGTATCTCTGAGCAGATCAATTCAAAACAAAATCTCTTTCAGCTAGATGGAGTTTCATTGCTTATTTTCCAATACCTGATTTGCATTTCCCCAACCTGATTAGGTCGCTTAAAATTCCCCCCAAATGCCAGATAAGTTATTTGAGGAAGATGCAGTCCTTAGCTGGGGAGAGCAAAGGTGGAGAGAAATCAGGTAATTAACAGGCCTGTGAAAGTGTGGGACTACCAAATTATTTTCTTGTCTAGTCTTGCATGAGAGAGCTATGTGTGGAGATGCAAAACTGCTGCAGTTCTACTGGGGCTGGTGGAGACTGACAGGGAATTTATTATTTGTTCGGTACAGCTGATTGGGATGTGGGTGTAGGAGAAAAAGGACTTCAGAAAATGATCCCAACATTTCACCTGAGGTTTCACATTTGCTAGAAGCTTAAATTCAACTGTGTTAAAAACATTACCATTTCCCATCTCTTCTGTCAGAATCTGTCAGTGCCTGTGTAGGCTTTTACTGTTTTCTGTCATGCTAGGTAGTCAGCTAAGATGACTGAAGTTTATTAGCTGGCACTGGCAAAATAAATAGGAAAAACATGTAGTAAAGCATGTTTTAAATACTATGAGCTGTACAGGAGTGCATAGTAGGAAAATGCCCTGAAGATCCACCATTTTGTTTTTTCCTTGACACTTCTCACCTGTTTCTGGATCCTACAAGCAGATAAATGGACCCAGAATAGCCAAATGCCTTTCTGAATTCTTTGAAAAGGAGTAGGGTTTACTCTGCCTCTTATGACAGTGGTGACTCACTAAGAGTGTTCTCATTTGAAAGGTCTCTTTCCTTCTTCTCCTTCTTCTACACCTTATCTATTAGTTGAAGAGGGATAATATTCCTTCCCCACTGAAATACAGCAGCCCAAATGGCGTGTTTGTGTGAAGGTTTTCTATTCAGTATTCTTGTGACTCTGTCTTTCAAATGCCTTCTTGTATTTCTGCACAAAATTGAGCAACTGAGCATTTTTATTATTTGACATTCTTTATATCAGATAATGGAAATTGCCTGATTGGCTTACTCAAAATGCAGATTATACTGGGAAAGAAAAAAAAAAAGAATTTGGCCTTAGGTTTGATGCATAAATAATTTTTCTACTATTTTTTTCAGTACATTTGTGTGCAGCTGTTAGACCTTGGGAGATTAGGAAAGTGGTATTTGGGCATTTCACTAAAGGAGGAGAGCAGAAACAGCTACTCTGATTCTAAATTTTAAAGCAAGCTTTCCCATTCTTTTTCTTAGGTTTCTGCTGATCTGTCTTTTCTACTGGGTTTCATGTTGTGGATAAAAGATGTATGTATTAAACCATTAAAGAACACTAAAAATCTTCCAAAATCTGAAGGTTATAAGCAACATAAAATTGTATTGAATTGGTTTGTGTCCAAAGTAGTTTGATTGCAGTTCCCCACTCACTATATGACTACACTGACTTTGAGCTTAAAATGCGTTACCAGTTTTCAAGAATTGAACACATTAGCCTGTTAAAGTTTGTGGTTGAAACCCATCTCTACTGAAGAACTGAGCAGTAATATTTACTGGTGGCCAGGACTTCAGGAAAAGAGAATTATTTTAGTAAAAATGCAAATCAAATCCTACAGAACAAGAAATTGGATTCTGAATGTACTCATTTTGGGCTTAACAGTTCTTCCTGATAGGATGAATGTGTTTCTATCTGTAAGACTCTGTCTGCAAACTATACAAACACTCAAATTAGAGAGAGATTTCATGGTGACTCTCTTTTTTTTTAATATTTAAAGTCCTTCTCTCTGTAGTATCCTAAGATATTACAAAACTTTAGTGTGTGCCCAGCAGAGTGCTATTGTACAAAACCTGCCTATCTATGAGATTTTCCAAATGCATGTGTGAGTAGAAGGTAATACGGCTGGCAAACATTACACTAAATGAAAGATGTATGTATATAAAGAGAGATATGTTTGAAAAAAAAAACGTCTTTAATACAAAGATCTGCATTGTGTCACCTGTGGACTGGACCTCCGAAAACATGTCCAGATTATAATCAAATAGTGCTGCTAATATAATGAAGCTGAGAGACATTCACTGTAAGGGAGATTTTGAATAATGAAATCACACAGGAAGTATAGATTTATTTATTCTTAGCTTTAATTCCAGTTGCAAACCTTATTGCAATTTCCAGCTAACACTGTGCTATTAGCAAATACAACAAAACAAGTAGCTCTTGACTGAAGCTGTAACTCCAGCTATGGTCTGATTATTTCATGGAAATGTAACATCAATATTTAATTGAACTGACTCATGCTGAACTATTTAAAATGAATTAAAAACAGTGATTCCAATAATAATTGAATTTACCCAGATTATAATAGTTCGCTTGTCATTGTTTTCCTGAGGGAAAATGAACTGTTCTGTTACAGTTCTAAATTGTTCTGAACAGTTAGCATAAATATATTGTTATTGTATACAAAAGTTATTGAATTATAAGATGTAACAAATAAAATAGAAACTAGTCTAGAAGAAACAAGCAAGCAAAAAAAGTACAAAGCACCAGAACAATAAACAGAAACTTCAAGCTGTTTTTGCTAGAAACAAATATAATTCTAAAGCATGTTTTTGTCATTTTTCTAAAACTGAGAATGAAGGACACGAAGTTCAAAGTAGGTGAATATAAGATGGAAACTACTGTAGAAAAGAATGAAAAATGAAAAGTTCCCTGGGGACTCTGTAAATTATTCTTGTCCTTCGGGGAGGACCAAATGCCATTGTATTGTCAATGAGAAGAGCTGGGATTCCTTAACTTCTGAGAGCAGTTCCCATGAGAAGCAGTCCAGGAGTATGTTCACTCACACAAATGAGCACCGAGAGGCTGTAGCTGTGAAAGGCTTCCCACTGCTGGGGTTGTGACCTGTTTAGAAGGATACCAGTAATGAAGAAATGCTGGTATGGATTTCAGCTCAGTCTGTGTAGGCGGCTGGAGCTTCTGTATTTCAACATGGTCTAACAATCTATGCAGAAGGTCTTTACAGTCATTGATTCTTGCACTATCTGTATCAAAACTGTCTTCATACAGGAGCTACAACTGCACTTATATTTCTATTTATACAAGGAAGATGTCTGTTTAGCATCTATCTGAGTTTTGTTATGGTCATTTGGGGTTAGATTCCTCTAGTATTATGGCCTATTTAAAATAAGAAGGATAAGAAGGAAAGAATGTGGAACAGTTCTGGAAAAGATTAGTAAAGCAGAGCATAACTACAAAAGTGCTGGGTGTGAGCACAGAGTCATGGTCAGAGTGTATTTACAATCACAGGAGTCATGCTTTCAAATAACATTAAGAATCCTCAGCAAACTAAATTATTATCACTGTCTGCTCTCTTTAATATATTACCTGTGTGCCAAAAGGCTGAATAAGACCATCAGAAAGAATCTAACATTATTCTCCCCTTACACTCTTGTTTTGAAAACAGTATGCCTCAAGGGCATGAGCATTACTTCAGTATTTCTTTTTACTTTCATAAGGTGAAGAGGAAAGTCTCTCCACCATGGTATATTCTAATGCCTAACATATCACATTAAAACTCAAACCCAAGGAAATACAGTTTTAAATAGCCAAATCATTAGTTATATTAGGTGTAGGATACAGTAAAGTAAGTGCAAAAGGATGGTCTGAAGATTCAAAATCACAGTAAATGTTGTGGTTTTGTGAGAATGATCAGGAACTTTTGAGATTTTATCTGTTCATAAACTCCAGACTACTTACTCAGATGAGTCTGATTTTATTTTTCTTCATTTTTAAAAACAAATAAGTGAACAGGTGTACCATTAACCTATCACTTTTGCCAGCAATTTATTCCCCCCAAGTATTGAAAGAGAATTGAACCCAGAGGAATGAGACTCAATATTTTATCCACACCCTCATCATTTATGTACCAGAATGGATTAAATATTAATCTCTTAATACTCCTTAATGAAACAAGAAAGATTTTCAGAAATTAGCACTGTTCAATTGTCGGATGCCACCTCGAAAGAAATGCTATTTGTTAGTCAAAGCAGGTTTTACTCATTGCTGGGTTTGAAACCAGACTGTTTTGTTTCTCCAGGACAAAGGACTGCTGCACCAGCTGGAAACTGTATGGTTTAATGCTTGCAGATAAATGATATGAGTGGTATAAGGCTTTCTATCAGAAACAGGCACATCAGCAGTTTGGAAGTTGTTGATAAGTGATCTTCCTCATTTGAAAAGTGAGGTCAAGGAAAAAAAGACACATGGGATTCATAAAAGCAGTGAAATTAGAATACAGAGGAGAACTGGGTGCATAAATCATAGCCTGCATGCTGTGGATTCTTCACTTATATAGAGGAAGTGAATGATGGAAGAGCAGTGATGAGCTTTGACTCAAAAGCAGTAAGATCTTCAAGAGCAACTGAGATTTAACAGTAAAAACAAATCAGTAAAGATTTTTGTGCTTTCCTGTGATCTATTTTTTGTTGTTAAAATGCGGTGAACTTGAGTTTGTGTGAGCTCTGAAGTTAAAAAAAAGAAATATCTGGAAATAGCAGACTTGCCTAAATATATGAAATTGCCTAGAAACTTTTTAATAAGTAATAGGGAAAATTCTTAAAGGTGCTTCTTGCAGGAGGAAGAAACCTGTGACTGAGCTGTTCATGGTCTCCTTCACTTATCGGCCATGGAGCTCTTTGCACAGAGAATAAGGAATAACAAATCTGTCACAGAAATAATCTTGAAAGAACACAGCTAAAAGTGTCTGCTAAGTTTATCTTATTTTTATCTAACCCTGGTGTGGTTTTGTTTTGTTTTTCAATCAAGTTGTTATCTAAAAAATGTGTCTGTGTTCAGACTAATTCATGTCAAACTGAAATGTTAGCTCTGTCTGCCTGACTTGATGAAGCTGTTTTCCCAAATAAGTTTTGCTAAAAATGAACAAAAGATTTTAGATGAAATGAAAAGGAATTGGAGTCCCTTGGAACTGACTATGCAGCCAGAGGAACGTTTAGTGAAGGGTGCTTTTACTGTTCCCAAGTCTTCCTGATATCTGGCCAGCCTAACTGTAGTAGGAATACTGAGAATATTACTAGAGCATGCCAGGAATTTAAAAAACAAAACAAAACAAAACAAAACAAAACAAAACAAACAAACAAACAAAAAAAAAAAAAAAACAAAAACCCAAACGAAAACCAAACAACCAAAACTCCAAAGTGTAAATATAAATACAATGTACATCTTTAAATATTGCATCATATTTTAGCCACCTAAATCAGCACACAAAACCCAAGCAGACACAGCCAGACCTATGTTATCTGAGCATCCATCATTATTGTTATGCTATGTTAATATACCACCCAGTGATGCACTACTTTCCTTCCTTGGGGATGTATAATGCAAATAGTTCAGTCTTTAACCAAAACTCCTCTGTCAGAAATGTAACTTTCAAAGACTAGACAGCAGTGGGATATGTACAACTGCTTGCCTTTTCATCTCCATCTCTAGAAATATCACATGCAACTTCATTTCCCTTTTCCCGATCTTTCAGCTAAATGTCTTACTCCTGAACTTTTCCTGCATACAGCTAAGTTAAATAGATAAAAATAGCATTTGTGTCATAAATAGCATTTTCTAATTATATTGTTTTAAAAGATAATAAGTACAGAAGTGTGACTTCTAATATTTTCTTATCTGTTATTTATAAGAGTGAACTTCCTAAATATAGCATACTGGAAAATAATATTGTTCTGGAAGCAAAGGAACAGAAAATAATGAAGTAGCAGATAGGAAAATTCAAATTGCTTATGCTGGAAAAGAGGCAAGGAAGGAAAAGAAAGTGAAGCAGGAAAGTTTCTTATGAGTGATGATATTTGCAAAAAAAAAAAGTATTGTTTGTTCCTCATGTCACTGAATTAAGCAAAATGCTGTTTGCTATCTCAGAAACATTCCCATGTTCTACTTTGAAAAAAATCCATTGCAGAATGAGTTATACATTCATAATCAGAGAGTTCATGAGCTTGTTCCACTGCTCAGTCAGATCAGTCAGTTTTTCACCCTTCCTAGACCTAATAACATCAGGATCATTTTTCTTCAGTTGCAGCCTGTCTGTGAAGGCACAGCAGATATAATTTAAGCCAGAAGGGAAGTGTGTTTATTTCAATGTAGGAAGACATAGAATGCCAGTGTTTTACCATTAGATAATGTGACATATAAATCTTCCCCTACACCAGATCTGGAAAGGAGCACTGTCTCACAGAACCTGGGCTGTGGGAAAGGCTCTGCACCACATGCTACTGAGTTGGATAAACCTTTAGGTAGTAGATGTTTGCTTCAGACTCCTTACTGTTTGTTGTCTCTAGTGGACAAGGAGAACAAGATCTGGCTTTAATTAGAAACAGTGTGACCAGCAGGAACAGAGAGGTGATCATCCCCCTGTGCTCAGCACTGGTGAGGCCACACCTCAAGTACTGTGTTCAGTTCTGGGCCCCTCACTACAGGAAAGGACATTGAGGCTTTGGAATGTGTCCAGAGAAGGGCAAAGAGGCTAGTGAAGGGGGAGGAACACATGGCCTACGAGGAGAACCTGAGGGAGCTGGGGTTGTTCACTCTGGGGAAGAGAAGGCTGAGGAGAGACCTCATCACTCTCTACAACTACTTGAAGGGAGGTTGGAGCAGGGAGGAGGCAGCCTCTTCTCCTTGGTGTCAAGCAACACAACTGGAGGAAATGGTGGCAAGCTGCACCAAGGGAGGTTCAGGCTGGATGCTAGGAAATGTTTCTTCACAGAGAGGGTTATCAAACATTGGAATGGTCTGCCCCGGGCAGTGGTGGAGTCACCGTCCTTGGAGGTATTTAAGCAGTGAGTGGACCTGTCACTTAGGGACATGGTTTAGGATTGACCCTAAACTGGGTGGAAGGTTGGACTGGATGATCTTTGAGGTCTCTTCCAATCAGATGTTTTCTGTGATTCTGTCACCTCACTAATGAGTTCAGGGGCTTCACTTTGGCAGTAAATATTTATAAATTTAAAAAAAATATACCTCCATGTCTTAGCTTGTAATATAAAATGCATAAATAATAAATCTGAAAGGCTGTTTCCATGGAACTCAACTTTCTGCTGCAAAGTTGAGCTTTTTGTTCTCATATTATGATATGGTAGATAAATAGAATTTTATTCTGATTGAGCTGTAAGTTCCTTTTAAAAGGTTCATCAATACATGGACCTTGTCTTTGCACTAAAATAAAATTTATTGGGCAATGAACTCTGTTTTGAACTTAAATGAGAAAATTAAGATTTTAAAAGTTATGTCTATCTGCAGATGTAATTAATGATCAAAGATGCAATTAAACATTAAAGGAGTTTTAAACTTTGTTGAATAGTTTCCTTAATGAGTTCCTAATATTAAGAGATATTAAATAACTTTGAGAAATAGTTTAAGTAGGCAATTGCTTTTGCCAAATGTAATTCTTTAACACATATTATTTTAAATCAGAGAATAAAAAGTATATACTAATGGGAGAAGTCCAAGATTGATCAGTGGCATATTTTCAATATCTATTAGCTATTACTGAGCTGTTAGACTTAGAAAAATATATATGTGATGTTGGCATGAGTACCAACACTGTGTCATTATCATAGGCATGATAAATTAATTCCTCATTTTGCTTTGAAATATTCCCAGATAAACTTTGTTCAGTGAAATAGTGCTTTAACTCAATATGTAGACTAAACATTTAGTGAAGCAGAAGCTTCTCTTTTTGAATTATGGATGACTGACTGAAATGTTTCTAGATGACAATTTTTAATCAGAAAAATGCAATTTTGTGGGAACTGAATCATTTCAACAGGAATATGTCTATTTCAATAACAATTCTACAGGAAATGGCCATCTTTTTTCTTCTAATTTATTTGTTTCATTTTAGGAAAAAAACCAAAACCCTGATAAAGATAATGTTTATGATTTGACTTCTGAGGTTATTCTCTTTTGACTTTACATTTGCAGAGCACAGTTGTACTTCTTACTACAAAACCCCAGAGTGAGATTGCATTTTGTTGGTCTTTTAAATAATTTTTAAATTTAATTTAATTTTAAAATAATTTTTAAATTATTTAGAAGAACTCTATCACTTTCCCATTTGTCTAACAAAAAAATTACTGGAAATCAACACGTTTCTAGGAAGAAATCTGCATGGTAGATATAGTTAAAAAAACTGAAAGAGTGTTTGGTGAATTTTTAAATGAGTTTTGAAACCCATTCCACTGTGAGTGCAGAAGACGCAGACGGATGGTGAGCTTTACACACATCTCTGTTACCACATGTTATCCTGTTTCTTAAAATGTTGCATCTGGATTTTCAGGTTCTAACAGGTATTAAAACCTTCTTTTTGAGTATCCTTCTTCCCTAAAGAAAAATGTGTTAGATTGAGGACTTGTGCTATATCATAGAATCATAGAATCATAGAATCAAGAAGGCTGGAAGAGACCTCAAAGATCATCGAGTCCAACCTGTCACCCTAAACCTCATGACTATCTAAACCATGGCACCAAGTGCCACGTCCAATCCCCTCTTGAACACCTCCAGGGATGGTGACTCCACCACCTCCCTGGGCAGCCCATTCCAATGGCCAACCACTCTCTCTGTGAAGAACTTTCTCCTCACCTCCAGCCTAAACCTCCCCTGGCGCAGCTTGAGACTGTGTCCTCTTGTTCTGCTGCTGGTTGCCTGGGAGAAGAGACCAACCCCCTCCTGGCTACAACCTCCCTTCAGGTAGTTGTAGACAGCAATGAGGTCTCCCCTGAGCCTCCTCTTCTCCAGGCTAAACAGTCCCAGCTCCCTCAGCCTCTCCTCATAGGGCTTGTGCTCAAGGCCTCTCCCCAGCCTCGTTGCCCTTCTCTGGACATGCTCCAGCAATTCAACATCTTTCCTAAACTGAGGGGCCCAGAACTGGACACAGTACTCAAGGTGTGGCCTAACCAGTGCTGTGTACAGGGGTACAATGACCTCCCTGCTCCTGCTGGCCACACTATTCCTGATGCAGGCCAGGATGCCATTGGCTCTCTTGGCCACCTGGGCACACTGCTGGCTCATGTTCAGGCGGCTGTCAACCAGTACCCCCAGGTCCCTTTCCACCTGGCTGCTCTCCAGCCACTCTGACCCCAGCCTGTAGCTCTGCATGGGGTTGTTGTGGCCAAAGTGCAGCACCCGGCACTTGGATTTGTCATATGAAAGAGAAAGAAGAGAGATAACTGGAAAGAAACACGTGCAAATCAGGGTCTAGTTTCTGAAAGCTCTCTGCATAGCTTCAGGGCCATTACATCCCTTTTGATGCCATAGCTGGTTCTTAAGAGCTAAATTTTGGATTCTTTAATTAGTTATGCTAACCTTGCTTTACATATTTTCCTTGAAATGTAAACATACTGAGTTAGTTGTTCATTTTCATAGCATCACCTCCGACAAACCATTCTATTCTGAACTGAGAAAGCTTAATCAGCTGATTGAGATTATTACATTTGAAGAGGGAATAAATATTTTATAATTTTAATAGCTAATTCAAAATGACTTTGTGAATTGAGTGTTTCAGGCTTCTTTTTGAGCCTTTGTCTTAATTATATGTCATCAGAAATGTATCTGATTTGATATAATGCAAAAGTAGTTTTATTTGTGATGCTGCGCTCATGAGGTGGTTCTGTTTAACCTCTTATTAAATGATCTCTGATATCTTCTTTCTTTTCATATTGGAATGATATAAATTACTGCAGTTTATTTATACACTTACCTAATCCATCAGGACATAAATAGTGAGCATTATAAACAGTGAACTATAAATGGTGAACACTATTAGCCATTTCCTGCACCTTAAATGGATACTTTAAATTATATTGAAAAAGAATTGCAGTGTGTTTATGACCACCCTATATGGTGATTATTTGGGGTAAAATAGTTGCTTTCTTTTTCTCTTTAGTAAATGGACCCTACAGGTAGTAATAGCCAGAGTCCTGGGGTAATTTAGAGGAAATGAGAAAGCAAAGGTCTGTGGAGTTGTGACTTTATGCAACTCCCACTCAGTGCACACTGCTCACTCAGGCTCTTTTGTTGTTTGCATCACTCACAGATCTGTACTTTTTTTAAGGTGTGGGCTTTTTCAATATGATTTTCTGAGGCTTTTTCAGAGGGGAATGATGTTTGCCATCTGTGACCAGCCTTGCATATGAACATGATGTTTCGCTGAGAAGATGATATAGTACAGATGCAACAAATGTCTTTGGTTGTATCTGAAGAAATGCAATGTCTTGGGATTGTTTTTTTCCCCTTGATCTAAAAAATGCTCAGAAATTAATTTCGGTATCAGTAGTTCTCCTAATGGTGATTTTTGCTCATTGCTATGCAGCCTTGGAATTTATCTGTTAGTTTAGCCATATAAAACAGAGTATTTTCTTTCATAAAAGGAATATCTACTTGCAAATCTATATGATGGACATGAGATATATATCCAACATTGTATGTCTCAACTTCAGTGCTTAGAGCAAGACCAAATGAAACATTTTATTTCTTTTCCCATGATTTGATAATTAGCCCATAACTAATTAAACAATCTCTATCAATAAATGCAGAGTTATTTTATTTTGCCTGTAGACAAGCTCTGTTAGGTTTTTTGTGCCAACAGTGGTAGTTATGGGCTGATTTCCTGCAGTATGTTCATTGGTCCACTATTGTCAGTATTTTGAAATGAAATAATGTCTCATCAGATACATTGTTTTACTTAGTGTTTTAGCTTTCAATTTCTTTTATTTTTTTCTTCCCCAGTCTGTTGAGACTTGGCATGAAAATATGAGAGCATTAACCTTTTTTTTTCAGAACTGAATGGAAAGTTAAAACCCACACCATGTTGGGGCCTGATGTGTAGCACATCTTTATCTGTAATGATGTCCACAGAGAGTGCAGTTTCCATTAAAATCAAGAAAAAAATATTGCTCACCATACACATCCCTAATGACATTTCTTCATACTGTGATTCTAGAGCCTTGTGCTTGTCTGGCAGGTTTATTTAAAGGTTGGAGCACTTGGTACTCATTTCATCTAATTGTCAAATGCTTGTTTATTAAATTTTCTCTAGGAAGTTAGAATTGCTTTCAAATTAAGTATTTTGGTGCTGTCATTCTTTTTTAGGATTTAATGGCCTAATGTTCTGTTGTAATGAGTGACTCATACTGACTCATTGTTTCATTGTTTCTATGCTTTACCTCTGCTGATGTTTTGCAAATGTTCAGGGTCTTTAGAGGTTTATGCATTCAATTTGATGGCATCCAGTTTTGGAGGGATCAGTTCTTCTGCTGCTATGATTTTTAGGAATTAATTATTGGTCAAATTAGCTGGAAAAGAAAAACAAACAAATAAACAAAATAAACAAACAAAACAAAACCCCAGGACCTTTAGAAAACACACTGTGCTTCTGTATGAGCAGGGAGAAGTGGCAGCAAAGGCTATGGAGAACTGCTTCAGACCTGTGTGTCGTTTTATTCAGTATATAAGGCTCAAAGGTTAAGGGGTCATAGCAACCACTCAGTGTAGACCCTGTGCCAGAGGATGGGAGAAACCAAATGCAACGCCACAGGACAGTGTGTTAAATCTGTGAAACGTTGTCAGTGTCCCAGAGATGCCAGTGCTGCAAGAGGGCATGAAGCTGGCTCTCATACTTAGTGACTGCTGAGCCTCACCTGTATGCTGAGTTTAAGGTCCTATTTTGTGCTTTAAACACTCCACGTATTGCACATTTACCATGTACTTCATGTCAAATGGTCTCCAATCAAGCACTGTGAGTTAACTCTTCAGTCACAAACTTTGAAATACTGAACTGTTCAACCAAGCTAGTGGAGAGCTGGAGGTCTCTTTAATCTGAAAAGTTTCAGTCAATTAACATTCATAGCCATAAAGTTTCTGTCAGAGTGAGATACCCAATTCTGTGTTTGGAAGCTAAGATCAGCACCAATGGAGCGAAATACCCATTGATAGCACTGACTGGGTGGCAGTGTCTGAATAGCTATGTGTTGCTTTCAGACTTAGAGTGGGTGAGGCAGGAGCTAACTGGAGAAATGCAGGAGTCTGGAAAAAGCTTTAAATTTGGTGAATGCTGTCCAGAGCAGACACCAAGAATTAAATTATTCCTGAATGTCAAAGTATTAACAATTTTCTTCCACTGTTAAGAGGTGAATGGTACAGAACATTGGGGCTACTGGATAAGATAATGAAACTGTTTCATTAAACACCTTCAAAATGTGCATTCAAGCTGTTATTTTTTAATGAAGCAGTGGATAGTTACTTTGTTTGCTTTAGTTAAGAGTTGTGATTTCGTTTTAATTAAAAGGTAAGAAGTGACAACGAAGGACAGTCCTCAGTGGGAAAGAAGTAATTTTGGATGTGTTACCAAACACTTATTATATCACTAGATGTCATTAATATATTAAAAAACATGTCAAATTATGACCTGAACCCAGTGGTTAAGTAATATTTTAGAGTGTTTAATACATGAGCATATGTAAAATTTCTATCACCTGAAGCTATCCTGGCATCATTGTGATGACCTACTGTATTTTTGCAAATTACTTTGTCTTCTTTGTGTCTTTGCAGTTTTTTTTCTTGATGACATGTCACTGATAATGTCACTTTTAACAGTGACTGTGTGAACACTAAGAATTGCAAATAATTTTCAGACGGTCTGCTTCTTACATCAGGATTTTCTCGTCCTGCTGTCCAGTGATGACAGATTTTCTGAGAACTCTGAGCATTCAAATATTTGGTTTTAAATACAATTTTCTTTATGTAGTAGACTGCTCTTCAGGATTAGGAAGATAATATGACATATTGTTCTTTAAATAAAGTCAGGTTGAAAGATGAAATGTGGAATACCTTTCTAAGGATTTCATTCTGCAGCAAGTAATTAAATACAGTTTAAGCATGCCATAAAATATGCAATTAAAAAAAAAAAAAGTTCATGCACCCTGGAAGGTAATACAATAAATCACAGCCCTGCAGTATCTTTTGCTTGCTACCATATAAGAAAATACGAATATTGACTTTTGGTGAAGGGCTTTTGATCAGACAACTAAATATTGACTAAACTGAAGTAGGTGTCAATGTTCAAACCCAAGGGTCAGAATAAGTGTATGTTTAGAAGGCGTGAAAGAGTGAGCCAGAAAAAAAAAAAAACCCAAAACAAAACAAAGCAAAGCAAAACAAAACAACAAAAAGAGGAAAGCATATATATTGTCATAGTTTTGGAGGTTTTCCACCAAAAAAATGAGACCAGTCAGTTTGGTAGCATTAAGGCAGCCATCTAGATTTGGGGTTTTTTTGCTTGAAAATCCTCAAATCGGAGAACCTTCTGATTTTCCTTCTGCTTTAAAATTATGTTTGAGTTTACTGCATAAGGCTGCTTTGATGAGGTGTGCACAGCTTGTTAAATTCATGTCTTTGTACTGGAGTGCTAAGCCTGAAGTTACTTATATGTTAAGTGAATGTTATTCAACCTAAAATCTGCATGGCAATTGATTTCAGAAAATACCTCTCTAGGAACAGGACTGTGCAGAAGACTGTAATTTTCATCAGTGTGCTGTGAAAAAAACTATGCATGTACAAAATGAAGATGAGCAGTCTTTTGCATTCTTCTGCTCCTTTCTGGGTCTCTTGCTTATAGAAGGCAATTACATTCCTGTGTAGCAATAATTTAGACCCATGTCACCATTGTAATGACTTTGGAAAGCTATAAAGACACAGTTTGCAGAGTTTTAAAGTATGTGCTTAAAGTATATTGCTGTTGAGCAAAGCACTTAAGCATGTGCTTAATTTCAGGTAGGTAGTAAAGTGTCGTTGGATTTATTTATACAGCAGTCTGAGGATGGATGGAAGGTTCATTCAGAATTGTATTCAGCTACCATGCAGAGGAGTGCCAGAGGGCAGAGGATGCTGGGAATCATGGAGAATGAGGGTTTGAAGGAACCCCTCATATTCTTCTTGTCTATTCCTGAAGTGCCTGTAAACCACCTCAGACAGTACCTGGTCAGTTAAGATCTGATCAGTAACGACAGAAATTCCTTATCAATAGAAACACAGCCCTGAACCATTTCAGTGGTTCCTGTACTGGAAATGCTTGTCTTGCTCCAAAAGAGGATTTTGAAAAAGCAGGTGTCCTCTGTCCTTTAACACTTGTTCCCATCCTGGGAGATTTACCAGATCTAGGCAAGTCAAATCTAAGCATGTTTTCTCTAGATCAAACAAATCCAACTTTACCTTCTCAGATCTCATGCTGCCTTAACTACTGGTGGTGGTGTTCCTCATCTTGTTTTTTGTAGTGCTGTGACCAAAATTAACCACAGGCCCACAAGATTGATTTGTTATGGGCATATATAGAAGCCTTGCCCTTCATCCATCCCAAGAATGACATCTGCTTTTTTTGGAGAACAGCACCAGACTGCTGAGCTGTATTTAGCTTGCGGCTCACTGCAACATAAAGCATGGAACAGTGTTTCTCTGCGCCTTGCGGACCATACTTTGTCCTCTTGCTGGTTTTGTGCATCTGGTTTCAGCTCTGCTTGGGTGGCACAATCCACACTTTTTGACTGAATTTCACGTTGCTTATTAAGGATCATTTTCCCAACCAATTTTCAGTTCTGATCCTGTTCTTGACATTGTTTATAATCGACCTTTCCGCACATTCCCAAGGCTGAGTTTCGTACTTACAAATGTCTGTAAGAATACTCTCTAATGACTGAAATAATGATGAATAATGATGGACTTGTACAAAAGTTCCTGAAAGTTTCTAATTGAAAATACTTCCCCTTTTGGCAATTTAATATTAAGAATTGATATTTCATCTACTTTGTGAACTGGCTGTGCAATACTAATTTCATCTAACTCTCATTTTCTTATGAGAAAATCATGTGGTACTGTTCTTGAAGTCTTACAGCACGTTCCTCTGATTATTCAGTTTGTCTCTTAAAGAGCAAAACCAGATTATTGGCTGGATATTACCTGGTGTGGATAAATTACTGCTGACTGTTCTGTTTATCACCTTATCTTCTATGAAGTTAAGTTCTGTATTTATGTGTTGGGTGTTTTTGTTGTTGATGTTTTGGTTTTGTTTGTGTTTTTTTGTGTGTGGTTGGTTGGTTGGTTGTTTTTCGAGGAACTGAAGACTAAGATGTTTGTATATACTTTGCTCTCTTCCTTATTAAAGGGATGAACAATTTTTACCAGTCTCCAATCCACCAGAATTACCCCAGTATTTAAAAATTTTGCAGAGATATCTCCTAAATGATTCAGAGATGGTTGAATTTTCAAATCTATTCAAGTGAGAATGATTTCTTGAGCTGAAAGTCAATTTGTCTAATTATTTATCTACCTGATTTTTTTATTTAATTTTATGTTCTGGCCTTCATGATTAATGAGCGCATAGAAAATGAAGTACTCAGTCTCAGTTCTTTGTGTGTGACAAAATATTAAAAACATCAGACTTATTCATTTTCTCTTTCTTCTTTTGGAGTCTACCTTTGCTTACAGCCTCTATCTGCTTTTAACTTTTCTCATTTTTCCTAATCGTCTTGTCAGAATAACTTTCAAACTTTAGATCCTTAACCATTTTTTTTTAAACATTACTTCTACTTCCGTGATGGTTTCTCCTTTCTTTTGGAAAATAAAATACTTACCCCCATATATTCAGAAAGCTGATATGTCAACTGTATTGCTTTTCCATCAGATATTTGTATAATAAAAATCCTCTTTGCTGCCTGATCCTTCCCTAGGATGTCTCTGCATATTACTCCCTTCAGTATAAAGATGTGAATCTCAGGATATTTGTGAAGACTAAGGCTTGTGCTTGATTTTCAAGGTTAAATAGGGAAAGAATGACTCCCTACAGAATAGCACCTTTATTCGTGGGCCCTTTTATGCTTACACAGAGTCATTCAAGAAGACAGTAATTTCTTCTGACTTGTTGAACTGCAGACTTCAGAGCCAGGATGTGTATTATTGATGCAGAGGCAAGGCCACCTTTCTTCTTTCTTTCTGCTCTTCTTGAACAATTTATTACCATTTTACAGCAAAATCCCAGTTCTGCAACACATCCCATTAATGCTAGAGTGCTGCTTATGTTTTTGTTCGTGTGCTAAAACTTCAGCTTCTCACAGCTGTTTTTCATTTTCATGGCATTTACATATCAATACTTTAGATACTTAACTGGGGGCTCTGTTATTTCCTTTCCTATAATTCTGTTTCAATTTCTCAACCAAATAGCTGGCCTGAGAGTTTCAGACTTTCATAATATCCACTTTTTTGCTATTCTGTGTGATTTTTTTTTTCACTGTATCAGCCTAGCTTAGGGGAGTGATGTGAAGGATAGCTCTTCCCCTTAATAGTATTTTTTTCTCAAACTTACTGGATTCTCCAGGGTTAGAAGCATCAGCAATTCTTTATCTGCCTCTCTTGCCCGATAGCTTGTCGAAATCCTCGAGAGGTTTTCTGAATGTAGCTCCCAGATGACTAATGATGCTGAGGCCAGGTTTTAGATAGTTATTTAGAATCAATGCACCCATGTGCCAATATGTGGTTCTCTGTAAGTCTCCTGAGAGGACACCATCAACACAATTGGGAAGTGTGAGGTTTGTGTCTAGTTCTCATGGTTAAAAATAGTCCCAAAGTTTTTGTAACACTTCTTAATGTCCTCCCAAGTCTCCAACTATGTTAACTTTCCTGCTGTCTGTGTTTTGCTTCTCATTAGAGATTCTTGGTAATTAGGGTGAGAGGTCTGAGGGAGCTGGGATTGTTCAGCCTGGAGAAGAAGAGGCTGAGAGAAAACACCATTGCTCTCTTACAACCACCTGAAAGGAGGTTGTAGAGAGCTGGGAGATGGCCTCTTCTCCCAGGACAATGATAGGACAAGAGAAAATGGCCTTAAACTGCACCAGGGGAGATTTAGATTAGATATTAGGAAGAATTTCTTCACTGAAAGGATCATTGGGCACTGGAACAGGATGCTAAGGCAAGTGGTGGAGTCACCATCCCTGGATGTGTTTAGATGATGTTTGGATGAGGAGCTTAGGGATGTGGTTTAGTAGTTGTGTACAGGGAGATGTTAAGTTGGACTCGATGATCTTTAGGTCTTTTCCAACCAGGCGACTCTATGATTCTATACCGAAAGGGAAAGAGCTTTTGCACTCTTTGACTTCTGCAAGTACTCTAAAGTATCTCTGCCACCTTCTTTATTGAGAACTGCTGAAATGATTGCCAACCTGAAAATGCTGTGTAAACTAATGGAATATTATCCAAATGAAGTATCTGGTCACCATCATCAGAATTAGGTCTGAAATGAGAGTTCAGCCATATGCAATCCAAGTGGCAGTGTTGAATAAGGTCGATATTTTTTATTTTGGAAACACTTGGTTGCATAAACTTTTTCCAATAGAAATTGAGCAGACTTGCTGAGTCAAGTACTGTATTAATTTACTTATTCCTTTCTAGCTTTTCTAGGTGTTTCTGTTTCTGAGCTGAACTTCATCAACAGAACGTTTTTGTTATTTTTTTTAAATTTATTTATTGTGACACCAGTATTTTATTTATTTATTGTGACACCAATATTTTGAACCATGGACAAAGACAAGCAGTTAACTAGACTTACAGGGTTTGGCTTCCCAGTCATCCCACTTATTTTACTTGCCTGTGACCCCAAAATGTGGTCTGTATCCTATTTTGTCAGGAGGCAATGCACACTTCTTTCTAAGGCAGTCCTTTACCATGAGGCTGGATATATTGCCTTGCTGTGTTTTAATACAGTTCTTATTAATTCTTAATAGGCTATATACTTAGATTATACCTATCATTCTTATTACTACACTTAATATTCTTAAGCATTATTACTACACTTAATATTCTTAAGCATTTATTTCTTTCAGTTAGTGGCGTGATTGTCAATGTTCAAGAGACATCCTGCTGTATTCTGTTCAAGGCTCAGGATTACAAAAGCAAGATTCTCCCCAAATCCTGTGTATTTATATACTGTATACTTAACATCTTCCTCACAGTCTTGACTGGAGAATAGTTCCTTCATTTAGTAATTTTTTTTTTTGTGTATTTACATAGTTGTTCTGCTTTGCCTTGGGCTGTATTTATGTTTCCTTGATAGATGAATAGCTTTCTGCATGGATAATTTGTATATGAGTTTGTAGAACATTTTCAGAACCTTTGGGAAAGAACAGGTATTACCCAAGTCTCATATAATGTATATGTATATTTTTATACAAACATTTTATACCTTTCATTATATAACATCTGCTGTGGATAAATAGGCTCTTATCATATAGTTCTGTGACAGTTCCACTTCATATTGCAATAACATCATGGGAAAATACTCAATGGTATAATTTTATACAAAATCTTTTCTCCTTTCCATTGATGTAGGAATTAGTCCTTCTAGATGCTAAGACCCACTCTGTCAATGGACTGCTAATCAGAACTGGCACTGCTGTTCTCTGCTTCTTTCCCCCAGTGTTTTAAGGCATTCCAGAACCACAGTGGCCAATAGAGTTAAACCCAAACTGTGCAGTGTTAGATTCATAAATTCATAGAATGGTTAGTGTTGGAAGGGACCTTAAAGATCATCTGCTTCCAACCCCCTTGCCATAGGGAGGGACACCTTCCACTAGTCCAGGTTGCTCAAGGCCTTGTCCAACGTGGCCTTGAACACCTCCTGGGAAGGGGCATCCATGACCTCCCTGTGCAACCTGTTCCAGTGTCTCACCAGCCTCACTGCATCACAGTATCACAGTATATCAGAGGTTGGAAGGGACTTCAGGAGATCATCAGATCCAAACCCCTGCCAGAGCAGGATCACTTAGGGTAGTCCGTGCAAGAATGCATCCAGGTGGGTTTTGAAAGTCTCCAGAGAAAGAGACTCCACAACCCCGCTGGGGAGCCTGTTCCAGTGCTCTGTCACCCTCACTGTAAAGTTTCTCCTCATGTTGAGGTGAAATCTTCTGTGCTCAAGTTCTAATATCTATTCTAAATCTACCCTCCTCAAGTTTCAATCCATTTCCTCTTGTCCTATCAGTACAAGCCCTTGTAAAAAGTCCCTTCCTGTCTTTCTTGTAAGCCCCTTTCAGGTATTAGAAGGCTGATGTAAGGCCTCCCCGGAGCCTTCAGGCTGAAAAGCTCCAGTTCCCTCAGCTTGTCCCCACAGGGGAGGTGCTCCAGCCCTCTGATCATCTTTGTGACTCTCCTCTGAACTGACTCCAGCAGTTCAATGTCCTCCTTATGCTGGAAGCACCAGAACTGGATGCAGTGATTCAGAAGGGGTCTGTGAGAACAGAGAAGAGGGGGAGAATCACCTCTCTCATCCTGCTGGTCACATTTCTTTTGATGAGCTTTCTAATTTTAAGCATAAAATGCACATAGTCATACCTCTGTTTCAAAGGAAAATATAATTCTCAATAGAAAATTGGGTTTAATAGTTGCTAGCATCATAAGTCTTGTTGGTTTAGTTGTAGAAGGAATTAGAGCTGGGTGGAAGATACTTCAGAGGGCAATCACCCTGCAAGATTGAAATCTGATGAAAAGGGTCAGAGAATTATAGAGATTTATACAAAATTGTAGAAAAGGAGCAGAGAATAGTTTGGTATTAGAATGTGTTCTTTAACTTTCTGCCTTAAATTAATTTTGACTTTTGCAATAAAGTAAAATTAACATAATATCACTTCCATGTAATATAGATAATGAAGCTTAATTAAGTAATATAATAGGGAAAATGTATAATTTTGCTTCAGTGATAGAAAAATATTTCAGTGCTATTAAAAAATTTAACTTTTTTTTCCCCAAATTTAATTTTATTGTAGGTTATGGCATATAATTAAGATTCTATTTCAATTTTTTACATCCCCTTATTCTTTCTTTTTTTGCCTTTTCATCCCACTCTTCCTCTTCTCAACTTGCCAAACTAGCAAATGAAATCTGGGCTTTCTAGTCCATCTCAGTTGATTTGTGTGTTGTTTAGGGCAACATTTTCAAAATTGCTCAATTGAATGAAGCATTCAATCTGGGTAATTTTTGTTAATAAATAAAGTGCCTAGTCTATTGAGTCTTTTATAAATGTCCCTCTTACTTCCTAGTTGCATCCCCTGTGGTTAAATATCTGTGAATCTGACAGGTTTTTCCAAGAGCAGCAAGGAAACTTCAACTCCTGAATATGCCAATTGTGTTTTTGTAAGCTGTGGAATAAGACAGGAGATCCCCAATGAACCGTTTAATGTTACTGTACATGCATGCTGTATGAAGTTCTTTGAAGACTAGCCAAGGAAAAAGAAAATCAGTCTTGCTGTTTGTGGTTTCAAACATGAGCTTGCACTAGTGTCTGTTTGCTTTTTTCTAGATGTCTGGGTTCTTAACTATGTCAGTATGGGACCAGGCATATGTTGGCATCTTTAAAAGTTGGCAGATTTGTCAGTATATGGTTACAATATATTTATATTTCTGGAGTCATATATTTTACTGCAAATATGCATCAAGAGAACTGCAACAATCTGAATCTTTTTTTTTTTTTTTTGGTATGCAGATTGACCCTCAGTCCAAATTGTACTATTTTCCCCCTCAAATTCAAGTGTGTCTAAGAATTACAAAGTAAGTCAAAAGTTATTACATGCAAGCTTTGCTATAGATCTTCATGGGTGAGGAGTTAATTGAGTAACTTTTGCCAGATTAGAGACACGGTGCAATGGCTAAGGAAGAGAAAATATGTTTCAAAATCCAAGATGTAGTTTTGCCTCTTCTCAGCCTAATCCATAACTTTTATAACTACCATAACTTCTATACCTGCTTTCTTGGATAAAAATAGTTTTAGTGATAAGCACAAGTAGTGCTGTTTTCATATTAGTGAACTGCTTGTGAGATTCGAATCAGGATCTTTGCTGTGAGCTACTGTTAGGATTTAAAATCCACTAATCCATTTGTACAGTATTACTTCACAGAGACCTCTGGAGTAGGACATGCCTTCCTTTTGAACTTTGAACGAGTACTGTTGTCAAAATATTCGTATTGTTTTTCACTTCATAGTTCTGTTTTGCAAATTTGCTCCTTGCTACATTGGTAAGAAGTATTTTATGAATATCATAAAGCTGGTCAGAATTGCAACAAACAAAAAGCTTTCTTCTGAATGTGGAAATTCTTCCCCATAGCCATAGATACTTCATATAAAGCCATGCCTGGCTTCTGGCTATGGCACACAAAGAGATGAGAGTGGAAGGTCTTGCAGGACCAGGTCAGTCTACAGTGGCACATGGTGACTATAGTAGCCACCTGCATCCCAGTTTCATGCTGTGATATTGGACACAAATGTTCGTGTATCTCCGATTCTCTTAGCAACTCTTGTGATTTACGACTCCATACATTAGGTAATCAGGAGGGGATGCCATAGATCTGAAACAGAATCATAGAATTGTAGAATCATAGAATGGTCTGGTTCAGAAGGGACCTCTGAAGGTCATCTAGTCCAACCCCCTCTGCATTAAGCAGGGGCATCCTCAATTAGACCACAGCTAAATCACAGCTCCTGTGTTGTTCTTTTGTGACTTATTCCTTCAAACTCTTGTGAATGCTGTGGTTGTGCTTTTTGTTGCTTAATGAGGGATATTTTTGGAAAAGTAATCCTGTTCTGTATAATTTTGCTGAAATATTTGCACGTGTGTTTTATTAAGTCCTGTAAGTTTCCTACTGGAATATCTTTGCATTTGTTTGTATTAATTCAGTGTTTGCATTGATTGTTTTTTTCTGAAACAAGACAAGGAAAGAAACATACAAAGAAAACAGCCATTCACTGAAGCAGGTATTAGAATATAATGTGTTTCTAAATGCAGAAGGGTATTTCAAATTTTCCCTCTCAAAGAATTTCTTAAGAAACAAAGTTCAAATATACTGTCATTTAAAACCACAATTTAAAAAAATAATTCTGTACAAAACCACATTTTTTCTGGCTTTCAGATTTATGTGACTCAGAGTGGCTCTTCTCTGGACAAGTGTTTTTAGTTTTAGCAAACTCACAGATGCACTTAAAACACCAGTGATGAACAATCACTTTAACTATTCTCAGGTTTTGGTCATTATGATTTGACTTTTAAATTCACCTTTATCATTTCAAGGATTTTTTTTTTTAGCCCAGTTGCTAGAGCTTGAAGAGGAATCAGAAATACATAATCAGAGTATATTCATAAGATCTGATTTGAAAAAGCCACTGACAAGCTCTCAAACTATGACCTTACAGCTTTCATAACTGCCAGTGCTGGGCTGTGTAGAGTCTGTGGAGTATCTAATGGGAGGCTTTTCTCCTCAGTTATAAAAGCCTAAGCAGTAAGGCTACAAGTGAGCTACAAACCTGTACTTTTAGGCTAGAGCTGATCTCAAGGATCTTTGATCTCAATAAATTGACTTCATGACAGAGTTTCAAAGAACCAAACTGCAAAAGGTAGTTTTGTTTTCTGTGTATTTTATATTGCACTAATCACTCTGTAATTAGTAACTGTAAAGCCCAGTGAAGGTGTAAATACTGCATGATTGCTAACTATAAGCATTTCCATAAAAACAAAGAAGGCCATCACAACTTTTACATGCAGCTGACCCATTCCTACAAACAATGTCTGGGGTTTTTGCCATGAAGTCAGTTGATATCAAAGATTGTCAGTCATCTCTAGCCTCAAAGTTCAGGCTTGTATCTCACTTGGTAGCAGCCTTACTTTTCAGGCTCTTATAACCTGAGGAGAAAAGCCTCCTGTCATATAATCAACAGCCTCTGTGCAGCCTAGTGCTGATGTGTTTATAAAGCTGTAAGGTCATAGCTTGAGAGCTTGTTGGTGGCTTTTTCAAATCAGATCTTATGAATATACTCTGATTATGGATTTCTGATTCTTTTCAAAGCTGTAGCAACTGGGCTAAAAAAAGCTTGCTTATCCATTCACCATGTATTCACTGTGAGGTTTTAGAACTATAGTGGACTGACATACGAAGCATAAGTTTCATAAAGGTCATGCATGTTGGTTGTTGGTGTATATAAATCAGAATTATTTGAAACATGAGTATTTTGGGTGTGGAGTTTGGGGGATTGACTGCAAACACACTGAGTCTTAGCTAAGCTTTTTAAAATCAGTACCAAAACTCATACTAATAGTATTTGATCAACCCTTCTGACATTATTTTTGAATACTTATTTGTTGATTCAGAATATTGATTCTTTGGAAATGTTAAATTAATTCTCAAATTTTCACCACTGCCTATAGCAACTATTATTTCGGTGATTTTTAGTAAATTACTGCTCAAAACTCCTTTGACTGAGTTGCTTAAAAGACCAGTTGTTCCACAGCTATTAATAGGACACATCTTTGAAACTGGAGCTTGGTACTAAAACTGATGCCATAAGGGTAACAGCAATTAAGATGTATTGATGGTATATTCTTGTACCATTTTCACCAAACTGCCTTATAGTATCAGCAGGGAAAGCACTTTAAGGGTTGGGTGAAATAGCTGTAAAAAGAAATGGAATTATGCTCTTGATCAGTTCTTTACAGAGTCATTACACTAATTCAAATCAACTGAAATGTTATGTTACAGACTCCTTGTAATTTCCTCCATCTTCCTCATCAGGCACAAGATCTGGGTGCATGAGTCAATGTAACATGATTATTTTGTCTTCCACATAAACTAAATATCAGCTCCATCAGAGTATTATTTGATCATTACAGCTTATGCCACATGGTGACTTAAGAATATACCTGTTTTCTTGACATAGTAGACTAATACCTAGTGCTGATTTTGAACAGGCAGTAAATAAGCCAGGAAAATAGGCATAAAAGGCCTGGATGTATGTGCAAATAGCACATGTCAGGGTATCACAAGTGAGGAGAATTCTCCCTTTTCTCTCTGAAGAAACCCCGGTTTACTACTCTTCTGGCCAGCTCCCACTTCAGGCTGGAGGAGTTACTGAGAACATCCCTGAGTGCCAAAGGCTCCATTTGTGCCATGTGTTCATCACTCCCATGCCTTTGGAGTTGGGCTGGGAGCTGCAGTGTCTGAGCTGAGACTGATTGCTAATGTCTTTTTCCTTCTTGATTTATTTGAACTCCATCACAATGAATCTCGTCAAAAACAAGCTAAAATTAATCTCTTTTGAAACATGCCCATTCAGAGCCTAAATCATCAGAGTTCTTCAGCTCTGATAGGGGCTCAGTAATTAGTGGAGTTGCACTAGACCTGTGCCATAAACAGCATGAATCAGAACATGTCTCCTTCTAAGACTTATTATTTGTATTACTGTAGCACCTAGAGGCCACGGGCAAAATCTAAGTCTCCCTGTGTTATGTATTGCTTAGAATACAACCCCAAGTGCTACAGAATGCAGCCAAGGCACAGGCAGGAGTGGCAGTAAGGGCTGTTCTGCAGAGGGAAAGCAAAGTGATAGGTATTGGCATACAGAAAATGCCATCTTGGTCACCCTTTTTGCTTTTTCTTTGTATAGTGCCATTATTATATGAAAAGAAACAGCGGCAGAGGGCAGGAAGTTAAAGGGATAGGACTGGTGGCAGCAAGGGTACAGAAGCTAGGGAAATAATAAATTATAAGAGAGAAAACAGAGATATGAAATGGAGAGGTAGGGGCAGAGTTGATGTGAAGGGGAGCACAGGAGCAGATGATGCCTATGCCTGAGCTGAAAGAAAGCAACTGTGCAGGCTGACACCCACGGGGAGCAGTCCAAGTCCTCGCTGCAGGCTCTTGCAGCTGGATCTCATGTGGGGGGCTGTGTGTGGTTCTCAGTATCATGCTAGAAAGGAATTGTGATGCCAGCAACAGAAAGAGATTGAGTCAGTTAGTTTAAACAATTCTGCCCTCTGCAACACCAACGGTACTCATATAGCTCCAGAACAGGCATTTTATCAGCTTCCAGGGCTGGAGGCACCCAAACCTTCAAAGGTTTGACAGCAACACAGTCCATGGCTCTGCCTTCCCCCCACATCTGGAAATAATGATGGTATTTTCCTAATGTTTACCCCAAATCTTTCTTTCTGCTTTTAAAACCTGTTGCTGTTTATCCAACCCACCATGTACACAGGAGATTATTTTAATTGTTTTGTAGTATCTTTTAATCATTTTAACGTTTTTCCCATATCTGCCCCCAGCTTTGTGACCTTAACTGATCCCAATGATATTCAGTTTTTCTTCAGAGCACGTGCTTGCCTCACCTTCTCCTTGTTACACATCCGTGTCACTGTGCATTCCCTGGTCTCAACTGTGCATTCCCTGGTCTCAGCCGTACATTCCCTGTACTCAACAGATGCCCTGACAGAGCTGACAAGGGCAGGATTTCTCCATGAGTTGTGGCAGCCATAGTCATGCTTGTCCATCACAGTGCACTATTTGTCTGGTTCACCATGGTAGGACAGTTGCAATCTTGAGATCCTCTGTAACATCCATTCCTTGTTTAACAATGTGATCTAACCTGTTCTCCATACCTCACACAGTCCCTTGCACACATCCTTACTGAGCTGCACACAAGTCTTTATGTCTGTCAAGATCACATTTAACTCTGATGGTGTCCTCCAACATCCTTGGCATCCTCCCCAGCTTCATTCAGTTTGTGAATCTAGTGTTTGTCAGCATAGTGTGCTCAATTACCCTGGTGGTAATGGAAAGGGGAAACCCCATGAGGATGGATCATTGAGGAACCCAAGTGCTGCAGCCTTGTGCTGTGTCTGTGGGCTCCTGGAAATGATGTGGTGGAGACAGTTTTATAGAGAATTGTTTTACTTTTATTCAGATTATGTTTCCCTCTACTGCACAAAGCTGTCCTGAAACCTAGTGCTAGAAGCCATTCTGAACTCAGATAGATGACATTTATTGCTCTCCTATCCACAGTCTTGTTACCCTATTAAAGAAAGAAATTATATTTGTTTGACATGACCTGCTATTGGCAAATTAACGGTAGGCATTATTTGTCTGCTAGTTTTTGCCTAGGTGTTCGTAAGGTGCATTTGATTCCTAGAAGTCTTATTGGGACTTCAAGAGAACTTGTGTTTGTTGATTGGAGGTGTCAACACAGCAGTGGCTGATACAGGAAGATGGAAATACTCAATGCTCTGTGTTTGTCAGCTGGCTGCTCCGTTCTTTCTCATCTTCATGTTCCCTTCTAACCTGTTCCCACCACAGGTTGAAATCTTATCTCTTTGCTATAAATTGCACTCACCATCCAGTCAGAACTAATCCTTCTTGTCAGGTTTGACAAAAAAAAAATATTTAAAAGATCAAACACTTCTCTTATTTTGTGCTGACAGCTTGCCTTCTACTCAGAAGTCTCTTAGGACCCAAGCTGGCTAAGAGAGCACTGGGACTGCTTCCATCAGCCATGCATCCCTGACCCAGCACAGTAGCTCCTCCACAATGACAATCTGGCATGCTGTGCATGCACAAAACACCTGAATTAACAAACAGCCCAACCCAAGCCTCAGTGTTTCACTTGCTCGTGTTTGAGGTTCGTCTTCTTTACAATGGCTCATGTTCACTTCCTTGAGTCAGCACCTACCTTCACGTTTTCAACTGTTCTCCTTCTTGATGGTTAGGAAACAATTTAGATGGTCTCTTTATAATAGGATGCCTTCATAAAGATGTATCCTAAAAAAAAAGTTGAAGCCAACAGATGATACATATTGGGGACTCACGGTAAAATGTGTCTCTAAGGTCTTCCCGAAGTTCTCTTTTTTCCTAGCTCCATATGAGGGTTTTCTTTGCCGAGTTCAGCAAAAATGGTTACTCGAGACCCCTGTTACAGCCACGGCCTTCGTAAGATGAGCACCTTCGTGAAAACAAGGGCTATGATGCTCCATGGTGAGCTCCTCAAGCTAGGGGACGTTGCTGTATGGGAGCCCCACCTTTAGCTGGTGGGTGGATCGCTGCTGAAAAGCAGTGGCTGGGCTGCACCGCGGTGGGCAGATCCGGCCCGTGGGGGGCGGTTGAAGCTGTTGGGGGCAAGAAACATCACATGAAATCCAGTATCACAACTGTGCGTCCTTTTCCCTTTTTTACCCGTTCACACCACCTCGTGTTTTCTCTCTGCCGGCGGGGCAGCAGCGGCCGGGTGAGCTCGGGGAAGGACCCCGCTGGGCCGGGGCCGGTCCCTGCGGGGCGGTAGCTATAGGAGGGGCGGGCGGCGCGGCCCCACCGCAGCCAGCAGCGACGCCCCTGTGGCGGGGGCGCGGATGGTCTCTCCCGGGCCGGCGGGAACCGCTGTGACACCTGCTGGCGGCGGCGGGCCGGCCCACGGCGGGCGGAGCGGAGCGGAGGAGAGCGGAGCGGGGCGGGCAGGAGGACAGAGAGTGCCCGCCGCGGGGCGCTCCGCGGCCGGCGCCCGGCAGTGATGCGCAGCTGTACTCCGGCACGGGGCACGGCGGCAGCGGTCACGGCGGGGCCGGGCACCCCCTGAGCACCGGCGCGGCGGGGCACTGCGGTAGCGGCGCAGCGGCGGCAGCTCCGCGACCCCCGCCCGTCCTCCCCTTTCTCCTCCTCCTCCTCCTCCTCCGCCGCGCCACTTCCAGGGGAGGCTGGTGTCATGCGGCTGGCGCCGAGGGAGGGGTGCCCGGGGCCGCAACGGCAGTGAGAGGCGGCGAGCTGAGTCAAGCCGAGCCCCCTGCGATGACAGCCATGAAGGAGCAGCCGGCGCACCCGGGCGGCAGGGGGAACCCGCCGCCGCCGCAGCCCGACCAGGTGGGACCCGTAGCGGGAGGCGCTGGGGGGCCGGGGGATGGACAGTGGCGTGGGGATATAGGGGGTAGGGGGTGGGGGGGTGGGACAGCCGCTGTCCCAGAGAAGTTGTGCGGAACAGGGTAAAAAGTCCGGGGGGTTGTGCGGGTGCCGTGGGAGCGGGTCGGCCGGAGGAAGTGGGACCCCCATGGAGCCGCCTCGGGGAATGCGGGGGGAGCGGCGGGGCCACTTGGAGGGGACCCAGTCTTGCTCACTTCGGAGCTGGGGGTCGGTCAGCCCCAGCCCCCGGCGTCAGTGAGTCCCGCAGGAGTTTGCGCTCCGCTTCCCCGCGAGTTGCGCCGAGGGGAGGCACAGGAGCTTGGGGGATCTTACCCTTCTAGCGGCGCCGAGACGAGGCTGCCGGCCGCAAGGGCCGGGGAAGCAGCTGTGGCACATGTGGAGCGGCCCAAAGCTGCCGGTGGCGGTGTGGTCCGGTGCGTCCGAGAGCGGGGCGCGGGGGTTTCCCGGTACCCACGGCGGTGCTGTCCGCGACACCGCGGGCCCGCGCTCTTCATCGCCGTCCAGTCCGCGGTGGGGCGGGAGCGGCCCCGCGGGGCCGACAATGTTTACCGGCGGCTTTTTGACAGCGCCCGGGCGGTGGTCGCATCTTTCGGCCCCACGGGTGCCTACCCGCCGGCTGGCGGGTGCTGGGCTGGCAGGGCTACGGATGTCTCTGGATCGCTATAGAGACGGGCGAGTCTCGGTCGGCTATCGCTTGTGAGGGATGGGTGACGGGGGAGCAGCTGAACTTGGATGTCATCATCACAAAATCGAAGTTTTCATTACCAGACCGCCGTAGTTGTTGCTCTGGGGCGGTAGCGCTAGGGCACGAAGAGGGATGTGTGTGTGCTCCCAACGAGACGCCCGATGCGGACCCTTCGGTGCCCGCTGCCGCAGGGCTGGGTGCGGGGCGGCATGGTAGAGCCAGAGCCATGCACCTGCTTTCCCGCCCGCCGGGAAGGCTCCGCGGCTCAGGTCGCCTTCTCCCTCCCGCAAACACCTACAAATGTGCGAACTCTGGCGGTATTCCGAGACGGAGGGATTTTGCGTTTTGTCAGTATCCTCCACTCTCTTTTTTGGGTTCCTGTATGCGGGATGGGGCTGGCAGGACGTGGGGAGGTGCATTTCACAATGCTAGTCTCTGTTATGTGCATCTACAGAGCTTAATTTCTCTTTGGTACACTCAAACTGGGTGAAAAATGCCAACACTGAAAGCTGCTGTGCACAGTTACGCTTTACAAAGCCCATACCCTAGTCCTGCATTCACAGCCAGGCTGCATGTTGTGCTTCTGGCTTCCCCCTTCCAGAATTAGTGAACCCATTCATTCAAATAAACTCACAAATGTGTGCTTTTTGCTGAGAAGTCTATGCATAGTGACACATTTTCATGTAATAGTAACAAAATAATACATTTGAGCTTGCAGAGTCTTCTTAATTGCATAAGTTACATTATCTGAAAAAGATGGGTAACTTCCATCAGTACTTAAATTTCAAGCGAATACTAGAATTTATGGAAAAGTCAAGATCACTTTAAATAGCCTCAGAGGTTCACAGAGCTCGTAAATTTCAGGGACATTGTTTTGCTTTAGAGGGGTACTGCTTTTAGATGGAACAGATAGTACTTGAACTTGAGCAATCTTTATTTCTTTCTATTGAATTCAGACATGTTGAATTGCTAGAATGCTTTTTTATTGTTGGAGGTGGAAGTCTTTTTGAATTAAGCTTAATATTATATGACAAAAATTACCAGTTTGACTGCTCTTTTAGGTCATGATGAGGAATAGCAGTAAGTTCTCAACTTAAAGCATGCTAAATATTAGGAACTTATCCTAAATACAGAAATAGTATTACCCAAGTGCTCTGGAGTTCTCAGTCTCTTGGTGGTGTGGATAGGTGGTCCACTACTCTGTCAGGCTACATGGGGTATCAAGTCCTGTATATCTGTATCAGGTGACACTGAATGAACTTTGGTAGCCTATTGTCCTAGGTGCTAGATACATCACACTGTATATAACAGCATCATATGCAAAGTCTTGCTCTTAATGGATGGCAAGTCTTTCTTTGGCTTTAAATGCTAATAATAAGAGTGCAGTCCAAAGTCCTGCAGTGAGCTCTGTACAGTGAGGCTGTGCTCGGTGAGTCCATATGAACAGCAAGGCCACACTCACCTTTGCAGCAGCTGAGATCCAGAGTCACACAGAATTACAGAATGGTAGAGGTTGGAAGGGTCCTCTGGAGATCATCAAGTCCAACCCCTCTGACAAGACAGGGTCACCTAGAGAAGGTCATACAGGAACACGTCCAGGTGGCTTTGGACTGGCTCCAGAGACAGACATTCCACCACCTCTCTGGGCAGCCTGTCCAGGGCTCTGTCACCCATAAATTAAAGAAGTTTCTCCTCATGTTTAGATGGAACTTCTGATGTTTGAGTTTGTGCCCTTTACCGCTTGTCCTGTCACTGGGCACCACTGAACAAAGCCTGGTCCCATCCTCCTGATACCTACCCTTTAAGTGTAGATCAGCATTGATGAGATTCCTCCTCAGTCTGCTCTTCTTCAGACTAAAAAGTCCCAAGTCCCTCAGCCTTTCCTCATCAGAGATGTTCCATGTGATTGTAGTTCAGCCCTGGTCAGGGCTTGGCTGCAGGATGGTTTACAGCAGTGGGATGTGGCTGCAATCCCAACAGAGGTTGTTACGGGTTCAAAGCTTTTTCTGGGCTTTCTTGTGGTTGCAATTACAGGGCTGCAGCTGTGGTGGGTGCTGTGGTGTGCATGGGGAGGAGAATGAACAGGGGCTCATATGTTCACCCAAGTTTTCCACAGGGGCTCATATGTTCACCCAAGTTTTCCAAGTTGAAAATTCAGCCTTCTTAGGGATTTCCATAAATCTGTCTCTGTGAGAGTACTCTTGTTTAACGCATAAGCCTTTAGTGTTGTTACAAGCGACACCTTAGTTTATTTATTTACTTTTAACAAGAAGCCACAACTGTGCTGAGAGGGCTTCCTGAGGTAAGAGCAGCAAATCTTTTCTGGTAGTGAAGTGGCTGGTCCTGTAGGAAGTCCAAAAAGGAACAAGGAATTACACCAAGATTTTCTGAGTGTAAATCTTATTGATTTCAAAATCTGCTTTTACATATACCTCTGCCATGCTGAAGTTCATGCATTTGTGGTAAATGTATAGGCTTGGGAACTGAGCTCTAATTTCAAATTACAGCAGGCTGGTACCCTCCACTTAAATAAAAGCTTGGATAAACGGACTGAAGACTCCACAGCCATCAGTTTATAAACAAGTTGGATACAACTTCATATCCAACATATTCCCAATGGTATTTTTAAACCCAGCCTCCCCTGGGCCAAAGCATCTAATAACAACTTTCATTAACAGTGCTATTGATGTTTTGGTGATCAGTCTGATAAATTAGCTAGATTTACTCTCAGCTCTTTGCTAGATGATGAGTCATATTTATTGCCAAAATTACAGTTTTATGTGCAGATGATATATGTGTTAAAAGGAGAATAGCTGTAAATTACTTGCATTTCTGCTCATTTCTGGAAAGCTCTATCAAAGCCCTCAGACTTGTGTCAGGAGTGAATGTGCCTCCCTCAGATCCTCTTAGAGAGTACCAAAAGTAGTGCTTTTCATATTGTAGGTTTTAAGGATTGTCCTTGGGGTCTTGGACAATGATGTTTAGTGATCGTTATATTCAGTAGTCATCAGACACAACGTATTTGAAAAATATAACGTAATTGTATGACTTGTTGGTTGATGAATGTTGCTGTCTTTGCAGATGAAAAACTAAGACAATTCCTCTAGGTATTACTTTTGTGAGGTTTCAGTCTATTTACAAAAAAAAAAAGATGATCTACACCACCTGGTGCTACTTGCTTTTTTTTGTCTGTACAGAAAACAGACCTTTGAAATTTGTAATCATTCTCTCCTGAGCCCTCTCGATCTCCCAGCTTAAGGTCTTTTTAAAATTGATTTAAAAATAAATAAAAACTAGTTTTTTTTTTTTTTTACTGTATGTCATTTTAGAATCTACTACATTCCTTACCTGCTTCAGAACAGGTAAGGAAAAATGAAATAAGACTGTATTGTTTTGTACTAAATAGAGAAATTATTTGGTAAGCATTTAAATTATATGCCTACTGTTGGCTTCACTGCTTTGATTTAAGGAGTTGAATTTTTTCTGTCTCAGGACCAGTTTCTCTGGTCATGAAAGAAGGGGCATACTCTAAAAGTACATCTGAACAGCGACTGAAGCCAAAATGGTTTATGTTCTTATGTCTTCCTTTATTGCCTTACTTCTTTTTCCCAAAGATAGACTGATCTTGCAGTAGGAAAAATGTTGATGGATAGCTGTGTCTATCCAGAGCAGTATTTGTCTTAATGGGGTTTTATCAAGGTAAAAGGGCTCTCCCCTGCCCCACACAGGTCATTTGGAACTTGATAGGTCAGGGAGAAAGTTGAACTCTTTAATCCTATGTGTACCACAGTTCCAGTAACTTGAAAGATTTAGTTAGTTGAATCCATGTCCCCTGCTCTTGGTTGTGTTCACAGCTGGCTGCAGGCTGAAATAAGAAATTCTACTGAAGTACATAATCCAAAGTGACTTTTGCATTTTTCCTTCTTACCAACCTAGCAGAACTTTTTACTTGTTTTATTGCAGCAATATATCAAGCCCTCTGGTTTGCAAGTTTCAACATAACACCAGAAACATCAGGTAAAAAAAGCCAATAAAAGTGGAGAAAGAAGGTTGTATTATGATGCCCAGAGTAAGAGCTTACATCTAAATCTTAGCTTTCACTTTTAAATTCTATTTCATGTATTCTATATATGTCATACTGTATCTGTGCTGGATCCAGAAAGAAGTTTTACAGGCCTGCAGTATCTCTTGGATATATGACTATCAGCACAAGCATACATGAAAATGTATTAACTTGTGGTTTGGAATGTTGTTCAGGATTTAAATTCTAGAGGAAGACATGGAATGTGTCATCTTTCAAACACTCTGTTTGGCTTTGATTCAGTTTCTCTTTGCTGTGTATCTCTTTCAATGTAGTTCAGTCGTATATTTGATTGTGGTGATGAGCACAAAACCCACAAAGCTCATTTTCTGTCTTTACATTTCTAGTCTTCTGCTCTGAGCTCTGTGGAGCAGCAGAGGCAAGAAGGATCTAATTTTTGGTGCTTTTTTTTTTCCTCATGTACATTGTGAAATATCATTTTATATGACATCTTGTAAATTGTGTACGTATAGGATCTCAGGTAGCTTGAGAGAACAGTCATATGAGGTATATTTTAAGTGGCTGTACAGTATGTGTGTTTCCCTGTACATCCCAAATTCAGAAGCAATGAGTGTCTCCATAAACTCAGTTTCCTAACACAGAGAACTTTACAGAAAACTTTCTAGTGCTTGATCAACCCTCTGCTCTAGGAACATGTTTAAATCACAGCCTTGAAGATGTCTCTCTTGGTGGACATAGGGCAAGGCAATCATGCTCATGCTCTCTTGCACTTTGTTCCCTCCCTTCACGGTTTCCATACCTTTTTGTAGATTCTCTGTGTCTTGCTTTGAAGAAAAACATGTGTGGGAATCTGTGCAGCATAAGACAGCATCTGCTTTTTCAGCATGTAGAGCTCTCCACTTTGCAGGTGGATTAAAGGAATTACTTAACGTAGTACATAAACCACCCCCCTGTGGAACAGGGCAATGTTCTTGGATCTGCTGTGTTAAAGTGAATTTCAGCCATGAAGCAGGTTACATAGTAGCCTCAGATATTTGAAAATACGTATTGTATTAGCTACTTTTACACATGCTTTCTGTATTTCTTTCCAGTGTCTTGCAACTGAAGGTATTGCCTCAGGCAGACTATTTTGATAATTAACAAGAGGGAGGAACTTGAAGTAAACTGAGAAGTTGTTTGATGTTATTCTAGAATTTGAAAGCCTTCATTTTAGCATTTTTAATAACTTGGGGGCATTCAGAGATTGCACGTGTTCCTAACGTGAAAGTGTGAATTGGAACTTTCTTCCCATAGTGGTAATAAGGTTGAATGTAATATGTGATCCCTAGAGAAGTATCTTGTATTTATTTATTTATTTAAATTTTAAACTAATAGAGCTTTGAAATGTGCCTGACCTATGGAAAAACTTGTAGGTTTACAAGACTGTACTTCCTTTAAGATTGCATTGGAAGGCACAGGCAGACTCACTGGTTGCTATGAATTCCCATGTCCTGCCAACAGGTAGCTGTAATTTGTTGACACCATCTTTGTAACAATTATAAGACCTGTGTCATATTTCAAGTCTATGCATTAGCCATGAAATCTCAACTGTCTGAAACTCTGTCCCTTTCCACTTTAATCATACACTTCTTCTATGCTCCACTCAGCTGCATCAAATAATGCTCGTGAATATATGACAGTAAAAAGAACAATGCTGATGGTGACTGATGATGATGAATTACTGTATTTATCCATTAGGAAGGACACTTTGTGACCTACAGATCCAAGGCTGAAGCTAAAAGACCTTTTCTAATAGCTCTTAATACTGCTGGCAACAGCAACATAACTTACTATTTGTTGTTTATGTAGAGATTCTGTAAATATTTTAAATGATTCTAAAGCAAGATAAAAACCCTCTGACATTTGGAGGATGTTGTCTAAAGAAAATCAATTAGGAAGTATTAAAAAATGTGATAATTTAGGGAAAAATAAAGATTCTTTAAATGCTTTTAGATTATTTTAGGCTGCCTGGGGCAACACTTGCAATTTATATTCCTTCAGGGAGAAAAAAAAAACCAATACCTTGTAACTTTTCAGAAAACAAACTGGGCAAATGTTAGAGTTTTCTTTTTGGAAATAGAATTCTAGGCGCTGGTGGGAAAAAGCATTAAACTTGTTTCAAATGCTGGGCGAGCGCAGGAAATGAAATTGAACGCTGCCAGTGCAACTGATCATTCATCCTCTGCGTTTGTTCTTTCTGCTCCTGAAAGTGCAGGGGCTGCCGACTTCCCCCTTTTCCATCCTAAGAGTTCAGAGGCTGGTTAGATCAAAGCAGTTAATACATATTAGAGCAGTCTTTCAGAGTAAGGGTCTGAGCATGAGTAGACTGAATTAGGAGTAATGATGCGCTGTGGTTTGGAGTCTTACAGAAGAGCTGTTTATATTAGATGCTCTAATGTCAGTTCTAAATAAAACAAAATTACTATAAAAATAGAGTGGCTTTAGTAAGACAAGATCTTCTTGGCAGTTCCTGCTGGAAATCTCAATGTAGGAATTTATACCTGATTTATGAAGATTTCTGCAATATCTCGGTGTGTGTAGCAATACAACACATCCTAGTCAAGTTTAGTCAAGGACTTTCGGATGTCATCAGGCATAAATATAAGTTTAAATCTTCTTGAAATAATAATCACACTAAGTCAGAAGACTTTTCAGTGAGTGGGCACCTGCAATGTGAGGAAATTAGTTGAAAAGTTTTCTTTTTATTTTGGTTCAGAAGTTCATTTATTGTGGTGCATTGACTATATGTTCCCTTTTGGTCCCTGAAAATCTTTCTATGTCCTGGCCCATTTCTAAGACATTTATTTACATGTTGTTTACTTCAGTGGCATTTGCCCTTTGAAGTCAATGGGACTACTTATGTGATTGAAGTCTGCAGGACTAATCATAAAATTTACACTGTAGTAATTTTGGGGAAAACATCTTGTCATATACAGTAAGAGCTGCAGTACTCAAGGTGTATGAAAGGTGGTTATCAAAACGTTGTCACTGGCATTCTCTGAGGTTTTTTGGTAATAAATGTTCAGTGTTGTGGCATGTTTTCAAATTCAAAAGGACAGAACTATATTTCTAGTATTATGTGTCAGGCTGAAAAGGTTCCTGAAGGCAGCTGTCGGCTTATGCAAGCTGTTTGCTCACCTGATCCAAGAAAGACAGGGTTTACACCTATATATAGTACATTCAATTCTTTTGTGTGCCTTGCAGGGTCTCTGTATGCAGCTCTCTACTGAAGAGAGGATTGGCCTGTTTTGGGTCCTGGTACTGTAGGTAGAAATGAGCTTAGTGTTATAGTCCTAAGTAGCAGTGTTAAGATCCTGAATTTCTGATTTCATTATGACGCAGCTAGTGACAACTGAAGGAAGGAGGGTGAAAACTCATCGGGATGAGTTTGTAGACTCTAGCAAAGTGACTGTATCTCTCTACATAGAGGTTTTCCTAATGATTTTCTTGTAACAGCCTTTTTTTCTTTGTAAGCAAAGCAACATCTTTGTCATCTGTTTCCTTATTTTTATTTCCCTATTGCTAATCATTTGAAGAATGCTGTCTCACTTAAGTGTACTACTTTTACTCACAGTGTAAAAGAAGTCTCAGAACGGAGGCCAGTAACATGCATATAATGAATTCATGTAGTTTGATACTTTCATTGTGATCCAGTAATTCTGTTAGGTACTGAGAAACCATTAGCTTTGAGGGCATGGAAGAGAATTGACTTAAGGTAAACAGGAGTGTCATTGTGGTAACCTGTCTCAGCTGCCCAAGTGGAAGCCACAGAAGACAGACATTTGACAGAATTTTATTGTGTTAGAACAACTCACACTCTTAATTTCCTATTCCATAACATTAATCTACATTAAACTTTTAGTTTCAAGAATGCACTGATCAGGAAATGAAAATGAAGTAATCCTTGTGGAATATGTATTGATACAGAATCACAGAATCAATAAGGTTGGAAACGACCTCAAGAATCATCAAAGTCCAACCTGTAAATCTTCCCTGAAAATGTGCTTTTCCTGAGGCCTCTTTAATTCCCTCATTCTGGCCACCTCCCTGCATTATTTCCACTTGGAGCTACAGTACCCAGCCCTGCTGGGGCTACAAATTGGGCTGTGGATCTTTTTACTCTAAAAAACAACCAATCAACCCAATAACAACAGCCACAAAACCCCCAAACCCAGAACAACTTTCCCCCTCAAAATTAGCTTTGAGAGTTTCCTTTGTCTTTTGCTTCTACCTAAATCTTGCCTCATTTCTGAGAGGGTAAAGATTCCTTTCTAAAATGTAAGTTCAGCTCACCGTTGCCAGCCTAAGTGGACTTAACAGCACTTCTTTTCCTGGGATGAAGTAGTGCTTCAGTAAAGGAATTTTTCTTTTCCCTCTAAAAATGAAGTTTCTTCCAAAGTAAGACATTGAAAGTGTAAAGTAGATAAATGTCCTTACCTGCTGTTGTTAATATCTTTTAAACTACTATAACTTACAAAGGTGTAATTCTCTTTACTTTTAATTACCTATTCCATTTCTTTTTGTCAGGCATCTTCTTTCCTCTCCCCTGCAGTGGGGTGGGCGAGATGCTGAATGTGTGTGCTCATCTTTAGGAGGGGAAATACTTCCATTGAAATAATGTGCTCTGAAACTTTGCATGTAAGCTTGCCCTTCGGCATTCCTTTGGTGTGCAGTAAATTTTGGTGTTGCAGTGCAGTAACTCTTGGCTAAACCCATGTAGTGTTTTAGTTTGGATCAGAAATACACCAGTGAAACAAATCTGATCATACGAACTGAACTCTTTGGCTTGCACCACAGAGCAGTTTCAAAATGTGAAGTGGATTCTTTTAGAATGAAATTAAGCAAGGTGATGTCCTCCAGGAGCACCCTAGGCATGCTGCAGCTGATACTGGGTGTGTGGTCCCCAGGGTTAGGCAAGAGCTCGTCCACGTAACCCCAAGAAACACACAGTTTGTGGTCATCAGGACCTAAACATGAATGGTTTCCCTCTCCAGTTCTGCTCCTCTCTCCTTGCCAGTATACACCTAACTTTAACAAACACAGAAGGTGATGCAGAAATACATATTTTTAAAAGTAATTGGTTTTGCTTTGTTTTTCACTTTGTTGTAGACCTGATGAAATTGCCTTTTAAGACTTTTTTTATTTTAATTGCAATGCTAGATTTTTTTTTTCTGAAGTGCAGGTATTTGTTTGCTGTTTTTCAAATGTGCCAGTGTTTGTTGCCTCTGCAGTTAAGATGGAAATTGAATGGGTTGCAGGTGAGGAAGAGTTCTCATTTTCACTAGAGTGATGGTCTATGGGGACCACTCAGGATCTGAGTATGGGAGAGAAAATAGACACATTTTCTCTATGAGGATAAGTCTTGCTGGAGGTATATAGATCATATGATCTTTTGTGACTGTACCTAAAAGAGTGCCACTAAACTGGAAGAGGATGGCAATTAGGAAATCAGAGATTAAAACCCCTACTTCTGTTCTTGGCTGGTTGCAGAATTTTTTCCATTATTCTAGGAAAATACTCTTAAACTGTAAATAATGGGGATCCTTTTGAACTTGAGGTATAATCCAGTGTATTTTTCACTGATCTCCTATAAAGTAGTTCATAGAGCAAACTTGTTATTCACTTTTTTATGTGAATAATTCTATGATTATGGGTAGAATCAGTATATAACCCCAGCAGATAAGGGCTATAAGTTCCTGATCTGTTCTGCCTGTTAGCACAATCCTCTGTGACTCAGCTGAGCAGAATAGAGTCTTAAGTACTCACCTATTTTTCAGTATTCTGTAACCACTGAGGACTACCAAGTGTTGCTTTTGATTCAGTTTGAGCCTTTCCATCATTTGTAGGAATGTACACAGGTAATGAGGACAAGAGGAGCAGCACAGAAAATTGTTAGCAAATATCTGAGTATCTGAGCAAGTATCTGAGATTTTTGTCTATCTGTCTGTGCTGCACTTGGATGGTGTGCTCAAGTACAGTATAGAGTAATGAGCTCTAGTCACATTTACATGGAAACCAGTCCCCTTAATGAGGGAAATGAATGGCATTGTCTGTTTTGCTGTAGTGGAGTAAAAAGCAGAGAGTTCAGCATGTTTGCCATCTACAATGTGTGCTGGGCTGATCTTGATGGAAACAACCCAATAGCAGGAATGAATGAGGCTGAAATCTGTCATTTTGACTAGTTAAGGGATGAAACATGCACAGTAAGAAGTGCCTGGTCTGTGTTACATTCCACATGCTGGTCTGTGTCACACATGGGTACTAAGTGTCAGAGAAATTATAGCAAGAACCAATAGATACATAAAAGAACAAAGGGAAAGTGAAATAAGGACAGTATTTTTTAAGTGAGACCATTTAACCCTTGGGCTAGAAATGCTGAGGTAAGTTTTGAACTCTCCACCTGTGAAATATTTGACCTAAAAATGGTTTTTGGAAAGATGTCCAAGCAAAAATTCTTGGCCCAGCAAACCTTTTTTAACAAATCATTTCTCGTTTTTATCCCCTTCTGTTGCTTGACAATGATAGAAAGTTCCTCCTTACTTTTTTATATGCTATTGTAAATCTTTACTGTATTAGCAAAGGAATAAGAAGTTATCTTATATACGAGATAAAGGGAACTTTTCCTGAAGAGCTGCAAACTTAAATGTCAAATCCTGCTGTTAGGAAAGTTTCCATGCAGCAAAGTGACAGAACATAATGATTTAAATTTATGGATTTTTAATTCTTTTAGTGATTAATTTACTTTTGGATTTGAAAGCTGCAACTGTGACCTTGAAAGGGATTCCAAAGTCTGTACTTCTGCATCTGACTGTCAGTAATATGCAGACTTCTTTCTTCTTTCGTGTTTTGTTGTTGTTGGTTTTGTTGGTTTTGTTTTGTTGGTTTTGTTTTGTTGTTTTTCTGCCTTTCCCCCTTCCCCCCCCCCCCCTTTTTCCCTCCTTGATAGCATCTCACTTGCTGTGTAAGTGTTGATGAAAATACTTCTTTCCTGCTTTTTATTGCATGGACTATTGCAGTGAAAGAAAACTTTGTGAGTGTCTTGTGAATATGCAGAGTGGTGGTTCAGTTAATGCAGGCACAGAAACACATGAACATTTTAGCTTTAGCAGATGTGTGTTTGGCCATGCAAATGAGTAATGTCCACTTGGCTCTAGTGGAATGACTCCATCTGTTTAGTGTATCAGGCCTTTTGTATTTCATGGAGGTATTTTCTTCCCCCAAAAGAAAAGTCTTGTTTTACATCTGGTATACTGGGACTTGATTTTGTGACTGGGTCAAATGTAAAATGTTGCTTTGCTTTATTATATCTCTCTTCCTGACATTGCACTATAGGTAGACAAATCTTGTATTTAAAAGTATTTGTAGAAGTAGTGTTTAGCCATTGAAAATGAGTTAACTGTTTCTCCAAAGGCTCTCAGATTTATCTGGTAGATTGCTGGGAGGATTTTGCCTTTAAGGACTTTTTTGAGTGCCCTAGTATGGAGAAAACTGTGCTTTGAGATTAAATTATTCAGCAAGTGTTTTTCAAAGTAATTAAAGCTTCTAGCATTTAATGTTTTATGTATGCAGATTAAAAATGAAAGTTGATTACATCATGACAAAAGGAAGTTTATTCACAAACAGAAGTCAGCAATATCTCTTTTGTGACTGGTGGAGCACTGTTGAGCCTACTACATTATATTGAATATTGAACCATTATACTAGTGCAGTTTTTTTCTAAGTGATGGCATAATTAAAAAACAGAAGGTAGACTGCATTTGATGCAATACAGCCCTGGTTTTGCTAAATAGAGCAGAATCCTTATTTTTCTGTCAGGTATCTGATTTATAGACAAGTTTTCAGCTTGTGTTTTTTTGAAATGGCCAGGTGAGCTGGCCATTTTAACTCAACAAAATCAAGAGGCAGGCCAAGATAATGATTTTCTTTTGGAAACTAATAGACATGCTAGCATAGCACATGATGACAGCAGGCTTTGCAACATGGTGCAGAACAGTAGGAATGTGACACATTAGATAAATTATCTGTGCATAAGTTTCTACTGACTTCTGGGCTACAGTAACTCATTCATGCTTTCTTAGAGTTTCAACGCATGTTTCAGCCATTAAATTTTTTTACCTGGTTATCTTCCCTGGATTCAGTGCATCTTCCTTTGAACACATATACTTGCTATTTGAGAATCAGAGAATGCTCATCTTTGAAATGAAGCCTCACTGTTGCAGGTGCCCCTCTGGATGATGTGCACACTCACATGCACACCAAGAGTGATACTGACTCTGAGGATTTGCAATATTTTCGTGTCAGGTGAAAATTGTTTCTTAAGTTGCTGCATAAAAATGTTTTGTGATCCTAAGGAATTAGGATATGTGTAATCATATGACAATGAAGGTAGCTCTTTAAACTGTCACACTGAATCACAGAGTTGCACAGTCACAGAATATGTCTGGTTGGAAGAGACCTCAAAGATCATCCAGTCCAACCCTTGACCCAGCATGAAAGGGTCAACACTAAACGATGTCCCTAAGTGCCAGGCCTGCCTGCTGTTTGAACAGTCCCCAGGGATGGTGGCTCCACCACTGCCCTGGGCAGATCATTCCAGTGTTTGACAAGCCTCTTAGTGAAGAAATGTTTCCTAATATCCATCCTGAACCTTCCCTGATGCAGTTTGTAATCATTTCTTTTAGTCCTGTCACTTGTCACCAAGGAGAAGAGGCTGGACCCCTCCTTGCTCCAACTTCCTTTCAGGTAGTTGTAGAGAGCGATGAGGTCTCCCGTCAGCCTCCTCCAGACTGAGCAGCCTCAGCTCCCTCAGATGTTCCTTGTAGGTCATATGCCCCAGGCCCTTCATGAGCCTTGTTGCCCTTCTAATGAATTAAAATGTTCATTGTACAGTAGATTCTCTGACTGGATTTCCCAGTGGTTTCCCTGGCACTATCCAGTGAGTGCAACTTCTGCTATATCAGAGGGATGAGTGTTTGTCCTTTATCCAGAGTGAGAGATCTCACCTTTCTACAGGGTTGAGCAGGCTACTGTGGGCTTCTTGGTGCTGTTTCCTGGAGATAAGAATTGCCTTCATCTGATAGAGAGCTTATATCCTTAACGTGGATCAACCAAGTCTGTTCCTGTCATTAGGGCAGGAATAACCACCTGTCTAGTCTAGCAGTATGCTTAGCAGGTGTTCAGAGACTATATTCCTTATGTCAAATACATCAGTAGCTGTGGCTTGAGCAGTGTGCAATACATTGAATACATCTTTTCTACCATCTCATTAAGGACATATGATTTCCATTCAGTAAATGGACCTTTCTCTAGATTGTAATTATATTTTCCAATAATGCTTGCTTACAGCACTGGTAGTTCATCAAAACAAGCAAATAAAAAGTTATTTTTATTTTTCCAAGTGCTTGATTTAGTTTTAGGTGGCTGGTCAAGTTAGATTGAGGATCAAATGACCAGGCTTTAAATAACAGCCTCCATGTGGCTTGTTCCACATATGCTGCAGTTAGAAATAATCTGAAATCTTAGTTTTATCACAGGAGTCCAGGCCGTACAATGTCTAAAAATTTTCTTTTTTCCCTGTTGCTTGGGAGGGCTGAATAAGTTCTTTCATATTAGGAACTACACTCTAAGGTCCAAATGATAAAATTGAAAACAATTTCTGGTGGAGCAAATGCAAAAGGAGAATATTTTTCAGGGCATTTGGGCATTTCATAGTTATTCTGAAGTTAAATCAGAGAGGACAGGAAAGACTGGCTGGGATGAGGAGGGGGCAGAAATCAAGATGTGGGTGGGTAAGGCACCACACCAACAGCATTATGAGCTTCTGAAATAGGAGTGCAAGCCAAGAAGGCTTGGCTTTTACAGCTGGAAGATGACATAAAGTGGCTGAGCTGAACTGAGAAGCCTGTGTGGAGAGCGAGCTTGATGCCTTCATAGAGCTCTCTGTAGACTTGGGAGCTTGCTTGGCCTTTATCTCCTATTCATTCAGGGTTCCTCCAGCACTATTCTATTATGGTAGCTGAATTTTTACTGAATGCCTGTGGTGTGTGAAGAATCACTTATGTATTGGTGTGTACACATGCAGATCATAGTGGGATTTATCAGTGTTGCTGTGGAAACTTTTCATGTTCCAATTTCCTCTCCTCATCCTCTTTGCTATCAGGAAAAACAACAAAGAAGCACTGAGTATGCAAACTTAGAATATCTGCCACACTGTGTAAGCATGAGATAACTTTACCTTACCTTTGGTATTTTTTAATTAGTCTGAGTCTGCTTTCTTGGGTGCTTTTGTAAGGGCTACTGCCATTGTAATGCTGAGACTTTATACTCTTCTCATAGTGATCCTTGGTTCTGGAGGAGACCTGGAAGTGTATTTTGAAGTGAACTAACTGTGATGGTGTGTTGCCTTCAGTTTCACTGCAAAGCTCTGCAACACAGTTTTCTCCTGACTCAGTTCCTCTAATAACTCATCATTCTGATTTATACTTGTCCATCTTTTTTGTGTGTATTATATAAATACATACAATGTGCTTTGTCCTGCAGTATGCCTTGTGTTTTCATTTCTCTGCTCATCAGCCTATATAATGCATTATAACAGCTCACTCCTGTGTCTTGATTCTTCCACAGTGTATCTCCCTAGATGTTGTATATCTCCTAATCATTTCTGCAAAAAAGCAAAGTCACCAGAGAGCATAACCCATGGATATTTGTACAAAACTGATATGTGATATATCGGTTCAGGCTAGAATTAAGAGCCCTAATTTTTGAGAACAGACATGTGAAGAGTGCAGATCCTTAAAATTTCATAGGCATTGGAGGGATTTGCAACCCCCATCAAACAAACTGTGATATACATGGACTATCAGTTTCCACCAGACCTGTAGAAAACATAGTAATAGCTGGTTCTTTACTAGAAAAGATTTCACATTTTTGTTCTACTAGGATGGAAACTTCCAGATAATATTAATGGATCCTTCCAGAGAGGAGAAGCTTCTACCTTTTGAATGGTTTTTGTCCTGCCCTGCAGAAAGATTTTTTTTTTTTTTTTTTTTGGTGAGGTTGCATTGAGGAAAGGGAAGATAGTTATGGAGATAATCTTTTCATATTATAAGGGTATTTACCATATTAAGTCTCTTACAAATCCGTCTTGATGAACCAATAACACCACAGAGTACTTTCTGGTTTTGTTTTTGTTTGGGTTTTTTTGTTTGTTCGTTTTGTTATTTGTTTTGTTCTCCCTGTCCCCTTTTTGTTGTGTGCCATATTTCAAGGCTGTTTCTGTCTCTGTGACTCTTTTTTTCTAACAAAAAATTCCCTACCCATTATCATCTGAGCCCTTCATGCATTCACAGACTAAGTTTTATGTAATACTTCTGGAAAATACATCTACTTTCACATCATGTCACATTCATCTTCTGAGACTTAGAGGGGTCTGCCTCACCTTGAAGTATTTGAAAACAATTCCCTGTTATCAAGATTTAACATCACTTGGGAAAAGTCAGAAATTAGTCAGCTTTTAAGATATTGCCCAAAGGCACTGCATTCAGGATACAGCCTACTCTGATGCTGGTGAAGCATGAAATTTGAGACTCTGCAGAAGTTCACCTCGAGTATAAAACTTCTAAGTAAAAACAGGATTTGGAGGCTGCCTGGAGGTTAATCTGAGTGAGGGTGAGTTGTTTTCACCAAGAAAAGCCCATTCTTTTATGGCTCTCTGAACCAGGGCTTTTGGTACAGAGGCATGCTGCACTGAATCTGTCAAAGTTGCTGAAATATCCCATCTTTTTTAGTGAGCAATGAAAGATTTTTGTACAAGGTTGTAGGACCTTTCATTATTTCTCTTCAAAGCAGCTGCTGGTTTTTTGAGGGCTCCATTCTTCAGCTACGTGGCACCAAAGACTTTATTTCAGTGGTTTTGTACTTCAGCAGTTCCAGCTTAATTCTGAGAGAGCAGACGGTTGATCAGTGTTTCTGAAAGTTTTATTTATATTGTGACAAGGCTTTAATCCTCATCCAAGATTGGATTGCTATTCTAAGATCAAGGGAAACAAAAGCATTTTTCTGAAATCTAAATAGATAGGATAAGTATCAAGCTTAGTCTGAAAGCTAACACTGTTATCCCCATTCTCTGATTTGCCATTTTTCTATTTCTGTTCTTCTAAAATGGAAGTGAATTGCTGTGGTCTGACAAACCTAGCAGCAGCTTGCATTGGCTGTATTTGAAATGGGGACAGAATCTTTCCATGCAGAGGGAAAGTACAGAAGGAAGAGTATTTAATTCCTTTGAAGTTATTTGATTAAAAAAGAAAAAAATCACTACAAAACCAGAATATTGACAAACAATCCCATCAAAATGGAAAAACAGGCAGTAAGTTTGTATACTGGGAAAAGAATTAACTTGCTTGGTTGGAAACCTTTAACTAGAACTTCAGGATCATTTTCATGATGAGTTTTCTTGTTCAAGGACTCTTGGTGAACACTAACAACTGTAGGCTTGTAAGGAACTGATTTAAAAGAATATCTTCAGCATACCTTATAGCAGTAACTTATGTCTGCTTCAATCTGTGTTATAATCATTTGTACATGCTGACTTGGAGAGTTCACTCTCTACCCCACCATTGGTATCTTGAACCCTGGGATAAGTTCCTGACACTTGGACCATGCCAAGTGTGAAACTATTATGGTTGTGCTTTGCTGTATGCCCCAAAACCTCAAGGGTTGGGCACGAGACCATGAACCACTGAAGCTCGAGGCTGCAAAAAGCCTCTGGAAAGAGTTACTGGTAGGAAAACCAGCTGGCACTTCTGACAAGGATCATGAGTGCATTTGCTCCTTTTCACAGCTGCAACAATTCTTCTCTCTTGTCCTTTTTGGATATGTGCCCCTCATCAATTCTTTCAAAGAGTCTAAATATAATTTCTGGAAGAAACAGTATGGTTTATTCTGAGTTTTATTGCATTGCCTCTGACCAGGGCTAGCCTTTTTGTGCCTGGATTTATGGTAGCTAATATATATAAAAGGTATTGTCAGCCTTTTCCCTCCTGAGTTTTTTTTTTTTTTTTCCTTTCAAAATACACTCATATGCCTAGAAGATGCCCTAGGTGTTACAGTTGAATTTGGAAGTTTGGAGGCACCAAACGATTAGTGATACTAAACCAAGCTCTAATTGGTTGTAATGATACCTGCTTCCCAGGGCAGTTAAGATTTGTGAAGCAGTTTGAAATGCTGAAGTAACAGGTGCTTTGAAAATGCAAAAATGTTGTTATTATTCCCCAAAATACAGGGCTTGCCAGTGGAAGCACTCATAAACATGTTGCAGTAACTGTTGAGATTTACTTAAGTCTTCATCTTGGGTTCTGTGCTCTGTAAATTCAGTTGGAGATTTTATTGATACTTTTCTTATTAAATAATGAATCTACAAATAGCCCTGTTGCTCAGTGAATAGCCATATTCCAATTGTGCTATGCCTTTGAAGACACCAGTCTTACTGGAGATTCTCCATTCTTACAAGACTCTTAACTGGTAATGCTGGATGTCATCCTTATTAACCCTTGACTCCAAGCTGACAGCAAATAACCTTTTCCTCTAAGCAATACCCCTTCTCCTCCATGGGATAAACCAGTCTTGAGAGGAGTAACAGAATGGTGAGTTAAAAGCTTTAATCTAGTCATCCAATCCCTAAACATTAAGCTAAAGCTCTAAATCCCATTTTCTTGTTCAGAAAGCTTACATAATAAAAACATCAGTTACCTGGATATAATCTGCCTCTTCCTCCCCTGCTGCTGACCTGCATGAAGGGCTCCTGCAATAGCGTATGGGACTGGGGCATGACACAAGTGAAACATCAAAGAAAAAAGATACTGTAACATGTTGTGGTATTTTTGTATTATAATTGGAGATTTCAGACAAGGTTTGATAGTTTAAACGCTGGAGGAGGGGAGCAATGTGGGTGAGGTACCCATTGTTCACCAAGGTGCAGACTAATGCTCACAGAAAGTGTCTTGGGTCACATAGAGTCAGGTTTGAACCATCACCCACTGCTGCTGCTGACCTTGGGACCATGTGTGTTTTGAGGTCATAGAATCATAGAATGGTTTGGCTTGGAAGGGACCTGGTCCAACCTCCTCTGCAGTAAGCAGGGACATCCTCAACAGGATCAGGTTACCTAGAGCCCTGTTGAGCCTCACCTTGAATATCTGCAGGGTTGGGGCCTCAACCACCTCCCTGGGCAACCTTTTTCAGTGTTCCACCACCCTCATGTTAAGGAACTTGTTCCTAACATCCAGTCTGAATCTCTAGTTTGAAACCATTGCCCCTCACCCTATCACTACAGCCTTTGTAAACATTCTCTCAGATGTCGTAATGGAAAAGACTGGGGAAGGAGATGGATGCATGGCAGCAGCATGTGTGGCCGGAGCAGTGCAGCATGAGTGTGGTGTCACAGCTGCTGCAGCATCAGCACCTGCTAATTTTGGTATGAGCTGGTACAGCCTGCAGTCAGGGTGCCATGCTGCTGTCAATGTGTTACCTGTCACCAGCATACTGTTGGCACAGCGATTTCTCACTCCACCTGTTTTGGAGTATGAATGGGATGATTTACCACCAGTTGGAGCTGCAACTGCTGAAGCATGTTTTCACTTCTTCCATTGGCAGACGTGAGAAGAAAGTCACAGACTGATTTTGCAGATTCATTTCTCTGGAGTGGAACATAACTGATCAATATGCAGAAATGGCAAATACTCTTAGCAGCCTGCCTGGAGTATTTGGGCTCCTGAAAACCACTCTAAAGCAGAAATAATTACAATCCAGTAGATAGTAACTAATTTTCACACCACCATGACAAAGCCTTTTCAAATAATGGCTTGAATATACAACTTTGAAATGTGTTTTCTGTATTTCTAATGCTATTTATCAGATAAGCATCCTGCTTCATTTACAAGTTTTTTTTTTTTTGAAGCTCTGCTCTGAATACTGTTATTAATCCCTTGAGTTTACCAACATGCAGACATCAGAAGGAATGTTGTTTTGTTTTGATTGGGCTCTTGTGCTTAGAAAACAGCACATGCTCTCCCCATCTGCTTCATTAAACTGTAAAACTGTCTCAATTTTTTATCATCTTAAAGGACTTTTCCAACCAAAACGATTCTGTCAACGTACTTTAATTCATAGTCATTAAATATTTTGTGGACCTTGAGTAACCATCTGGCTTTTGTATTTTTAAAGGAGACTTAATATCCTGTCCTAGGTTTCTGGGTTGCTTTTCGTTCTTTGGGGTTTGTTTTAATTTATTTTTAATTTGAAAGTCTTCTTACCTGACTTTAAGCCTTTAGATGAAGTTCTTAAATCTGCAGGGAGGATGAGACAGATTTTAGGTATTTCAGCAAAATGATTTGGGTCATCAGTCTTTTGCTGTTAATTATAGACAGAAGCCTGGGTAACCTTGCTCTTAAATTAGGTGTCTGCAGTGATGGTTGGAAGGATTCTGGATCTTAGCATGGTGAAGTGATTTCAGATCCCAGTATAGGCAAGTTAAATCTGATATACAAAATACTATGTTTTTTGTTTGTTTTGTTCATGCCTAGAGAAGGCTCTGGGGAGACCTTATAGCAGCCTTCCAGTCTTTGAAGTGGGGCTACAAAAAAGCTGGGTAGGGACTTTTTACAAGGGTTTATAGTGATAGGATGAGGGCTCATGGCTTTAAGCTGAAAGAGGGTAGATATGAGGAAGATACTGTTTACAGCAAGGGTGGTGAGATACTGTAACAGGTGCCCAGGGAAGTTGTGGATGCCTCCTCTCTGGAAGTGTTCAAGGTGAGATTGGATGGGGACTTGAGTGACCTGGTCTGGTGGAAGGTGTCCCTGCCCATGGCAGGGGGGTTGGAACTAGATGATCTTTGAGGTTCCTTCCAACCCAGACCATTCTGTGATTCTCTGATGATTAAAAATGCATTCACAGAATACATTTTTAGGAACATCTCCTATTCATAAAACATAGCAATGTATGAGCTGGTTTTTCTTCAAACATTATTCTGCAATTCCTTTTGAAATGGAAAGCAAACAACAGAAACTTCAGTGACAGGAGGAACTAGGTAAGACAGTCACAGCCAGCAAAGAGAGAAGGACTGCAGTATCTTTGAACACTCTAAGACTGCTTGACTAAAAATCATGGAAGCTACTTCAGGGCTCTTTTATGCCAAATAATTCTAGGGATTTATTAGTTATGCCATGGTTTCAGAGTTATCTCAAGCTACTGGTTCCCAAGAGAGAAATTGTCATTGTGTCAGTGTGTTCTGGTGTCACAAAATGTAAACCATAAACAAAGGTGATTGACAAAGATTAATGTTTTGTAATTATGAGCAACAAGAGGAAGCTACAGACCTTTGTACTGTGTATTTTTAAAAACAATCAGCAAGCTGTTAAGAAAAGTTTATGTGTGGAGTGGCATAAAAATTATTTTTTTCCTGTGTATCAAGAGCTTTAGTGCTGAGTGAAAATACTGCTTTCCTTTGAGTTGCTTACTGGCCTTGTTCATGAGAGCATTTTGCTCTCATGAGTGTGGGAGAAGTACAGGACACTGACATCTCTGAGGCTCATGTATGTCTCTGAATATGCTTTGAGAGCCACAGTTAAATTTTGCAGCACAAATATTATATTTTTCACTGCTGAGATGTTTTTCCACCTGAAATTTAAATATTTTCCTTATGCAGTGTTACCCAAGCTGTTAACAATCTTGTTTTCTGTTTTTGCTGTCACATGAAGAGAGTGGAAATCATCACTGTGGCAACTATATGACTGTAGAACAGAAAGACAAAAGTGTTACTGTTCTCCTTGAAGCATCAGCCACAGATGGGTGTTTTTTCCAAGTGTTTTCATCAAGTGGTAGCAAAAACCTCTTCACCATTACATTTTTGTGCTTTCTCTTTGGGTTCAAATCCAGGTCCATGCTTAGCTAGCTGAAGTCAGGAAAACTGTAAAGCATAACTCCAACAAGGATGGAAAGAGGATTAAAATACTTTTTATCAATGAAAATGTCTGTCATTGCCCTGAGCTTGCACTGTCTGAATGGCCTCACTTGTTGGCATCAGGGTGCTCTGTGCTCGACTGAAGCTGTTCACATCTTTGCAGGCTTCGTTTTGCTTAGCTTCCTCTGGTTTTTCATTGCAGCACAGGAAATTCACTGTGGCCCTTAAAGGAAGGAGGTGACAGAGGTGAATTATTTTTGACCTGTGATCAAATAGGCAGTACTTTCAATGGAAAAGGAGGGCAAATAGAACAGGCTTTATTGTAGAGTTCTCCTGATTTCCCCTTTCCTTCCACCTCATGTCTCTCTGTGTTTTGCTGTACTGGAAAATAGCTCGTGTCTTGCTTCCCACGTGCCTTGCTTCCCTGCTGCTTGCCAGCCTCAGTGGGGCTGCCCCACATCCATGGACAAGCATTTGATGAAAATTTGTTTGAAGATACAAAGGCAGTGTGAATATTTCTGCTACATGAAAGCCTCATCCCATGCAATCAGGGACATAATGGGATAAAGCCTGGTAGAGAATATAGCTCAGGTACTGTTGACAGCAGGATGAAGTTAAGGAGCGATTTCTCCTTCCCAGCAATGTGTTTTTTTATCTTTGTTCATTTGTGGTATGAGTACATCTTCAAGACCCAATCTCTATATTTTTCCCACAAAAGAACAAAGAGAAGATTTATGTCAGAGAAATGCTTGATTACTTTTGAAGATTTATAGTCTTATCACCCTATCCCTAGTACAAGGGTCTCTAATAATCATGCATAGTCTTACTTTATAATAATGTTGGGACTTTCTTGAAAAATGCCTCCAAGAGAAATCTAGGTGTCAGCTAGTCAAACCAAAAGTCATTTCACTGCCATAGTGCTTTCATCATTATGTGAGATAAAGGAGATTCTGGTGGAAGATATTTGTGAAAGATACATTCCTAAAACCTTACCGCAGAGCCTGCAGGACACTCTCAGCTGGTACAGCCTGTTCTCGAGCTTCAGAACAAAGCTGTGTTCCAGTTTATCTTGTTTCACCAACCATCCTTTGTAAGGTCCTAATTATGTACTGCTCCCCACCTGTCTGTCTTCTGGATTAGTGTGTTAAGAAGATGAAAGGCTCTAAATACTGTGTTTTGGAAATCAAATGTTATAAGCATCTTATGTTTTTGCTGGTTTTGGTTTGCCTCTGGAAAAATTGTCCATCTTCTCCATGTACTAGCTTTGGTCTCAGCAGTATATCTTTTTCTCCTTATTCTTGAAAGGAGGCAGCAGCAGCTTCTTCACTCATAACCAGCTCTCAGGAATTACTGGTACCATAAGGCACGCTTGGCTAGTGTGCCTTCAGGCTATACATAGTCATCTTCGTAACGGCAAGAGCCCTAAGAGACATAGTATCCCATCAAAATTCAGGATGTCTTGTGAATAGTTTACAGTTGTATAGCTGGGTTAGTCTTTGCTCTCAGCAGTGAAGAGGACTATTTGCATATATGATCCCTGGTTTCTTTCCTTCCTTTTCACAGGCCACTCTTTGATGACACAGCCCAACAGTGTCAGGGCAGGTGCTGGTGTGATTGTCCCCTTCCTATGTGTTTTCGGGAGTTGAGAGGTACCTTGTTAGGCAGATATGAAGGTCTGGTCTGTTAAATGTGATTTGCATGTGGGTGCAGATCCATGTGCCTTCCATGCTCTTTACCTCAGACACTCATCAGGATGCAGTCGTGGCAGCTGTGATGCCTTGTGCACAACCAAGAGCCCCAGGGTTCTCCTAAACTGCAGCATTTTCTGTCAGTGTCTCAAAATTTACATGAACATCTGAATGCACACAGGGATCCTGTAAGTGCCCATTTATATGTCTATCTCATTCTCAGTCAAGGAGTAAATGAGAAGGAGGCTAGAAGGACGATATTTGGAGATGCTTTTGAGCCCTGCTGGCAATAAACTACCTAGGAGTGACTCTGCCCAACTCACCGGTGTTATGGCAGAGCCTTCTGCTCAGGACAACCTGCTGGCTTTATGCCACATCAGTTCTCGAGAGTGTGAGCAAAGCTGTGGGGGTGAGAGCCTGAGACTCTGGACAAGCCCAAGTGCTGGCTTTGGGATGAGCTGTGGGCTGTATTTGCAGGTCCAGGAAGAGGAGCCTGTGATTTTGTGCAAGGACAGATGTAGAGAAGTGCAGACTTCACCCTGGCTAATCACAGCCTCCCTCAGGAAGCATGAGTAGCTGTCTAGGAAATGGCATTTTAAGAAACTGTTAAATTAGCAGTTGGGAGTAATTGCATTGTATCTTGTGTATTACTTTTGTCAGGGTCTCCTAGATTTAATTTTTTTTTTTTAATAAGGAACCCCTGAGAACTTTCCTGCCTCTAAAATTCTCAGGCAGGGTGTTGCTGCTTGCCATAACACAACATCCTGTATTAATGCGCTGCAGTTTCAGCATAAAATCACAGAAGAAATAGCATCATTGTTCTGCATTAAAGAATTAATTATGCCACTTAGTTTATTGGAAAGTATGCATTGATAGTAGAGAGCTTGATCTTGCAGGTAGCAGAGATGAGTGACCAAAGTAATGAAAGTAATTTCTGCAGTCCACCCTGCACCTGACCAGAACATCCATCATGTCTGAAATCATGTCTGAAATCCCACCTGTGGCCATGGCAAGGTGGTGCAGAGCTATTACCCCTAGCAAAGATCCCTGGATGTGTCATATCCATGGGATATTCCAAGGGAGGAAGATGTTAGTTTTCCCCATTAAGACAATGCCTTTTGGTCCCTATCGGAGGTGGGAGGTGAGGAGCATCCCTGCCTATCTCTTTGGGGTGTCGGCTTCAAAACCATAGGGTGGATCCATTCCTCTGCTTCCTTTCCACTCTTAACTCACAGTCTACAGAGGGGTGAGAGGTTCTCTTTGTGCCATGCCCTCTTGTTAGTATCTCTAAAAGAGGTGTGCCCCTGCACTGTCTTGGCAGTAGCAAGGTCTTTTCCCAAGGGCTTGTCAAAGCATCCTTCAGTTATCCATGCAATGCTTTTATCTATTTATAGATAAGCAGTATTTAAGGGAACAAATGGTCTGTGTGATCATTCCTGTGTTCATTTTTTAATGCATTTAATTCCTGATGCTGACACTTTGTTTCTCAAAGTGGGACTAAAATTGCCAAGGATAAACAGTGCCAACATTACACACGGCAATAGAAGGGGCCTGTATGAGGAGCTGAGCCAGGGTTTCTTATTGACAAAGCCTAATTAGAAATGGATGAGGTTAAAGATTTTTTGTTGTTGTTAGTCAGATGTCCTGGCATGAACTATCTTGTGCAGCTATTCTTTACGTGGTAGCACAAAGGGAGTTAAATCACGAGTTAGTAGAAGGCTTTGTTGCTGGTGTCAGTGGTCTCTGGGGACTCAAGAAAACCATGGACTGGAACATGCCATTTTCATGAACAGCATGGCTAAACCCGTCAGAACAGCTGCCTTCTCTGTATGTATTCTATTTAAAAGTCTTAAATTCATTTCCTGGTGCAATTTTTCAATGCAGCCAGACTGAGCATCAAAGGATTGCCTGAAGCTCTGGCGTAGACCTGTTCATTAAGGCTGACTAACACGATGAACTATCGCATGTGAATGAATGGCTGTCTTAAATACTGGCCCTCCAAGAGTTTGTAAACATGTCTCTGGAGAAGCTGGTTAGGAGGTAGTGCTACAGCCATTGCTCTGCATTTATTTCAGTAGATCCTGATTACCTGGAAGTTCTATTAAATTTTTTCAGTGGTTAGATGAATATCATCTTTATAACAGTAAGGGATATAGAGGATGTGTTTCAGAATTAAGAGCAATTTTTCATTTATTTGGTTTTGGAGGGGATGAACAATGGCTTATGAACAGCTTTGTTGTATAGTGTGTTTTGCTTTAGGTTTACTGACAAATGTTGTTCAGCCAGCAAGCTGGCAGGGAATTGCAAACAGTGACCTCATTTATCCTGCTAGAGCTCACTCTTCTTGATGGTTTCATCAGCCAGTGGGAAGACATTTACTGCTCAACTGCTCCCAGCAAAGCTTGGGCTTATTCTTATCTCGGCAAACTCTGAATATTCTCAACATTGCATCAGCTTAAACAGTTTATACTCATCTTACAGGGTACCAAATTTTGTTGCTGAGCTGGGAGCTGAAGCAGGCCCACAGTGAGCACAGCAGTTCAGTTAGTTCATTGATGCATTTATTACAGTTTTGTGCAGGATGTGCTGTAAGGCTGTATATAATGCTGTAAATAATTTGAACCTTATTAACTGGGAACCATTTACAAAAATAGAGCAGCATAGTGGTTTAATGAAACTGATATTTTTCCTCATTCATGAAAGATGAAGGAATATCTACACATAATATTACTGCTTTGATTTTTAGGAAAGAAGATACTGAAGGTCTTGCAGATTTGTCATTTTCATAACTATTTTTAACCGTTGGCATGAAACTGACAGGAATGTTTTGCAAAATTCAGGGTGGGTAGATCAACCAATAGTGAAATGAAGTTTCTCAAAGAAAGAGAAAACAAAAGCAGCATTTCTAAAAACAACTTCCTAAAGGGTCTCCTGCTCCAAATTAGTTGTTTTTATTTTGTAATGTCATGCTTCTTAGACATTTTGTAAAATACACAGATTGTGTGTGAAGTGCAAAGTGCAATGCATCGGAACTGAAGTGTTTCTTTTCATGTTGTTACTTGAAATTAGCAATGCATACATTATCTTTACAGTCTTTGGTGTGGTGGTGAAGGGCCAAAGTGTCCTTGCTGCAAGCTGGCAGACAGGAGCTTGTCGGTTGCATGTTGTCAGGTTTCTTTTGTATGTGTCCTGGCAGTGATTTTGATGCGTATCATATTTGATGGAACTTACTGGAACATTTTGAAGAATTAATTAGTGCTGTAAGAGTTCCTAGTAATAACATTTACTTAATAATGTTTAGTTTAAGCAAAGAAATACATCTACACAGTTAGAAATGATGGTTATAAATAATTTCATCAACTTTTCAGTCTTTGTACTTTTAAAACTCATAATTACTAATCAAAGTGTCTTTGCTTCCCTATTTTGCACAAAATCCCAGCAGGATGTATGTGAGAGATCAGAGCTGAGTAGGGTACCTGCGTCTTGGTTTGGGTTACTGATAGATTGGTTTGGTAAACTGAAGATGCTTTTTAGACAGCTTCTCCAGAAAAGAGACACTTTTTGGGATATAATGGCTATTTAAAGATAAAATGGCTTGATTTGTTTTTTCTGTGGTTCTGGAGAAAGAAGCATATTTCCAGAACAAGAAGCCAGACTGTCTGTGTGCTCAAATGCTTAGAGAGAGCTTTGATCTTGAGAGTGCAGGAAAGAAAAGGAATATTACTCTAGTTGTATGATGCCAAAGTTGCTTGCTGAATAGGCAACATCTTTGGAGATAGGAAACATCTTTGGAGATGTTTCACTGGCAGATCATATGTGAAAGGGAAGAAAGTAATAGTAAACAATGTAAGGGTCTAGATCTGATCACTAGATGCTGAGCCTTTTGATAGTCTGTTAGGGGGCTGAACTGCTGCTTAGGTGCCTTGCTGGGATGTGCACCAGAGATGGGAGTAGTGACAGGTTGGGAGGAGGCTGAGTACCAGAAGAAACCTTCCCAGGGATACTCTTGCCATAACACCATGTGGGAGGATGACACGTGGTCAGCCTTTGGCCGGTGTCTAAAACATATATCTTACTGTGTCATACAGAAGTTACTTGTTTTTGCTACCAAGTTTTGTCTTTGAAAGCTATTTCTGTCTCTGCCAGGAATATTTCTAGTCTAACTGAGAAAAAACTGCAGTGGATGCACTGCACAAAATAAATAATTTAAAACATATAAGACCTGTAGGTCCTGTCACATCTTTGTTAAATTTGAGTAGGTTCTTGCAGCCATTAAGGTTAAAGAAAGGCAGGTGACTAATAGGTTTTTTGAGTAACTGAAATCTCATTGAGTTTACTAGCAAGACTTCTCTTAATCATGTAATTCATTAATAGTAAATACTTTTGGAAACTGCTGCTATTCAGATTGCCTTTCCTGACTTCCTATCCTTCTGGAATAGGTTGAACTCCACTATTTGCTCTACAACATACTACTGAGAGCAAATACATCCATCCCAGAGACAAGACTTGCTGGTTTGCTCTGGGAGCATAATGAACTCGTACTGAATTCTCATTTATTCAGTATCTGCTGTCCATATCACTGTATCAGTGTTTAATCCTTAACAAAGCTGCTTGTTACTGTTATTAATTCCTGATTCTAAACCAAGATGTAAACAGCATAAAGTTCCTGTACTACCATTGCGCTGGACTTGGAAGCTAATTTGCTTTTCTGAATTAAAAAAAAAAAACAAACAAACCCGCAGCACAGTACTTTTATATAATTGAAATTATTCTGATGATTTTATTTTGTCATCTGCCTCAGAAATGTTAGTTGCATCTTTGACATATGAATTATATCTTGTGTTATATTCCTATGAAAAAAACCCTATCATTTTCTGATTTTAGCTGCTGCTTGTCCATAGTCACCACATTATTTTTGTAAACAATATTTTAAGTATCCGTAGTTAGTTATTCTGTGGGGGTGTTTTTTGTTTGTTTGTTTGGTTTTTTTTCCCCAAGATACTTCAATATGACTGCAAATACAGGCAGATGTTGGTGCCTTAAAAGCACGGAGATATTTTTTGTAGATGAAGACAGCTATTTAACAATGCAGCGTAAGGCTTGCACTAATGTATACATGATGAGTATATTTTAAAAGCAAAGCTCAGGTGTTGTTTCTGGGCTTATTTTAGTGCAGGGACTACTGCTCATTGTAGGTGCTACTGTAGAGGATGCATTGAGTTTTCTTCTCTCCTCGTCCTTTCCACAACCTCCATTTATTTCTCCAATACTATTCTGGAAAGCTTGGCACACACCATGGGGACAGGCTTTCAGGCCTTGCTGTATATCACATCTCCTGTGTGATGTTAAAGCAGGCTTTTAATAAAGCAACTCAGGTCTTTGTTTATTTTGTGCGTTTTGAACCAGAAAAGTCCCTCACAAATAAATAACTATGTCAACACAGATGCCTCATAGGGCCCAGAGGAGACTTGTATCAAGTGCTGTGCAGCATGGCTACAGCTAGCATAGCTCTGAGCACCGTAGGCAAAGCCTTTCTCTGCAAGATTTTTTATGGACTAGAGAGAGTGGTATGGTCAATAATTTAACATGCATTTTAAACACACAGAATAATTTAGTGTGCTACATAAGTGGGAGGGGAAAAAGCTCTATCTATTTTTTCCAGTTCATTGTTCATGATGATAAAAGGAGTTTTATTAACTTCACAGTTGGTGCTACTCTGTTTATGTTCTTAATTTGTACTGTGTTGTATTTTAATCCATTTTAAAAGAACAGGATTATACTGAGAGGTTTGTTTTCTTTGTGGTTTGGATTTTTCTTTTTCTTTTTTTCTTTCCCTTTCTGGTCTTGTGTGTCTTATTAGGAAGTTTCAATTCTTCATAAACTGGCAGGTACTTTTTTTTTTTTTTTTTTTTGTGAGTATTCAAACCTGAGAAGGACCTTCCATAGCAAGCATGCCCAATACAGGCACTAAAGCACAGAGGAAGGGTAGTCAAAGGCTGTATTCTCTTAGTGTGAAGGTTGAGAATGCCATGTAAAACACATTTTCTGGTAAGTAATATATTACTAACGCATTAGAGAAGGAAAGGTTAAACATCCATTACAGAAATTATGGGTGGACAATATAATAATACAGATGAAGAGTTCAAGATATGTCCTTGTCACTTACCTTTGCCTATGAAGTGTTGTATGTCTGCAGTGGAGTGAGGCAAAGTTTTTGGTTTCCCGTTCTCAGTATTCTGTGGAGGCTGTGTTGGAAACAAGCACATGTTGGTTGTGTACATTTGCTTGATCTGTAAAGCAGAGAACATTAACACTTTGTATTTCTATTTTACCTCTGTGATACTTGTTTTGCTCTGTAGGGTCCTTAGAAGATGACCAGCAATTGATTAAGAGCTGGAGATGTTTGCTATGATTTACAGACACTTATAGCAAGGACACTAGAAAATCCTGCAAATAGGTAGGAAAGATAAAACCTGGGTAAGAAAACAGAGTATAGTCAAGAGCTTGGCATGTTCAGGAAAAAGGCCTTGATTCTTTAAGACAAGTTTAGGGATATTTGTATTTCGTAGGCAAAACTAGCAGCAATTTGCCACAAAAATGTAGAAAGATACAGAAAAAAATAGAAAGTAAAGCTTAAGGAAAAAACAGGGAGAAATTGCAATAAGAAAACAGTAAGGAGTGCAGACAGACACTACTGTCAGAGGACTTTCTCTGCATGATATCTGCAGACAGTTTTTTTTTTTTTTTAAAGGGGAATTCTTTGTGGTTCAAACAATAGCTATAGAAACCATTGGAGGTGATTACCAAGGCAGCTTTGTAGGATGGTGTGTAACAGATAGATTATCACTTAAAATTACTGAAAAAAAAAGATGAGTATAAGCACTGCAAGTAATAGTTCAGCTTTGTGGTACATGAATAGTACATCATTGAGTGAGCATTTAGCAAGAGGCTCAGGAGCTGCATTCAGACCCTAAGCAAAGTTTGAATGAAGCACTGAAGCACTCTTCATTAGAAAAGCACCTTACATTTTGAAAATAGATTATTGGTATTGAGTGATGCTCTGTTCATTACTGTGATGGACACCTAGTAATCCAGATCCAGGTTTATCACAAATAAGGATGCATGAATTCTCAGAAGGATCAAAGAAACTGTAAGGTGTTTTCTACTGTCTAAATTCCAGAAAAGCAGTTGTTCATTTGTCTTGAGAGATCTACAACATTTAAGAAGACATTTCAAGGTGTGTGGAGAAGTCGATAAGAATTGTCTGCTTCAAAAACTTTCTTTGTTCAGGTATTGTATAAAAAGAACTTTTAGAAGTAAAGGTCTGCCGTCCTAGATGGTTTCAGGGTTTACTCAACCAAAGCAATAGAAACTTTGAGGGATCATCAAGAGCACAGCTTCAAATGATGATTTATATAGAGGTCTACCTGTGGATTCAATCCCATATTCTCTCCCTGAGGTAGTTGGCATGCCTTATCATCAGCAAAGACCTCATTGAGGAGGGGAAACTTTTGTAATAATCTCTTCAGTAGGGCATGTTCTACATTTTTTTTAAAATGTGCTGGTTTCAGTCTGCTGCCAAAGGGGATCTTGTCATTGTCTTTGAATTTTCTGTTGGTTTCTCCCATACCTTAACTCAATGAGGTTCATAGTGTACCACTGTGCTCTGCCTCAGAAAACAGTGGACTCAGTTTGGGTTTCATCTCTGTTAGAATCATCTCCTGTGATTTTGGTAGTACTGCTCCAGAGTTGTAGTTGAAGTCATAATCTGGCATACTGTATTGTTTGAGAAGCTGTAGAACAAAAAAAACCCCAAAAATACCAACCCAGACCCAGTTAATATTCTTGTGAAGGTGCATGCTGTACCCTACAGCTTTCTGAGGCCAGATAAACTCTAATCTTCAGCTCTGTCCTTTTGTATTTATTTTCTGTCAAGAAATGGCTGTTAACCCTGAAATAGGGGACTGATTCGTGGCAACCTATAAAAGGAGAATTATTTCCAGGAAATTCAAGAACATTTCAGATGCTGAAATTGGGAAGGGAAAAAAAAAGGCAAAAAAAAAAAAAAAACAAAAAAAAGCACCCTGTATATCTTACTTTTCTGCAGTCAGAAAATGAAAAAGACTGATGTGCAAACTCATACCATTCATCATCTTTCTCAAAAGTCCTCCTCTTTTCAGTGTTTGGCAATATATAAAATCCTAGGCATGTGTATGGAATACTAATTGAGTCAGTTTTAAAATTAATCTTACATCAAACATTTTTGAATTAAGTTCCTATGTCTTTAATTAATGATTACTTCTCCAGCAGTTCAGATTTACATACTTTTAAGGTTGGCTCTGATCCATGTTGGCATCCAAAGTACAGAGATCAGAACTCTTCTGCCTAATAGAGTGAGGAACCAAACAACTTGAAATGCTGTGTGTGAGTTGTTACCTCCTGCCTAATAATAAACTCCATGGATTTGGCAGGCTGAAGAGAGAGTGTGGAGCCACCAAAAAGTATTTAGTTGTGAAATGTGCCATGTACTGCAGCAAGGCAATGCTCTCAGGTGCCTGTTTGCACTGGAAACCATAATCATGGGGAGCACCTAGAAGGTTTTCTTGGAACTTACTGAATCAAAATGTTTAGGAAGCAATACATCACCATTCTCCTAATACTATCTTATCTGTCACCAGCAGTCCAAGAAAAATGCATCTTTTAGATAAGAACCAGTGAAGAAAAACATTAATAAAAATATCTGTTCAGGACAGGTACATCATGATGGATGTGTAGGGATTGAGTAATAGTATCTCTTAACTGTATCTTTAAGTATCTCTTAAACTGATGTTAAAGAAATATTTATAAAAAGAGCTTTCTTAGAGGGAGAAAGATTTGAGAGAGCTGGGTTTCATTACACTGTCTTCAGTGATGTGCATGTGAGCATGATGTAAGGTAGACAATTTTACTGGCTTAGCTGTAGAAGGGCTTTTGTAGTTATGAATTGTCTCTTTCGCAGCTGCCATCAATAGCAGAAGAGACTTTCCTCCAGTTGAACCTTCTGGGGAAGATGAAGAATTGTTCTTCCTGGTAGACTGCTTAGTACATGCACAGCTTTAGGATTGGAAATGGCCTCACTGTGTAGAGACAGTAGTTGTCTCATCTCTGGGTGAACATCAAAGGAAAGTGAGCTTCTGGTGGGCAGGTTTCCTGCATAACTGCTTAAGAATTTACAGTGTGTGCACCTCAGGCTCTTCTAGAAAAGCACAGTGTTCCCCTTTCCCATCCAGTTGTCTGGTTTCACAGGGTGGGCGTTCAGTGACTATGGGGGAGAAGAGCTCACTGCACATTCCTGTGGTTGCTGCTGTTTTGTTTGTTCTTGCTAGACAGTCCTTTCTGTTAGAAGGAGTGCAGAAATAGTGAAGTTTCCAGGAGGAAACTTGTTTGTAAAGGATCCAGCATCAGTGAAGAGGCACATGCTCTTGCTTTGCCCAAGACTGCCCAGTTTGTGTTCATGTAGGAGCCCAGCAGCATCATGGGTGCAGGGATCAGCCTCCAAGCTTCTGCTTTCTGTGGTTGCATCCTCTCTTCAGAGGAAAATCCCAGGAACAAGTGTTGAGAGTAGACTAGTTGAGTCTTCTCTCAAGCCAGAAACTTCCATTATGTATCTACCCTATCCCCCTCTCCCCACTTATTCTTTCTCTCATATAGATGCATTTCCAAAAGTCTGTTTCCATTTGTGACAAGATCTATTGCTTGTTAACTAACATCTCTTACCAAACTGGTCTGTCTTTTGAGAGGGATTGCTGTGACAGTTTTTATTTTAAGGAAAAATGTAGAGCCATAGCAGATTTGCCTCCTGGCTGAAACACATAAGGTGAAGTCTGTCTAGCTTGCTCTTCAAGTAGCTTTAATTTCTTACTTAAATCTGAGCAGTGCTTCATATGCCTGCTCCATATCCTGCATTTAGGATGATGCTCCATCTGCAATGGTGAAAATACCACCTCTCTTCTGGCTGCAATCCTCCTTCTTCCAAAAGTCATTAAAAACTGTTATGTGAGTGCAGCCTGCGTAGATACGTGGGTTTGGGCTGATGGAAACTGGGATGTTTTGTTGCCTCTACTTGTGCCTCCATGCTTAAGTTCAGCATGAAAAGAATTGGTATAAATCTGATAAATTGTGTCCTCCACTCACTTTGCAAACAGTATTATTTTCTCTTGAGAATTAAAGTGTCTGTAACTTTGGCACTACTGCCTTGCATAGAGTTAGAAGAGAATTGTATTTTCAGCTTTATCAACTGTTGAAATAATTTTTTGTAATGATCTGTTGTATTTTAATTAAAAGGTCATATTTGAAGACTGAAGTCTATTTTTTGTGTGTAATGGATCTGCTTCTCAAGTGCCTTTGTTCATTAAAATTAGAAAATTAAAACAGAAAAAATAGACAAGGGAAGTGAGGCATATTATACTATTACTTTCATGTTTGGTTTTGAAGGTAAAACTATGTCAAAATGATAATTAGGTTTTGTCCTCAAAATGGCCTTGCCTAGAGTACATGCATTGATGGAAAAAACTCTGGTACTTCTTTCCTTTCTGGAGTTAGATAATTCTTGGCTAAGTAGGCTCAGAATGCCTCTAACCACTCCACTAAAATAAAATGATAATACCTGAACCCAGGATACCTGTAAGCTGTAAATTCACGTTTGAGGAGTAGAAGCCTCATTCTGAAGACACGGACTCTGGAATTGATTTTACTTGGAAAAATGTTTACTAAGAAAAACTGCTGTATATGTTAAAACTATGGACTTGGGACTCTTGGCAAAACAGCACCCCTCCTAAACTCATTTTGTTTCAATGCTTTTACATCCCAGTTTTAAGGCATGATGTTTTTTTTTACCCTGTGAACTTAAGATACATATTTCTGTTTGATATGCAAACGTATTTATATATCTTTTAAATTAGATGCACTAAATAACACAATATGCTTCCTGTGGTGGAAGAAATCACATGCTAGGATACCTTTCCGCTGTGGGAAGGTGCTTTTGATGCCTGAAATTGCTGTTCTTTGAGCACATTTTGAGGATAAATCAGTATTTTATCATCACTTGGGGGACACAGCTCATGTTGGCTGCTTTGGGGTCCTGTGGGTTTCCCAGTTAAGAGGCTGTCTGCGGTTGCTGCATCTATCCCTGTATTGGCTAAGTTTTCTCCACTGTGATTTAATTACTGATTCCCATAGAATAGTTTGGGTTTGAAGTGACCTCCAAAGGCAATCTGGTCCAAACCCCCTGCAGTTAGAAGGATCATCTTAGATCAGGTTGCCCAGAGCCCCATATGCATGAAATGACTGATCCTCTTTAATAGCTCAGCTAAGCTTTGTAAATAAAGGAGGATTCTAATCAGGTAGAGAGATTTTCTCTGATTATGCACTGAGATAGTAAAAACTAAAATTAGTGTTGTAGCTCAAACCCAATTTTCAGCTGGTACTTACGTTCACTTTTATGCTTTCTTTTTAGTTTTAAAGGGAGAATGCCTGAGTAGTATGGGGTAGATTTGCATGCTGCTACCTGTACATACGAAAGCACAGGGAAATTAAAATGCAGTGCTTTTCATAGTGCTTTAACTTGATTAGGATGTTAGTGGAACTGTTTGTACTAAGGTAAAGTAAGTAATCTCCATTGAAATAAAGGGACTTCATTTAGGCGCTATTAAAAGCGTAACCCTGAGAGGCTGCTGAGGACTTTAAATGGGGTCTGAGGTCCATCCATGCTTCTGCATTATCCATTCATGACGGAAGAATCCTTACAAAGTATGTGCAATACAAATACATTTACAGACTACACACTCCAAATCAATAATTCACGTTAAAAAAAGAGAACCAATTGTCTAGCAACATGAATTGTTTTACTCCTCTCTTGTGACTGTGAAAGGAAACACTTCTGAAATTTCTGTGAAATTTCTCTCATTTTGGGGGGAGAATTTTTTCAAATTATTAAATCTCAATTTTTAAATACTAATTTATAAAAAAACCCTCCATATTTTTTTCTCAGTCTAACTCATAACTAGCATAATAATATACTTCTTCTCTCCACCTATCTATCAAAAGCAAACCTCAAATGTTAAAATCTGAGGTTCCTATGGTGGGTAAGAGCACAGGCCACACCCAAACCTTGTATTCTAAATTCACTCAATTTCAAATAGTAATGACTCAGGTTCATGTGTAATTTTTACCTTTCATTTGTATCTGTGGTATCTGCTCAAGGTTGCTCCACTAAACATTTACCCTTTCTGAAGTTTCTTATTTTCATTTCTGACATTCTGAAGTTTTGCTTGTTGCTAGGCAGGGCATAGGAGCATCATTGTCCTTCCAAGTGTATTGCTGTATTTTAGTATTTAGCAGGCAGTCATTGTGCATGCATAAAGTTTTAATATAAAGTAATGTTCCTGTAAATACTGCATAGACTTGTAATGTGCTACCTTCATTCAGAAATACAATATTAGCTCAAAAGAAAGAATTGACAGAAGTTTTTGGTCTACAACAGCAAAGAAAAGTGTGGATTTTATTTGATTGGCAGTGCTACTTGTTTTTGACAAATCCTTTTTGATGTGGGCTAATAAATACTGCAGCATTAAATCCTGGAGATTACCAAGTATTTGGAGTGAATGTAAATTGTCTTTGCATTGTGCATTGTATGCTCAAAGCACTTCAGAAACACAGGAGCTACTGAAAGCTGTGTGAAAACTCTATTAATTCACACAGCATGCACTGCAGATGCATCTCTAGTGAACTGTCTGCAGAGTTCCCTTGCATGTGTGTGAACGTTCCCAGGGACTACAGAGTTGGAACTCAACCTCACCTCTCTCCTGGAGTAGTTGAAACAATTTTACCAGGTTCACAGGCTCTATAACTTTGAAGATCATTAAAATGTTGCCTAGGTACTACTTTTAATGATTTGTTTGGATGAAATATAGTTGATCATGAATTAGTTTCACAATGCAACATTGCTCATAAATGGAATTTTTACTTGAATCTTATTTAATACTGTTCAAAGAAAGCCTTATGTGCTTATATGCATTAAAACTGTTAAAAGGTATTCTTGTGACCATGAGCATTTGATAAAGCAGAGTGATTTGGCTTTACCTTGCATGTTCGTAATGGTCACTGTAGATAAAAGGGCTACTACACTTCTAGATAGTAAAACTGTAATGTAGAGAAAATGAGAACTGTGGAAGGGAGAAGATGGAGTTATATGGTGTCTGTAAAATGTGGAAAGGTAAAGATGAGAGGGAACAGAGAGCTTTTGAAGAAATGAAAGTAATTTAAACTCTCTTCTGCCAGTGTTAGGGGTAACAAAAACAAGAGTAAGAGTAGAATAATAGGCTAGTTGGGAAGGGGAATAAAATTTCAGTGACCTGCTACAGCAACTCTTCTCTGCTTGTACTTCCAGTTTTATGAAACTGAATAAAGAAAATGGTTTTTCAAATGAATTGAAGATTAACAAGAATTTTAGCAATTTAAAGAGAAGTCTTCACACAGTAGTAGCAAAGTTCAAAAAGTTTGGGTAGATACACCTGAAGACTGAATTTGGTTAATGTATTGTAAAGCAGCAAGCCAGATAGTATGAATCCAAGAATTATTAAAGACTATTGGAAATTGCACCTCAGGTGGTAATTTTAAATATCTCATTTTTGAATGACTGAGTAGACCAGAGTTGTGATTTTCCTCAGTCCTTCAGCTAGGTGATTTCTTCTGTGGCACAATGACAAGATGAAAAAACTTCTGAGGACTTAAGAAACCAGTCAAGGAAAGACTTAAATTACTGCCTAGGGAATTTTATTCTATTGGTTTTTATTTTATTTTTTATTTCTTCAGAAATGGACAAGCACTCAGTGTTCAAATAAAAATGTTATAGTACTCAGAAATTCAGTACTAAGATGTTGCTGTTCTCAGTCTGCTGAAAACTTCCCTGACATGAAGATACTTGTATATTTTATTTTTCCTTCTAAGCTTACTAAGATTTTCTAATTACATGAATGCAGCTATGGTAAATGCTGTGTTTACAGGAAGCTTTGAGTAGATAGATTTGCCTGCCTTGCAAAGTTCTGAATTGCTGAATTTATGTGCTTTGTCTTCTAAGGGTTTGGTTGCTTTATTTGTTTGTTTGCTTGTTTTTTTCCCACAGAATTTCTCATTCTTTTTCTATGGTGAACCCTTGATACCAGCTTTAATGTAGCCTTAGATGGAAAGCTGACAATTGAGATTGAAGATTTATAAATGAGGAGGAGGAACTAAAAGTGGAAACGAACTAAGCTCTTCAGGTTTAGATAATCATGATGTGTCTGTAAAGGAAAATTTCCATGCTCATGTTGAGTAACATTCTCTTTTGATCTTGTATCATCTATTTTATCTGGGTTACTAAAGTGCAGTCAGGCTCAAAACCCCCTATAACTGATAAAATACTTCAGTTTTGGCAAATTTGTGGAGTGGTTTTGGTAGAAAGTTAAATAAGCTGAAGGGGTAAAGGGCATGACTGATGTTTTGGCTACTTTGGTGCCCGTATTTCTGTTAGCATAAGCAAAACGTTTGTTAGTGTAGTGTTTTGTGCCACTATTTGCAGTACTTACTGAAGTTTTTACCTATCCTATGATTATCAGTCTAAACTAAGTATAAAAATTACTGTTGTAATCTCAGAAGACAGTGACCCATAAAAGAGGTGTGATTGAAAATCAGATATATAATTGAAAATGTGATAATGTTCCATTATAAGTGGAGTTATGTGTTAGTGCTATCTAGCAATAGCTGGATCTGCCCTTAATTTAACTGGCATTAATGGACGCAGGTATCAGGATAGATATGGGTCATGAAGATATTCTCCTTTGAGATGAGAGTGGCCTCATTATAATTAATTTTTCTCATAAGGAGTCTTTTGTAAACCCAGTTACAGAAGAAGGAATCACAGGGGAGATTGAGCTGTTCATGGTGCTGCTTGAGCTGAGTGAATTCCCACTTGCTTTTCCTTCTGCCTATCGGCTCCTATCTGACAAAGCTATTTCAGAAGTTGTCTTGAACATTTGAGCTGCAATTAGTTGTACCAATGATTTCTTCCATTCATCTGCCTAATTACCTGATGCACTTTCAATTTAGAGCACAAGTGGAGGACGCATGAAGATTTGCAGCCCTGATGCATGGTCATGAAGGAAAGCTTGAGTATTGTTTGTGGGCACTTCCTGATAAAGCAGCTGTAGTTAAGGCATTGATTTGATTCTTCTCCTTTGTTCTATAACAATAGCTAGACTTGTAATCTCAGTCATATGTTTTTCTTTTCTTTGTAACCTTTGCATTAACACAGTAATTACTGGGTGGCTGGCATGTTACAGAACAAGGAGTCTCATTTTTTTTAAGCAGTTTATGCTCTTTTCTTGCTTGGTGTGCTTACATATTTGAAGTTACAGTCTTAAAATAAACTACTTGACAACAGCACCATGGGTTTCTTTTATTGCTCACTTGCAGGGTTACCTAAACATGCAACTAATAACCTCAGGGAATGAATAGAAAACAGAAAATAAAACATTCTTATTGCGATGTCTTGCAGTGCATTGAGTACTGACACAGATATATTCAGAGAGGAGGTTAAGTATGTTTCTTGGTAGATGCTGAGTGGTATATAGGCAGCTTTGGGGTAAATTGCAGTCTTTGGTTGCCTCTTTGGTAAGGGCACCCAGTGGAATTAATGTATATATTTTTAGTAGCTTCTTGTTTCAGAAGCTGACCTATAAAGGATACAGAGAACTCGAAAAACTCAACAGCTAAGACTGTTAAGTAGGTGTTCTTTAATAATTTATGTACAGTGCTAGACACAGCACTGGACATATGGGGGGTTTCCCCTCCAAACGTGTGTGTCTGAATTCAAGTTTTACACAGTTAATATACAGTTAGCTGATACGTATTCATGCTATTTCCTATTCATTTGCATTCAGCTCCTCTCATTTATACATGGCAGTGTCTCCTGGCAGTGGGCTTGGGAGGGTCTTCCTATTAGTTGCATTTTATGCTCTTAGTTGCAAGGTATGCTCTTTTGGTTGTTTTTTTTTCTTGTTCTTCTGCTCACGTCTGCAGGACAAGCTGGTCTGTCCCTGTCTTGTTTCCTATTATCTATACATTGTCTTAGATGAGCATTCTACAGAGACTCCTTAATTTAAACATTACATTGTAGTGTGACAGCTTTCTTCCTGTGTGGTAAACAGGCCTCAAGCTTCTAAATATAAAGTTCAAGATTCATGTCTTCCCTTCTTTCAATTCACAAATCAGAAGCACAGGATGATACGTGGTCATCCTGTCTCTCCAGCTCTCTGGTTTCCATACATTTAGTTTGTGTTATTCGGTCTTCCATACATTAGTTTAGTTCCTGCTATTCTGGCTTCCATACATAAACCATGATAAGACAAGGAACAATGGGTTCAAACTAGAACATAGAAGATTTCACCTCAGTATGAGGAGAAACTTCTTTACAGTGAGGGTGACAGAGCACTGGAACAGGCTGCCCAGGGGGGTTGTGGAGTCTCCTTCTCTGGAGAATTTCAAAACCCACCTGGATGCGTTCCTGTGCAGACTATCCTAGGTGATCCTGCTTCAGCAGGGGGGTTGGACCTGATGACCTCTTGAGGTCCCTTCCAACCTCTGATATACTGTGAAACTGTGATACATTGATTTAAGATAGGTGAATGTACAATTATTCTAAACAGATGAATACAAAACAGATTAATATAAAAACTCTCCTTCATGAAAGTACTGTTGGGACAGCTGTACTTGGCAAGATGTTTTCTTACTCTCTTGAATATTTTAATACGTCTAGTTTCCTATTTGTTTTTTTTTTCCTTCAATTTTTCTATTCTTTCTTGAACCACAATCTAGCTTTCTGCTTGTATTAAGATGCAAGTACTCCTTATACCTGCACAAGATAAAAATACTCAGGTAATAAAATAACCAAATCAAAATGTCTCTTTGTCTCTCGCTTTTTTTAATTTTCAAATTCTGGTTCACATAATCACATGAAGTATAATTAATGTATATGTACTCCTAGGGGAAATAATGAAATAGTTAGCACTAACATCTGTTTTGCAAGGTCAGAAAAATTACTCTTACTCCATCTTACTATGTCATATAGCCGTTTTGATACATTTTCATTAAGAATAACATCAGGAATGTAGGTACTGTGTCCAGTTCTGGAGCCCCTATTACAAGAGGGATGTGGACATGCTGGAAGGTGTCCAGAGAAGGGCCATAAGGATGATCAGAGGGCTGGAGCACCTCTCTTATGAGGACGGACTGAGAGAGTTGGGGCTGTTCAGTCTGGAGAAGAGAAGGCTCCAAGGTGACCTTACTGTGACCTTCCAGTATCTGAAGGGGGCCTACAAGAAAGCTGCGGAGGGACTTTTTTAGGATATCAGGTAGTGACAGGACTAGGGGGTATGGAATAAAGCTGGAAGTGGGGAGATAACAGACTGGACGTGAGGAAGTAGTTCTTCACCGTGAGAGTGGTGAGAGCCTGGAATGGGTTGTCCAGGGAGGTGGTTGGGGCCCCATCTATGGAGGTGTTTAAGGTCAGGCTGGATGAGGCTCTGGCCAGCCTGATCTAGTGTGAGGTGTCCCTGCCCATGGCAGGGGGGTTGGAACTAGATGATCCTTGTGGTCCCTTCCAACCCTGACTGATTCCATGATTCTATGATTCCATGGTTTGTGTTTTCAATGCCATGTACTGAGCAAAGAGACAAAAAATGGATTTGGCTGATGTCTCCACGATCTTTGATTTGAGGAGCTTTCTCCTCCATGGGCCACTGTAGCCAGAAATCATGGGTGCAGCATGTAGCCAGCTGCTCACTTGGTGTGTATCATTTTAGCTTCAAGGCTAGTTTTAATGTTATTTGAAGTTTTGATCCTGTGGGAAAGCTACCTGAAGTTGTAACTTAATAATTTGTATTATATCTGTTCCCAGAAAATAAATTGTTTGCACAAAGGAGACAGAGTTATAAAGGATGATTCAGTTATTCAGCAGGGAATAAGCAACATGCCAGCACTATGAGCTGTAGAAAACAGAATGAAACCCCACAGGTGTAGAATCAACAGAAAATATGAAGAAGGAAACTTTCCTGCAATAGTCAGATGTTAACTACAGCTGCGCTTTTGATAGGTACCATTCCCTTTTTGTGAAGTAGATAAAAAATAAATTTTGACAGGTTTCCATAAATTTGGAGAGACATTTGTTAATAATTACCACTTGTCTGTGAAGAAATTCATACTTACTGTGGGTGCTATGTGTTAGTTTGATATTTTCTTGTCTCTGCTCTGAGAGTGGTATGTGTTTTATGACCATTTCAGATTACCTATGAACCTATTTTTGCATGGCTATCCTTTTATAGCTGATTAAATAACTTATTCAAGATTAGTTGTCTGTGTAGTCCTGGATTCTAACTTGTAGTAGGTCATTTTTGAGGACAGACTAAATGTGTTCCTTCAGTCTCATTGAAAAAAAGCAACTCCTGACAAGCATTTAGAAAAATGAAATTGAGGTTGACACTTCTGTAATTATTAATCTGTGGAATCATGAAGTATCCCAGAAATCCATTTCCTTTTAAACCTAGAGCATATCTCTGTAAGTACGTATAAGAAAGCCACAGTATTATAGCATGTCTTGCAGCCCAAAACCAGATACGGTCCTCGGTCTCCAGACATTTCAGTAGTGGATCTGAAGGAATTACTTGGCTCTTATATTAAAGCTCAAAGCCAAGGAGAGATTCTGAACTGAGTATCTCTTGTGAGTGCTAGATCTGTAGACAGTAAATTATGTTCAGGGCATTAACTTTTCATCCAATTTAGTGTAGCAGCTCTGCCAACGGGCAGGTACCCGCCCTGATGTTACTGAGATCTTTGCCGTCTTTCTCTGGCTCTGTTTAACTAACTTCTAATTAGAACTCTTCTAACTCTCAAAATGGCAAGAAACCAACAAGAAAATAGAGAATACATGTTTTATAAAACTCATCCTTGGCTTATTTGTAATGAGAATCAGCTAGAAAAAGACTATTCTGGAGAAAATGAAAGGTGCCATTAATTTCTTGCTCTAAGTCAAAACTCTTGGTTTGGATGGATTTCTGCCAAAATCTCTAAGGTAATTCAGTGCTATGCTATCACCTTTATTACTATAAATACTAATGTATGCATGAAGTGTGTGACAATATCATTGCTTTTCATGCCATGATCTGTTATTCTCCTTTTAAGAGTATGACAGAGCCTCTACAATATTTTTAGTGCCCCATCTGCCTTTTAATCTCAGAGCTTGCCTGTTTATTTTACAAAAAACCTGCTAAACCTGAATTATCTGATTTCTGTTGTTCTGCTTGTGGTTCCCATACCATTACAACTATATAGAAATGCATCTCAGAAATGTTTTTTTTTTTCTGGCAGTGATATCATTTGCTTGCATGGCTTAGAAAGAAATGATCATATTACAATAGATGTAACTTTGGTTAAAAACCATCTGTACACCTCAGAGGAAGCTGTGATTGCTACAGGAATTACTAATTCCGTGTTTGTTTTTGCTTTTGTGTTGAAACACAGATGGATTACTACTTTCTCTCTGTGCAGTGCAGAGATATTCTTCTTGATTTATCAAAAACTGTAAATTAGCTACACAAAATAACTCAACTATTGCTATTTTGTACAGGTTGAAATAGTATTACCTAACCCCCAGCAAGTAAAGGCTTTGGGCACTCTTCCATAAGTTGCAGTAATACGGTTTGTTGCTCCTCCATATTCTTCATGCTACTGTAATAATGTTAGGTTATGGTTGGACTTGATGACCTGCAGGACTTTTTCAACCAGGTGATTCTATGATAAGCAAAGATCTGTATGTAAAGTAGGAATGCCATGTAGAATAACAAAGTGTCTTAGTTTTTGGTCATCCTCTGGTTTTCCTCTCGATCCGTGTTTATTATCTCCAAAAGCAGATCTAAGCACTTTATGTGCTTAGTTTTATCTGTCCCTTACAGGGCTGGAACTTTCCAGCTATTGCACCAGTCAGAGCATTAACTGAGAGGTAGAAAGTCACAAGGTGCTACTTTTTCCTGCAAGGGCCTTTGGAATGTTTTGCGTAGATAGAGTTGGCCGTTAGTAATAAGAAGAGTTTATAGGGTGGGGGAACAAACCAACTGAATTTTTACATTATCTTGAAGTATGCTTTTGAAATAAATGAATCCTGTAGAACAGCCAAAAAATTCCTGGTAATTTTTTTCTCCTTATACTGCATTTGCTTTTTAATGGAGTGGAGTATATGTAAGGAGGTGATCTAGTGACCCAGAGTCTTTCCACAAATGCTTCTTTTATAAGCTCTCTCTGTGTGTGAAAATGTAATGTTGTTAGTGCTGTGAAGACTTGGGTTGTTTTTAAGTGAACTATGATCTCAGTTCCACTGGGTTATTGTATATATTATTACTGTGAAATATAATATCCAATGTACAAATTGTCTGATCACCTCTCTGGTCTTTTTCCCCTAAAAAAATTCAGGCTAAAACGGTATCTTTATTTCTGATTAATTTTTACTTCAAATAAAATTCCAGTTTTCAGTCAAGCAGGTAATTTAATCGTGAAGAGAACTCTGAAAAACTAAATGATAAATTCCTAACCAGAGCCCAGTGATACTGGCCCCCAAAAAATTTGTTTGCTACAGTTTTTGTTTACAAATATTTGCATAAAGAGATGCTGCATGGTTTACCATTCTCACATGACCTTGGGAAACCAATCTAACTTTCTACTACCTTAGATCTCCCTAAACACAGAGATTACAGTGTTCTTTTTCCTGGCACTGACACTCTTCAGCTTATTTACATTTTAATTTATTTACAAGAATATTTATCTGTAAACATATTCAGTGATAGGTGTATGTGTGTGCATGTGTATGTGCACAGAAAGGCATATTAAGGCACATTTGGATTAAAATTACCTTTATTTGCATGCAACTTCTGTGTAAATCTGGAACTAAATACAAGAAGGCATATTAGGAAAAATATTTAAAAAAAAATTACCTTTACAAATTTGTTCCATATTTTCACAACTCTTGATTTAATATCACACATCTAAAAGAAATGTTTTTGTCAAATTCATTCCCCAGGACTTTTAAATAGCACAAAATTAAGCATGTGTATAAGTATCTGAACAATGAGAAAATCCCAAGAGGCAATTTTGATTCTTCTAATCTAACAGTGGTCTTGACTTAAAACTATGCTCTAGTGCAGAGCTCGTTGTTATACCACTAAATATAGGGGAGTTCTGCTAAATTTAAATTGTAAAATTATGTGGCATAAACCCGAACTTGACTTCTGTTTCATTACTGCATTACTTCTTACCTTCAGTGAAATGTAGTGTTAGGCTAGCACACAGATCCAGTCATTAATGCCAAAATCAGTGATGTAATTTTTAAAAGTCATATGCTATAGGACCTTACAAATATACTGAGAAATAGGAACACACCTAAAAGTTTGTGGTTTTTTTGTTGTTTGTTTTTAAAAGCAAATCAAGCAAAGTATAATTTAGCTTCTGAGTAACGAACAGGACTAATTTTAGCATACAACACTGATTTTATCTGTTGAAAGATCTGTAGGTATGCACCAGGTGTAGCCTGTATTCATATTTGTTTTTTAAATGTCTTTTATTTTACTTGATTGGGGGATTTTTCTTCAACATTGTAGGAATTGAAGAAGTATGTTAGGATCTTGTGACATTTCATTAAAGTTTGGATCAATAGAAATGTGTGAAAATACCTTTTGGGCCATAAATGATTGTGCCACTTCACTTGTACAGACTTTTTCCTTTACATCACAGTAACCCTGAATAAAAGCATGTTTGTGCCTGCTGCTTTGCCATCTTTTTCTGTCTGTGGCATTACTTGCTTTAAAAAAACATACAAACATTTCTTCAGTAATGAAAAATGAATTGTTGATTTTCTCTAGATACTGATAGGCTCACTGGAAATGAACCAATTGTTTTATTTCTGTGTAATCTTGAAGCAGTTTTTGAGATACATAGATAGCTTCTCATAGTCAGACAAAAATGTCATTAGCTTCAAGATGAGACTCGTGTGAGAAAGAGAAGGTGTAGCATAGTGTGAAAATTGGAGCTTTGGTCCAGTGATGACCCAGGGAACGTAACCTGAAGACACATAAGGACTAGCAGTGAGCTTCAGACATTCAGAGAGGTTGTGATGCTCCTGATGCCCCACTGTCTGGAGGTGAGATTTACAGTGGAGTTTGGATGAGTGTTGCAAATAGATGTGTTTAATAAAGCATATATTCAGTAGCTGTTCCATTTAGGAATTTACAAAAATCCCTATAGGTGGATATCTGCAGATTTTGTGTACTTCTGAATCTTGAGATACTTACGTCTTGCCAGAACACTTATTCTCCTTCATTCTCCAAATATTTTTGCTGGACTAGAAAAAGAATACAGTATTTTTACTTCTGAGACATTTTTAGAAGCAAACTGTAAAAGGCTGTGAAGACAGGATGGGAAGGGCTAACACCTTTGAAATGCTGAGTTTCAGTGTAAGCTGCCTCTGCTGCTGCAACAAGTCTGTGTAGCATTATACCTCCTCATGGAAGTGTGTAACGTTCAGCTCAGCTCCAAAAACCAGAGGAATTCCATTGCCTGCTCAAGCTTGTCTCTACACCATGACCATGGTTTTGTCATCCATTGTTATGTTATCCATGTCTTCCTCTGCCTCTGCTACTCCACAGTCCTTATGACAGTATTCCCCATGACTAACTTTTAACAAGTTTTTTAATACTGTGCACTGTGACAGTTTGCTTTTTCCCATCCTTGCTTTCTTATGCTGCAAATATGAATATTACTGTGTTAAAAAAAAGTGAATGGCCACAAATTTTAACTTGGGCATGTGCCACACGTGTGGTTGGTTGTACCAACTGCATTTCGTCTTTGCTTTGCATTTATTGCATGTATAAGGAATGACCAAAAGTTTATATTCATCTACAATGATTAGACCTTGAACAGAGGTTTCGATAGAATGCTTTAGAAGTTAGGCTTTCACTTGTTTGTCTAGTGTGATAGCTAGCTCATTGTCTTTGAGTAAATGTAAGGTATACTGCAAAATGAGTTGGAAGATGTGAAATGCATTCTTAATGCTGGCCATAAAATGTTAAATTCCATAAATGCTTCTGATCTATTTTGTGAATAGTCAAAACTAAGGACATTGACAAAGCTGTTCCAAAATAAGAAAAATTACCAAAATTCAGCTCATGAGTGGGCACTTGCAGGTCCAGGGGAAAAAAATCTTTCTGTTTGGTAAAATAAATTATAAAGGCTGATAAAAAAACCAAAAAATGTTCTGCAAAGTTAAGAAAATCACCAATGTGGGTGATTAACACTTGTCAGAATGACTTACACATGCACATTTATTCTTTTAGTTTGTTTTTGCTGAGTGGGTTTTGGATTGGGCTGGGCTTTTTTTCAGCATGGCTCTCCAAAAGGAAAGGTTTCTCTTACCAGCATAGCCCAATGAAATAAAGATATGAAGACAGATTGTTCCCATATCCAAATCCTGCACCTGTTCTAAGGAGGGTAATTGCTAACAGGCTGCTCTCTTTAAAATGCCCATTACCCACAGAGCTGACAGTCATGAGTTCCTGTGAAAGTGGCATTTTACAATGGCTCTGAACAGAAGCACCAATGTTTTGATGAATAAAGATACTGACCAAGGAAAGTAATTGTATGACCATAATGAGTCAGAAAAGAACTGGAGCTATAGGATCTTCTGACACAGTGAATTGTAAAGGGAGCATGAGGGATGAAAATGATAGGTACTTATGCAAATGGATTATAGCTATCCTGTGCCACTTTGTGGATCTGTCTCTGAGTCTCTTGCCATCTAGGCCATGGGATTAGACAAAAACAGCTGGAAGGGAATGGATGCAATCATTTCATCACAAATTCTAAATGCTTGCTGTGGTAATTTTCCTGCAAATAGCATGCTGCAAAATCAAGACAGGTAGTAGTTAATATCAGTTGCAGGACCAGCTATATAAAGAACTCAGTCTTTCTATTATAAGTGTCCTGGGTCTGTCTTTTAAAACACCTGAGATACAATGTGAAACAGTTTGTCTTTTATTGTTATCACCTTTTTTTTTTATGTTTTGGGAATGCAAATGGTAGAATTTAATGAAGTAGATGCTGGAGGAGTCATTAAGTGATACTGTGATTACATCTATGCTGCAGTGAGACATTCTCATTCCTACTTCAAAGCAAATTACACTTGCTTTTCCTACTCCAATGCACTTTGCCCTTGAAACTCTCATCTTGTCTTGTTTATTTCTGGTGACAATGTAGAAACAGTCTGAGAATTAAAAAAAAAAAAAAAAAGAAAGGGAAAAAAAGGGAGGAAAAAAAAGAAAAGGAAAAAAAAGGAAAAAAGAAAGAAGACCATTCAAGGTTTCAGAAGGTGCTATATGGGCAGAAACTACTCCAGCCTGTGGCCTCTGTAACTAAGATTCATAGATTCATAGAATAGTTTGGGTTGGAAGGGACCTTAAAGAGCATCTAGATCAAATCCCCATGCCATAGGCAGGGATGCCTCCCACTAGACCAGGCTGCTCAAGGCCTTATCCAGCCTGGCCTTGAACAGCTCCAGGGAGGGGCCATCCATAACTTTCCCAGGCAACCTGTTCTGGTGTCTCACCACCCTTACTGCAAAGAATTTCTTCCTACTATTCAATCTAAATCTACTCTCTTCAAGCTTCAATTCATTCCCTTTCGTCCTATCACTACAAGCCTTTGTAAAAAGTCCCTTCCTGGCTTTCTTGTAGGTCTTCATCTGCCCTTAGTGCCTCAACACAAAATCAGCCAACCCCCAGGCAGTGCTGCAGTGCTGCAGTGCTGTGCTGATGGGTTTTCTGTTTCAAATACCCACAGTCTAGAGGTAAACACCAACGTGCATCTGCACGCTTGTACCACTAAGAATGTCAGGTAAATAAAGTTCACTCTGGACTGCAGAAATAATGGCAGAGTCTCATCTTTCACTTTGAGCTGTACCCAGCTCTACACAGTTCAAACTGGTGGAATTCGTGTTCTTAATTTTTATAGACAGATGCCTGTTTTCTCTGTTTGACTTACCAATCACTGTTCATCAGCTAGGTCAATCTCAGCATGGGCAGGTAGTCCTATGAGAAAAAGCCAGCTCTCAGGGTTAGCTTGTCTCTTCAAGTTTGTTTTTCATTTCTTCTCCCAGAGGAGATGCAGCATTTTAACTAACCTGCCTCATCTGGGAAAGCCTTGCAGAGGCACTCTTTAGTCCCCAGGCTTTAGCCAGTGCTCTTCAATGTGCCTGCTTGTACCAGCCAGTCTCCCACTGCTTCCATCATTATTTCCATGGTAGAAATTATATTGTGGTTTATATAAAGTTTCCCAAGAAAACAGGAAAATGCTATTAATTAAAAAAAACACCTTTACTTATTAATGCAGCATGGTATAAAAATATTTTCTGACCTTGTATTGTCTCCTTATTTATGCCCCTTCACTAGAAAAGGCTTTCTTTTTTTTTAAGGCTTTTTATCTTCATTGATTAACAATAAAACTGTGCAACTTGATAAGCTTTAGGAAAGAAGGTGTGATTTCTCTTTTGATTATGTTGCTTGCAGGAAAGATTGGAAGTTTATTCAGATAAAAATATGGAAATACTTGAGGGGTTTCTGTTTGTTTTTATTTTACAGTAGTACATCTATTAATTTTAAGTGATTCTTTTTCACAAATCAATATCCCCAATGCTACTTAAAAGGAAACAGCATTCTGAAAGTATAAACATTTACATTTCTCTGTCAAGGGTTAAAAAATATTTCTATGTGAAACAAATTTAATGGAAATTAGTTTCATGTTGTTTCTACTGTAATAGGAACGTGGATTATGTCTTGTTTCATTCAGGGATAACAGCTGTTATGTAGGTAATACTGTCATTTTTTTATTTTTAAGATGAAATATCCATGTCGGACTCTCTCTATCGTTCAAAAATAGAGAACAACTCCTTAGAACTGCCGGATGAGGTTACATGCCATAGACTGTGAAATTCCAAGCTATGTCCTGCTAGTGCCTGAAAGATTTTCCTGCTTGTAGTGAATCAGTTGATCATCAGTCAAGAAATTGTGTTTGCAGAGGGAGTTTATATTTAGAAATCAGCATAGGAAAGGAGACAGCATAACGCATCAGAGTATTTGACTTCTATTTCCTGTGTGTAGATTTTCAGCATTTCTTTCTGAAATACTTTTTTTTTGCAGTGATGGGATTTAGCATGAAGAGATTGAGGTTGAAATGATGCATGCTGTCCTTTGACAGCCTCAGCCTCTCATGTCATCTCTGCAGGTTGTTGGTTTAGCTTTTCTTTTAGTTACTCTTGCAAAATTGTGGTGTGATTACTTAATTACACTGTTTGCATCCTCTGTAATGCCATGTAATACCTATTTTTGTAAAACTAGTCTGACATCCAGTTACACCTTTTCTTTTAGGGGTCTTTTCAATAGAGATTAAATGGAGACAATCACAGAGCAGAAAGTTTAGGTTCCTAGGCTAGAATCTTTCAGTTGCATAGATTGAATTCATTGATGGTAGTGATATAAAACTCATGGTAAAAGGTGGTCTTTAGCATTTTGCAGGAGTAGATCAAAAGCATTAGGTTCTATAACATTGGTGTACATATTTTGTGTGTATGCACATAATGATTTTTTTCTCTTTGAAGAAAAAAAATTACTCAATCACAAGCCACATTCAGAGATATGTATTACCTAAGGATTGTTTTTGGCAACAATGCAATTAAATGGCTTGTGAAAAAGGTACTTTAAATAATGAGGAAGCCTGCAATGTATCGTGCTTTGAGCAGCTATTTTCTGATTCATTAGATTTAGACTGTAAAATCTATAATAGTATTATAGAAAGAAAAACATATTCAAGAGTTGGTATTTTTTCAAACCACATTAATAGAAGAGCCTTTTTAGGAATTAGATCCTTAAATCCCCATCTGCGTGTTCATTATTGTTACATACCAGTTAGAAGTTTGTTATGGGGAAACCGTATGATGCCCAAAGCTTCTCATTGAATGGCTCTCTATGATACTTCCTCTTGAATGCCTCTATCTTCTAGTCATACTCAAAAATGACAGTTTCTGTCTTGCAGTGATACATGGTCTAAATACCTATTTAGCTGCCTTATGCTATTTTGAAGAGCAGCACGAGGCTAAAAATATTTTATTGTTGGAACTTACTCTATTGAAAAAAATGTAGGGTTGTTTTTTTTTTTTTCTTTGTAGTTAACATCAAGAAAGTTGGTTGCAGGTATCCTTGATACTGGTTGTACTATGAATTCACCTTAAAATAATTTTTCTAATATTTTATCAGATCTTTTTTGTAAGTGTACATATACTTCACAAAATCTTATCAGAATGTTGCCCCTCAGGATTGAAACGTTGTCATGACCTTTTAATAACTTCTTATCTAATAAATCAGAACAACTCATACATTTTATCAAAATATTAAAATCAAGTACTTTATTGTTAGTCAGAGATAAGTCTTTCTTTTTAGGCCATTCTCCAGGATTTTCAGCTACTGGGAGCCCCACTTTCTCACTGTGATTTCCCTTAAGCTTTCTATGCTCAATACTACATTTATCCTTTTGCAGTAGTTTCAAAAGTTTGCAGAAGCATTTAAAATTGAGCTTTATTTTTAGAAACTGAACAATATCCATGTCTTTAGAGAAGAACTTTCTGAATAAAGAGGACTTGGTACATTTTCTTAGAGGCTTTGGTACATTCATCAAGTTGTCCAGATTCTGTCATTTCGACTCAGTCCTTTGGAATAGAGTTTCACAATTCTGTGGAGGTAACTAATGCTTTCTCACCACCACTTGTTTGTACAACCTGCTTCAATTAAAATCAGACTCTGTTATGTATCATCGAAGAAGTTTGTATTTTCTAGGCTGTCTTCTTAACACTGAAATAATTCTTCAGGGAAAATAATAGCTTGGATCTGAGTTTATATGTGGGACATGAAAGTTTTGTATTTGTGTGGAAAGGCCAAGGCATTCTTGCAACGTCACTGTGGCCAAGGCTGTCTGGAAAGGACTGAACTATGCAATCCTCATAACCTTGGGGTCACCACAGGAGCTTGTGAAGCTGTCATGAAACCATCTTTAAGGCTAGTGAGGAAGTTGCTCTGATAATTAGTAATAAATAAGATTAAAAGATGGTTATGATAATCAGGCTTCCCCTGCCTGGTGAGTCTCCCAGGAAGGTCGCACAGTGCTCAGTTTGAAAGGGATTCTCTGAGACTGAGAATCTCTATGGGATTGTGTAGAGACTTTTTGATGGAACTCCTCATGGTTTCCTGGATAGAAAATATCTTTTACAAGTAGAAATTAACCACTAGAGATGTTGTTCTGGGTGGTGTATGGTGCTGAGGTGGTCTGCAACAGCTGAGAAGTCACAAGAGTGTTGTCATAGAACAAGATGACTGAGGTGGCAGAGTTTCCCCCATCCCTCTGCCCTTTTGCTTGCCAGAAAGGGGCAAGGTTAGCAAACCCAGGACCACAGATCAAATAAGAGAGACTCGAAGTAATCTCCCATCTTTTGTGGCAGATGCTCCCTATGTGCTCAGTGGAGAGGCGGCCTTGCTGGGCTCTGCTTGAAGCACCTTACCACAGCAGGTCCTGAGGAGGAAGAGAGGCGTTTATGTGATTTTGTCAAGGGCAAATATGGGCTAAAGCCCGCATTTTTTACCTCACCTGCTATTTATTTGGAGCTTAGTGGAAGCTTGTGCAGACTGTGAAGGTCTCATGTAACATAACTCAACTTTGGAAGCAGGCTGGAGTGAGATGTGAGAAGCCCCTGCCAGGTTTCTCTTTACTGAGAGCCTTCCTGTAGCAATTTAATTTTGAGATAGTAAAGGCTCGGGTAATTGTGGCAAAGAAACATTTATGCCTGCTAGCTGTAGAGAGAGAGAAATTGTTTCCTGTGAGAGAAAGTTAGGGTTGTATGAAGCAATATGTTGCACTCTGTCATTCTGTTGTTAGATGTTTGCATGTTATTTGGTCTCAGACTGTACCATGAACACAACCAAGATATTGCTACTACTGACAAACCTAAATGTCATCTCGCTGGAGTTAATAGAAGTATGCAAGCACAGAGAAGTAGGTGTAAGTGTACTAGTAGTTACAGAAACATTAATTAACATTTATTATAACCTACTGTTGTATTTTTATGACTAATGGGGGAACAGTTTACAGTTGAACTACTGTGTAGGAAAGAAGAGCTGTGTGGCTTCAGATGGAGTGCTTGGAGCCTCAGGCATTTTTTAAAATGTTTTCTATTACAAATAAGTTTAATAAAGTACCTTTAAAAGGATATATATTTAAATGTTTATGGTCCATACCACATTAGGTGAAATTACAGTAAATTGCAACATTTCCTTTCTGTAATTACCTTATAAACTACAAGATGTTATTGTCCTGAAGTTTATGTTCAGCTCATTGTAATACCAGCTGTATTTTGGACAGCTTGTATAAGCTCATTTGATTGCCTCTTAGGGGATAAAATTACATATTTTTGTTTGTTTTAAAAAGAAAAATCTATTTAAAAAACCATAAGCATTACACACCTTTGAGTCCATCAGCAGTAAGTTTGCTGATGACACCAAGCTGGGAGCAGGTGTTGATCTGTTAGAGGTAGGAGGGCTCTGCAGAGGGGCATTGACAGGCTGGACGGATGGGCAGAGTCCAAAAGCATGAAGTTCAACACATCCAAGTGCTGGCTTGGCCACACATTGGCCACAACAACTCCATTCAGTGCTACAGGCTGGGGACAGAGTGGCTGGAGAGCAGCCAGACAGAAAGGGACCCTAGGGTACTGGTTGACAGTAGGCTGAACATGAGCCAGCAGTGTGCCCAGGTGGCCAAGAAGGCAAATAACATCCTGGCCTGCATCAGGAATAATGTGGCCAGCAGGAGCAGGGAAGTCATTCTGCCCTGTGCTCAGCACTGGTTAGGTCACACCTTGAGTACTGTGTCCAGTTCTGGGCCCCTCAGTTTAAGAAAGATGTTGAGTTGCTGGAGCATGTCCAGAGAAGGACAATAAAGCTGGTGAGGGGTCTGCAGCACAAGCCCTGTGAGGAGCAGCTGAGGGAGCTGGAGTTGTTTAGCCTGGAGAAGAGGAGGCTCAGGGGAGACCTTATTGCTATCTACAACTGCCTGAAGGGAGGCTGTAGCCAGGAGGGGCTTGGTCTCTTCTCCCAGGCAACCAGTGACAGAATGAGAGGACACAGTCTCAAGCTGTGCCAGGGGAGGTTTGGACTGGATGTTAGGAAGAAATTCTTCCCAGAAAGAGTGATTGGCCATTGGAATGTGCTGCCCAGGGAGCTAGTGGAGTCACTGTCCCTGGAGGTGTTTATGGTGTTAACCAGTGCCATGGTTTAGTTGATTAGATGGTGTTGGGTGATAGATTGGACTGAATGATCTCAAAGGTCTTTTCCAACCTGGTTAATTCTGTGATCCTGCTATTGAGAGTGGAGGGATCATCATCACCTCCCATGCTGTGATTATGAGTATCCAGTGTGCAATTTTCCTATCACTAATCTTTCTAGCAATATATGATTATGAAACATGGTCTTTTCCTTTTATTTTATCTTTTTCCATTCCTGTAGGAACTTGGAAGTAACAGCCCTCCGCAGAGGAACTGGAAGGGAATTGCTATTGCGCTGCTGGTGATTCTAGTTGTTTGTTCACTCATCACTATGTCTGTCATTCTTTTAACCCCAGGTAACCTACTTCTTTATTTTATCTTACTGAAGGTATATGATTCATAATGCAGTTATTTAAATGGCATATAAATGTTAACTTATTGTATGCCCTTAAGTATTTTTAACTCTTGGCTACTATAAATTTGGTGCCTGTCTACAGACTTGAGATGTACTAGAGGCCTTACGGAGCAGAAACGTTTGGCTTTGGCAGTAGGTCCTTAGGATTGTGTAAGCCTTGAGACAGCTACCAGCAATCCTCATTAGCCTCAGCAGGTTTGAGCTGACTATAAGATTTTGATGTAATTTCCAACTCACAGATAAGCTAAGAGAAAGCTATATATCATGGGAAGCTAATACTGAGGAAACTTTTCACTGAACCAGAAGGATGAATCTTTTATACATATATGCTCAAGCTTCTTCCCTTTTCATCCTCTCAGAAACAAAGACGGGAGAAATTACTTCAGAGTTCATTTGGAACACATAAAATAATTACTCTTTTTTGTTTGTTTGTTTGTTAGTTCTAATTTGATCTGAGTTATTTTTCTAAATATTCTCTTTTTGATGATGGGGCAGCAACCATTTAAACGTGTAGGAACATAAGAGAAGGAAACACTGCACAGCTTGTATATTAAAACATATCTTTGAATTCTTGTTGTCAGATTTAAAGTTATGTAAAGTATTTGATCAGGATGTCATGCCAAGATAGTAAATATTGGTCTGCAGATGTTCTGGCATGCAAGTGCTCAGTTTATATAAACAAAAATATTAATGAAGTGCTTTAGTTAAATGATGGTTCCAGACTGGATGGATCATCAAGGGAAGTTGGGTAGAACTGTTCATGGGCAAATACAGTAGTAGGCTGCTGCTGCTTGAAAGGAGGGTGATGAGACTGAATAGAATAGGATCAAAAATTTTTGCTTGTCAGAGGGAATAAGACATCTGGAAAGACTATGTAGGAATACTATGGATTCTTCTGCTGCTTCTGTTTTGTATAACTATCTAGTACATATGCATGGTGCTGTCCAGGGAATGATAAAAAAAAAAGAAAAAAAGAGGATGACTGTTTACTTATTTCAACTTAGAACATTTTAAGAAAAATAAAAGCAAAGTTGTGCTGCTATTGTCTCAGTTTCTTCAAGGACTAATAAAAAACAGCTGTTGAGGGCAAAACGTGGCATATCCTGGTACACTTCAAGGCTGAAGTCTGTTTTTCTTTTCAAGGAGATGTAACTTTTTTTTTTTTTTAAAGCTTGTAAAATCTCAGAAGTGCTTTACTGGAATTCACAATAACAAACATCAGTTCTAGCTCTTATATCTATATAGAATTATTAATGATGTAAAAACGTAAATTGAAGTCTTTGAAGGCACTAGTGGGAAAAAGAATAGGCAACCAAGGGAAATGTTTTTGGTGTTTTTTTTAATATGTTAAAGAAGATGAGTGAATTACAACATCTCTGAGGCTGTTTGAAAAACCAGAGCTTGCCTGAAAACTTGGTGTAAGCTGGGACCTATATTTCATTTCAAGTCAAGCGAGGGAAAACTGGTTCTGTCAGCTGAGATGGTCTAAGATATCCTACAGAGACTCTAGAATTTGATATAAATAAAATGTTTTTCCCAGAATGATCTAGGTCTGTAAAACTGGAGTTTCTTGAGGGTTGGAAATGCTTACCAAAGAAAGCTTTGGAGGTACATTGTAGGACAGCTGCTTTTCCTGTTTTGGTCCCAATTAGTGCTGTTCCTCCTTCACTTTCATGATTCATTAATCATGAAAATATTCTGATACTCTGCCACTTTTCTGGTAAGCACTAAGCACTGTAGCTGAAGTTGTCTGATCTTGAAGATAGGTAAGGTTACTTTGAGATGTCTAGCATATGAGAAGAGGGAAAACTTGGAGACTTTCACAGGTGTGGCTATTGCAAGTTGCTCAATCCTGAGGTGCTACCAATTTCTTATTTTAAATACTTGCTTTGCAAATTCTTCTCATAAATTATAAAAGACCTGAATTAGGGTATTCAGTGCAGTAGTGGGAATTTTGTCCTATATCACCTTGGAATAGTTTAGAATATGTTGCCTTTCATTTCAAATACTACTTTGAGACTTCTTTCCTTAATTAGCTCTGCCTGTACTGATGGGTGCTTCTTGGATTTCAAGTAAATGCCCCTTAGTACTGCACATCACACTGCTTCTTTTTATGGAGAGAGGTTTTGTGGGGGCAAAAGTGTATTTACTGATATGCCAAATCCAATAGAAATCATCTCTTAGGCCTGCAATTACCTCTACATTGCTTTGTTCACAATATATGAAAGTCTAGGTCCATGTATGTTTGCTTTAACAGTTGTCATTTGACTTCAGTCCAACTTTGAGTAACTTTCATGCCTTTTTTGATAGAGGGATCAATAGTTCCATATGAGATAACAAGCTTTTAAAAGAAAACCATCTATGAAAGTTATATGCAAAAGGCTTCAAAGTGGCTTTATCTTCTGGTAAAGGTAGAAGCTCTATTAAACCTAAATGGAAATTCTTGGTAAATGTTATTATTTTTATTACATGAAATACAATTTTAATATACAACACTAAGCAGGAACTGTGTTGAAATAAGAAATGTATTTAGACCTACTATCTTAGCTTTTGTTTAAGTATGAAATATCTGTGTTGCAATTATGCCTGTGGTTTTAGTAAATTGTACCAACAATATTAATAATATTTTTGGTTCCCTTTATACTGATTTTCATCTATGCTAGTACTCAGAAGAACAAAGAGATGGGAAAATGGAAGATTAGACCATTCAGTAATGTAAGATATCAGTGGTACAGTCTGAATGGACTCCCAGTCCAGTAACCTCTTGTTGGACCTCAACAGTTCTTTATGAACCTGTGCAGACTAAGCACTACCTGGAAAAACAAAACAAAGCAAGATAAAAACAAACCAAAACCAAACAAAAAACCCACACCAAAACAAAACAAAAAACAAACAAAAAAAAAGAACATCCCAAAAAACAGCTGAGTGAGTACAAATTGCTACACTTCTCTGTAGCCTGGAGTAGAAGGCTTGCAGGCAAGTATCCCTGCTAGTTTTCTTTACAATTAGATAAGTGCAATGATAAAGCAAATGAATGAAGTTACAAAAAAATGAGGTTACTCTTGTTAAAGTAAGGGACTGAAAAAAACTGTGGAAAAACTTGAGAGTTTCAGAGCAGGAGTCTGTCTATTCTCTGGGGCAATTTAATTATAAATCTAGTGATTTTTGTGTAATATTTGGAGATGATGACTGGAGAATTATTTAAGAGAGAAGAAAGAAGAAAATACCTTGGGAATAATCTTTTAACTTTCTTTACATTGGGAATTAATGGCCAAGGCAGGGGCAGAAAGTGATGCTATTATTTGATTTGTATGTCAATATAAACATAATACAGGTATCTTTCTGTTCATCTGTTATTCTTTTTCATGTTTTCAAACTTTAATCACATACTGCACATACTGAAATATTGATAGGTAGATTTTTCTGGGATGAGCACCTCACTCCTGCCTTTAATTCAGCATGTTTTTGTGCTTTGCACCGTGCCAGTGTGTTCCACATCATAGGAATTATCTGAAGACCTACCTGATTGACCACTGTTGATCTATATTCCAAAACTGAGAAATGCTCAAGTACTGGGAGCTGAAGGCTTTTATATGGAAAATCACCTACAAATAGTCTGAGTTGTACAGTCATTGCCACTCTTGTACAGGTGTTTTGCCACAGCACTTAAGGCTGCTTTTCATTTTGGGACTGACAGTACTTTTACTTTCATGTTAACTTACTGTTTCTGAAGTTGTGGCAGATTCAAATGCTTTATGTGGAATTCCTTTCCTGAGCTTTTGATGTTAGCTTTTAAACCATGCATGCTGATCTATGATAATTACTGTTGAGCAAAGTGACATGTAACTCTAATCATAGACTCAAAGCAAACTCAGCTGTCTCTTGATGCGAACAAAAATAAGGCAGATTTGCAGAAAAATTCCTCTAGGGAACATTTAGGTCAGCCAAACTGTCAGAAAATGCTTTTTTTTTTTTTTTTTTTTTTGAGAGTGGCTTGAGTAAAATCAAGCTCTAGGAAGAGAGTCCATTTGGATTATAACCAACAGAGAAATACTCTGTTTAGAACAATGTTAGGACTGACCCCTCCACACTGTCTGTCATAATGCTCTTAAATGAATAGAAAGCAAGTGGAGATTCATTACCAGAAGATTCAGGTTTCTGTTCATGCTATATTTTCTTGCCTGTAACTACTGTAAATTAGCAAATGAGTTTTGACATCTGACTACAGCAAGTTGTTTTTTCTCTTTTCATGCAAACATATGAACTATACTAATTTTCCCAGTTATTGATATATCTGTTAGCTTGCATACAGTTTACTAGTGATGTTTTTCCCCCTAGCCAGATGGCACTTAACATCAAGCCTTTAGTGTCAATTCTAGTGTTAAAAATTATTTTCCTATAGAAAAAGTCAGTAAGGAATTTGCTTTAATAATATACTACACTATGTCATTATTAGTTTTATTTGCTAAGTTACAAGGTAAATTTTATGAAGTGTTTAGACTACTTTAAACTGCAAGAATAATATCTAATAAAGTTATGAAAAGTAACAAGGCTGTTAATTTCTGCTTTTGCAGTCCTCTTGTTTAGTAACAGGTTTATCATTTCACACAGCAGTTATTGATCTGTTAGTTTGATGCATGGTTAAGAAGTAGCCATTTAGTTTTTAACATTTGATTTTGTTTGTATCTTCTGTAATCCCTGTTTGTTTTCTATACATAATGGACCAAAATATAGACATCAGTGGGAAATAGTGTGAGGACATTAGAAATATGATTCCTTCAAGGAATAACTTGAGTAAAATTTAAAATGGAAATGAAAAAGAGATAGTAGGCTATTTGGTAATAAACATGAAGTGGAAAAAGACAGTTTTTAAAATAAAAAACTTATTTTGTGAAGTACTAATTTGTGCTTGTGCTCAAGAAAGGATACCGTGTTCAGCTCAGGGCCCCTCACCTTAAGAGGGACCTGGACCTGTTGGAATAAGGCCAAAGGAGGACCACAAAAATGATCAGAGAGTTGGAGCACCTCTGCTTTGAAGACAGGCTGAGAGAGCTGGGGTTGTTCAGCCTGGAGAAGACTCCAGGGGGAACTTATAGTGGCCTTGTAGTACTTAAAGGAAACCTGGAGAGGAACTTTTACAAGGGCATGTAGTGATAAGACAAGGGGTAATGGCTTTAAACTGAAAAAGGGTAGATTTATGGAAGTGTTCAAGGTCAGGTTGGAAGGGGTTTTGAGCAACCTGGTCTGGTGGAAGGTGTCCCTGTCCAGGGAATGCCTCTCCCCCAAAGGGATTGGATCTCGACAATCTTCAAAGTCCCTTCCAAACCAAACCATTCTATGATTCTATGATTAGTCCAGTAGAATGTTTTTAGAGTTCACTTGATGTGTAATTATCTTGCTACATAGAAATTAGGCATTTTGAAAACTTAAATGACTGTTTTAGAGTCTTTTGATGTCAAATTAACATTAAAAAAAATATACTATATGAGATGCTGACAGGGTGGAAAGCTAATGTCGAGGACCACAAACCATGCTCTATTTTGGCAATGACTTAGCATTAGAAAAAACCCCACACTCTTCAAACATATAGTAAAGTTCCTTGAAGATGTCAGTATTTTCCAGTTTACACATGCAAATAGCAATTTTAAAAGTTACTTTAAAATTCAAATTATGCCAAGATTACTTGGCAGGCACGTGAATTAAATAGAAGACAGAGAGCAGAACTGGTGTAGCTTTCTTCTCTGATAGCCTTTCTGTACATGGTGTGTTGATCAGTGATTTTTATGAAAGCAATTAATAATAATAATAATTAAAACAAATCTGTGAAAACTAAACTGTCTTGGGTAAGACAATTTTGGCAGCATAACAGCTTGTGTGAGCTTGATTGATAGTAGGCAAACTGGCAAGATGTAAGGGGTCACAATAAATAGAAACAAACTCAAGAAAGATTAGAGGGGGAGTCCTTTTGGGATCACAAACAGCTCTAGTAAGGCTACAAGTGGAATACTATGTCCCATGCTGGACTTGGAGACTAAAAAAAACCCCAAACAGGCTATTTTGATCTCTGGATGGTAAGAAGAGGGCAAAAAGCTTATTTAAGGATTAGAATGTTTGTCTTAAGAGAGAGGATTTGAACAACTCGACATGCTTAGACTTATAAGACATCAAGTACAGGAAGAGTTGATTAAGATGAGTAAGTGCTTACTGGAGACCTGCTGAGACCTGGGAGGGAGGTGCATGCAAAATGCAGCAGCACTGTGGAATGAGCAGCTGTGATGGCTTTGTCTCTATCGTAAATTTATGATGTGCATTAGAAAGGAGCTTCTCTTCAATACAGCAAGGATGCACCTTATTAATACTGACTGAAGTGACTACAGCAGGCACTGCTGACATTTAAAGGCAAAACAATCTTATTGTTGTTGATTCCGGTGAGGTTTCAGCTTTTCTGATTGAGAAACTTGGCTAAATGAAGACCGTGATTAACTTTATTCACTGTGAAGGGGTCACATTTTCATCTGAAATTCATTACAGGATATGACCTTTACAAAGCACATCTCTTTGTTAAAAAAGTGCTGGTAGCATAATGGGTCAACATCAAGATAACAAGATTGTTCCTTGGCTCCTAGATATTCTTTATCTCTGAGTCTAACATCAGTGGTGCTCTTTGATATCAGCAGCCTGTAAGGGCAAACTCTGAGTAAGGTTCCTCTAATAGAGAAGGTGGATCTGACACATTGGAAGGAAAAGCTCAGAAGAGCAGAGAAATACTTCAGTAATCAATGCCAAGCCTGCCCAATGATGATAAAATGATTAAAAGACCTGGCTGGGCATCTGTCTAGTTGATTGTGTAGGAAGTGCATAGGTGCATTTCTTTTTTTTGCCTGTGCACAGGTGTTGTAACACAGCTTTTGGTGGCTGCTCTTCTCCTAAATAGCCTAAAGCAGGCAGGTGAAGTGCATAGCTACTATCAGTGAACATTCATCAGAAACTCTGTGTTTTGACAGCAAAATTATTGCTTTAATAGTACCTCTGATGTCATCTTAGTGTGACAGTTCACTGTTGAATTTTTACTACTTATTATTTGTTTAACTTACAGCACAAGAGAAGTAGAATACCTACAGCACAAGAGAAGTAGAATTCAATAAAGTTTTTTTTTTTTTTTATTCTTTTCTGAAGCAGGGAGATGATTTTAAGAGCTGGCAACTTTGTTTGTTTGTTTGCTTGTTGTTTTGAAAATGAATGTTGGCTAATGTTCAGAGGCATAGTATTCCTGGATTCTATCATGTTTGGGAAAAACACAAGGCAGTTAGCCAAATGCTATGTTGTTTTATCACTAGAGAGCAAGAACAGCCTATAAAATGTGCATAGAGAATTACTAATTTTTACATTTTAATTTGTAGAATAGGTGGTCAGAGGGATGGAGCACTTCTCTGAAGGGGGCCTACAAGAAAGCTGGTGAAGGACTTTTTAGGATGTTGGGTAGTGATAGGTCTAGGGGGAATGGGTACAAGCTAGAGGAGGGGAGATTTAGATCACACGACAGGAAGAAGTTCTTCACCATGAGGGTGGCAAGACACTGGAACAGGTTGCCCCATCCCTGGATGTTTTTAAGGCCAGGCTCTGGGCAACCTGATGTAGTGGAAGGTGTCCCTGCCTATGGCAGGGGGGGTTGGAACTAAATGAGGTCCCATCCAACCCTGATAATTCTGTGATATTATTTCCAAATTTACTTACAAGAGGATTTTTTGTAGTTTCTGTCTGTATAAGGTGATCAATGTGGCCTATGTTCTTTGGCTGTCATGGAATTTTTATTTTATAAACAAAACTTAACGGTTTAGGACTATGGGAAGAAGGAGTTTTGCCACTATAATCCCAGTGTAATAAATAGCCAAGCACTACATTGGTTATCCTGTCCATAAGGTACTGACATTTTGTTTTCATAGGTTCATGGAATGGTTTGGGTTTCTGAAGCTTTACTGAAGAAAAATGAAATGTTTTCTTGTAATGGAAAAAATAATAAAGTAAAATAAAATAAAATAAAAATCAAGGTTGCTGTTTTTGACATGACTTTTAACTATGTGTTCTGTTTTTGTGATTCCAGTGTTTTACAAACTACAGCAAGTGTACTGTTTTTAATGACTGTCTGAAATGATTTTTGTTATGTCTGTTTCAGACGAACTCGCAAATTCGTCAGAAACCAGGTTGTCCTTGGAAGACCTCTTCAGAAAAGAGTTGATAGCTCACAATCCAGAAGCCAAATGGATTAATGGTAAGTGTCAAAACTCACATCATTCAAAACTAGGTAAAAATTTTGAGTGCTGAACGATGCAGCTCTGCAGACACTGAGGAAGAATCAGTTAAAATTTCAGACTCTTGAGACTGGCCAGTGTCCCAGTTTCCCTTGTAGTTGTGAGTCATGTCTGTTTCATTAATTTTTGAAGTCCCTTTCTAATTTTAAAGCTTCCTCTGGTAGAAACCCACTAAAATTTTCTTTTTATGCTACTGACTCAGTTGGAAGCAGTGATGAATTGTTTTGAAGAACTGGATGTTGTTTATGGATTCTCAAAAGTAGCAATTGAGAAAATTAAATGTTCCTATTAATACCTGGACTTTGGGATTTGAGAACTGGTTCTAACTCCTCACATTTGGAATGGATTTTTAAATATTTCAATATACTTCTACAGCTCTTAGTCATTTTCTGATGTCTGCAAATTGTATTTAGTGTTCTACTTTGTTAAGTGATTTATAACTGCTATGCAGATTCCCAAAAAGTTATGTGGTTTTAATGCAAAAAAGAAAGAAATTAAAATTATTTTTTGCCAACTTTTTGGACTCCTTTTCTCTCCATCACGTGGGTTGTTGTCACTACCTGATATCCTGTGCCAGTCCTTGGGTGGCAGGGGAAGTCACACCAAGATTGGAGTAAATAAAAGTGAACCGATGCCAATTGTGTTTGTTGGAGCTGGTGGAAACTCTCAGTAATGAACTGGGGCAGATTGAAAGTGGGAAGACAAAGGAGAGGGGAAAAGTAGAGAGAAAGAGTTAAGAAGTAAAAGAAAGATTCCTGCAAGGTCTCATAGGCACAGTCCAGGTTCTTGGTGGTGGGTGAGCATTCCAGCTGGGTCTTCTGTAGTAGATGCAACACTTAGACCTAGTCACAACTGCTGACTCTTCTTCCTCAGGGGGAGGAGACCTCACACTCTTTCCCTTTTCCAGTATAGAGTCCATCCCACAGGAGACAGTCCTCCACAAACTTCTGCAACATGCATCCTTCACATAGGCTAGAGTTCTTCACGAACTCCTCCAGAATGGGTTCACTGTTGGGTCACAAGTCCTGCCAGCAAACCTTTTCCACTGTGGGCTCCTCTCTGCATGAGTACACAAGTTCTGCCAAGCGCCTGCTCTAGCAGGGGCTGTCCCATGGGGTCACAGCCTCCTTTTGGCACCCAGCTGCCCTGGTGGGAGGTTCTTCCCCCTTCTTAAGCATTTTTTTCCAGAGGTGCTACCACTTTTGTTGTTATCTTTGCCTTGGCCAGCAGCAGGTCCATCTTGGAGATACCTGGCATTGGCTCTGTCAGACCTAAGGGAAGCTTCTCCGAGCTTCTCACAGAAGCCACCCCTGTAGACCTTCTAACAAAATCTTGCCACACAAACCAAATAGATTATGTATATGTGAACTGAGGAAAAAGTGGGGATAATTAGTTTAGAAATTATTTAATATTCCTGATAAACACAGAATTATGTATAGTGGTTTTTTGTCTCTTTGAAAATTTCCAGTTTGGTCAATGAAGTCAGTATCCCAGATAATAAATGAAATGAGAAGTCTCATTTCTGCTTCCTGCTTCTATTTTTGTTTTCAAGATTTAAGATTGTATTTTCTTTCCTGGCATGGTAGCATTGCCATAGTGGCTTTATATGCATGGAGAATGAAATATGTAACAATATTCAGCATTCGTTTCTGTGGAGCTGGAGGGGAGCATTTGGCGCTTTGGTTATTGTCAGGGTAAGTGCTTTGGACTCTGCAGAGTCCAGAAGTCTGTTTTTTTTGCTCCTCTTGGGATGATATAATTTGTATCCATCTGAAAGTTTCATCATCTTGACCTCCTGAGAGGGGTGAGAATAGAGACCGCAAATGTGATTCCTGCTGTAAGCAGTTTCTATAGGTTCTAGAGAATATTTTTGTAGAAAATATCTAATTTAAGGATTTCAAGTGCTAGATGAAGCCTGATGTTCCTAGGTAAGGCCTAGTATTTAACTGCTGCTGTTTAATGAAACTCCATACTGATGCCTGAATAGCGTTATCTTCCAAACACAATCTTCTTTATTCCTTGTTTGCAAGTTCCTCCACTACAAAATTCATCCCCATGTAGTTATTTCTGGTGTACTCTTTAATAAGAAAAGCTCTGCATACAGAAGTTTTTACAGTCCATTTCCTTTTCTGCTTGAAACTGACTCCACAATTTTATGTACTTGCCACCAAAGTTAATAATTATGCAAATGTTTAAAGCCACAGAGGAAATGTTGTCCTTTATCTGAAGATAATCAACTGTTGCCAAAGAAAAGAAAAAATTCTGAGCTAGCTTTAAAGTGAAAAAATATGTTCATATTTAATTTAATTTGAACATGTATCTGTGCAGGTATCTTTCAGATTTCTACCTCCCTTTCTTTTTTCCTTTTACTTCAAAGGCAATTTTTTAAAAATGTCTTGGATTTTTTTTTTTTGGTAAGCATTTACAAAGAAAAGAGAAAGAAAATATGCATGATGGCTACAGTTTTTCTTGAAAAGAATAACATAGTAGTTGACTAAGCTTTTTCAATTATAAATCTGATCACGTCAACTGTATTTAAAAGGCCATGATGGAGAGTATACACAAGCATCAGTCAGATCAGTCTATGTTATCTGAAAGAGCATCTGGTTTCAGAAATTATGTAAAAAATGAGTCTGGGAAACTTGGAATGAAGATGGTTGAAATTGCTTTAAAAACTGCATGATGAAAATGGAAGTGGTTTGAAAAGCACAGCTCACAGATTCCACCATACCACCTCTGCCAAATTTGTGTGGGAAACCATGATTTAAAACATTCAGCACTTTTTAAAGGAAGCTTTTCCTGTGCGTGTGAGGCAAATACGAACTTGATCTATCAGACCTGAGCAGGTTGTGATGTTTGCTAGTAGATATAGGTCAACTGCAAGAAATCAGTCCATCACTGAGCAGTAAAAGAAGACAGACTCTACTCCAGAAACTTGATACTGAATTGGAATCAATAATCAGACAAGCACCTCTGTTAGATTTGTGTATCTATATATGTTAGTATTACTCTTGTAATTTATGATGAGTTAATTTTATTTTTTATTTCTGTCCTTTAAATGAGATGAGAATCTGAAGTGGCCAGGTTGGAATGCAGCCACTGGGCACAAGTGCATTTTTGGTGTAGCAGGAGCTGTCTTTGACATTCGGGTATTTAGGCTGTGATATTATGCATTAATGTTGTGTCAGAGACTTGGGCAGAAGGGAAGAGGAGAATGTACAGTGGAACTTTTGCCAGCTCTACATGTAGCTTTCATTATTTATCTGAATCTATCTGTGCAGAGCCTGAAGCTGAAAGCCAGGCCTGGGAGTTGTTTTGTTGCCTGTGGTTCAGTGTGAAGGGTTTATTTCTGAAAAGCAACAGAGGGTGGTTGGACTTTGGTTCCTCATATAGGGAAAAATCAGCACATAGAAGAGCAAATAAAAAAAAAATGTAGATCACAGTCCAGTCTTTGAAGACTTTTAGCTAAAATTCTTTCATAGAAGTCTGGCAGTGGTGTGCATTACATGCCCACATTTTGCCAAGTCTGATGGCTGTATCTTGGAAAATCTGCAGAAAATTTGAAAAGATGCATGGACTGTCTCCAGGCTGGCTAAATTTCTCACAGAAGCTGCTAAAAATGAGAATCAAAGTTTTGATTGATACCATTCTACTGATTTGTTAAAATAACTTGTTAATAGCATTTAAGCAATGTTGTTGTGAAATGGGTTGAATAATTCAAAGCTCTCACTAGGGATCCAATGAAGGAGTTTGGGGCTGTATTTATGCTGAATCTGAGGACTTCCCTAGTTCCCTGTAGATGGTCATTCAGGATAAAGTTATGGAGGTACCTCTGGTACCTTGTTGAATCCTTTGTTGCAGGAATTGTTGCTTCTCAAAACAATGCCCAGTCTTGGAATAGGAAGAAGTTTCACTTTCTTGTTTGTTTGGGTGTTTTGGGGATGATTGCTTTCGTTTGGTTGATTTTTTTTGTTTGTTGTTCTAAGTTTAAGTGCAGTAGTTCTTTGGTTTGGTTTTCTATCCATTTCTCCTGTTAGAGAATGAATTTATTGTTAAACATGAAGCAGGAATGTAAAGTAGGAGATAAATAACGTGAGGTGCTTAAAGCTACAAAAGTGTTACTGTGAACAGCAAATAGAAATGGAAATAAATTATGCAGCATCGTAAGTAGGATTGCAAATAATAAAGCATGAAATAATTTGGGTTGCACCTGTACATGAATTAACACACTCCCTTAAAAACCAGGGTGGGGAAAATCCTATACTTTCTTCTGCATGGAAGTGGAGATCTGTAGGGATTTATCAGAAGGAAAAAAAATACCCTTTTCATCAATAAACATTATCACAAGGGAAATACTAATTTTCTTCCATGAAGCAGAGAGGTTTTTGTGCTTCAGATTCAGAGACTTGTCTTTGTGAGTGGATCTCACCTGTTTAGATGTTGTGGCTTTGCAGCTGTGGGACTGTCACCAGGGTGACAGCAGAGCTTTCCCTAGTGGGGAGAAGGCCAGAGGATTACTGTTCCTTACATCCTCTGATTCCCCACCCTGAGGATGAGCAGTTGTATAGCCTATTTCTCAGGAAGGTGTTTTGTGCTCCTGATTAAATTTCTTTTTTTCACCAGTTGCAACACAAGCAAGCTTTTCCCTCTGGAAATTTTTTTTCTCTGGACTGCATGCAATCCAGTCTTTCAATAATGTTAGTGGCTATTTTAACTGATCTTCCCTGCCTGACCACACTGTTAGGATCTGCTGCATGCTCTGGACTTCTTCCTGCTCTTGTGTTATCGATGTCTTTACCACATGATTTGGTTACTTAGAAGTAGATTTTGGGTAATTTCTGCTCAAATCAAGTATGTTAAGCCCCATTGCAGTATCGATACTGGTGCCACTGTTAATGATTGTTAACAAGCATTAAGTAGTGCTATGTATTCAGGGCCATTAACTTGTGTCACCATTGCATTTTGTAAGTGACTTCTTAGTGCACCTCTTCAGAAATCTCCCTTCCTTCACCACATACGTTGTACATGAATAGTATCCTGCATTTGTCATGACCTCTATACTGTCTTGTAGCTCTCTGTACCATTATTGATTGCAAAAGTATTTTCCTGGGCATTTGTTTTCTGACCCTTTGATTTTGGTTTTGGTTGTTGATGTTTTGTGTTTTGGTTTCTTCCACAGAGTACCAGAAATTCATTTTCCTGAAGTCTTTACTTCTTGTGATAACTTAGTTGCTTCTAGTTGTATTCATTAAGATGTAGATTGATTCCATGCTGATTGAAATCTATGGTTATGGGACAAAATCCATAGGTTGGGGTATGTTAGGAAAAATGAAATAATTTTTTTCTGGCTAAAAGAGCATAGAATTATAGAATCAATCACGGTTGAAAGGGACCCCAAGGATCATCTAGTTCCAGGCCCCCTGCCATGTGCAGGGACCCCTCACACTAGATCAGGTTGCTCATAGTCACATCCAGCCTGGCCTTAAAAACCTCCAGGAATGGGGCTTCTACCACATCCCTGGGCAACCTGTTCCAGTGTCTCACCACCCTCATGGTGAAGAATTTCTTCCTAACATCCAACTACCTTTTGTGACCTTTAGACAAAAATACAGCTAATCATTGCAATCCTTCTTAAAATTTATGTCCCTATTGATTTTTGGCTCATTCCACAACCCTAAGCATTAAGAATTTAATAAAGAGGTCAATGTCCTTACTTAAAATTTACACAGCAGAGTGTGTCTGTTGTATAAGGTGTATTGTGTTTTGAAAGAGGTTAGCAGAATGGTTTACATCTTCCAAGCAGTATTTATAGATAGCAAGGGTTAAGTACAGTAATTGTGGATGTGAACTGCTAAGAAAGTGGACCAAATACTTAATAAATCTTAGTTCTCCCTGTTTGTTGAAGCAAAAGTCTCCTGAGTGGAATGCATGTATTAAGGTTACTATTCCAGTTACCATAGCAATGTCCATGAAAGAGAGAGACCTTTTCTCAGTAATATATTTTTGACTAAGAGAGCAGTCTCCTTAATGTGATGAACAAGTCTAAGGTGGATGTGTTATGCCATTACTCTTAGGATGCTACACTCTAGGATAAATATTTTCACTACATGATCAAACCAGAACAGTGGATTGGGAGCTTGGGGATGATAATAGATGGTGCGTGCTATACAACAGATTTGTAGTTCCCTCCAGAATGCCACCCTTTTTTCTGTTACACATAAAGACTTCAGAGATATGTGTTCATACATCATCAGGTTTATACATGTGTGAAGAGTATTCATTTCATCCAGTGCCTCCTTGTTCTGCCTTCCCCACTTACTATAAATGTTCCTGAGCAGAAAGGTACCTGTTGCCCGGCTGGAGCTGTAGTCCTTCATGGATTGAATTTGTAGTGGTCTGTTTCCCTTTCCTTTGGAAACTGCTGTTTATACAAGTCAGGTGCTTTTATGGTCCTTCTTACAGGCTCACTTAAGCCAGCTCTAATTTGCTCATCAGCAATTTCTCTTAAAAAGAGTGCTGCAGGAGGGGGATACACTCTTAGCTGTTGCTATGTGCAGCAGCACTGTTGGCTGATTCTGCCTTGTTTCCTTTTGCCAAAAAGAAATCCTTTCAATTATCTTCAGTTTTCTTACTTATTTTTCCTTTAACAAATGCTCAGTTGTGTTTTATGGCAGACTGGTAAGCTGTACAGTGTTTAAAGCAGTTATCTTTAAACACCTAAATTTTACATTTGTAATCCTTATGCATTATTGTCCTTTTTTTTTTTTTTAATTAAGAGGCAGTAAAAGCAGTGCTTTGTGTACCATCCTATATTGTTCAGATGCTTACATAATGGATTAAAAAAATGTTTTAAAACATATATGTATCTGTGGACATGTACATAGGTTTCCTTTGCCTTTAGTGTTTTGATTTTTTTAACTTCTTTTTTTCTCTCATTAGTTGATTCAGTTGTGCATTTACTGAGTTTTCCTTTTCCTGTTCAAATAGCAAATTTCAGAGACACTCTGTCATATTTGCCATTCATCCATTATTTCCCTGGTCTGTTTTGCTTTCTGTGTCATTTATACTTTTGCATAAATGGGTGAACTGTTCCTCTGCCTCTGGCATGTCAAAGCAGTTCAGACACACAGAAATGTGTACCAAGACAAGGCCATTCTTCATATGAAAATGTGTGCTTGAAAGATTTTGCTTCTCTTTCATTATGTTGAAAAACAAATTTTTGCTTTCAGTATGCTTGGGGAAGTGGATCGATCGATCTATCTACCTATCTACCTATCTATCTATCTATCTATCTATCTATCTATCTATCTATCTATCTATCTATCTACCTACCTGTAATTTATACATAATTAGATCATATATTTGGGATTCTTTCAAGGGTCTACTCAGTGCCTTAGTTCTGATAAATTCTCCCATGAGGTGTTTGCTTGAGCAGCAGGAGATGGCACAAGTGTTACACAGTTTTGCATCTCGTTGCAGTTGTTTGGATCTATTCTTTTAGGTACATTGATATTAGAAGGGAAGGCACTGGAGGGAGAAATCTGTAGGGTAAAAACATAAAACAAGTAATGACAACGAAAGAATGAGAAAAAAAAGTAAAACAAAGGGGCTCAGAGAAAGCAGAGGCAGGAACAGAAGAGACAAATTAAGGGACAGTCCAATGGAGAGCACAAAGGCCTATGCTAGAACTTCATTGGTGCCATAGGATGTGTGTATATAGCATTACAGACATCTCTTTATTCTGTAGCTCTGGGTAGCTTCTGGGAGGATGTGTATAGGCAGTGAAAACTTCTGCTTCATCTTACTGTTCATAATCTTTGAGAGACATGAGTTGCCCCTCCTGATCAACAGGTGATGTGAAGCTGGTATTAAAAGCACTCATGTGATGTGTCACTCACGTGGCCAGCTCTAAAACTGGACCACAGGTATACTATTGCCCCAGTGCTGCTGACTCAAGTACCTGAGGAGCATCCTGCCTGCCATTTTGTCTGGCCAAAAGTTTTGCTTTAGAATTGTATCTTTGTCTTTATTTGGGCATGTGTGAAGAAAAATGCTATAAACTTTAAATGATTACATTTTTGACAATCTGATTTAATTACATTTTTAATTTGCTGTTGCAAAAATCATATGTGGCCCCCATATTGTCTGTAGGAGGATGCAAAGTTGAGATAACCAAAGGCAACTTGATATTTGCCAGCTAGTAACTGTTGTAGCAACCGTGTTTTCATTTTGCCAAATGCATAAATGCAGATTTTGATCCATTAATAGGGCTATACAAGTCCATAACCTCTCTAGTGAGAGCACTTTGTTGAAATAAAATTCCTAAAACATGAAACAATGGGATAAACAATTGGGGTTTTTTTGAGAGAATTTAGATTTTGGCCTCTCATGCTCTGAGCAGTTCAACTTTAACTCAGGTTAGTTAATCTATTCTATTGCAGGACAGGCACTTTATGAGAATTAATTGTAATCATTTCAAAAGCAATAGTTATTGACCCCATCCTAGAGCACCCATCTCTATGTTCTTAGGAAGTTACATCCTAAGGCTTGTCTGCCAAAATGAGTCTGTTAATTCTGTAATGATGTTTCAGATATTTATGTATTTGTAACTGAGACAGCTCATCTGTAAAGGTCACCAGGCAGCTGTCAGGTGATGATAACCTTTCAGGTGCTACTGGCATGAGTTAGATCAAGAGTGACAGTTACAGTTGTCTGAAGATATTTTTGGCAGAAAAGTTTTCTGACAATTTATTTTCTGTTTACAGTCTTCACTTGGAAGTTTTGTAGAAAGGACTGTTTCTGGGGAAGCTTTGTGAAAAAGGTGTAAATAGTTCACTTCAGCTTTCTCACATTTTGAGGAACGTGGGGTTTTTTTGTTGTTGTTGAAATCTTTTTAGCATAATCATCTTGTTCTGACATTTCTCTGTCATTTTCATGTGTTTTCTTACTTGTGCACACTTCTGTTCTTGCAAAAGTAGTGTATTGGTATTATCAGAGTGAATGGTTCAACATGTTAAAAGAAGAGTTTCAAAACATTCCATTTGAAATTCTGAGGAATCTTTTCAGACTCAAAGAATGGAATCACAAAACACTTATCTGTTTGGAAGGGACTTCCAAGATCATTCATTCTTTAAACAAAACACACAAAACCCCCAAAGTATAATATTTTCAATTTATTCTTATTTGGAATAAAAATGCTTATACTCTCCAACATTTTGTTTTCTTCTCACCTCTCTGGGCAATTTTAGAGAAGGAGGCTCTAAGGTGTATTATCAGTTACACCTCCAAACCACATTATGAATTACCCCAACAATGATGCCATGTTCCATTCATGGAAGGCAATTGCAGATTTGCTATTATAAGTTGCAGCATTTGCATTGCTTTCTGATGGATTCCAGCTGTATAGAGGTAAAGAAATAGGCTCCTGTTATGAGATGTTCCAAAGTTGTATGCTAGTCATTTGCTTTCTGTGTAACTGCACAAGTAATTTATGCAAGTTATGAATTTTTATCTTTTTTCCGTGTTCATACCCAGAGTTGGGCCTTGTCCTCCTAGAGGCAAGGACTCACTGTGCTAACAAGTTAATCTTTTCTTTTTTTAGCAGTTTGAAGTGATCATAGTGTTACATAAATGTTCTTCTCTCTCTTAATACTCATTTCTCTTTTCCAGCTATTTCTTGAGTTCCCATTGTGGTAAATTGTTAGTCGAAAACAATTTGGCCTCAAAATTATTTCTGAAGACCTTGATTAGCCCTTGCATGTTACTATAATGGAAATAATAACAATAGTTCTATTGTGTCCTTCCAGTAGAAGTTGTAAAGTTATATTACATTTTTTAACTACTGAGCTAATATATGAGGAAAAAGAACTAAGAGTGAAGATGCACAAATTTTTTCTTCAGGTAATGTCATTGTCACCTCCCTCCTCCTTCCTCTGACCCCCAATTTGGTGTATAGTATATGGAAGTAGAGGCAGACAATATGCCCTTCAGGACTAAATGCTTTCTGTCTCACTGCTATCCTCAAAGTGATATTTTCCTAGTTTTAACCAAACATTGTTTTTATGATAGGACATGTCTGTCCTGGGTAATACAGCATTCAGCCAATGTTTGACTCACCACTAAATTAAAATCTACTCTGAATTACCAGTGTCTTTTACTCTAAACCTTATTATGAAGATTAACAAGTCTGAGTGTTCAATAAATGGCATTCTATTGTGTTGGTGTTCTGTTTGGATTAGGTAACGGTGTACTTCTGAGGAAATAAAACTACGTTTGAAATATCCTTTGTTTTCATCTGAGAGCAAGACTTCCCAGAGATGAGAGTATTATGAATAACTCCTGGCTGGTTCGTGAGATTTTTCTGAACATCGGTTAATAACATTCCCTTTGTTGAAAAGCATAAAATTTCCAAATTCCAAGCACTGGTAATGTGTTGGATGAAAGTTATTTTAATACATAGTAAAGCCATTGATTGATTTGTTATCCATTTTGTTCTCTGCTTCCTGATTTTGTTTAATAAACACAGAAAGCTTCATAGCAAAACTTCTTAGTCAGTCCTGTACAATAAGTTGAACTGGATACATTGATCTATCTGTGGCAGTGAATTCCTGCTCATTCAGTGCCTAATTCTGAAGGTCAGTACACTGTCATAATGGAAGATATATTTAAATTAAGGTGAAGATTAAAAAAAAAAAAAGATATTTCAGTTTAAATCAAGTTAGAATATATGGTTATTATTTTTTAATTAGAATTTTGAAAAGGCTTGGGAGTTTTTGGTATTTCTAGTTGCTGTAATGTCTCTGCTGAATAGTATTTTATAATGTTTTATTTGTCAAATAGAAAAAAAAAAAGTATTTGCATCATAACATAAAACTTGATTTTTTTTTTTTCTTGAGTGCTGAGCACCCACAACTCACTATCATGCTCTTCTATATACTAATTTAAGTAAAAGGCTTTGCAAAATAACATTTATTCTTAGGTGTAAAAGAATTTAAGGAATTCCTTGTTTGGTTGTTGCCAAACTATTTGTTAGTTGTTGTTTAGACAGTTGTGAGGAACTTAAGGGTTAGGAAAAGCATTCTACCGAACAGGGGACTCAATACTGAGAAGCTATTAACAGCCACTGGCTGTGACAATGCTACCAAGTGCACAGTGCTGAGCATAGGGAAACTCTGGCTTGATATGAAAGAAAAGATGGTTTCTTGCATGCTTTTTTGAGATTTTTTTTTTGCTATGTTTTTTGTATTCTTTTTTTAAACTGTCTTAAAGCTTGTGCTGGAGTAAGAACTGGGATCCAGTGTTTTGCTTACTTTTAATGACCAAATAGTGTCAGATGGGCATCTATAAGACTTGTGATGGAGTTGGGTCCAGAGCAGGGCCACAAACATGGTCAGAAGGCTGGAGCACCTCTCCTATGAGGAAGGGCTGAGAGTTGGGGTCATTCAGTTTGGAGAAGAGAAGGCTCTGGGGAGACTTTATTGTAGCCTTTCAGTACTTAAAGGAGGACTATAAGAAAGAAGAGGACAATCTTTTTAGCAGGGTCTGTTGCAATAGGACAAGGGATATTTTTTTAAACCAAAAGAGGGTAGATTTAGACTAGAGATCTGGAAGACCTTGCTGAACAGTCTGTCCCAAATAGAACATCTAGATGGGCCAAACCAGTTTACTGACAGACAAAATTGTAACCATTCCTTGGGAGAGTATTGAATAACAGACCACAGAGAGGAATCACCTGATTAAAACTTTACCAGAATAACACTGAAAAGTTCTTTCAATAATGGGATTTTTAAAAGCATTTTACTGTGACAACCTTTAATTACAAGGGGGATTATTTTTATTGCATTTTGCAATGTTTTTTTAACATAATAGCAAACTGATTTCCTGCATTCAGTCTTTTCTAAGTGCATAATTTGAATTTAAATGAAGGCAAACCCTTGTGCTCATCTTGCGTAGCATGCGAGCGATAACTTGAGCAAAATACAGCTTTGTGACACACTGATTACTTTTGTAAAAACAGAAGTATTTTCCCCCTTTGATAAGTGTGTCTAACTTCCATTAGTGCTAATGGGAGTTATGCATTTAGGCTTTGAAGAGCCTGCACTCCAATTAATTATAACACTTTAAAGAAAATGTGAGATGTTATGGGAAGTGGAGATTCTTTGGTGTTGATTTTTTTTTCTTTTCTAAATTTCTATCCTGTTCCTTCTTCTTTGAGTGTTTTGACACTGACTGACATATTGTAATGAAATCTTGTAAATACTAGTATTGTGTTTAGTTCACATTACATTGTGACATATCAATAGTTGAAGTCATCTGACATCTAGTTTTTAGATACCCAGCCTACTTCTTGTCGGTCTCATTTTTTCTCTATTTATCTTTAGCTGACAGCTGAATAACTGTTCCATTGAGTTATCAATTCCAAGGTTAACCTCAGATCAAGTTTTATCTGACTGAATTTGAGATAGACGAGTGAGCTATGTTCCTTGTGCCTTTCTTTAATTTTCCTGTTGTGAGCAGAAACCAATAAGCATCAGAAAGGAGATAAATTGTCCCTGGATCCTGTGCTTCACATATGATGGCAAACACTAAACAGCACTTGACAAAAGGCTGAATGGCTTGAGAAGAACAAGGATGAGTTGTTGCTAGTAGTTGCTCATATTGAAGGTGATACAGGTGCAATAGGTTCATCTGGAAACTAAAAGCAGTTATGCAATTCATGCACAAAGTGAGTGAATCAGTGTGACCAAAGAAAGCTAATTATTTCTTTTTCCCAAAGGTAGTTTATTAATATTAACCTCTGTTGCTTCTCCTTGATGTTCCCACATCTGACAAATTCACTGTATGATTGAAACCTCCTTGAGAACCAGGGAGAGGTTGTGTGGGAGCAGAGGAATAAAAATTGCATTCAGATTCTAATTCACAGATCTCAGACCTGAGTAAAATTGATAAGGATGTAACAATACTTTTTTGATTTATTATTTTCACCCATGATATAAAATTTGGTGCTCAACTTTGCCACAAGCTGGAGTTGAGTCCTCAGAGAATTTCTTTTGCTTTTGGCCTTAGGGATTGTGTTGGTGGCAAATACATCACCTGAAGTGTCTGCCAAAAAGAGGGAGTAGGTTTAAGGAATGTGCAAAGCAGAAAGACCATTTGTTGAATCCAGTGCATAGAAGTAGGCAGAGAATGTACAAAGAGATGCAAGGAAGAAAACAAACTTTCTGCTAAGATGATAGAAATATTGAAAAGACTTTGCTGGATAAGCCATAGCAACTTCAAATGAAACCACACCAAACCCACAGCTCTAAAATGTGCAGGAGAGCAAAAGGGCAAAAAGAAAAACACACAACTGTTTCTCCTTAGGCTGTCATTTGATGGAGAATACACATTATCATTTACCTTCTAGTTATCATAGTTCTTTGGATACAGATTCTTTTGAGCAGAGGAGTGGAATTTATGGATCCAGACTACCCAAAGGTTGTCAGAATTCAGCTGAATTGACAGCTAGAAGAGAAGGCAGTTGCTGCCTCCAATGATATGAAAGGAGCAGAAGGAAAAGCTGTTTTGAATTCCAGAAGGCTCTGATAACAGCCTCGGTGTAACAGTGCACAGCTAAGGTCATATGGGAGAAGGTACTTCATGATTCCTTGTAGTGAAGTATTTGGACTAAAAAAATTACCAGATGCACAGGAGTGAGTGACTCAGTGCAGTTTCTTACCCGTTCATGACCTATTTGAAGGTGGAAACTACAGGCAAGAAAATGTGAAGTCACTAAAGACAGACTTGGGAATTAGGATTACGAAACTGCTAGACTGCAAAGTCAATCTTTGGTGCAAGGGCAAAAACCAGGAATCGCTAGAGCAATCTCCATGGCTGACCAGACCTCTGGCCAAAATGGTTAGCAGGACTGAAGTTTTGATTCACTATGATATATACCTGTAGTCATGATACTTTGGTGTCCTACTGTGACTTATTTATTCTTAATTTATATGTTATATGTATATGCCTACTGTAATGCTAAATTCTACAACACCAGAGTTTTCTAGAGACAGGTTAGGAGAAAATTTTGACATTTTGTGATTAAATTAATTCCACTTATTTATTCTAACATTGAGAACCATGTTTTGAATTTTTTTTTTCTTTTGCTGACATGTTGAACTCCATGTGTGGATATTATTTCTGTTTGTCTTCAGTTTCTTAATACCCAGTACACATTTTCTACATTTAGAGGGATGTCTTATTTTTATATTTGTGTATTGAGTTTCTTTTACTGGCTCAGGCCAGGCTGCTGATGAAAATCCTGACATCCTTCACCACAAAACGAGTGTGCTGATGTGATAGTTTAGTTTGAAAACATGTAATAATGATAATGGCAAAAGAGCAAGTCTCTGTGGGGACTTAGATTTCTTTCCATATTACAAACCAAAGACACTCTCAAAATGTAAGTTCTGTTGTTTCATCTAATATAATGGGCAATTAATCAAGACACAGTGAGAAGACTCTGCTGATAATGGTAAAAGCTGGCACGTACCTTCCTAATTTGTATGGCAACAAATTGAGAGATGTAATCGCCACGGAGAAGGATGTTAAATAAAAATTACAGCTGTGATATGAAATGACAAAGGGGAGAAACTGAGAGTTGAGTATGACATTTTGTCTTATTCCAAAGCAGATGTGAAATGGGAAAAGACCATCTCAGTGGCACGAGTTCTGCTGAAACAGATGAGCTGTCGGCCCTAACTACAAATTTCTGGCTTGGCATTTGGTTATGATGCATCAATTGCACAGAGTTTCTAGCCTTGATTGTTCTTCAATACAACTGGGGAATGGATTAAAATGTTTTTATTTAAAATGGGAACAAGGTGACAAAGCTTATTTTCTAACCTGCATTGAGACTGATTTATTAATATGCATGTCGTAGGTGAATTACTTTCATATATTCCTGTCTTTGCCTACATATCTTATGCTTGATAACACTTCAACCATTTTTCACTTTTGTGTCAGAAACTAGGAATGCTGCCTATGGATATGGGTATATTAGAACTGTAACAGAAAAAAATCTTTTTCTCCTACAAAATTGACTGCCACACCTATCTTTGGAGATAGGATAGCCTATTTTACCTGGGCATGTAAACTAAAAAATTCTCTTAAATGAAGAATGGAGCATGATGTAAATCTATGTTTGGTTCTTCACTGAGTACCAAATGCTACTATAATCCCTAGTCTTTAAAGAGTATTTGGGTGCTACAATACATATTTTAGTAAAAATCCCATTTTGCTGTGAAACAACTAGTAAGTCATTACATAGTAGTAGGATGCAGTTCCTTCTTTTGCATCTTCTTTTTAGTAGGAGTATCTTATTTCTGGAACCATGGAAATAATGACCCCAAAGAAAATGTGCATCATCTTCACAGCACATTTTCCACCATAGATAAACAGGTCCCATTATCAATGTGAAGCACACTCACTGTGCCTGGTCTGATGTGAGGAAATTAAGACATAGAACAGAAGAAATGAAAGTGGTAGTTGAAGAGAAAGAAATTATAGACTCTGTTTCCAGAGATGAGATGGAAAGAGATGATTGATTTAGGCTGCATCTGTGTTAGCAAGTGGTGTGAGGCTGCAGGAAGGGCCTTTCAAAGTGAATCAGCTTGGTGCTGAGACCACCTTCCACCCTGTAGGCTAACAGGGATGTTTTATTTCAGACCAGCTTCAGTCTGATCCCATAGGTTGTAGGATAACTGCTGCTGAAATGCATCTGGTATTCTCCTGGAAAAGTTTTAGTTCCGTTGTGCAGGACTCCAGTTTGTGTTCTCCAAGATTGCTTTGTGACGTGAAACCAAGGGTTAAAGGGAGAAAAATCATATGATGAGACAAGCATCTGCCTGGGACAGGTTAGGTTCATTTGGTTCTAAGTAGGTCAGGGGAAGAAGGAACTTCAGGGAGGGGAATAAATGCTTTCTTTGTGTCTTCTTTTTGGTATGCCCTTTTTTCCCCCCTTTTTTTTCTATTCCCCCCTTTTTCAGAGGCTTTTCCTAGAAGCACAGGGGAAAGGGGTTGTTTATGTGAAGTGAACACTTTCATCACTCCCTTTCCTGTGTTTTCGTTGTTGCAGGACATTGTTCCCTTTCAGGAGTATTGATTAGCCCGTGAAATCCATCATGAATCTTGTAAAGGTGATTTCATATCTCTATCTTTTGCATGTTATGGTGATGACTACCTTGCAATGCCAAATTCTGAGAGAAATACGTTCCAGGGTTGAAAAACCTTTCTGCAAAACTATAGAAGGACTTTACTTAGAGCTCTTGGGTAGCAATTAAAGGTAAAGTTTAATTAAAAAATAAAAAAAAGAAAAGCCAAAACAAAACCCCAAACCCCCAAACAACTCCTGAAGTGATTTAGATAATGCGTATATAAAATCCTAAAGGATATATCTACACTGCTGGTCTGTTTTAATTGGATTTAACTGATTACAAAGAGCAATGCACAAATGTTTGTGCTATGCCTAGATTAACATTTACAGTTGTGTGCTTAAGTCAGTGTAATGGCAATTTAATTAATTTGAATTAAAAAGAGAACTTGTGCTGGATGGTCCTTTCACATTTCATCTACTGATGGCTCAGAGATGCCAAGGAGCATAATCTGAAACCATGCAGTCAATCACACAGTCACCAGGTGGTTGACTTTCATGAAGTGACCTGAAGAATCTCTTTCCTGATAAATCCCAAATATTCTGACTTACAGTACATACTGCAAAGCATATTTTTCTTTGTGGTGTTTTCTTCAGGATGGAATGCAATGAGGAGGTATACACAATGACCCTCTAATGACAATTGTATGTTGTTAGGTTGTGGGTTTTAGGTACTGTATGTACTTTTTCTAGGCATGTGCCTAACACTGTGCATGAAACTGACTTTTACTTAATAAGGTTACTTTAGCAAATATGTAAGCAAAAGTAATTTTTTAAAGTAAATAGTAATTGACAAAAATTTTTACCTTCAGTCTCTTGAAAAGTGCTGATTATTATGATGCTTTTGCAAGGGGAATGTACTCACACATTCATGTTTTTGTTGAATGAAGCTCTAAAGAGACTAAATGCATGTTACAGGAAAGGAATGACCCTGTAGCCTAGCCTCAGTACATACTAATTTCTTTCTTGTGTGGCACTTTTAAATCATCCATTTCCCAAAAAGCTAAAAGCAAAAAAAAATCAAGTCAATATAAAAAGGAAACAACATAACATCTTAGAATAATAATTATTTTCACCATTTTCTAGACCTGCAAGTCTTCTCTTATATCAAAATATCTTTTCAATAACCAATGACCTTTTTTTCCCCACATACATCCGTCAGTGTTTAAATGCCAATATTTAGTACTTGATGCAAAAAATGTGGTTGTGCTCTAACCAATGGCAAAAATTCAAATCAAGGTGCTTGAAGGGGGTTCCTGTAACAAATGAATTTCAGTGGTTTTATTGAACCTCAATATATTCCCCTGCTCCAATGTGCTGTCTCATAAGTTAATGTTGAAGTTTAGATCAAAGAAAGAAATGTACTGAAGCTGGAGAAGTTGTTAAAAGCCAGAGGAGTTTAGAATCCTTGTGTGTTATTCAAAAAACAGTCTTTTTTTCCTGAAAAGTTATACCTTTCCATGTGCATCAGCACCCAATGAGTCAGAGCTGCTAAAACAAATGAAAGAGTAAATAGAACAATATCAGTATGCTGCCTCTGCCCTGCTCCCACCTGTACCAGCCAAGGTAAGCAGTATTTCCACAAAATGTGTTAAATCTTTAAATAATTCTATGAAATAATTCCAAAGGAATTGCTGTGCAGAAATGCCACTTGGCCACAGGGAAGAAATGTGAGACAAACCCTTACTCCATAGTCAGTGAGGGATCACAAATTTAGAGCATTCCAATTTTAGGTAACAGTATCCGCACAGAAACATGTACAAAATGAAAGCCAGGGAAAAAGAAAAAAAAAAATAGAAGCTGAGTTTTTGTTTATTTTGCAACTCTGTTAATAGGTTTTGAGGGTATATAGATTTTGCCTTACTCAGATTTGTTTCATAGCAGTGCATCTGGGGATTTCATGTGCTACCTTGTTGATTTCTGTAGTAATAAACTTAGGCTGAAATATTCTCCATCTGCAGGCTCACTCTTGCTGCTGATAACAGTGAGCCTAACAAGTGAGGCTGGTATTTTTTAATTACAAAGCTATTTTAAGAGATGAAAAACTGAAGAAAGAGTCCTGTATTCCACTGTGCAGTTGAAACAGTAGGTATGCAAGGAATTACCCTTCTCCATCAGTGTAAGAAACAATAATTTAGATTCTTTAGTTAGAAACTGTCATGTTACTTTATAAATTGGGAACAAAAAGAACAATTTGATGACTGCTGACTGCATCAAGCAGTCTCTGTTTATGAAAATAACCAAAATTCTATGTTTCTTCAGAGTCTTATTTCTTTTCTTCCTGGAAGCTTATGTCGTATGTGACTGAAACCTGAGTATAAATCCGGTTCTTTAACTTTGGCTTTTGTTAGGGTTTTCTCAATGGAAAAGTCTGCTCATTTGTTCAGGTGTAGCCAAAATGCAGCAGGTGGAAATCCTTCTTAGTTCTCTATAGCTGTAGGGTAAGAACTGTGTTAGTGGAAGCAGGTCAAAGAGATGAGAGAGGTCAGCCCTTACAGCTCTTATGCCTCATTGCAGGAAGCTTGAATCTGTTCCTCAAAGCATAATAAGACATGCTACATGCTTCCTATTGAAAACTACTGTGTTGGCAGCCTCACTCCATCATGCTTAATGTGGCAGGGAGAAGTGCAGAATACCCTTAGGTGACTTACCTCTTCAGATACAGGATTAGTGATGTGTTTCATGGGAGGAGATTCGCCCAGAGGTTATTTGGGCCTTTTTTAGGCTGCTTCTTTACAGTAGAAATCTTCAAATATTATTTTCCTGGGGAGATAATAATATTTCCTGACTGAAGGAAGTAAGCTGATTAAATGTGGTTAGCACTGTGGTAAATTTTTAATTCAGAATTTCATGTGTGCTGCATGTCTCCTTGTGTTGTCGAGATTTTGGATTCTGTAGGCTCAGATCAACCATCTCATTTATGTGTTGGTGTTGAAGGATGTTGGTCATAGATGGAGAAGAAATTGCTGTAACTCAGATTACAAAACTTTATTTTTATTGATTATTTTACCTTTTGCTATGACACAAACTTAGGAGGAGGTGGATATAATTTTTATTTCCTAATGATCCGATAACAAAGAAGGAGCAGTTCCTTATTAAACTGGAAAACTCATGGACTCTATGTACCTGTAGTGCTAACACAAGTTGTGCCAGGGGAGGTATAGGCTGGATATTAGGAGGAAGTTCTTCACAGACAGAATGATTGCCCATTGGAATGGGCTGCCCAGGAAGGTGGTGGAGTTGCCACATGGGAGATGTTCAAGAGAAGACTGGATGAGGTGCTTAGTGCCATGCTCTAGTTGATTGCTTAGGGCTGAGTAATCGGTTGGACTGGATGATTTTGGAGGTCTCTTCCAACCTGGTTGATTCTATGATTCTATGAACACAGGTTACATTGTTGAATCCAAGCCAGTAGGCACCTTGAACAGTCAGGGGTTTCCAAAAAGAGACAATCAGTTTTTTAAAATTTTTCTGCAAGATAGTTTTAGGGAAAATGTGTTTAACACTAAGACCCATGAAGTGTGGCAGAAAGTTCAGTTACTGACTTATTACTAAGTTACTAACACACTTATTTTTACGGGACCTCTAATCCCAGAATTATGGAATGGTTTGGGTCAGAAGGGACCTCCTAAGGTCATCTGCTCCAACTCCTCTGCAGTGGGCAGGGACATCGTCCACTAGATCAAGTTGTGCAGAGCTTTGTCAAGCCTGACCTCGAATATCTCCAGGGCTGAAGCCTCAACTAACTCACTGGGCAACCTCTTCCAGTGTTCTACTACCCTCATGGTAAAGAACTTGTTCCTAACATCCAAGCTAAATCTACTTTTCTCTAATTAAAACCATTGCCCTTTGTCCTATCACTACAGGCCTTTGTAAACAGACCCTCTCCAGCATTTCTGTAGACTCCTTTATGGTACTGGAAGGTTGCTATTAGGTTTCCCTGGAGCCTTCTCTTCTCCAGGCTGAACAACCCCAGCTCCCTCAACCTTTCTTCATAGGAGAGGTGCTTCAGCTCCCCAGTCATCTTCATGGCCCTCCTCTGGACCCACTCCATTAGGTCTATGTCTTTCCTGTGTTCTTTCAGCAACTCCTTTTAGTAACAAGAAACCACAGGAAAAAGCAATTGAGGGTTTTAATCAGGTATTCAGAAATTCCATTTTTTTGTGAAAGAAATGTAGCCAAATATTATAAACAGAATTTGTGTCAAAATTGGGAAAAACAAAACAAGGCAAACCAAACCCACCAAAAAACAGAAGAGGAGCTACTCTTTAAATTAAATCAGGAATAAGTCAGCATAACAATCAAATCAAGGTCAAACCAGCAAGCTGACTTCAATATTGTATTTGAATCAACCAACCAAATTAGTTGAATTGTTAGATTAATACAAAGGTAATAAATCCTTTTAAATCCTAAGAAAGATCTGAGGAGGCTTCTGTCAGTTGAATTATAAGCCACAACTAAAGGCTTAAAACACACAGTAAACAAGTCTTTAATTTAGAGCCAAATAAATATTTTAATGCCAATACTCCCATATAAAGTTTGAACAGATGCCTTAGGACTTTTCATCCAATAGATCTCACATTACAGTAATTTCTTGTTCTAGCAATTAAGAAACTGCCATGCAGCCTTAATGAAAAATTCTGATTAACTAAAGTCAAATGTGCAGTTAGTTAGCATTTGACTGTGTTGGATTCTTCAGGGCTCAAACAGTACAGCAGATACTGAGAAGCAAACCCCCTAAGCCAGATGTTAGAGGTGTTGCAACCTGTAGAATATTTCCCTCCCTAATACATCTATGGATTTTACTGCAGCTTATATGGGCTTACACACAACCATTAAAAGGATCTTACCAATAAAGGACTAAAATAAAAATATGATATTAGTTAAAAAAAAAAAAAGTGTGCTGACTCTTAGCTCTTGCAAATAAGTAGATATCACAGAAAAAAAAAATAGTCTGGGTCTAGAATAACTGGGATGCACAGCTTTTTTTGTCATTAGAACCCTCCTGCCAAAGGCTATCAGACATTACTCTTGTGTATTGCTACTTCCTCTTACAGTTCAGTCTTGGGATTCTGGTGCATTAACAGTGTTGTAAGTGGTCTGTTGAACAGAAGATAGTAGATTTTTTTTTTTCTTCCTCTTACCTCTCACAGCTCTGGTCATACTCCATAGAAATCAGACACAAAGCTTCCCTCCAAAGCACACTAACCATATTTGTGATGTCTCTTTTCCCTAGCATCAAATTGGAAAAGCTAAAAGCCTGAAATTTGTGATTGTGAACCACGGACACACCAAAGAATTTAGGAGGCTATCTAAACCCATATTTTTATTGTATGAGGGTTTATATCCTGAGATGTCATCTTAAATGAAATCCAAAGAATAAGCTCCTTTAGCAGCTAACTCAGAGCACCTCAGATCATGAGATGTCAAGAGCCTCTTTCTTTCATTTGAGCAGAAAGTACAAAGCCAAACTAATTAATCTCAATACTTCCAACATTACCCTCTGAGATGGTATTTTCTTCTTCCTTTCACAACTCCCTAGCATCCCATACTGTGATATTTTAACTCTGAAAGTAAAAAGAAGACCCATAAGACTATTTTGGAGGCACATGGAACATCCTCTCCAGCTGAAGAAACCATGTGATGACACACTTGCCACCTATTTACTAAATACTGATCCCAGAAATTTATAGAAATAGCTAACTGAAAGAAGCTAACAACTGCACCTACTCAGCATTCATCTATCAGCAACATTAAAAAGAAATTAAGTCCTTATGACAAATGTCACCCTTTATCTTGCAAACAACTTAAATTTAGTGGAAACTAGAACTAGAACCCAAAAACTGTAAGTCAAACAGCACACCTTTGAAAATTCTTTGTCTGAAAACAGAACAGGTATTTAAGAACTTCATAAAATAGAAATCATTTTAGAAGAAAAACCAAATTGTATGAAAGGACTGTGTTACCATGCCAAGGCTGTTTCACACACCTGCAATTACAGTGTGAAAGTACTGTACAATAATGCTCTAAACAGACATTCCAGCAAAATAAAAAAACAACTTGGAAGATTTTCCTACCACAGCACCATAGTGCTGTCTTTTGTATTAAATTATATAAAAGCTTTTTACTAATTACTTTCTATTCCATCATGTAGGCACTTAGATAACCAGAATTTAGGGAAACTAGGAAAAAGGAGTATTTTTCAGAGCCACGATCTTGAAGACTTTTCTTCTTTCAGTATTTTATCTGTTGTTTTTCTCTTGTTCCTCTTTTAGCTCAGCAGCATTTTGTTATGTCACAGAATCACAGAAAGTCAGGGATTGGAAGGGACCTTGATAGATCATCTAGTCCAATCCCCCTGCCAGAGCACGATCACCTAGAGTAGGTCACACAGGAGTGCATCCAGGCAGGTTTTCAATGTCTCGGATGAGGGAAACTTCACAGCCTCTCTGGGCAGCCTGTTCCAGTGTTCTGTCACCCTCACAGTAAAAATGTTTTTCCTTATGTTCACATGGAACCTCCTATGCTCCACCTTGCACCTGTTGCCCCTTGTCCTATCGTTGGACATCACTGAGAATAGGCTGACTCCATCTTCCTAACACTGCCCTTCACATCTTTATAAGTATTAAAGAGGCCACCGCTCAGTCTCCTCTTCTCTAAGAGACCCAGCTGCTTTAGCCATTCCTGATAAGGGAGATGTTCCACTCCATTAACCATCTTTGTGGCTCTTCTCTGGACTCTTTCAAGCAGTTGCCTGTCCTTCTTGGGGGGTCCAGAACTGAGGGGCCCAGAACTGGACACAGTGTTCCAAATGTGGTCTCACCAGGGCAGAGTAGAGGGAGAGGAGAACCTCTCTTGACCTGCTAGCATCCCTTCTAATACACCCCAGGATGCCACTGGCCGCCTTAGCCACAAGGTTACTTGTCAGTTGTCTGCAATGTGGAAACAAATGAGTTCTCAGGCTTTTCTTCAGTCATCATTCTTAATCTGGTTTAAAGCTCTCTGAGATCTCTTCTTATCCATGCTTACTTTTACATCAGGTGATCAAATAACTGGTATTAGGATCCTTGCTGAAATGGTATAATTACATAATTTTGAGCTATGCAGCAGTAGGTTGCATAAAATATATTGCATGCTTTTGACATCCACTTAGTGAGTCAAATACCCTACTCTGAGTCACGTAGTTAAAGCCTAATCCATGCAGCACTCAAGATCAATGAATATTTAATCATTTTATCCAAAATGAAGCCACTGCAGCACAAAGCACTGAAAAAATCTCTGCTCCAGAATGTACCAGAGTGGTCTTTTCATCATTTTTCTAGGAAACAAAATTCTGTTTCAAATATCACCAGAAAGAGATTTCTTGGCTATCTCATGATTCAGCTGCATCCTCTACAGCTTCATGCTACCAGTCAAATTAGAGTCTAAAAAGCCCTAGCAAATCAAACCAAACAAACCCCAAACCAAACACAAACAATGAAACTTGTTTATATATAAAATTGCAGAGGATTATAAATACGTAAAATTTATGTATAAAATTGCAGAGGATTAAATGTTCACTACATACACATGCCAAGCAAGTGATCCACCTCTGGATAGCACAGCAGTAGATACAACTTTGAATGAAATTGATTTTGCAGTTTCCAAAGAAGGGCAAGGTATTGGGCCAATGCAAATGTGATGAGGGTGAATGATCATAGAAAATATCAATAAAACAAAAATGGAGTCATCTGAATGTTAATCAAAAGTTCCTGCTATTTCCTCCTGACAAATGGCTGGAGTAAGGTCTGAGAAACCTTGGAAAAAAAAATCAGAAGTTTAATGTTAATGACAATAAATGCAAATTATTTGCATCATCTTGGACAGAGGATGCTCAAAGATCAGGACTTATCTGATCTGTTCTTGAATTCTGCAACACAATAATTATTTATCCAAAGTACATGAGAAGAGTTATAGTTTTGACATTGCCAAAATAATGAAGCAGATAGATATAAAAGTTAATATAATTAAAGAGATGAAACTGACCTTCATATCATAGTGAAGTGACCTTCCTGTATTTGTTAATTCAGATCATTTAGGACTACAGCCTTCAGGAAACCATATTTATGGTGACTTAAGCACTGACCACACTTTGTTTTTAAATGTCAGACTCCAAGGACTAACAGTGAATCACCATAGGTGATAGCTGATCATCACCAATATCATCACTCAGTCTTTTCTGTCAGGGATTGTTTTAGTCATTAAAAAGCTAACATCAAAATTAAGCACAAGAACACAGGCTAGATTTCTTGCATCTCATTTTTTTTTAACCCAGAGATACAATTTGTGAGTTTTTTTCCTAATTACCTCGTTCATCTGTTTGAGGTTTGTGTCTCTGCTCATCACAGTATTCCGTATCAGACTGAATTAGTTTGACACAGAGAAAGCCCTAGCAGGCTTTCAGATTTCCCTGTCTTTGTTTGCCTGGGAGCTAGATATTCAACAGTGCCTACAGGGCAGACTGGATTTATTTTGGATATTTTAAGAATAAAGGAAAAAACTTACACTGTAAAAGACTTCCCAGAGCACCAGAGCACATAAGTGTTATGTACAGGGGAAGTGGCTACTTACAGATGATCACTTCAGGACTTGTCTTGCTTTACTCTGTATACTATCCTTATATCAATCCCCATTTGTCAGATATTTCTTTCTCTTTATACACAGAAGTTGCCTGAACCCACTCCCAAAACTCCATTGTAAGTGTGGTTCCTTGTCACACAAACCAAAGCCTATGTTTTGGTGATTATAAGCCTCTGTGATTCCACCATTAAGATTTGTGTGCCTCTATAAGAAATCTGCTTTTGCCAGATGCATCAGTGGCAGGTGAGTCAAAGGGATAGTGTTGGTTTGCTTATCCCCTCAAAGGCAACAAAAGACTCACCAGGGAAACATCATGAAAATCAGAAGAGCATTTACCATGAAGATAGTTCATTGTTTCATTTACTACACCAGAATAAGTCCTTTCTCCCAGTGTTTCTGGAGGAATAGTTCAATAACTCAAACAGAATATATGAAGCAGGGATGAGTAAAGATGTATTGGTGTCTCCACAAGATTTTTGGAGCTAGTCAGTCATTCAAGGCAATGTATGCATAAAGTAGGTATGAGACAGTAAGGAAAGAGACAATTTCAGTTCACAGCTGCTGCTGCCCACAATTCATGCAGCAGCTTTGGAAAAATTACATCATCTTTCTGTTTTACATGAGAACCATTCCAGAAGCTTTGCATTGGTGTCAGGTAGTCACCACACCCTACATCTGCATATATGGAATTGGGATTGGGGCTGGTCTTCAGGCAGAATGACAAATTTGAGTCCACCTTTGAGCTTGGAAGATCGACTTTATATCCCATCACCTGACACTTCTGTACAGAGCACAGATCATATTACCACTGTTCAATGCTCCCTCTTCTATCTTTCAGTAAAGTGCAACAGCAAACTCAGGAACAAAATGCTATCGAGACAAGCACAAGGAAGTGAATGCTGGGAAGAATATATATATTTTTAAATTGTTTACAAGAGTTCTAAATTAACTGTAATGTCTTAGGAAAAGAAATCAGAAGAAAACAAGAAATATTGTATTTTCAAGGCAGTACAGGATCTGACTGTGACAATCAAGCTGCATAAGGAAAAGGAATGTGTTGAGAAAGGTGTTAAAAACATAGTAGTTTCATAGAGGTACATCCTCAGTTTATTTTCTAAACATACAACACAAAAGAAAGTGAAAGGGTACAGTCAGAAACAGAGATTTCCACTTCTGAAAAAATTGCAGGCAATATACTCAATTTAGAAAAGAAAAAAAAATTATAGAAGAATGCCCCCAGTACAATAATAAACACCATTTATATTGCTTTCCTTCTCAGTAAGAGAAGTCTTTCCGTGATTGCACTAAAATGGAGATATAATATAGATAGAATGAACCTTTTTGATCTTGCTGTCATAGGAGATCTTGAGGCAAGTGGTAATTCAACTGAGCAAAGCTTTAACAGCAGAAAGTTAAATTTATGGTGAAAGCATAACCTTGAGTGAAATATTTTCAATCCTGCTGATTTTAACTTTAATAGTCTCAGGACCAGAATGAAAGTTTTTCCCAGAAACAGAGGAGTCTATCTAGATTTGGATTTCTGGTAGATCAGGCTACTACATGCCTAACTTGGTGCACTCTGTAAATTTCTTTAATTATTTTTTAAAGCTTGCATGCTATTTGAATACCCCTATGAAATCTTTTAGAAAGACCATCATTCCAAAGGCAACACTATCCATCTCTGGAAGTGCTCATCCTTCTGTCTCATCTGGGCTGTGAAGTGATGGAGGGCACCTGCTGCTGTCACTGTCCTCCACCCACTGGGATTAAATATAGCAAGTCTTTATCTAGAGGGCACTGTCTGGAGGGACAGAGCCCACTGTTTTCTCATGTTTGTCAGTCACTGTCTTGGCATATCAGTGATGTGATTAAGTGACCCCATTAACCCATATATATGACCCATTGCATAATGTTTTGTATTGATTATTATGTGTGTATTTCTTATAGTGCCATGTGCTATCTATATCCAGTTTTCTGTAAAATGTATTTGTTTGATAATGGCTTTTACATTAAGCCATGCAAAACAACTGTTGTGCTTCGAGTGTCTAGGACTGTGCTCTGTTTAGGTTCCACTGAAGGTCTTGGTCTGGACTGAAACAAATCAACTTTCAAGTCTGAGGTATCCTGACAGAAGCTAGGACCATGTTTATAGGACTCTGACTTGTAAGTGTGTTAGAACAAATGTGTAATTGGGTAATCATCAGACTTTCAGAGCAAATAGAAAAATGCTTGCTCAGAATCTGTCCACAAAGAGCTGAAATGCTAGTTAAAAACTTTGCAAAGCAACACTGTCAGGCATGTGTTAATACCTCATGTCAGGCAGGACCTGTTCTTAATAAGGCAGGCTGCACTTCTACAGGAAGCTGAGTAGTACCTTCAGAAAACCAAGCTGCAGAACTTGCCACATTTCTCTGCTCAGATTGATGTAATTTAGAAATGTAGAATTATTTACTGTTACTTTACTTTTTACAACCTAGTAGTCTTTCTTCTAACTGCAACTGCCTGGGTAACCATGTGTCTTTGTCATTAGTGCTCCTGAGATCAATCATTTCTGACCTTCACCTAAATGTAGGCTGCAAAGCTTTTATGAAGGTCTGGTTTTGAAGATGTCCCTGCAAGATGCTGCCTATTAATACATCAGTGGACAAGGATGAGGCCCCATCAGCAAGGCTGTGAGCAACCTGAACTAGTGGAGGATGTCCCTCCTTCCTGCAGTGGGGATATTACTAGATGACCTTTGGAGGTCCCTTCCAAGCCAAACCATTCTATGATTATGATTCTATGTTATTTTGTGGCTTCATTGCAAGCAAGCCAGATGAGAATTGAAATTTTCTTATAGAACCGAAGATTGCTTTGTTTGAATAAAAAACTTTAAGACCATTGAGTCCAACCATTATCTACCAAGTCTGGTGCCAAACCATGTCCCTTAGGACCACATCTTTGCATCTTTGTGACTTCTCTTGATTTTTTTAAACTTTTCTCAATTTAAAGCAGAAGCATCTGAAGAGTGATGAAGATTTTATTCTCTTAAAGCTTATATTTTTATTTATTTTCCCCCAGCCATTATAACAGTCTGAGGAAAGATATGCTTTCTTGGTATAGAAATAGATTCTTTTATACTCTTTTGCTATTATGTTGACAACTATAGGACAGTGACCTCAGCACAAGAATTAAAATTCTCAAAGAAGGCATAGTGGGCCTTTTTTGGCAAGAATATTTTAAGACAGTCAGTGAAATTCTAATAAATGTTTAATGCAAAAACTTGAAAAGGTGCATCTCAAGGGATAGAAGAGTTCTTCAGCTGGGGTTTTTGAATTAGTTCCATTGATGTGATTGGTGTTACACTGATTTATATCAGCTAAGGTTCTGTCTTATATTCAGCACTCAATCTCCAAAACTTTAACTGTTGGTTTGTTTTTTGTTCAGAGAAAGTAGGGTACTAGTAATTTAAAGCCAAGCCCACACTATGAAGCAATGAAGAGAGAACAATGCTGCTGATCTATAAAACTTTGGAATTCAGAATCACAGCAATTCTGATGTGCTGTGAAAGTGCCTCACAACAGTTTCATCTCCATCAGGTTGCTCAGGGCTGTTGCCAGTCAGGTTTTAGTATAGTAGCACATATTAATATACTGAAGCTGAGTAAGGACTATTCAAAAATTGAGTAATATGAGCTAGCTTAAAGTGTGGAGGACTGCACCACAATGTCTATGATGGCTGAAGAAGAGTTCAGAAAAATAATTTCATAATCACAGAATGTTAGGGGCTGGAAGGATCACCTATACCAGGTTACACAGGAATATATCCAGGTAGGTTTTGAATATCTCCAGAGAGGGAGACTCCACAACGCCCCTGGGCAGCCTGTTCCACTATTCCATCACCCTCACAGTGAAAATTTTTCTCTTCATGTTCACATGGAGGTTCCTATGCCTCAACTTCCACCCATTGCCCCTTGTCCTGTCACTGGGCATCACCGAGCAGAGTCTGGCTCTATCCTCTTGGCACTCAGCCTTTACATATTTTTAACATTAATGAGGTCACCCCTTAGTCTCCTCTTCTCCAAACTAAAGTGAAACAATTGTATTTACCTGTTGTAAAGTAGTACTTCTGTCAGTGATTGAGTTTTATAATTGATGCTGTTATCTTTTGGTTTGGTTTGTTTTTTTTACAAGAAAAACTGTTCTTTGCAATTGCTAACTAGTAGCTAAGTAAAATGCTTGATTCAAAATATTTTCTTATCTCATTACTTACTAAACTTGTATAATACAGTGCCTAATGATTTGGTGGTTTAAGCAATTGAAAATGTATTTTTCTAGCAATATTCCCTTCATCTTTTTAGGGAAGAAATGGGGAAAAAATAGTAAAATAGGATCAGATGTCTGTGAATTCCCTTGGCAGAGTTTCCTTTAGACAGAAAGAAATTTTCTGTTTGGCAGTGGACAACAGGCTGTTTTTGAACCAGTTGAAGGAGAAGTTCATCTGTATGTTTACTACCAGAACCTTCTTAATTGAACATTTGGTTTAGCAAATGGCATTCACTGTGGTCGTGTTTATTTAGTACTTTTAGAGGTGTGAAGGCAGACAGAGGTGACTAAATAATTTGTAAGAGCCATCACTAGGCAGTAATTGCATTGGATATAATGGATATAGCAGCAGTTTTCATCCAGGGTGAAGGGCCACGCTTGCTGTTCCATTTTTTCTGTCCACAAAGCTTGGCTTGCCTAAGTAGAACCATAGCAGAAGTTTTGTTTGGAGTCACATGTGTTCACTCTGCTGCTCTGTTGAGTTGTGCCTACCTTTAGGTGTAGTGGTGGGGTTCATTCAGAGGATCAGAAAGGTCACCTCAGGAAGTGTTGCTTTTGGTTTCATTTCTGTGAGAAGATGCCCAGTTGTACAGTTTCCTTAATTTGTGTTTATGGATTCAGGGAAGGATACCACCACAAATGGATTTTTAAAATCTGTTTTACATTTTAGTTTTAGTTTAGTTTAGTTTAGTTTAGTTGCCTAGTCTTCTGTGCATAAAAGTTTTACACTAATGAAAGAAATCCTCAAAAACCAGCTCAAGAATAAATAAAGAAAAAGAATATCTCAGACCCCATGCTTGGAGCCCATCAGTAATAATAAGAAATACAAACCCTATATAGTACAATCCTCTAGTCTGCATTTCAGAACATTTTCTTTTCCTGTACTTTAAATGTTAGAATGCAGGACTGATGAGGAGAGATAAGTTCTTGAACAACTGGATGAATAAATCCTGTATTACATTAGTGAATTTCATATAATTTAGTAAAATACTGTGAAAAGAAACCCCACATTATTAAATATCATGCTACATAAATGCATTGTAAATTCATGTGATTAGCATTTTATTGTTGCATACCAAGTACTACATTTTATTGAACAATCTCTACTGTTACAGAAGAATTTTCATTTCATAAGAATACATCCATCAGAGAAAAAAAAGCTGTAAAGGTTAGATATGACTAAATGGTTTGAAATTTAGGAGCTCTTTATGTACAGGAGAAAGGACAGTGGGAGATAAAAGACAGGAAAGGGCAGAATGGTTTGGATACACAAAAGCCTAAACAAAGTGCTTCTAGAACACTGGTCAGAATGTGAAATACTTAAAAGCCAACAGACCTGCATTTCTCCTCCCAGCTGTTTTAAAATTGATGAATTAAGTAGATTTATTCAAATGACTCCATGCATAGAAGTCTTCCTTTATTTTTCCTCAATTAATTCTATGGAGCTGTGGTTACTGAAATACCTTATATGAAATTGTTTTAATGCTCTTAGGTGCATCATCAGACTGTTAATGCTGTGTTATGTCATCAACCAATGCCATATTGAGAGCACAGTTGTTAAAGCTTTCCAGAGGTGGGGGGAAAAAAAAAAGAGAGAAAAAAGAAAAGCTATAACCAAATGCTGATTTAGAAATTGATAAATGAGTGTGCCCATCAGCTTCTGACATTTTCCCATTGGGGGAACCCTGCCTGGTGCAGCAAAAATATGTACTTAGACAGCTAAGAGACTGAGTCTTCTAGAAAGTCAAGACTCAAACAGAAGGCAAGGAAAATATTGGAGTCAAATGCAAACATAATTACAATTGTGTTGTTTTTTTTTTTTTTTTCTGAGTAGATGAAGAATGAGGGTGGATTTCCCTGTTGCACAAGTTCTGCATTTGCTAAGACAACACAGCAAATAGGGTAGGGTACACACAGAGAGAAATTGCAGTCTAGGACACTGGAGCTGTAGGGTGCTTGAATTTTTCTCTTCACCTATATCTGAGTGGTTAGGAACTAGCAGAAACTAAGCATGGATCCTTGTCTCTTCCTCTCCTACCACCCATACTACCAGAGTTTGGAAAATACCACATTATTTGGGGTGGGAAGTATGTACATCATGGAAGTTGATGTGCTTGCAATTGCTGACAGTGGCACCAGTGGTATCTTTGGGCTGTCTCTGCTTTATTTCATCTTTCTCACTGGCCATGTGCTTCTGTTTGGCCAATGTACATCAGCAGGCTGTGTCCTTTTTGTTACTGCAGCTAGAGGCATAACTGGCTTTGAAAAAATTCACTATCTCAAACAATGTCCTGTGTTTATAATTCTAAGTGTCTATATTTATCTTTTTTTCTATCAGTAAAGTAAACCAAGATGGAGAATCCATAACTATGCAAAAGCAAATTAAACCAAAACAGATTAAGAGGAATCATAAAATGGGGATACTACTCTGTTAAATGGGAATTGCTTTTCATCCTAATTTAGTTTTCTGAAAGTAGTAGTGGAACATCTACCAGGATGAATGGTGCTCATTTTAAGTCTGGAAGATGACAACTCCAGTAGAGTGGTCCTAGCTGTACCCTGGGGGGGCCATTTATTATTAGGTTATTGGAGTAATATCCTGTAGGAAGTGATTTGAATGACTGCAATCTGTCTGCCTGTCTGTTTTAATTTTGAAATAACATTATTTTGTATAAGCTGCATGAAATCATTGCATACATAGTAAGCTGCTTACTGAAAAATCCTTATGAAAAAAAAATTGATGCTGTGAATTTGCAGTAGGCTTGCAAACAATTTCAGATTTTTCACTCATTTAAATTAATTTGTTAAAAATAATGTGCTTACCAACTGGGAGAACGTAGGAGGCAAGTTTCAGTGACACTGTCTTGTAAAGCCTTAAAAGCTGGTTAAATTGTAGAAACATTGGTCTGTCTGTTTGGGGTACTTATTGCCTTACAGCTGTGAGTATATTTATTTATCTATGGAGGAACAAAAATGCTTTTTTTCTCCCCTTTTAATAACTGAGGAAATGAGTCAGAATATGAGTAATATGTCTGCCATCAGGCAAGATCTCCACATAGAGAAATGTAAAAAACTGAACTGTGTTTTTTTACATCCCAGACACATTTCTTTACCCAGGAGTAATAATGCACCCCTCAAACTGACTCATTCTCCTAAGCCAGGACTTGCAAAAATGTGGACTACAGTATGCGTTCCCTCCCACCTCTGCTGAGGAACAAATATACTGGAAATTCCAGCTAGACTGTGCTTCTTTTCTTTTCTTTTCAATCTCCCTACAGGAAAAGAATGTCCAAACAAGATAATGTTCCTGGTTTGCATGCGTAGATCACATGGCTTTACTCTTTTTCTTTCTGATCTTGTCTCAGTGACACTTTGCAGCAATGATAAGGCTATAGAGAGAACTGAGACTTGAGAAATATTACTTCACTCTTTATGAAGACTGAATTTAGCTGCTTCTGAAAAAGTGTTATGTGCATATAGGACTAGGGGTACAAAAATTAATACTGAGAATTTTGTCATAGATTTCAAAGGGCTTAAAAAATGTGGAGGGATTGCAGGGAGAAGGTAATCAAAGATGAGTTTCCAAAACTATTAGTATTGTCTCTATCCACAGAGGTCACCATACTCTGTTTTCTTTCTTCATCATCTCTCAGTCAGGTCTGTATTCACCTTTACAAGATGAGTGAGTTGTGTAAACTGCATTGTAAGATAAATGGTAGAATTGTTAGGGTTGGAAGGGACCTCAAGGATCATCTAGTTCCAACCCCCCTGCCATGGGCAGGGACACCTCACACTAGAGCAGGTTGCCCAGAGCCTCATCCAGCATGACCTTCAAAACCTCCAGGGATGGGGCTTCTACCACCTCCCTGGGCAACCTGTTCCAGTGTCTCACCACCCTCATGGTGAAGAATTTCTTCCTAACATCCAATCTGAATATACCCATTTCTATTTTATTTCCATTCCCCCTGGTCCTATCATTACCTGACCCTCAAGAAATCTGGTAACCTTGTAATTTAATGACAGTTTCTTTGTTCCTTTAGGTGACAAAGTTAAAAGGCAGTCTCAAAACTCCAATAAATCGATTTGCCTTTACTTTTCTTCCTGTTAACTGAAAGGACATTATTTAGGAGTCAAGTGGTTGATCCACACATAAAAGCTTGTTAATAACCTCTTTGTGAACAGAACTGTGTAATATAATAATAGTTAAAGCATTTTTCAGAATTCAGAAATTCATTTGATATTACTTATGTGATTCCAAGGTCATAGTAAAATATTTTGTTTGTGTATAATTAGTGTATCTGGCTACCATTAGGGACAAGAGAACAAAAAAAAAGGAGCAATGCAAGACTTTTATAGCTTGATTTGTATTCACTCCTACCAGCTCTAGCCTTGTCTTTGATTTTATGGTGAATATTAGTGTAGATTATGCATTGTACAGCACCTGTAAAGAAATGTGTGGCTATTCTGATCCAGCACATCTGGAATAAAGGCTCAGGCTTGCAAGCTCTAAAGCAGAAGCATAACTTTTCATATTATTATGTTCATGTATTGATATTTGCAAGGCAATGCAGATGAAACATCGCAGCATGTTTGCAGCACTCAAGATCATAATCCAAGTGCTGTTGTTATGGGAGATGTTTCCAGATCTTTCCCGATGAGGATCACTTGTTAAATATTCTTGGGAGAGGTGGGACACTATGATCTAATTTAGCCTCACCCTGTGAAGGCACAGGGGCAGTGTTGGGCATCCCAGCTGCGTGGACCTGTGGCAGTTTTCTCAGGGTGGTGGTATCTTTTGAGTGCCTCTGCAACCAGTTTTTTAGCTTGAATTGTATTGTCACTACACAACTGAGTTACCCTGTTGCCTCCACTTACTGTACTTGACCTTGCAATGTGGTTTGGTTGCAAAGCACATGAAGTGGATTCTTTTCAGATGAAAGGGATCCAGGAGTACGCTCTGCTTCAGTCCCTGAGGGAAGTTCAGTTCACCTGCTTTAAAGCGGGTCTGAATTAAAAACCCTGATACAGTTACTATAGGAGGATGTTAGATCTTCGGCACTCTCTCTGTCTACAAGTTAAATCCTGCTGGGCTGCAGCACTTCCTGCTATACATTTGTTTTCTTTTCTGCAGAAGAGTAACAAGCTAGTAAGAGAGATTTGCCTTTTTTTTTTTTTTTTTCCTTTAGAGGAGCATGGTAGGACACTTGATAACAAGTTCAGGTTTAGCTTGAAAGCTGTTACACCACAGAACTGTAATCCTTTAGACTGAACTTCCTGAACTGACTTTGTGTTATGTAACACAGGACCTTAGCAGTGTGCAAAGGATTATACCTTAATTTTGAGTAACTGTTATGTGAAGAGTCCTTACAGAGAAACATTGAGTTTGGTGATGTTATTTGCATGAGGAGGGATTCTTACAATTTTTTGTGCCCTCAGTTTTGAGATTCTTGGGATACTGAGGGAGTGATCTGATCCAAACTACCCAGAGGGTTACTTCAAATTACATTGAATATAATCCTGTTGACTGCAAGTGGCTTTGAATAAGGGCTCTTGCCAGGTTTAACAGCAGTTTATAAAAGCAAGCAAATAAAACCTGATTTCTAGAAAAGTAACATTTTTAGATTTTTTTTTCCCAACTCCTATGTTCTAGGGACTTAGGTGAAAGACCTCCCTTTCTTTTTCTCTCTTGCTCTCTCTCTTTTTGGTTTGTTTTGTGATCATGAGAACATTTTATTAATTCCGTGCCTTTGTAGAAAGCGTGAAGACCATGAGTCATATGGTGATGTTTTCTTGCCACATGAACGTGGCAGGCTTCTGCAGCTTCACCATGTTTTTTATTAATAGTGCACTTCACTCAGTCTGTGTTGTTTCAGGACATCTGCCCTTACCCAACATATAAAATTTACATTTAAACTTCTGCATTACGTCTGATTATAATAGATATTCTGGAGGTGGATATGCATAGCAAAAATGTCCAAAGAATTAAAAGGAAACAGCTGACTGTGCTGTGTTTATCATTGCCATTTAATATTTGCAAATAGCATTGGATTAGAAACAATACAGCAAACAAACCTTGCTTCATCACCTCAAAAAGTCACACAAACCCAAATTACATTTGTTATTTGATGGAAGACCATTATCAGCCAGAATGGATCCATTCAGCTTGGGAAACCAATATTTTGGTCCCTATTTGATGAAAAATATATTGAAAATTTTGAAAACCCCTCTTTTTTTTGTCTTCTCTGGTTCTATGTTTGTCAACGTCGTATCTAAGGCAGAACAGAATGTGGCAAATGAAATGCTATTGCATTTTATATGCTATTGGTTCTTACATATTTTATTGTAGTATGTTTGTTATGCCAATAACAAGTCTCAAGACACAGAGCCAAGCTCTGCTAGGTGAAGTTTGGGCTCAAGGTGAGGAGAAAGTTCTTCACAGAAAGAGTAATTGGCCAGTGGAATGGGCTGCCTGGGGAGGTGGTGCTGTCACCGTCCCTGGAAGTGTTCAAAAAAAGATTGGATGTGGCACTTGGAGCCATGGTTTAGTTGTCAGGTGGTGTTAGGTATTAGTTAATAGGTTGGACTTAATGGTCTCTGAGATCTTTTCTAACCTGGTTGATTCCGTGATTCTGTAAAGCTATTATAGTATAAAGCATATAAACCAGATGCTAATACATGCTAATACACAGAATTCAGTGGTGACTGTTCAATTAAAACATATAAAATCATAGAATGCCAGGTTGGAAGGCTCCTCGAGGATCATCTGGTCCAACCTTTCTAGGTAATAGTGTAGTTTAAATCAGATGGTCCAGCACCCTGTCAAGCTGAGACTTAAAATTGACTATGTAGAGGAATCCAATACCTCCTTTGAGAGATAATTCCAATGTCTAAGTGTTCTCATGGTGAAAAAATTTCTTCTGTAGTCCAACTGGAATATCCCCAGGAGCAACTTGTACCCATTCCCCTTTGTCTTTTCCATCTGACTCCTTGTGAAAAAAAGGAGTCTCTGTCATCCTTGTAGTGACCCTTTATGTACTGGTACATGGTAATTAGGTCTCTCCTAAGCCTTCTCTTCTCCAGGCTGAGCAAACCCAGTTCCTTCAGCCTTTCTTCATATCCATAATTCATAACTGTTACAATGTGTGACAGTTTTTGGGGTGGGTTTTTTTTTGTTTGGGGCTTGTTTTGTTTTGTTTTTGTTGTGTTGTTGGTAGTGGTTTTATTTTGGGGGGGAGTTTTGTTTTGATTTGGTTTTGCTTTGGAAGATTCACTGGTTTGGCACTGAAGACTCTGGACTTGATAGATAGGGAGGAACAAAATGTACAGAGAGGTGTGCACTTGCTTCACTGACATTTAAATTAGTTAGGAATTCTCACGAATAAAATCAGGATTTTCTTTCAGGACTTTCTAGTAGTATTCCATTCAGAAATGCAGTTGCAGTTGCCTGTGGTTATGCATGTGTTTGGTTTATGTTGTGAAAGACCTGAAATAAAATCTTAGTGCAGTCAAAAAGTTGCTGTAATGTATATTTAATTGGGATCATGGAGCCCAATTTTCTTTTTATGTATTTGGAGGCCTATTTTTATGGTTAATTTGTTTCTAAGCATACAGCAATTCCAAGCGTTGTCTTCTCAGTCCCCACATAAAATCGCTGATGAGATGGTGCACAGAGTAGCACCTTAGAGGTTGTGAGGAATTCAGTCTGTCATGTCTGAGGGCAGAGTTTTTGAGTGGCTGGTATTTCATGTTCAGGGCTATTGAAGCCTCCAGGACACAGTTTCATCCCAGCCTTTCTGTGAAGGATGTCTAATTCTGGGCAGCCATGTGGCCACATACAGTTATTTTTAATTTCAAAGAGCTTTTCCTGTCTTGCTGTGTTTCACACATTTCTGTAACCTGTACTTGAGATGGATAGTTTTTAATCTTTAAGTTCTGAGAGAGTAAGTCCCAAACTTTTGTTAGCTTTAAAGGCTTGTTGTCTCCTAAGATGTATTTAAAATGACCTGTAGTGGAAAAGGTAGGTGCAAATGAGAGACTCGAAGCCATGACTACTTTTCCATAAATACTGATGTTTAGAATTGTGCAAGTCATTTCAGCCACCACACTAAACAGAATGGCAGTAGAGAATAGCAGTACAATTAATTTTAAATGAATTAAGAATTATCTGATTGACAGGCCTTACAATGTAGCTGTCAGTGGAAAGTGATGTCATGAGGATGGTTTGAATGGGGTTCCCAATGAGTGAACTGGGGTCCCACACTTACACACTAATGGTATATTCATTAGTGAACTGAAAGTAAATCACTGCTGCTACAATTTGCTGTAAATGATGTTAAGATCCTGATGTGAGTAAAAGTAATCTCAATGTCTTTCTACGTCATATGTTCCTCATGTGAGTAAAAGTAATTCGTATTTCTTTCTATGCCATATACACCAATAATGTGGATCTATGTAAACTCAGGATGATTTTATATTTCTTTTGACAGCAAAACCCAAACAAATACATCTGGGAAAGAAATTGCTGTGGTACAGTCGAATTGCTCTTGTGATATGATTGTACTTTAGAAAGTGATGACTCTGAGGAAGATTTAGCTATGATGATAAGCAAGGACACGTGAGTTCCCAGCGATGTTCTGGCAAAAAACTGGCTGGCAGAAGTGGTACCATCACACAGCTCCTAGAGCTGTGAAAGGAAGAGTAGAAGCAGAGAGGTAACCTTCAGCTCAGGATGTAGAATTGGCAGGATCAGTACAGAATTCCAGTTGGGAGGTCTCCAGTTTTGAAAGCATGTTACAAAAATTTTGGTGATGAATGGAGAAGCCACACATAAATTTGAAAGACTTGAGAAAATGCCTTTGGGTAGTCACAGATGTAGATTAAGCTGTGTTTGCTCTGGACAGCTTTTGATTAAAAAGCATAAATAAACCTTTACCTCAGTCTCTCCTGTAAGGAATCTCACATTCTCAGATGAAAAACTGAACAACTGAACTGCAGAACTGTGTCCCTATTAGTCCTGCTCACTTCTCTAGTGAATCATTATTTATTTTACATAATTTCATTGAAGGAGGAATGTGCTTCCTAATCAAAACCAGCCTGAAACCTGATGTGTTGGCAGCATTTTTGAGGGAAAGTAGGGGATGGGATGTAATGTCTTTAAGGAGAATACAAGTTTAAAGTGTTTTCTATATCTTGTCTAAATGTTACTAAATAAAAAAGTATTTTTACCAAACTATGAACAGAAGCTTCCAGTCCAGTTTCTCTCTGCTTTTGCAAATACCTGGATTGAGATCCACAGAGGACTTGAACTGTGGGACAGCTAATTTACTGATTTGGACTGGGGCTTGCAAGCAGGTAGGTATCAGGATGCTCAGCTCTGGTTGTGTAATGAATGCACAGAAGCAGAAGGTAAAGCATCTGGAGAATGGTGACATTAAAAAGTAAAGTTCCTTGCCATTTAGGAGTCCCTGTGTTTAGGCAGTAATTGGGGGCTTTCAGGATCACAATTTTGGCTTCAGGCCCTCAGAAATTGAGCACATTTATCTGGAATACTGAAGGCTCACTTTTTCATTGTGATGGTCCAAAGGAAGTTGATTGTACTCTCCTGATTATTCATCCATTTGCACTACCAAATGAAGCCTTTTTTATTGCATTATTGTGTCACATTTTTGACAACTAAATAATTCTGAACACTATTCTCCCAGAAAAGTAGAAAGTATCTTAGAAAGATTGGCACCTCTCTATCTACTAACTGCAGAGATCATTACAATGATAGATGACTTCCACAAGCTTCAGAAAGTAAAAGGTTAATTCAGGGAATGTGGCCAAATAGTTCAATATGATGAAAGGCTGGGGTCTTGTATGTGCTTTACAGCTAGTCCAGCTGTTCAGTAGCACAGCCTAGTCTGTCTGATCTGCCATGGACTTTGTGTTCTTGGGGAAAAAAAAAAAAGAAAAAGAAAAAAACCCAACAAAACCTGTGTATTGTTTTGTCATTGTTGTGTTATAATTCACGTGCTAATTCTTGCTTCAAATTCAATAAAGAAATCATAGTTTAATGCAGGATCTGTAAGTACCAAGGCATGTTTTGCAGAGTACATCCCATTTTACGTGTTTACTTTCCCTGTGCTTACACAAGGCTCATGCAGTAAATATATCTTCTCTGAAGAGTCTACGTGACTGAATGAAGGAGAAGGAGAAGGATAAACTTGTAAATTGACCTTATATTTAGGTTCTTTGTATCTGCAAACTTCTTAAGACAAGAAACAGCTGAATTATTTTTCTTTCCTCTGAAACCTGGCTACTCTTAGCACTGCTCACAGAAAATTGCAACTTGGGTTTTTTTTTTTTTTGTTACTGAAAGATCTGAGTTGTTGAATAACTGTCAGCCTTGCTTTTATCCTATTACATGCTCTCAGGGAGTTGAAGGTGCAGTTTGACATTTAGTGGGGAAAGACTAAAACTTCACTCTTAAATGTTTTTCTCTGTCTTTCATGTTCCCATAATGACTTTTTATTTTTTTTTCTCTTTTATTCATAAATCATAATGGCCATGTAGAATGTGTTTCTGTTTAGGCCAAATCTCTGTGTGTTTATGTGGTGAATAATTGTAGTGATACTAAGCAGCCACTCTAAAGGTGGCTGTGAACACCAAACCACATGGTGACTTGTCAGTGAACACACTGGAACTCTTAGGGTTGCTTGGCTGAAAGATCATGTCATTGCTCCTAAAGCTGCTGGGGCAAAACACCTTTGCATCTTGCCATTTGCAGATGTTATGTTGTTTTTTATGGGTCTCTTGGTTTTGTCAGTTAAACCCTGAGCACGTCCTGAGAGCTGGAAACACCACGTGGATTAATTACTGTATGATTAGCAATACTCTCTTGACGACTGTAGGGTTCCAAAGAAATTACAATAAAACCACAAACACTTCCACTTGTGGGAGACTCTTGGTGTTGGACTGACAGGTGAGAATCTTTCTTCAAACTAACGTTAGTGCTGGACTTCAAAGACGAGAGTGAACACCTTAGCAGAGATCAAGGATTCCCACAGTTGGTACAGTAAGTTATTTAAGATTGGAATTCCGTTCTAATATCAATCTGCAATGTATAGAGACCAGACTTAAATCTGATTATTGGAAACTTCCCAGTTTCAAATGTCCCCCTCCTCTGTGATGTTGCCCAATCAAGAGACAGGAAGGAAGGAAGGAAATAGTAATTGTCAAAGACAAGAAGTACCTCTAAGTATGTCAAAGCTGAGACATAAACATGAGAATTTAGCACCACTGCTTAGAAAGTGTTTTGCTCTAAGAGTGAAATTCACCATTAGGAACTAGAGGAATTAGGCAGCCAACAAAAGCACTGCTTAAGCTATATTTAGAAGTTATATTTAAGCTTAAGCTATATTTATTAGTTTTGCATAGTATTTCTGCCAGCACCTAGAATATAGGTAAACATCACCTGTGTTTCAAAGGAAAGTACTGGCAATTTTTCACCAGCTTCTTTTTTTTTTTTTTTATGCTACATCTTGTGGATTTAATTGCTTGATTAAGCCCACTCAAACAGCAAGATTTATTCTGGCATGGTTACTGTTGGTATCTTTAAAATAAAAAGCCTCAAAACAAAAGGCATATCCAGAGTATCTAGAGCTAATGTAAATTTGCATCTTGTCAGTTGAGTAAATGATAGCATTATGGTGAGATATATCAGGATCTAATTCTGTAATTTATTTTTATCTTTGTACCTTTATTTTTAAGTTGCCAGAGGGAAGCATTTTTTTTTTAATATGATTGGAAAAGTTCTTAAGTGTCAGTGAAACTAATAACATTGGATCATCATCTTGGACTATTATAAGCATTTAAATATGACAAAATCTAGAGATCTAATTGTGCCAGTTGCAGAAATGTTTAAAAACAAAGATGTGTACATTTACATTTTTAAAAATCCAAAGTTAAATCAGTAACTGTACTGAGCTTCAATTTGATTCAGTCTTTGTTGATTAACTGAAATTACCATAACATTGAAACCAAATCCAAACACTGAAAACTCTCTGTTTTGTTCTACTGTTTTAAGTCTGCCTCAATGGCTTCTTACAGAATCAAAAGATATCACCACTAGTGATGGTAAAGTAGATTTCACTGCCAGTGAGAGACTAAATGATTAGTATTTAGTAGTGAAGTGTGCTCTGATAACTCATGCCTTTTCTTTTTTTCAAGCTTGGAATACATCATGTGGGAGGGAACTGAAATAGAATGAGGCATGAAATCACACATAGTGGGAAGAAAGAAATTTGCTGTACATTCTTTTTTTTTGAGCCTCTGGAGCTGATACAGCAAATTATTTATTATTCATGACAATTCTGCAAAGAAAGCAGACAGCAATAAAATATGTGATTAATAGACTGTTCTTTAAGAAGATTACCAAAATGAATAAATAGATAATGCTAAGGTAGTATTCCCATTTCAACATGAGCATTAAATATTATTGGAAATTAGTTTTTCTTTTTCTCTGCTTTGATTGCATCTCAAATAATAAAACAGCTCTCAGCTTGAGCTCCCACCTCAAATTTTCATATTTCTATGCATGCACTTGATCACTGCAATACTATTATTGTTTAATACTGAGCTTTGTGTAATTGATCTCAGCCCACTTATTCCTATTGATCAGAATGAGTAGGATTTCAGTTGTGTTCAAAGTGGCTGTATTCCCTCCCATTTTGGGGTTTTATGCCTGTTTGAGTGATCAATAGCTGCATAATGCAAGCACACTGTAGTTCTACAAGCATTATCATGGATGGATCATAATGGGTTTGGATCTTAGTTTTGTGACATAAAACTAGTAGGGAGAAACATAACATGAGTGAGTAACTGCTGTGCTCTTCTGGAAACAAATAGCAAGAAACACCACGGTTCCTTACTCATCCATGGTACAGCACTGGTATAAATCACTCCAGTGGTTGGGATAATTGCTGGTATGCATGATGGCCCAAACCTACTCCATTATAAGACCCTGAGATTTTTAAGTCTCCCACTGCTTTTTTGGAAGATAAAGGCGATTCTGCCAATAACTCAGAAAAGGTATTTTTCCCTGCTTGATGTGGTAGCTGAATCCGCTCATGATAATTACACATGAGAATCCACGTGTGAAACTCTGTTACCTTTTTAATATCCTAAAATTGCCTGTTTTTAACAGCTATAAGCTAGTAACTGATTTTTTTACAACTCTTATCACAGCTAGTGTGCTACAGGACACAACAGTATTATACTATCATATATAGGAAGATATTTTCAGGATGAAAGTAAAAATGTGCTAAATAATAATCATTCTGAAATAATTTTCTTCCCTGTAGCAAGTTGGAAAGTGTCATATATAGAGACACTTTTTAAGGAGAGCATCAGTGCTTATAAAGTAAGGGAGATAAGTGTGTGTAGAGAAGACCATTCTGAACACAAATGTAATTTCAAATCTTTTTCCTATTCCTCATTATAGTGGGACTGTCTGAACTGTATTCAGTTCTCACTGACTACTAAAAGAAATATTCCTTACATATACCAACTTTTGTGTGTTCATGCCAATTCTCACATGTTACAGCTGAAGCTATGTCTAAAAGCTTTGTCATTACTCATTCTTCTTTGAAGGTGATGATCCCTAGAATTAAGTGAGGTACGTTTAAGGCAGCACAACCTGAAAGTCCAGAGAAAGATTCTAGCATAATGTGCACCCAACATTTCTGAGAATGCATTATTACTAGAAACAAAAGTAACATGAATTATTTACCTAGAAGTATTAAAGTGGCTCAAGAACACTGCTGGAAATAGAGGGAATTATGTGCCTTGTGAATCATTCATGAAACTTTATTTAACACAGACTTCTTTTTGTCTTCACACACAAGTGAATTGTATTTTATAACTTCTAGGATGTTTCTGTGTGTTTCATTCTGCCCATAAATAGGTGGGTTTCTTTCAGTGCCTTCTAAGGAAGCACTGAGTGGTAAAGTAATCATTTTATGTTGATTGTGTACTTGTTTGGTTTTTTTACAAGTAAGGAGTTATGGAAAAAGATGGAAAGTGGTATGTAGTGAAGGAAGAGGCGATGTGTTTGATCATGTACTTTGTCTCACTTTTGTTGGTATTTGAACCTGTGTTACCCCAGTAACTTAACCCATGGATAGTATGATCGTTAGCTACTTACAAGATTTGCTCAGCAGTTGCCACAAGTAGCTCACAGTAGCCACAAGTGTCTTCTCTGTTTCCTTTTCACAATTATAAGGTTACTATTTATAGATAAGGATTTTATTAAGCAGCCCATTAGAACTTATGTCATCTCCTTCAGTACCAGTGAAAAGCTATGTGTCAACAGTCTTTCCCTTACCAGTGTGTTCCAGAGGTTATCCCAAACAGGGATGTCAGTCAGAACCATAAAGTCCTATCGCTATGGTCTCTTTTCTTGTAAGTAACACATCCTAGGCTTTCTTAGAAAAGGTAGTGATGAGGCTTGATTCATGTCTCTAAACAAGAATCAAAAGTGCCTTTCCATTAATTTATCACAATCCAGATTAAATGTTTAAACCACATTCACACCACAACTGTTAAATATATGTAGGTGTTAGAACTACTAACAAGGACAATATTGCATGCTAGTCCTCAGTCATTATGATGAAAAAAATGCAAACTGAACAAACCTAAAGTGCTCCCATGTTTACTTATTTGTCAGATTTTATTAGAAATACTGCTTAATGTGGCCAGAAATTTGTTTTAGTAAGCGTGTGAATATTTACACTGTTGACATTTGGAGACACGTCAGCTAGTGCTAATTTGGTAAAGTTCAAATGTGAGCTTGTAATAATCTGCTTGGGTCTTTATTTTAAAGAGTTAATAGTTTCAAAATCTGAAACTTGCATGGTTGTAAGAACAAAAGGAAAAGAAGTCAGTTGCTTTGGAACTCCAATGCAAACACTTGGCTCTTGATGTGGTATCATTGAGCAGTGGGGTTTTTCCTCTAAATCAGTGATCCCTCCATGAATGCTGTTTGTTAAGATATGAGCCAGCAGGTATTGAGACTTTGGCTCTTGTTACTAAGGAGGTGCAAGTGAGGGCCCGTGAGACTGAATCAAAGTCCACCAAGACCAATCAAAGTCCACTCTGGAAATACTTCTGAAGGCTGTGCTTTGGTACCATGACTTCCAGAGATACCATCAATGTTTGTTTGTGAGTCCAGGAGGCCTACAAGCTAGAATCATGTCCTATCTCATAATGCTTGTTGGACTGCCATTGTGAATCAAAATAAGATGTTGGTTTGTTTACTTGAATAGTGGCCTTTTTGTCATACCCTTCTGAAGAAAATGTGGTAATATAAGAAAAGAAACAGGAAGTTATCATAGCTGAATTTGAGGAAAATATGGAAATAGCCAAACATCTCAATTTACAGTGAAAGTCCTCCTCTTCTGCCTGATCAAAAATAGCTGTGACTGTTATTTAGCATGAAAGGCAGAGGTAGTATAGATCACAATGTCATCCTGAGTCTTGCTTGTTCACCTCTGGTACATATGAAAAAGAAGCATGCTGAAAAAACCCACTTGAATCTATTTAAAGGCAATTTAATTTCACAACAGCTCATCCCATGAAAGATACATGATCCCACAGATATGATTACACAATGTTTCTTTACATTCCATTTTCTTTTAAAAGCTCTGCTTGTAAGACACATTTCTCAGCAATATTTCTCTTTTTGGATATACATTTACTAAAAAGCATGCAACAACCAACATCTGCTGGTGTTTTCAGATGATTTACCTGTTTGTAGCACACATCTGATATAATCTGACTTCTTGGTGCTGGAAATTACACATTTGTAAAGAAAGTTCCAGCTAATGAAAAGGTGGATTTTTCTACTGGGTAGTTTTTCTCTACTTTTTGGCCAATAATTTTTTACACCATGTCAGTACAAGCCAATCAATTTGGCTTATCTTTATAGGAAGATGAGAGCAGAAGTGACCTGTAGTCCCTACATCCCAGGGAGAGGATGGAAAAAATCTAAACAGTAATTAATTTCTACTGATAGCCTTATTTTTTTCAGCTCCCATGAGGACCCTGAACAGGAGTGAAAAAAGAGTTGTTTTTTATTCTCTGCTGCTTACACAGTTGTTCTTCCTTAGGCTTGTCAATGCAAAGGTCACTGGAAGCAAGAGAACTTTAATCATCCAAATTAGCAATGGAATATACTCACCTATCTAACTACCTTTAACAGAAATTTGTTACTATTGAGTATATATAAAATATGGTTTTATGGTCCATACAGAAATACACTTTTCTTTTATCCTAAAGCTATGAATAAAACAGAGAATTAGAGTGAAATGTATGATTGCTGCAGCACCAGGAAATCTTTTCTGTCTCTCCTTTCACCAGGCTGATTGATTCAACACAAAAACAGCAGTTCTGAGTTCTTTCTCAAGAGATGTGTGCAGTTAAAGCAAGGTTTGTCTGTTGTGGGTGCTAAAGTGACTGTGTTTGGTCCTCTCTGATATTAGTGCAAAGGTTGCTCATTTTCAGCTGAAAAACTGACTGCAGTGAATGAATGTTTTGCTATAGCAGCAGAACTGAAGGAAGAGAGATGGATATTTGTGTGTATGTGAAATGCTGATGGTGGATCAGATCACATCAACCTCTTAGCCAATATTGATAGAAATTGATTGTGCAGAAACCTTCAGTCATCACTACATGTCTAGGGAAAAGTCAGGTATCTCCTCTAGCACTGTAAAAATATCATTAAAAACAGGGCATCATTTAAATAAAGGCAGGAGTTTTAAGCACATTATAATGATACTACTTCGGTTATACTCTGTGCTAAGATCAATGTCTTTCAGACCTGGGGAAGGGCATATCTGCTATAGATGTCATGAAAGATATTCCTTCCAATTAAAACGAAAAATAAAGGCTGTTATGTGAGTGATATGCAAATTGCAGTATACAGTAGGCAGGGAGTTCTGTGGCTCAGCAGAAGGTTTCAAATAATGTCCTCAGCATTTCAGCATGCCAAAGATTCATTTTAAGCTGTAAGATCTTATTTTGTCTCTCTTGAACTACCACTGTTACCTGCAGGGGTTGTTGGCACGGGTACTTAGCTAAACTGTATGTAGTATTTTGTCTCAAAGCAAGTTTAATCTCAATACCCTGCACCTAATGCTTAAATAAATATAGTCTGTGTGGCTACCTTACATCAATACTGGGGTAATCTGTGCTGAGAAATACTATGTGCAGTTAAGAATGAGATGAGTGATAAAGACATGTCTTAATGGCCTTAATGGGAAGTCTGATTGGTGATATCATATACCATACTAAGTTCACAGTATCACAGTATATCAGAAGTTGGAAGGGACCTCAAGAGATCATCATCAGGTCCAACCCCCTGCCAGAGCAGGATCACCTAGGATAGTCTGCACAGGAATGCATCCAGGTGGGTTTTGAAATTCTTCAGAGAAGGAGACTCCACAACCCCCCTGGGGGGCCTGTTCCAGGGCTCTGTCACCCTCACTGTAAAGAAGTTTCTCTTCACGTTGAGCTGAAATCTTCTATGTTCAAGTTTGAATCCATTGTTCCTTGTCCTATCACTGTGTGCCACCGAAAAGAGCCTGGTCCCCTCCTCCTGACACCCACCCCTCACATATTTATAGACATTGATCAGATCCCCTCTCAGTCTTCTCCAGACTAAATAGCCCCAGTGATCTCAGTCTCTCTTCATAGGGGAGATGCTCAAGTCCCCTAATCATCCTCACGGCTCTCTGTTGGATTCTCTCCAGCAGGTCTCTGTCTCTCTTGAACTGGGGAGCCCAAAACTGGACACAGGATTCCAGGTGTGGTCTCAGCAGGGCAGAGTAGAGAGGTAGAAGAACTTCCCTCGACCTGCTGGATACACCTTTCTTGATGGGATCTCAGGATCCCATTGGCTCTCTTGGCCACAAGGGCACATTGTTGTTCCATGGAGAACTTGCTGTCCACCAGCACTCCGAGGTCTTTCTCTGTGGAGCTGCTTTCCAGCAGGGCAGTCCTGTTGGTACTAACAAAGCTGATTGGTATATAGTTTTAGAAGACAGCAATACAATGGTGATACCGCATGTAGCACTACAAAGTGTTGTACGTAAGAAAATAGTGAGGTTAAAGTCGCTACAGGATTCCAAAAAATCAGAGATAAAAGTCCCACCATTTATGTGTTGTTGCTTCTGCAGGAAATGCACATTTTCATTTTCTGGCTGTAGTAGCACAGAAGTCACTGTAGTTCTCTTCCCGTTGTTTGCAACCATAATTCTGTCAAAGCAATTGTTAGATGATTCAAGAGAGAATGTTGCTCCTCAACCATTTATTTATACTCCATGTACAAATGCTGCCTTTGTGAAGCCACCAATTATAGTGTGTTCATGACTAAGTCCTTGATTTTGAATGCAGACTCCAACACCTTCATCTTTGCTGAAGGTTTGTTGGGATCTGTTCCAGGATCTCTCCTGACAAATGTCTAGGGGAGCTGCCCAGCTATCTTTTCTATCTATTAAAAAACAGCAGAGTGAGGAAGGAAAGCTTTGTCAGCTCATTTTCTCTCCTTTAGATTTGAAGAGACTGTGAAATGTTTGCCTGTAAGTATGTATTTGCCTTTGAAAACAAGTGAACTGCCGTTTTACTTTAGTGCCTTCTATTTGCTGTAACGCTCAGACGTTGCCTGCATGGACCCTCCATGAATAGCAATAACTCTTAATGCTGAGTGAATGCAACATTTAAGTGTTACATTTTATGGAAATATTTTGAATATCTGTGTCTCTCTGTGTTACAGGAATCACCAGCTGGTGAACTGATACAATCTCTTATGTCTTCTGCAATGAAAATTCTTTCTCAGTGTTAGTAGTTTCTTGTGAGGAGGAAAGATTTATTTAAGGAATTCACTAGTGAACTTTACAAACAAATGTATGCAGGGATTTTGCCCTGGTATGTATATAAGCAAGTAAATACCAATCTTTTATTTTTTGATCTGGATCATAAATGTTCATTCTGGTTCTATCTCAGGTGATGCTAGTTATCTTCTGCAGCATAGTCCCCAGATCATTCCCAGTCTGCATATAAATAGGAGAGTTCATCTATTGCTTTCTGTAGAAGATGCTTTTCACCAAGATAAAGCACATTTGGAAGTGCATTTTGTGCACTGAATGTCCTTCACTGTAAAACTTTTGTTCTTCTGTTTTATGGTTGTATAACATGACACAGCTATTGATTCATTAGATGTGATATATCTCACAACTGAGATTTTCCTTCCAGCTATAAACTTGAGATAGAAATAAAAAATTAAAATAATTAAATCTATTTATACTTCATAGTATTAATGAGTTACTAGTATTTAGAAACATTACTGTTAAACATACTCCTTTAAGTTACTCTCTACTTCACATGTAGAATTGTTAAGGTTGGAGAAGACCTCCAAGATCATCAAGTTCAAGCCAAGTCTGCAAATGAGCCATGTCCCTAAGCACCACATCTACACAGTTTTGAACACTTCCCAGGGATGATGACTCCACACATCCCTGGGCAGCCTGTTTCAGGCCTTGACAACCCTTTTGGGGAAGAAATTGTTGCTAATGTCCAACCTTGCACCCACCTCAATCCAGCCTTCTTTCAAGTAGTTGTAGAGAGAGACAAGATCTCCCCTGGGACTCCTCCAGACTAAACAACCTCAGCTCCTTTAGCCACTTTTAATACATGTCTTCTTACTCCTATATGTTTCTTCTTACTTGTTACTGCCCTTTTAGAAGAATTTCTGGATTTTTGGTAGTTTGTTTAATTAAGATGATGTGTAAGAGGTCAGACTAGGTGAGTTTAACAGTCTCTTTTGGCATCTATGTCAGCATCTGTGGTCTATGACTGCATGAAATAAAGTGTTGCTACCCATTTAGCTTCCAGCCTTCAGTTTAGGTGGAAAAAACTTTGATGTAAGTAAAACAAAGCCTGGTGAAAACAGGAAAAGAAAAGGAAAGAAAAGAAAAAAAAGAAAAAAGAAAAGAAAAGAAAAGAAAAGAAAAGAAAAAAGAAAAGAAAAGAAAAAAGAAAAAAGAAAAGAAAAGAAAAGAAAAGAAAAGAAAAGAAAAGAAAAGAAAAGAAAAGAAAAGAAAATGAAAAGAAAAGAAAAGAAAAGAAAAGAAAAGAAAAGAAAAGAAAATAAAAGAAAAGAAAAGAGAAAAGAAAAGAAAAGAAAAGAGAAAAGAAAAGAAAAGAGAAGAAAAGAAAAGAAAAGAAAAGAAAAGAAAAGAAAAGAGAAAAGAAAAGAAAAGAAAAGAAAAGAAAAGAGAAAAGAAAAGAAAAGAAAAGAGAAAAGAAAAGAAAAGAAAAGAGAAGAAGAGAAAAGAAAAGAAAAGAAAAGAGAAAAGAAAAGAAAAGAAAAGAGAAGAAAAGAAAAGAAAAGAAAAGGAAAGAGAAAAGAAAAGAAGAGGAAAGAGAAAAGAAAAGAAGAGGAAAGAGAAAAGAAAAGAAAAAAGAAAGGGAAGGGAAGGAAAGGGAAGGGAAGGAAAGGAAAGGGAAGGAAAGGAGTGATGCAAGGTTTAGACTGACAGTAAATGCTTTAACTTTCTACTTGATGAAGCCTAGGGCTATTGCAAAGATTATCTTCTTACAACAAGAGTGTCTGCAGAAGGAAAACTAGAAAAATGTTTTCCTATACATTCTTCTAATCTTGGCAACAATTTCTCCCATGAAATACAAGGCAGAATCCCTTTTCTAGTGTCCCTTTCCTGGTGAGGAATGACTCCTTCAGCTGGCTATCTGAGATGTAGTATTGTGTATATAATTTTGGGGTTTATTACGGTATATTACCAATGTGAGGATGCAAAGGTGTAAATAAGCATATGATAATAACCAAATTAGAAATAGTGGTCGTTTTGTTTGCTGTCCAAATAAAAATACAACGTGTTTTAACCCTCCTGGAGACCAGGATTTTTACTGCTGTGAAGTCATCACAGTGCGCTTCCATGAGTGAGACTGCAAGCAATTGCAGAATAAAGTATGATGTAGAGAGCTGTTTCTGTACCCGAGCTGTAGAGGGAATTTTTCTAACTAAAACAAAGCTAGGCAAGTGCTTTATAGCTGAAGTTGCTCAGGGTGAGAGGCAAAACAATCTGGATGTGAGGACAGTTTAAGTGACGTAGAAAGTACTGCCCTTGTCTGTGCTGGGGTTTGCCCTCAGTGTTTTTCTCCTATGACTTGGTCAGAAGTTACCCTCATATATTCAGCTTTTAAATACTCTAACATTTTCTCTAAACTCACATATCATTGAAATGATTCACTAGCAATTTTTTTAAAAAACAATAACAATATAATTATAAAAGGAATAAACCAAACATCCTATTTTTGGCATTCTTGAACACATCATTATATTGATTAATTATGCATGAGTTTGGCCAGCATCTGTAGTGAACAAGTAAATCCATCTGAATTCATGATTCAGATTAAGTGACTGATGCTGTGCCAGCTGACTGCAGTTTGAAGATCTGGGATGAATGATGAGCCCTTCCTGGGCAAATATGCCTGGGCCACTGTGGCTGCCATTCTTCTCCCTCCCTGTGAGCTCATGCTCATTGGACTTGATCACTGAAAGTCCCTTCCAACCCCTAACATTCTGTGATCTCAGTGTCTCCTTGGTCTCAACAGTGCTTAATACCACCCTGGCTTCTCTTGCATGAAAATCATGATTTTAGTAGGCATTACATTTTTTAATTGCTACTTGAAAAAGAATCATTTGCATCACATGTATGTTTTGTGAAATGTATTTTTTATAAATAACTTGTCTAGGAAGTTGTGGGATTGGTATTATTTTCTTGGTTTGTGATTCATTGTTCACACTAATATATGATGTGATTGATGTTAATTGGATATATTGCATAGGTAAGTGTATAGCTACTCTTTTTTTTAGTCAGGCAGTATAAGAGCTTCCCAAAAGGATGTTAAGTTAAAGGGCATGAGTATTACCTCTTCTACAAGGATGCAATAATTTTGTTGTATTACCTCTTCAAAAGGATATCAGAAATCCTGATGTGGTCTATGTACTGTAGCTAATATTTAGCATTTGGTTATTATTTGTAGGCTGTTGAATTTATAACAGTGTATGTTGTATAGAGTGTATGTTGTATAGAGTTAGATGCCCTATCTCTTCAACATTTAACTATGGTAAGATTTGCTAGCAAATCTGTTGAGTTGCTCAAACGTGTCCAGAGAAGGGCAACAAAGCTGTTGAGAGGTCTGGAGCACAAACCCCATGAGGAGCAGCTGAGGAAATTCTTCACAGGAAGAGTGATTTGCCATTGGAATGTGCTGCCCAGGAAGCTGGTGGAGTCACTGTCCCTGGAGGTGTTTAAAATAAGACTGGATGAGGCACTTAGTGCCGTGGTTTAGTTGATTAGATGGTGTTGGGTGATAGATTGGACTTGATGATCTCGAAGGTCTTTAATTCCTTGATTCTGTAATTCTGTGATCATAGTACTCTTTATCCTGCCCCCATCATGTATACCTCTGGGTGGGCTCCTAACCTCTAGCCATCTATTTAATAACAAAAATATATGCAGTAGAATCTCATATACTAATTAGAACTAGTACTTAGAAACCCCATACTTAGAAATAACTTTGTGCTGAAAGGCTTCAAACGCTTTTTGTCTTAAAACAATCTAGCATGTTACAAAAAATGAAATGCAGGTTATTACAATGACAATTTTTAGCACTGAATGGATAGGGCTGAGTGATAGGTTGGACTGGATGATCTTGGAGGTCTTGTCCAACCTGGTTGATTCTATGATTCTACGATTCTAAGAGTGTTTAATTTGCTGTAAGAGTGCAGGAACATGGATGATAAAATTTTGTGTGATTTTTCATTGCTAAAAATAACTTTGTTTCATAGATACTCATGTAATTTTTGCTTATTTAATGAAAATAGTGAATATATTTTTATTATTTGGTGTATGCTTCCATTTTTCCTAGTGGTAAACAGTGAGTTCCTAGAACAGTGAGTAAATCCTACAGTAAGAGGCAGAGACAAGCTTTGCCAAACTCTGTCAGTGATGAGTTTCAAATACAGTCTTTTCCTGACTGCTTTCTTTGCTGTAGGGAATAAGTAATCTCTTGCCAAGAGCTATCTGCTTTCTTTTTTCCTTTTTCCCCTCTCTCTTTTCCTCTCATCTCCCCAAACCCAAGTATGCCAAGCATGTCTTCATCACTGAACACTGACTCATAGTGCTGATATTTCACTCCAGGGAGCGTGGAAGCTTTCTTTCTCTGTCCTTCTGCTGTGTAAGAAATGTGAAAAGTATTTCTTAGAGTCATTGGGATCAGGCCAAGGGTTCTTTGCCCAGTCTAGGCATCTGCATGGAACAAGATAGCCGTCTTCAAATATAGTAGCTATTTTCTTACTAGGAAGTAGTTTTTTCCTAGGAAACTCCATTTGTGGGTTCTTTTCTTGGAGGGAAAAAAGTGGAATGCTTCTGTTGTCAGTGCAGGGCTGTGCCTTTAAAGCCGATCCAATGCTTTTTTTTTTTTTTTGTCTAAACTGAAAATAAGTGTTACAATAACAGTAAAGTTGGGTTTCGTGTTTAGGGAAAATACAGAATCACAGAATCAATAAGGTTGGAAAAGACCTCAAGGATCATCAAAGTCCAACGTATCACTTAAGACCTCATGACTACCTAAACCATGGCACCAAGTGCCACGTCCAGTCCCCTCTTGAACACCTCCAGGGATGGTGACTCCACCACCTCCCTGGGCAGCACATTCCAATGGCTAACAACTCTCCTCACCTCGAGCCTAAACTTCCCCTGGTACAGCTTGAGACTGTGTCCTCTTGTTCTGGTGCTCATTGCCTGGGAGAAGAGACCAACCCCCTCCTGGCTACAACCTCCCTTCAGGTAGTTGTAGACAGCAATGAGGTCACCTCTGAGCCTCCTCTTCTCCAGTCTAAACAATCCCAGCTCCCTCAGCCTCTCCTCATAGGGCTTGTGTTCGAGGCCTCTCACCAGCCTCGTTGCCCTTCTCTGGACATGTTCAAGTATCTCAATGTCCTTCTTAAATTGAGGGGCCCAGAACTGGACCACTGCAGGAAAAGTTTGTGTTCTGTGCAGATAGGACATGTGAGTTTGTGTGGGGCACAGGCATTTATATGGACATCTTAATTAAAGTGATAGAAACTGAGTATTCAGTCATGAGCTCTGTCATTGCATCACATTGCATGGGACTCCCAGAAGGCCAAGTACAGAATGTATTGTGTAAGTATATTTGTGCATCGTAAATACATCCCTCGGTATGCAGAGTAGACTTAGCCCTGAAAAGTTGAATAGTCCCACTAAATGGAGCCTTGCTGAAAGATACTGCTCCTGAAAATGTGAGGGGCTAAAAATGTGAGGGGCTAAAAAACTAGATGCAAGTTTACAACTTATGCTGCCCTTTTTTTCCTCTATATATAGGGAAAAAAAAAAGTCCAATATGTTATGAAAGTCTGTTTTGGTCATGGTGCATGTCCATGCCTCTGCAACAGGTCTATTTTTAAAAAATGTAGGGTGATTCTTTCAGTATAGAATACAAAGGATTCTTGAATTCTGACCTACAGTCATGGATGAAGCCTCTTTGTTGTTCCTGTAGGCTGTTTTGGTGGGAGATAGGAGGCAATAGGAAAACGCTGGACATTTTTTGGTTTTTTAACCTTCCTTCTCTGGAAACATTCCAAAGCTGCCTGGGTGCGTTCCTGTGTGACCTGTTCTAGGTGATCCTGCTCTGGCAGGATGGGTTGGACTAAATGATCTTTTGAAATCCCTTCTAGCCTCTAACATTCTGTGATTCTGTGAAAACCTGCTTCATGTACTGCAGATGAGTATATGGAACTGATATGTAGGTTTTCCGCAGTCAGTTCAGTTTCAACATTCAACTAAAATAAAGTTAATGTTTAGCTGTACAAAAAGTAATCTTCCTTTGGAAAACCTGGAACACTTCTGTCTGTGTTCCAATTTGATGCATTAAGTTTGGGGTTTTTTTTTATATTTACTTCCCGTTACATGGGAAGTGAAAATAATAGAATAAAATCTGTTTGACAAATTCAACATCAGGAAAATGTTTCATAGAGAGTATAAAAATGAACAAACTGAAGATCTCCCATTTAGAAAGGTATATAATAGTCTTCTAAAGCAAAATATTTAAGTTTGAAAATATGGATCTTTTGCCACAGGTACAATTAACACCAAATCAAATTTCATTCCTGTTAATTGAGGATCAGCCCTTTTACATGTCCTGGTAGTGAAGTAGAGGAAAAAAAGCAAGGATGTTTTTGTTCAAGGCTTCCTCATGACATCGCGGTACTTCCTCTGGATCCATTTTAATTGTATTAGATTATGAGCACTGCTGAGTGTGTAATTTTCATCTTTCATCCTCTAGTTTATTCAGTCCTCCCAGCAATTTTTCTAGCGTTTTTTTGGTGCACAGAAATAAAAAATCCCCAAGCAGGTGTGTTAAGCTTTTAATAGAATAATTTCTAGGTTTTTGTAGCAGCTATTGAGCAAGTTAGCAGTTCAATGAAAAAATGACACATTCACTTAGGGAAGACCAGTAACTAACAAAATCAATAACAACGTTAATCTGAAAGTGGAGCAAGATCTAAATGTAATAATAAAAGGTGAATTGCTTAATTTCCTGATCAGAATCAGTGTAATTCCCTGGAATAATCAGTAGGATAAATTTGGAACCATAATTTAAGTATTTATTATTTGAAACTAACATATGACTAAAATACGGAGACAAATTCTGTTGTGTGACTTGCACATCACACCTGGAGCAGATCTGGGCTTCTCCTTTTGTGGGTAACACACAGTCAAATTAACACTAGATGTTCTTGCTGTTAAAGAACAGTTTTTGGCTTGCCAAGAGTGCCATTGTTCAACCTTTCTTGGATTTTCTTCTTATTGTAATATTGCCCTTCAGATACATTTTATTTTAAATTAATTGAATAGATGAGCTGCACACAGTGTCCCTAAATAATGTGTTGCCTTTTTAATTTTTAAAGGCAGAAGGTAAAGGACATGAAGATAATGTTATAATTAAAACTTAAATTGCTTGTTTCTCTTTCCCTTTGGAAATAAGACTTCATCTGTGAGCCAAATAAAATCTCTTTGTGAATGCTCTTTCCAGGTCATTATGAGGGGCTTTAGCTGATCTTTTTGTGTGAGCTTGCATCTGAGTTTCCTATTTGCATCCTGAGGAGAAGACTGTTGCACAAATCATTTCATCCTTCAGACCCACTTACTGCTCTTATGGAGATTGTAATGGGTGTGCTATGTAGGACAGGACCCCAAGACAAGCAGTGTGCTGGTGTTCCTACACAGTTACTGGCACTGCCTGGTTCCTCATGCTTCAGCAGACCAGTAGAATTACATGTACAGACTACACAATGATAACAAAACAATTGAATGCCAGAGGAAATTCTGCCAGTGTTTTCAAATGTTGATGCCAAAGCTTTGTTTCCCTATCTATGTCAATTAGAGACCTACACACTCACCATGTAATTTTCAAATTAGCTAGCATGGCTATTTCCCAAGAACTCCAGTCATATGGTAGGTAGTGAACACAGAAGAAAACAAGATCTCTTAAGTGCTTTCATTTCACAGCTTAAATTCAGATACAAAGGTTTTAATACTTCTGGGCAAAGAAAATAATTGTATATGCACTTTTCCTATGTCTAATTTCTAGTAAAAATCCAGATGACTGATAAGCAGAAATAATTCAATGTAGACTGATATATTAAGTGCAAATAAAATCAGAAAACAATGCCTTGATGTAGTTTATATATTAAAGGTTGGTTAATAATTCTCAAGAAATAATGATCTCCATTTAACCAACATGTTTTTCTTGTAAATGAAGATGAGACACCTGTTCTTTGGAAAGAGCAGATTAAATAATTAAAAGGGAACAGAAAATTCCCTACTTTTGTTAATTTTTAGATCCACTTAGAATATTTTGTTTATCCTTTGGTAGTATAAAATAAAAAAATACAAACCCCAAGTGCTCTCAGTTGCATGTTTTTGTGACATTTACCTGCACCTGCTAAATTGTGGGTCCACTGCACTGAAGCAAAACTCTCATTAACTCCAGTCGAGTCCAGATTTTAACAAAGATGTCTACATTTTAGCAACACTTGGATTCAGAGCAGCAAAACTGAAGCACATGATAAATATCTTGTAATAAAGGGTTAAGAGCAAATGGACTGGTGGCTTACTGAACTTTTTTGTACCATTTGTATGGTACATTTGTGCCATAATGATGAATATTTATTAAAATAAGAAGCATTTCTATTCCGCACAGATACTTTGAGTTATTATTCACGATCATTTTTAGTGGCAGAAAATTGTGAACTGCAAAAGATGCCTTTTTGTTGCCTCTAAGGAAAAACTTCAGAGCAGATTTAAACCTACATATCTAAGATCACATACTTTTTACCTTTTGCTACTCAGTACTTAGCAGATACTCAGTCTCAGGCATATGCATAAAGTACTAAAAATGAGGGGACTGATTTTCACAGATAACTAGCAATGTGTTCTGCATGTTCGGCATCTCAATTTGTGTACATTAGTATAATCCAGTTGATGATGACATAACTATTTCTAGAGGTTGAGGCTCAGACTTTGAGCTGTGGGCATACCTTGTTCACTGCTAGGCAAAACAGCAGCTGTGTTGACAAGCTTTCACACGAAGTGGCAGTGTATTTGAGGCATTGGACGAGGTTTGCATCCACATGTGCAGAACCTCAAGGAACCACATCTGTTGTTATTAACGTTTCATCATAGTAGTAAATAAATTCAAAGCAGTTTTTGTCAAGAAACTTGTGGACATGGCACTTCAGGACATTGTTTAATGGCCATAGTGGTGTTAGGTTGATGATTGGACTTGTTAATCTTAGGGATCTTTTCCAACCAAAACAATTCTGTGATTCCTGGTGTTGATGAGGACTAAACATTTGGTACCATTTGTGAATGGAGATGCACTCTGTGCTGTACTGGTCATGGAAGAGGCAGAAGAAAAGCATTCAAATTAGGCTGAATAAAATAAAATATTCTCCTCATCACTGAATATTGTAACACACTCCAAATAATCAGCATTATTTTCATTCTTAGGCTATTATCGTCCTGTATTCACTATGGGCCAGTATTCAAGAAAGTCAATGCATTTATTACAAAGTTTGCTTTTGTAAAGGCTACTGAGGTGTATGTTTTTGTGTGATGCAGTCTTATAAGAGCCATACCAGATGTGGTAAATTTAGTGATTGTAATTTTCGTTACAGTAGAAAGCTTATTCTGAAGAAGTGAATAGTCATTAAAAATTAAGGAAAATGGAGCACTGAGTGGAAATGTTACTTGCCACTGTTTTATATGTTTTTATATTGTTTTATATGCACATTTCTTTTGAGACATAGAATATTGTCCTCTAATTTCATTGACTAAAGTTGAAGAGTTAGATGCTCTGATAGAAGGTTGTTCCATGCTGAATGAAACATCTGCTAAGACCTGAATAAAAGTAATTTGATAGTATGTATATATATATATATATTTCACCTTTCAAGTGCCTGTGAATACTTCTTCTCCACAAAACCATTTGCAAGATTTTCAGTAGCAAATACTCTGACTCTAGGCTATCCTTGCTCTCACTTATGTTTTAGATGTTACACTGCATAATCACATGTGCTCTATCCTCAGTTCTCACTTAGGTTCTAGATATATGTAACCACATGTGCTGTATCCTCTATTTTGAGTAGAGTTTCTTCAAAAGGAAGCTTTGTAGAGTCTGTACTGGGTTTGGCACAATTTCCACATGCTAAGGAAATTATCTGGAGAGTGGTAAATAGTAAGCATCAGCACTGTCAGTGTAAATCCAGAAATCTTACGCCATGACCTTGTTTGCCTTTGATGTGGTCTGCTGGGAGTGCCAGATTCTTAAGAGCTGTGTTACGCAGCCTGTTAAGGACAGCCTTAAGGCCACTTCAATATTATACCTGCAATCTTTGCACTGCAAGCCTGCAGCCTGAGTGTGGTGATAGGCATTAAGCCATCGACTCGAGCTGAATCAGCTTGCTGAGATGTCTTCATGTAGACAAAGTGGGTGAGAAAACGACAGCCCTACAGCTGCTCCAGAGACTGATCTTTTACTGTGCTGTGTACACACACCTTAAATGGTAAGTTTCTCACTTGTTGGGCTTCTCTGGAATGCCAGTCACATCGAGAGCACCATGGTAGTGGGAATTCTGGTGAGCTCCCGGGAGTGTTTGAAAGGCACCATAAGTTCACATTTCTATTGCAGGTTGAAATAGCCAGTTTTATTTCAGAAGGGCCATGAGGATGATCAGAGGGCTGGAGCACCTCTCCCATGAGGACAGGATGAGAGAGTTGGGGTTGTTCACTTTGGAGAAGAGAAGGCTCTGAAGAGACCTTATTGTGGCCTTCCAGTATCCAAAAGGGACCTACAAGAAAGCTGGTGAGGGACTTTTTAGGGTGACAAGTAGTGATAGGACTGGGGGGAATGGATGGCTAGAGGAGGGTAGATTTAAATTAGACATTAGAAAGAAGTTCTTCACCAAAAGGGTGGTGAGACACTGGACCAGGTAGTCTAGAGAGGTGTTGGAAGCCCCATCCCTGGATATTTTTAAGGCCAGGCTGGATGTGGCTCCGGGCAACCTGATGTAGTGGAAGCTGTCCCCACCCATGGCAGAGGGGTTGGGACTAGACAATCTTTGAGGTCCCTTCCAACCCTGACAATTCTGTGATTCTGTAATTGTAATTATGTACAGGTAGAAAAGGACATAAATCTTCCTTCCTTTGAAATCACTGTCTCACATCTTTGCTGGTTCAGTAAACTGTGTGAAATCAGGCCTGGGCCATGCTGCCCCCTCCACAGTAGAGCCGTCTGCATGTGTCTGGCTTGTCTTTTTGACAGTCTCAGCAGACAGGTCAACTCCTGGGACTGTCAGAGAAATGCTGCTCTATTGAGATATCTTATTGTCTCCTTGGGGAGGAGTCTGGAATGGATGTGTAACTGACTGATAATTTGTTCCCCAATTTTCTCAATAGTCCAGGGACTTGTACATTATTCAAGCAACAGCTGGCTGACTCCATTGCCAAGCTGGCTCCATAATAGTCCTTAGTGCAATGCAAGAGAACAACCAGAGATGCTATTTTATTCCTGAGCAAAACTTTTTCCATTTACTTGGGAAATCTGAGCAGTGTTGTGGAAAATTTAATAAAAAATGGAATGTTGTAGTCAGGCAATCACGTCTACAACAATGTCTGTTTCACCATCACTGTGCAATGTGAAGTGAGAAAACTGAAATGCTGGTATAACTCTCCCTATTCTTTCTCTTCACATTTTTTAGTACATTAAGTACAGTGCATTTTCCAGTTTGAGGCCCCTAAATATATGTGTGTGTGTGTATATATAAAATTTATATATTTTTTTTTTATATATATATATATTTTTTTTTTTTAAGCAGAGAAAACAGCTAAGTGAAAGTGTAGCTACCAGAAAGTTTCCAGGAGTAAAAACCTAGTGGACATTATTAGAGTTATGTGGCACATGAGCAGTGATATTGCCTACTGGAAGGCTGTCAGAGTGACATGGCTGACAGTGTCTGCCATGAATGCTGCTCTTTCTGCTTCTCTTTTTCCTGGTGCTGATTTACTGTTAACTGCATTTCATACAAATTGGAATGGACTAACAGACTCAAATCTGTTATCCCAACCATTTAACACCAAGAAATCATGCCTTGTTCTAGGGGAGAAGTGAATATCCCTAAGTTTTTCCTCCCACTAATGACAGAAACACAGATGGGGATTTCTGCATTAAGAAAAGTGAAATGGGAAAAGTATGAGGAGGAAAGACAGAAATATTCAAACCTTGTGCTTTAGTTCATCAGCTGGTTTTTTTGGGTTGGATAACTGTCTCCCTTTTGTATTAGTACACACATAGATCTGCTTTTTACGTTTAATTTTCTTCATCTGCTTTGTAGTGCTTTGTCCTGTTGTGTTCTAAATTACTTCTGATAGGAGATTGTGGCATAACTCATATCTTCTTTCAACTTTTTGTAATTGTTAGAAAGTTCCTTAAATGATGTAAGTTAACATCTTGCTGATATATTGAAGATTTCAGAAGGCTGTAGTTCAGTTCTAGCTCTGTTACTGTGAGTCTACTCCTGAAATAGGAAACAAGGCAGACACTGCTGGGACAGCCTGAATTTGGGAAGTCTGAGTGACCAGATTTCTGCAGAGGTGCTGTGCTCACTTCCAAGCAGAAACCCAGGGCAGTAGAAGAGAACTGCAGAAAAGTTTCTTCATCCAGGAAGACTGGATGAAGAAACTGGATGAAGACTGGAAAACAAATAGCTCCAGGAAGCAATTTCTGCTCTCTGCAGGAAAACACTGGAAAATTCTAGATTAGAACACCTGTGTTATCACAGCAGTACGTAGAAGAGGAATATATCTTTCAAAATCCTGGGTGTGGTGGATTAGTTTTGCTGCAAAACTAAGTTGACGACACATGTGGATTCCACAATGTGTCTGGGTAGAGTCCCAGTAGAGTCACGGGAACTTTATTCAGATACATGCTCTGTGATTATCTGCTTTTCAATCTGTCTAGCTGTATCTTTGTTGTCTTTGTGAAATAAATCAGCTCCATCTTTCCAGCATCTACAGGAATGACTTGTTTAGGCAGCAGACAGGTGTGCTCTTCCAGCTGAGCTCATCACAGACATTACTACCTGTGGCTGATGATCGCTTTTCACCTTTATTGCTTCCCACAGCTCTGAAGAGAATATTTCCTCACTCGCTTCAGTTCAAACTCACGAAGTCTTGCTTTAACTGCACTGTACATTTTACTACTGCATTTTTTTTTTCTTCTAAGCCAGTCCCCCTATGGATTTGTTAATATTCAAGAACTATCTGTCTCTGTCCCATCTGAAGGGCGAACACAGGGATATCAGCAGTTGTAATAATGAGGCACAAGCCTGTGCAATTGCATGACAGGGAAAGAACCTGCAATTTTATAAATGAATAGTGACTGTTGGCAATAGCTGAAGGTTTTCTTATGTTGATACAGTAACTGGGACCACTGACAATCAGAATGAATGGAGCATGGCTTGGTTTGAGATCCAACAACAAGGTTAGGAAAAGAGGAGTATACACTGGTTATGAATAGAGAATTGAAATTTCCAGGCCAATCCATTGTACCTGATTGCTTTATTCTAGAGCTGAAGAAAATAGGAGGGCAGGCTTTGTGCAAATACCTGCAATCCTAGTTTGTGCTAGTAACCCCTTTCTGCACAAATATGCAACATGCAATAAATAGAAGTATATTTAAAAAAATATATATATAAATATAAAAAATAAGTTCAGGTTGGTTTTGATTAGGCTGGCTAATCTATCAATATCAGCATAACATTTGAGATCTGCTCTCTTGGGCTGTATCTTCACATTAGTACAGCTCTATATAATAACTGAGAAGTCCACCTTCTCAGCAAAGTGGATTTGCTTATATCCAGCAGGATGCTACTCTGACCATGCTGCTTGCATTTCTGTAGCTACTGTGCTATAAGATGCCCTCTTGTTTTTTTATTAATGTTTTAGCATAGGAGGGAAAGGAAGCAGAAGATCTGAAGTCATAAAGTACAGGAATTGCCTGTCTCTACCACTTCACAAAGCATTTTGAATAGGGAATCTTCTTTACAATAAAAGGTTGTCTGGAAGAGTCACAGTTTACGTTCTAAAACCAGTACAGAACAAATATTGTATTGAAAGCACTAGTAAGAAGGGCCTAAACTTTTTGAAAAGCAGTGAAAATCTTGCTCAGCTGACATGTGACTGATCTGGTGTATTGAGATGTGGCCTGTATCTGTAATATCTTTGTAAATTACTATTTTATTTCGTTAGTAAACACTTACTTAGACAAAGATTTGTCTAGCACCTCCTGTTCATTAATCAGAAAGCATTCTCTATTTTAATTAGCATGGCATTTTCTATAATCAATTTCATGAAATGCCATCTGCAGTTCTAATAAATCTGTGTACAGCAAAGCCTGATTGGCATGTGTTGACAGCAAGGTATCAACCTTCTTCTGTGTTTATGCTTTTTTACAAAAAGCAAAATACAAGGGAAAGGAGGACTCTGACTTGCTAATTCTGCTGTTTGTGCTGCAAACCAGAGTTCTATTTAAACAAACCAAATCTTAATAAATATTTTCCAGTGTTTACAACCTTTAGGTTAACACCATCAGTAATTTCAGAAGACTCCCCTGAGGCCTTCTTATTCTAGATGTTGTGGAGCAGATTTTCAGCATTGCTTGAATGTCTCTCCTTCACTTTCTATATGCTGCTTACTCCCTCAAGACTGGTTTATATATTGTCTTAATAGCTGATGGTTTCTATGCACAAAACTGTCTGACTGCTGATGCTGCTGTTCCCCCAGAAACGCCTTGGGGCTCCTGTGAGCAGCAGCCCCAGAGCTGATCAGCTAGGCATCCTCCAGCCAAGTGAAAAGCAGGATCTGGTAGAGGGATGGGACTATGTGTCTGCTCCTCTTGCTATGGTACTTGCTGGATGGGAGAAGCCCCAGATTTGGGTCCTTGTTCTGTATTATGAGAACTGAGAATGTGAAGTGAACAAAAGTTCTTCAGATTTCTGTAACACTCATCATTTGTTAGGATGTGAATGCTTAATGTCAATGCATGCTGCTTTTGGGCTCCAGAAGACAACTAGGTTAGGCTGTGATTTAGAGTGCTATAAACAAATTAGCCAGCAAATATCTGTCTATACTCTATGTATCTTCTTTGTAAACCATTTGCTTCTTCAAACTATTCAATATCAGTAACAGTAAATTCTACAACACTAAGCCCAGTCCTAGGAAGTTGCATGTGGTCTGTCTTCAATGAAACTGACGGATCTGCACAAATATATCTCAGGAGTTACCATGAAATAAACCTTACTATCAACAAATTATTAGAATCTAATAATTACTCTACCAAAGTAAATTTGTTTTACCAACAAAATTTACATCAACAGTACTATGGATTTGGTAGGATTTTTTTTTTCTTTACCCCAGATGGGATCTATTGATTCTGCTATCCCTTGTCACTATTCCCATCTGCAGATAATCTCAGTGAACATAGTGGCAGTGTAGATTTACAAGCTCAGCAATTTTTAGGTTTATAATAAGCTTGAATATGATGAATGTTAAAGGCTAGAGGACAAACAAAATGTGTATTCACAGGTTAAAATTCACAGCTTAAGAAATCTATGAACAGAATAGAACAATATTCAATAAAATAAGCCCACTGGTAGCACCACAACTCTCACTTGGCTAAGATGAATCATGCATTGAATAGTTCAGATTCAGGAATCCTAACTCCTGTGGCTTTAGTGAGACTGTAATGCAGTTCTGTTGTCATAAATTTACAGGGTCCATGAAGGGCAAGGTTCCTGTTTTTATGCTTTCTAAAGGAAACCCCACTTGTTTCAGAAGCTGTTGGATCTTTCTAAGTACAACATTGGTAATTCTTAGTATTTGATTAACTGGTCATGTCTCATATCTCTGTTGAATTGTGATCTCTTGTAATATATCCCAGATTTAGAGACCTACAGGATTTCACATCACCTTTGTTTAATCATGCATAGGACATGACTAGCCTTCCCTTGACTCTTAGAGCTGAAGTATGCTGTTAATAAATATATCAACAGTTTAAGGCACACAGGGAGGGAGTCTCTTGGAGTGACTCAGTAGGAGAAAAAGCTTGAATATGTGATAAGTATCCTGGAGCTGCTTGTGTGGTGTAAAGGTCTGACTATGCAGATACCACCAATAAAAGAGGAAGAGTTCCAACTGCTATAAAGTTGGATCAGTATTGAGGTGAAAGTGAATATGGCACTGGACTGAAAATCAAGAGACTTAAATTCCCCAGTGTGCTATTGACAGGCTGTGTCACCTGCATCAGATAACTTCAGCTCTTTGTATATCTTCTTTATCTGTTACATTTTGTTCTGTCAGTTGTGATTCTGTGCAGCAGGAAACTGACGACATGTAATCAAATTTCTAGTAAAACAGATTTGTGCATTTTTAAACAAGGAAAAAACTGGTTTTGGAGGAAATAGTTTCCCTACTGGGCCAAACTCTCACACTAGCACAATTCAGGGTGTGATTTTCAGTGATAGTGATGTAATGAAGGATGTGAGTTAGTCCATTTCCCTCCACAAATAATTCATAATTTCTCATTAGAATTTAAGAGTATGATTTTTTTTTTTTGTCATCTGTGAACATACATGGTGTCATGTATGAAGCTAATTGGAACAATGAGTACTGCAAATTAATTTTCTAGCATTTGGGACATGGCAGAGTGTTGTCGATTCAATAAATAAGGGAAAATTCAATAAATGGGGGTAAACGAGTTATTGTAGAATTGATGGAGGTCAAGCCACTTGTCAAAACCAAAAAGTTTTGCATTGATTTCTCCGCATTTTATGATACTTTGCTTGCATTTTGACATTCTTTGGAATGACATATATAGGCCAGGAACAGTACAGAGCTGCATCTCCTGCCAACAACACATGTATTAATCTTGAGCAGAACCTTTAGCAGTGTTGATCCTATATTGTTAGCCACTATTTTGTAGGAAGAATCCTGGACTTACTGCCACTATTTTATTTGGGACTGATGTCAGGATAACTTAAATAGAGACCCTTTGTTGGCTGTCTTTACCTTCTAGCAACACAGAATAAACTTTCAAGTCATCCAGTGCTCTGGAGTTTCCAAAGTTTTCAAGTAGGAAATTTTCAATGAGCTGTTTTGAAGACTCTTTTGTGTTCATCATCTAGGCTTAGTGAATTCTTCATAGAGGATTCCTTACATTCTCCTTTGCTCAAGACAAAATGCTTTCTGTTTTAGTGATGTCCTCACATAGATAACGTGGCTCTCCAGTGCTGCAATTTGTGCCAAGAGATTTTTATGTCATACTGCTCTTTGTTTTAAACTAAATCAGAATTTCTTTGAAGTTGGAGCTCTGCATCTCTGATGGCTTTGAGAACTGTCATGGATTCCTGAACTTTTTCATGGTGAAGACACTTAGATAATAAACAAAATAAATCAATCAGTTGTGTAAAGGGACAATGTTAAGGACTAGGTATTATTTTCTTCTTTAGACTTTTTTACTCTAGATGGCAAAAACGTCAAAACAAATTTATGTTTATGGCTCTTATTTACATTAGAGCTATCAATGGAAAAAGCATCATGATGTTGCTTGATCATCAACTATCACATTATCCAGCATAGCAAGATCTTGACTGGAACGAGACTTCCATATAAATTAATATGATGACTTTTGAAGACTGTCTTTATGCTTGATGCTTGTTTGATATTTTGTTGTATCTTTTATTCGAGAGTCCCTATACATTTTGCAAGTGTTTCTTTAATTCATGTACTTCAAAAGTTAACTACTGAAACCAAAATAGAGATGAAAGCCCATGGTCAGTGAGAGGTATCATTATTGTCCAGTGAAGTCTGCCTTTTGAAGAAGCCTGACTCTCAGTTTTCTGTTTTGGTGATTTGAATGTGTTTTCTTCTAACCTGAGAACAAAGGCTTTGTTAGAATCACTTCTAAGGAGATATGTGAACATGGTGTTCAGCAAAAGCTTTTTTCTTTGCAAAACTTTACTTTGGTATATATGACCTGGATGAGGGCATTGAGAGTACCCTCAGCAAGTTTGCTGATGATACAAAACTGGGGGGGTTGGCTGATACCCTGTCACGCTGTGCAGCCATCCAATGTGACCTGGACAGGCTGGAGAGCTGGGTGCAGGCAAACCTCATGAAGTTTAATAAGGACAAGTGCAAGGTCTTACCATCTGGGGAGAAAGAACAAGCGCCAGTACAAGTTAGGGGCTGCCCTGCTGGAAAGCAGCTCCACAGGGAAAGACCTTGGAGTGCTGGTGGACAGCAAGCTCTCCATGGAACAACAATTTGCTCTTGTGGCCAAGAGAGCCAATGGGATCCTGGGATGGATCAAGAAAGGTGTGTCCAGCAGGTCAAGGGAAGTTCTTCTACCTCTCTACTCTGCACTGGTGAGACCACACCTGGAATAGTGTGTCCAGTTTTGGGCTCCCTACTTCAAGAGAGACAGAGACCTGCTGGAGAGAATCCAACAGAGAGCCGTGAGGATGATTAGGGGACTTGAGCATCTCCCCTATGAAGACAGACTGAGGTCCCTGGGGCTGTTTAGTCTGGAGAAGAGAAGACTGAGAGGGGATCTGATCAATGTCTATAAATATGTGAGGGGTGGGTGTCAGGAGGAGGGGGCCAGGCTTTTTTCAGTGATTCACAGTGATAAGACAAGGAACAATGAGTTCAAACTTGAACATAGAAGATTTCAGCTCAACGTGAGGAGAAAGTTCTTTACAGTGAGGGTGACAGAGCCCTGGAACTGGCTCCCCAGGGGAATTGTGGAGTCTCCTTCTCTGGAGACTTTCAAAACCCACCTGGATGTGTTCCTGTGCAGACTATCCTAGGTGATCCTGCTTTGGCAGGAGGGTTGGACCTGATGATGATCTCTTGAGGTCCCTTCAAACCTCTGATATACTGTGATACTGTGATACTGTGATATGTCCCTTTTCACAGTGCACGTGGTTGGTCTTTGAAGTGTCAGAGTGATAGTCAGATTTAAATGAGAACAGTTTTACATTCAAGATGTCAGTTTGTTCACAGGTATCCCATTGGGTATGATTTCACCATGGAAAATGTTTCCATTTAAATTAAATAATATTTTTGAGTGAGATGAACATGCTATGAGACATAAACTGGTATTTTTAAAGCTCATAAGGCAAATTAAAAAAAAACAAAAAAAAACTAGCTATTATGAATGCAATTTTTCTCTCAATCTTGTTTGCATAGTGCAATAAAGATATTCCAGAGACCTCAATATGCTGGGTTTCTCTACAGATTTTGTATTTGCTAACTTCTAATGCTTTTATTGTTGCAGATGCAGCAGTGGTGTATAAAACCAGGAATGGACATGTTGTTGAACTGAATGTAGAAACAAATACAACTACATTAATACTGGAAAATACAACTTTTGTAAGTAATATATATTATTTACTTATTTCTTAGTGGAAGTCTGTTACATTTTTTTCCTGCAAGAGGAGTGAGTGAGTATGTTTAAAGGTCACAGAAAATGCGTTTATAACCTAGACCTCATTACATATAAATGGAAAGCATAATCCATTCCTCTATCAGTGCACAGTTTCTGGTTGAAGTTTGTTGTTTTATTCAAGCTGTGTGTAAATAACCAAGATGTTGGTGTATATGTTGTTGGCTGTATTCCATGCTTTGTCCAGGCCATTGAAGGATCATGTCTGGCATATGTGCTGGTGACTCTACCTGATGTCTGCTATAATACATTTCATAAAATAAGGGAATTTCACTCAGACGTTGAGAGCTTGTCACTCTTTGAATAGGGAAAAAGTGTTCAAAAATTGTATTAAGATTTTCCTTTAAGTAATTAAATATGCAAAGAAAAATATATTTCCTATCCCTGTTAGTCTCTGTCTTGTTCCTCTGTGCTTTAATGGTGAGCTAGATGATTGTGGATTATTCCTCTTGACTAGTACATACATAAGTGCTTTGCACATGTTTCTGACTTGCAGTAATTGCTGAGTGCTTTTATGCTTTAGTCAATGGTTCCTTTTTCCTCTGCTTTGTGGTGTTCTTCTCAGTGATACCCTGTAATTCTTATCAGTTTTGCAGCATAAATGTGTGACTTGTCAATCTTTCTTCATAAATACTCCATACAGACCACTGGCTGTTATTAATCCCTGTGTTTTTAAAATCTTTTGCACCTGCAGACCCAAAGGATAACTCATTTTCATCAGCAGTCTTTAGCAAAGGCTGATTTTATTCCTGGTCTGTTCATGGCCTTTGCTGATGCTGATTCTTCCTTTCAAAACGTAAAGCTCATGGTGACCTTTTCTTCTAACTCCTTGAACTAGAAAGAGGAGAGTAGAACTTCAGGAGAAAGAACATGATGCTGACTTCCTAGGTCAATGTAAAGATGAAGGAGGGGGAGAGGAAAGAACTGCATTTTAAAGGTGTGTGTCAGGCTCCCTTTCAGTAAGATGAAGCCATCCATATGCTGGGAAGTGCCTTAGGGTACTTCTTCACTTGGAAAAAGGCTGGCAGAGAATTAAAAATGGGTGAAAAGGTGAATTTCTGTAAAGTACAAACCAAAAGGTATTACAGAATCATATTCCCTCTTATCTGTGTATGTGTGTGTGAGCACTTGCCTGGCTAAGTAAAGGATTAACTGTGTCAGGCCTATCTATTGCCTTTAGTTAATAACATGAATGCAAGCTGCTTGGACATCCTTGACTATAAAACTAGACTTTAGTTTTCTTGAAGATGAATTCATATATTTTTGGCTGCAAGTATTTGGCTCATGGGATGTCAAGTGTAATGCCAGGATGACAAGCTATTCAGACCGTTGTGCTAAGCCAGCCTTGCCAAGTAACAATGGATCAGCATGGACAGCTGCTTCACACTGTGAGGGTAGCCTCTTCTCACAAAGCTGCATTTCTCTGGGCTTTTTATGGAACTGATTTATCCATAAGTCAGGCAGACTGAGAAAGCTCTAGACACTAGGTATCAACTCTTAATTAGAAATGTGAGATACCCATCCATAATGAATTATATTCAAGTAACCATTTTACAAGTATGGACAGAACAGACACAAATAAAAATGTGTCCTTTTTTTCCTGCAATGCTCCTCTTTGTACACAGTCAAAAGCTAAGAATGTTAGAGGTAAATAATTCCAGCAATGATTATTCATGTGGAAGTAGTTGGTGTATGTTTGGCAGACAGCAATAGGAAATGTTGCTGTGCTGATTTGTCTGCTGACAAAGTGGTCAGCAATCCTAGCAGAAGAGTATAACATTGCAGAGGCAGAGTGTATGGCTGAAATCAAAAGGTGTCCTGTTCTTCTAGGCTCCACTGTCTTGAAATTAACACTGCTAAATGTACTCTTCCAAACTTAGACACCTGGATTGTTAATCAAACATTTTCTTTGCTCAATCTCACATCTGCTTAATCACTGGTGCATAATTAGAATGGTCTGGCTTAATGACTCTGCAGATATATCTCGTAAAATACCACACAGATCCAACAGAGGCAGTGGCAATACAAGTTCTTATGTTCTTCCCTATCAAAGGATTTTAGTCATGGAAGAGTCACCTTGTGATGGGAGTTATTAGTCTGCTTTCAATCTGCATTCCTCCTGTTTGCTGCTCTGCTCAAGCAGCCTGCAGAAGTGTCAGGTTTTTCTTGCTAATGTTGATAATTGTCCATTGAAAACTGAACTGCCGTGCTGAACTCATTGTGCAGAGGCAGAGAGCTAGTAATGACTCTTTGTCACTACTGATTGGGCTGTATTTGAACCAGCAGCTTGGAAGATAGTTTCTTTTTTCATTATTAATCCCCTAAAGCAGTCTTCCACTGTGTGCAGGTCACTGGCTCTTCTTTTGCATCTTAGAGACTGCTTTTTTTGCGCAAAGTACATTTCCTTTATCCTTCTTTGTGTTGTTTATTGTCTAAAAGTCGAGTAGATCTACTGAAGAGGCAATATGCTTAACATGGATATGTGTCTGCAAAAAACAGACTGCAGTTTTTGAAAAAAACATGTGTTACATGTATAAAAGATTTGACAAGACTCCAGCTATAAAAATAACTTAAAAAGATATTCGTGCACCTGGAGAGAAGGTCATAGGGAAGTATGTGGCCAACATTCCAAAATTAAAATAATTTCTTTCCAGTTTCATTATGTTTTATTCAGAAATAGATGAAATTGCTGCACTTCATTTGCACTTTCATTTGTACTTTTCAAATTGCATCCTTTTCTGCAGTCAATCTATTAATAAAATAATCTGTCCTTTATATCATAGTATCATAGAATCAGTCAGGGTTGGAAGGGACCACAAGGATCATCTAGTTCCAACCCCCCTCCCATGGCCAGGGACACCTCACACTAGATCAGGCTGGCCAGAGCCTCATCCAGCCTGGCCTTCAACACCTCCAGGGATGGGGCCTCAACAACCTCCCTGGACAACCCATTCCAGGCTCTCACCACTCTCATGGTGAAGAACTTCTTCCTCACATCTAGCCTGAATCTCCCCACTTCCACCTTTATTCCATTCCCCCTAGTCCTGTCACTACCTGATATCCTAAAAAGTCCCTCCCCAGCTTTCTTGTAGCCCCCTTCAGATACTGGAAAGCCTCGGAGCCTTCTCTTCTCCAGACTGAACAGCCCCAACTCTTTCAGTCTGTCCTCATAGGGGAGGTGCTCCAGCCCTCTGACCATCCTGGTGGCCCTTCTCTGGACACCTTCCAGCATGTCCATATCCCTCTTGTAATAGGGGCTCCAGAACTGGACACAGTACTCCAGGTGGGGTCTCACCAGAGCTGAGTAGAGGGGGAGAATCACCTCCCTTGATCTGCTGGCCACACTTCTCCTGATGCAGCCCAGGCTCTGCTTGGCTTTCTGGGCTGCAAGTGCACATTGACAGCTCATGTTGAGCTTCTCGTCCACTAGCACCCTTATGTCCCTCTCCTCAGGGCTGCTCTCCAGATAACTCTTTTTAGTTATGTCACTGTATTTGGTATCTTGTAAAGCACAGAGAATATCTGTTAGCATCACTGGATGTTGTGGTTTAAAGACATTTTCTTCTGCATATTTGTTCTCTGAGTGTATTCATGTAGTGCATTCTGTTTAAGCTGTCTAATAAACAGTTAAAATTCTGAGCCAGCAGCATACAAATGTCAACAGCTGGAGGCTGGGCAAGTCTTCTATTAACTGAAGCCAAAAAAAAAGCCCTAGACATTAATCACTGTGTGGCATCCTGATGTTTGTGATGCTGCCTCGGTGTGTGACTACAATATGTTCTCTATCACCTGTCTGAGCTGCCTATCACCATGATTGTAAGTGACATGCCTCCCAGTATTTCAGCATTTAACAATACTTTGTTACACATTTCAGTTCCAAAATAAGCAGTATTATGCCATGCTTATCAAAAGAATTTCAGTGTTTAACAAGCATTTTATTTATTTATTTTGCCATCAACTATTACGTAGAGCAGGTTAGCAGTTCACACACAACCCATCCCAAAGTTTGGCTAAGCTGGAGAGCAGTGCGTGGAGGACCACATAGAATTTTTGCTTATGGGAGGTTGTCCATCTGGTCCCTTACCATGCTCCTAGCTCAACCTCTCTGGTGTGTTTTACAATCCTTAAGCCCAAACCCAAATTAAAGAAAACAAACAAACACACACAGAGATGAGAAAAAAATGTGTGCAGGGACTGTGCTCTGTTTTGGTACTCTCCAAATGTGTTAAATCCTGCGGAAGAAAACTGTAGAAATTTTGCCTTCCTTTCTCCCTCTTAGGAAAAACTGGAACAACTATGGACGTGCTAAGACCGTTATTTGTTAGCCCTGATTTCCACTGATTTTGTGGTGAATATATGAAATTTTTTTTGGATGCTGAATACATAGAATGGCTTGAGTTAAAAAGTACTTTAAAGAGCATCTGGTTCAGACCCCTCTGCCATAGGCAGGGACACCTTCTACTAGACTGGGTTGCTCAAAGCCTCATCCAGCCTGGTCTTAAACATTCCCAGGGATGAGGCATCCACAACTTCTTTGGGCAACCCATTCCATGCATACACCCTAACAAACACAGTTCAGGATCCTCAGTCAGAGATGAATCTAACGTGACTCCTTAAGTGTTTCAAATGTAGCTGATGGGATATATTTTGAATCATCAAATAAGAGGCTGTTGGTTTGTTTTCAGTTTGGAAACTAGAATAGGGACACATATTTACAACAGCTTCCCTCAGCTGTATGCTTTGGACTCTTTTAAAACCCAGGCACCTCTGTCTTGCTCTTCTGCTTTGATTTTGGTGCCTTTTATAGCATCGTGGTGCACAGCAAACAAATATTACTGTCGCAAACCTGTTTCCATGGGCTTGCTGAGAGTATACTCCAGAGTATGTTAGATTGTCATATTACTGTAGACCATCTTTTACAAAGGATGGAGAAAGAAGTGTTACTACTTGTTGCCTGCTAATTAGAGGATGGTATCAGAAGGGTGAGCAGAGCAGGAGTAGTCTTGGCTCGTGAATCATCATTAGGCTGTGGCAGCTCAGCTGTGAAAACCATGTGGAGGCCTTGCAGCCAAAAGTGGAGAATGAGAGTGTTAGTCTGTGGAGAGCTTTTGGCACGGACTGTTTTGTGGGGTTTTGTGAAGTATTGTTCATAAACAGCCCTTTTTGTTGATAATTCTCCTCTTTTTGATTTTTTTTTATATTACATATTTTATATTCACCTCCACTGCACCCTCTCCCTCTTTTGATGGGAGACTCAGTGCAGCATCTTAATGCAATTATAGTTCCTTTGTTGATTAATGTAGATTTAATTACAAGAGTAGTTTACATGCTTATATTTTAAAAGCCTTACATAATGAGATTAATGAAAGGCTGAATAACAGTAAACACATTAAATAACATTACATAACCACATAAATATTAGTAATTGTTGTAACACTGGACGTTTTAATGACCGTTGAATGTTGTAAATAGGTGGTTATGAACATTGTGAACATTATCTCTGCTCTCCCATGCTGCTCTAAATGTTAAATAATCCCTTCATCAAAATCTTTTCAGTAGAAGAGGTTTTATGAGTTAGGGTTTAATGTTGCAGTGCATCACTGTGCAGAGATGAGAAAGCCTGACAGATGGAGGGGTTTGCAGTCACTGTGTTTTGGTAGTAGCCATTGGGTTTTGTCCAAGTGAAAGCTGTTTCAACATAAAAGATGCAGAAGAGAGTACTCCCTTGTAACTGTCAGGTTAGGGTATGTCTGCATGGAATCTCTCCAAATAATAATCTTAATAGTTAAGAGTTAACTGTCAAAGATGAGGGGTAAGAGGGAGAAAATTCTGTGATTTACAGTGTGGAGGTAATTTTCTACTAGAGAACCAATGACGTGAGGCTCCTGTGTGCTTCCCAGGTCTGTTCATGTCTTTTTCACGTCCTGTGATCACCTGCTTAGGTGTGTGAAAATATCTTGGGACTACATGAAGAGTGTCAGATGAGATTTGGGAATTTGATTTGTATTTTTGAGAACCATCCATCCAGGATGGCCCTTATCCATAGGGTAGAGTTCAGCTTATATCAGGTCATAAAGGACATTCATCTTTTACACTGGATAGGAAATCTGTGTGTTAACAGTTACTGCAGAGAGCATTGCAGCATTTTTGGATGTAGATTAAATACTCAGGTGACACAAGAAATAGTACATTAAGAAATGTAACTTTGGAAACCCAAGTTTTTCAATATTCTAATTAGCATGCACTTTCCTGATTACAACCTATCTTCTCAGAGGTTTCCTGTTTTTTTGCTGCTATACGGCTTGCTCTTCTACTAGCTTCCACTCTTTAGTTTCTTTCTCATTTAACCTCTCCCTGGTCCATCTTCTCCTTTCAGTTTCAGTAGTGGTAATAGAAGAAAAATCTTATTCTTCTCCTTAATTGCTGATACTACCCAAGGAAACTGCTATATGACAAATGCTTTCTCATTTTGCTGCTAGTGGAATTCTTGCCCATCTGATTCCCTTTGTGCATTACCATTTGGTCAATGCCTGTCAGATACTGGGCAATGATACAGAGGGAAACTAAGCTGTGCTTTTGCATTCAAGGAATGCACCTAATTATCTGGTTATACTTCTCCCTGTTTCAGGGCTTATTTTTCCAGAGCTACATTTTTTAGACATCACAGAATCACAGAATGCTAGGAGTTGGGAAGGACCTCAAAAGATTGTCTACTCCAACCCCCCCTACCAGAGCGGGATCACCCAGAGTAGGTCACACAGGAACACATCCAGGTGGGTTTTGAATGTCTCCAGTGAAGGAGACTCCACAGTTTCTCTGGGCAGCCTGCTCCAGTGCTCTATCACCCTCACAGTGAAAAAGATTTTCCTTATGTTTACATGGAACCTCCTGTGCTGCAGTTTGCAGCTGTTGCCCCTTGTCCTGTCATTGGACATCACTGAGAAGAGCCTGGCTCCAGCCTCGTGATGCTCACCTTTTATGTATTTATAAACATTCAGTCTCCTTTTCTCCAAGCTAAAGAGACCCAGCTCTCTCAGCCTTTCCTCATAAGGGAGATGTTCCTCTCTGAATTAAGCACGACCAAACCATAGAGGCATAATCATAAAGGTCAGCATTTAGATCTGTCTTCCTGAACAAAGGCTAAATAGCTCCTGACAAAGCAAGAAGCTGGAAAAGTTGCAGATATGCAGACATGAGAGTAGAACAAGCATCCTCCAGCTTTTTGATACCAAGACACCTGAATTTTCTTTAATTTCCAATATGATATTTTTCCAACACTTTTCTTTAAAACTAAAAAATACGTTCTCCTGAGAAGAGAAGAAACCCTTGGGGTCAAAATCTTCACAAACCTCTTTTTAAAGAGTAAATATCTCTCTAGTGAGTATCCCAATGCAAAATCTCCAAGGGCTTGACTGACTGTCATTTCACCTCATACAGCAGGAACTGAGATTTTCTATTAAGTACATAGCCATCTGATTTTATCTCCTCACTCATGGAGTCAGGGATCTGTTGGCTGATGAAATACTATAGACAGATTCATAGAATTAATGGGGAAAAACCTTTGTTTTACTGAATTACAGATTGTGAGCCATGTTAAGTGGGGGAAATGAGTCAGGTGAGGGTTTTTTTATTACTTTGTTTTTCTTTTTGATAATATAGAAGTGCTGCTTCTGTGCATACAAGTAGACAATTTCTGAATTAATCTCCAAAATTGTTCTTATCTTTACTAAAACCCAAAGCGAACCAACAAAAGAACCCAAGCAAAAACTCTAAGGAAATTTAAATCATTTAAGGTCACTTAGATCTTTCTGAAATTGTGTTACAAATAAACATATATTTCCTTAACAGCTTGATTATAAATCCAAACTAAGAAATGGGCTAATTATGTTTTTATGGTAATTTAAAGAAATCACCATTGCTATCAGATTTGGCAATGAACACATGGTTTCTGCTGGTCTAATTTTTATTTCCCCATTTCTTAAATGAAACATTAAGAAGTATGAAGCAGCTTTATGCTCCTTTTAACAAGAATAATGACATTATGCTAACAAAAAGAAAACTGTTTAACAAGAATAATGGCATTATACTAACAAAGAAGAAAACTGTTTTTACCAAAACCATTACCTGCAATCAAGAGAGTATAGCTTATTTGCATTGTGTGTATGCCATGTATCTGAGGCATTTCTGGAGGCAAACAGAATTTTGCAGGTGAGTGCAAGCTGAATGAATATGGTTGTCTTCAGCAGGATTCAAATGACTTGCAATCCCAACTCCACAAAACTCTATGAGTGGATACAGGCTGTGTGAGTAGCTCTTGTTAGTGTTGCCTCTAACTGCCAATCATTTGCAGCTGAGCTAGTCTGGTGTTTACCTTAAGTGCATCATTACTTTTGTGGTGCCATATTCAGTAGCTGAATATTCTTATTAAATGCCTGAAATGGTAAGCACCACACTCCCTGAGAATGAATTTGAAAAGTTGCCTGGGTTATATATTGTGGAAGACTGAGGTAGTAGGGCAGTAATTAATAAGCTGGTAGAAAGCAGAGAACTTTCACATCTAAAAATATTTTCAGTAATGTGTCAAGAAAAGGGAATGCTACTCATAGATTAACATTAACGGTCTCTGCTTAAGCAAAGATGGTTAATGCATAAAAGACAGTTTAGGCACAGTAGAAATCTATTCTGAATGTTTTATAGGTATAAAAGAATGCTTTCAGCTTGGTGTTTTTTTTTTTCCTTCTCTTTCCTCAAGACTGTAGATTTATCTTCTAATTTTTGATACTGCCATGCTCTTGCATCAAATGAAGACACAGTTTTTCTTCAAAACAATTTTTTCCGTTAGATTTCTTTGGATAGCTTTCTTCTAATTATATTATCTAGGAACCTGAATTTAATCTGCATAGCAAAACATAGCATCTTCTCAGTTTATTGGAAGATTAGCTTCTGCTTGGGTTTCTTCTAGGAATAACTCCTTAGCTACTCTGAATATATATTACTTTCTGAATTCTGGTTCGTGTACCTTAAATCCCCATTGAATTCATTAGTTTAGCAGTGGGATTAGGATAAACTGAAGAGGATGCTTAAGAAGTAAAATAAGGGAAAGCCTTCCTTTGAATAGTGGCTAGATTTTTCTTCCATCTTGTACTTTTGTGGATCTCATATTTTTTTTCTATCCTATTCTGATTTGTATTTTTCCTTTCTTCTTATTTTTCCTTTCATTCTGCAAGTAGGTGTCTTGAGATTCATTTTAAATTATTTCCTTCAGTGCTTTTTAAAGCACAGTCTCATCTTCTGTATGCATCAGATGTATTAAATTCTTTCTGACATCAACATTACCCCTTGATTAAATTACAGCCTGGAATTCAATTGGGTGCCATGTAGTTTTGCATAGACATAAAGCAATATTAGTTTTCTATTGCTACTTTATGTTTCACTTTGGTCTGTGCTAGTCATTTTCTTTCTTTTAAGAATGAGTTTTTCTCTAGTTCAAGTTGCCTTTCAAAATGTTTATGTATGTGGCCTTAAAAGAAAAGCAATAGAGTGTTTACCTGTTTGGTTTCTTGTATGTTATCTTCAAGCCTAACCTAGTGATGAATCTCCCTTATAACTGTTCCTGAGGTACACACCAGCCAAAATGTCTTCCTTTAGCTTCTGTAAATGAATTGGTAATAGTAGTTATCCTTGAGCAACCATGATAAAAAATACATCAACTTCTTAATTGGTGTTTACTGTTGAAGCCACATTCACCTGTTGCTATTGTATCTGCAAAACAGACTAAGAACTATTTAAGCCTTTCTTTTGTGAATATTGTATAGATGTTCTAAACCAGATCTCCCTTTAAAATAGGAAGTTTTTAATTGCAAGAAAATTTGGGAATAACCATACTCACTTTTGTTGTTGCTTCATTTCAGGTAACATTCAAAGCATCAAGATACTCTGTTTCACCAGACTTAAGATTTGTTCTCCTTGCATATGATGTTAAACAGGTAAGCCAACTATTCTTAATCAGAGAGCATCTAAACTGAAACTCTGAAACCCTTGTTGTTTTCTACATTTCATGTGCAATTCCAACATAATGTAATATGATTCATACGCTAGATTTCTTTTCCCAAAAACCATCTGATGCAATGATAGTGAAGTATGTATTTAAGTGTGTGCAGAAAATAACACAAGGTAAATTGCTGCGTCTCCTCTGAAGTGTCATGCTGGTTTCTTTATGAAAGCTTTCACAACCCTTAAACTGCTCTGTGACTAGCTGATTGTGTGAAAACCCATCTTTTGATGTTTCTCCTGTTTGAAAAAACTCTACATGTCATTTATGGACTATATACATATATAAAACACTCTGATTCATGTTTTGTTCCCAGTTTTGGTAGTCTGAAACCTGATTGTCTGAAAGTCTCTTGGACTACATAATGTGGTGTATTTGTTTCTCATAGTATTTAGAGATTTTGCAGGCTGTTACGCTGTCAAAAAGAGTTCCTATCAGTAGTACCACATAGAGATTTTGTTAAATAAATCTTTGAACAAAACAAAAAAGAAACTGGTTTAATTAATTTCCTCTGTGCATATTGGTGTTTGTATAAAAGGTTCTATCCAAATATGAATTGTTCTTTTTTACAGAATAGTTCTGGATTGATTGACTCAGTGGTTATTCAAGCAAGTTTGGTTTGGGTCTTCTTAATTTTATTTTGGAACAGTAAAATTTACAAATGCATGTTATTACTTGTGTCCTTAATATAGAAAGATATTGAGGAAGTATTACTATTGTTTAGCACTTTAAACTACAGTACAGTAGTTTACTTATTGTTGTGTATTGGTAACTGATAGTACAACAGATGTGTGTTGTGGATTTAAAATCTTAGAATAATACAACATTAATTTCTAGGTCAATATGCAAACTTTTCTTGTCTCCTGGTAACATTGCTGTATTGATCTGTATACCTACAGCTTTCAGAATGATATCTGCAAACTGGAAAATGTGCTGGAAGCTGATCTGAAATATTCTAGGGGTGCTAATGTTAAATGATTTGTTTATTTGGCACTAGAGCCAGATACAATTTTCTTCTACCAGTTCCAGTGCATTTTGAATCAAGATCTTTTTACAACACCCAAACACCAATGAACTAGGAAAGAGCTGCTGTTCAGTCCACCTTTTTTTTTGCTTGAAGGTTTCCAGTTTGATTGTTGCCTGAAAATTACTTATAGCTTCCTATTTCCCTTCTTGATTGTTTATAATTGTGTGAAATAACTTAATAATCCCTCATACTGACTTAATTTTCTCATCTGATTCTACTGAAATACTAATTTTGGATGGATTTGTTTGTTCACGATTTTTCTTTGTAATAGCATATATAGCTGATACAGAAAAATAAGGAAAACATGCAAGTATCCATTACATTTTATTATATCTAAATGTTGCATCATCAGGGATGAATCCCTGCCCCACAATAAAGACAGTTCATTGATGTGTATGTTGCTCTCCATATATGCTGAAGACATATATCACTTTACAATACAGCTCTGTTTCTGTATTTAATTCCTGGTTTTGTTGCAAAAAAGAAATTTTTCCCTCCTTCTGCAGTTCAGTTGCTGGTAGTGACTTAGAGGGTTGAGGTTTGCAGCATTTACATTTTGCATCTGGCTTTTTCCTTTGCTCAAATATGTTGACAAGAAGTAATATGCATCAGGAATAGTGTGGCCAGCAGGAGCAGGGAGGTCATTGTACCCCTGTACACAGCACTGGTTAGGCCACACCTTGAGTCCTGTGTCCAGTTCTGGGCCCCTCAGTTTAGGAAAGATGTTGAATTGCTGGAGCATGTCCAGAGAAGGGCAACGAGGCTGGGGAGAGGCCTTGAGCACAAGCCCTATGAGGAGAGGCTGAGGGAGCTGGCACTGTTTAGCCTGGAGAAGAGGAGGCTCAGGGGAGACCTCATTGCTGTCTACAACTACCTGAAGGGAGGTTGTAGCCAGGAGGGGTTTGGTCTCTTCTCCCAGGCAACCAGCAGCAGAACAAGAGGACACAGTCTCAAGCTGCACCAGGGGAGGTTTAGGCTGGAGGTGAGGAGAAAGTTCTTCACAGAGAGAGTGGTTGGCCATTGGAATGTGCTGCCCAGGGAGGTGGTGGAGTCACCATCCCTGGAGGTGTTCAAGAGGGGATTGGACGTGGCACTTGGTGCCATGGTTTAGATAGGCATGAGGTGTAGGGTGACAGGTTGGACTCGATGATCTTTGAGGTCTCTTCCAGCCTTCTTGATTCTTGATTCTATGATTCTATTCTATGATTCTAATTAAAATAAGAAATTAAAAGGGCTTGGCAAGCAATTTGTGGTGGTAGTCCTGGATGGCTTTAGACAAGGCTTGTGATGCTTGCTGTCAAGTGCTCCAGCTGGGCTCATGGTTTTCAAAGCAGAAACATACTGTGATTGTTGCATCCTCTAGAAGTGATGGTGATGGTGCTAAAATTGGTTAATAGCTGCATGTTATCAGTCACGTGTAAATACTAACAAATGCCATTGATGTCTGCTATGTCCTGAGAAGAATTGGTTACTTAGGGTGGAAAGGAAAATAGCCAAAAGTCTAAACCAATTCTTTAAAGTTAGAAAAGAATGTTACTGTGGTAAAAAGCCTTTTTCCTCCCCAGTTTTTATTTTTTGTTTTAGAGCCTGACTTATTTGGTCTTGATGAAAGGAAATCTACCTCTAGACCTTCTCCTTCCCCTAGCTATCAAGTATAAATTCTTAAATTTATTTCTTATAAGATTAATACTAAACAGCATAACTTAATTGGACATTAAAAATTATTTTCAGTAGAATCAGTTCAGATGCTTTTATTTCATTTGAGTTTAACATTTTATGAAACTCAGGGTTACTTATTGTCATGTGCCACAACATACTGTTCAGCCTTTAAAGATACCTAGCTTGAGGAATCAAAAGCAACTCACTATAAGCATTTAGTTGATCTCACTATCTTCTATGAATTTCCACAGAGCCCTGGACTTTTCTACATGGATTTGACCCTTATTTTTCCTTCTTTATTAGGATTTAGGTGTATAATCATTCTGTAATATATTTGATGGGATTTCTCCTTTTGCAGACTCTTCCGACTTTGGGTTTTTCAAACGATAATGGTTGTTTACACACATTAGTCTGTGTTCTTTGCAACATGCAGTAATACAGCTGGAACAGATTTATTAATCAACAGTTTTATAAATAAGCTAGTGCGTTTCAGCTGAACAGATTGGAGAAAAATAGAGACAAATGTTTCTTCAAGACATTTTGTCACGAAATCGTAATTAGAAACAAGGTTATTTTGATGTTTGGATTAAAAAATAAACGTGGAGTTAAATTAAATAGTTGAATATTTATTTTAGTGTTGTCAGCATTTTCTTTAATCTATTTTATGCTTGGAATGGCAAACTTTAATTAAATTTGCAGTTGTTTCAGGGCAATTAAGAATGTCCTCTGTGCATAACGGGACATAAATCTGCATGAAAATAAGCCCTCTTTGAATACAAACGTAATAATTGAGTGAATCATTTATATCATGCTTAATAGAAGGAACAATACAATTTCATGTGGCATAGCAGCTGTTTTGGTATAGCTTTATAAAATTTATGTGGAAGAAACTTCCTTTCCTAAAGAATTCAGAGTGTTGTAAGTTGACTTCTGGGCAGCAGATTCCCCTCCATCTGTATCATGGCAGGTCACAGAATGTAAGCCACTTATTACTGGAACAAGCAGTTTGTCTGGATGGCTTTTTCTTTTCTAATAGAAGGTTGTGACAATTTTAGAGGTACTTTCTGAGTGTTTTTTTGCTGCAGTACTCCATAGTTCTCCATGTCTAAAATGCTTTCATAGATTCTTCAAGTTGTGGGTTTTTTGTGTGGTTTGCATTTTTTGTTTTGTTTTGGTTTTATTACTTTAGCAAAACTTGCATGGATCCACTGTGTGTAGTTCAAACTTTCTTTCTGCCACTCACCCTAATTCAGTCACCATCACTGAAAAAAATCTCATTTTTCAAGGCAACAAATCAGTAAGTAGGAACTAATTTGAGAAATGAACACATACATTCTTGCTGAATGTCCTGCCAGCTTGATTCTTCTGGGACAGTGGGAACAGAGCAGCAGGGAGACAGTTGTATGTGTTGTATGCAGAGAGGAGACATTTCCACAGTGCTATAACTTTTTGATTTTCTTTTGAAGGCTGCCAAGATATGGGCAAGGAATGTGATGCTCTGAGAGGCAGGGTATGTAAGCCAGTTGAACGTTCCAGAGAATGGTTATTTCACTACTGATTTTAATAAGGACTGTGTCCAAATTACATTTAAAATTTCTCTCACTGCTCATAATGTTACTCACAACTACAAAATCCTGATTTATAGTTTTGATTAGAAAATGGAGATTGGACGTTCTGTACTTGGATTGATGGTGAAGAATGGGGCAGTAATTTGCAGTTTGCAGTGTACTGAATACTGAGGTCCTAAGAATATCTTTTACTATTGGGGAAGTCTGAGGTCCTAAAAAAGTCCTTTACCATTGGTGTCCTTCAGCAGAAGTTTGTACCTCGCAAGTTGGCCCTGGAGACTGCATAAAATGAAAATAAGCTTTATTCCAGACATTAATGAGGTTTTTGCATGTTCTTCCCATGCTTTTGCTAGAATATAATATGCCACAGAATAGCAAGTGAAGAAGTAAATGAGTTCCTCTTTTTCTTTTAATTCCCTTTTTTCCCCTTACTTGATTTAATAACCCCTTTCTTTGTGATTTTGTTTTTTTTTTTTTTCATACAAACTGTCCTTTCATTCTGCTTGCTTTCAAGTACCTTTTGAATACTAGCATTCAGGATTTTTTCTTGCTTCATTCTCTTTACTGTTACTAATACATAATTTCCTGCTTTCAATGCAAGATGTATTATGTGCAGGATTTTTTAGCCTTTGGTTCATAAATGTGCTTAAAAGACAGATTGAAGTTCAGCTGTAGTTTAGAAACATAATCATTTATAAACTCTCTAAAAAAGGAAATATTTTTTTCTGAATTAGAGCTTCAAATGGTAATTTTTTTTAGCTAGATAATTCTGATAGAACAATGTATTTAGCTTAAAACACCATGAAAATAACATTTAATAATTCTTATGGTAAGATCAGGATGAAGAATAACCCAATCCTTTTCAGAAGAGTAGGAGGAAAATAGTTCTAAACATCATTCATTCAGTAGGAATGAAAATTATTTCAAAATATTATAATGTATTGAAGTAAAAATGAGAGTCCAACACAGCATCTGAAGCAAAGAAACTCCAAGAGAAAGAAGCTGCTTATCTGCTGTGTGCTGATGCCTGTCATCACTTTGCTGCTGTAATGCCTATTTTTAGAGGGTAATGATAGGGAGTACTGACCACAGTCTGCAGCAAACGGCTACAAGTGACAGGCTCATCAAGCTTTTAGAGATTAACACTGATACTGGCTTACTCAAGTGCACTGAAATGATCTTCAGGAGTTTATCTGCAGATTAGAAGAATACATGAGTGGAAAAATACAGTGAAACCTTCATTTATGATTATCTGTTCTGCATTAGGGGATTGTCTTTCTTCCAGTTAAGTGGAAACCGAATGTTCAGTGGTCACTAATCTTCTTGGTCAGTGAAATTGATTATTGGATACTTGTTTTCTGCAAAACTTAGAGGACACAGAAATCATCTTGCATTATGTTGTATTTTCTAATGAAGGCATTGGTTGGTGTTTTCAGGGTGATAGTTTATATAGCGCTTACGAAAATCTGACTTTGAAGAGTACTACCTAGAGATGCTAGCTAATGTTTAGAAACATATACCCCCAAGATGAAATGAAATCTGTCTTTTAACATGTAGAAACAATCTTTTCTCAACAAGATTATTCCATACAAAAGAGTAACAAAAGACTTCTTATCTGAGCAGTGATTTTGACAGCATTTTTTGTGGTGCTGTCTGTGAAGTATAGGTCTGAGACAAAATTCATACAACTTTTTTCTCCAGAAACACATGCTTTTTTAAGATAAACCTGTTTGTCATGTGTACTTCCCTAGGTCCTCAGGGTGATCTTTAATCTTTCATTTGTTCATTTTGAGATGAGTCCAGGATGTGCATACTGCTGAACTTATGAGATCATAAATAAAAGTCTGATCCAGACATGACTTTCCCATTCATCCTTATCTCTCATCTCTACCTTGAGAACAATAAAGACCAAGTTTTTTTCAGCAATAAGAAAAAAACAAACAACAACAATAACAAAAAAAAAAAAGGGACAAAGGGACTTTTAAGTGAGATTCACCCTCAAAATTTGCCAGTATTTTTAAATATATTTTATTCCTCTTTTAGGTATGATCAAATTAAGCATTTAAAAGGTCAGATATTGAGAAATTAATGGAAGTGGGCTTCTCAAATTTTCCCCTTTTAAAGGCTGTTGCTTTACCTTCAGTTCAAGTTTTATCTGGATAGAGTAGAATTTGTTAACATAATAGCTAGGCTGCTGATGATCTCAGCATACTATTCACTCACCTATATTTGACTTTATGTAGTGTTGTGGTTTAACCCCAGCTGGCAATTAAGCACAACACAGCTGCTCGCTCAACTCTATTGCAATAATAATAGAATGTACAAAATGAGTGATGTGCAGTAGAATTGCTTACCACCCACTGAACAATGCTCAGTCAACCCCCAAGCCATGGCCCCTGACCAGCTCCCCTCTGCTTTGTATACTGGGCATGATGTCATATGATATGGAATACCTCTTTGACTCATTTGGGTCAGCTGTCCTTGCTGTGTCCACTCCCAGCTCCTTCTGCACTCTCAGCCTCCACTGTCAGGGCACTATGAAAAGCTGCAAAGACCTTGACTTAATTGCTTAGCAACAACTAAAACATCAGTGTGTGACCAGCATTTTTCTCATCTGAAATCCAAACCACAGTACTCTACCAACTGCTGTGACAGAAATCAACTTTATTCCAAATAAAAGGAGGGTATACAGCCCCACAGATATGCAAGGCATTTTAGAGCTGTAAAAAGACAAGATCTTTGCCTGAGAAGATGTCACCGGGAGTCACCATCCCTGGAGGTGTTCAAGGGGGGATTGGACGTGGCACTTAGTGCCATGGTTTTGATAGTCATGAGGTTTAGGGTGACAGGTTGGACTTGATGATCTTTGAGGTCTCTTCCAACCTTCTTGATTCTATGATTCTATGTCTTTTGTAGTAAAATCTGGCAAAATGAATTTGGTGATGTTACATGCTATCATGAATTATGCCATAAAAGTGACTATTTGTATGAATTATGCCATAGAAGTGACTATCCATATGAATAGATTGTGTCTCACTTCTATCCAAGGTTTCATCTAAATTATGTATCACAACAAAATAACCATCAGTCCCCCTAAATAGAAGATGGGGAAAATAGAATGTATTTTATGCTAAGGATGGTGGGTGTTGATGTTTGTTTAGTATTTCTCTGATAAACAGCCTGTTCATATGTCATCCATGTTGAAGTGCAGTCCAGTACTTTCATTAAATTCATCAGAAAACTTACCACCTTACTACTTATTAGAAGTCACAGTTCTATACCTGGAGCATCTGCATATCTTTTTGCATTATTTTTCTTCAGGTATGCATTAATATATTTACATTATTGCCTATTTTTGATGGGATAACAGAGCTGCTCTCTGCTGGGGCATTGCTGTGAACAGAGGATAAACTGTCACAATTTGTCCCTTTTGAAAAATTATGAAGTAAAAAGGCAGGAAAACTGTTTGGATACTTCTACTGTGTTGTTTTGTTGTTTTTTTTTCTCTTTGTTTTGTTTTGGTTTTTAAATCTGTTATGAGAGCTGTCCTGTCACTTATGTGCCCATATGTATCCACTTACCTATCTTTCTTAAATTTCTGCTAGGAAGTGCTTGATTTCATCAGCTGACATGGTGATTAATATATTCAGGTTCCATGTTGTGTAACAGTATAAAAACTACAGATCACCCTCCACTTTACATAGGTAAGAACATGAGACAAGGTGATGTTGCTTTGCAGATAACTTAGAGTCTTTCTGTCCCATTTCTTACAGAATTGCTGTTTAACATCATTTTAGATGTAAACAAAAGGAATAACTCTAATTTAACTAGAAGATAGCTCTTTTTTCTTTTTTTCTCATGTGGAATTGCCAGCATTTGAAAACCAGTATTCCTGTTTTCAACTTCTTGATGGAAGCCAGCATTGAAAAAAAGAATATTGTGCTTTGCTATTGTAGAAGCAGAATCTAGGGCACTTGGCTTTTCAAACAAAATGTTTATTGTCAGAAAAAGAAGGTATTGATTTTCAAGAATATTGTCATTTGTAACAAGTATGAATTCTGTTATTTCAGGAAGGTTGAAGCAATGTCCAGCTGAGTTGACAAGATCCAGCAGTTTAGAAACTTGGTCTTAACATAACTCTGATTTTCACATGGTAGTATTCCTACATCACATAATAATCCACAGGGACTGCAATCCCTGTGTCCTAATGCTACACAAATAGGTGGTATCACACTGTTTAAGACAGCAGCTGTCTTTAGGGGCTATTTCTTTTATTCATCAGTTCTACTTTCAGCTGTGAAACTGCCAGCCCTGTTACATCCTCTCTGTTTCTAATGCCCCTGAGATGCCTGTTGTAAGTGAAGGGTATGTCTGTCATAGCCCACAAACAAAAAAAAAGCACTTTTAAAACAAAACCAGACCTTTTTTAATCCCACTTACCTCTTGCTCCAATGCGTTGTGCGTATTGATGAAGTTACCAGAACTGTACAACTGAAAGTTAGTTTTAAAATCCCATTGTAATGTATGCTTTTTTTTTTTTTTTTAGAAGATCAGGTACTAGTGATATTGGTATCAAATATCTGTGAGATCATTGTTCTTCAGCAATGCTGAATGGAAAAATAAGGGTTTGTTTCTTGGTTTTGTTGGGTTTTTGTTTGGTTGATTGGAGTTGTTTGGCTTTTTTTTGTTGTTGTTGTTCTTGTTGTTACTGTTTAATTTGGGTTTTTCTTTTGTTGTTTTTGGTTGGTCGGTTTGTTTTAATAAAGAAAAAAAAGCAAGGACAGCCTGAATAAGCATCAGGTCAAGGACTACTCTAGCTCTAATTGGAGACTGTTTCAGTAGCTGTTAGGGGCTGGAAAAGCTGAAGAGAGCTTTAATTTGGATTAAGATCTGCAAGAGTTGACCACAAGCAACTACAGTCAGCTGATACACCCATCTGTTTTGAAAAGGTCTTTGTTCCATGTTTCCAAGAAATAATAGTTCCCTTCCTTGCTATCAAAAGAATGTGGACTAAAAAAATATTTTACACATCTCTCTGTTTTGATAAGTATTACCCTGAGCATGAATCGCTGTTAGTTCAACTGCTATGCTTATTGATTTCTCAAATACAACAGCTGGCTCACATCTTCAAATACAATGAATAAATGACTTCTGAGGAGCAAAATCACTAAAACATTTTATTGAAACACCATGTATGTTTTTTGTGATGTAGACATCAGCATCTTCCATAATGACTAATTTTAGGTCTAACTTAAAGACATATTCTTTCTGTATGTGCTGAAAATAAACGAGATGAGATTACTTAGAGGATAGCCATCTTAACAAATACCTACAGGCCACTTCATGTGTTCAATACACTTAGAAAATCTATTTTAAACTATGGGGTTTCATTTTTCAGAATATCTTCTATCTGAAATTCAATAACAATATATCTTACTGAGAAATGTGGTATGCGTTATAGCTTTCTCATTAAAGGTTTAAATAAGATACTATTAGTCCTGATGAATGTAATCTCAAATGGTCACTTAATCTTAAAATAGCCATTGATCACACATTCAGATTTTTAGTCTCGCAGCCAAACTAGTATATATTCTCAGTGGTCATGAATTTTGTACCAGAAGGAATTCACATCTTTCTTTGGCTGCTATGTTATGAATTAAATTTACCAACTAGGGATGTCTTAGTGAGTTTCTGGGTTTGGGGGGCGAGGGGGTTGGATGTGGTTGGTTGGTCAGTTTTTTTTAAACTTTCCAGATACATTTGATATATGAAATGGAATCCTTAAGCACAGTCTGGAAGCTCAGAGTCTTCATCCTCTGAAGTATTTTGTCTTTGACCGTTAGCAATCATTTATAAAATGGAAATTCAGAAGCAGAGTTATTCCACAGTGTTGATTGATGTGCTGCCATGTGGTTGAAGTCACATTAGTAGCAAAGATACTGGACTTACATGTTTTTGATATCTTTAGAAAAGCTAAATCACATCTCTGTGTAAAGGAACCCTTCTGTTTTTCATATCTTAAGTGTAGCTAAGGATGTAATTAAATATATATAAATATATGCAGTTATTTAAATAAATATAGATTGAAATATTTATTTTAAAATACCCTAGAACTTAAGTAATATGGACAAATTGGAAGCACATACAAACCAAAAGAGTTAAGACTTCTCTAGTTTTGTCAGTGTTGTCATACATCTTTTGAATAAAGTCTGTCAGTGATCTTGAAATCAACCTCCCCTGCCCCGCCACGTTATGTGCATCTCTTTTTCATTTGTTAAATGCAATCAAGCATAGTTTAACTTTACCCAGAAAGGCTGTGCACTTTCAGATCAGCATCTAAACCAAACCCTGGGCTGTTTTGTCTGGATTCAATGTTAATACTTCTTTGTGCAGGAAGTTGGACTAAAGACTTCCTAAGATCCTTTCAAGCTGAGTGGGTCTGTGAGTCAGTATTACGATGTCAGTGGTATTGCCCCTTGAGATAAAGGTTCCCAAGATTAAAATAAATAAATATTTTATTTTTTTTTTATATTTTATTTTGGAACAGTTCCCAAGAAAGGTCTACCCAAATGTCCAGTTTTGTAAAGTGCCAAACGCATCTATTCCTTAAACCATTCTCAATAGTTTTATTCATCCTTCTCTTTTATGTTTCGTTGCATTCTCAATTCTCTAAATGTTTCTATGCCTTTGTGTATATGAGAAATCTCATCCTCTGCCTCAAAAGATACATGAAATTCTCACTGCAGCAGTCAGATTTGGATGGAAGAAGTTCTAAAATATTTGTGCTTTGCAAAATGGTGAAAATAGATGAAGGGAAAACCTAAGCTCTGACTGACTGAAGCTTCACAGTTACTTCTTATTATGATTAAATAGTGAAACAGGCTGGCCAGATCTGGAAACCAATTATCTTAAAATATGAGAGCGGAAAAAAAAGACATCTGTTTCTTTATTTCCCCAGTTATTCTGCATAATTCTGTCTCTATCAGCAGCATGCATTGAATAATAATTAATTTTTGCTTAAAATAGAGAAGTTGAAAAAAGTTAGTGACTTAAAAAAGAAATGAAGACATCCCAGTAACAAATAACTGCTTTTTAATTCCAGTCCATGAGTTTCTGGTCAGAAGAATGTCATGCAGTAATGAAAAGTGTAATTGTAACATTTTGTGTTGTGCATTAACTCAAATTGCTCGACTTGAAGGGTGTTGACTTTTATTTTTGTTGTTTGCTTGCTTTCATAAGAAGAAAAAAAACATGTAGGTTGAAATCTTGAAATCCTGACACATTCCTGGAAAATATTCGTCAGATCAAAGTAAGGTTCAAGTATCAGTGTCGGCACAACCTGTAGCAATGGCAAATGGCTCTGAATATGACCAAACTTGTTTAAAAGCTGTCCCCTAGAGAATATTTGCTAGTCCCAAATGCTTGTACAAAAAATGATCTTGAAGTTGGAGGGTGTTCTGTGCCATGGGAGCTCCAAAGCTGCTTGTCACATTTCAGAGAACCAGTGAAAGCTCTTCAGAATTGAATTTCCTTCTACGATCTTTCGCTTTCGCTGTGCAGGGAATATCATTAACTTCATATTTAAGTAGCAACCTTTATCTAGCAGGCACCTAAAGTGCTTACCACTTCTGAACTTGATGAAAACGCCATTAAAGTCAGTGGAGCTTTTTCCATTGACTTTAAAATGGACTTTTGGATTGCCTCTTGTCTACATCTCACACAAATGTAATAAAGTCATCTCCGTAGTGCAACAGTCAGATGGACAATGAATAAGGCTCAGTGTGCCGCCAGGATTTGCAGCAGGATCTAGTAGAGGATAGATTTATCAATGATTTCAGAATGTCAGCTGTGCTGTAAGTCAGCCTTTAGGTCTGTAGGCTGTTTGTGCCTTTGTGAACATTAGTCATCTTGATTCCCGTAGTGTTCGTTCTCTTTAGGGACAGCCGCACAGAGACTTTTGACAGCTTGCTATCATCATTGCTATTTTCTGTAGCATTTTGAGTGCAATTCACTGAGCCCTGATGCACTGTCAGCTTGTGGTGGTTCTAATTGCTGTCTTCAGTGTCATTATCATAAGGATATTTTAAAACTACATTTTCCCTCAGTGGAAAGCTTCCAGCATGTGACCTTCAGCTGCTTCTTGTGGATGCTGAGATAAGAATTGATTTAAGTTCTTGTCACTGCCAACTTCTGTCCATGTTTTTTTTTTTTGTTGTTGTTCGTTTGTTTTTATTGTTGTTTTGGTTATTGTACAAACTTCTCTTCATTTTTGTGTTGACATGTATGTGAAAGTGCTATGTTTAACATGTTTGAGACCAAGAGGCTGCATAGGGGAATGAGAGCCACCCTATTCTTCTGCTTCTTCCTCATGGGGAGCTGGGATTGGATTGATATTACTCCTACTCACATCAGCTGTTCTGTCTTTGGGATTTATGATCAAGGAGTAATGAGAAGATGCACAGGGTCTTCGTGTTGCTCCCTGGTCTTCACCAACTTGTAGAGTGAGAGAATAAGCCACTGATGCTCTGTGCTAAGTGCATCTGAAGCTCCATTTTTTCCTGTTGTATTTCCTTGTCTCTGTACTGTCCCCTGGGGGTGCCTGCGTTTGAAACTGTGATCTAACAAATCCAGCTCAACTCCTTGAACTCCCATTCAAGTTCTGATGGAGAAATTGTTACTTTATGTAGTTCATTCCTGCAAAAATTTGCCTTTTTGTAAACTTAGCTTGGAGGGTTAGTAGGAAGTGGCTGTTAGTGACATAAGCCCTTACACACCTTGCTTGTTTACTTAGTTATACATTCTGATACTTTGCAGCTGCAATGTACCTACTAGCTCTGTTCTACACTGATGTCTTGCAGTCCTTGTGTTCTAAAAATGCATCTGGCTTTTTCAGTTTCCTTCAACCCTTTGAATTTCAGTCCTTAATAAGATGATGATCAAGTTGGCAGGAGTAACTTTGTGTCTCTCTTTCCAGCATATCATGCCAGTGCTGCTTTGTTTTTGCCTCAGGTGTCTTTTTGAGTCAGCAACACTAACAGTAACAGAAGTTTTGGTACAGTGGCATAAAGATCTTAAAGGACATGATGTTAAATGAGCTTTTAGCTCATCATAATAGTCTTGAGGTCAAGGGAAGATCTTAGTACTATTGTAACCTTTTTTTTTTTTTTTGAGGCTTCTTTCAGATAGTTTAATTTACTGTATAAACCTTTGCATTTTGTTGTGAGGTTTCTATTTGTCATGTAATGATGTCTGTGAATGTTGGTCAAAGCTGAAGAGCCTTTTCCTGAAAAACGCTGTGCTACCTTAACTTGGCACTGTATCAGGAAGAGTCAAGTTACCATAATGGTTGAAGAACTTACTTGAAGTAGTGTAAATATACTGTAGTTACACATAAATTAGCAAATTGAAGTGGTCCTTGCCATTTTAGTGGAGAACCTATGACTATTTCTCTGCTGATTTCTCTGTAACCTGATCTCATATTTTTCAAGCTTTTGTATGAATGTTAGAGAAATTAGATCAGTCTTCTTTTTGAGGTGCTGGTTCTTTTTTCCATATGCCTTAGTCTCAACCTATATATGATCCCATAATGCTTACTTGAGGTTCTGTATCATAGAATTACTCTGTATAGCAGCCACCCCAAGTGATGTGACCACATACATGAGTTGTACCTCTCAGGAGTCCTACAAAGATGTTTTCAAATTTGAATATATTATGTATTTATAGATTTTTAAAATTATACAGTAAAGTTGTTCTCTTTAGCAATATATCCACATTTAATTTTTTTTTAATATTAAAAAAAGCTCAGTTGGATGCTTGGGGAAAAACTTAAGGGTTTAGTGATGTGTTATTGGGCCTGATTATTTGGTTTGTTAAAAGATTAGAAGCATTTGGTCTGGATGCTTGGTGTGACTTTCACATAGGAAACTTAAAAAAAATTAAGCTAACACATGTAAAGTAAAAATACAGCAATTAAATTTGAAGTAAGGCATGTAACAAACTAGTCCTCCCCAAAAGGGCAGATTATCAAGTTGAGAAAGAAAACTTTTATATTAATAGTATTTCTCATCAGTGGAATTTCACTCAGACTCTCTGCTGTGGTATTCATTACAGCAGCCATCTGCTTCGCCAATGCCATAATTCCTTTTTTTCCAGTTTCTCAGATGAAATTAAAGTCATCATAGAGCGAACACTATTAAGAAACTAAAAAAAAAAAAAAATATGAGCTTGGTATTAAAGCTATTGTAGCTCATTACAATTTATATTCTATTTGTAGATTGTTCCAAAAATATGCTACCCACCTACTGTGCTGTCCAACATTAACTGGCTGGAAATTTCAGGAAAAGGCTGTCTGTTGGGATGGTTTAGCTTGTATTATTGTTCCAGTAATTTTTCAGCTTTACAGTCACATAGGATTTTAGAACTTGTTGTAAATGTGGCAAGCAAAAGAATGTGGATAAACAGAGAATCAGCCAGGGTCACCATGAGGTACTGATTGCTCTACCATTCTCTTCCCTATTACTAATATCCAATGATATGTCATTCTTAACTCTTTTTTTATAATATATATTAGTAGTCTTAGGTTTCCAGTTATTTGCACTTATTCTAGTAACTTGTTATTATGTTCCACTAGGGAGTGTTCCCAAATTCCTGCTGTGTTTTCTTGGTATGCTTCCATAATCAGAACCTTAGAATACTCAGCTATTGGAGTAATCTCACGCATACTTCTTTATCTTTTTCCATTTCTCTGGCTTTTCTTGCTTGCTTTTCCTTCCTCTACCTTGTTTAGTGTTCAGGAGACCAACTTTCTGTTACTTAATCACATTATCTCCCAGTTACAAGTACACACTCTCTCACGTTTTCCTCTTTTATCTTTTCCTAAGAGAGAAAGTCCATTCCCCAATATATTTCTTCATCTCAAAATCCTCACTTAATCAATGTTCTGTCTATTATTTTGCCTTTTCTCACAATTAGTAGTATCTACTTTCCTTATTACTTGTCTTATTTGATATTTTTTTAAATAAGTCAGTCATAAGGAATCTTAGGAAATGTGAGTTAAGTACGTCCCAGCGAAAAATGGGAATCTAGACCATGCAGTCACAGCAACTTCTGATTTGGCTACACTGTGACACTGGAGCACACTTAGTGATTAAATGTTCAAAGATACCTTATTCCAGAACTACTTTACTCATTTTTCTGATTGTATCTCAGTCTCAGAATGACTGGCATTAGATGTATCTTCTGATGAAGTGGGCAGATGGTCTTGCTCATGCTGAGTGCAGCTTGATGGGATGAACTAGAAGGATAGCCCATTTTAATTCCTACAGAGGGCTTGTCACTGTGATGCTTTATCAAAAAGCCTGAGACTACAAAAAGTTCCCATGCATATAAAAATGAGTTTAAATAATATGCAGAGTAAGAAATTAATACAGTAGATGATAAATGCTGACAGCTAGATTTGGTCACCATTTGTATTCTTTTTATATCTGATAAAGTACTCCAAATGTAAAATTATTGCCAGTAGTGGCTCGCATATCTATCAATCTATACATTTACTTACCTTAGATAATGGAAATAAAAGTCAATTTATGAGCTGTATCTCTTTCAGAAATGTTTGAGACTTTTTTCTTTTCTTTTTAACCTTGGGATCATATATATGGTAGTATATTAAATTAGCATAAAATGTTATGATTGTTGGAAGTGATATATGCTCATGTGTTCTCTTACAATACATCAAGAGTAACGAGTGATAATTGGTTCAGGACATTGATTAAAGAGCTATTGAATAAATTTGAGTTGTAGTTTACTATACAAATGGCATACAGAATTTCATCTCTGTTGTACTTGCTACTTTATTAGTCAAACTGAAAGTATAGCTGGAAATACATGCAGCACTTTATATATTCATTTAAACTCTGGAAAAAAATTCTTTGTTCAAAGAGGTTGTTTAAAGGGATTACTCTAACATCTCCAAAAGTTGTTGAAGGATGATTTTAGTGAAACTGGGTCTTTAGCTGTCATATCTGTAATTGTGGAAAATCATGAAGAGTACATACTAGTTACAGAAAGCCTATTAATACTATACCATACCGAACAGAATTTTGTACTATGAAGTAGGTGGATTGGGTGATACATAAGAAGATTTCCATATCTAATTGCATTAGATCCTTTTGATCTTCAAACTCTGATATATTTCTCCTTGATGATTTTCTGCTTTCAACTGCCTTGCATTCATTTCCAGTCCTACACAAAACACTAATACCAATCTCTCCACTGTTCATCTATAATCTATTACATTTCCTTTTGTCTTTGTTTGTTTTTTTTTCTTTTTTTTTTTTTTTCTTTAAAACATCTACTGTAAAATATTTATCACCCAGAACCATTCACCATCAATGTGAGTTAACAAAGAAGCATGTGATCAGACTTCTCTGATAGTCAAATAAATTCTCTGGAGCCCTAGTCTAGTGAATTCCAGGGAATTTCAGACAAATTTTTTCCAGTTCTTTTCAACATTCCTGTGTTAGCCAAGGAAAAGGGTTCAGTAACTTAAATGAGGCAAAAGTAATGAATATTAGTGTGATGTCTGTACTAAGGGTTTTTCCCTCCACCTTGGATTTTGGCAGTGGATGAAAAAGACTATATAAGGGTGAGCTGAATCCAGGAAGTAGACTCAAAATGCACAAAGATACCTAAGCAGATTAAATAAGCTTGAAATCAAAGCTGACTCAGTTACAAACTTCAGTGCAGACTGTGAAACATGGTAAGACAACACTGAAACTAGACCTTACGTTGAATAAGAAGAAACATTGATCTATGAGTGGAATTAGAAAAAAATCTCCTCTCATTCTAAATATTTAATCATTTATAGGGATTGCATTTACTGTAGAATCAGTGTTTTAAGAATATATGAAAGTGTGTTAATGTCATGGCTTTGGTGACCTGCTTTCATTCTCTATGAGAATTGTTCTCTTTCTCTGCTATACTACTTTCTTATGCTAGTTTATACCTAGTCTCTGCTTTGGAATAAAGTGAAAAAAAATCAGTTGTTGGGAAAAGGTAGTCATGCAGGGTTATGCACTTTGGCCACAACAACCCCAAGCAGCGCTACAGGCTGGGGACAGAGTGGCTGGAGAGCAGCCAGGCAGAAAGGGACCTGGGGGTACTGGTTGAGAGTAGGCTGAACGTGAGCCAGCAGTGTGGCCAGGAGAGCCAATGGCATCCTGGCTTGGATCAGGAATAGTGTGGCCAGCAGGACAAGGGAGGTTATTCTTCCCCTGTACTCAGCCCTGGTCAGGCCACACCTTGAGTACTGTGTCCAGTTCTGGGCTCCTCAATTCAAGAGAGATGTTGAGGTACTGGAATATGTCCAGAGAAGGGCAACAAAGCTGGTGAGGGGCCTGGAACACAAACCCTATGAGGAGAGGCTGAGGGAGCTGGGGGTGTTTAGCTTGGAGAAGAGGAGGCTCAGGGGAGACCTCATTGCTGTCTACAACTACCTGAAGGGAGGTTGTAGCCAGGTGGGGGTTGGTGTCTTCTCCCAGGCAACCAGCAGCAGAACGAGGGGACACAGTCTCAAGTTGTGTCAGGGGAGGTATAGGCTGGATATTAGGAGGAAGTTCTTCACAGAGAGTGATTGCCCATTGGAATGGGCTGCCCAGGGAGGTGGTGGAGTCACCATCCCTGGAGACGTTCAAGAGTAGACTGGATAAGGCACTTGGTGCCATGGTCTAAGTTGATTGGTTAGGGCTGGGTGATAGGTTGGACTGGATGATCTTGGAGGTCTCTTCCAACCTGGTTGATTCTATGATTCTATGAGTGCAGGATAGTGCATGTCATGGTCTTTATGTTTAGTGTGGATGCTGTCACCTTTCAGATACTGGAATTTTATTTAGGTGTTTTCCCCATTTTTTTATTAACCAGTTTTCCCACTGATACACAGTAATGAGGATTTTCAAGTGTCACAAAATGTTTTTTTGTTTGTTTTCATGAGCAAGAAGGTGATTTTATTTTTTTTTAATCTATGTCTTTTTTTTATTATTCATCCAAATATTATATGTAAACATAATCCTGTGCTCCACTTGTTCTTGCCACAAAATGATCTTTAATGCTGACAAGCAAAGGAGAATTAGTGATGATGAAAATTGGAAGAATGTTGTATGAAAGTGGAAGAGGGGCCATTAGAGCTGTGACAGTGTTGCAGTTTCAGGACCTGCAATTTTCAGCTTTCTTTTTCCTTAATTGAAAATTGAGAAAAAAAAGAAAATAAATATTTCTTGCTAAGGCATTTAAACTCCAAAGTGTTCCAGTTTTAAGGTAGCTCCAACCAGGTAATACATTTATAAAGGGATGCAGTCAAGGTGTTTTAGGTTTTGGTGATCTGGTAACAGCCATGAGTATGTATTTAAGGCATGGAGAAGCCTTATCAGGGGGGGTGAGGCAGTTAATGCAGTAGTTTTAGAGCACTGAGCAGTTAGCTCTCAGAGTGTGCAACTGAAATGAGAAACTCTTGCAGCTCTGCAGCCTTGTTGAGATGTACTACTAGAGACTGAAAGAGCATATGGGTTGAAAGAATACTCAAAATAGGCATTTCGTGGCTTTTGTGTTTCCTTTGACTACCAAACCAAGACTGCTTGTTTAGGAAGGGCCCAGTCCTGTCATGCACATACCAGGTAAGGATGCCATCAGTTGATAGAAGCACAGGAAAAAAAAAACCAGACAAACTCCAGAGAAACACGTCCTGCAGAGGAAGGACTTAATAATAAGTAATAGTGCTAAAAAATATTTGATAAACACCAAAATTAGAAGGAAAATAAAAAGGATGCAGTAAATTGTATTGTTTTGGTTTTAAAGCAGTCTAAACCAGCATAAGCTAATTGCACCCTTATGTCTGTGCTACTTACAAACATGTTTGTTCAACAGAATACACATGTTGCTATGGTGATCATTTTGGTTTTCAAATTATAAGTAAACTTAAAAAAAAATCCTTAACATATTTTGGTTTTTTTCTTTTTTTTTCCTGTTGTATCTAGTATCTCCAACCCACACACAGCTGGTGTAAAATAGCTGATAGTCTCATACTACACAGGATTCATATTCTAAGCTGGCAGTAGCGTGACTGCTGTCAGAGGTGATATCTGCATTGCTATGTATCTGTACACTTGTCTTCAAGCATGATGTAGACAAAACACCTTTCTCCACCCACACTGTTTTGCCATGTGCTAGGCACCACGTGCTCGTTCTGCACTGCACATATGTGCAATCAACAGAAGAGCACAACCAAGCCCCCTATGCTCCCCCCAAGGGGCTTCCCCCCTAGGCCCCCCTGGGAGAAGGCAGAGAGTCAAGAAGCAGAGAGGCTGTTAGATTTAGCTAGTCAAGGCCAGTGTGTTATCTTCAGCCAGAAAAGAAGAAACTGCAGACAGACAGAAGCCCAGCAAGCAAGCCAAGACTGCCCAGGACCTTCAGCAGAAACCACCCCTCAGACAGGTTTGGCCTCTCCTGAAGGAGGAAATACCCAAACAGTTTTGCCTAACAGATTCTTTTCTCTGATAACAGGAACTCTATCACCTTCCTCCTTTTGTAACAAATCTGACTGAGCAGGTCCAGCTCGATTCACTGAACCTCTACTATTGGGGCCTGAGCCCATCTTCCCTACATCCCTAATATCCCTTTAAGACCCCTGTGGCATAATTCACTTTTCCTTATGGCCCTGATGAAAAGGATGTTCTAGCCTGTCATCACACACAGCTAAGGAAAATGTGCAATTTTGTGAGTTTGTGGTGTTGCTGTGGAAAGGCTCCTATTGCCTGACTCATGTTTACACAGTAGGGTGGATGTTCAGGTTGATGTATTGCCTATGTTCCTCTCCAGGAGGGCAGAAACCCTGATAAGATCCAGAAGTGCTGTTCACCTGTAGCTATTACTGACATCATTTCTGCTTAGAGAGATACCACAGTGGCAAAGGATGAACTATAATGCTTTGCACTGTACCTGATATTTTCTCTTTACTTGTAGGTACTGGTGGTAAGGATTTTTTTCCAGTACTATCCAGACAACAGTTTGCAAGGACATACCTGACAAATGTTGCCCACAGAGGGGACCTTCTTTTCCAAACCAAATGTTACATTTTTATGAGTGCTGTCTTAAATTTGCATCTATGAACAGCATGCTTTTATAATCTGTGACAAAATATTGTGAGAAAGACACACTTTGACTGTTTATAAGAACTTCTTACGGATGTGTAACAATGACAGCATAGTCAACCATTTCCCTGTTTCAAGTTCATGCACTTTCACACAATTCTTTGTTTCTTGTCCGTCATGGCCATTTTGAGATGTGCAAGTGATTGTGTTTTAAGAAGGAAGAAATAGGAAGCTGTAACATAAATCCCTTATACAGATTCTGCTCTTAATGGATCATATCCAAAATCATCCTTAATTTGATGTCTGCCTGGAAAAAGCTTCAGTGCTTTCACCCTCTCTGAAGTCATAGCAACGATGTCAGCACTTACTTGTGTGTGGCACCATTTTTGACACTTCTATCTCCATGGCTGTGCCTGTAATTTCCGAGCTTGATTCAGAGCTCCTTGGGATGTGAAAGCTTTGTCTCACACAGAAGATCCTGCCAAGGAGTGGATCAACTGGAAAAGGAGTTCATATGTCTTACTTAGTCATAACTTGGACACCTGCCTCTCTTCTGCTGCGGAATGCCAGAACTGTGCAGAGAGCAGCTGCTGGCTGGATCTTTTATCTCTATGAAATACCACCTTTATCAGGGCTCCTGCAAACCCTGGGAGTGCAGCCTGAAGCCAAAGGAATTATGCTCATAGCTAAGACTAGGTGCTGAGGAAAATGGGGTTAAGTGCAGAGACAGATACTGCTCTTGAAATGCAGGAAGGCTCAAGAGGAGGTAGATAGAAAAGGAGAAGAAAAAGTAGAAAACTATTGGAGTTGGACTTCTGTAACTCCAGTTTAGGCTGTAACTTCACTACATGGAGATCAACAGTGATTGAGGTCAGCACAAACCCAGAACAAGAAGAGACCTGCCAGCTTTGACAAAAATTATGTGTATGTTTTGTTTGGGCATGATAGGGTTGTATAGGCAAGAATTTATATTCAGATATCTTGAAATTTAGCCATATTACAGGGTTTGCTTTAAGCTGTAATACTGAGAGGAAGATACCTTAAGGAAAGAAAGGGTATTCTGGAAAAAACTTAACTGATTCATTGGTTAAAGGAAAATAAAAAAAAGAAGTTAAATGCATTTATATAATGAATGTATTTGAGATGCAAACAAAATATTTTGCCCAAAAAGACATAAACCATCTCTGTTTTTCCTGCATCTTACCCTAATTAAACTTCTCAGGAAGGCTAATTTTGGAAAAACATGTATTTTGTGTTGTGCTCTAAAAAAACCCCACAAAGCAAATGACAACAGCAATAACAAGAAAAAAAAAACACAAAAAAGAAAAGAAAACCAGCAAACAAAATCCAACAGCATAACAAATAGATGACTGGAAATAGAAACCTTGTAGAAATTACGTGGTGAGAATTAATAAACTCTCAGCCTTTTAATCTCCATTAATGTCTGCAAGTCAAAGAGAAAGTGTAAGAGGCTGATTGCTGCTCAGGATAGTAGAAGAGCCATTATGATAGGCAATTGTTAGAGATTCTGATTCAGGCTTCAATAGGATTGAATCAGCACAAATGCAAGGGCAGTTCAAGGATTTGATGATGTTGGGCAGGGCATTGAAGAGGCCTTTGTGTTTTTGCCAGAATGGAATTGTTAAGTTTATATGCTAATAATAGTTGTTTTCTCTATAGCGTTTTCCACTTCTAGACATTTCAGATGTTTGGATTTTTTTCCCCACTAACTGTTATGATTTTGATGTTGGTCAGACAGTTGTGGTTTCTGAAACCACTCTCAGCAGTTGTATCACACTTTCAAATCCAATGGAAAGAAGAATAGTCAGTAGCAGATCATCTGCAGCTGCTGAGCTTTACAGAAATGAAATTAGTGTGGAGGAACTTTCCTATTACCTCTATCAGCAGAGCTGCCCGAGGGACCTGCAGACATCACCAGCTTGCAGGTCAGATCTCTGTGTCTTCTACTTTTTGAAGGCTGTTGCCCTTCATCTTGCCTTCTCTCCTATTCCCCTCATTCTAAGAAATTCTGGTGGGAAAACTATACAATATGTTGGCAGTAAAGATTTTAATTAAATGTCATATTTCTCTGATCCATTTGTCGTCGTTCAGTCCAAGTTATAAGTAACATTTTAATTTGGGAGCCTGAAACTTTTATAAACAACACATGAAATCTTTTATAGGTCAGAGAATAAGAATGAAAAAAAGTTTTCTCATGGATTTGGTATTGCTTAACATTACTATGATAGTATGTATTTTTCTTTTACTGTTTTGAGGGGGTTTATTTTAGTTGATAGTTCTGATTTTGGTGCATGTTTAGTGAAACACATTTTTCCTAGGTTTTATTTTTAAAATATATTAAAAAATCAGGAGCATATTGTAATTATAAAAGCTGTCCCTTTCTTCTTTCAAAGCACTCTCCCTCCCTCTAAACTCTGAATTAATGCAGTGGCTGAATTTCAAACAGAAATATTGTCCCACTCCATCCTGGCCAGCCACTGCCTTCAGACACTCCAGAAAATATTGGAGTGGCTTTCAAGTTTCAGTACTTAAAACATTGGACTGTAATCACTTCTGATTAACTTGAAACTTAAATCCTTTATTTTTTTTTTTTTCACTTTTTGAAGCTAAGATTTTAGAATAATTTCTGATGCACAGTTCTGTGCAAGCCAGGCAGACCTGTTGAGAAAAAAAGACTCATTAGGAAATGTGATTTGACAATGTACTGCTTGCTGAAACCTCAACTATTTATGATAAACATGCTTTTGGTACTGGAAAATAAGTTTGACACATGTTTTAGTGATTTTTCTTTCATCCAACCCATTTATGTCTGTCTGTGCCATGATATATATAAGTGAAATGGACTTAATGGCACACATGATCTGCATTTAATCTGAACCCACAGCAGCAATATGCCTGCAACAGCATGTGTTTACTCTGAGTCATACAGCAGACAGAACAGAATGACAGAGACTGCATATGGGGTGTTCTCCTTCATGTTACATTTAAACCAGCAGCATTATTGCATTCTCCTGGGGGGTTGTTATTCTCAGATCTCCCTATTCTGTTTTTGTTTCACAGTAACACTATGGGTTTGTTTGGTACTTAATATAACTGGCAGAATTTCAAGTGTCGTGCAGGAGGCTTTATCAGACAAGCTATCAGCTGTGAAGTTGAAGGTTCTGCATGCACATGTGCACAAATAAATAGAGGCTAAAAGAAGATGCCTGAATAAAGGGATAGGTACAATGTGTTTCAGCTGTTTATGTGCAAATACAACCCATACTTGATAACCAGGATTTCAAGTTGACAAAGTCTTTATTTCTTTCACCACTGTTCCATATTATGATCATCAACCTCAAAGCAGCAATGAAGGAAAGCTTCTTACATTTATCTTCTGAGCCAACTCATGGATACTTAAAACCTGTTTATACATAATAGCTGTTCTTGTGCACAGTATTTGCAGATGTGATGGATGCCTTATTGCATGAAACACTATTCTGTATTGCTCAGTTCTTGCTTATAGACTATATTTGAAGAGGGTAGACTGAGTGTAGACTACAAGGCTGAGGAAAGTTTCATGTGCAACATTCTGTATTATTATACCACGTAACTAGTATATGATTTTTGTTTTAAGTTTGTAGCTTCTCTCAAAGCTCTCAGTTGGAGGAAACCAGTGTATACTGGGAAATAAGTTTGAAGATGGTACAAAGAGAATCAGTTTTGCATTTCTATGAGCTAGTTGTTAGTTGTCTGTATTGCTTTAATAGTCATCTAATCAGGTTTTTTTCAGCATCAAAAGTTGCTATTCATCTCTCATTTCCTTTTTAAATTAGTGCCTGTGTAACGTGCTCTGGGTAGTGGACTCTGGCTTCCAGGCTAAAATATGATATACATATCCTTGACTTGAGCAGAAATTAGTTTTCTCAGTACCTCATCCAGTTCTACACTGTGATGATGTCCTTGAAATCTGGGATTGTTTCACTGCTTGATTTCTTAGCTTTTAAGCTCTTAATAAATAATATGATTAAGAGCTGTCTCCTTATTCCATTGTCTTCATTGGCTTGAATCAGTGGTGATGGATCAGACTTTTCATATGCAATGTATAAGATGGAAATAAAGACTTTAAAACTGTTATTTCTCCTCGGTTAATGGGGATCATTCTGACTATTTGGTTTTTTTTAATTGAGGAGAAGCTTGTTAGCCAAGTGAGACTTTGAAGAATGTCAGGTAGGAATAGCTGCCAAACCTGCTAATGTATCAGGCTTGAATATCTATGTAATACTTCAATCTGCTATGAAAACAGTTTGGAGCCAGGTTGATGGTTATAAATTTCTATATCAGGTGAAAGCAATTCATTTGAATTGGCAATGGCACTGTTTATAATTTGTTCTCTCCCAGTGGGGTAGTAAATTTTAGAGAGCTGTTGGATTCCTAAGTTCCAGCCATCCTGCTGGAATTCCAACAGTCTTCTGCTGTGTGGCAGTCCTGGTGAGAGCAGAAGCTGCTGGTGTTGCCATCTAGAGGATTTGCAAATCCATGTTATCTGTACATTGTAGACATGTGTCATACAGCAATGAGTTCCTATAAGAGCTGAACATAGAAGAGGTTATGTACTCAAATAACTTGTGTAGTCATAGGGAAAAAATTCTGTTAAATGCTTTTTATCAGAACTTCGTCCACAGGGCAGTTGTTGCTTTCCTTTCAAGGGTAGTGGAATGTTATTACAGGGAAAAGAATCTTAAATGAAATCTTAATTTGAAAACCTTCAGCTTACCAACCAGTAATAAGTGCAGGGCATCAGAGTTAAAATTTTAGATCTATTTTGCCAGAGCTGTAAACTCCAAAAGGGTACTACATACAGTTCTTTTAAGTTAACTGTGCAACAGAAACCACATAGGGTGCTCATCATGAAAGAACTTTCAAAGACCGCAAGATTTTATCATGAAATTTTTGTATTACTGTGATTCATCAGGTTCCTAAAGGGATCTGTCCTGTCTCCCAAAAGCAGATGCTGACAAAATGGAATAAATAAATGTGATTAATCAAGATGTCAAGATGCTACTGTTCATTTTGATTAACAGTGGTCTTTGTCATAAATAATTTTTATGATAATTTTTTATGATAATTTTCTTTAAAATTACATTGCTTGTAGCTGAATAAAATCCAGATATCTAAAATGACTAAAGTGTAAATGATTATAAAGCTTACCAGACTGAACTTCACCTGTGTTTTTGTTAAATGCACATAAGCAGTTCAGATAAGTTGGTCTTGGTAAAGGCTTACTGTTAAGTATACTGAATCCAGGTGAGATCCTTACTAAAGAGCTGCTCTGAAGAAAAGGGTGCAGGTATCTTGCATCTTCCACCTTCTGAGAAGTCTGAAAGCTTGATCTCCCTTTCTTTTAGTGCAGTTCTTCAGACTGTCAGTTCCATGTGATTTAAAGGTTTTCATGATGGAAAAATGTTTTCTAGATGATAAGGCTTAACTTTTAAAAAGGCAAAAGAAAAATCTGTTTTGTTTTGTCCCTAAAAAATGTGCAAGGAAACAAATGACACTCATCAATGGAAATGAGCAGGACACAAAAGCAAGACATTTCAATAAAGATGTGGAACTGACAGTAATCCACGATTTGAGATGTATAAGATAGGAGAGTTGTTTATCTGGTGCCTCACTATTCTCCAGGGGTGATTAAGTGCAGAAGCTTAATTTAGAAGGGTAGGCTAGTAAAGGTAGATTTATGATACTGATGTAAAAAAAAAAAAATAAATTGTAATTATGAATGCCCAAAGAGATCATTCCACTTTGTCCAGCTTTACTAGAGGAAATTAAGAACGTTGATTACTAAGTGTTTTTTGTAAGATTAGCAGAATGACAGTGCAAACTGCTTGAGGTTTTTTGTGGGGGGGTTGTTTGGTTGATTTTTGTCTTTGTGTTGGTTGGGGTTTTTTTTGTGGGTTTTGTTTGTTTATTGGTTTTTGGTTCCTTGTTTTTGTGTGGGGTTTTTTGTATCTTTGTTTGGTTTTGTTTTGTTTTTGTACTTTTTGTTTACTATAACGTTAAACAACATGCTCTAACTCCTAAAGGAATTTAGAGCGATTTCAGGTTTCATGCAATTTTCAAATTCAAGCAGATTTCAAATACCTAAAGAACTTTATAGAACAGGAATTGTCTGGGGTTTAAGAATTTTGTCCTACACTAGCTATTTTGCAACATTTTAGCTGTAAATGCCTTCTTATATAATTAAAACTGAATATGAATCTGGTTACCTGGGCTATTCTGTAAATTCCTCAGCAGAGGCTGGTTATCTTTTTCATGCAGTGACTTAGTAATTCTCTGTAACTCCATCAAAACTCAAACCAGTATACCTGAGAAACATGTATAGTTCTTCTTTTCTTGGTAATGGCCTGTAATCATATGGCAGTGGTCTCTTTTCCTGCCATCAATTTTTCAATATTCCTTTGATACTGTGCTCTGATGGTTGTTTCTTTCCTTCCCTCCCTTTTCTTTTTTTCTGATGTAGTGCTGTTGAAAACAATTGTAATTTTCAACAAATGTTTTATAGTCATTTTACCTATTTTATTTTTCCTGCAGAAATTCGAAAGCTTATCAAAGTGATCAACATCTCAGGTTTTAACAGGTTTTTTTGGACTTTTGGAGGGCAAACTTCAGGTTGTTCAGGCAACTTATTCAGAAAGTTCCCTGGGTAACAGCCCTTAAGAACAAAGGGGTCCAGGATGGTTGGACCTACTTCAAACAGGAGCTCCTAAAGGCACAGAACTGGCAGTTCCCACATGCCGTAAGACGAGCCGGCGGGGAAGACGACCGGCCTGGATGAGCAAGCAGCTCCTGAAGGATTTAAGGGAAAAAAAAGAGGATTTATCACCTTTGGAAAGGGGGGGAGGCAACTAGTGATATGTTTAAGGATGTTGTTAGATCATGTAGAAGAAAAATTAGAGAGGCAAAAGCACAGTTAGAAATTAAACTGGCCGCTTCTGTGAAAGACAACAAAAAGCATTTTTATAAATATATTAATGCTAAAAAGAGGGGCAAGAGGAGCCTCCACTCTTTATTGGACGTGGAGGGTAACATTGTGACTAAGGAGGAGGAGAAGGCTGAGATTCTAAATACCTTCTTTGCCTCCATTTTCAACAGTAAGGCAGGAGGACTTCAGGATAACTGGCCTCCTGAGCTGGTTGATGGGGTCAAGGAGCAGTGCTGTACTCCTGAAATCCATGTGGAATTAGTTCGAGACTTGTTGAGTCACTTGGATATTCACAAGTCCATGGGACCTGATGGGATTCATCCTAGGGTGCTGAAAGAGCTGGCAGATGAGCTGGCCAAGCCTCTCTCCATCATTTTCCACCAGTCCTGGCTCACTGGAGAGGTCCCAGAAGACTGGAAACTGGCCAATGTGACACCCATCCACAAGAAGGGATGGACAGAAGAACCTGGGAACTACAGGCCTGTCAGCCTGACCTCAGTGCCAGGGAAAATCATGGAGCAGATTGTCTTGGGGGCAATCACTGCGCACCTGAAGGATGGCCAAGGAATCAGGCCCAGCCAACATGGATTTAGGAAGGGCAGGTCCTGCCTCACCAACCTGATCTCCTTCTATGATCAGATGACCCGCCTGGTGGACGTAGGAAAGGCTGTGGATGTAGTCTACCTGGACTTCAGCAAGGTCTTTGACACTGTCCCCCACAGCAAACTCCTGGCCAAGCTGTCAGCCTGTGGCTTGGACAGCAGCACTCTGCACTGGGTTAGGAACTGGCTGGAGGGCCGAGCCCAGAGAGTGGTGGTGAATGGTGCCACATCCAGCTGGCAGCCTGTCACTAGTGGTGTCCCCCAGGGATCAGTGCTGGGCCCCATCCTGTTCAATATCTTTATTGATGATCTGGATGAGGGGATTGAGTCCATCATCAGTAAATTTGCAGATGACACCAAGCTGGGAGCAGGTGTTGATCTGTTAGAAGGTAGAAGGGCTCTGCAGAGGGACCTTGACAGGCTGGACAGATGGGCAGAGTCCAACAGGATGGCATTCAACAAATCCAAGTGCCGGTGCTGCACTTCGGCCACAACAACCCCATGCAGAGCTACAGGCTGGGGTCAGAGTGGCTGGAGAGCAGCCAGGCAGAAAGGGACCTGGGGGTACTGGTTGACAGCCACCTGAACATGAGCCAGCAGTGTGCCCAGGTGGCCAAGAGAGCCAATGGCATCCTGGCCTGCATCAGGAATAGTGTGGCCAGCAGGAGCAGGGAGGTCATTGTACCCCTGTACACAGCACTGGTTAGGCCACACCTTGAGTACTGTGTCCAGTTCTGGGCCCCTCAGTTTAGGAAAGATGTTGAATTGCTGGAGCGTGTCCAGAGAAGAGCAACGAGGCTGGGGAGAGGCCTTGAGCACAAGCCCTATGAGGAGAGGCTGAGGGAGCTGGGACTGTTTAGCCTGGAGAAGAGGAGGCTCAGGGGAGACCTCATTGCTGTCTACAACTACCTGAAGGGAGGTTGTAGCCAGGAGGGGGTTGGTCTCTTCTCCCAGGCAACCAGCAGCAGAACAAGAGGACACAGTCTCAAGCTGCGCCAGGGGAGGTTTAGGCTGGAGGTGAGGAGAAAGTTCTTTACAGAGAGAGTGGTTGGCCATTAGAATGTGCTGCCAGGGAGGTGGTGGAGTCACCATCCCTGGAGGTGTTCAAGAGGGGATTGGACGTGGCACTTGGTGCCATGGTTTAGATAGGCATGAGGTGTAGGGTGACAGGTTGGACTCGATGATCCTTGAGGTCTCTTCCAACCTTCTTGATTCTTGATTCTTGATTCTTGAAACATGATTTGTTAAAATAATCATGCTCCTTGCAGTTCACCATCAGTTATTCCTCCTTCTCTCCCATCTTTTATAAAAACTTTATCATTTCTTACCCAGCTTCTGTGCAATAGAACTGGGAGAAGTAAAAGTGTCAAGGTTAAAAACATTCCTCAAGTTTTCCTCTAGTTGTCTTCTCGTTTTTATCAAGGGTTCCAAATTAATGTGTGACGGAGAAATCTTTCCATAATGATCTCAGGAAAAAGACCACATAGTATGAGAGTTTAAAACAAAATTTGAAAACAGTTAGTCTACTTTTACCAGTACAGGTATCCTGAACTGGCCCTATATTTAACTTTCTTTGTATTTATAATAATCCTCAAGAATTTGCAGAAGTCATATAATTCCTGTTGTCTGTGCTTGGATATCCTATCCAACCTCTCACCTTTTCTGACTGTTTTGAGGATGCACCTCAGTTTTTGTATGGCATTAGCAAACTACCATTACTAAGTGTAATGGTTCACAAACACTATCATCAGACATAATGAGAGGCCATTAGATAGCTACAGGCTATACATTCAATGCACTTGCCAGTTCAACCTTTTGTGTTCTTTCCTCTTTCATCTCTTTTCAAGCACTGGTTTATATTGATTGTCCTCAGCTGGTGCCAAATCAATTTTCCTGTTTCTTTGTATGTAATATCTATTAATATTTTACTTTAGCAACTTACGTGTGTTTTGTTCACCTGAAACCATGATCAACATATTTGAATTCTACTTGTGTACTTCTTAGAAGCCCATCTGTGCTGAAGGCAGATGTTATTTAGTGATGCAGAATTGATTCAGCATAAGACAATGGAAATGGGGGTTTATTTAACCACCCTATTTAAAATTATATCTCTGGCATAAATGACAACATGGGCAAGTTATAGAGCATCATGTTAGCCCAGAGTGGGCAGAAGGGTTTAATTTTTCCATTGCTTCTTTAGATAATTAAAGCTTTCCCTGGCTTAACATCACTCAGTCTTAGAAACCTTCAGATCTGCCTTGCCTTTTCAGTCCAGAATGTCAAAAAAGACAAAAATCTCCCTGTTTATATATTTCTTTAAAAAAACCCAAACCCAACAACCTTGACTGTATCCTGAGAAATCAGGAAACTGGTTTGGTTTTGGTTTGATTTGGTTTGGTTTGGTTCGATTTTCCTCTAGATGATGGGAGACTGTTAAGTGGCCGTTTGCAGTTTTCTTAAACCCTGTCAGTGCTGGTGTTAATTGAGTTAGGAATTATGCCCCTTGGTAGGCTCTGTGACCTGTGTGACCTGCTTGATTGATGTGAATAAGTCAAGTCATTAACAATAAATGCGTCCATAAGTTAATGCTAAAGTTGCAATAATTTGCAAAGTTCTATTAAGATAGAAGATACTTTGCAAAGTACTTACTAAGTCCCAAGAGCTAGGACCTTTGGGTTAAAATTTCAGACACAATGAGGACATATCATAAAACAAATTATTTTCTCCTACAGTACTAATTACACCTTGGTTATGTATGTAATTTGGTATAATAAGACCATGTACGTTGGTTTTCTTGAATGCAAGTTAGAATGCCCCTGGATTAATTGACTTCCAGAGATACTCAAAGTGAATTGAAGATAAAACTCTGTGAGTTTTAGTAGCAATTTTGTACAAGTTCTGTTCTCATTATTCTTTATGAACTATATATACTTAGGCTTTCTACCTGACCTTTTTTTCAATATTTCTATATGCTTATGTGGTTTTAATGTCTTCTGATTTAAATGTTTCAAATAATCTGTTTCATCATCACCTGTTATGGGAAAAGAATATGTGCTTCATTGAATTTGAAGCCAGGTTTAAATTCTTTAAAGAGACTGCAGCCTATAACCATCATGTGCAAAGACAGAATTTCTAATCTGTAGCAGGTAATAACTTTGAAGTTGACATTTCTTTTCTCTAGCAATGATTGCAACTTCAGGTTCTGCATAAATGGCATATTACATAAAGTGAAAGTTTAATTATAAGGGGAAACTTAATTGAATATTCCTGTTTGATTAATAATAAAGAAATGGGGACATCACATTTGGTTTTAGACAAGCCATGTACAGGATGTCGAAATACTGCTGTCAGTGAATTAAATGTGATGCAGTGCTAAGATGTACTTTCTCTCACTGTGTTTTTCATGACTGAGCATGGGCTGTGACCTTGCTGCTTTGATTTCTGCTTTCTGTGGTATTAAGAGCGTAGTCCAAGGCTGACAACATATAGGTCACAAGGCTTTTACTAGGAACCCTCTCAGTTGGTTGTCAGTGTGCTATCTTTGGCTTAGTGAATGTAGCCTAAAGGAACAATACAACAGCTCTATTTAATAAAGTGAAAACAGACAAAATGGTGAAGAGGCTGAATATAGGCTTTTCCTCAAACTACCTGAAGAATAAAAGACCCAGCATTTTCAAAATGAGTGCACCCAACTCACATCTTACATAAAATAACGTGAATCCAAAATAACCACAGAAGACTCAGTAAAATCACCCCATGAGGAAGTGCCAACAAGACACAAGTTGATTACATTGTGATTTGTTGTTCATGTTGTTTAATATATCAGTTTTTCAGCTTTTTTAAAAATTGAAGGTGCTTGAAGCCTTTTCTTTTCCTGTGATGGATTACTGAAAAATGTCCATGTACTTTCAGACACAGTGACATCTCCACTGCCTTCTTGCTGGGCTTTCAAACTGTCAGCTTCAGAGGAAGCTTCATCTGCTGCCAAAGACACATGCTTTCCTTGGGCAGACCATTTAAGGCACCTAGTTCCCAAATGATTATCATACCAGCTCTACCAGGCAAACAGCTCTTCCTGAACATATTTTTTTACCAGCAAAAGTACTTTATTTAGTATTTTGGTGTACAGAAATTACAATACAAAATGGGCACCGAGTGAGAAACATGCCGAGTAGTTACTTCACTGAGCAAGCAACTTACACCTCCTCCTCTTAGCAAAACCCCTTGTCAAACTTGGACCTTGAAAGTACTCTCTCAGGCTTTGTGCTATGTAAGACATGGATCTCCAAAAAGTGGTGTGTTTTATGTTACTATGGGGTATTATTTCAATAATTAAGATAAAATAGTCCTGAGTAACCACAACCACTTTTAAATGCTTCAGTTTTCCTTAGATTCGTCTGTCAAAAAAATGGTCTAACTTGGCAATAGCATCTCACATAGTTAGATATGGTGTGATGGGATCTTATGCCCAATGCAGTCCTATGGGATTTTTTTTTTTTTTGTAGATTGATTGAGTTTTTGTTTGGTTTTGTTTTCTTTTTGACTTACCCTTATTAGGAACAAAAAAAAGAGTGGACTCCACCTTCTGATGCTAAACCCTCTAAGAGCCACATAAGAAAATTTGGTTTGATTTTCAGGCTATTATTCAGCACCACAGGCTGGTGCTTGTAACTAGCTTTCCCACAAAGTTTAAGTATTTCTGGAAATAACCATATTTAGTTGAGCATTAGCACTGCCTGGCATTTTGATAAATTAAACTGTCCTCTTGATGATATTTTTGAATGTGCACCATAGGAAACTTGTACTTGCTAGCATATCTGCATTATGTCTAACCTATACCTTTTTGCTGGAAAAATTGAAATAGAAGCCTCATAATTCATCCAAAATGTATGCCAGGACTCCTATTCTTAAAGCTTAATGGTGCTGCATGTGAAGGAGGAGAAACTTCTGAATTTTTCAGTAGGGGATTGGTCATATATTGCTGCAGATAGATGGTTTTAAATTAGTGTTCTGTACATTTAGGATAGAGTGTATTTTTACTCATACATAAATTGCCCCTGAACACAATTCAAAAACCTGATCTTAGACTTAGCAATGAACATTTCAGAAAAGTAAATTAGTATCTTCACAGGGAACTGTAACTATGGCTTTGACAGTGTTTCTGTGAAAACTTTTTTTTTTTTTTTAAGGATTTTGTTTAAAAACTCTTTCATAGTAAGTCATAGCACAGCCTGCAGCTTGGCAGGCAACATCTGCACCCAAGGTCTGTCTTGCACTTAGTGCTCTGAATAGACTTGACTTCTCTCCTGTGAAAGGTCACACATGTTGTTAGGAGATGCTGGATTTTCTTTTTAAGTAGAAACCATCATGCCTAGAATGCCTTTAACAGAGACCTCTTCTTGCTGTCAGTATCTATCAATGGATTCTAAGTCATGCCCCTCCTGTAGGGCTGGTGATGGCAGAGCTGAGGGAGAACTTGCAGCCTCCAGCCTCGACACCTGTGGCTTCAGGAGCCTCTGTAAGTTGTTTTTGTGAGAGTGACCCTAGGCCAGACTCTGCTTGCTACAAGGAGTGAGTGCTGCCTGTCAGGCTCTATCTCATGTTTCTGTTTCCAGCAAGCACCTTGTCTTCTGTTAGAAACTTCTCATGCCCAAGTAGCTGAGAAAGCCAACAGCATCCTGGCCTGTATCAGAAGCAGTGTGATCAGCAGGAGTAGGGAAGTGATTGCCCCCCTGTATCCAGCAGTGGTGAGGTCTCATTGAATACTGTGTTCAGGGTTTTTTGTCAAGAAAGACATTGTGGTGCTGGAGTGAATCCAAAGAAGGGCAACAAAGGTGGTTGTAAAGGTCTAGAACACCAGTGTTATGCGGGCAGCAAAAGGAACTGGGATTGTTCAGCCTGGAGAAAGGAAGGCTCAGGGGAAACCTTATCACTGTCTGCAACTACCTGAAAGGAGGTTGTAGTGAGGTGGGTGTTGGTCTGTTCTCTTAAGTAATAAGTAATAGAATGAGAGAAAATGGCCTCAAGTTGCAGCAGTGGAGGTGTAGATTACACATTAGGAAAAATGTCTTCACCAAAAGTGGTATCAAGCATTGGAATCAGGCTGCTGAGGGAAATGGAGTCACCACCCCTGGAGGTATTTAAAGGATTTGTAAATATGGAATTTAGGGATGTGGTTTAATGGTGGACTTGGCAATGCTAGGTTAGTATTTGGATGTGATCTCAAAGGTCTTTTCCAGCATAAATAGTTATGTCATTTCTTTGCTTTCTTATAGTCAGCTACAGACTGCGTGTCTGAAATGATCTACTTACTACTGTTTCAGCATTTAAAATACAAATTGTTGCTGTATCCCTTGGCACAGGAAAGATATATAATTTGGTCTAAATGTTCTCCTCAGATAGTGCATATGTATTAAAAGGGTATTAGCTGATACTGTAAATTGCAAAAATAAATTTAATTCAGATTTCAAAGCCAATTATTAGCCCAAGAGAGCTATATAAGTTTGTGACAAAATTTGAATATATTAAGTAGAAGCTATTTGACCATACTGACTTTCTGCTTTTAAACTGACTTTTCATCTCTTCTTCAGTTCATGATCTTTACTTCCTAGTCAGTAACTAACTTGTAGTTCCAAAAAACTCATCTGAAACTAAAAACTAAAGTTAAATAATTGAGATTACTGGAAGTATTGACAAACTTGTAGTGTGAGTACCCTAATGTCTCATAATTTTCTTGTACTGTGAGCAAAATAAAAAGCGGGGAAATAATAATTAGAAATCTAAGAAAAAACATTAATCCTCTCTTCTTTAATCTGCAATCAGGTAATCAAATTTTAGTAAGCCAAGAGCATTTGTCAGGATAATAAAAGGTACAGATTAAAAATTCTGTTGATTGCAGGATTTGTAAAAAGAGAAATCCAATCAAGGATTGTGAATAATCAACTAACCCACATGTTACTTTGCTTCATTTTACAATTGCTAAACCTGCTTCTGTTGCTGGGATTTGGTCATGCTGAAAGCCCTAAATAAAGTGTAAAGGTTGTATAGAGCTATCCTTCATCTTTAGTAGAGTGTTTGCATTGGTGTCACCTTACAAGCAGGGAGAGTCACATCTCTTTCCTGCCAGGAAATCCCATTTGGAGTGAAGGTCTGGGGAACAGAAATTTTTCATGGTTACCCACACTACTGTATGCTGGATAATTTTCTCACAGTTTCTACGTTGGCCAAAAATTGTGTGGGATCATCTTAATGGTGAGATGCAAAATTTAAGGTATCAGAACACTTCCTTTGCTTTCCTGTGAAACTGTGGCATGGTTACTGGGAGCAAAACAGATTACCTGAGTCTGAAATGTGTTACCCACAGGCTTATTCAGATGGGAAGCTGAATAAGCTCATAAATTTCTAGACATTGTCTTTCATTCTCAGCAGGATTATGTTTCAATGCAGAAACCTACCTCCTCTAGAAACTTCTAAAGAATGGAGAAGAGAAAGAAGTAGCTAGGAGGAAGGGGGGGGAAAAGAGACAGAAAAAATTTAAAAAAAAAGAAAATGTGCAGCAAGCAGCATCTTTCTGTGGGCAGTGATTAAGAAAAAAGACAAAACTGGAAGAAATTAAAGAAGAAAGGAAGGAACCTAAATGTGAGAAGCCAAGATAAGTACAAAAATAAAATGATGAAAGGCTAGGGCATAAAATAAAAAAGGATATGGTGCAGAAAAAAATCAGAGCCTCCAAAAAGTGTAATCAATGAACTTAAGTTCATGTAATTTAGAGAGCCTAAAATAAGGCAATCAGACTGCACCACCTTGGAATTATCATCATGACATATTTTGTTCTAACCACAATACTAATGTGACTGGATAAGTGATAGAGAAGACTGACTTCAATGTCTCTTCTCGTGGTTTCCTTAAGACTTTGAAACAGAGATTTCAAGAAAACAGGATGACTGTAGCTACATTAGCATTTGATGCATCTAATCCTCAGTGAGCTTGGCATTTCAGGCAAGATGCAGGTCCCACTCAGTCCCTCCACATCTGGTCATGGGATGGTGCTGTGGGTCCTGTTCAGGAGCCTTCATCCACAACAGCCCGTGCAGAGCCTGGGTTGACCAGTTGATAGGTGAATGCAGAATTGCATCACCACAGTGTCTGGAAGAGTCTCTCAGGAAAAGAAAGTGTAAATAAGATTTTTTTTTTTTAATATTTTAAATTTAATTTTCTGTTTATTGATGTAACTCTTTTCATTCTGTCCAGGAAAGGCTTCATGCTAATGTAAGTTGAGTTAGCAGGGAGGCAAAGGAAAATGCAGAGCTGTTTTGAGAGTGAACATACTCCATCCTGTTCTGGAGTCAGAGGGTTAGGGCATGGAGAAGTACCTTTTCTTCTGCTTCTGTGAGCTTTGGTTCAAGGAGTGAAGAAATTTTTTCACCCCTCCATCACATATCATTACATGTCAGACATCTCAATAAAGCAGTTCTTTCTTTTCCTCCCTTTCCCTTTCCCTTTCCCTTTCCCTTTCCCTTTCCCTTTCCCTTTCCCTTTCCCTTTCCCTTTCCCTTTCCCTTTCCCTTTCCCTTTCCCTTTCCCTTTCCCTTTCCCTTTCCCTTTCCCTTTCCCTTTCCCTTTCCCTTCCCTCCCTTCTCTCCTCTTTCTCTCTTTCTCTCCAGAGAGTGAAATGTGAAATTTTAAAGACATTCACAAATACATTTTTTTTTCCACTCATAATGGCATTTGTTACCAAAAAGTATGTTAATAATTTACTAAAAATGGGTATAAGTTAGTTTTTAAAAATTCCACTTGGTTTTCACAATTTGCAGCATGTGTTTAGATATTAGTAAAGCTCGATCAGGTCACAAGGAAAAAAAATCAACTCAGAGCAAAGGAAGTCCTGAGGAGGGATTTTTCCAAACAGAGATGTGAATGTATTTGTTTTATTTTAGTGATTGCCTAAACAAGACAGGATTTGTTGATGCTGTAACTATGGCTGTAGAATGAAGATGGGCTGACCACAGGTTATAACAGTGGCTTGATGGTTTTCTTCAAGGAATGTTCAAAATCATACAGAAATTACAGGCATGATGTGTCAGTCACAGGGTAATGTGTGCCATTAGCACACCAGCTTGGCAAGAGCTCCATAGATACAATGGTCACTTTTGGGCTTGAAAAGTCTGCTGCTCTTCTCTGTGTTCATATTTGCCACAGCAACTCTAATTTCTGTTTAGTCCTGTAAAATAGCAGAAACTAGATACCTCTTCAAGTTCTATTTTTTGTGAAAAAATGTCTTTTCTAACCCCTTAGTAGTATGTTGCGAGATCACAAATAATCAGTTTGTACAGCTTATCTTTACTTTTAAGTCTAAAATTACACTCTAACTAAAATAATTGAAACTGCCTTTCATGAGTACAGGAGGGCACAACTCTGTAAAATGGCACTGCAATTTATAACAACTTGGAAGAGAAAATATATACTGTAAATGGCCAATGGTACTGCCCCTCTCTGCATGTCTTGAGGAGTATGTTAATTATCTACTAATTCTGTTTATTTAAATGTCATTAGCAGTTAATTAAGGTACTATTAAATATGAATAAGGCTGCCATAACATGAATTTGAGACAGAAGAAATGGAAGACAGGAAATGGTGATTGAAAATGTAACCTTAAAACTTCTAGGGCTAATACTTCAGTGTTAATAGCTTGTGCTCTATTTTCTTGCAGATTAAATGAAGACTGATAGCACATCTAAATAGTAGCAATTTGTACTCATTTTTATGAGGTTAAGTGTTTTTTAGTAGTCCAGCCCTAATTTACAATGTAATCAGAATATATTATGGATATAGCTTTAATTTCTGCCTGCTTGAATCATCTTCAGATTTATTTTAAATAATGAAGCAATGCCAGAATCCCATCCTGTCTGTGAGAACAATGATTTTTGTAGTACTACTAAATTAAGAAAAAATATTTTAAAAGCACATTCTCCTAATTTTCCAATTCTCAGATCAGTAAAATCATTACCATTAACTTTTATGGTACTGGCAATTATATGTAGGCTGTCGTAAACGAACAACAACAACAAAAAAGGGATGTCTGGGTTGCTCACAGAAGACATGAGAGGCAGATACTTCTCAAAGCAACCTTAACTCAGGTTGTATTTTAATCCCAGGTGTGCCACTGAAAAGACTTGCACAGGAGGTTCTGTGCAGCTGTGGGCAAGTATAAAACAGCCTGTCTAGTCAAACAGTGTGTGTGTCAAGTACATGCTACCACATTTCCCTCTTCCTGCCACAGAGAATACTTTAGGCCATACCTGAGGCTAGATTCTTAGTAGAATTCTGTTATTCTCTTCTTCCAGGAATTTATTATTGCATTTAAGATATTTCATTTCACAGCAAAGGCAAACAGGCATCTTAGGGATAGTTATCATGGTAATGCTGTAAAACACAGAATGACATCTGCTTCTTTTGCATATTCCTTTCATCTTCTGCAGAATGGAGTATATCCTATATTACTGTGAGTACCTATGGCAATTACACATCTTTCTCTTTGATTTCCTAAGATCATAAGACTTTTATATAATGGTTGGTTTAGTGGCATCAAAGATGAAGCTTCAGTTTCAATTTCTCTGCAGCTACTGATGTTTTATTCTTAGAAGATGGAATATTTTATATGCACACATATATATACACACACACACACACACTCAGTTTTCCCATTTTTCTTTCTTATTATGTAACTTTTTGTATCACTATTTTCAGACGTCCCCAAAATAAAATTTCTTTAAAAAAGAAAAATAATTTCAGTAAAAATAGAATAACCCATTTCTGGAAGATTGTGTCTAATGAGGGATTGCAGAATATATGATGATGCTAATGTATGCATATACAAATATAGAGAGCTCTCTTCTTGCCTTTTCTTGAGAGGATTCATAAATAGGGTTCCTTCTTTCCTCTGGGGAAAAGGGAAGAGTTTCTTCCACTAACCCAGGGAAATACAGAATCCCATTTTGATAGGGTCAAAGCCACAGGCTTACAGGCATGTGCAGGCTTTTAACAGGGGTTCAGCTAACCCTGAAGAATCGGTACTGCTCCTGGTGCTTTGAGAAGCTTTTTACTGCTGTGCCACACACTGTTGGCTATCCTGCTATCCTGCTCCTCTGCTTCAGGAAGGGTTTCCTGGGTTTGTTCTCAGAAATAACAGAACTGTTTTTCTTGAAGCTTTCAATAATAAAGAAAAGCCAATCCAGTGCCTTTTGCTGAAAGGCCCTTGTATTGCAAAAAAGGTCAATGCAAATGCTAATGTCCAAGGTCTGCCAGTCTGCTCAGAGTACTTTCTCCACTTCCCTTTCAGCTCTTTGTACAAAGTTTCACAATTTTACTTGATTTCATTCTGGAAAGTTATCAACTTTATTGCATAACTGTGGAAGATGTTTTTCTAAATGTCAGCTATTATCAGAGCACAGCATATTTGGAAGGACTCACACTGTATAACCCCAAGGTTATATGTATTTAAATCTGACTTCATCATATTTTGTATAAAACAGAAAGCTTCTATCTAAAAAGGTCTTTGGTTTTGTTTTGTTTTTCTTCCATTAGTTGCCATACTTTAAAAATCAGTAGAAAAAGAAATAAAAAACAGTCATGAGGACCAGAGGTGCACAAAGTATTGACATACTAAGGTTGTATGTGTTTACTTCTGTGCCCATTCAATATGCCAAAAAACACTTCTTCAATACCACAGTAGTTTCTTCTCTGCTAAGGACTGCAAAAAGAAGGTTAGTCATTTGCTAATATAAATTCTTCCCATTTAGTATTAAGTTGCCTGGCTTGAAACTGAATTTACATGGAAAGATGTCCCTATGAGTCCAGTTTAGAATTATTTGGATCGTTGAACAGTTCCAAAGTGACTCAGGAGTTTCTTCTGAGATTGACTTTGAAAGCAGGGAGAGCTAAATTCAAAACAGGCTGGAGAGGTTTTATCTGAACCACATCCCTCATGCCCTGACTAATTGCATGAGCTGCTTCTGTCTGCAGTCCCCAGCTGAGGTCCTTGCTGTAGGCGGTCTCTTGCTGCAGCTGGTTGTGAATGGCAGCAGGAGCCCTCGAAGTCCTCGAAGTCCTTGTCCCTTTGGATCTGTAAGCAGTGGTCTTTGAGGTGATCATGTCTCTGGTTCTATGTATCTTCAGATTTTCAGGGAGAGAGTGTCTGCTGGAGACAGGGGGGAAATCTTCCCTTCCTGAATAGTCCAGTGCTTTGAGGCAGCCAGCAGGTGTGGCACCATAGTTCCTGCCTTCTTGAGCAGTGTTTGAAAGGGCAGCAGTGATTGCTGGGGCATGGTATGTGAAAGTGCAGTGAACAGTGGTCTGAGGATGTTTCATCGACAAGAGCAAAGAGTTCAGTTTGTTGGGGAAATCAAATGGTAGGTTATGTGTGACAGCAGAGCAACCTGGCACCTGTTTCAAAACACTGATGTTTATTTTTCGTTCATGTGATGAATTTTAATGTAGAAAGGGCACCTCTAGGAGTAGTCAATAACTGAGTTTATTCCAGTGATTCTTTTTCCCCCAGGGCTTCAGTGTTGGGTTGCAGCTGAGATTTTGTCTATGATCCACTTAAACCTGAATTCTGTTTTACATCTGGCTTTTAAATTACCCTGAAAAATGCATCCTGTATTCACATAGATTTCCAGATGAAATTAATAAAAAACTTGACCAGATGATGCAGTTATGTATTTAACTTCCATCTGAATCTTGATGCACAAGTGTTTATCAGAGCCACAGCACAAGCAGCATGGTTGCTATAAGCTGCCTTTCTGGCTTGCAACTGTAGAGCAATAGCTGATCCTTTTTCTCTCCTTGTTCTTTTATTTGCAGTTTATTGGAGCAGTAGCTAGAAATAAGGCTGTTTCCTGTTTTCATTCATCATCTCCTTTGTTTGTTCTTGCATGGGCTTTGCTGGATGTCTGCAGAAAATGTATGACCCAAAGAAAGAAACGAATGTTTATGCCAAACCTTGTACAGAAATAGAACAATCAGAACAAGCAGAGAAAATCAGTCAGATACCATGGCCAGGGATGCAGAAGTTGTGTATGAATTGCACAGCAAATTTTGGTCCTCTGGGTAGTGTAGAGGATGCTTAGGAGAGCACCACAGAATCACACCTGGCACCGTGGCTAGCTGTCCCGTAGAGCATGCTGAAAGTACAAGACAGGGGGAAGGGACAGAGGAACAAGGAAGTTGCATGCACTTGGGTTTGTGTCAGTGTGTAGAACTGCAGAATCATTTTGTCTGGAAGAGACCTTAAAGATTATGAATTCCAATCGTTAACCAAACACTGCTAGGTCACTGCTAAACCTTGTCTCTAAGCTCCACATCTACATGTTTTTGAAATACATCTTGGGATGTTGGCTGGTAGTTACAGAATGTCCAGGACATATAGGACCTAGCATCTGTAAACTCCCCCTGGGGTGACTGAGTGAAGGTGAAGAGGCATTAAAAAGTACTTCAACAATAATGCAAGAAAAAAGTGAGGGAGAAGTCACTGTGTACCTCAGAGAGAGAAGGAGCTTTTGTAACAGTGAAGGCTAAAGTGTTCAAAAGCAAGGTTAGATGTGACCTTACAGTTAATGCGTTTAACATTAGCAACAAATGAGTGAGAACTGGCTTAAGATGGTGAAATAAAAGGTTGGAATTGCTCTCCTGGTCCTGATAAAAATTGCTGGAGGGAATTAGCCAAGGTAGTGTAATTGTGATTATTTGTTATCTTTAAGACATATGGGAGATAGACAAGATCTGTAAAACTGAAAAGGGGAAGCAGTGGTCTTCCCTTAAAAGAGACCAAACAGGAGGTTCTGGGGAGCTTTGGTGGAGAAAGGGAGTAAGTTAGATTTTTGAGGAGGAAAATTGCTAGAAGTTTACAAGGCCCCTCCCTAGAGGTGTTCAAGGCCATGTTGGATGAGACGTTGAGCAACCAAGTTTACTTGAGAGGCGTCCCTCCCCATGGCAGGGAGCTTGGAGTAGATGATTGCTTAAGTCCCTTCCAGCCTAAGCTGTCTGTGATTCTATGATTTGCTGTCAGGGAGCTGAGGAACCATGGTCTGCAGGCTGCAGTTCTGTGCTTGGAGTGAGTGCTGGCAAATAAATGGTCATAGAAGATGGATTCATAGTTCACAAGCCTCTGGCCAGAGATCAAGTGATTTTCAATGTTTTCCTTAGTGATTTGGATTTGGAGTGGGGAGTAAATTTTTTTTTTTAATTTGCAGATTATCTCAAACTGGGTTACTGGCAGCCTCAGGGACAAGGTTAGAATTGAAAGCTGTATGAACAAATTGGAAAAGTGATTTGAATATGAATATTTCAATAGCCACAAAGGCAAGTTCTTAAAATTACTTGGGAATAGATCTAGTAAATAAATATGCAATGGGCAGTGTATTGTAGAAAAGATATGGGGGTATGGGGCAGGCCACAAATCAAACACAAGAATAATGTCCTGCTGTTTAGGAAAAAAAGAGGAAATATCATACTTCAATGTTTAAGCATGTGGGTTCTGTATGAAGTCTTGAAAGAATTATTTAGGTCAAGAAAAATTTTGGTTTCCTTATCATCAGCAAGGGAAGGCTGGGGAGGTAATTCTTCAAATCTGTGAAATGTTCTTTTATATTTTCTTGTGGTATGAGAAGTAATGATTTTAACCTGTTCCTAAGGAGAAATTCCAAGGCTGGAATTAAGAGAAACCTTTCTCATGCTAAAGATTGTTATAACCTAAATTAAATTTCTTAGAAAGCTTGTAGGGTTTCCATTCTTGGATACTTACCTCTAACTTGGTTAAGCCAGCATCTTCTGTGTGCTTTAGGGGCAGCTCTTTCTGTCTTGAGGTGCAGCTGTGACTGGTTCTCTGTCAGATTTTGCATCAAGCATTGATATTTTGGATACTTCATTTCATATTCCATAGTATTACAGTCCCTTACTCTGATACAGTGCACAGAGAATCCAATAATAGAGAAAGTCTATTTATGCACATCTTTGAGACATAACAAATTCCCTTTTTCTATTGATTGCAAAACCTGTTTAAGTTGCATGAAGTATGATCAGTCAACCAGCTCTTCTGCATTAGCAGACAGAGTTGTAAGATTCCAGTTTCTTGACTACACTGAGCTCTCTTTTTGCATTATCTTGGTAGAGAAAAGCCTATCAAGCCAAATCTGATACAGCATGAATCAAAACCACATCATGACTGGAAAAATTAGGTAAATGGGAGGAATTTAAAAAAGAAAAAGTAAAATTCCAAAAGAAGTAATTTGGAAGATCATGAAGTAAGGACTACTTGCCATCAGATATAGATGGAAAATTGAATTTAAAGCTAATAATCTGTAGCAATAGTACTTAAATTTTATTGCTGTCTGACCTACTGAAAACTAATGTAATTTGCTGTATTGATAAAACATTTGTATTTATGAGTTACGAAAAGTTGCTTTTAGTTGTCTCTTTTTTATTATTATTAGCAAATATTTAGTTAAATTACAATGAAGTTGCATGTGAAGAGTCCACTGAAGAGTATCAAGTTCCAGGTTTTTCTAATTCTTTTAATTTTTTTTTTAAATGAGAGTGTTTTTGTCAGTTTGCACACAGCAATTTATTACTCAGAGTTAGTTGCATGCTGATTTTATTAGACAAGGGATTACACTTCAGTGTTAACAAGTTAATAATAACTTATAACTGGTTTCTAAAATGCTGTTGACAGAGCACTCTGCAGTCAAACTGGTTTATTTCATAAAATGTGTTTATGAAATATAATACACTTTGTGATAAAAATCTTTGAGAAGATGTTAGAGAAGAAAATGTCTTATTCTTAGTATGGAATAAAAATTGAATGCTTTGGCTAGACACAATCTTGCTGTACAAAGCATTACAATATCTTTATCTCATCTTTGTATTCCAGTGTTACAGTCACCAGAAGGGTAATTGCTTAAGGAGCTCTGTGTCCAGATTAGCTGCAGTGGCCACAATGGGAGGACTAGTTACATTTAGTGTTACATTTTACATCTAGTGGTGGTCTAATAGAGATTCTTTCAGTTAGGAACTATGTCAGAATGCAAACGAAAATTTAAAAGGGTCAGCTTGGGAATAGTGGAAAATGCATGTTTTCCTACATTAAAATAGTAGTAGGAATCCTGTTAGATCATCTCTACCAAAATAATACATTTGTATAGAAAGTGGTCTTCTGTAGGAAACTCCCAGTAGTTAAGAACTGGAATGGATGATGAGTTAAAACTTCTTGTATCAAAGCAGATCATTAGCTACCTGACTAAGTTTACCTATTTCTTAAGTACTGGTAAGAAGTGTCTGCTAACAGAAGGAGCTCAGGAGCATTGAGTTATATATATGCACACACACATATATATATATATATATATATATATATATATATATATATATATGTCAGCTGTCACGTGCCACTGACCTAGTTTTGAAAAAAAAGAAAAGAGAAAGAAGAAGGCTTAAGTTCTTATTAGACTTCTATAAATCCCCACTAAATGAATATGCAATTAATCATATAGCTTCCACCCATATATAAACCAGCAGTAGGTTACAGAGACCTGTATGTGCCCTATATTGCATCAGTAGTGCTGCACTTGTAGGTGCAGTGCTATTACTGATCATCCTTCTTTAGAATCATAGAATCAACCAGGTTGGAAGAGACCTCCAAGATCGTCTAGTCCAACCTATCACCCAGCCCTAATATTGAAAGAGAGAAGAAAAGATAATCAGCTTTTTAACAAGTACTAATTTTTAGGGTCACATTTGATCTCATTCCCAAAGCATTTACATGTAATGCTTATCTGTCTGTGCTCTTTTAACATTAGCTGGAATGGGAATGGTACAGAGTTTTATGAAAAATTTGTTTAATGGTAAGCTGAGGTCTACATGTGAAATAAATGCCTGAAGTGTTTATGTTCCTGAGGATAGCTGTGCTCTGTACCTTAAAGACAGTGAAATTCTGTTATTGAATTCAATCAGTGAAGAACAAGACTTGGAGAGAATGCTGAACAGGTTACATCATTCAGTCCCAGGCCACAGAACCAGATGGAGAGGAAATCTGCACCCTGTGAGAGTCTGGGTTTACTGGGAATTCTGCCCCCCATGTGTGTCATGTGCAAAGTCTTGCTGCTTTGTTAATCTAACACAAGATTCTTGGCTTCGAAGGAAGCCTGAATCATTGTATAAGTTTCTGTGCATTGTTGGTGTTTCGTTGGTTTTTTTTTCTCCTTGTTTCTTTTTCTTTTTTGTTTATTTTAGCTCCCGTATTGAATGTATAGATCTTAGAAAATATAACTAAAGAGAACTGAGTGAAAGTCACTCAAACTGCTGTACCAGTATGAGCATCAGAGATTATGTAAGGGCTTTGATAAATTGACAATGAGTTGCTGTAAGTGAAATAAAGCCTTCAGAGAACTGGTCAAAATACAGACCACACAGAAAAGTCTGCCCTCCCTTTTGACTGTGTGCCTTATTGCCTATCCCCTGTGACAAATAAAACATGCTTCAAAAAAAAAAAAAAGGCAAAATATTTCAGAAGAAGATAAAGATGTTCATAGTTGACATAGCTCAGTGGAATCCAGAGTCAGAAAAGAGTCTAGCAACAGAGACTCTGGCCAGTAGGTTATCATGAAATAGTCACTGCTTACTTGGAAATCTAAGAAGCTTAGTTTGACTAAAGTCCCATTATTATTATTTTTAAAAGGACACAAATGTGAATTTTACCAGGTAGTTCCTCATATTAAAGGTGCTTAAACATTTTTACAACCCCTGCTACTGAAATTAAAAAAAGGATTGATCTGTTTTTACTCATTATGTACATAATGACTTTGGGTTTAATCATTTAATTCTGCCCATTGAATTACAAGATGAATTAAATGTCAAGTAAGTGGTTATATTGTGGAAATTTTCTCCATTTGAGTATGTGAAAGGAATATAAGCACTTTACATTGGATATTTGATGTAAAATAATTGGATTTCTTTGTGGTTTGGTTATGATGACTTTAGCATGTGTGGAAGGGTTAAGGGTAGCAGTTTCCAAGCACTTGCTTGTCAAATTCATGGAGGTATTTAAATGCCTAAAGGTGTAGATAAGCAATGAAGATTATCTTTAAGAATCCTCCTAGAGGTATGAATCTCACTGACTTACTGACATCTCATTACCTTATCTGACACCTAAATTCATCCATCCATCCATCCATCCATCCATCTTTAGAAAGTTTAGAATTCTATTCCCCACATATGTTTTATGCAGAAGAAGCGTTGAAAATGATGTCAGATATGGCCACAACAGAGTCCTGGTGTTATTGTTGTCCCTTCAAGAGAGCTCCAACACAGAATAGTTTGCTGAAGTCTTAACCCATTTGCTGAAGTCTTATTCCCATGAGTGCACAGGATCACAGGATGTCAGGGGTGGGAAGGGACCTCCGGAGATCATCAAGTCCAACCCTGCCAGAGGAGGACCATAGAGTCTAGCACAGGTCACACAGAAATGCATCCAGATGGGGCTTGAAAGTCTCCAGAGAAGGAGACTCCACAACCTCTCTGGGCAGCCTGTTTCAGTGTTCTGTGACCCTCACAGTGAAGAAGTTCTTCATGTTGAGGTGGAACCTCCACTGCTGTAGTTCATATCCATCACCCCTTGTCCTATCACAGGGTGCAACTGAGAAGAGCCTGTGCCCTCCCTCTTGATACCCAACCCTCAGATATTTATAAACATTTATTAAATCCCCTCTCAATCTTCTCTTCTCTAGAGTGAAAAGCCCCAGGTCTCTCACCCTCTCCTCACAGGGCATGTGCTCCAGTCCCTCAATCATCCTGGTAGCCCTCCATTGGTTGATGACTACTTAGCTCATCTCCATGAACAAATGGCTCTTAAGATTTTCATCGTGCAAACTGAAAATCTCCAATTGTCCCTTGTTTATATAGGAGTGAACTGCTGTGAGCATATATCAGTTTAAGAGTAGTGCATATTTAAATGTATTACTTCTTGGTTTCTGGATACAAATCACACATTCCTGAACTAACAAAGATCAATAAAATGTTTTTAGCAGAAATGCAAATTTCTCATAGCCATCTCTTTTCAGATACAGTCACATCACTTGTGGGGATAGTTAACAGGATGAGGCAATAAAATATGTTTTATCAGTACCTAGATGTGAAAGGCCTAAAGTGAGGATAGGCTTCCCTAACCAAGAATTTCTTCTGTCAAGAGTCTTTTCCTTTCAACTTTTCTTTATCAGATAATCTGCCAAAATCTAAATCTAGATTATTTGCTTTAAAAATATAATGTGAAACATTCATGTTAGATTTCACTGTGATATTTGAATTCAGTTCTCACAGAGTGGCTTTTGAGGTTATTAATCTTTGCCATAGCAAACCCCATGAGAGCTTTGATTTCTTGAGCCTTCCTTTTCTAACTGTTACGGATTGGCAGAGGATTTACGTGAAATATAACACTTCTGCTTATATAAACATCATCCAAAATTTGCAGTTTCTATGTGAAGTAGTTTGGTTACTAAGGCAGAGGTTCTCAAAAGAAGAAAGTCCCTGTGGAGATCACATTCATAATCATGCTCAACTTGGTATATGCAATGATAGATACATTTCAAATCAAGTGTGTTACCAGAAAACCATTGCAAAAGGAAAGTTCCATGTAACAAGTGATAGAAAGATCTGGTTTGTTTCTTGAACTTTCATTTATTATTTATCTGAAATCACTAGTGTTTTGGGGTCAGAATAGAATCTCAGAAAGTGTGTAAGCAGGCTGTCAAGAAGGTTTTGAAAATTAACATAAGCACATACAGAAGGTGTTAAAAGAGCAACTCCAGCTGAGTTCTTAACTTGGTGTGGTAAGCTGAATCATGAAATCATTTAATCTACATATGAGAAAATATGTAGTGTTATTGATACTTGCTTAGCTAATGACTGGTGTGAAACATTTTGAAAACACTTACTGCAGCTCTTTCTCAGAAACCATTAGAAAAACATTGTAAAAGATGCTAATGCAGCTTTTTACTTGAGATAGCAATATGAGTTTGTACCTCATAATAAAATGTGTCCTACAACAACTTGAAACCAGTTCACTGTCCACATGACTAGCAACCACCATGAGAAGCAGTTGGCTGTAAGCATGATGCACTTCCTTGTAAATCTTGTTTGTACAGATTATGAGAACAGGACTTTAATGAAGTACTTGGAACTGATGCCTCTGGATGGAAATAGGGAAACTAGAGAGATGACAGATGGGGAAATCCATAAATATGATTAACAAAATTATGAAATGTTGAAAGACAAGAAGAAAAGGTCTACTGTCACAGCAAAGTTAATTCTCAGGGGAGCCATATTAATACCAGCAATACCATCTGTACTATCAGTCATGCAGCAATATCTGTCACCCATGCTTTTGGTATGTTCAATACCAGCCAACAGGGATAGGCAAAATACAGACAGTTTTTCTGTTCTGCTGCATTCATTCTTGAAGTTGAACTTGTCTTTCTCTGCTTTGACAACACAGTAGGTGAGGATGATGAACGGCATAGTTGACAACTCCCTTTTAAATGTCTTAGCACAGTGTAAAACAGGAAATAAACTGCAGTGCATTTTACCAGGTATGTTAACACAGGAAGAACCATTATGTGGAGGTCATGGAAGGGAGATTTGTAGTGGTAATGAAGAAATTCTGCCAGTAGCCATTGCTATGTACACCATTAATGGTGATCTCATTTGAGAGTACTAAATAAAACCAGCAGAAAGAGTTGTTTTGGCATTCCTTAACAAGAATGAATATCTGGTACAATTTAACAACTGGTCCGATATTTTTTGACTGTACAGTCAGAGCAGGAATTAGTTCTCTGGGAAATATTTAAAATCAACTACAAAATAAGTTATTGTTTTTAAAATAGAATAAAGATGTGGTAATAACAATCTGCAAAGGGAAAGGATAAAAAGAGATGAAAAGAAACAACCAACAAGAAAGCAAACAAAACCACCACCACTTTACTAGTCACTTCCTCAGGAAACAAACAAAAAGCCTATAGAGATAAGGCAGCAAAATATCACACTGGCTATCATTGGAATCTAGAATTTGCTGTTTCTTCATTGAAGCAGGAACATGTAACCTTCACGAAATGTCTGTGTCTGTCTTGTAATATAGAATTACTTAGTCTGAGAGAAAAGAGTCTGCCTGACCCAGGTCGTTGCAGAGAGCTTCCTTTCACTAGAAACGCCATTGCAACAACATAATTGAATCCACCAGGCTAGTGGATATAAATGGGAATGGTTGGCATTGCTTTGTTTTTTAAGTAATACATAATCCTGCGATTGAAAACCTTGTCCCAGAGCTAACGCCCAAGGGCAAAACATTTTTTTCCCCAGATATTTTAACTGTTTGGTTTCATAATTCTCTTTTTATATCTTGTTGTATGTCAGAGGTACTTCTCACTTACATTATACATGAGGAACCCATCCCATCTTTCTTAGAATAGGCATTGGCTCAATTCCTGGCTCCTTGATCAAAATAAAAATTGGCTGACTATCTTTTCTATGACTAGGCCAACAGGTCAGTCTGGAAAGTAGAAATAACTGCTGGCATTTGCATCTCTCAACAGCATTGAAAGGAGGAGTGTTGAATAAGTGAATTTCTGCAAAATGAGACTTAGCAGTTACTTTGGTACAGATAGAATGAAGGATCTTTTTAAAATACATAGAGCTGAAATACCTTGAAGTAGATGGCAAAGATTAGACCTTTATGTAACTGTCCCAGAGAAGCGTTTTAAAGAACATCACTGCAAAGCTGTCTTTGTTGCACATGACACTTTAAACCAAGCTTCAGCCTCATGCTCTGAGGAACACTGATAGTGAGATCAAATGATTTGGTCCACTTTTTAGAGAAATATTAAGATGTGCCCCTTTATTATCCAATTTTTGTGTTCCTTTTAAGTAATGGCAATTCTTATTGGGTATTTGAGCATGAAAGGTTGTTACCCTGGGGTCTCAGGCAATAAATTAATGTTTCATTGAAGGCAGTCAACCACCTGCACAAATTTAACCTTTTTAATTCTATTTATTGTCTGCAAATACAGCACCAGGTTAGCTATTTCCTGGAGAGCAGAGTTTGGTGTGAGGTATTCATCGCTTCATGATAGCTGCTTTGAGATCATCATTAAGTAGTCCCTTGTACTAAATGAAAAGTTCTCTTATCATGACCTTTTAATCGCTTCATCATAAAGAGGTCTTTTATTTGCTGCAAGAGTCTACTTCATGTTGCCCTATCAAAGGAAGTATAATGTCATAAAATGGCCACAACAGAGACTCATACAGAAATATGCTACAATAAGAGAAAATTAGTGAAGGCAGGCCTGGTTGGCTGCAGCAACACCGTAACTTACTAATGGGGAGTGCTGGAGTGCATAACTAGCTGTGAGCTCAATTGTTGGAAACAGGATGTAGAGGTGGTATTTTGATCAGTTTTGTAAAAAGGTAGTGGAACAGAAGGGGAACAATATAAGCCAGCTGGCAGGACCAGCAGCACCAAAGAAATCATAGAGATAAGGGAGATGAATAGAGCATGACCAAACCTGAAGTTTAAAACTAAAGAAGAAATTTAGCAGTAGTGATACCTGTGGAACTTACTCCTATGGCAAGGTTTTCTTTTCATGCTGTCTTAACATAGGTATCATTTATTGAAGATACTGGAGTTTAAATCATCTGAAGAGTTTAAAGAGACTTTCTAAAGGGTTTGGAGTGATGGAGTTCTGGTCATGTTGGCTGCCTGTGTCATAAGGTTTGATGGAAGTACAAGCACGTTTAAGCACACACATTTCAAAAGTAATTGGGAAACCTGTAGCTCAACCTACATGCAGGTAAATACTCAAAATCAAGGTAGTCATCGTCATCTTCTCACAAAAGACTAAATAGGGATTTGAATACTATTGAAAAAACCCACTAGCAATATAAAGAGAATCCCTAGACAGCCTAGTACCCAGAGATACCATTGAAAGTGTGCTGATATGACTGTGGGAGACTTCCAAAGATGAGAAGATGAGCTCTCACGAGAAGCACCCACTGCATTCCTGCTTCTCCACGTGAGACATCAATGTTCAGCAATTAATGATATTGCTAAGGAAGGCAGTGAAAGGCAGGAAATTCATGTACTCAGGTACTGAACTGTCTGATTCCTGAGAGAAGGGGTTGCCTTTTTCACTCACATCTTCCATTCTCCAAAAGGTTAGGGCTCGAAATTCCAGACTGCTCTGCATAAATTTCCTTCATCGGTCTCAAGAAACTCTGTTTTCCAGCCACCATGCCCACACAGTGCAGATCTGCCTACTGCTTCACCTCCCTGCTGCTTATTGCTTTCCCTCCCTTTTGATCTGATGCTCTTCATTTTCAGCCCTTTAGGGGGCTCAGTTCTGTGGTTTTGCTGAGCTTGTTCTGTCTCTTTGTTATTTCTGTTTTCCTGTGCTGATGTTTTTAGCCCTATTTTATTGGCTTCCTTCTTCCATCTTGTAGGTTTGCTGGTTTACTCATCTGCATCTTCCAGCACAGTTTTCTCCTCCATTTTTTTTTTCTCTACATTTCTTCAGACTCACAAGGCTTTTATCTCTTTGCTTGTACTTTCTCCAGCTGCACAGGGTCTTTTCATCTCCTGTCATTGTAAGCAAACAGTAGAGAAGCATCCAGTATCTCCTTTCTTACTGCTGTCTGAGTGAGTCACATTGTTTGGAGAAGAAAAAAAATATTGAGAGACTGTTGTGTTGTCTTCAAAATGGTCACATTATATGCCTTGATTTTCTTTTGTATCTTCATCATTTCAAGGCATCTTTCAGTTCAGTTTTGTGCTCAGGACCTGAGCATTTCATTTTATATGAAATCTGATTTTAGAAAATATTTCCTCGACAACTCTTTTACCGATTTCTTTGCACAGAATGTTTCATTTGAAGCAGTTTATGTACATTTCTGTAAATATCACCACAAGTAGATGTGTATCTTCTAAACAAGGTGGTATTTTTTCTACTTTTGCCAATTTCCTCTGTAGCCATCTGTTTGAATAAATGCAATGTGAGGAACACTTTCTCTTGTTAGAGAAAACCAAGTCTTAGCTCAATTTTTCTTCCACAGTGTCACAAAGAGGAAAGTAAATTAAACCACCACATTTGAGAACGATGTGCATGTACATGTGTATCAACATCAAAAATGCACACATTATGCTTGAGGTTTAAGATTTACCAGCCTTACCATCATGTAATTGTGGTTGCAGTGAAGTCATACCTGGGTTTGAATGCTGAAGGTGAATAAGCCAGAAAAAAATTCATATACATTTTTGTTGTAAGTCATCCCATACAAGACTCAAGAAACATGTTTTACGTGATAGTGTAACTAATAGAATTTCAAATGACAGTGACATATGAGGCTTTCAGAAGTAGCAATGCAGAACATTCTTTTTTGAATAATTCACTCATCTGAAGTTATTATATATTAAAAAATGATTGAGTTGCGTATCCAAATATAGGGTGGTCTGTCTCAGTTCTTGATGTAGAAGAAAAAGGAGCTTCTGCAGTTATTCTGAACTGTGGTTCAGATCATATTACTGCTGGTTAGATGAACTGAGATTAATTGATTGTGAATTAATTAACATTCTGCAGTGGATGTCTTTTTCTTGAGATAATTAATCTTCCTGAAAAATTATATGTGGAACAGTCGAAGCTTTAGCAGATTTTTCTAGAGGTTATTTTTTCTGTAGGCTTCCTTGACAGCCTTTTTTCTTATGGATAAATTATGTGTTTAGAAATGTCTTGCCTTTATATTTATATTGGTTTGGCAGTACTTAGTTGTTATGGCTGGCAATATTTCATACCCCAAACTATTAATGCTAACCATAAATTATTACCAATGATATGCAGTAGTTCTTATCAATCATGACAAATAATTGATGTTGATTGAAACAAATAAATACGATGCTTTGCAAAGTTATAACCTTGTCATTTAACTTCAGTGCTCAAATGCATCAAGCTATCTTAGATTAATTCTTTGCAATTAGATACAGAACTTTCAGAAACAAGCTGTGCCCTCTATAAAGGCCAAATACTATGGAAAAATATATAGATACTTAGGCATAAATGTTGGCAGCATTTATCTCTAGTTTCATACTTCTAAGGTTGTATAGAAACAATAGGATTCAGATATGTGTGGAAATTCATCATCTCATCATTATTGAAGAATCTCTGTTTTTGTATCACACAATGTCTTATAAACTTTCTTTCAGATACAGGAGGTCAGACATGATGATTGTATCAGTCCTTTCTAGCTGTATGAATGATGAATTAATAATGTATCATTAACTGCCATTTAAAATTAAGGTAGAGTGAAAAGATTTACTGGATTGTGGTGAAAAATCTACAGTTCATGAAGGAGTTAATTTCTGTGCCTCTCTCTACCCCAGATATAACGCATATGAAGTTGGTCATTAAACCATTAACTCATTAAAGCATTGTGATCAATAGGATGCAAGAAGTCATTCTCCCCTGCTCTCCATACTCCCCTGCTCTCCATACTCTGCTCTCATGACACCAGCTGGAGTGCTACATCCAGTTCTGGTGCCCCCAGCATAAGAGGGACTGCTGGAGCAGGTTCAGAGGAGGTCCATGAAGATGACCAGAGGGCTAGAGCATCTCCCTTATGGACACAGGCTGTGAGAGTTGGGGCTTTTCAGCCTGGAGAAAAGGCGGCTCCAGGGAGAACTTATAGCATCCTTCCAGTACCTGAAGGGGGCCTACAAGAAAGGTGGTAAAGGACTTTTTACAAGGGCTTGTAGTGATAGGACAAGAGGGAATGGATTTAAGCTTGAAGAGGGTAGATTTAGACTGGATATTAGAAAGAAATTCTTTACAGTGAAGGAGGTGAGACACTGGAAAAGGTTGCCCAGGGAGGTCATGGATGCCCCTTCCCTAAAGGTGTTCAAGGCCAGGTTGGATGAGGTCTTGAGCAACCTGGTCCAGTGGAAGGTGTCCCTGCCCATGTCAGGAGGGTTGGAACTAGATGATCTTCAAGGTCCCTTTTAACCCAAACCATTCCATGATTCAAGTGATTAAAGTCTTACTGAATCCTGGACCAGCAAAATAACACACCACCTCCTGACAACATACTTCACTGAAGCATGCTGTGAACCATCTCTGGTGTGTACCCCAGGGTGAATCAAGCTTTGTTATCAATACAGAATCAGAGGTTTCACTGTATTACTTGCCATGGCAAGAATTAATGCAATTCCCATCTTTAACCAATGTTACTTTAATAAATGTACATAGTCAGTCCCTTATTGACATAGTTTGTGTTTTATTCAAACTCTCCATTTGCAGTGTAAGTGTTATACAGGGGTTTCATACATATGCGGCTCAGGAGTTAACACTGCAGAGTTCTCTTTTCACTTTTTACCTGTTCAGGCAGCCAATTATGTGATATCCAAACATGACCATGCCATATTTAATCATTTAATCCTCTTTAAAAGCAGTCCCCATGCTGAAGAACATATAGAGTCAGACTGGGCAGGCATATGGAGACCATTTGTAGTGAATGTTAATGGAGTTTTAAAGATGTATTTCTCTTAATAATGTTATTGATAGCATTAACATTACTAATTTATTTAGCACATACATTGCAAAATGGATGGGGAATTCATCCAGCAGCTGTACTTTGCCTTTGGCAGTGGTCATGCTGCTACTAATTTCATCTTATTAACTCCATCACAGGTTTTATTAACAGGGGTGTTGCACATCTTGTAATACACAGGGAAGAAAAGAATGTATCATTTTTATTGTTTTGTGAAAGTTCTGGCTCAGCACATTAGATGCTGATTCCATTTTCTTTGCACTGCAGTCCTAACAAGTCACGTGTTGTAAAGCTCCTAAAGGAAAATGAGGGATAGAAGTTTGTTTGTGAATGTTGATCCTTTTTTTTTTTTTTTTTTTTTTTTTTTTTTTTTTTTTTGGTGTTGCTACTTGGAATCCTGATGGGACAAAGCAAAGACTAACATCCGTACACACATGGAGTAACTCATTTGCTTTAAGCAAACTACCATAAAGGATGAAATCTGGCTGCAAATATTTTGATGTTCTCCAAATGTGTAGCAGAATAAAGAGTTCGTATATAATTTTAATTAAAAGATTCAAAGTATTTTCTTATTTTCATTGCTTGAGATCTGAATTGCACCAGTAAACACAGAGCAAAACTGAGCGTAAAATATCACAGTATCACAGTATATCAGAGGCTGGAAGGGACCTCAAGAGATCATCAGGTCCAGCTCCCCTGCCAGAGCACTATCACTTAGGGTAGTCTGCACAGGAATGCATCCGGGTGGGTTTTGAAAGTCTCCAGAGAAGGAGACTCCATTAGCTAAAGGAGAAGTAATTTAGAGAATAATGTTTCACAATTCTTATAGCCAATATCTATAAACTTTATATACATTTCTTTAATTTGTATAGGCTGTGATTTTTTTTTTTTTAGAGAGAGTAAATTTGAATATAACTCATGCATAATGCAATTTGTTTTATCTGACTAATTATATGCTAGCAGAAAATTAAGTAACAAAAATCAGAACTCTGCCATACAGCAGAATATGTTATGGAGCCATCCAACCTCCTTTTTAATTTTAATTTGTGTGTCCTTGCACTGCGTGTAGATACTGATTGTGGTCTGAAAATGCTCTGGCTGGATCAATGCAGCATTATGCTTCAGAAGCTGTGTCACAAAGCTCTATATTGCAAGCTCATGCACAACCAGCTTAGTGTTGCACTTCATTACACATCCAGTTAACTGGGGTTAAATCATTTGAAGCTAGATGGGTTGTGTGCCTCTGTGAGATAGACTTACCCAAAGCCATCAACACAGTCTCATATTGTCTGCTGTGTTACTTGCTTTAGATGTGACTGTGTGACAGGCAAAGAGCATTAATTTCAGTAAGCGCTTCAAAAGGTCTCAGTAACCATCCTGTGCATCTATATTTCATTATGTTCCCCTTGTATTCTCTCCATTCTTATTCTGGTACTTGCTTTATCTTTGTAGCTCATGGCATGTTCTGCAGGCTCTGCTTTTCTTCCAAGATATAAAAAAAAAAAAAAAAACAACACACCATGTTTGCATTTCTTTTCCTAAATTGAATTTTCGAGTCTTTAGTGAAACTTTATTGAAGGTTTAATCTTGGACCTGTGCATGAGGTTCTGTGTGGGAGTGCTTCCTTGTAACCGCTTTACAATGGCTAAGTCTTTTTGTTCAGTTTCAAGCATAAGTAGAATTGTTGGTAATTGTTCAAATGCTTAATTCAGTGGTAGAAAAGAGGATGAAGGCAAAATCCTGCTCATGTTAGGATTCTTCAAACCATGTACAACAGATAGTAGTTGCTGTATCTGGCACCCACCAAGGCAGTTTGCAAATGTGCTGAGCCATTTCACTAATGTATTATGTAAGATCTTAAAAAAGCAAGGAGGGCTGCATCTGAATGAAAAAGTGTCCTTGGCCAGATGTATTCCTATTTATTTCCCTGCTTCACTGTGTCATCTCCCTTGATTTTTCAATTCACGTGTATTTTGTGGAATATACTGTAACACAGGTTGTTAATTTGGAAGGATCATTTTTAGGTAGTGTTTTTTTTTTTTTTCAGTTGGGCTCAGGAATGTTTGTTTCTCAGTAACATTGTTATAGATGTGATGGCCTGAAGAGATAAATGAAGCAAGACTTGAGGGAAGAGCTAATATCTTTTATTAAATCAATTGATAGAGCTGGGAAAAATAGAAAAGTTTTTAGGCACACAAAATCTTTTCCAGGTGGGGTTCTTTTAGCTTTGAACTGCTGCCTGAGAAGCAATAAAAGCAGTTTCTTGATAGTTCTCTTTTTATGAATAATACTATTTGGAAGGAATCCCTATACTGCAGCAGTTAAAACTTTCTCAGCTAAAAATGTTTCATTCAGACTGGTAGTCTCTTAAAATATTAGATTTACATGTGATCGGAAGTGTGAATTAACACACAGAAGGTCTGATATCTCACTGATGAATCATAAAGATCTGTACAGTTTTGAAGTTGTCTGAGAAACTGCATCTCCTTCCAAGCCAGTGTATATGTTTTGAAACAAGTGAGATGGGCATGATGACATATTGTACAATTTCAGTTACCCAATGATACTCTGATGCGTTATTATTTATTTTGTTTTAATTAATGGGAAAGCCATGGCTTTTAAGTAATCTCTTTGTTATTTCCTACCTAAAGGACAACTAAATAAATATCTACCATGTATCAACCAAATGTGTGTGAGATAGATGCCCTATTTGGCTGGTAAACTTCAGAATAATTGGAAGTGTTTTAGCGTATGCTGAAATCTTCAGCGTATTTCATATACCGTCAGTTTTTATTGTTCTTGCTCAGACTGAGTGTTGTTATGCCTTGTGAGGTCCTGTTTTATCCAGAAAGGAGAATTTACAGAGTGTAGCAGCACTGAGATGAGTTCACAGTATGACTGTCTGCATGAGTGAAAGCAAAAATATAGGCCAGTTAGTTCAATACCTTGAAAAAAAACTGTGCTAGCAAGGAGGCTTCATTATTGCTCTAAATAAATAACATGTGAACAAGTATAATTGATTTATAATATATGAAATGGACAGAGAATATGTCAAGGTGTTTGGCATGCCAGAGCATTTTATGATTATAGCAGTGTGTGGTTCTAATGTCATCAGCTCTCTTCCGTTTCCCTGGAGCTCAGAGCCCTGATCATCCTGTAGAAATACTACTAGTGACGTTTTCTTGGCAGCTTTTTAGCACAAGCAGTGTTCTACTGAGGGATGTTTTCCAAATTACCCAAGAATAGTGGAATGAATATTTACTGGAGTATATAGCAGAATCACTGGAGTGTATTTGACTAAGTGTATAGAACATATTGTTTTCCTGCCTCTTGCTTGGCTAGGCATTGAGTTCCATGACAAGTATTTTGTTTTTATAAACCTCAGAAAGAGACAGACATTCCTTGACAGGTAGAAAATAAAGGACATCTAAACCCCCAAACAATATGCCATCTAAAAGTTCAGATCATGATTGATAAGTATGTTGGGATTTTTTTACTGTTGGCTGTTAGCTGAATAATAGATTGTTAATTCAGTAGGTTTTGACTGAAGTAATTTGTCTTGAAATACTTTTTTTCACCTTTTTCTTTTAGGTCCTTTGTTACTCTTTTGGTTTTTTGCATGCACAAATGAAGCTAAGTTTTTCAGTTTTGGGCAGCATCATGTGAAAGCTTCTCTTCAGTTTATAAACTGTTGAAAGACTGAATTCAGAAGGAATCATGATATGCAATTGTTATTACCTACTACATTCTACAGGAAAAAAATATATATATTTAGGAGAAAGTATGCCATCTATATGATCTAAAAAGCCATTTTCACAGTTCTTGACATTGTGGGGAACATTTCCAGCTTATCATAATCAAAACAGGAAATTTATTTAGTTGTCAGAAAGTCCTGAACAGTCATAAGCATGTATGTTACTTGTGAAAGTAAGGCTCCTCATGGTGTCATATGTATAGTTTTACTAATTAATTATGCCAGGCATTTTTCTGGTCTTCATTTTCTTTCACTGATATGACAGTGCATAAATTACTGTAATTAATTTAATATTTTTAAAGGCTTTGTTCTCCTGCATTGCCTCACTTAGAGATATTCCCTGATTCTCCTCTTGAGTCTTTTTTCTCTTGAACCTTTCTCCCTTATGCTTGGTTTCACACTACTTAAATATGTCTTCTGTTTTCCTGTCAACTGGAATAATTTATTGCCCAGTTTTAAATATTAGCCTTAGGTCAGTCTTTCAATACCACCCCATTTTGAAGGCATGGAGTACAGGAAATGTATGAAAACATTCTGGAATAGAAATGATAAATGGTGAAGACAACAACCAGCCTTTCACTGTAGATGGTGAAGGGTCAGTACAGCCTGAACTTTACCCACGTGGCTCTCAGTCTGCTTATTTGCAAACTTCATCATAAATTACCCTTTTTTTTTTTTTTTCCTATTAGTGCATATCCCAAAAAACAAGTTGCAGGGCAGAATTCCCAAGCCTCTTCCCAGGGTAATGCAGTTTGTGGCTAGGCAGAAGAGTTTTTTTTCTGGTATTTTGATATTTGCTGATGCTTCCTATGGTTAGTGTCATGCTTGGAGCCTTCAGCTGGGCTCCTGTTGTGTGATGCTACATCTGGTATGTTAGGGATAAACAGATGTGTCGTCCCAGCCACTCATATGGCTGGCTGCAAAAGGAAGGCAAATGGATAAGACTTTATACAAAACTATAAGAGATTCCTAAACACTTTCTATATAACCCAGATTTGAAAAAGAAAGGCTTTTTATGTCGTCTTTTTTTAGTTTAATGTTGATAGTGATTGTGTTTCAGTATGTGGCTCTTGCAAGCATGAATTAAGAAACTTCCTACTTGTAGTTTATGTGAGGCATTCCTATTAAGAACTAAAACTAACGAGTAACAGAAAAATGTCACCATCCTGTCTTAAAGTAACTGTTGTAATGTTGCTATCCTCTGGTTATGGAGTTCTTTCAAATGTATTAATACTTATAAAGATATTAATATTTATCGAAATGCATAGGCATTTAGATAAAAGTTTCATCACAAGGCAAGAGGAGAGTTTCCACGTGAAATATGAAGTGGTGTGCTTGTTGTTATCACATATTTTCTGTTAAAGCTGTCAAAATGACTTACTGGTTTAGCATTCCTTGTTGAAATATATTCTGTCTAATTTACTTAAAAAATATTTCTATTCTAAATACTTAGCAGCTCTCCACACATTATTTATGATATACTTTCTCCTTTTCCTGGAAGGAGAAAAACCCAACATGTTCCTCTTTGCTGTAACTAGCTGTATGAGACTGTCCTCTTTAACAGCTGTGGGCAAGTACCTCCTGGGTAGCCTCTGGCAATGTGCAGAAACCACCATGATTTAACTGTTTAGGTCCCTTTGATCTGCTGTCTCTTACCTCTAGCAATATAAGATTTATAAAAGAGAGCAGGAGCTTTGAGACCAATGGTTTGTCTCATTGTCTTCCCAGCAGTACTTGACGAACTCTATCCAGGCTGCCAAGAGAGGTCGTTGAGTCTCCTTCTCTGGAGGCTTTCAAAACCTGCCTGCCTACAGTCCTGTGCAACCTGATCAAAGTGGTGATCTCCAGAGGTTCCTTCCAACTCCTACCATGCTCTGATTAGCAAATAGTCTGTCTGCATCTGCTATGTATATAATTGTATGTATATATAGTATGAAGACACGGTAGGGAATATGTTTATGATAGCTATTTAGAGAAAATCAGTTTACTTAGAGTATTCTTCTTGGTGCCTTAGTACCTCCTACAGCAATCATAATATTATTATAATTTATCTCTATTTCTGTCATACTTAGCACTTTTCAGAAGAGGCTTATATTTTACATAACCAAGCACTCTTTTATAAGCTGTAATATAAACGCAACTGACAGCTTGGGGTATGCTTATTAATACATCTGTGATTCTTTCCAATGAAGCACATTTTTGATGTTAATCATCATAGACTTGGAAAATGGAAGGGAAATTTTGTAGAAGGGAAATTCAGCTATTGCACAAAGTACTGTTGATAATTTTGCAAACCTGTGTGGGCTTGTTGCAGCTTTGACCAGCAAGGATTTAGGACTTGCTAAATTCTGCATGTGCATTGACAGGGAACTGATAGCAGCAACGAGGCAGTGGAAGGGCATTTCAGGTGATTCTGTTACTGAATGACTTCCAGACAAAACAGCAACCTCTGAAACCCCTCTCATGTGTGACGGGCTAGTTCTAGTACCTCTGTGTACAGGTCTGGAGCCCTCAATATAGGTAGGACATGGACCTGATGGAGAGGGTCCAGAGGAGGCCATGAAAATGATCAGGGGGTTGGAGCACCTCTGCTATGAGGACAGGCTGAGGGAGCTGGGGTTGTTCAGCCTGGAAAAGAGAAGGCTCCAGGGAGACCTAATAGCAGCCTTCCAGTACCTGAGGGGGGCCTACAGGAAGGAAGGAGAGAGACTGTTTGCAAGGGCCTGTGGTGACAGGACAAGGGACAATGGCTTCAAACTAGAGAAGGGCAGATTTAGATTGGATATCAGGAAGAAGTTCTTGACTATGAGGGTGGTGGAACACTGGAACAGGTTGCCTAGGGAGGTGGTTGAGGCTCCTTCCCTGGAGATATTCCAGGTAAGACTTGACGAGGCTCTGGGCAGCCTGATCTAGTTGGGGATGTCCCTGCTGACTGTGGGGAGGTCAGACTGGATGACCTTTGGAGGTCCCTTCTGGCCTGGACCATTCTGTGATTCTGTGTTCATATGTGATCCTCCTTTGTCTCTTTGGAGGAGACACTGAAAGATTCCTGATGTGGGTAACATAAACTGAAGAGGTCCCACACATACATCTATATCAAGGTTTCGGCTTTACAGCTGAATCTGTTTCCATCTAACCAGAACTAGCCTGACACTGTCTTGAAATAAGTCCTCTATGGTCTAAGCAAGGATACTGTAATTCTGTAGATGAGAAGCTACAGTAAGTCTAGTGGATGTCACCCTATGTTTCATTCTGACAGTAGTTTACATTAACAAGAATTTCTCATAGCACAGTAACAGTGTAACAATTAGTTGCAAATGTGTTTTATATTCCAAGACCATGAAGTAATTTCAATCCGTAAGAAAAGTAATTAACTATGCTACTTTCATAATGTGAAACATAGTAGTAAAGACATGAGCTAGGTCAAAACCAGGCACCAAAGTCCAGAAGACAGCAAAATGTCTGTTACTCACTGTATGTTTGACTTTACAGCAAAGCTGTAATAGTTTACTTTGAATTTAGGCCTTTGTGGTGCTGGTGTATCACATTGCACACTGTACCATGCTGTTCCCCACCATGGGTCTTCTGGGTCTACAGACATCAGGCCTTGATATTTTGCACTCAAATGACAATCTTGTTTATTTCATTTGTTTTCAACCAAACTCACAACAAATAAAGATAGCAGCATAAAATTGTCCATTAGATTTTCTTGTGTCTTCTGTCCAGAGAATCCTGGGGTTTCTAATAGCAGAAGCTGCTGGTAACTTCCTGATGAATTTGGAAGGTTTACTGACAAATAGTTCTTTGTTTTACCCAAAGTGTGGCATACAAAAAAATCTCAGATAAAACAAACTTTCCCTGCATTTCAAAGGAAGTTGGTTAAAATCATACTGACTCATGTTTAAGGAAATCCAGACCAAACAGAGCCCCAGTAAGCACTCATTGTTTTATTCTGTGAGCCATAGTTCAGGCAGGTGGTCAGAAAAAATACCACGTCTACATTTCAAGTAAAATAATTTTTTGAATTATTTTGAAGATAAACTAATGAAGTAGTGCAGGCAAAAGTTGTTGTGTTTGTGTGATGTGTTTTTTTAAATGTATGTTCTTACGGGGTTTTGTTTGGTTTGGTTTTGTCTTTTTGAATTCTATTGTTGAACAGGAACAGAAATATTTCTGGGACTGTTTCTGTGCAGCTGTTTTACAGGTTAAGTGTCTGGTGACATTAATAGATGAGTCCTTCAGACAGCTCTCAAAACTGATTCAAGACTGTTGGATATAATTAATTCTGTAAAATCTTCCTTTCAGTAATAGAGATGTTGATAGAGTTTAAAAGACTGTGACTATCATAATGGTGGTGCCTATTTAATCCAGTATTTATTTGGTTTTATAATTCTTACACTTTCTTTTCTTTTTTTTTGGTGACAGGTTTTTCATTACTCTTACACAGCTTCCTATGTGATTTATAACATACACACAAGGTAGGTCACATTGTTTTTTCAATGTGATGTCATTGTTAGTGGTTCTATGCATAAGGTGATGCGAGTGTGTTCAAGTAAAAATGTTTCCATTTTTTCAAGGGAAGTTTGGGAGTTGAACCCTCCAGAAGTAGAGGATTCTGTTTTACAGTATGCTGCCTGGGGTGTCCAAGGACAGCAACTGGTAAGTACAGTCATTAAAAATGCTGTGGTTTAATGATGCATTTACTCAGACAGGCTGAAGTGAAAAATAATAATTAAAAAAAGCCTTAAGATCCATTTTGTTATATTTATGCATGATGCTAGTATTGTCCTGTAACACTTTTTAGAGGATCTATTTATTTATGTTTATTGAAAACATGTAAACATGTTTTTCTTCAAGTGTTGAAGTAATCACCTTTAATTGTAGAACTGTTGAAAGAATCACATCTTCATCTAAATATGCTCTCAAGTAGTTTTCAAAATGACCATCTTTATAGCTACTCCTATGAGAGGAGGAAAGTTGAAGGTGAAGTTTTCAAGTTCATGATCAATGAAAACTGTCAGAAGCAAAAGCTTAGCATCCAAAAGTGGATGTGATGTATTCAATAAAAGTAGTATTTTCATTTCAGTATGAAAACTGCTGCCAAGGTCAGTTGCAGTACATTGGATTCAGAATAATAAAACCAGAATTCCTATGTTGCATATATTGTTTTCTACCAAAAGTTTTATAACTTTTTATGGACACAAATCATCCATGATCATCACGACCAGTCTCAATGAGATTAAAAAAAAAAAAAAAGTGAATTTAAAACAGCAATGATTTTAAACTGACCTGTGCTGGTAGTTGAACTCAAGAGACTTATAAAACTCTCTGAATAAGAAATTCAGATAATCCTTGTTACAGTATTCTAATAAGCTCATTAATGCCTGCAGGCATGATCCCGAAGCCTCTTTGCACATTTGACTTGTTCATACAGAAAGGCTATAAGTTGAGTGTCTTGAGACTGTACCCTGTTGCATATATCATTCATCAAGATGGTGGCAATGTAGAAAATGCTTCTGGTTAAAGTGTGTTGCAGTAAGCAAGTGGATGCAGGAAGGAAGAAGTAATGGGAAAATGCTTGTAATGCCTTAATAATTAAAAACATTGATTTGTTAGTAATGAATGCACATAGACAGGATTGGTGGTAACAAATAGGTTATTTACCAGGTATTATTATGGAACATCTCAACCTGTGTAGGTTGTAGCAGAAAGGTGATGCATTTGCAAAAATGAACAGAATTTTAAAATATTTCAAATTAAATTGCAGCTCAGAATATTTGTCTCTGCTGCACCTCTGAGTAGCAATCTGAAGTACAACTACAATTACATGCATTGATTGCTGAGAAATTAATTTTCTTTTTTCCTGGGGTGTATCCAAAGAACAGGGGCAGACTTACCAATCATAAACTTCAGGAAAATAATATGTTAGAATAATGCTGTCTTTATCAGTTTTGCCTAGATTATCTTTCTGGAAATATGTAATGCATACTTTCAGATACAGGCACAGGTGGACTCCTATTAAGTCTCAGAACTGCAAAAACTAGGTGGTCATTTCAGGTACAACCTTTATCATCTGAATTTCAAAACGTTGGCATAATTCATACTTTGGTGAAGATAACATTGCTCATCTTCGTTAATGTCCCTAGTAAAGTTAATGTCATGCTTTAAAAATATCTGCTTTACTGTGGGCTTTATGGTGCCATATGGTCATCAGAATTAGGAAATAATAACTTTGATTGAAACACAAAATCTGTGCACTCTGAATGATACCAAGTGTTGTCGTATAGATGTTCATCAGCAATGACAGTATACTGAAGGTCACTTCCATAAGAATTGCCAATAAGAAAGATGTCCTCTTGAAGCTTTTTATGGGATAAAAGAAGGTTTCTGAAGTGGAAGAAGTGCCTTGCCACATTATCTTCCCACTTCAGCAGAAAGCCAGAAATGTAGAATGAGCATTAATGAATAAAAACTATTGTGAATAATGGTTGTTGCTACTGTCCAAAGGAACAGCTGCCTCTACCAGAAACAGGACAGTAAAGATTGCTCCAGCAGAAGAGGTTAGGCAGAGAAAATGTGAGGGCAGATTGCCATGACTGCTCTTAGTTATAAAATCTGTCATTAGAACCAAACTGTTTTGAGAAAGATGGTACAGGAAGCAATCAGCAGTGAAACTGGGTAAAGAGAGAGTTGTAACGGGACCATCAGCAGTAGCTGCTGATAGTACATGTCTGGGCTCAAAGGTGCAGCCTCATGGATCCATCTTGCCAAACACACAATGATTGGTTTGCTAATGTCCCTTCCTAAACAATACTTAATGTGTCTTATCCGTATAATAAAGAAACAATGATAATTCATATTAAGTAAAACAAGCAGTGGAATGCATATGTATTCATAAGGCACTTGGGTTACTGAGTAACCTCCAAGAGCCATTTATTTCAACTGACAACTAGAACTGAACAACTAGAAAACAGACTACATATAAAAGTTTCATCTGGAAAGATCCATGACACATACCCTGTGAATATCATATAAGCCAAATATATATAAATCCCTAAAATAAAAAGGAACAGAACTCTTCCAGGTGCAGTGCAAAAAAAGAATAGCATTATTACAGCCACGACACAAGGCACAGGTATGCTTGACTGAGCCAAAAGTCCTAACTATGCACTGTAACTATTTGGAAGGTCCTGGATTAAATCCAGATGATGGGGGATGACACATGGAGTTGGATCAGCTATTTCCATAAATAGACTGGAGTGTAAAATAAGATGTTTCTAATCCTTAGTTCTGCAGAAGAGCCATATAGATTACATGTGAATCTTAATTTGGATTCTTCGACAAGTAAAACAGATAATATAAGAAGATGAAGAGGAAAAAAATGGAAATGGAATGACTGAGCAGGAAAATTTGTGTGACGACAGACAGAGCTTATTGGACAGAGGAGGGAATATGGCTGCAGTGAAGAAAAGAGTTAGGTTCTTATCAGATACCAGATGACTGGACCATAACACCCCTGTTTTGAAGCTGCCATGGTGGCTGGAATTTATTTCGGTTTCTTGCTGTTGACCTAGAGTAGAGAATTTTGTCAGAAGGAAAGCTCAGAGAAGTGTCAGCTGTTTGAGTCATGTCATTGTGGTGGTGTAATTGGAAATGTTTGCCATCAGCGAGAAGAAACTTTTATCTAATGAATTAATGTATTTCAAGGTCAGGTAGCTGTTATTTTGCAGAACTGTTTTCAAGGTCACACTCTTTAAATGGCTGTCTTTCAACTGTGTTAGAACTGTTCCAGATCTAAAAGACCTTTCTGTGTGTCTTAGGGAGCTATTTGTGTACTTGCTAATTTTTTTTCATATTTTCTCATGTTTGATTACATTTTTGAAAGGGATCAGTTGATTATCTCTTTATTTCACATCTATAGAATTCATTACAGCATCATCGAGTTTCCAGGGAAAACAAACCAGCACAATTGGACATCTAATTGGTTTCATAAACGTTTTTCTGCCTGCAGTTTACTTGGTTCAAGACCTCATTGCTTGTGTCTGAAGACGAGATATCCCATGCCTGGTAGGAAGGCTTCACTGAGGATAAGAATGCTTTGGGGTATTTTAAAGGGTTTCTGGTGTTGAAATATCTAATTTTAATGCAATATTCTCTCTGACCTCATCTTCTCTAATAGTTTGTAGAAATGACTTTTATGTTTCTGTGCTGGACCTGGCTTGTATCTAACACAGCCCTTTGTGTCTAGATCTATGTATGGTATTGCAGTAGATTTATTGCAGTAGAAGCCTGAATATAAAAGCTGACCTCTGGTCTCCAGTGTATGCAGAATTTTCTATAAAAGATGTAGTGTTTCTCTTCAGTGCCTCTTGTGATACAGAGAATTCTTCTGATTAGTTATCAGATGGATTACTTCAAGTAGCTCCCAGTGAAGTGTGTTTAAAAGTTATTCAGTTTGACACAGCTTTCTATTAAAAGTTTGGTGTAAAGTTTCTTCTGCCTGAGTGGTAACTCGTTTATTTTCTATGCAATACTTTATTTTCACTTTTTTCTATGAACATATATCCATGCAAGTCACTTTGCCCTTACATTTATAACAGGGCATTTATGTGTGTTTTATGTTACTTATTGCACTGAGCGTATTGTTCTCATGATGTATTAAGTGTATTTGAAGGGAGCTTGAGTTATATATTTATTTGGATGGATCAGCATAAATAATGATTGATTGACTTATGTATGAATGTCTATGCATAAGTAAATGCATATTTTAACAAAGCAGAAACCAAGAAAATAGTAAAGCACTCCAGAATACTGAAAAGGTCAGCCTGGAAAAGCTTGATGGACCTTTTTGTCAAAATTTGGTGCCATCAACAAAACATAGCTTTATCAAAAGGTAGGGCTGAAGATGAGCTACTTCTATGCTTTAAGGTAATTTAGGTCATCATTGGGTAGAATTACCTAGTCTCCTGTATGCACAAAGCACAGTTTTTTAACTGCAGGTGAATTATGGATTCAGCATTACTCTCATTAATTTTTAGAAGATATTTTAAATATTAACAATAACAAGCAATTACCCTCTTGTTCCAAAACCAACCAAACCAACCAACCAACCAAAAAGTAACAAAATATATGGAGATAATAGGGCTTGGAAGCTGAAGCTTTTGCAAAAAGAATGGAAAAAAAGAAAAACCAAACAACAACAACAAAATCAAAACAAAACACAAAACCAACAAAAAACCCTGTGAAAAAGGACCTCACCTTATAGTAAATCTATCTAAAGCCAAGCATAGAAACAGAAACGCAGAAACAAAACAGAGCAAAATCTGCATTTAATTGTTATTAATAAATGTTACCACTTCAAGAACTCTCTCTCCTTCTGCTTTGTATTCAGTCACCTCTATCCTGGTTGTCTTGTTTGGAGGTTAATTTTGCCATCAACCCCATCAACACCTGTTACTCCACAAAAATGCAAATAACTTTCAGATTGTTGAACTCACATGACATTTCCTTACAATTGCCCTCGCTTCAGAATTTTAGCTTTTTTTCTATGGCTTTCAAATACTGCTTTACACAATAGAAATACTGCAGCAGAGAAGTGTATTTGATATTATTTATCAACCACGCAGATGAGCACTGGACTAATTTTACTAAATGAGACATTAGCAGGAGTATGCTGGACACATACCTTCCTCAACAGATGCTTTAACAGCCATTAGTTGCTGAAAGCTTCATTTAATGTCTGTTCTATCAAGGTTCAAAGTAGAACTACTATAAAACATTGGTAACTTACCTTTCTGTAAAATATTTACTCTCTGTTTTATCTTTTGCCTAATTAATGCTGTGAGTACTTGGCACCCCCTCCTGGCAAAAACACTTCTGTTTGCAAATGAAGAAGAAAAGATCTCTTAGGGTACATGAGTCAAATAGAAGCTCAATTAATGCTAATGAAGGAAGATCTAAATAAATATCGTTAGTCTGCTGTTTTCATTTTCAAACTCCTTTGCTCTTTGGACTTGGTGTATTTTTATATATGTAGCTTTAAAACACATATGGAAATGTCAAGGCTTTATTTTCCTTTAATTCTAATCATAATGACGAAAATGGCAGTAAAACTGAGAGGGGAATGTCTGCCTGAATTTATTCTGAAAACCAGAAATAAATAAGAACATTTTAATGTAGCATTGACCTCAGGTATGATTTCTTACTTGCAATGGATGAGGAGTTCTTTACAGAGCTTCTGTACTTCAGAGCATATTTGGAGATCTTCTGTCTTGCTGAGGATGTTTCTATGAAGAAAGGCAAACTGCATGGTTAAGCATTGTCAACCTAGTTAAGTTTTTGCCCAACCCCTTAAAGACTCAAGTCTACCAGAAAGTCACTTAATAGCCTACTTGCAAAAGCATTCTACTGATATATTTTTTTCATGCAAGAACTGCTTTTCATTAGGGCCACGGTGAGCATGGGCAATATATTTTTCCTCCTAAGCTGCTGCCACATGTTGGATTTCCTCCTAGATTTCTCAAATTAACATTGTAAAATGTAAATGTTTTTCTGCCTTTCCATCTAAGTCATTTAACTCAAACTATTCTTCAAAGAAAAAATTAAATTATTAGTTTCTCTGAAGGTATTCTTCTGAATTAATTTCCATTTCAATTATTAATTTCTAGGTGCCCGCTGCACTTAAATATAGATGAAGCTGGAGGAGAAGCATTAAATGCATGTTCTCTAGTTTCAAAAGTGATATTTCTTGCAAAAGCAGTTTTCTCCATCTCAGAAAATGGGAATGTAGAATGTAGCCAGCAAACACAGGCAGTTCTGGAAAGCAGTGGAAAACACAGTTTTACATATCAAGGTTGAATATGTTCAATAAAAGTTTTGTGAAGCTCCAGGGAGCAGGAACATTTATAAATGGAAGCAAGGCTGTCTTGAGCATAGAAGTTGCTTCATCATTTTGCTTAGCAAAATTCAATGAAGGTGTCCTGGAATCAGAGGTAACTTAAAAATATTAACTGTTAAGGATTAGATATTGCTGGCCCTTTGTTAGAATAACTACCTGGCTGTGTCTGAAAGATGTGAAGAAATAATGAGAAAATCGTATGTTTTATAGGAGCATTATTCTTTTACTACTGTTTTTCATGTGGAACAATAAAAGGCCCAGCAGCTTTATAGTGAATAATTTGAGAAGGGAGATAAAAGATGTTTCCTTTCCCTGATTCTTATTCTATTATCAGTGCTCTAGCATGCAGCTAGTATTTGAATCAGTGTGTAAGGCATGCACGTGTAGTGCATTTTTCTCTTCGGTCTCAGATCAATATTTCTTTTGCAAGCAAATATATTGGAAATTTGATACATCATTGTAATAGAAAGCTATTATAATTCTTTATTTTTCACATAGGTATTTGTGTGTGTGTGTGTGTGTATAGACATATTTCCATATAAGAAACATGCAAAAAAGCATAGGTGAATGTTTGATAGGAGCAATCATGAGGACCTTCCTGTGCAGCAACCTGTAGTGAGTGATGAAAATAGCTATACATATCTCTTACCTGGAATCTCATTTTGTTCAACATGTGTATGTGTAACAAAGCATATCTGAATATTCACATTTCTGTCTGTTAGTGATTATTAACTGCAAGTCCAATGACTCAAAAAATGGGTCTGTTGTACTTGTCTGAAAATTGCATAGTTTTATGTAATGCAGAAAAAAATTCAGAAATCTAAAATTCTTTAGAAATAGCCACTCAAAAGCTAAGTACACAGTCAATGTGAACAGAGGTCAAAATCTGACTGAACCTTTTGCTAAATCAGAGCTCATAGCATACCAGGTTAAAAGGGAACTCAGGAATGAAGGTCCAACTTTTCTTCAGAAAAGCACAGTCTGGATAGCATGGCCCAGCACCTTGTCCAGCTGAATCTTGGAAGAGTTGCAAAAAAAAAAAAAATAGGTAACAAGTTTTATTATTAACTGTATTTTCATATAATTCCAGAATCCTGCACAAAAACATTGCAGGCTTACCAATGTCCACAGGTCATATAATTACTTAGTCATTTCATCTTTAACACATTAAAAAAAAATTTAAGAAGTCATGCCTAATCCTGTGTCATATCATGTGTCCTTGAAAGTTAGTTTCTGTGGTCAAGATAGGACATTCTGGCTTAGGTCAGTCAGTCAAGACTCTACCCATTGCATATGTGTAAAGATGGGGTAGATGGTCCTTGTTATTATTAATAAATAAATGGATAAATTGAAGCTATATAGACATCATAGATGATGATGTCAGGACTCTGTTGAATCTCTGTCAGCAAGATAACTCTGCTGAGAAGTAAAGAAGCCCACCAGATTGACTGCACAGCTTTCTCATCTCCCCTGCTGACTCCTTCTCTCTATTTTGGCCAAGTCCTTCTTGAAAAAGAGACATTAAATTCTGCTGTCACCAACCCAAAAATGTCCTTGCATTTTTTTTTCCCCTCCCTACGATAGGGTTATTATTTCCCCAGTGTGTTTGTGCTAAAGGATCAGAGCAGGTTAATCTCCTGCCACACTGTGTTAAAGTGAGTTAGGCTTTCATGTTGACTCAACCTGAGCCACACAGCAAAATGCAGACAACTTCTTGTGGATGTGTAATTGTGGGGCTTGACAGCTCCAAGACCAGAATGGCCCTGGAGAATAAGGATTAAAAAGTCAGTTACACTGTTGATTTGTAAGAGAAAACAAAGCTTTGATTGGCAGGGAGGAAATTGGCAGGGAGGAAAGAAGGCTGAAGGACCCAGCAGCCAGCCAACACTTAAAACTCTTACTTTTGTGGAAACAAAGTGATATTAGAAAGGTCTTTTAAAGCTGATGGAAACAGTATTAATGAGGAAAACAGAAACCTGTGCAGATCAAAGTATGATTCTATGATGATTCTCTTTAGAGCTTTACAGGTGGACTAGTGTGTATTGGAGGCATAATGTACTAATAGTATTCATATGCTCATGTAAACATAGTGTATGTTATGAGCAGAGCTTGATCAGTAGGGACTAATAGTACTGGTCATACAGATTGCAGAACACTGTACATCTATGTGTCACTGTATAGTGGCAGGTACCAGTGAAATGACAGAAATAGAGAAGTTTTGTGTGGAAAGAAAGCAAATGGTTTTTTTCAAATGTTTCTTAACAGACTCTGAACTATCCCAAACAGAAATGCTATTATAAGAGTCACTCAGAAATTTCTCATTCTATTGAGGTATTTCAAGACAAATTGCCTTTCTTGCATTGTATGCCCCATCTGTGTGAAGTGATAAATGGCTGTAGAGTCTGTACAGGTAGATGTCATCCACTAAAATGCTGGCCTATCACAAAGACAACTGCCAACTTGAACAGTGTGCACAGTGAGAAAACAAAGACACATGTACTGTATGACAGAGTAGGCAGGGTCAGTAATAGCAGCTGAAAGAAGAAAGCTTTGTGTTAAACCCTGCTTGAGTTTCTCATGTAGAAGATACTCAGAGGCATCCTGGTCTACTTCATCATTTGAATAATTTATGAAGTTCTCAGGGATCTTCTACTACTGTAAGGACAGTAGAAAAATTTCAGGTTTCAGTTCTGTTGTTTTTTGACTTTGGCCCTTGCTTTTAGGTTGCTACTTTCTGTTATATTGACAAATAAAACAGAGAAAACTTCTCCTCTGGCATCCAGTCCAGAAAGTCAGCCTTAGATTTTTTCCAGTCTCCCAACACTGCCTTATTTCTTCTGGAATAACTAGGTTGAAATTTTTTTCATTGTATCTTCTGTTATAGACTGATCAGTCTGGGTATAACTCTGTGCTTGGTATCAGTGTGAAATGAGCCTTTGATGTACTGATGAACAGCTCAAAAGATTTTGAAACCAAGCTGTGTGGTAGTGTTGATACACCAGAGGGACAGGATGTCATCCTGAGGGACCTGGACAAGCTGGAGAGGTGGGCCCAGGTGAACCTCATGAAGTTCAGCAAGAGCAAGTGCAAGGTTCTGCACCCGGGCTGGAACAATCCTCACTACATGGAGAATGAGAAGCTAGAAAGCAGCCCTGTGGAAAAGGACTTGGGGGAGCTGAGGGATGAGAAGCTGGACATGAGCAGGCAGTGTGCACTTGCAGCCCAGAAGGCAAATCATATCCTGGGCTGCATCAACAGATGCATTGCCAGCAGATCCAGAGAGCTGATTCTGCCACTTTGCTCGGCTGAGACCTTACCTGGAGTACTGCCTACAGGTCTGGAGTCTTCATTATAGGTAGGACATGGACCTGATGGAGAAGGTCCAGAAGAGGGGCATGAAAACGATCAGGGGTTTGGATCACCTCTGCTACAAGTACAGGCTGAGGGAGCTGGGATTGTTCATCCTGGAAAAGAGGAGGCTCCAGGGAGACCTAATAGCAGCCTTCCAGTACCTGAAGGGGACCTACAGGAAGGATGGGGAGAGACTGTTTGCAAAGGCCAGCAGTGAGAGGACAAGGGACAATGGCTTCAAACTAGAGAAGGACAGAATTAGATTGGATATCAGGAAGTAGTTCTTAACTGTGAGGGTGGTGGAACACTGGAACAGTTTGCTCAGGGAGGTGGTTGAGGATCCTTTCCTGGAGATATTCAAGGTAAGGCTCAATGAGGCCCTGGGCAGCCCGGTCTAGTTGAGGATGTCCCTGTTGACTGTGGGGAGGTCAGACTGGATGAGCTTTGGAGGTCCCTCCCAGCCTGGACCGTTCTATGATTTTATGGTAAGGGCAGTTTGTAGGGACAACTCAGGCATGCAAGAGTGGCATTTCTGTCTGCTTTTCCACACTGGTTCATTAGTCAGAAGCTATCAGTAAATATGAGGTACAAGAAGTGTGAGTTCCTGTTCATATATAAGCCTGCCATACACCTCACAGAGACCAAGGACCTGAGCAGTCCAATCCCTTTAAGACAATTTGCACAGTGCTGCAACCAGCATAGTTCTTCAGGCAGCTCCACAGGCAAAGCAGTAGCTTTTTTTTCCTGTGATTTCCTGTGCAGTCACAAAGATTTATTAAGTAGCTTTTTGTGTAGGTCATAGCTCACATATTATATATTATTTTGTTTATGTAATATAGAGCACAATGTTTGCACTCATGAGTTAAGCTGTCATGGGATTAGGCAAGGTGTGAATTGAGTGAACATCATGATCCAATATCATTGGAAAGGCAACACAATTAATGTGTGTCTAAACAAAAGAGGGCAATGCTTGCTCACTTGAATTGGAAATCAAGGACATAAACATCACAGTTATCATCAAGTTGTATCATCAATACTCTGTGAGTTCATGGCCTGGCATAGTTCATGACATTAGTAACGAATCTATAGTTGTATTATGCGTGTACTCTTGCTGTTGTTTACAGTGGATTTATAAACTATCTAAATAGCCATTAAATATAATAGGCTTGTAGATTGTTTGCAGTTCAGAAATGACTGTTGTAACACATTACTGCAGTGCAGTGGCATTAATCTAGATGGCAGAGGAAGTGGTGCTTCGGTGTCCTGTACATGCTATGTTTGTCAGCTTGATGACTGCAAAAATAAAATTAACATATTGTAACTGGCAAAGAAAAAAAGGTGGTATATGACACTGGGATGTATGTGTTTTGAGCTCTCCATGCTGATCAACAGCTACTTCCTGTCTGTCTTAATTGCAACGCAATCAAAATGTTTGAAAACTTCCTCTGAGAAAATTCCTGTGAAGGTCAGTCACAATATTTAGAAAATTGGTATCTTTAAGAATGAATATAGTTATTATTGCAATCATTTTGTTATTATCTGTTGTTTTCTGACTCATTTGCAGAGAGATCAGAGACATTCTGCAATACCGGAGACTTGCAAAGCAGCCCTATTGCATTTTAGCCTGCAGTTCCTGTCCTTGGGAGCTCACAATCTAAACTGGCTACACATATAATGTAGGGGAAAAGGATATAACATAAAGCTGCTTTGCAATACAATTCCATGAAACTTTCCATGAAATTGTCATCTCTTAACACTGATCTGAGTAGACAATTTGTAAGATGTGGAGGGGAAAAAAGAAAAAGATTTTTTAAATAATCTGTGTAATTGTAACAGATAAAGTCACTAATGAATATATATCTATCCAAAAGTCACATGTCTAGAAGCTTTATAAGCCACTTTCCTGTGTTTTATATTATCCAAGCTACAGTGATTCTCATTGATTCTGAAGATCACTGAAGGACCTGTAAGGAAGACATAAGCAGAATAATCATTTGCACCAGTGGAATGCCTCTGGTTGGGGTACTAGTTCTCCATCTTGCATTCTACTTGCCAGTGACCCAGTTCATTACAATGGAGCTTCTTCAACAACTTATTACCATGGGCAGGAATGGTAGATGTTCACACTTTATCTTGCTACTTTTCCCACATGTGCAAAGTACCCTCTAGAAATCTCTTCTGTCCATGTGGGTTTTGTCCACAACAGATCTCACATTTACATGTATGGCCTAGTAAATTGACATCTAACTTGGAACCACCCATTTGTAGTGCATTGTCACAGGAATAGTGGTGCTGTATGCATCAGCCTTACCCTGCATGGAGCCCGTGAGCAATTTGAATGGCCCATTTGCCAGTATTTTTGTTCAGTAGTTGTGTTGAGCATGGTTGTTGAGTCTCAAGCTGTAGGAAGAAATGTACCAAATGGTATCACAACACTGCTTTGTCACGGAATGTAGGAATAGCCACTTCTTTCCTGCAACCAAATAGAGACCTGAAGGATTTATGTGGCTCACTGCAGCTTGTGCCCTTTGGGCCATGGAGGAGTTTTGATATGAATCAGGAGATTTGGATTGCCATCATGGAGCTTCTACTGAGTAATAAACAACTGTTTGACAGAATTACGGAATGTTAGGAGCTGGAAGGGACATTGAAAGACCATCAGGTCCAACCCCCTTGCCAGAGCAGGATCACCTATGCCAGATCACACAGGAACGCATCCAGGAGGGTCTTGAATATCGCCGGAGAGGGAGGTTCCACAAACCCCCCCTGGGCAGCCTGTTCCATCGCTCTCAAGTCATCATCAAGTCCACCATGAAATTATGTCCCTTAGCACCACGTCTCCATGTTCATAGTTGTGTTCAGCAACACCTTGCTCTGCACCCTGTGTGGTCAGTTCTTCTGGATGATGTTAGAAAGTTTTCTTCTAAAATGAGCATTTTTTGTGTGTTCTGTGAGAGGAAAAAGGAAAATAGCATCTACAGTGCTGCATTGACAGGGAAAACACCTTGTTCTTTACTGGGAAGAACATCAGTGTTTCAATTCAGTGAGATTTTTTCGTGGGGAAAGGGCAGAGAAGTGTACTCATCTTCTGCAGCAGTGTGTATAACGATGGCCTGGCAAAGTCAACTAAAGTCAGTAAACCCCAGTGGTATAATAAGAGAAATCATAGATGAACAGGAAAACATTTGTTCAGTTTGGACTTGTAGAAGAGAACAGGCATTACACACAACTGTCATTAACATAATCAGTGGCTCTATTAGAAAAAATGTGTCTATCAAAGCTCTGGAGCATGCTGGATATCGATAGAGAAGATAGCAAGACAGATGTTTAGTGGAATGGTAACACATTGACAAGCACTCTGGCTGATTTGCAACAATTTTTTAATTGGTGAAAACTAGCTGTAAATTTTTGAAGTGAAGCTATTTGTATAATTTTTCCAAGCTGTGAACCAGCAAGTGGCAACAAATATGTTTAATACTTAAATGAATCTGATGGTACCAAACTGGGAGGCTTGGCTGATATGCCTGGAGGCTGTGCAGCCATTCAGCAAGACTTGGACAGACTGTAGAGCCGGGTAAACAGGAACCTAATGAAGTTCAGCAAGGATAAGTGCAGAGTCCTTCACCTGGGAAGGAATAATAAACTGCACCAGTACAGGTTAGAAGGTGATCTGCTAGAGAGCAGCCCCCTGGAGAAGGACCTGGGAGTCCTGGTGGATAACAAGTTGTCCATGGGACAGCAATGTGCCCTTGTGGCCAAGAAGGCCAGTGGTGTCCTGGGGTGCATTAAGAGGAGTGTGTCCAGCAGATCGAGGGAGATTCTCTTCCTCCTCTACTCTGCTCTGGTGAGACCACACCTGGAATATTGCATCCAGTTTTGGGCTCCCCAGTTCAAGAGGGACAGGCATCTACTTGAGAGAGTCCAACAGAGAGCTACCAGGATGATTAAGGGACTGGAGCATGTGCCCTATGAGGAGAGGCTGAGACACCTGGGGCTTTTTAGTCTGGAGAAGAGAAGATTGAGAGGGGATTTAATAAATGTTTATAAATATCTGAGGGCTGCCTGTCGAGAGGGAGGGCACAGGCTCTTCGCAGTTGCACCCTGTGATAGGACAAGGGGTGATGGATATGAACTACAGCACTGGAGGTTCCACCTCAACATGAGGAGGAACTTCTTCACTGTAAGGGTCACAGAACACTGAAACAGGCTGCCCAGAGAGGTTGTGGAGTCTCTTTCTCTGGAGACTTTCAAGCCCCATCTGGATGCATTTCTGTGTGACCTTTGCTAAATTCTGTGGTCCTGCTTTGGCAGGGAGGTTGGACTCAATGATCTTCGGAGGTCCCTTCCAACCCCTGACATCCTGTTATGAAAGCCAAACTTGTTATCTTGACAGCAAATGTTGAAAAAATGAAACAGGGCTTTCATTTTAACTTACTCCTATAATCCAAAGTTAGTTCAAATATGATTTACAAATTGAAGGAAGTGCATGAATATCTTCATTTACCATAACTGGGGCCAAAACAGAAGTGAGAATTGAAACCATCTTCTTTTCTAAAAAGCAGTTTAAAGTTGTTTTAAAATGAATTCTTTCTCTTTCCAGTATGAATTGCAAAATAGTGCTGTTCCAACTTGTTGTTGTACCTGAATCTGGGAAAGTATAAAATTTGCTGAGTGACTGAGAAAGTATTCTTTATTTTACTTTCTTCTGTTCAATGAATACCTGATATTGTTTTAACACTTGTTAGCAAAAAAACACCTTTTATCTGGAAATTTCAAGGGCAGTTGGATTTGGCCTTGGTTAATGTATGGTAAGACAGGAGTCAGAACTAATGGTAAGAGGCAAGCCCAGATGGAAAAACATCTTGAAGCTTTTGAAGAATTAATTATCCAACTAATTAACTGGCAGTCTCACAAGGAGGAGGGATGGAATTTAGCCATATGCTTAGGAAATGAAGAAGTCTAATAGCTACATCTCAGCACAAGGTCTATCAGCCATGATGATGATGGTGGAGTCAACTGGTTAGCCAGACTATCTATGTGGATGCACAGGACAAACACTTGTTTCTGCACCAGTAAAAATACTTATTCCCCTGAACAGAGCAAAAAGTGGTCCACTTGAGTGGTTTGTTACGTAGAACATTGGGCTCTGAAGACACCTGTGCCAGTGCAGAGAGTGGTGAACTGTGTGTCCTTGCCAAGGTCCCACAGGAATTTAGCCAGAAATGGTCTGCCTGAAGATGCTTCAGGTCAACATCTTTATCACTGTCATTAGCAACTGTCAGAGTTCTGCAACAGAAGCATTTACTGAATGCCTAAAGGTCTCCTTCTAGGCAAAATCAGAAATTCCTTAGTTTTTTCTGAGTTCATGTTCCCTGTGTAAAAGATAAGGAAGACTGTCATGTTCTCTGGGGTATTAAGTGGGAGTGCTGAGGTTGTTCCAGATTGGAATAGTTATTTATATTTGTTGGTCGGAGAGACTTTTGAGGAATCTGATGATTTCCTAGTTCCATAAGTAAGGCACCTCTACAGGAAGAGACCAGTGCTTGTTGTAGGGATATTTTTTTTTTCTTTAACTAAAGGTGAATGATACAGATGCTGCCTTTGTTTCTTTTCCACCTGCATCTGCTAAGTAGTTGTAGAGTGTGGTTGTCACCTTCTTTGAACTAGATATTTGCCTTAATGAATCATGTCATGATGAACCATGCCATTAGTCATACTCCAACATTTCTTTCCTTCAAAACAAGATGCTGGATTCTGGGATTTTTTTTTTCTTTTAACTTGGAAAGTTAATTGTAGTAGCTGTAAAAACTAATGGAAGGGTAAGTCATGGCTGCAAAGCTCACTGTTACTTGCAGCTTGCATTACCCATTTCTATTATTATTGATGGCAAAATGTATTTGTGGTGGTGATATGAATCAGGACGTCAAACAAATCTACTGTGCTCAAACTCTGGAGGATTAATTAGAAAGATTCACTCATCACGTCAGGAAAATAAGACCTTGATATATTAAGCATTATGGAATAGGAGTCCAAGTTTTCCCTCTAATATATATCAAGGCAATTTTAAAGGCTGAACTAACTAATTTTTTTCTGGTTTTGTTAGTTATTAGTGACTTCTGCTATCATTTCACATCAGGTGATGTGGAAACATTGGTCTGCAGATCTTCAAATTCGTGCCTTATAGGATAGCTTACCTTCTTGTGGCTTTTGAACTGTGGCCACACTATGCTAAGAAGTGGCACAGGCCAACGAGCATGTGGTTGTGGTACAGACTGGGGAAACATGCCTTCATCCTGGGCAAATCATGGCATGAGTGACTAATGTTGTCTCTGTACATGAGGTGTTTCCCTTTCATACTGAGGAACAACAGTGGCAATACAGAATACCTATATGGTTAGCTTGAAGTCAATAGCTTGATGTCCAGATGGAGACAGGTGACAAGTGGTGATCCTCAAGGTTCTGTGCAGGGACCAGTGCTGTTCAATATCTTCATTAATGATACAGACAGTGAGATTGAGTGCACCTTCAGCAAGTTTGTAGATGATACCAAGCTGAGTGGTGCTGTTGATAAGAGGGGATGCCATCCAGAGGGACTTGGATAGGCTGGAGGGAGAGTCTCGTGAGGTTCAGGAAGTCAAAATGCAAAGTCCTGCATCTCAGTCAGGGTGGCAGTCATTGATATCAGTACAGACTGGGAGATGATGAAATTTTAAGAACTTGCTGAATGGTAAGGCACCTTATCATATCCACATAAAACTAGGTTTGTCCATGACTGAGTTAGAGAAAGGACTAGTGTTAGATCAAGTGCACCTCCTTAGCGTCAGGGTTGAGAGAAATTTGCTTCAGTTTCATAGGTTCTCTCTGTGTGTGAGGCTGATGACATGTTCCAGTGAAGGAGAAAGGTTTTAACAGCCAGGGCTGCAGCTCTGTTTCTCATCTGCCTGAAGAATGCTGGGCTTCTGGATTTAAATACAAGTCTAAACTTTGGTGTCTGAATGAATTTCTAGGAGACATGCAAATACCTGATCATGGTTCTGTTTCAAGTGCCAGGACTAACCAGCTGCTGGCAGCCTCTGGTAGAGAAGCTGACCCTGCTTTGGTAAAGACCTCAAAGCCCTGTTTCACACACACTCACAGCATTGTATGGTGACCTCCACACAACTCCAGGCAAACTACTACTGCTGCCCAGCTGGTGGGTAAAAAGTTTGAACTGTTGCCAGTACACTGCGCTGCAATCAGAGGAGTGATTGAGTGTTGATACACCCAAGCAGAAGGCTACAATGGAGCACCTAAAGGGAAAAAGTGGAGTATTTTTCTGTAATTTAGCAGCTTTTCTCTGCCTGTGGTGTTTGAAATGATTAAAGATACACAGGGGGCCTCTCCAACTATTGGCACTGGGTTTGCTGTTAAGCTGTGGGATTAGATGTCTCTATGTTTTCACAGCTGTCTGCCATCTGGAACTAACTGCTTGGACTGGGTGCTCTGCTTAAGACTTTAGCCTGAAATAAAGTCATGTAATTGTGAAACATGTCACAAACAATAAATAAGTGGCTTTGGAAGAAATTAATTTAGGAGAAGATTTATGAAAAACAAAACCAGTTTCAAGGCTGACAGATGTGGAAGAAGGAGAAGAATTAGTTCTATAGGTAGAATATTAGAGTAAGCAGAGCTTCACATTCTTCACAGTCAGTTGAAATAAATGTGATCATTATCAATAATTAATCTCTCACTAATCAAAAACATTCCTGCAGCTGTTTTTCATTAATTGGAAAATACTTCATAAAATAAATGCTGTGCTTTTTCCTTCATTTGCTTTCAGGCTGGATGTGGTTAGCTGTGCAAAGTGTCTAAGACAACAAAAAGTCAAATCATTTTGAAGGCCATAGGTTTTTATATTTATCCCTATTTACAGTATTATTAGCTAAGGATCTTAGCTAAAAATAATTTTAAACACTTTAAAAAATTCTTGGGAAATAGATGGTGAAGAAAAGGTATTGGGGAAAAAAGTGTAATAATAATTTTCATATAAGATAGCATAGCCTGGTTCCAGTTTGTGCCTTTTCCAATTTATTTTCTTATCAGCATGCCTGAAAGCTGCAAAAGCATTTTGGCACAAATCCCTTGGTGTATTCATGAGACTACCTGTCTCATACACAGTGAGCAACTCCTCTTTTAGCAGTTTTGGAAGATTCACTAGTTACAGTCAACGTTTTAGTACTCATGTAATAATTAGACTCAAGCGTGTCCTAAGAAATCCCTTTTACTTCTACTTGCTCTGAATTACCTGAATAGAGATAGACTAGCAAGGAATGGTTTTGGTTTAGGTGACATTGCCCACAACACAGTACACAAAGTGATGAATTATGTAAAGTCCCTGCCCTGGAAATCTTTGGGCACACATTTGCATACTGACTTACCTGACTTACTGAAGGCAAGATTCTGCTCCAAGAACAATTTGGTTTGTTTTGATCAATAATTCTTATCCCTGTGTCATGATTTGCTATCTGCCTTGTGGTACTTAAGAGTTTTAAGTCTCTGTTGTAAGAAAAGTAGTAGTCTGAGCACTCTCCCAACCACTTCCTCTCTCTTTCACTCAATTTTGAAGGCCAAATTGTTGCTCATAAATTCGGTTTCTCTGTATTGCTGTACTGCAGCTGAGTAGCAGCCACAGCTGCCACCTAAAAATAAAAATTTCCATCTAGCCTTTGTGGCTTTGATATAAAGCCTTGGACATATATTTTAGTACAGCATAAAGTAGAGCTGTAAGGAGTTTTCTACAGATACTGTTTTCAACAGAAAGCACTGGTGACAATGTTTAGATAGAGCAAGGAAGCTAAAAATGTATGAACCAAAGAAAAGGAACTTAGATGTTTTGCAGCAGGGATAGAGATCAACCATGATAGTTATGGACTTCCTCTGCTTCTGGAGCCTAGTGTAGATTTCTTTTTTTTTTATTTTTTTTTTTGCATGTTTCATCTGAGGAATATTTTTATTCTTAGTTGATAGACTTGTGATAATCCACATAAAACTGATATCCATCTTCCTGCTGAAGTGACTTCATATTTGATACCACCTGTTGCAGCAAGAAGAGCATGGAGTGGTGTCATGGCCACAGCAAGCTAATGGGGACTGAGGACTAACCAGGGAGAAAAATCCCAAATTCACTGCTCTCTGGTAAAACCATAGTTGCTGTACACATGCTTCTTCTAGTCATGGGTATTATAGAGGGCCATGAAGTCAAGGTGCTTAGCTGCTGGTCAGTCCTGTATGTGCAGAAAATAAGCCTAAATGAGCAAGATCTATTGACTCTCATGTGAACAAAATTAATTTCAAGCAATCATCTATTTACATTTTAGTATGCCTAGAATTGTATCTGCGGTACATTTATACCGTGTAAATGCTATACAGGGAAGAAGTCATACAATGATTATGACTGTGGGAAATGTCTTTCTTGGCTGCATTGCTCTGGTAGTAATGTGAGATAGGAGTCTGGGTTTTGTAACTGCACTTGTGCTTAGTTTGCACTTGGATTTACAGGGAGCAAAGCAAAGAGCTTCATGGACCAATTCACAATAATGTTGTCACTCCAACTCTGCTGCCTGGTTTGCTGCAGAAGTCAACATTTTAGCTCCCAAACCTTTAGTTCTAAGAGATGAATGAAACAAATAATTATAGATGAGCACTTTGCATGTTCAGGAATGCAGAATTTTAGGCAGCATCGTCATAGGAGGTGTGCACAAAGCCATTCCTATCAGTATCACAGTATATCAGAGGTTGGAAGGGACCTCAAGAGATCATCAGGTCCAACCCCCCTGCCAGAGCAGGATTGCTTAGGGTAGTCCACACAGGAACGCATCCAGGTGGGTTTTGATAGTCTCCAGAGAAGGAGACTCCACAACCCCCCTGGGGAGCCTGTTCCAGTGCTTTGTCACCCTCACTATGAAGAAGTTTCTCCTCATGTTGAGGTGAAATCTTCTATGTTGTACAAACAGCAGTTTGTGGGCTTCAAATGGAAAGTGGCACCTCCTGAAATATAACAAATATTCAAAATTACAGGTGAAGTTAAATGACTAACCATAATGGTGAATCTTCATAAGATGCTTCTGCAAGCTCAAACGTGAGGATATTGATCTTTCAGAATGCTGCAGGCAGTGCAGAGCAACAGGTGCCAGTGCACCAACCCTAAATCATTGATGTGTGTTTGCAAGCTGTTTAGTTACATGGAGGAACATGGATGTTGTATTTCATAAACATTTTGAAAAGCAACATGAATTCATCATTTTTAATGTTAAATTCAGGTAAGCAATAAGCCTGAGGCTTGCTAGGGAGAGAGCTGCCAGGTCACCTTGAAGTTTTTCAGGAAAATGTTCCAATTCTCACGTTGAAGAAAAAAATTATTCTTTAGGGTAGCTTTCAGAGTTGAAAGAATACCTATCACAGGTAATGAGGAGAGAAGGAAAATTTAGATGACTAGAGTTGACTAAGGGGATTGCAAGGATGTTCAGGGAGTGGCTGAGAACTGCTTGTGGATGGAGACAAAGTTTTAGGAAATGAATGGGGGATAAAGCTGAGGAAGCCAGCAATCCATGGCACAAGGATTGAGATATTTACTTACCTGAAATGTGTCAAATGGAATTATCAATACCTGCTAACTAGTAATAACAGGATTAAAGACCTTTTCATGGTTCAGTCATGAAACAAGTAGTTCCTAATCCTGTATTTTTTTTTTGGCAATGATGGCTTTAAATGAATTTTTTTTCACTACAGACACTAGACACTATGCATATCTTCCCCATTAAAAATACAAATGGCTTGAAAATGCATGAGAAAAGCAAAAATGATGCTTCTGATCTTCAAAAATTAATTAGATTGAGCTCATTTAATTGAAGAAGGTTTAATAAAATATAATAATTTGATCAAGCAGGATTTTTTGTAATCTCCTGAAAGTAGTTGTTTATAAAGGAAGAGATTGTCAACTGTAAGAAATTGCTGCTTACTAAGCAATAGCCAGTAGAGTGGTTCCTGTTATTTATATAATTTAATGTACTTGCCTAAATTATTTTTTCTTGGTTAAGCAATTAACCATGTCTTATTATTACTTGTATTTGTTTCTTTTACCTTAGGGAAAAAAAAACATAACGTATTTACTGGGGAAATGCACATTGACAAGAAGTGTTTGTTGATATTATTTCAGAAGCTTGATATGTCTGACACTCTCTAATCCTTGTTTTCTTTTGATATTAATGCTGGATCATACATCAGTTTACCATAACATCCAAGTTTTATTTAATATCATTTGTGAAGCTATAAATGTTATTACCAGCCGGTGCATTTCATATTATTCAATCTGGATCAGTTATTTTTACTTCAGTTTTGAACTCATCGCCAAGTTTTGAATTTCTAACAGTAAAGAACTTTTTTTCTAAGTCAGACTTGATTCCCAGTAAAGGTTAATCATTGCCTTGCTTGTGGTATGAAAAAACCCTTCAGCTTTATTGCTTTCTACAGCAGAAATCATGAAGTGGCTACTGCTAAAAATCAAAAAACGGCGTTAGTTTGGGGACTCATTAGGGAAATCTATTTCACATGGTAATTTAGAAGCAGAGAGAAAAGCTTTCTGGTTAGGATTTTCCCATAAGTCATTTTTCATAGAAGTATGAGGAATGATAAATGACTAGCCTTTTATAATGGTCTTTGGTGGAAATGTATTTACTTCATGTTACTATCCTTATATCAGTGTACATTGATGAAATCATATAAAAAAAAACATGTATTATATGTTGCTTCTCCAATGCTGTTAGCTGCATTTTCCTGATGTGGATCAAGATGGTGCATAACTAGTCTGATTTCAGTGTTAAGCTGTGCAAGCACATTGTAATTTAAGAAAAAAGTAAAGAAAAAGGCTACAAGTCTGAGATGATAGCTGAAATACCAGTCTAGTCACAGGCACTGAAACTCAGGAAGATGAGGAAAGAAGGAGTACAGACAAAAGAAGATGAAGAGCATTATTACAGGAAATGCTGGTAGCTGTAGTTCTGCTTTATATACCCATCTGTAGCTTTTGTGTTGTTAGTATCTTGGATGTTTGTTTCTTGTTAACCTGAACGGGGAAAGATAGGGCCAGTGAGGAAATTCAGGACAACACACATCAAAGCAGTGAAGTGCTTGAAGGTCTCCTCACTAGTAGGAGAAAGGCAGGTCCATAGCCTGTTGTGGCAAAAATCTGAGATTGTGATGATTGCCATGTCATAAACCCTCCTTGTCATCACTAATTGCCTTCCACCCTTTTTGCCATCATCATACCCCTCCAATGTTTGTTTGTTTGTTTTTCATTCTTCCCCCATCCTCTCCCTTTTTTTCCCTCTTTACCTTTCTTTTATTGCACTTTGTCATGAAGCCTGGACCTCAGTCACACAACATGAGTGAATTCTTTGCAGGAAAGTGAACAAGAAAAGGCAAGCACACACAAGGCTGAGAAGTGGCAGTAAAGGAGGAAAGGACAGTCTGTCTAGTCTCTTACTTGCAGGAAAAGGAGGAGTGGTCTAGGCTTGAAAATAAAAGGGCATTTATGTATCACACTTGAGGTAAAATATTCGTGTGTGTCAGAGTCAGAAAGCTTCAGCAAGTTGAGAAAAGTTAACATCAGTCTGCTGTTTATTTTGCTTCTCCAATATGTTATCACACCATGATATAAAGCTGGAACTTAAGTTTCTGATGCATGTACTGCATGATATGTAGTTGCAGAAGTGTGTCTAATTTCACAGCTAGAAAAACAGATGATGTTATTAGATAGAATGGAATTAATAGAAAATTTCTTTATCTATTCAACTGATATAAAACTTATCTTCTGTATGATTCCACAAAGTGTAATAATATTTCCTAAAGCGAATGGAAACATTTCAACTGGAAAAACAATTTCAAAGGAGGAATTTAGCTTGGCATAAGTATTAAAAGTTTGCTTAGTTTGTCCAAATTGATAGTAAAAGGAAATATTAACCAATGTTGGTGAAAACTCAGGTTGAATTATTCTGTAGACTTTTCTGAGCCCAAGGAAACTATATATTCAGTGCTGAACATTCATTTATATCTACCAAAATGTTCTTTTTTTTTTTCTCTCCATTCCTCTTACCTCATCCAGATTTATATTTTTGAAAACAACATCTACTATCAGCCTGATGTAAAGAGCAGCTCACTGCGCCTGACATCTTCAGGAAAAGAAGGAATTATTTTTAATGGAATTGCAGACTGGTTATATGAAGGTAAGCCAGACAAAAATGTCTGTATATTAAAACAGCTGAGAGGTTCTTGTACAGACCCAACGGCACAAATCTATTCATTTCAGAAAATGCTATGTAAGGATGGGTTTGGTTCTGTGCCTTCTCATTTTCTTGCAAGATTGCCTTTGTACCTATTCATACTTTGCATTGACTGTTTGTTTCGCATACAGCAATATTTTCTAAGAAAAAGTGATTTGTTTTTAATCAGAGTGTATCAAATGCATTATGAACACTAGGTAGTATTTAAAAGATGCTGTAATAGTGAAATATCGATGTGGGTTATTGCTACCAACTTCAGTGGGGCTGGCATTTCAAGCAGAGCTATTCAAGTAAAACTAAATCCCCTGTGTGTTTTCCTTGTCTAGAATAGCTCCCTATGTATGTAGCTATTGTGGGATTACAACACAAGTTAGGAGAGAAAGGATGCTGCTGCTTGTGTGAACAAGAGTTGTGATGGAAGGCAGCACAGAAGAACCATAGCACAGAAACAGCATTGGCTGCATTTGTCTTTATGCTGCTGGATAGAGAGCAGAAGGTGATCAGAGATGGTACTGCCTGAGATGGTACTTCTTTTTGTGGTTGGTGTCCTGTGTGTTAAGTATGACTCATGAGAGACTCCAGTCCCTCAAGCCAAGCAGTACCATTGTGTTTGACTTGAAAAACATGCCTGAATTCAAACTGAGTGTTTGACAAGACCTAAATGCATCATACTGTTACTTCCACAGTGAATGCTACTGTTGCATAAACCAATCTGGGCTAGACCCCTGGAAAACTTGCTGTTGCTAGCAAGCAGTGATAAAATAGTGTGGAGGACAGCTCAGACTGTGATATCCTCTGTGTTCTGAAGCCAGCTAGCTTCTCTGTACTGCCATAGATTGTTTCTCTCTGTATGCAAAATCCTTTTAACAGCAACAGAGAAATAAAATGGGATCAGATTATTGAGTTCATACAAGAGCTTGAAATAACATTTCAGTTGTTTTATGAGATCCAGTAATTTTATAGATCAATAGCTCAATGTTAATACTTGGTTAGTGAAGTACATAGCTTCTCATATGTAGAATTTTGCAGGGCAGAGTGCTTTTTTAGGAATGTCATAATGCCATACAGCAAGGAATTTCAGTGTAGTCTGTCTGTACCTCTTGGCATTCCCATTGTTATGAGCAGATAGCTCACATCAGGATTTTTAAAAATCCCTGCCCAAGTAAACTCCAAAATGAGACCAGTAATTTGCATCCTTTAGTCATATAAATGTCTGTGTCTGATAGTTACCCACTTCCAAGGTTGCTATTAATTATATGAATTGTTTTGATGTGGCAGCATATTTCAAAACCTAAGGACAAAGGACATCTTTGGAATGGAATATAGTTTTAGATGCACTTCATATTCTTTAAATCTAACATGACTGCATGACAATTCAGGAATTTAAGCCTATATAGCTAATCGAAGTTGAAGCAGCATATCAAGCTTTTGCCAAAACAAAGCAAAGTTAGTAAGAGTCACAGTCATGGATGCAACAAGGCAGTTATGGCTCCAGTTCTGCAAGGATTTTGAGGATACCTGTTCAGAAGAGGGCTGCCTATGTTTCTCTTCTCCTTGGGGTACAACTGATTGCAGCATGGAGCTGCAATAAACAACATGCAGTGAAGGATCAGTATAAAACTCTGCATCACAGAACAAAATGTAATATGAAATTCTTTTAAAAGCGTTCTTCTCCAGTCTGCAAAAGATCATAAGGATATCACAGGATAATTCAGACTGAAAGGGACCACAAAAAGTTACCCAATGTGAAATGTCATTTCTGGTATTTGACAGGCATTTTAATTGAGCTGTCTGGAAGGGGTAGAGTAGACCACATCTCAGAATTATACAGATAGAAATTTAAGACATATTTCATGGAAGAAGTGTGAGGATTTTTTTGTATGATTTGGACCTCTATATTCATAAGGTCCACATTTGGAATGTAAAGAGAATCAAAACTTTCACACATGCCAGTATGCTTTTTTTAATCTAGGTTATATTTCAGCTTAACTCTGTATCTCAGAAGCAGTATTTGACAAAGGTTGATGTGGATGTTTTGTGTCTTAATATTGTGAAAGATCAACAAAGCTGTTGATGAAATGAAACACTGTTTCTTTAAGCTGCAAATGTTTCATAATGAACAGAGAAAAAGAATGAGGTATCTTGGAAAGAACAGGAGCAGCAAGCCAGAATAATGGCAATGACGCTTGTCTGAGGTTATGCTCCTGCTTCTCTGTGTGTGCCTGTCATTCCTACAGATACATTTTATTAATCAATATCTGAGGACTGAAAGGCTCGATATACATAATTAAAGTCGGAGAAAAAGGGAGTTCTGTCTGTACACACTGGAAGACCACAGTCCATGTCTGTTGCCATGAATGAATATACTGCTTCTTGTCCATTAACCAAAGTTTAACTTAGAACCATCTTCTACTTTCAGTGGTATTTTTAGTAGCATTAGAAGCTGAGCAGGCCAAATGCTGTTCAGATAAAGCTAAAAGATTTTCAGTTGAATCGAGAACTGTTCCTCCTTTTGACCTCATTTGTTTTCTTTTATCCTTTGCCTGAGTTCGTTATTAGTATTTTACCTTGCAAAACATCTGGGAATAGCTTTTCCTTGTGTGAATAACCTTGTTTGAATGCAAGCAGCAATATTTTAAAACAAACACAGATGTGATTTCTGCTATCTGATATTCACCATTCATTCTCTGCTATTCTCTTGTGTGAAAGGTTTTAGTTATCCTGCTGGGGAGAGAAACATGACCCAGAGTAGTATATGGCTTTGAATATAGGTCCCAGCTTCATTGCATCTAACCTTAGATAATTCAACCCATTAAGCCACTCAAAATTTTCAGAATGTGATTTTCACCTTGGAAAGTCTTCATTGACAATTTAAGTGGCTTTGTGGTTAGACTCTTAAAATATGAATGCAGTTGGGTCTTTGTTCCTGGCAGTATTCTGTTCTTAATTTTCCCTCCAAATTCTTCAAGTGTAAATACAAAATGCTCACGAAACAAGTCAACGTATCAAATGCATAGTGAAAAAGAAATCTTTTCACAAGTGGAAAACAGACCTCTGAATTTGAAATTGGTCAGGAGCTGCTTTTCTGGGATTCTAGGAGTTTAGGTGCTGTTTCTATGGTTGGTTCTGTTTTGTTTGTTTTGAATACGAAATACAGTGACAATAAATGCAAGAAAACATTGCATCATATTTTTGAGAATTACTTTCATTTGGAAAATCAAACAAAATTTTTATAAAAATGTATAGGTTGGTTTGGATTTTCCAAAAGTTGAATTGCAGAAAAACTGAACTTAGTAAGAATTAAACATGACTAGTTGACTGAGACAAAAAAAATCAAAATATTGCACTCCAAAAACAATCACATAAATATCACTGCGTGAGGATGTGCATGCTGCCAGGTACCACAGCTCAGACAAATCAGGCATAAAGAAGTTTTTTATTAAAAGAAAAAAAAATATTGACAATACTAAAAACCCTATTAAAATGGTCCAAATAATTTAAAAATTAATTAAACACATCTAACAGAATGCAAAAGAAGTAAACATATGATGGTTAGGATTATCTTTCATCTTTAGACGATATATTGACATCAATGAAAGTATTCATTTGAGGAAAACGGTTGAAGTTTGGTCCTTTGATATGCCTTGTTGTTCAAACATCCAACCCAGGATAATGCAAAATTACTGAAATTGCACCAGATGCATTTTAAGTAGGCACAGAAAGAACAAATCAGTGCCAACTGAATGAGCTGGAAACTATGTGATAATTATTTTCATGGACCCTAAGGAAATCTGATTTTGCAGAGGAACTTCTTCATTCTCACATTGCCCACTGGTGGTCTCCAGACGGTGAAAGACTGGCATTCCTCACCATAAATGACTCTCTGGTACCAAACATGATTATTCCCCGGTTTACTGGAGGTCTGTATCCAAAAGGAAAGCAATATCCCTATCCTAAGGTAAGATGAGTGTGAATGCAGCCCCCACCTCCTTTTCCTTGTTCAGTGATGGTATTCAACCATATGGAAGGAGTGTCTCTAGTTAGAGACTTGTTTTGTTCATATTGCACTTCAGCAAATATTAATCACACTTTTTTTTCCTATGAACTGTTAGACCTTTTGCTAGAAATAAGCTATGAAGTGAGGGAGCAGCAGACAAACTAATTCATAGTAATTTAACCTTTGATATATGCCTTGGTAAAATCAATCCACCACTTCTGAGAGAAGATTAATATGTCTGAAGGACTGCACAGGAAAATAAAAAGATACTGTCAAAACTGCACTGGAGTAATATACACTGTGTGCAAAGCAGAGGGCATGGTCCATTGCAGTTACACAGATCTCAGTAACTCATGCTGTTATTAACAAATGTGCCAGTCTGACCTTGAATAAGACAAGCTACAGAAAAATCTTTTCCTAGCCATCAAAATGAGAAAAATAATAACATATGAAAAATAGGACTATCACAGAGTTTCAGAAGACTTAGAGAAGGGTTTTTAGATTCCTGCTGGAAAGTGAAAGAACAGCCCAGACAGGGCTCATGTCTGAAGTCATTCCTCACTTTCAGGGGATTTCCTCATTAGGTGCCTCCCTAGCCGTCACTTTTGTGCTGAGCTCCAGCACAGGTATTATATTCCAGTTTAACAGTTTATCCATCCCTTGTGTGCAATTTCAAATTGTCTGAGTTCCTTTCTGACAGGATATGTATGTCTGTAGGCATTGTACTTTGACATTTCAAGGGGAGTTCATCGAAGGCTTCAGAAAGTGTTACTGTATATCTGCTTCTGTTTTCTGGTGATGGGTGAACAGTTAGGCTGTACCAGTACTAAGAAACGATTATATGCAAATATGATGTCTTTGTACTATGAAATGCTCTAAAATAATGGAGTAGCAGTATTTTCAGTGGTAGTTAACAAGCTTGCATTGGCAAAACGCCTTGAGTGACACAGCAAAGAAAAAAAAATTCAAAGTCAGCTTTGTAAACAAGAAATGAGTAATTCCATTTCGTGAGCAATTCAGCATAAAAGTGATACACAATACTACTTCAGTAATCTCATTAATGAACAAACATTATCTTTATTTAATGTCTCCATTTAATGCCAATTTAGCTACATCATTAATTGGTAAAAAAGCTTGTGGTATAGCAACAGAGATGAAAGAAAAAATTTTGGTCTTTATTATAGAACGAAGCCATCAAAAAATTGTGTCTATGATTAAAAAATAAAATGAAACCTTCATGTGTTTGAGACATGTTCATCTGTGTATGTGTCAGACACACAGATTGTATTTTAAAAAAAGAGAAAAAAAAAGAAAAAGGAAGTTTAAATTTTATTGAATGCATTGAGGGCAAGGTAGGGTTTCAGTGTAAAGAGTTCTTGTACTACTGAACAAATTCAGGTATTAAACAAAATTTAAATTGTCATGAGGAGATTTTGAGTGGCAGAGGAATTGTGGCTTTTAACTGTCAAGGGAGAGGTGTGGATGTGAGTGATTTTTACTCAGGTAGGAGAAACACCTTCATCTGCCCAAGTCCACTGCAGGCAGTGGGAGCACTTGGTGTTTGCCCCAGACAGCTGTAGACCCACTGCTGTAAAGCTCAGGCATATCCACGCAGCAGAGTAGGGCACACAGCAAATACCTGTAGCAGAGACAATGTGCTGGGAAAGTGCAGCTTTGAACAGAGATTAGATCAGGCTGGCAGCCTGTGTTGAGCAGTGTCATGTCTGGAGCAGGGCTGGGGATGGCAGAGCTGGAGTAGTGCTGTACATCTGTATCTCATGTTCAGGGGCTAGCACAGATCTGGCCATGCCTGCTGTGAAGGTGTGTTTTGGAGTGTCCTTCTACAGCTCATCTTGATGTTGGATAGTAATCACTCCTGGCAGCCCTCCTAATGAGGGTACTTGGATACCACTATGTAGTTAATGTAGGGTTTAAAGAATATAAGGAGACTGCAATTGTGTCCTGAGGACTTGATCTCTCAGTGGTTTTCTTCCACAGTTTTTAATTTGTGCAAGCTGTATTCATGCCTTTGAGAGACCACATTATTTTGGAGGAAAATGTAAAAGTTTTTATGAAAGAAAAAATAATTGCTTAAAATCCAGGAGTGTAATTAAACCCATTATCAAAATTTTTTTTTTAGCACTACTAAAAATAAACAAATGCCACTTTCTTGCACCACGTACCGCTCAGAAACAAATGCAGGCAGCTTTCAGAGTATATTTTTAGATAAGTCTCATTTCTAAAGGTGTATTTCTCCCAAACTATTTTGCATTTCTAAATACCCCTGTGAGGAGCCAGATATACAACTTTATATATAGTATATTATGATTAGGTCTGTATTAGCAGTGGTTTTACCTTGTTCTGTATTACACAGGGGCCAGCCCTATTGAGACACACTTTTCATCCCCAGTATCCCAAGGATGCTATAATGGTTTGTGATTCTGGTGACTTATGGGAAAAAGAAGCTTGAATATGACTCATAGCCAGCCCTGCACATCCTTGCGTTTTGTCTCCAGCCCCTTTCTCTTCAACTGAGGAAGCTCTCATAGTAATGAGCCATGTTTCTGGGAGAAGAACAAATTCTGACTTCGTGTAGATCTTCAGGATTTAGCAGACTTTTCCCATTGGATATATATCAAACTGCCATTTTATTCTCCTTTAGCAAAAAGAAGCATCTTAGAGCTGTCCTGCCAAAGAAGCTGGGTCCTGAAAGTGGCAGATATATAGGTTTCCATTTCAGCAAGCCAGGGAAGGAAGTCTGGGGTAAAACTGTAAGGGGGTGAGGAATGTTATCCCACATATACAACAGCTTTTTTTGGAACAAGGAAAAAGAATGTCTGAAAAAAACTTGCTGGAGGCTGGGTTTAACTGCTGGTTTTAGGAACCAGCAGTTGATGTATCTACTGCTGCTTGCACCTGACTTTACTGAACTGAAGCAAACTACTTGTAATGTTGGTCCCCTGATCTGTACAGGAAGGTCTGCCATTGATAAAGCGCAGTGAGAGAATCAGCTAATTAATGCTTCATTTTTTTAAACTAACTTATATGGCTGTGAAAATATTTTTTAAAAATTAGGATTTTTAAAAGGTAATAATACCTCATTATTAAAAAGGTAATGAATTATGTTAATGAGTGATTCTATTTAGCTGACACTGATTCAGTGCGTCTAAAGCCCCTATCTTCTTTTTTTCAAAGGCAGGTCAAACAAACCCAACAATAAAGCTGTTTGTAGTTAATCTGTATGGACCAGCACATACACTGGAACTGATGCCACCTGACAGCTTTAAATCAAGGTATATAATTTAATTGTTTTGAAACTCATGGTTAATTTAACCTGACTGTCTCTCAAGCTAATGATTGCTTTTTTACATCAGCACAACACTTGCCTTTGATGGGAATCCCCATAGATGAACATAATGATGATAAAATACAGCTGTATTGGATTGCTGCTCCTCTTAAAAAATCACATGGATCTCATATTTAGTCATGTCTGATGCCCACAGAAGCTCCAATTTACTTGAAATAGATGACATTAAGAATCTTAAGCTATGGTCAAAGGGGCTGAGCACCTCCCAGTTTCTGAGGTCCTTCAGTGCATTTACTCCCAGATGTCCTTGCTGTGTGCCAACTTGCTACTTTCAGTTTCTGAAATGAGATTGCAGAATATAGAAGTGTGTTACAAATGCACTGAACATGAAATCAGGGTGGTCCTGCATTTAGAAATATTTTGAACTTTTCAAATCCATCAAGTTACAGAAAGTTGATTCTTATCACAGCTGACAAATGCAGTGAAGTGACAGAAGATGAGGTGTGATGCCACAAGATCACATAGACTAAGAGCTGTACTGTGATTTTCAGGAGAAACTGTGCTAATTTGTAAGTCCCTTTGACTTTGGGGCTGAAGAAATGAGGTCTGCCTACAACCAGTGAATCTTCTGCTAAACTTACTACCTTAAGATGAGCTCCCAATTACCTGCTCTTGCTTTGAAATGCCTTGAGACTTTTGTTTAAGGGCAAGAAAAATTTCATCCCTTCCAAAATGCGTATTCAAGTTTATAGAGTTGCAGGTGGATAGATTAAATCCCTATTGTGATTTCAATGCACATGCCAATGATTAGCATCTTAATTCTGTTAAAGAGCATTAAAAATTGTCCTTTGAATGTCAGAAGGCACAAAGAAGTGAAACAAGAAAGCAATATATAACTCCATCAATCCACGTCCACCCCCACCAAAAACAAACACTTTTACAAATGTTGTTAGTGTTTCACTCTAGAATTTTTAGAATCATTCCCTCTAGATTTTTCAGATTCCTTTCTTCCCAGCAAACCTATAAGTAGATTCAATAGAATGAATATTGGTATCCTAAAACTTTAGGCTTTTTGCAACTTGCAGCTAAAGGCCAGCATTAGCTCAATTTGAGGAATTTCTTTTGTAAGCCTTGTAAGAGGCATCTTTCCCAGATTTTTGAGTCCTTGATAAAGATATTGCTGCTGTTTAATTGAAATAATACTCACGTTTAAAATTCTGTTTTGCTGCACTGTCAAAAGACATAGTAAAACTATTTATACCTGGAGAAAAGTTAGCTTCATCTTATTTTTAGCTATTAAGATATAATGTCCATGCCATAAAATTTAGAAAAACAATATAGCTGTCTGCCAAATATCCTGTAAATCTTGCTTTCTGACTCTGGATTTGAATAGCAATCAGTCTTCACACTGTTCATCAATCCATATATATTCATGTATCAATATATAGACAGTATGAGGAATGAGCTTTGAACAGAGTTTTCTCTGAGAGTTTTGGGAGAATAAATCTTATGAAGAGCAAGTGAAGGAGCTGGGGCTGTTTACTTTGGAAAAGAGGAGACTGAGAGGAGACCTCATTGTTCTCTACGTACTACCTGAAAGGACATTGTAGAGAGGCTGCTGCTGGTCTCTTCTCACGGGTAATTAGTGACAGAACAAGAGGGAGTGGCCTCAAGCTACAACTGGGTAGGTTTAGGCTGGACATTAGGAAATATTTTTTCCCATCAAGAGTGGTCAGGCATTGGAATGGGCTGCCCAGGGAGGTGATTGAATCACCAACCCTGGATGTGTTTAAAGGTTGTTTGGATGTGGTGCTTGGGGATATGGTTTAGGGGGATGGACTTTGTAGAGTAGGGTTATCAGCTTGACTTGGTGATCCTGAGGGTCTTTGCCAACCTGAATGTTCTGAGATTCTGTGATTCTAGAGTGTAAATCTTGGAGTTTGTTATGGTTGGGAGGTTATTTTTAATGAAAGCAGTAGTTCTAGTGGTGAAGTCTTTTCAGTGACATTCTAATCAGTCCATTATGGAGTCATTAGTAAATAGGTAGTGGGTGTGTTCAGAGTTAAATGGAATGGGACACTATCATACATAGTTTTGTGGATCTTTCAAGGCAGAAACGTTTTGGAAATTGTGTTGTACAAGTCGTAACCAGCCCCTGTTAGGGGAGAGATTCACTCCTATGTGGAGAGGCCACATAAATGGGTAGGGAATGAGGTTTCTGTAACTGTAAAAAGTAACATTTAGATTCTCAGGTCTCACCAGACTCTGTGCAGTGTAAGACTTATGAATACAGAAAACTGTTTCTCTGACTTCTGGGGCACTGGAAGCTTGATATAAGATTGGGTAAATTCATTTTTCTGCCTTGATTTATTGCTTGCAAGTGATTCTATAAAGCTCCTTAGTAATATTTCCCAAGTTTTGTTCAGGTTATTCTGGTATAAAGTTAGCAATAACATTTGTAAATATACTCTTGAAAGTTTTATTCTGGGGGAAAAAAATTAGCATCTACTGTGTACTGTTAATGCCACAAAAAGGCTAGCAGTCTTCCTTTAAACGTGTTGGTTTATACTTGGCAATTACTGTTCTCCCCTTGGTGTTTATATTCCATGTGTGCAACTGCATTCTGTTTTCTTGTGTTTTCTTCAGTGGCAAACATGATTTTGTACTGCAGGGTTTTTTTTTCTCATTAATTCTAGAAAGCCAGTGTACATGTAAGATGAAATATGTGTGCATTCATACACTGCTAGCCCCTGAAGTTCCTACTGGAAAGCTAATACTTGCCTCCTGCTGCAAATCTTGAAAGAGCAATATGGTGTGCAAGCCCTCAGCTCAAACCACTGTAACTTGGGACACCTGAAGAATCCTTTTAAATAGTGATATTTAGATATAAGATATTGATACAATATTAAGAACTTGCATATGCTGATTTTTCAAAACCCATGCTTGAATTTAGACCTGTCAGGCAGAAAAATGTAATTGCTTTTCCAAAGTGGAAAGAAAAAGTGACATAACAGATGAAAGAAGTTGCAGTTGAGTTATTAGAGCTGTGCCTCAGTATAAGATGAAAAGATTTTTCTGCCAAAACTGTGTGTTGGGTCTTGAAAGTCTCAATGTGGGAATCATCCAGTCCTTGCTTACCCTGTTCTTAGCCTTAGAGAGCAAGCTGTGTTACTCTGCACTGGTCCCAGTCACTGCTGAACAAGATTTTTTAGTGCAAGTTATAAGAAATTAAGTCAGTCCTTTTTCTGACTTTTTCCAATAGTATTTAAATGCCTGAGAAAATGCTAGATGTTCACATTCTCATTTCATTTATACCAGCTTTTAAAGAGACTGAAATATACGAGACCCTTCTGACTTTGTACGATAAAGTTAAATTATTTTAACTTGTGTGAATTAACATTTTATAATGGAATTGAAAGCACCCAAGAACTTCTTTGCATAAATTCAAATAATGCTCTTAAAAGCCTCAGCAATGTTTTTATTATCCACACATTCCCAAATCAACAAAAGCGTTCTGATATTTATATACTTCTAGTTTGAATTCACCTTCTGAATCTAGAAAGTCTGGGTTTATATTCTGGCAGCCAGTTCATCTGAGCTTTGCTTTGGAATTTAAAGCATATTTGATTCTGACTGGAAGTGGGGAAGATAGAGGTGCGTGGAATTTGGTGTTAAGAAAAATGGGATTTGCTTCCAGCTTTTCTTAGATGTGCTATGACTAGTCATTTCTTTCATGCTTCTGCCCCTCCCCTCTTCTGTAACTTGGCAGTAATATTACCTGTCTCACAAGGTTAATGTAAAGGATTAATTCACTATCATACCTTGCAGCAAACGGCTGTAATCTACTCAGCCAAAGCCTACAGGCTAAAAATATGTTCACAGACTTTATTTTATTGAAGTTTTCCCACACAATGCCAAGGCGTTTATTGATTATTCCCTTCCCTGTTCAGTGGGAAGAAGTGCAAGTTCTGCACATGGGCCAGGACAATCTGCTAGGTCAGCAGGGGCTGGGACCCAGCTGCCTGCCCAGCCATCCTGCCCGAGATGTTTGTGGTTTGGGCTGACAACACACATACAATCACCAGGGCTGGACAGCCTTCAGAGCACTGTGGCCAGCAGAGTGAGGGAGGTTACTCTGTCCATCTCCAGTAAAAGCAGAGCATCACCCACATCAGCTTGGGTGTTCATAGGGGACAATGAGAATCCATCAGTGTCTACCAAGATGGTCATGGCCAGAACCCCTATGACTGCCAGGAAATGGGGAGGAAAGCTTGTTTAGCCACCAGCACCCATAGGCAAGAGGCGGTAGAAAAGTTCCTTCCAACTGAATACCTGTGGCTTAGTCTCAGAAGAAAACTTCAGTAGATACATCAATGTATGCATAGAAAAAATCAGGTATACCATGTAGTTATCTTAGCTGCCTTCCAGGTCATGTCTGAATTTGTGGTGTTTTCCATTTGTGTCTCAGAGAAGGGTGTTTTCTACTATTATCTTTAAATTCTTATACACTTTTCAATATACTACAATGTAAATCATTTAAGAATCTAGTAAATATCCTAGAGCATTGTGCATGGAGCATATTTCTGTTGTCTGTCTTCTTGCTTAACAGTTTGCCAGCAGCCTAGTAGAACATAATCAATTGGCTTTGTTTAGCTGAACCCTGTTGTATTTATTATCTAAATCAAAATCTATTAAAACCATCAACAAAATTAATGTTCTTTTTCCCGTTGCCATAAATATCTTCCACATATACTTATCATCAGATTTCTTTCATAGAAAGCCCAATGGCTTAAATTAAATCCGTTTTCTTCAATATAGTGAATTGTATGAAATTGCAAAGTTTGACTCTTTTTCTTGAAAATTATTTATTTTTCACTTTCATCCTGTGAGTTATTCTCCTGTGATTTTAGTCTGTCTAATTCAAACCTATCTAATTTTCAAATTTAATTATGACTGTAACTATGCTTCCGTTGTAATGTAGTGCAAACCCCTTTCCTTCGTTTGGCTTTTAGTCTCTGTGGACTTTGTTAAGCACTTGCAATCACAGCCAGCAGAACACACATATGTATCTTTCTAGTCACAGGCATCCCAAAACTTACAAGTGAAACAAGATGTGCTGGACATTGTTTAGTGATGATAAATGTATTAACAAACTGATAAAAAGCCCTCCATCCCACTGTGTATCAACAGAGATAATCAAAATAAAGGAAAACATTCTATAAGAGCAAAACATTTTTTTTTTTAATTGGGTCTGTCAATCTCAGCAAATTGCAAACACTTTTGATATTTAACATGTTTTTTATCAGCAGTGCAAAATGAATCCAGATTTCATCAAGTTACCAGCATTTTGGAAAAAAATTGCCATATATTCAGGAAATACATTTGCTTTCTTAACACATACAGTTGGGAATTTTTTTTCAGAATGAATATCCTTCATCTCCCTCAGGCCCCAAGACCTGAAGTTTCTCACTGTGCAGCACCTCCTTGGTATACATGAGATTTTCCAGCTCCTGTTGTTGAGTTGACTGTATATGAGTCATGTTGCTGGTTCACATGCCTAAGGGAAAGCTCTACCTTCTTTATACTGGCTACCTTAAATAATTACCTCTTTTGCTTTCTTACACCCAATAGTGACTTATTTACCTTCTTTCACTTTCTCTGCTCGAACTTTGTGAAGAAGAATTAAAAAGACAGTCATAAAACCATCACAGTACCTTAGGTCAATTTCAAGCCAAGCAACGTATTTAAATACCAAATGTGGAATAAGAAGTAGCTCACTGTCTGTTCAAGGAGCTTGAAGCTCTTGTTTCTCTGCATTGCCTGGCTCAATCCAATTTAGAATGAAGTAAGTAACATACAAGCTCCTTCAATATTGTTTGATTATGGGATGCTGTGGAAGGAGACTATCTTTTCTGGGTTTTTTTGTCTGCTTTATACAGAGTAAAGAAAGCTAACTCTGGAAAAGGGAAAAAATCCTAGGGGAGATGTGAAGGAAGAGACTCGAAGAAGTTAGAGACAAAAACTTGGCTAGACCATGAAATGGGGACTGGCTAAAAAATTAAAAGGCAGGTCTAAGAGGCAGGGTTTAAATGAGGTTTTCTTGATAATCAGTGATTTCACTGAGAACCCTGAGAACTGGTGAGATGGTGGGGATAGAGGAAATGGGTATCCACAAGCAGGTTTTATGGTTCTCATGATTATCTTACAATGACATTGTGAGAAATGAGATTAATAAGGAGAAACCTGGAACTGGCTACGCAGAGTACAGGCACAGCTTGAATAAAGCAAGTCACAACAAGAGAGAAAAGTCAGCCCTTATTAGCCCAATTGAATACTAAATGTGGATTCTGTCTCAGCTGCACAGCCCCTGTGTGACACGGTGAGTTTAAACCACCCTTGCACAGGTAATCAGTAATTGTGTTTGTTACTCTTCGGACATGCAGTGAACTAATCCACAGTCTGATTTAAGAAATGTTCCTGAACAAGGATGAAAGTAAAGTTCTGAACATGCAAAGTGCTGTAGAGCACATAATTAAGTGGGTATCAGGCTGAGGATCTTTGTCCAGAAATCAGTCTTAGTCTTTGATGTTGTGAGGAAACTTAAATGCATGTACTGATGCAGAGGTTCTGATAATCCAGCACACCTTTGTATTTGGTGTGGAGGAAAAGAGAGTTCTTATTTCATTATTAGAATAATAGATTAGTTGCAAAAAAAGCCTGGACAGTTTGGACACATAAACTAATAGCAGCTTCCTCAGACCTAAATCAATTTTTGCCCTTCAGGCTTCTCTGTTTTTATTCAAACATATCAGCCAATCTAATAAAACATATGATTTTCTTTTACAAACTCTGACATGGCTGTATTTCAGAAGGGCATGTGTCTCCACATATATATATGTATATACACACTACACTCTTGATAAGTAAGTCATAATGTAGTGAAATTTTAACATAATTTTATGGATAGTTGATGGAAAGGGGGGAAAAAGCATTTTAAAATTAAGTATACTTTCACTTCAGTGATCAAGGAGTTTGTCAGTGATGGAAGATGATGTTATGGTTTGATTTGGACTATTAATTACTGTATCAACTGGATTCTGAATGATTACATTTTCTGTTTCCAGTCCTCAGTGAAGACTTTTTCAAATGGAACTGACCAAGCTCTGTTTTATAAAATTTGTTTCTGGGCTAATTTGGGCTTTGTTGTCAGCAGATGTTGTATTGGTGTGTAAGTACTGGTAGAGGAGGCAGTCTGTCTATACATGTTTTGAACATTTATTTTTTGATGTCTTCATGTTTCTCTGTGCACAATTACAAAGATTTTTGTATAAACTTAAAGAAGCACAACTGCAGAAGTTTTCAACTCTTGTTTCTTGAGTACTTCTATGGGGAAACAATTACCTGAGAGTTGGTGTTGCACTCATTGGTTTGGTTTTGGGATTGTTGCTTTGTTGGCTGTGTCACCTGGTCTCACGTTAGATTTTCTGTTACTTTTGACACACATTTTTGCTCCTCAGTAAGTTGAAAAGCTTTTTAAACAAAACCCCAGAAGTATTAGACTGAGAATATTCCTGAAGTAACTATTTCAAATCATCATTCTGGTATTCATATGTGGAAAATTCTGTCTTACTAATAGTCAAACGTGAAGCCAAAGAAAGTTGTGTATGTTGGGTGTTCAGCAAAGTTCTTCAAACAGCAGTAGCCTGAGGCTTGGGTAAAGTTGCAGTGAATTGCTGTCTCCTGCATCTCCTGTGTGCAGCACCAGAGTTGTACACCACTTTGCTGTTGGCTGTTGATCTAGTAAGAGGTCTTTTGAATGTATAATTTAATGTGTTGTCAAATAGTAATGAGAACTCCATCAGATTACATTAAAAGCCTGATCATATGCAAGCTAAGAGCCTTCATTTAAAGGGGGAGCTGAGTTTCCAAACCGATTTGCCCCAGTGTTGCACACAACTCAGCCTGACTGTGAAAGCTGCCACTAGTAGAAAAGTGAAGCAAATAACCTGGCTGGGATGACAAGCTGCAACAGGCCTTCCTCTGTAACATCCAAAGTGTGATAGCCTCAGAGGAGTTTGAGAGGAGGAAGGCAGATGCTCCATACCATGTCTGTGCTTGGGAAGTCTCCTTTGCTCAGCCAAGGTCATTGAGGGAGAGACAATTTGACCAATATTATGACCTACTGATTTAAACAAAGTTGATTTACAGTGATACTGTGACTTCCTTTTTATGAAGAATTCTCATTATAAAATACTTATAACTAGTGACATTTTAAAGTGGTTGTGCCTGCACAATGTTGCAGGCTTACAGATGTTTTTTGTTAGTAAGGCTGAATTCTTTTGCAAAAGGGTGTGTCTTCTGAAGGTGTTTGCTATATGGAAATACTGGCTTCTGGTTTAATTTTTAGTGTTTGTTTTTAAGCTGGCCAACAAGTACTGGCTCACGCATATTTGCATATTTGCATATTTGCATATTTGCATATTTGCACATTTGCAGATGACACCAAGCTGGGAGCAGGTGTTGATCTGTTAGAAGGTAAGAAGGGCTCTGCAGAGGGACCTTGACAGGCTGGGCAGATGGGCAGAGTCCAACATGATGGCATTCAACAAATCCAAGTGCTGGGTGCTGCACTTTGGCCACAACAACCCCATGCAGAGCTACAGGCTGGGGTCAGAGTGGCTGGAGAGCAGCCAGGTGGAAAGGGACCTGGGGGTACTGGTTGACAGGCGCCTGAACATGAGCCAGCAGTGTGCCCAGGTGGCCAAGAGAGCCAATGGCATCCTGGCCTGCATCAGGCATAGTGTGGCCAGCAGGAGCAGGGAGGTCATTGTACCCCTGTACACAGCACTGGTTAGGCCACACCTTGAGTACTGTGTCCAGTTCTGGGCCCCTCAGTTTAGGAAAGATGTTGAATTGCTGGAGCGTGTCCAGAGAAGAGCAACGAGGCTGGGGAGAGGCCTTGAGCACAAGCCCTATGAGGAGAGGCTGAGGGAGCTGGGACTGTTTAGCCTGGAGAAGAGGAGGCTCAGGGGAGACCTCATTGCTGTCTACAACTACCTGAAGGGAGGTTGTAGCCAGGAGGGGTTTGGTCTCTTCTCCCAGGCAACCAGCACCAGAACAAGAGGACACAGTCTCAAGCTGCGCCAGGGGAGGTTTAGGCTGGAGGTGAGGAGAAAGTTCTTCACAGAGAGAGTGGTTGGCCATTGGAATGTGCTGCCCAGGGAGGTGGTGGAGTCACCATCCCTGGAGGTGTTCAAGAGGGGATTGGACGTGGCACTTGGTGCCATGGTTTAGATAGTCATGAGGTTTAGGGTGACAGGTTGGACTCGATGATCTTTGAGGTCTCTTCCAGCCTTCTTGATTCTATGATTCTATGATTCTGTGATTCTATGATTCTATGATATTTGTAAAGGAGTGTTTCACAATCATATGCTTTTAAACTGGTATAGTTCATGTATTACAAATGGCTGAGATAGAAGTGCTATCAGAGTGCAAAATTCCCAGGGGAACAGTGCACTAGGACCAAATCTTCCCACTCATAGGAACACAGATTCAGGGCATAGTTTGAGGTGGCAGAGCCCAGAGAGGCTGCAGACTGTCCATTTCTGGAGGCATTCAAAACCTGCCTGGACATGTTCCTGGGTGATTTACTCTAGGTGATCCTTCTCTAACAGGGTGACTGGACTAGATGATCTTCAGAGGTACCTCCCGACTTCTGTGATTACGTAATTCTGTGATTTGGCATTATTTTCTCCACCCCTCAGTGTCAGTACTGTCATGCAGTACAAATCCAACTGTATGTTGTTTATTTTTAAGAAAGTCCAATCTGAAATAGGAATGATCCGAACATTGTTTTTTCAAATGTTTATTTAGGGAATATTACATCACCATGGTGAAATGGATAAGCAACACCAAGGCTGTAGTGAGGTGGTTAAACAGACCTCAGAATATCTCCATCCTTACAGTTTGTGAAACCACAACGGGGGCTTGTGCCAGGGTAAGTTGGATATTTTTCCTAAGCTCTCTCTTTAATGTTTCTTCTGTATTTTGTTTTCATATTCAGAAAAAGATTTTCAGAAATCAGTTTGCTGTTGCAGTAGTTGCAAGCTGAGTATAATTAGTCAACAGGGAGGAAATGGATGTGAGAAAATTCCAAATCTGGTGAAATGATTGCATGCAATTAGCAACTTTGAGTGACATTTTCACAATTACTAAGCTTCGTTCATTCATTAAGTTCAGTGGAAACTGCAGTTGGTGAACCCGATGTACTTTGACTATAGCTAGTGCAGTGACAAGCTTGCCTTTCCATCAGATATTTCCATCTGCCTGGTTTCTCCTCTCACATCCTTACAGAGTCTCATCTCAGATCTTTCTGCTTCTCACAGCTTACATGTGTTTAAGGAAAAGGTGTAAGATTCTGATAATTCCTGGAAATTTGACAGCAGAATTAAGTAACTTCAGAAAAAAACTTAAAGTTGAAAGTCAACAAGGATGTTTCATTTTGAATGCAAGCCAAGCTGAAATGCATTTTTCTACATTAATCCAGCCACATCCCATCCCTTGACCCAGACTTTGACTTCTGACAGTCCTGCATTACATCTCACCATTTTCACAGTCAGTCTCTTATCTTGAATGCAGTTGGCCATTTTCCCATTCTGAGTCATAATCTCTTCCCAGAACCAGCTAAAAGAAAAAATGTTTTCTATACAGTACCAACAGTAGAGGGTACAATTTGGCAGTGTAAATGAATATGAGTGATTAATATCTGTCTTGGTTTGGCCTCCGAGTCAAAAGGCTCCCATCAGTGCCTGCTGTACTGGTCAACCATGTAAAAGTGTTAAGGGATTACATCCCAGCTTGTCTGCTTTTGCTACATAGTCTAGGTTGCTTTTCCTGATTCAGAAACTATGAATGTGTCTCCAAACTATGGATTAAGTCTGGGAACATCAAAATTTGTTGATGGGATTGCTTTTTACCTTGCTCTTGCAAGCCTATTTAGGAAGTTGGTCATGAACCTTTGTGAGCAGTCTCTTCTAAAAGGAACCCTTATGTGCTCCAAGGTCAGTTGGACTTGTCTGAAGTAGGTATCCAGGGACCTGTAATCTGGGACATAATAGGAGAGTGAGAGACTGAGAAGTCCCACTCCAGAAGAAATAAAATGCAGTGAAGGACTTTCTCAGATGGGTCAGGAGGGATAGTGATGTACTGTCACTGGAGTGGGTGCAGCTCAGGCCAGGCTCACGCTTGCAGCCCCCTGTAGTTCCAACACTGCATCCACTGGGATAAGCTGATGCCCTTGATTTAAGTAATGGATGAGGAAAGATCTTACTGTGAGAATTTAACATTATATCACAACACTTGATTTCAACTGTAAACTATTTTTTTCCATCATTTTGCATGAGTTCTCAATTCCAAAAAGTACTGTATAAAACCAGCTGCAGTAAGAGCTACAGATTTTTCATTTTTCAGGCTATACACATACAGATGCTTCTATAGCTAATAATTTTTCATGACTTCATGTGACTGTGGCAATTTACAAGAATGGATGTATATTCTATATTATTTTCAACAAAATGTGCATGATATTTGGGTTTTTTTTTGGATGGTGGGTTGTGAAATATGAGTATGACCAGTAAAAAACAATCATTTGCCTTTTTTTGTTTGTTTGCTTTTGGTTTTATTTTTTTGTTTTCACTAATGTCACACTACAACCCATTAAAGCAAGGGACTGTGATTTGAGAAGGTCTCACCATTTGAGTTTGATAATGGCTATTTGCCCAGTGTTGATGAAGGACCTAAAATACCCAGTTGTCAGATGATGCCTAGAGATAAAAAACAAAATAGAACTGTCTGTATAAAGCTTCTTGACTGAAAAGGTATTCTTAGATCCCCTCTGGTGTTCTAACAAAAAAAACTCTGAATAAAGCAGCTTTGTAATTAAATTAGCATTTGTTTCAAGGTAATCACCAATGAAAAGATGTGAAAAAGAAACATGAAATAGCTAGAGACCTTTGCTAGTCCATAAAAGCAATTTTTTTTCTTTTTTCTTTTTTCTTTTTTCTTTTTTCTTTTTTTTTAGAAATATGAAATGCAGTCAGACCTGTGGCTCCCTAAACAGGTATAGTATCAATGCTGTTTCTGGGTGTATGATGTGTAACTGCTTTAATGTCATTTTTATTTAACTCTATGTTATTTTGTGAGCTATTAAAACCCATATAAAATGGAATACTTTTTAGGATCCTGGATTAATTTAACAGCTGAAGATTATAGCAGTGTCTGTGTAAACATGCAAATGGCAGCTTGTTTTTCTGGTGGTGGGAATCCTGTCACTTTGCATCACACAGAGGACATTTTGCTACCTAGCTGACCATGTCAGTGGCAGAAAGGCACTTCCAGAGAGCTATTCAGCCCTTTAAACTGAGACACCTGTGTGAGTTTCAGAAGCAATATTCCCTTCAGTCTCTGGTCTCTCTTCATCCATTCAAGTAAGTACTTTGATAACCAGCTGATTACCTAACTCCTGGATGGTTTAACATAGATCAGAGAAATACCATTCCAAGCATGTCTTATGTACTCTGCTGATTTTCTTTGATTGAAAAATAACCTCACCAAATTAAACCCAAAAGAATTCAAAGATTGGAGGTCATGTGGGCTATAATTTGAATGCATAAGAATAATATTTCTAAATTCATACCCTGAACAATATGTTGAGCTAGTATGTCAGCAAATGATTCCATTTTCATAGCTTTAGAAGAGATCTTCATCCAAATAAATGGATGAAACACAATCTATTTAAAATACATTTCAGGCTTCATTTTGCAATGTGCAAGTCAGAAATCATTTTTAAAGAGCTATGGTATTATAGCAAGATGTCTTCCTGTAATATTTCTGTGTAAGGTTAGACATGGGGAGATGGTGTCACATCAGGCTGCAATTTATAGTAAGACCACAGTAACAGAATCTGTCTTCAATGTGTTTAGTTTTTTCCATACAACTCTGTCAAAATCAATGAGTGTTAAGCAAATATTTTGCTGAGTCCAGGCTATGGAAACATTCATTTTCCTCATCACTAATAGGACTTATCTGTGTCATTATAGAATCCTAGAATCAGTCAGGGTTGGAAGGGACCACAAGGATCATCTAGTTCCAACCCCCTGCCATGGCCAGGGACACCTCACACTAGATCAGGCTGGCCAGAGCCTCATCCAGCCTGGCCTTAAACACCTCCAGGGATAGGGCAGCAACCTGGGCAGCCCATTCCAGGGTCTCACCACTGTCATGGTGAAGAACTTCTTCCTCACGTCCAGCCTGAATCTCCCCACTTCCAGCTTTATTCCATTCCCCCTAGTCCTATCACTACCTGATAGCCTAAAAAGTCCCTCCCCAGCTTTCTTGTAGGCCCCCTTCAGATACTGGAAGGCCACAGTAAGGTCACCTCAGAGCCTTCTCTTCTCCAGACTGAACAGCCCCAACTCTCTCAGTCTCTCCTCATAGGAGAGGTGCTCCAAGCCCTCTGATCATCCTTATGGCCCTTCCCTGGACACCTTCCAGCATGTCCATATCCCTCTTGTAATAGGGGCTCCAGAACTGGATGCAGTACTCCAGGTGGGATCTCACCAGAGCTGAGTAGAGGGGGAGAATCACCTCCCTTGATCTGCTGGCCACACTTCTCTTGATGCAGCCCATGTTTGTAAGGGAATGTATCCTGTCTGTATGTCTGTAAGGAAATGTATCCTGGAAATTCCTCTACATTACAGATGAAACTGACAGACTTCATGTTGTGAGAGAGAGCTTTGCAAGGACTGTAACCCATGCTTTAGGACAAGACTGCACAATGGTAGCTGCTGGCATGAACTACATTTAGCTTTAGCCACCATGTTTTTGTTAATTAGCAGAATACAAGGGTACAAGAATACAAGGGAAAATCTAAGAATTTTTCACTGTCTTAGGAGCACAGCAACTACCAAAACCAAAGAGACAAAAAAATTAAGCTGATGCTTTGTTTGGCAGTGGAGTGGAAAGTGTGACAAACTGACACAGTCTTATGTTTATAGAATGAAGAACCAGTGTTCTCCAAGGATGGCAGTAAGTTCTTCATGACTGTCCCAGTGAAGCAGGGAGGCAGGGGAGAATTTCACCACATAGCTATGTTTATTGTTCAGGTAAGGTTTTGATTCAGAATGTTTTTAATATCCTAATGGACTTTTACCGAGGATGCATAACCCAAGCAAAGGTTTCCACATGTTTTGTAGTCATTTGTCCTGTCCAGGTTGTTATTCAGTTCAGAGGGACATATTTGTAACTTCTTCCAGAATAAATGGAGTTCTTTCTTTACCTCTGATGTGGTGGCATTTAAATTCTGTAAATGAAAAGTACTTCCAAAGTACTCTTTCTGGAAGATTTCATCTGTATTTTGTATCTCTACAGACAAGCAGAGATACTTTCTTTATAAACCCTTCTGTCAATAATTATGTTTTATAGCCACAGAAATTCAGGACACCTGCAGAAATGCTCATTTTACCCTCTTCATATACACTATATATGCAGAAGTATCATTTTAAATGCCAATTCAGAATATTCAGAATCTGGTCTTAGATGCAACAGTAAAGGGAGGTAATACCCAAAACTTAAATATTTTGTGAAAATTAGGACTCTTGTATTACCCTTTGCAACATTTTCCAGTGGTTTGCATTTCCCAGAGTCATTACTTTTTCCAAAGAAGAATCTGAAAGAAGATCAATTTGTGCTGTGACTTTGAAGGTCACCAGTATGAAGTTGTGATGAACTAATAAAGGAAATTATGCTCTGGAACGGAATACTCCAAGGCATCTATTTAAATCAGCAGAGCATTAATCCAGGTACTTTAGCAGAGCCATATGACATAGGAGGGATTATCAAGGCACCCAAAACATCAAAATAGCACCAGGCAACTCTATTATCTCCCTTTATGACAGTGTTCTGGTATGAACATTATTAAGTCTGTAATATATTTGCAGTGTATTGCAGACAGCAGAAGAGCAAAAGAAGTTTGAGGAAAATTTTACCTGAAGATGCAAGAACAAGATACTCAGTCATTATAGTAAATATATCAAGAAAGAGTAAGATAAGGGAAATTCTATCTTCTAAAGAGAACCAACTCAGATGACAATCTGGTAAAGGCATATTAATATAGTGACCACACAAAAAAAAATCACACTGAAGCAAAACTTATTTATTCAATCAGGTTTTATTTTGGGTTCTTTCCCATTGTGAATAATTATCTTTAAATTACATGAAATAATAGTGATGTAAATGTAAAAATGATCTTGCAAGATTCCCTTGGATGTTAGATACTATCAAATTTGCCTTAAAACTATAGGCTCTGATACTTTTCAATGTTAAAGAGCCCAGAAAACTTGATCCTAATTAAGGAAAATATTTCAGCAAAGGATTAAGTCCTTTAATATTTAATAGATTTAGTATTTAATAAAATAACAAAGTATACACCTGCTTCTACATACATGTTTAATCCCACCAGAATAAGGGTTAAAGTCAGATTTATGATTAAGTGTCTAGTATTCTATCCTTTTTTTTTTTTAGATAGAAGTTGAGGATTGGGTACTTCATGGCTCTGAAAGTCAAAACCACTTCTAATTAGATCACCATCATCATGAATACACAAGTCTGAATGGTACCAAGAATGGCAAATTTGCCTTTTAGTATCTATCTGCTCCTGAGAAGAAGAAGAACTGTAATATCCTATGTATCAACCATTCTTCATCAGTAGGCAACATTCTGCGTGGTAATGGGCCTGATACAGAGCAGTAAAAGACAGGAAATGTATTTATATGATGTGTTTTACACAGTGCATTAACCTGATTGTCCATTATTTCTAAAGCAAACATGGAGGCATAAAAATTATATTAACCATTGCACATAAAGTCTTTTGTCATATCAAATGTTTGTCACACCTTGTGAGAGCCACAGCAGCATGACAGGTGTGCTGCAGAATTTAAAGCAGTTGGCAGGCCACCAGTGCCCAGATGATGAGGTTTTTTTTCATTATGGAGGTTGGATGACACTGGAATTTGCTATTCATAGTCTCCTTAATTATCTGTGCTACTTAGTACAGATATCAGCTCATGTACAAAAATCAGCCTCCAAGTGCAGGAAAGTTAAAACACAGAACCAATGTCAACATACAGTGACAAAGAGGTGTAGTTTCATGGCTTGCTTTGCATTAATTTAATCATAGGATCATAGAATGGTCCAAGCTAGAAGGGACATCCAAAGGTCATCCAGTCTGACCTCCCCACAGTCAGCAGGGACATCCCCAACTAGATCAGGTTGCCCAGGGCCTCATTGAGCCTTACCTTGAATATCTCCAGGAAAGGAGCCTCAACCACCTCCCTGGGCAACCTGTTCCAGTGTTCCACTCCTGTCATCATGAAGAACTTCTTCCTTATATCCAATCTAAATCTTCCCTTCTCTAGTTTGAAGCCATTGTCCCTTGTCCTCTCACTGCAGGCCTTTGTAAACAGTCTCTCCCCATCCTTCCTGTAGGACCCCCTCAGGTACTGAAGGCTGCTATTAGGTCTCCCCCGAGCCTTCTCTTCTCCAGGCTGAACAACCCCAGCTCCCTCAGCCTGTCCTCATAGCAGAGATGTTCTAGCCCCCTCATCATTTTCGTGGCCCTCCTCTGGACCCTCTCCATTAGGTCCATGTTCTGCTTGTATTGAGGGCTCCAGACCTGTACACAGCATTCCAGGTGAGGTCTCACCGAAGCAGAGTAAATTGATAGAATTACCTCTCTGGATCTGCTGGCAACGCATCTTTTGGTGCAGCCCAGGATGTGATTGGCCTTCTGGGCTGCAAGCGCACACTGAGGCTTGTTTGTCAATCTTACAAGGAGTGTTGACTTATTATAATCTTTCTTGGGTTGCATCTCTTTGAACTGTAGTTTGGAAAAGCATGTGTCAATTATATAATCAAAGCAGGTCGTCAGAAACATCTAATTAGATCTTCGTGCAAGGGGAAGTTACTGTTTAAAATTTTACTGTCTATCATATATATTTACTCTGAATGAAGAACTGTCTGGACTAGATGTGTGGTTTTTTGTTTTCAAATGCTTTTAGTAATTTATGAAATATTTAAAAAGAAACTAATCTCAAAATAGGATTGAATCATGTGTTATGTATCTAGTAGTGTCTTACATGGGATTTTGCAACTATAGAAAGTCTTTTTTCCAACCACAAAATAAGAATTATAAAGTAATTTAATGGACCAAGCAAGAACTTCCTGCAAGCTTCATAAATTATGTATTATGGCTGCAACCTTGAAAAATAACCATGTTTATTAATGCTTGGCTGGGCTTTTTATTGTTGCTTCTTGTTAGATTCTGTGATCTCAATGTTTAAATATCTCTTTCAATAGTTTCAAGTTCTCTCTCTCTCTAGAGATGAAGTAGTCACAGTACATCATTAATTTATATTTTAACCATTCCTAGAGACAGCACTGCCTATCAGAACATTCCTAAACAAGAGAATCCTGATCATAAACATATGTGCAGCACCTTGCACACTGTTCTGATTTCAGTTGGTGCCTGCAAGACTTTTTTTTTAGAGTTTCTATTAGCTCCTTCTCTAAGGGACTTGTTTCTGCCTTGCCAGACACATTTCAGAGATGTCCTTGAGTATTTTCTGCTTTCTGGTTACTGCTACTGTTGATGTCAAGTGCAGAGTTTACAAGATATGGTTCAGAAATACAGGGTTTCAAAAACACTTTTAAACTTTATGACTTTTTGTAGGCCACAAAGCCACTGTGTTTATATATGGACTGGTACTCCAGATTCATGTAGTGTGAGGCCTATGCAAAAAATTTACCTTTTGCACTAGGAAGCATTCTCAAGTGAGCTTCTTACTCTTCAGATTTCATTTTTTTTTTTAACCTGTGTCTGATCAGGAGTCTGCTATAGCTTCCAGCCAAAGGGTTTGGTTCTACCTTGGGGTGCACTGACTTAGAAACCTGCCATCACTTTCTCTGAGACAGGTTTTTAATTTCCCCTTGTAGCAGCTGCTCTTCTGGTCTTGTGCTGGGGTAGAAACAATTTATTTGAGGGAACAAGGGGTGTTCCTTAACGTGTAAGCAGTTGCTTCAGTTGCCAAAATTTGGAGCGACTCTTAGACCCTGGATAAAGAGAGGCTTCTCCAGAGTGCATGGTGGAGCAGGAGCTTTAAATAGTCTTAGATCCTGTGAACTTCTGTGTCAGTGGATTTCTCATAAGGTTTGCCTGTCTCCTTGGCTGAAAGTGGTATTGATGTCCTGACTTGGCACAGAATCTTTGCTGTAATCTTGGCTCAGTACAAGCATATAATAAACATCAAAGCTTGGTGAGAACATTGATGCAGATATTTAGTTCCAGGGGTCTGTTCAGATTCCACTACTGTGCAGCCATAAATAAAAAGAAATTTTCATAGAAACAAAATATGTGCAATATTGCAATATGACATAATTTTTAGCCTGAAGTATAGGACTTCTATTGTTTGTTGGCATTTGAACAACTGGAAGAAAAATTGTTATGGAAACTGAAATTATTTTAATGACTTTGAGGTGTTAGTATATGGGAGGGAAAGGATACTTGAAGTTCAGGCCTATAAGAATGTGAGGTTTATGATTTAAAGATGTTATGTTGCATATTAAAGTTTAAAGAGCTGTAATCAGTAAAGACATGCAGACAATCCTGCTAGGATTATAAAAAATGTAACAGGTAAGGTGATAGTTAATATTTTCCATCTCTCTCTAGACTAAAAGTGAACAAATCAGTGTGAGACACTTGACATCAGGAAATTGGGAAGTTATCAAAATCCTGGCATATGATGAAAATACTGAAAAGATGTAAGCACTATTTTCTTTGTCTATGAAAAATATCTGAGTTATTAAAGTATCACAGCATCACATTACATTAGAGTTGGAAGGGACCTCCAGAGATCATTGGGTCCAATCCCCCTGCCAAAGCAGGATCACCTAGGGTAGTCTGTACAGGAATGCATCCAGGTGGGTTTTGAAAGTCTCCAGAGAAGGAAACTCCACAACCATTTAACTGGAAATAGCTTATCTAAAATTAACCAACAGTATTTCTTTCATTTTGGAGCATTACCATAAATTTTGAGTTCCTTAGTACACAAAATGCAGTTATAAGATAATTTATCTCTCAGTGTGTTACTCTGTGTGTTTTTAATGCTAAGGTTAAAAAAACCCCAAACCAAACACAACATCAGCTGAGTCATTGTGGTTTTTTAAATAAAAGAATCAATACACCATGCATTAGTAGTAGCATTTTGGTGACTTCTTTCCTGAATTCCAGGTAAGAAGTCATAGTAAATTTTTAGTACTTGATAAACACTAAAACCTTCAGTTTTCATGCTTATTTGTTTCTTGAATGAGGTCTCTGGACTTTGGGGACCTGGTTCAGCCTCATAAATTCAAATTATATAAAAAGATCATCCAGATCCCTGATTCTCACCCAGATCACTCAAAGACATCTTTCCAAAGCCTATCTTAGTGCTATAGTGGGTAGGAAATGCAGCACATACTTGGTGATCTTTTTGAGCAATACAGGATACAAACCATCTAAAGGCTCCACAGAACTTCAGTGGATCTTGGTTAGTCTTCACATATATCTGCACATGGAGAAAAAATAGATGTGCTGAATTTTCTTTAAAATTATTGATATTTCAGCATTTTGAGGCTGCAATAATGCCTGTCACCTCAACTGGTACTGGAGAGACACCCTCTCTGACAGGTCCTTCCACGGGTTTTGAAGATATATCCATAGAGAATTTCTTGATGCTTCTCCTAATTTCAGATGAAAAAAATGAGGTCTAGATGTAGTCAGCCTGCAGAGAAGTGGCAGACTGCATGTGGGTTTTCTCAACCACTTAGGAAGACTTCCTTACCCTGCTTTTCCCCTTCAGACAGAAACTCTGTGGAGATTTCATGTGAGATACACCAAGGACTTGTCTTGATATTCTTGCAGCAGCACTCTTTCCACCCACACAACCTTGTCTGTAAACCATTGCCTAAGGTGCTAGCTTCTGTCTCTAGATAGAAGAAAAAGTCGTTCTATAGTTCAAAAAGGCTTTTGGGTATCATAAGGCCTGTTGAAATTTATGATACAATTTCATTGTGACCTTTTTCTACTCCTTGGATTTATATTGCAAACTCTTGGAGTGAAGGAGAAGCTTTCTCTTCTGTATTTATAATATGCAGAAATGGGTCCCAGTTGCTACTAGAGCTTCTGGGCATTACAGAAATTAAACAGAAAACATTAAATACTTTGTTCATCATTTGAATATGAACTCATGTAGCCTCTGAAATAACTACTCTGTACACTGGGTCTAAGTTTAATCTTGGAGCTTAGGTTTATATGTAGGTATTTGATCTTCATGTATATTTGGTAATTTTTTAATTATAAAAAATATTAGTTATTATATCTCTCACTTCTCTAAACACCACACAAATCAGGCAGTTCACCAAGCTGAGTTTAACTTTGTTTCTCTTTTGGGCACAGTTATTTCTTAAGCACTGAAGAATCCCCAAGAGGAAGACAGCTGCACAGGTAAGAAGTACATGGGGCTGTGTTAACAGGTTCTTCATCCCATTTTATTCCAATGAAAATTGTTTCTGATCATTTCTTTCCCCAGTGTATCAACAGTGGGATCACTGAATCGTCAGTGTCTCTCATGTAACTTCTTGAAAGACCAGTGCACATACTTCAGTGCAAAGTTTAGCCCCTTGAATAGGCATTTTATACTCCACTGCAAAGGTAAGTCAAATGCACAGCATGTTATTTGCTTCAGTGTTCCCTTGAGAAGTGCATTAGGCTGGAGTCTAACAGATAGCTCAATAGTGGATTACTTGAAGTTCTGTACAGAGCTCATTGCATGACTGTAACTAAAGATGTTCAGTGCCAAACCTAAATATCAAGTGATATCAGAAAGTTGCTAACCCTTTAGGCCTAGAAAAGGACACTAACTTTCAAATTTACCCCAAATAAAAGTGTGGAATTTATAGTGATGGTACTGTGGTTTGTAGCAGCTTCATTTTATTATGTATTGGGATTAATCTTGGGCAACTATAACTAATTAAAAAATGAGTGCCTGCTTTCTGTAGCACTGTGTCTTTATGTGTGTACATTGTACATGTATGCATACAGTATGTCTACACACACTCACCCAGATATGTGTGTATGTCTGTGTCTACCAAAAAACAGGTATGGTTTAATCCACAGAGGCAGATCTTCCTTATCAATACAATAAAATAACTTCCAGTTTTTTGTTGTTAGCTGCATGCCAATAGCACTAAATGGCCTCAAGTGCCTTCAGAGTCTCTATATAAACAGAGAAGTGGAACCATGCCACGCTGACAAATTTATAACCTCCACCCAGGAAATAAGCAAGATTGTAAAATAGGCTCAGAAAAACATGAGACAATCAATAATAAAGTGCATAGGCAGACCTGTTGACCTTGAAACTTGCAATGTTTTACACACAACCTTCTCCCAGTTTTTTTTATCAGCTAGCATCAGACTGAGAAGAGTAGAACACAATTCATCCAAAATACATATGAAAAGCCCATTCTATTTGCGTGCTGGTTTTCTATTTCTTTGCAACTGTACATTTGTTTTGCACAAAAATAAAACATCTCCTGGCTTGTGAATTGAATCTATTCAAACAAACAAACTATGAATATATATTGGCTAAAATAAGGTGGTTAGATTTTTTTGTGGAAATGCACCTATAATACATAGGTGATTAGAAAAGAAAAAAAAAAACTTATACATCTGTGTGGCATATAAATGGTTAAAGCTGCAGCAGAATTTGTGGAGCTAACCCTGAAGCCCTTATCTGAGCAAAGACTGCACTAGTAATGAGCTCCTCATGGTTTAAGAGGAGTTATCCCTAGTGCTTGACATAGTCCCTGTGGGGAAAGTCTCAGATTCCTGCAAGAGGGAGGGTTTGTAAATTGGGAAGTTTTTTTACCCTGAATCAGCAATGTGCTAGGGCCCAAAGATATAGCTTCTTGTTATTGTTTTAGCTAAGTATATTCAGTCTGTCATTTTTAACTTTGATATAAAAATGTGGATGCCAGTAGGAGGTTGCACATGAAATTGCTCACAAGCTCATGACTTTCAGTGACTTTGCAGTTGGCAGTTCTCCATTTGAGCTGGTAAGACTGTAGATCATCCTCCTAGGATTAAACCTACACTCCACTGAGTTGCAACCAGTAGACTGCCCAAAGCTGCAGGTGTTGAGCAGGGATGATAAACCACTGTCATTAAGTTTTTTTCTACCTCTAACATTAATGTATAGTTGTCATCTTAAGGTTATTCAGAGGTCTTCTCTTGTGTTCTATCAGAGCATGACAATTACAGCAGCAATGTGGTCCCCATGCACTACCACAGCTCCATAAAATGCCTGTGGTAGGCTGAATACTTGACAGCATCAAAGTTGATGGCACCATCACCATAGAGCAGATACTTAAAGCCTTCTGTGGGGAGCTGCTTATAAGAGTATAAGGTATACTGCTTCAAGGAGACAGATGACATCACGTCTTCATGCATACACACTCATTTTCACACAACAAAAAGCCTGACTAAATTGTTACAAAAGCAATTTGCCATTTGCCCAGAAAAATCCCCAGGGGACTCTGGACTGGTTTATATAGAAGTTTTAATTCTTCCACTTGCTGTCTACCTGTGAACAACTATATTGGAATAGTTTCTCCCTCAGCTAGGAGACCTCTCAATATACCAGCTTTATCTATCTCCAGAGAGTCTCCTGAGTGAGAAGTTACAGCTAGGTTGGTAGATGGAGGACTGGCTCTACAGCCTAGCAATTTTTGGCAAGTGCATCCTTTACACTTAGTTTCCACACTGCTTGTGGATTTTTCCTGTAGCACTTCATAAACACTAGCAAATGTTAATCTTTCTACTCAAATAGGATGCTTTACAAAGTGAGTAATTATTTTCCCCATTTTATACACTAGGAAATGAGCTTTGGATTTAGTGTTAGTTATAAAAGGTCAATGGGAAATCCAAGTTCTGTGTTGCTTTTGAAGAGCTGTAAAATGATCCCTGTAACACAAATCTGTCTTTCTGTTTTCTGATTAGCTTTTTCATCTACTCTAATCCTTCTTTTAAAAATCTGTCATTGTCCTTCCAACATTTAGTATGAAAAATAGAGTTGGTCTGGAAAATGGCAGTGCTTTACCCTATAAAAATGGTCAGTTTTAAATTGGAATTCAAAGCAAAATGTGAAATTCAGAAGAAGTAAAAAAAGCTGGAAAAAAAAAAAACAAGTCAAAACAAAAAGAGGCACCTGAAGAAATTTTCTTCTTGGAGAACTAAAGCAGAAAGCTTTGATTTCTCAGCAATCTACCTGTAAGATTTTTGTCTATATCCTCCCTTGAGGCAGAGAGTGAAAATGATAAAAAAGTCTTCAGTGAAGGCTGTCAGAGGTTGTGAATGTCATCAGACTATTTCAGGTCTGAGTTTCCCTAGGCTCATGCCGTAATTAATTGAGAGAGACAACCTCTTGTAATGACTCAAAACACATAAATTAAGCTCTGTCTCTGAACTGCTCTCAAAGGGAATTTTTTTGGTTTTCCAAAAAAGTGGAATCTTAATTTCTAATTTGAAAGAGTTCATGCTTTTGTCTGCCATTAGGTCTTCAGGGACTTCATCTTTTCTGCATCATCCTTCCTAGCCCAATAGTGTTTGTCTGCATGTAATTTAAACTTGTCTCACCACTATGCACAAATTCCAGGTTAGGGGTGAGATGCAACATTGCTTTTTGCAAGTTTACACTGGGGTGGCTGTTCAGAGCAGGGAGAGCAAACTCAGCTATACTTCTGAGTGTGCAGAGTGTTTGGCCACCACAGTTTCCTGTGCCATCTTGTGCATTTGCTCAGTGCCTATTGACAAGGACTATATTTCCTGGTGCATTTAGTTTCTTAGTGGTACAGTAGAAATATGACATTACCATGAAATAAGATTAGATTACACTTCCATTTAACCATGGTGCTGTTGGTCTTGCAGGACTGGCACACCAAAGAAGCTTCTTAAACAGATAATTAGGGGAAAATGTGATAATTTCTCAGCACCTTTGGAGATTTTTTTCATAGAAAAGAGAAGTGAATGTTATCATAAATTAATTTCCCAGTTAACCTGAACTTCTGTATTTTAGACAGTGCCATTAAGTGCCTCCATAGTAATTTATTCTTCAATTGTAGCTAAAACATGGAGATTAAAAAAAAATAAAAATGGAAAAAGAAAGGCTTCATCTGGGTGCATGGAACTAGACTGCTTGCTGAATAGGTTTGTTGGTACTGCAGTCTAACCTGTGTTCTTCCCAGGAAACAGCAGTGGAGTTACTGCTTTGCTTGAAGGGAAGCATCTGTATGGGCCCTCTAGGATCTGGTCTAACGTGGCAAATGATGCTCTCATTCTTTGTTGCTGAAATACTGACCACTAACTACACTACACTTCTTCTATTTTCCTTCTCTCCTCAAAACAGGGCCAGGTGTTCCAGTTGTTAGTGTGCACAGTACAAGTAATACAGCAAGTGAGTATTCCTTATGGAATAGGTATATTGTAAGTGTATTTTATTATTGTCCTTGATTGTTTTGGGGAGTATATAGGAGAAGAAAATTCATATAAAGTACCATTAACATTCACATCTGGAAATGATAAGGAAAGAAGTTAATAAATGACTAAACTTTCCTTGGCTTTTCAGATACGTTTTATGCTAAGTTCATGTAATTAATCTTCTATTTACACTTGAGTTAATTAGCTGGCAGGTTGGTCTTCATCCATTTCACTTTCTATGTAAATTATGCTGCCATTATGATATACCTTCTGTATATTTAGAGATCTTTTTGAAGTTACAATCCAATTATCTTGAAGTAAGGTACAGTCTTTGGAAGACTGATCACAACATCTGACCCAAATACAATGGACTTAGTCCTTCTCTTGTATTTCTCAAATCAGAGCACCTCCACTGATATTTGCAGTAATAGCAAATCCAAGAATAAAGGACTCTTAAAAGTATTCAATACCTTTAACTTTCAAGTTTACTCATTGTTTTTTGTATATTGGCACCAAATCTGTTGCTGCTTCCTTGTTGCTTGAGGTGTTTTCTAATTGAAGACTGTCCTTCAGCAGCAGAATTTTTCTCTCTTAGGTATTTCTCTGGTGCAGTAGAAGTAGCAACTCAGCTACTACCAACTCCAGCATGAAGGGGTGAATTAGAGGAAAGCAGACAGCTTTCAATTCAGAAACACTACATCAATCTTTCTGTATCCTCATTTTATTCATTAGATTATCCCAAAAGTTTTTCCCAGAATATGAATGTCCTGAAATGCATCCCCTTTGTCATGGACCAGCCACTATTCAGCCATTACAGTGAACATACTCTTTAATGTTGAAGTAGCATGCTGATCAATAGCATCATGCTATGAACTATTAATTAATGTGTATACTTATTTAGGGGGGGTTGTTTGGTGTGTTTTTTATGTCACTGTTAGTGTTTTCAAAGCTCAGTGCTGTAGCACAGCAGTGGGAGGGGGTTTTATCCAACCCAATAAGGGATAGCTACTCCCAAAGTAAATTCAGTGACTTCTGTAGGGCTACACAGTAGACTTTTACTTGTTGCTATTTGCATCTAAAATACTGTTGAAAGTGAATTATTGTAAAACAGATTTATGTAGAGCAGTTTAATGGAAAACAAAAGAAGTCAGATGAGAGAGATGTCTGTTGTAACAACAAGAAACCAAATAACGAGAGAGATAATTTACCATTAGTGTTTCCCTGCAAGATTAGATTATCCTCTACAATTCATAAAAGAATGATTAAGGATTACTTCAGTTATTCCATCCTCAGAGTATAATTATATCATTTTGGTTTACTGCCCAGAACAAACATTCCTTAGATTATCTGTTTGGGCCCTAAGTGGAGGGTTTATTGTTAATAAAAAAAACCACCCAAATCTACATTTTGGAAGCAAGGTTGGTAATTTGAATTAAAAAAAAAAAAAGAAAACTAAAAAAATCCTTTCATGTATGAAAAGATTTCTTCAAATATATCTGCAGCTGGAAACCAAAGTGAAGTCTAACTCTTCATTCAACTGCAGAAGACAGAGAAGAATGTGCAGTGATCAAGTAGAGCTATCCTGGCTAACTATTGAGTTGGAATATATAGCTTGGAAAGGATTCCTGCTTGAGGCTCAGGATATTGACCAGCAGACTGACCTTTTGTTGTGACAGCTGCTGTCAGTATTTGTCAGGGATACTACCATTCATGTTGTTCATCAGAAAATTCATTCCTCAGTGCTTAATGGGAACAAAGCCTACTGAAGCCAGTGAATGGAATAGATGTATATGTTTTGAATTAAGTTGATTGCTCAGTTCCTGAATTGCAAAGCAGTTGCATTATCAAAAAGTATTCACAAAAGGAATTCATGTACAAACTTACTATTGCACATTTGTCTCTTTTTTCTTTTTTTTTTTTTTTGAATCATGATTTATTTCTGATGTGATGATTCTCTGCACCTTTCAAATTGCTGTTTGCTTTTCCTTCCTGTTTTCTGTAGAGTTTCATATTTTGGAAAGTAATGCTGTGTTGAAAGAAGTCGCTCTGAAGAAAAAGAATTTCAGAACTGAAATTAAAATGCTTCACATTGAGGATTACGGTAAATGTGGGAAAATACTCTTTTACCAAACCAAAAGCTTTCTTACAATGTTACTGTTTTTCATCTGTGTGACTACCAGCCTTTAATGTTTTGCTTTTTTCTTCAAAGAACTCCCTTTACAGCTGTCACTGCCAAAAGATTTCACGGATCGAAACCAGTATGCCCTTCTATTACTAATGTAAGTATCTTTGTTGAATCACTCAAAATAATAAAAAAGTGTTTAATAGAAAAAATTTAACTCTGTAATTAGAATTTTTTTCCACATTGTATAGGAAAATTGCCTCATGGATTTAAGTTGATAAATGAAATGGCTTGTTCTAGGGAAGATTTTGTTATAAGTACTCTCTGCTAGAGATGTCTGGGGTTTTCTGAGCCTGTCAAACCTAGCTCTACTTCATTGTGCTTTTATGTATTTGAGACACTGGCCCTTCTGGTGCAGCTGTGAGTACTTCTGCAGTCTTTCCTGGACCCATACTGATACCTACCCATAGAGGATCTCATTCAGAGCATATATTCCTTTTTATCTCTCAGAGAAACAGATAGAGCTTCTAAAAGGGGCTCAGTTAAGATGCATGCAGCAAAATTGCTTTCAGGAGTACTGCAAAGAAGAACAAAAAATGAGCATCAGTGGCTGAAGGCATTATAAACAGGATCCAACGTTTATTGATGTTTGTAGAAAACATCTATGGGAGGAAGGAGGTACTCCCTGGCAACCTGCATTGTCTGTTTAAAAAGAAACAGCATGTGTACTTCTTGTAGAGAAAGTCAGCCTTTAAGCTGCATGTCTATGGAATGTACAGCAGAGAAAAAGGGCAGAGTCAGGAGGGTGCCTGCAGTCTACCTAGGAGAACCATTGATGAATTCAGGACATCATTTGTTGCTCTCCATCTGAGTTCAGCATCAGTCTGCCATGGCGTTCCTGTACCTACAGATCTTCTTCCAGTCCCATTTGAAGGGATTTGTGTGAATTTCACAATCACAAGTGTAGGAGGGTACTGCTAAATTCATGAAAATACCTCCTTAGCTGAGTTGTACCACTTGGAGTAGACATCCCCTCAGTGACAGCAGAGATCCTTGTTGCTGTATGTGATGTCAAATTTACAAGCTTAAGCTGCTCTCTGATCCCAGATTCCTCTACCTAGATCAAATCTAAGATAATAGGAGAGAGGCATAAAACTGCTTATTTCTAAGTTCAGTTTGTGTTTAAAACTCATTTTTTCAGTTGTTTTCAACTGCAGTTGTGGAGGCTCTCTGCTGTAAGTGGCTCATGAGCACACTTTGCTTTTCTTGTGGAAAAACTAGACACATGGATTATTTTATCCTTGAGGTATTTGCTAGCAGGATCTTGAAGCATGATTACATTTTGAGGAGCTCTTTTAAGTGTGCCAAAGGCAAAAACCTACTCTGTGAATTGACACCAGTAGCATAACAGGGAGTTGTAAACATTAGTGCTTACTCCTTTTTTTGAGAGTCAGGAAGCACTTAGGTGTTAACGGTATAACACTTTCCTTTCTAAACATCCCATAAATACATAATCTGATGTGTGCAGTTATGGTAGAATCTGAGGTTATGTATTCATGTAGAGCCTAGAGAAGATAGGATGGAATGATCAGAAACCTGAGAAGGCCACAGCCAAAGCTGACAGCAGAAGGAAAAAAAAGCTAAAGAAATACTATTATGAAATGTTTTTAGGTACCAAAAGTTGAAATAACACAGACCAGTATTGAGGCAAGATCTGAATTTAAACTTATCAAAGTTGTCAGTACTCAGGAAGCAAATAAAATGGCTAAGTCATAATGCATGGATATGTTTTATAATTGCCTTTTTTATGTTGCTGTTTAATTCTGTGGGGTTTGTGTTTTCTTTCTTTGTTGTTTGGGGTTTGGGGGGTTTTTGTTGTTTGGGTTTTGTCTGTTTGGGTTTTTGTTATGCTTAGCATGAGAGATAAAAAGGAAACTGATCCACTTACCAATACACAATCTGGTGTCTGTATTTATTATATGGAGACTTTGTTTCTTTTTAGTTAAGTCCTTACCTTTTCAATGCTGAATTCTTAATGTTAGCCTTAACAATTAATTATTTTTAGACAAACCTATACACTAGTGAAAGTGCAAAACCAAAAATTTGAAATCTCTTCTGGCTCATGTAGCATTGCATGTTTTGTGTCCCTCTCATCCCTAGAAGTGAAAGAAGTTATATTTCTTCAGTGGCTTTTTATAGACTTTAAACTAAGGTTGTCAGCAATCCTTTGTTTTTTTTAATTAAAGGTGTCCCCAAATAAGATAAAAACTGAAAACTGTGACTTAAGTTGTGGGGATTCCCTTGCAGGATGGTTGGTTGAGCCTAATAAATTCTGCCTAGCTCCTGAGACAGAAAGATGGGATGTCTGTATGTGTGCAGTGGGGAATTTCTTGATCCACACACCTCCATATTGACATCTTAAAGTTTATTTCATTATCAGAACTACTACTTTTGAAAAAAAAATAATAAATATTACACTACTGTTCAGGTCCAAGAAGAACACATAGCTTTTCAGGGAACACTGATATATGTGGTGTCATTTCCTATCTACTTAACTTTACTGTGTCCCAGAGTGGTACTGTTGGGACTGATTGAGGAACACCCTGTTCCTGCTGCTGGAAGTGTCAGACAAGAACTGTTATTTGTGGCTGATGACAAGCACTGCCTTTCATAATGTTCAGCTGCACCTGCTTTCTTGCTTCCATCCTTAGCCATGATATAGTTATCATTATATTCCAGCTCTTGAGAGTTTGAAAAAGCATGCTTAGCAATGTCCTTGGTAAGAATGTTGTTATAATTGTACATCTAAGGAGATGCTGTATATAACATCTTGATTCAGGCATCATACACTTAGATGTATATACAGAGAAGATAAGTATCTGGAAGAGTGGAGTATTAGCAGATATGAAGTGGTTTTTGCTTTCTGTCAGTAGCACTGTAATGTGACAAAGACAAGAAAAAGGAGGGGAAAATGGAAGGCAAGGAAAAGAGAATGTGAATTTAAACTGGAATTTCAACTAATATGTCTCTATGGTGCAAATTAAAAGCTTAGTTAAGTGCATATGAGCTTCTATGTGTGTATAGATGCTTTGTCCCCTAAGCTGGAGGATAAATATGTAAGATCTAACAGGGTCTGACTGGCTGTTTGGCTGCAATCATTGTTTCAGTCACTCCAAGCCTTTGGTGAAAATTCATCTTTCAAATGCCTCACATTTTGCCAGGATCTAATCTATCTGTGTGCTCTCATCTCTGTTTACAGAATTTTTGTGCTGGTGGCTGGTTTTGCTGGCTTAGACTAAAGTGAGTTTTTGATGGCTGAGGTTCATAATTTTACTGTAAATTTTCAGCAGCAGTAACTATTTCTATGTGATGTCAATGAGCTTTCTGTATCAACAGGATTACAATTATGGTAACACAATCTGGAAGTAGTTAAAGGGGAGAAAGTTCAAAAATCTGTAGGTGTTTTTTCTTTTTTTCTAATCACTGAAAGGTAATAGCCATTTCAAACATACATGTCTATAAGTAAGGCTTCTGTATTCATACAGGGGTGTCTACAGGCAAATTTGAACTTCCAGCACATAGCACACAGGTGTCTGAGTGTTAACTCCTAGTCTGTACAAGTGGCTTATAGTCCTGGTGTGAAACTTGGATTTGAACTCAGTACAGCTCCATATACACACTACACACAAGCACATCTTAAGGACCAAACTCTGAATATCCTGTAACCTTCATCATAAGGATTTTGTGAAGATTCATCCATTAGAAGTTGTAAAACATGCTGCAATGCTGCCTGCAGCGCTCAAATAGAAGATCATTATATTGCTAAGTCAAAATTTCTGTTCATCTGTGTGGCTAGACTATCTAAAAGACAGGGCTCATAGAGAAAGCAGTTACATTGCCTAGCACTATTTTTCTTCCTAGAATTGTGATGCATTGGCCATAAAATGCTAAATAGATTACAACACTCTCTTTTCTTCCATTTGTTCTCCTAAACCACTAATACATTTCATATTCAGTTTCCTTCTGATGTAATACATACAGTGTAGCTATAGATTAGAGAGGTGTACAGTAATTGCCTGAAAGAGTGATTGTCATCTCTTTTCTGTGTAACTAAGATCAAAGTTTAAATTTCAGTTCCTTGATTTTCTCATTATGGTTCACCTTACTCATTAAAAAAAGTCAGAATATAAACTCCTTGGTAACACACAGGAAATGATTAAGTAAAGACTCTGGCATTTAATCTGAGTAATAAAATGAGAGGTGATGATCATTCTTTATTTTTTCTTGAACATAATTAACCTCATTCCTTAAAAATCTGTAGATAATGTATCTTAAATGTCAGCATTTATTATTTTGTGCTATTTAAAATTGGCCAATATGTAAGTGGATATTGTAAAACTGAATCAGTGGAAAATTTTTCTGATCATTGAAGAGAAAAAAAAAATGGGTATTCTCCAAAGGAGCAAGGAATTGTCTCCAAGAGGTTTCTGTTTGTTTTCTTATGTTTTGGTAATAAACAGAAATTGCTTCACCTGTTATTGCAAAGATGAAAGTGTTAGGCCTTGCACAGGCAATCAAACGTGTTTATACCACCAATTAATGTGCTCTCAGGACTGATAACAAGATAAGGCAACAGGGTTGGAAGCGAAGAGCTTTTTTACAGCTTCAAGAATAACTCATTAAAAGACTAAAAGAAATGTAGAGAGGCATAATGGAAGTACTGGGAAATATTTGAGATCTGAGGTATGGCAACACTTTGCGTGTTAACAGCTGTCTTGTGTACCTCATTTTTCATAGAGGATTTTACTCATTTTAACTGGCAGCTGTTGCAAGGGAAGGAACAGTGCTTGGCTCTATGGTGAAGTATAAAGATATGTAGATTCCTCTGCTGAGCATTGCAATATTTCACTGCTCTGTTGTGTTTCTGTATTTGATGGAGAATCTTTTCTGGTTCATTCTTTTAGATTTTTCCCATTCTTTGAATGTTGTAAGATTTCTCAAAACCTGAAGGGAGAATTCAATTCAAAGAGGGATAGACTGGAGGCTCACTTTGGCTATTTCATTTGCAGGAGCAGTCCCAGTGCTATGGGCAGTGATGGATCTGCTCACTCCCTTTCACCTTTTCTCTTTGGTCTTACCACCACAAAAGGCTTGGGGAACTGCTGAGCTATGATCCATCCTCTTTAAGCCTCCCCTACTCCCCTTCCCCCCACAGCAGTACATATCTTACTATGTGATTAAAATGCTCATTTATTTGTCTTCAGAAAAAGACAAGATGAGATTCCAAACTTCACATTTGCTTATGGCACAGGACAGTGTTGCATCTCTTAGAACTCCATTTTTAAAGTCTTCAACTGCAAGGCTTTCAGAAAGATATTTTAAGAATAATTATTTTTTTTACTGTATTGTCTACTTCAGTCCTGTCTATCACATGATTCCACTCTAGTAAAGGAATAGTTTCTGATGATGTGTTTTAATTTGTTTGGCTATATCTGCAGAAGGAGTTGCAAACTCACTATCTGTTTTTAGTTCCAATTTGTTATATGTAAAGAGGATGTAAAACCAGAGAGAAAATGTTTGGGATTTTTTTGTCCTCAATGTTTAAAGCAATTAAAGTTCCCTGATTTTTGACACACGATGACATATATCTTTGGTCATGAAATCTGAAACTGAGATGGATTTTTTCTATTACATGAGTTTTGCAAAATGAGCTGCTTTCCTTCCTTAGTTTCAGCATAAGGCAAAGATTGCTTTCATTAGTGGCATTTCTTTACGTAGATTTTATCCTCTGAGTTATAATCTTTCTCACATATTTGTTATCCATCCGATGTATCAACTCCACTGTTCTGCAGAAATAGAGATGTACTACAAATTAAGCAATGATGATAAGAGTAATTTGCCACATGCCTTTTACAATTGTCTCCCCACTCTGCTTGGTCAGCCCTATAACTTCTAAAATTCCTACTTAAAATCTTACCACTTTGTTTTTAAAGAGCACAAAACCTGAAGAACTGTTGCTGCAGTTGTGATAGCAGAGTGACAGAGGAGTACTGCTCAGAGTACGACAGCAACAGCCACTCTGGTTAACACTGTATTATTCCCTATAGGCTGTAACTCAAGTCTTGAACAGAGTTAAGGCTTCAGTTATAGAATCTAAAATAACAGATTCTTCTCTTTTCAGCCATATATGAACTTATGGTGACCTGCCCCTTTTCCCAGACAATTTGAGATATATGTGACTGCCTTACAAGAAGCAAATTACCCACTAAGGTCAATGATATTGGTATATTATTGATGGCTTCTGTCTATTTAAATGGTACCTCAATAGAACTTCAGCAGTATGCCTGACTTGTCAGCAGTTGCACTGCCACAGTGGACTCATAATCTGAGTGTAGTCACTGCCAGAGACATACACAAGGCAGCTCTGAACCTTGAAAGTCAGGAGCAAAACTAAAAAAGGGAATGTGCAAGTGTTGTCACTTTCCAGGAATAATCAGGAAGAATTAGGCGTAGCCTTCATTTGAATCATTCTGCACTTGTCTGACTCATGAGATGATGCTCCTTAAAGAACCCTTCAGGGATGTGGAAGAGCCTGTAGCTTTGCACAGCCCTTTTTGTGATGGCTTCAGTTTTGCTGTAGTACTTTGGCTAGTCCATGGTTCCTTTATGACTGTCTGTAGTTGGGTGGGAAGAATACTTCTGTGTTTGTATTACACCCAAGCACAAAAGGCATGGGCTTTCTTCCAGTTCTATTAGTGGGGTCAAGGAATAACTCTATAAAGAGAATACCACTGAACAGCAGTTAATTATAATTAGACTGTAAGTAGTGATGAGCGTAAAGCAAAAACTGACATCTGAGATAGATGTGATCCTGAGACAAACTTGACAAGGGGCTGTGCATCTTTTATTATACTGTGATAACACACTTACTTGCTTATAGAGCCCTCAGGGTGATGTTCAAACTTGCATAAAGGATTAATACCTTGCAAGAACCCCATTTAAAAGGTTAAAAGCAGGGTGTAAATGGTGCATGGAATATATGCTGTCTCTTTGTGGAGGACAGAAGCACACCTCAGGTAATCAGTATCATTTTATAGTAGCAACTGAAGAGTAAAGGGACCTTTTGATGTTAATGGGAATTTTGACATGTACCTCAATGGAAATGGCTTTAAATGCCTGTCACAGACCACTTATATGGACATTCTTGAAATAAATTAGCTACTGGAAAATTGCTTCCAAAAGCAATACATCAAACAACCCATCATGCAGGAGTGGAAGATGTATAGTGTTTAAACTCTGAGCCTAAAAGGAGTCCACCTATACCCTCTGGAGAAGAAATCTGGGAAAACTCACTATTAATTCTCTTCCACTGAGAATCTTGCTAAGGTTCTCTTACTCCTTTCTTAGTAGAAAAACCTTTTTTTTTGTTTTAAGCACTCTCTGATACAAAGAGGTGCTTACAAATATTGCTGCTGTTCCTAAGTGTCTAGATATATAACATATATATATTTATACACACACATACATTTAGCTATGTCCTGAATATATAACATGCATAACACAAATGTAAGCACTGTATTTATTTTGCTCCTACAGTAGGTGGGTGGGAAGCAGGTTGAATCATGGTATTTTGACTTGTATAGGGTGCATTCAGCTGTTGGAAAGACACCTAGCCAAACAAGAATATTTCTGATAAATTACTTTATTGTGGAAAGTAAGTTGTGGAAAAGTTGAAAAAACTTCCAACTACTCTGAGGCTGCTACTACTGGAAGTAGTGATAAAAGTTTTGTGACATTATCTATGTCAGTGTAGAGTGCTTCTGAAAGCGTTGCTCTGTACAGTAGGCAGAAATGGAAAGAATTGTTCTGCTCCTGCTCTCACTGTAAAGAATAATGATAATACACTTCTCAATTGTGTGCTTTCTGCAGAGCTCACATGACAATCGGGATTTCCAAATTAATTTTTCTGCGTTGTTGGCAGTTAGCATAATCACAACTGAGTTGGTTAAGCAAACAAAAAAAATGCACTTCCTTTCTTTTTATGAAGCCAAATACCAACTTGATGCACAAAATAATGGTGGATCAAGCATAACATGTTGTGACTGGGTCAATAACCAAGTAATCCTGATTTCAGTGAATGATATAGCAACTACATAGGTAGGTCTGACTGAATTAGAGAACATGTATTCATCATATGCTTGCTAATTAATAGAGTGATTACCTTGAGGATGGTCTGTATTGTCCACATAGGAAAAAGCAGATATGAAATCATCACATTACTGCACATGTAAGACAGGAGTTATTGTAGGAGATTTTATATCACTCTCTCCTGCCCCCAGGTTTATATAAATCTCTTTGGCAAAATAATAATTTCTGTCTTCATCTTTCTTTCACCTTAGACAGGATATTCCCACAGACACTGCCCAGCCTAATTTCCATACAGCCTGCACAGACACTTTAACATTTTAATTTGCATTCAACTGGCATATGCAGCCTGCATAGAAGTATTTTGCATTTTGTACAACATCAGGGTAGTATGCCCTCTTATTCCGTGTTTATCTTGGGGGAAAAATAATGACAAGCTACCCTTTTAAAAACTGACATTTTATTTTCTTTGGAAGGAAAATAGTATGTTTGGCTTCAATAGAAAATGCTTATTGTATTCTCCCATTCTATTCCACTTTTTCTACTGTAAACTACTTTTTTTTCTTACAGTCATAAAATAAACTTATCACCCTCACTTCATTTCTTGCTATGAATTTGGATGGAGAAAATGTAATTTTCTCCAGTGTGTACTTTAGCCTTCTTTGTACCTTATTTTCAAAAGATCCATTCAAGGATACAATAATGCAATTATTTTTGTTTTCTAAGATGACATTCTTCTTAATAGTATTGTATATCCTACAAAATTACAAACAGAGTGCTGAATGAAATTTTCCTTTTTGTCTCTTTACTGTGACTTAACGAATTTTTCCTGAGCCCTCTCAGAGCTAGCCATTAGTGATAGTTATTTTCTTTTTCATTTTATTAACCTATAAGCGGCACTACATGCTTTAGTTTTCTGTTTCTTTCTGTAAAGTATATTCAGATATTGGCCACACTGCAACATAGTGGTTGTAAAGATAAAAGAAATCATTTTGCTTACTACTACTGAAGGAATAGCAGCACTAGCTAATGTGATGGTATTGATGGAAGTGGCAATAATGCAGCAGGATTGCATAACCGACTGAACTCTGCCATCTAGGTTAAATAAAACATCAGAAAATGGCAAAGTGCATCACATTGTCAATAGTCTTCGTTTGTGTCTGGTGTGTTGGTATTTGCAGTGATGAAGCTCCAGGCAGCCAGTTGGTTACAGATAAGTTTCACATTGACTGGGACTCAGTGCTTGTCAACTCTGATAATGTCATCGTAGCTCGATTTGATGGCAGAGGGAGTGGATTTCAAGGCCTTAAGATTCTACAGGAGGTCCACCGCTGCTTGGGATCAGTGGAAGTGAAGGACCAAATAGCAGCTGTAGAGTACGTATGTGCAAACTTTTCTTCTCTTTTATCTTTCTTCCACCTTGATGAATGAGCATTTTTTTAACTGAGACTGCCCAGAATGTTTTGTTTGCATAGCAAATGCTGCTAATGTTTATTTCCAATGCAGTTGCAGATTTTGAAACAATAATCTTTTAATGAAGATACAGCAAATGAAAGCTCAAAGAGGCATTTGCTTTTTGTGTTTGTGCTTCTCTTTCATAAAGCTCTCCTTCTGTGTGCAATTTAAATGTGCTAACTCATATTTGTCTATATTAATAGGAAAATATCTTGCAGTGCAGTTTAATGTTTAAGTGCGTTTGTGTTACAATATTTTAGGTCTGTACTGTAGGATACTGCTCTCATTCCTGCCACAGAACTCTGGAGTGATTGTATGAAGCAAGTAGAGTTATAGTGATGTACATGAGAGCAAAATTTGGGCAAATGCCTATTATTTCTCATTTGCATTGTCTTCCTTAGACTGGTAAATCCACCAGCTCTAGAAAAAGAGCCATTTCTATCAGTGGGGTGATCATACATGGCTTTGACAGCACTCTTTATTCAGGGTGCCCAAGTTAAACTGGCTAATATCAAGGTCTGGATAGATGTTTCTGGGGATTCTCAAGAAAAGACAGATTTTAAGGCAGATGTTTTGGGGTTTTTTTTTCCTTCTTATGAAAGGGGTTGATGCTTCAGCCATTGCATGAGTAGGCAACTGTCTCTGACATAGCATACCTGGCCTCCTGGTGTTCTTGTTGGTCAGGAATGGGCTGAGCAGAGCAATTCAAGCTGACCATTGTGAAAGGGTCATCAGAAGCAGGCCATATGCTGTGCTGTGAGAACAGCCCCCTGCTCAAATACTAAGGTGTCTGAGGCTGAATAACACATGGACTCTTTTTTGGATGCATTGTGTGAGAAAAGGGGAGGGTGGCCTTGGCTGAGAGGAGGTACTGCTTCTAGTTTTGTCTCCTCAAAAGCAGTTGGATTTTGCCCTCAGGTAATTCTGTCTTTCCTGTATAAAATTTACTGTTCCTGATTAATGGCCTTGATGAGAGAATTAATTATTTGGATAATTTTCTAGATTCAAGAAGTTGTATTGCTCTCACCTTCCTTTAGCTGTCTAAAAACTAGGTAGCTGGTCAAAGCCAGTCATTTAAGCTCTAGTCAGTGGAAAATCCTGGCAGTTCTGGAGAGTGATTCTCCTCAGACTGGGAGAGGTTTAAAACACTGGTGGGAAGGATAAGCTCTTTGGGGGTGTCTCTCTTCTCTCCTTTAAATGAAGAGCAGATGTAAATGGACAATTTACTCAAGATGCTTAGATTCACATATCTTGAGTTAGATGAGATAAGCCCAACACTAATTGCCATATAGAGGAGGAATTAGAAAGCAAATCACATTTCCCAGTGCAATAATGCTTCTATTTGTTCAACTTCCTGATGTGCATGTATGACAAATCCTTACTGTACAAGTACATTTCTCTACATATTAGATTCAGTAAGTATAATTTACCATTTTACATTGACAAAGTAAAAAAAAATGGTTTTTTTCTTTGTTTTTTTTTTTCTTTCAGATCACTACTGAAACAGCCATTCATTGATCCTAAGAGACTGAGTATATTTGGAAAGGTAATGTGTGAATATAGCAGGATGTATCATCATGATTATTTAAGAAAATAGTATCAGTTCATAAATAAATATATTTAGCTATTTTTGTAAGACAATTTAAGTTACTAAAAGAGAGGGGGAAAACATCCATTGTTTGCTGTTTCTTACTCTCTTACATTTTGACTCCAGTTACAGATTCACAGAATGGTAGGGGATGTAAGGGACCTCCAGGGTCCAACACCCCTGCCAAAGCAGGATCACCTAGGACAGGCCACGCAGCAACTCATCCAGGCAGATTTTGAAAGTCTCTAGAGAAGGAGACTCCACAACCTCCCTGGGCAGCCTGTTCCAGTGCTCTGTCACCCTCACTGTACAGAAATGTCTCTTTGTGTTGAGGTGGAAGCTCCTGTGTTCTAGCTTGTACCCATTGTTCCTTACCCTATCACCGGGCACCACCAAAAAGAGACTGGCACCTTCATCTTGACACCAAGCCCTCAGATATTTATAGATGTTGATAAGCTCCCCAACAATTGCTAACATCCTTCTAATACAACTTTTATATCTGAATGTTCTACTGACCCTTGAAGTTAGCTGAGGAACAGCCCTATGGTACTGTCAACAACTTCCTTTTTTGCACCACCTTGTAGTCTCGCCTTTGCTATTATGTCAGCAGGCTTCAGTGTGAGGCAGGGAGGCATTGCCCCAAGAGTGAGAGCAAAATGCAAAGGCTTAACCTTTCGTAAGAAACTACACAGTATTTCAGTGATGTCTGTTAAAAACCAGCAATGGGAAACACCACGTAACTTCTGCTCCCTCTATGAACTAGTGTGTACAACCTCTTTTAAAAAATTAATTTCTTAAAAATGAACACATTTTGTGTCTTTGACTTCAAAGCAATGAGAAACCATGATCAAATACCTGGATGAATGTCCCAGTTATCATTTACAAAAGCAGCATATATTCCAGTATGAAACCCCTTAATACTCATCTGCACTCTGCTGCTGACTTGCTGCATAGCCTTGGGCAAAGCATTTTACCTGTCTGTCTGAAGGCAAGGAGAGGATATTTTTACCTCCTGCATGGTAGCATTTTGTAGATTCTGTTTGTGACTGTTATTGGTGTTCCATGTGGATGTGACCTTCTCAAAGATTTAAGCTGATGCCACACTTACTGAGCTGAAGAAGCTGTCATTGAAAGAATTTCAGTAGCATCAAAGCTAGTATTTGATTTGCAGAGCAGCAGTCAGATTTTCCTGCTGAGGATGGTGGGCTGATTCCATCCAGCAACTGATCATGGGACACCTTTCAATTAAGGTTTTAGTGCCTGTTGCCAACGTATATGGAAGTATGTGCATATAGAAGCATCTCTTTTTTTCCTCATCTCTTCTTCCCACAAGTGACTGAAAATGGCATTTCTGAAATTAAGTCACTAAGCACCCCAAATTGCTCAGTTGTTTCTGACTTCAGAAATTCTTTTTGTTGCTACTTGAAAATCTCTACTGGTTTTCAGTAGGAGTTTCAACAATACCTTATTTATTAGCAGTGACATGATGAGAGAGTTATTATAGAGCATACATGTAACCATGGTTTTACATGAATGTTTTACATTTACAGCTGCCAAAAGTTGCACCAAAAATATTTTTTATTTCACAAAGTATTGATGATGATGGTGATGATGTCCCCGCATTGATTTTCTGGAAGAATGAAGAAAGAATGGTGGAAATGTGGGAACATCAAGTGCAAATACAAGGAAATTCTATAAGCTTTCAACATTGCCTTGAATTCAGGGAAATTCACACTTTCCAAATTAATCTCTCTGAGTTGTTTTCTGCTGTCAAACAAAATTTCATAAAAGTCAAAAGTCAGTTTTAGAATCAGGAAAACAAAGTCTACTTAATGTCTTTCTGTGGTTTCCTCCACACTACTTATGTCATCATTTAAAAATCTTTAAAAATAATTTCCTTTTTACTATGTACAATATTGTGATGGGATTTTTTTTATTAAGTGCCTTAAGTTTGGCTTACTCAAGGAAATAGAATATGCACTTCAGTTGAAAATAAGATGACTCTGAATTTGCTTAATGCTCATCTCATAAAGCTGGACTCTGCACACTGTGAGGGCACTTTTTAAGAGGTTTTAGAACTATAGAGAAATAGAACCCTTGCCACAATCAGTACTGTGAATTAGGCACAAGAGTAACAAGACTGTCCAGAAAGACACAGTGTGGAAAATACCTGCCTCTGAATGCCAAGCAATCTGCTATTGCCACCTTGCTTATCTCTGTGAGGGGTACAAGCCCAAGTAATGCACAATCCTAGGGACTTTCTGAACTCTCAGATAGCAAATTGTGTTTCCACATAGTTTACATTTTTATTCATTGAAGAAGAAAGAGAGCTTGAGCATGAATTACACCTTCACAGCCAGCCAGCTAGCTTCTTGAGAACATGGCAATTAGGCTGTAACCACAGAAATCCAGCTGGTGAGGTACCATATATCCTTACATCAGGACATATGATCTGTTTTCTCCATTGTCACTGTGAAGTGGTCTCACTGTGTAACATTCTTTGTCATGGAAAGCCTGGCTGGCAGCAAAGGCACAAGCACCAAAGACAGACATTCCCAGGAGAATTAAACCAAGCTCTTAATGAATACATGGCATAAATAATAAATAACCTGGCAATAGCTATCCTAGGATTGAAATTGTGTGCTGTGGAGCTACTGGGAAACACACAAATGGAATTTTAAACAAAAGCAAATTTAGAGAACCCAGGGGCAGAAGAAAGTTGCTATTCTCTTAAAATCTTTGAATTATACAAATTGCCAGTGCCCACTCAGAAATTCTTTCTTAGATAAAATCTGCTTCTGCTCATGGACAATTCTGGGCAGCTCTTGTCCTCCTGGGCTGTAATTTCAATGGAAAAGTGATAACTCAGTTGTTCACACTCCCTTGAATATCTGAGTCTTCCTTTAGTGGGTTTGTTTGCATTTACTGTAAGTTAATTCCAAAGAATACTCCTCTTTGCTTATTTTTCTTAGCTAATACTAAAGGATTTTCAATTATTCCCATTCTTCTACAGAAATAATCTATTCATTAAATAGTTAGAGATGAAGAAGAGCAGCAGGCAGGATTCAAGGTCCATGCTGAAAACTCTGTGAGCATTTGATGAGCAATATCCTTTTTTAGGCCTGGTTGGTGTTTTACATTTTTCTTTTCTCTATCCTAAGATAATTTCTTCTTCCAGAAATTTGTTGTGCCAAACACAAAAGAACAATGAAAAATCCCTGCAAAAAAATCAATTTTCCAGTTCTGATGAAGGAAAAGAAAAAGTGGCAAATAGAGAAATTTGAAGAGCCCATAATATATGAGAAAATAATTGACCCCAGATTCCACAACTCAGAATTTCATTTTCTATGGGTTGGGAATGATTATAGCTATACTGATACAGATTGCCACTCTCATTTCTGGGAAATCTGTTGTCTCAAGTTTAAGCTTTCATGTTTTCATGCAAAGTGATGCTTTTGTAACTTCTTCTGTGTCACAACTCTTCCCAGGGAGTTGTACTATAGACTTTGCAGGAGAGATGATTCATCCTGATGATGATGTGCAGGGTAGATGTGCCATAAGGACAGATGAATGTGGTGGGGCACATTCCTGCCCTATCTCTCCCAGCTTCTTCATGCCATCTCTGCTGCCTCCTTTGCATCAAGGCAGCCTGATGGATGCTTTTGTGGCCAGAAAGGGCATCCAGAGATTAGCATAATGTTGAGCAATGTGTCTGCATACAGCTTGTATTTCTGCAAAACAGTGCAGGATCTGTACCTCTCTGTGGGATGTTTGACAATGTTGTAGCAGAAACATTTTTAATAGCAATAGGATTCAATCTGTGAAGGTTCAAATGTGTTTCACCCATTCTCATACTCTGTCCTGTCAGCAAAATGCTCAGTATATCTTGATAAATAGCAAATATCTACATTAATTATATTAGCAAACTGAGTACAAATAGTCCCATCTAGTGTGTGTTCCTAAAAGCGTTTCCTTTGATTACTGATTTGGGTTTGTTTTTTCTTCCTGTAATTTTCAAATCTTTTTCTAACTATGGGCTAGTCTGCTGTGATGGATTTACAGAGCTTAAAGTGAAATACACTTGTCATTATTAATTGCCTAATTTAAAGGCCATGACCTGGTCAAAGGAGATCTTTATTCATCCTTAACTATAGGCTTACATTTCCTTTAAAAAGAATTCTTGCAGATGTAAATACACAATGTGAAATTATGCCACTGGATTAACAAAATGTCCTTTAACTTGAGTGTTGCTAAAAAGATAATCAATCACCATGAATCACAGTCTCATTTCCATTTCTAGGGATATGGTGGCTACATTGCATCAATGATCCTGAAATCCAGTGAACGGCTTTTCAAGTGTGGAGCTGTGGTGGCACCTATTACAGACATGAGGTTGTATGGTGAGTATTCCCTGCCCTCTGCCTGTGTGATGGTCTGTTCAAAATATCTTTTATCTGGAGAGCTACTATTAGCTTTAACTAAGGGCAGATAATGTAACAGTATCAACTAGATTTCACCTCACTCTCTTGTTCTCTCCCTTAAAGGAAGGGACAGCTAACATTGGGATGGTTTATCAAAACACAGCAGATACAGTAACTTCTTTTGCAAAGAAGTTGTGTTTCCAATTTCCCACTGAAAGTCGCTCAGGCACCACGTTTTCTAAGAATCCCTTAGGTATATCAGCCTGAATCAAAACTTTTAATAGGAATGAATCTGTTAAGGTCAGTGTTGAATTCCTTATGATACCAACCATGTGGTCATTCAATCACAGGATGTTTAGTGCTGTGTGTGAAGTTTTTGGCACAGGTTGTGGACTGTGAACTCTGATATACAGGAAATCAGAGCAGGGTACTTTAATGGTCTGTTAGTTTTTCCTTTGGTTTTTGTTTAGTTGGCTTGGTTTGAGTTTGGGGGGAGGGGGGACTGTGCTGTTATCTTTTGTTTGTTTTGTTGGGGTTTTTTGTTTGGTTGCTTGGGTTGGTTTGGGTTTTTTATGGCAGCTTGATTTTGGTTGTGAGGTGGTTTTAAACCATATTTAAATAGTTTTAAACAGTACATGTAAATTAAGATCTTGTTGATTTCATGGCTTAAATAGGTCCTCCTGTTTCTAGGTCAGAACCGATGTGAGGTTTGGGGGGTTTTTACTGTTATTGGTTTGGTTTTTTGATGTATTCACAAACTTTTGGGTTTTAATTTCATAGCATCAGCTTTTTCAGAACGATACCTTGGTTTTCCATCAAAAGAGGAAAATACCTATCAGGTAGGTTAGTATAAACAAGTAATTGAAAATTACCGTTTTGCCCTTAAAATGCAATTCACTTAAACCTCTGTATTTGTTTACTAGGCATCCAGTGTGTTACACAATCTCCATGGTTTAAAAGAAGCGAATTTGCTAATAGTTCATGGGACAGCTGATGGTAAGTATTTGGAGACACAATTGTATTTGGAGTCAGAGGTTCTAACAGGCAGGCATTCAAAGACTGATGAGGCACATAACTAGCAAGTACCTCTTTAGTTTTGTTATCCCTCTGACAAGGTTTTTGTTGTCACTTCTTATTCTACACTCATGATGTTTTTCCTTGCTGAGTGTTTGTACCTTTTAGTTGCTGTGTGTTCTAATTTGTTTAAATCTCAGACTACTGTCTTGCTAGTGAAAGGTGCTCCATGAATTATTACAGAATCACAGAATCAATAAGGTTGGAAAAGACCTCAAGGATCATCAAGTCCAACCTGTCACCCAAGACCTCATGACTACTAAACCATGGCACCAAGTGCCACGTCCAATCCCCTCTCAAACAGCTCCAGGGATGGTGACTCCACCACCTCCCTGGGCAGCCCATTCCAATGGCTAAAAAATCTCTCCATGAAGAACTTTGTCCTCATCTCAAGACTAAACTTCCCCTAGTACAGCTTGAGACTGTGTCCTCTAATTAATAAAACAACATACATTTTTAATGGTATTTCAAATGCACAGAGATTCTGCAATTGAAGAAAGAATTATCAGTACACGTGGTGAGGAACAGCACCACACAAGAAGTTAAACTTTTCAACTAATTAATTACAGAGTTAGTGCCAAAGCATCTGAAGATTAAACTATAGGGAACCTTTTAGTAGCGTCAATACTTTCAGTAGTAGTTTAAGGCAGAGAATAAGTAAAGCAGAGTAAATTCTGGCACTTTAAATGGAAACATAAGATGTCAGTCAAAAGTTAAATTGTAATTACAGATTCAAATTTAACTACAGTATGTGTTTTTGAACTTTAACTGATGTACATCTAGAGAACAAGCTTTGATGCAGGCACAAATTACAGTGCTGCAACAAGCTTCTCTGTAAAGATTCACATGCATACTTCTTTCCCTGAAATTTTCCTGGTGAATGTGGGATAATACAAGGTTTTTTACTCCTCAGTCTGGAGCGATAAGTACCTTGCACTGCAGGGCTGAGGGGAGAGTGCCTACATGCACAGTTGGCACAGTAAGGCTGGCACCCGTCAGCATACCACCCCAGCATAAATTGTCAAACTTATGCTATGGATCCCAAATGTAATCAGAAGGGTAAAAACACTGTTCAGTGTTTCTCCCCAGAACAGGGGAGAGAGAGACAGAGGAGATATACTGCATGACTGAGCAGGCATAAAGGTCTCAGACTTTGCTGATGTAGAAGGCAGTAACAATTTCTACCCCTCTGAACTCAACGCTAGAGGGAATTGGGACTCTGATAGGTGTCTGAGCAATTCAGTGTGCCCAAGACTAGGACTCTGATTGCTTGCTGCCCTTGCTTAATATCCCATCTAGTAACACCACCCAGCCCACTTGCAGCCTAAGTTCTGCAGGGCTGGGACATGGTAATAAAGTTGCATGTTTTTACCACACAAAGATTAAGTTACTCATACGTTGCAGAAAGTCCATTACCTAGAGGAGTGTGGGCTGTAACAACCCTGTGCAAGACAGAGAAAATCCAGTGTGCTTTCCTGTAATCAATTATAAACTGCCATGATGCTGGGACAGAATGGTTTTACACACCTCTAAACTATCACAGCTTGTGTAAATCTATACACACAGTGTGTATAGAGAGAGGAGTCCTTATGGAGTGCCTGGAAAGTATAGCTTCCCTTGGGGCATCCAGCTCCTTCTCTAGAACCTCAGCTGTTACACCCTGCATCACTATTATTCATGGGGCTGTGCACTTCTGACCGGGTAATCAACTTAAGAGCTGCTAATTACAGAGGCTGGAAATGTTTTTTGGCCAAAGTTGTTTAATAGAGAAATATTTCATATTTGTGTAGTTTTTTCTAATATCCAAATGTTATCTTGCAGCTAAAGTCCACTTTCAGCATTCAGCAGAACTAATTAAACATCTAATAAAAGCTGGAGTTAATTACACTATGCAGGTATGTGCATTTATATGCATGTCATATAAACATTGTTCAACATTTAACCTCATGTTGCTATTTCTTCTCCAAGCAGGACCCTCCCTACCACAAAGTCTTTTCTTTACACAAAGTAAAGACTCTAGTCTCTAGTATTACCTCAATTTGCAGTTAAAACTCCATTTAACCTCGGTTTTCTTACTCTTAGTATAGACCTCATCTTCTCGTCACTCTTTGGGCTCCTTCTCTTCTGTCTTTCTTTTTTCCCACCTGTTTATCCTACACTATACAAAGTGCTTTAGAGTCCATATGCACTATGTAATTTTAGTCCCATTTTGCCTACAAAAGTATTAATTTGCATGAAACTAATTTCCTCTTATTTTCAATGTTTAAATTTATAAAATGGTAGCTAAAAAGGCAAGAGCACTGTTCCCTCTCACCACAGCCCTACAGAGCATGAAGGTGCTGTGAGGGGACAGGCTGAAGTGAGGAGGAGAGGACAAGCTGCTGATACACAGACCATGGAATACATTGATGTTGCTGGCTGAGGGTTCTGATTGCATTAAACATTCTTGAATAACTCAACTGTGTGGTTTTGGGTCACTTCTCCACGTATCTCTGATATTGCACATAGCAAATCTCAACCTTACTGAAGCTTAGGTGAACCTGTAGTTTCCACAAAAGCATGTGAGCTCACATCAGGGCAGAAGAGACAAGGCAAAAGGACTTTGTGTGAAATCTGAGTAGGGTAGGATCTGTTCCAGCTGTCCCTGTGATTTCAGCTGAGGTGATGTGAAGAAATGAAGAAGCAGGAATGACAGAAGTATCTCAGAAGAGCTCTTCTGAACCATTCTCATGCAACCTGGTGATAACCTGAGTTTGAGGAAGCAGCTGAAGCTTTTTGCCTCAGGCTGCTGCAAGTCTCCTGTCCTGAACCCTGTGGCCTGGAATTCTTCATTAAGCCCACAAATTTTTGTTCAGCCTCCCTTGGGAGAAATTTCTAGTGGAATTTGAATTGAGAGATAAAAATGTCTAGGAGAGACATGATGGGCTTTAGATAAGATAGGAAGGTAGTTAAAAATATGAATAAAAAGGTTTTTCACTGAACACTTAGGAGCTGGAATATTGAGAGGTCCCTAAAAGCATGAGGTAATTAATCCTCGTTGACGTTAATGGGATTTGGATGCCTAGACACTATTGAAAATGCCAGCTAAGTAAACTGTTGTAAGCACAATGACTGAGAATATGATTTTTTTTTTCACTTCTGCAGATCCCACTGCTGTGGTTGTTTTATGTAGGTTTATATTCCAAATAATTAGTTTTACTTTGAGTTTTATTAGCTTTCCTTGATGCCTTAAAGCAAATATTATCATCCTGTTGTCATCTAAAACATTTTGAAAATCTGAGAAAGAAAATTAGAGCCTAAATATTTGGAAGGCCTTTTAAAAACTATTTACTTTTTCCTTTCTCTTCTGCTAGATCTACCCGGATGAAGGTCATACCATTGCATCTGAGAAAAGCAAATATCACCTTTACAGCACAATCCTTGGGTTTTTTAGTGCTTGTTTAAAGGAGGAGACGCCAATTTTACCACAGGAACCTGAAGAGGATGAATAAGGAAGCTTACTTGTGTAGTACTGAAGGGGACTTACTTTGTGGCTCAATAAAACCCTTAAATAAAAGTGACTGTAAGATTGCAGATTCTGCAGAAGCTCAAGGGCAGCTAAAGGATATCACAGCGGAACAGCACATTTACAGACCATGAGCTAATAAACTGGAATTCAACTACAAAAGTCCAAACATATTACCAAGGGACAAAACCTTTACCTTTGTGGAAGGTCAACAGTTGGTTACAGTTTCCTGGAAGAACTTAGTTTTGCATAAGTGTAGGGTTAGTGCATGTTTGTTATGTTAAGCCTCACTGTTGGTTCTGTAAGTGGTTGCTCGTTTTTTAATTTAAGTGCACATCTTTATTCATCCTTGCATAATGCACAACCTCTCATAAGTATTATGGCCACTAATATTTTTAAAGGTGAGCTGCAATCTAACACTTTACTGTAAAGTTACAATAAGTGCAATTCTTTTGCTCTCCTATTACGCATAAGAAACCACAGAGATAATAAAGGGCACGATATTTTCTCTAGTTTCTGCTCAAAGGGGATATATTGTCTAGTACATCATATATCACTGATATTGAAGATGGTTTCTTTTCCCAATTTCAGCATTCACTATTATTACTCTACCTACTAGTAACCAATAAGGGTCTTCTTGGTAGTGTACTATGGATCTTTATGTGTATACCCAGGACTCCCCAGGCAGAAAATCTTTCTGGGCTCAAAGATAATTTTTTTTTTTTCAAGACATAATTAACAGATGTATTTAAAACAATATGTGCAATTGAAATCTTTCCCCAGTCCAAAATGTGTCCATTGTTTGCTTAAAATATGTTTGAGTTGTGTTTCAGTATTGTTTATAGTAGTTAATAGTTTGCTGGTTTCACTCTGATTTTAGAATATGCTACTTTGTCACATGTAAATTAGATACATAAATATTAAATTATAGTTTCAGATAAAGAAACTTTATTAACAATGTATAATGCCACTGAGTAATACTTTACTCTTCAAATGAAGACGTATTTTGTATAGTGCATCTTCCTCTTCTTCCCCTTGATCTTAGATGTAACTCTAATGCTCGTCGAGGTGGCTGCACAAAGACAGAACACACCATTAGTTTTTATTCCAGAGCTGTTCATTAAGTTTCTTGCAAAAGGATTTTGATTCAACAGCATCACAAAGAGATGAAATGTTTCTTATTCAAGGCAAAGGAAGCTCCAGAGAAGTTAAATTTTATTATTTATTCAGAGGGTGAGCCCCTCGTACATCCATTTATTTGCCAAGGTGAATTACAGCAGTAGAAATTTAAACTATGGAATCAACAAGGCAGCCAGATTGGGTTTGCAGAATATTAACTCTGATCACTGAAATCAAGTACTGTGGTGACTTGATTTGAGATAACTTCCTGAAGGTATGTGAAAGCTCTTGACAGATGCTGTGCCACTTACATGAGAATAGATACAGTATTTTTTTTTCTTTCTGGATATATTCCAAATACTTTCCTACCCAATTAAGGTTTAATTTCTTGTAAGTTTAAAAAGAAAGTAATTTTTTGAAGGTAACTATACTATTTAAGATGCAAAGTTCTGCATATTTTATGGAGAATGGAAATTGTTTTTATTGTAATCAAAAAATCACCTGAAGCTTTTTACTCATTGCTTTCTTCTGGAATATTTTCTTTCACAGCTAGCGTTTCTTTTATGATGCAATTAATTGATTTGTCTGAAAGGTGTGGGTTTATGGAACACTGGAAAGTCTCTGTCTTTTAATGTTTAGTATTTATCTTGTTTTATTAGCAATGGTGAACTATTTTTCAATTAGTTTAATACAATTTCAATGTGTAATGATATCTCGTTTGGCTCCCAGTGTTGCCACAAAGTACAGCTTTGCTTTGTGGTATTTGTGGTAAATATGGAGTACATATGTATAGTCTAAGTACAGTAGATATGTATGGAGGCTACTATGTGCACAACAGTAAGGCCATACAAGACAACAACAAAAAGAGAAAAGTTCAGACAAGGTGTGCAAATACTGTTTTCTATAGAGGAGCAACATTTTAGAGTCTTCTATTGGCTAGGACTTCTAGATTGTGATTTTATAAATTACACCCACTACTTAATAAAAGCTCACCTGGCAATACCAATGCTTTTCCTGACCAAACACAGTCAATTAGGTCTTTATCCAGTTGTATTCAAGGAGACTTTTTGCCCTGATTTGAGGCAAACAGCAGACAACGAAAGCACAAGCTGTGTGCACACCCTGAGCATACCACCCAGACTCAGCTTGTGGAGGCTAGGTGAAATGGGTTACTCTACCCCAGTATGTGTTGGCTGTCAGACAGCCACCAGGTGCTCAGATTTGCTGCATTAAACATATACAGCCTTTAGTTACCTGCAATAGAAAATAAACAGCAATAGAATCATAGAATCAGTCAGGGTTGGAAGGGACCACAAGGATCATCCAGTTCCAACCCCCTGCCATGGGCAGGGACACCTCACGCTAGATCAGGCTGGCCAGAGCCTCATCCAGCCTGGCCTTAAACACCTCCAGGGATGGGATTATGCATGTGCTCAGGACATACCTTATACCAGATCTGTGGGACCCACCCCTTGTCTCTTCCTTTCCCCATAGCTCTGTTTCAGGCTCCCATTCCCCATGCTTCCTACCCCAACATTTGATCTCCAGTCTTGATCAGTTTACCTGAATATGAAAAGTGATGTGAGGATGTGGCTTCTGTGAGAGTGCTTTTGCCAGGGGACCCTGGAGCGTTTTAAAAGTGTGTCATCTGAAACATGGGTTATCTGGGTGGAAATGTGGTATGCTGTTTATGGTTTTAGTATTTCTCACTCTTGTTCTACAAATACAGGTATTTTTATAAAAATGTGTATACAAAGGTGAGCATCAGACAGATTTAAGTTGGTTTACTGAAATTTTGCTGTATGTGTTAAATTTAGGTATTGCAGGAGCATTAGTTTCTAGTTAGACTGAAGAATTTGATTCAAGGGTTCTCTCTACTCTTGCTAGCTTGTTCAAATATTTCTTCCACTTACAGCACAGCTGAGTATTGCTATTGGATTCTGTATGCATAACTAACAGCAATCACTCATTAATTAGTCTATGTGATCTCTAGTATTGATGGAAAATTAGTACACATTGCACACAAATGGCATGAAAAGCATAGGGTTTTTTTTTTTTTTTTTTTGTATTTTACCCATTGTTAAGCACTGTGATCACGTTTTAGATCTGAAAAACTACTGTTTGATTCGTCTTTCCTTAAAATATGACACTTAGGAGACTAGTCCTCTTAATTTATGCAAAGCTAGGGAATCAGCATATCCATTTACTGCTTGCTAGAGCTTATCTCTATCTTCTTGATTTCCTCTCTCCTTTTTTCTGCCATTAGGACTTGCAAAATGTATGAAATCTGTAGGTCATATTGAAATTTCAATCATATTACAAAATCAGGAGTAACTACATGTTGATTGGAATTATTTTTTTCAGATTATTAAGTACAAAGAAAGGCCGATTATTTTTATTTTTTTTTTTAATCTTTTTGCAGTGAGGACAGAATTACTTATGATCTGGTTTGATCAATGTCTGCCATGATTTGCTATATCCAGCTGCTCATTGTTCTAGTGGTTTTGGCATATGTAGATCTACCAATGTCTGAAAATGAAGATGATTGCCTCTGTTCTCTCAGCTCTGGCAGTTATTTTGAGTATGGATTCAGTTAGGTTCATTTAGTTGAGAAATGTGCCTTTTATGACAGAAGAGCTCATATTTGATCAGAAGCCAAAGATTCTCCTTGGAAACCTGGGAGTGTTGAGTGTTGGCTCCTTTATAAAGCACAAAGGATACAAGGTACAACCTCGTATCCCTCATAGCAGGTTTGTTAGATACTGCTGAAGAAATGAAGCAAGAGGAAGACTGGCCCAAGGAGACTGCCAGTTCCTTTTGCACAGCCTGAAAAAAAACATAGGCAAGGTGCAGTGGTCCTAGCATTTTATATTTACTTCAAGTAACTCCTGCTGTCAAGTGTGTTGCCTCTGGGGAAGAAAGAACCTCACGGGTATTGATTACAGGTGCATCTTCTGCATAACAGCTTTCAGTGCCTACTCTAAGGTCCCTACTCTTTTCCCTTTGAATAAGAGAGTGCTTCAGAATATGGGGAGCTCGTGGGATATGGCTAAGGAGAGTCATAACTTCCAAGGTGCCTGGAGCTTTGAAAAGCAAAGGATTTAGTTAAACTTCTATCTGCTGCATTTCATACATGAAAGTCGAGGAGGAGGCTGGCTTCAAGGAGGTAGGTGATGATGAGGAGGCTTCAAGGAGGTGAGTGTTGATGATTCACTCACCAGGGAGGTTACACAACATGCTTCCTACAAATCTAGTACCAAAATGTGCAGTGGTAAGTAAAATAAGCGTCTCTTTTCCAGTGCCTGAAAATTACAATGCTGTTAGATTGAGCTGATCAGATATTTGGATAGAATTAAGGAAATTAAACCACTTGAGTGTATGCAGACCAAAGTTTCCATTAAACGCCAGGCTAGACTTCTTGCCTGTGTAATTGCTTTAGAAATCCAATATCCTGCCTTTACGTTGGCCTAACTCAACAACAACAAAATTGATTTAATAATGGCTATACCTCATGAGGGCATGGGTGTTATGTACAATTCTATTTAATTTAAATATCCCATAAATTGCTAACAGCCCGTTTTTAGATTTCATGACCAAAGGGGGAATTTTTTTTTTTTTAAATTGAAAAGCAGCTTCTGATTGATAAAACCAGCAGAAGGAATATAATTTGAACTGGTAGGAACTTACTCAGAAAGTTTTCCCTAAGGAAAGTTTTCTGCTGAAAGGTATTTTATGTCACAAGTGAGCTCAGAGTACAGCTGTCAGCATTTTTTCTAAGAGGATTTAGATGTTGACAGACATGATGTCCAGAAGGCTCAGGTAGGGCATAAGCAGATGGTCCTGTCCTCTACCCAGTGCAGAGACTTTGCAGCTCTCTGTGAAAGAGGATCAAAGTCCATTCTGGATCCAGCAGGGATTCAGAACACTAGAACAGGAATGCAATTGACGTGGAATTGTTACATCAGGAATAAGATTTTTTTTTTTTTTTTTTTTTTAATAACTGAGCAGTACAGACTCCCCACTATTCTTCAGTTAGGCAGAGGTGAGGTTGGAGAGCTCAAGCAGGGCACTCGGTGGTGCACTCAACCAACCTCCAGCTGAGAGAGCAGCTGGCAGAAATTACAGCTCTGGCAGAGTCTGTAAATGCTGGGGGCAAAAAAGAAAAAAAAAAGGACTATATGCACAGAACATTTTATCTCTGTGAATATTGTGGAAAAGTTGTTTTCATAAAATGAGCAAATCCTTCCAAAATAACAGACCACATCTGAAGAGGCTCACTGTTTGTTTGTTTTTTTTTTTTTTTTTGCAGCAGCACCTGTCAGCCTTTTCCCAGCATCAGCATTTGACAAGCAATGTGAAGGGTCCATTTTTGAGAAGGTTTTCAGCACCATTCAGAGAGAGGTGAAAGTGTTGTGAAGAGACAAGCCAAGAGAGGTTTCATTGCAGTATGTTGCTCTATTCAGAGCTCTGGCTCTAAGATGCAATGTAGTGTGTACCACAAGTCCCAGGAACCTTAGAGACAAATGTAGCAAAGCTTGGTTCAGTAAAACTGCAAACTAAAGCAGGAGAGCCAGAACATGCGGGCATTTTCACAAAACAATTAGGAATTACATGGTTTCTCAAGGATTTGTAGTCCTGTGTTTAATTTGTATCTTACCTTTCAGATAATCATTACAAGAGAGGAATTGTTAAATGTCTTTCCACATCCTAATGAAGCAGTTACAGTGAAAGCTTCTGTTTTGCAAAACACTTGCCTTTACAGCTATGTACATTGTCAACTGTTTCTCCTTTTGGGTTGTACTAGACACTACATTTATTGGGCTTTTAAAATGGGAATGGAAATTGTACTGCACCAAGACAGAGGGAGAGGGGATTATGTATTTTTGTAAGAAATACTGGTGGAAATACAGAGAATTTGAATACCAGTGAAATATTCAAAGGAGGTTTTATAGAACATCACATGCAACATACACATTACCCTAGGAAGCTGAAAACTACAAATGAGGGAACAAGTACAATCATTTTGCAGTCTACTCAGAGTCCAGCAAAAAAAAAGGCAGTGTGGCAAACCGATTTAGGCAGAACTTTCAGTCTTAATGGAGCACTGTGAAAGCGTCTGTCAAATTGTGTACCTTTGCTTTCCCTCCATTTTTGGGTTCAAGAATTTGTTTCTGAGATGGGGCTAGAAGCAAGGTTGTGGTCAGATTTTTCCAAGAGGGGCCTGAGCTGACTACCAGTACACTTTCTTCACGGAGAAAAAAAAAAAAAAAGAGAAAAAAAGAAAAAATCAAAGCCCAGAATGTAAGCTCAGCAATGACAAATTGGAAGAGCAGAAGATTCAGCTAATTGCAGCAAGTGGCACAGTGCTTCATGAAGAGCCATCACCAGAGTGGGAAAACAGAGCAAGATGCTATTTAACCTGAGTGAAGAAATTGAAATGTGGCTCATAAATGCATTAGGACGAGACTCTTCTCTATCTTAACATGATGTAATGAGAATAGGATGAGAAGGTTTAATTCCCTTGGTATTCTAATGAGTATTCATTAATCATAGCAGAGACCAAATGTGTGAGGCTGAGTGCCAAAAAATTCTAGTGCTGGGGAGTTGCACAACATGAAATCTGACAAGAAGACTATGTCAGAGTCTTCTCTTAATGGTTGACTTGCTTTCCCATGCCACTAGAGAAGGCATTAAAGAGAACCCATGAGGAGGGGGAGCAGCAGTCCAAACGCCTCCTTAGCAAAGGAGGGAGAGAAAGGCAGATGCTAGTTTGAAAGGACAGCCACTTTGCCTGCTTGTCCTTGGGAAACAGGGGGGTTTCAACTGAAGAGTTTGGGGCAATATTTGAGATAAGAGGAAGCTGGTTCTCAGATTTCCTCTCATGCCTCTACAGGGCTGTTCTGGAGAGGGTGGGTGGTTAAATCCTGCTCATCAAAGGGAGAAAGGAGAGAGCGGAGTTTCCTGAAGTGGGCCTGAGGATGTCCTCATGACCCTGAAGTGGTTGGGAAGTCAGTGATGGTGCTTAATTGTAGGACAGGGTGTGTATTCCAGTCCTCCACTCACTGTGTGCTTGGCAGGGAAAGAAATCATGGTGGAAACCACACAGGATAAGCACTTCTCTGTCCTGCATTAAGAACCAATTGGAGGGAGAATGCTGTGAGGGAGCTGCTGCTTATCTAACCATCAATCATTTTAATACTATTTTATGTTTTCAATAATTATGGTTTTTTTTCTCTGACTCTTAAGACATGTGGCAACTTTACATACGTCAAACTAGTTTTACATTTTAACTGTGTGTGTCTGTGTGTGAAGTAGTAGTAATTTAAAATGCAATAGGTGGGGTTGTCAAACTCTACAAATGCACCCCACAGAAGTCTTCCTTTTATTCCAAACAGGGCAAAATTGAAGGAGGCAATAAAAAAACTCAGGAACCCTTCAAGTCTGATTTAAATAAGATTTTTAAATACCAGAAAATGTGTTAAAATGAAAATGCTCCTGAAGAAAACCAGAGGGGCTTAGGTTGTTTCTGACTCCTGACTGCCCAACAGAAACAGAAGAGACTAGGAGTCTGTTTGCAAGCTGGTCTATGACAACTTACTGTTGTTTGGCAAAGTATCAAATAAATGAGGAGAGGAGCACAGTCCTTGAATACAAACTGTTGTAGATGAACCAAGCAGTAGTGCGTTTTCAGTAAGGGGCCTTCATGTGGAGTGTCTGAAAAGTCAAAACCTCAAAAACTGTATTTGAAGGGTGGTAAAAGAGAACTACAGCTGGAGTGAGCCAACCCTGAACAGAAGTCTTCCACTCCTGTCTTTTAAAGACTAAACAAAACTTTGATTAAGAGCATTTAAAAACTAGATCTCTGTTCACATATAAGGACTTAAACTGAGTCAGAATTGCTCGTGGAAGATGTTTCCAAGTCATTACTATTCTACAGTTAACATTATTTCACATGCCAAAAGGGGGTGATGGGCAGAAGCAGCAGGTGGCTTTTGTTGTCTAACAGGGATACATTGCAGCCTCAGGTGCCACCTCTTGCATGTTCCTGGTCCTTTTCCACAATGGATGACAGTGCTGCAGACCATGCTTAAAATTTGTGACTTAGTTCTTTGATTTCCCTCTATATAGCCATTATACAAAAACATTCTAAATCTGGTGATGGGAGGGGGTAGGGAAGGGAAGGTCTGTGTCTGTAGGTCTACTGAGGTGAGCACGTACTGGCTGAAGCCTCTCCTTTCTCCTCCAGAAAAGCCCACAAAGATGTGCTGCAATAAATAAGCAGTTCAATAATTTATAGGAGCAGTTTTTGAAATACAGTGCTGGCAAGGCAGAGAAAAGTGCAGTGCATCTTTTATGTGTGATACTTAAGACAGCTAAATATGTATTCTGGAAAAGCAGCTTCCAACCTCAAATGGCAGACAATGCTCTGTGTAGAAATGTTGCTGTGGGTAAATCACACAAATATAGTGTGTTCTAGAAATGTTTCAGGTTTATAAATGGTAACTTTTCTGTTAAGAACTGGTTTCCTATCATATTCAAAGTCTATGTACATACTGTTGTAGATAGACTTTCCATCTTCCCAAAGAAACCCTGCTGCTACTTATGCTCAAAAATCTTGTTTGCAAAGGAAACACCACATTTACATAGACAAAGTTATCATTACTGCACCAGTAATGCTTCCTCTTGATCACAACACTTAGTAAGCATTTGGAACTGTGGCCTCCTCATCTGGGTACAACCAGAGCTAGAGCAAATCTTGTCTGCAGGGACAACATCCAGGGGAAGAGGGTGTGCAACTTTGATGGGGGGCTGGGGCTGGGTTGCCTGGAACTGCCAGGAGCAAGGAGCCAAAGGGTGGTCTGATTCTTGCCTCTCCCTGCCTCTGCCCCTTCACTTCCTTGGGGTGCTGCAGCACCTCCTTAAGTGTCCCAGGCACTGCAAATGAAGAGCCTCTACTCATTCCCCACTTGCTCCAAACACAGCTTTATGTACTTCTCAGACTTGGTGTGTGATACCTGCCTCTTGTGCTGTGGTGTTGGGTCCAGACCTAGTCCAGAGTCTCTGCTGGGACTTCTGAAGGCTTGGCAAAGCCCTGCACTGTGTAATGCCCAGGGTTTATGCCATGTGCATGCCTGCCATGAGCTTGTGGGATTCCTTTGCTGTACATGGCGTGAATCTCTTTTGCTCTCTCTACTTCCACACAGTCACTTGAGTCATGCCTGCAGATTAGTCACTGTAAGTAATGCCTTCCTGCCTATATAACACTTATCTTTCCTGCCACAGCTCATTGCTTCTTTTCTTAATTGAATTTGTAAACCTTCTGGAGTGGTTTGCACACAAACACCAGGTGTTGTGGTGTCTCTCTTCGAGGTGGGCTGTGTGTGGTGCTGGGGTGCATGTTAATGATGAACATAAATCTGCAATAGGGTAAGGATGTCCAGCTCATTTCTGCAAAGGGTGGCAAATACTCTGTACATGTTCTAGTTATCCACTGTCAGACATGATACAAGTCCCATAGCTTTTATTTATTTATTTTTAGTGCCTCCAGAGAATGCAAATTGTAAATTTATTTTAGGAGGACTGTAATACAACAAATCCCCCAGGACGGAGACAGTTGACTTGCAAGCAGTGTTGTTGCATGTGCCCTGCTGGTCTGTCCAGCTGAAAAGATGCAGAGAGTCCTCAAATCCTGTTGGTAAGGACCAGTCTGTTTCAGTCTCTTGATGCTGGAGAGAATGAAACACTCATCATGTTCTTTGCCTCTGCTGAGGTGATGGCTTAAGGGTATCTGCCATATCTAGCCCCTTCTGTCCACAAAAGATGGAAAATAAAAAGCAAACCTAAGCTATTCTTGTAACTCACTTTAGGATTATGGCTTTGTTGGGGAAAAAAAAAAAAGCAATCATTCCAAGTGTGTTAAAAATGAATTCAGTGATAATTACCCACTTTTCAATATATTTGATGGTTTAATCCATCTGCAGAGATAGCTGACTGTCATGGCATTTGTCAGCATATCAGTCTTGGTTCCTCTGTAATTGCCATAGTGTGGGCATGGCACCCTGGGAAGCTAAGAGAACATGTCTCAGAAATACTGATATGCAAACTGTATTATAAGATATGGTAGCTATCAGTGCAAAAGATTTAAGAGCACTTATCTAGAGTCATAGCTGAAGTTTGTCATTTCTACAGCTACATCTTGATGATGTTGCCAGAGAAGCCTTCAGTTCTTCCTCAGCTCCTGTTTTGGGCTTTGCTTTGTGGCAGACTTTAGAGTGGGGGGGAAATATGTTTACTGAAAACCAAGGAACACACTTGTGATGTGTTCACGCTGTGGATTGTTATTCCTCCAGTACTGGATCCAGCTCCCATTAGTTTAAATTTTTCTTTAACAAACTCTTGAATGCAAGCAAACTATATCATTAAGTTGCACTGCAATGGGGGTCTGGAGCTAGAACCATTTTTATTGTTATGTGAGAGAAGTGATACATGTCATCTTCTGGAAAAAAGAAAAAAAAGGCATCTGGAAAGTGATGCTCCTGGAGAGCAGCTCTGACACCAGCACTTTTCCTTCCCTCAGAACAGGAGACATTTGTTCTCAGGTCTTTGTGCTGGTAATCACTGTTTACAAGGGAAGAAGTGATAAGATCTGCCCTGTACTCCTTCCCAAAGGACCAAGCCCCTAAATGCACAGTTGTAGAAGGGGTTTGGTTTAGGATTACAGCCACAGCATTTATGCCTGAAAAAGGAGTAGAGCTGAACAGAGCTAAAATGCTGGAGCAGAAATGGGTTTAAGGACTGAAAGTGATACAGCTAATTTTGTGTGATTTACAATGCTTTGGCTATTAGAAAGAAAGATTCCAAATCCTGTCTTTTTACCTAGATGAAAAAGTCAAGTGACCAGACCTAACATACAAATAAGCCAGCTGTGCCAGCTGTATAGTGCTTCTGTTGGCCAGCTTTCAAATGACAAGCTGTTGAACAGCTGCAAGAAAAGCAGCAAGTCAGCTGAGGTCAAAGGCACTGCTCAGTGCTGTAGAGATTTAAACCACAATGTGGGTACCCAAAACGTCTAGTCTGGTGCAGGTCATACACTGACAGCACAGAAGGAACTGTGTTGGTTGTACTACAAAATACTGAGTGAATGCTGCAGGGTTCTTCCATTTCCTCTGAGAGGAGACTATGCCCTATAATCTTTGCTAATAATGTCCTTTTCTCAGCATCTGAATGTACTAGGGGAGATTAGAAGTTAGAATCTCAGAATCATAGAATTGTTAGGGTTGGAAAGGACCTCAAGGATCATCCAGTTCCAACCCCCCCGCCATGGGCAGAGACACCTCACACTAGATCAGGTTGCTCAGAGCCACATCCAGCCTGGCCTTAAAAACCTCCAGGGCTGCGGCTTCTACCACCTCCCTGGACAACCTGTTCCAGTGTCTCCTCACCCTCATGGTGAAAAACTTCTTCCTAACATCCAATCTGAATCTACCCATTTCTATTTTTGTTCCATTCCCCCTAGTCCTATTGTTACCTGACACCCTAAAATGTTCCTCCCCAGCTTTCTTGTAGCCCCCTTCAGATACTGGAAGGCCACAATAGCTGCACTGGAGCCAAGCAGTGCAAATGCTGATGGGGGTGTGGGGCACTGATAGACACAGTATTGTTCTCTCACTGCAGATGCTTAATGTTTACATCATAGATTTCCAGATGTATCACAGGTTGACTTTTGACATTTGGAGTTATAACTCAATAAGAACACCACCTGACCACCAGTTTTTCTGTTTCCCCATGTGTGAAGCAGAGGAATAGGCACACAGTGCTGTGAAAAGTTATGAAAGAGTGATTTATTTACCTTAAAGACTTTAATCTAATGTATTGGCATATTATCTATTTATGCTGTACCAACAGAGTCTTTGTTGAGGCAAGGGCAAAGGGATTAAGCAAAACAAACTGCTTGCAGTATATGTATGGTAAAATAATTATTTGTATTGATTCTTATAGCATATATTTTTGGCAGAAGTGCAGTGCTGATTGTGTTTTGCTTTGTCAGGAGGTGGGCATAAAAAACAGGAGAAATTTATTGCTACCTTGCTATTCCTAGCTGAGCATCTCCTCCAGGGTGGCTGGTGGGACTGGAGTATGTGATGGAAGCTAAAGTCACTGCTGTGGGTTTCTCCTGATGGATGACCATCCTCACTGATGGCAAGGTTGAGTGGTGCATGGAATAGTAAATGTTTAGCAGAAGAGAAAGAAAAATGAACAGTTATCATGGTAATTAAGTGGCCCAGAGAATATATAGCAAACAAAGTAGTCTTTTCCTTCAGTGGCTGTGGTGTCTCATCCCATGCTTTTCTGATTATTGCCTGTTTCATTCCTCTTTGTTTTCACATAGAAATGCAATTCTACCGTAAACTCACTGGAAAAGAATAATAAATGCTTAAATGCCCCCTCCTAGTTGATAATGAGGTGTCAGATCCTTTATCTCTTTGCCATCCTGATGGAGTAGGCAGGACATGGCTAACACACAGTGCTAGTTTCTGTGTAACTGCTTTAATTTTCCATCTCCATCCTCGTCAACACCTTTGGGATTTTTTTGTGAGAGACTACTTGCCAGCTCTCATGGTTGGCAGATGACTAGGAAGAATAATCAGGTGTGCAGATGCCTAAATGCTGTGGGAAAACCTTCTGGGCTGTTCTCATTATCCCTGGAAAGAAATGTCATTAGTTGGTATTTTTGATGCTGAATTGCACAGACTGTTTAAATCAATCCATTTTGCAGGCTACCTGTGGCAGCACCATTGAAATGTAAATGGAGAATAGCTCCCTGTGCTATGTGTAATCAGTCACTATTTTGAAACAGTATCAATGGAACCAAACCATCCTCCTCCTTGGCAGTGTCAAGGCTGCTGACACCTACCTGGTGTGGCAAAGTGTGTGGGATCCAGAGCTGAAGCATCCCTGAGTGGGATGTCTCCTTCCATGTAATGCAACTGAAATAGGATGTTGTTGTGTGCTAAGCTTCCAATGTTAACAATTAGTATTGAATATGTTCTTGAGTTGTCTGAAAAAAGGAAAGGTTGTTCTTGATCTAGCAGGGAATTTATCAGAGACTCAGTCTATTTGGTCTTGGTTCTGTGAAGTATCTTTCATGTCCTGTGCAGATGGGGGCTTTAGGTGGTGTTTTTGAGGATGCTTCTTCAGGATGAATAGGAAAATATTTTCTGAATTCACTGGGATAAACTGGTGTATTATCTCCAGCCTCATGAAAATCACTTTCCTTGGTATTTATATGGACAATGCTGCCCATATGAAATTGAAATGCTCTCTGTTCAACAGGTCAAAGGTCTCTGACACCAGTAATCAGTGCTATGAAAACCCAAGTATGGTTTTCAAGGTTTGGTCATCCCTAAGCTTCTCTCAGTGACACCTCTGCTGTCTCTTTAGGAAGCATCTCTTGATGAACACTTTTTCTTTTCCTCCTGCTGTTGACAGTTCTGTTTCCTGCCAAAACTTATTTTCAGGAAATATACAATATTGTGGGCTCTTTATCTACATGAAAACTAATGAGATATGTTGATACTCCCTTGTTTGTAGGCATTCAAAATTTGTAGCCTTCTGTTGTATTAATTTGTAGTGTGTCCCCTGCCAGCAACTGATACCATAAGCAAAAATCTCTAGGAGTTTGTAACAGTGTGAAAGCTGAAATCCCCCCACACTGACGATGACTCAGTCTGGAAGCAAATGAAAGCTGTATTTACAAGCAAATCTGCAATCTATGCTGAAATGCAATGAATATGTACAAATATAACACAATTCACAACATGTACAAATATGTACAATTAACAGAAAAAGCACAACCAAGCTCCCTTTGCTTCCCCCAAGGGGCCTCCCCCACAACCAGAAGGAATCCCCCCAGATCCCTCTGGCAGAAGGCAGAGAGTCAAGAAGCAGAGAGGCTGTTAGACTTAGCTCATCAAGGTCAGTGTGTTATCTTCAGCCAGAAAAGAAGCAGACAGACAGAAACCGAGCAAGCAAGCCAAGTCCCAGACTGCCCCAACTCCCCAACCTTGTTTTGAGTAGAGATTCTTAAACATTTCTATCTCTCCAATGGAAGTGCTTAGAATAATCATTATTTTGCTTGCTTACACCCAGTAGTGACTGACTTACATTCCTTCACCTTCTTTGCTTGAGCTTTGTGAAGAAAAATTAAAACCGTCACAGAGTTATGCCCACTTTGTACTGTGCTTCTAACACAGTCTTGACCTAAAGCCTGCATAACGTTGGTGAATCAACTGCAGTGATTTGCCAGACCCACAGGAGCTCAAGGAAAGTCACTCTATTCTCATGATACCAGTTGATCCAGGAAAGCAAGATAGCTGGAATACTGGTGGGGCTGCATTGGTTTTCATCTGTGCTGGGAACCCCTATAGACTTCTGTGTTTTGCTGCTTTGGAGAGAATTCCTCATAGAGATGGCAGAGGACAGACAGTAGCAGGATTTGTTCTGTCTGAAATGGCTTTGAGTAAAGATCCTTGAAGACATGTTTGCATGTTCATCTATAACTGACCTACTGTTTTAACGGCTTAGGCTTGTAGTCACAGGCCCACAAGTACTCACATGGAAGTGAGATCTGCCCTAGAACAGGGATGTTTAAATGCATCTTGGTAAAATGTGTAGTAAAAAGAATATAAAATGGCCAGTCTGTATTTTTTTATATACCAAAAGTGACAGAGGCCCTTGAAGGGCATATTCACCTTCTCTTATTTGAGTGATCCATTGATCAGTTTTTGATATCTCATCCATGCTGCATCTGCAGTGCACAGCACAATTTTACACACAGGTTATTCTGTCTTCACTGATAAGGGCTTGATAGAAAGGGGCACTCTCTCCTATGAAAATCAGTAACAATCCTGTGGATCTCTTTTTGGATTCCCTCTTTCCATTGCCTCATTCAGTGTTTTGGATGGATGTGAATTAGCACTAAAGCCATCAGAAGGAGGAAGTCACAGGCACAGTCCATCTGCATCCACACATGCTGTCTTCTACTCTGAAACAGTCCCTTCTCAGCTGGTTTACAGATGCAATTGCTCAGCTTCTACCTGCAGGTATGCTTACAGTATGAGTCTGGAGAAGATAGCCTGTTATAAGTAAAAAGGCTAACCAGGCATTATGCACAGTTACGCTGACTGATGAAGTGACTCAAATCTTGTTACTTTCAGTCAACAGCATGGCTGTGATGGCTCTGGGTGGGATTTGTGCTCTCTACCATCTGCTGTACTATTTCAGGATGCAAAATCCTGAAAGCAGAGACTGCTTCACCCAAATTGTCTACAGAGCTTTAGTGGTGCTGTGCTATAATATGCAGGAATCCAAATTAGCTTTCAGGTTGAATGTATAGGAAATCTCCTCCCCCCTCCCCAAAAGCAGAATTCTTTCCAACACCATGTGATAATCTCTGCTTTAGGGTGGATTTGTGAATGTAGGCTACTAAACACTTACGCATATGTGTAACATACTCACTCTGTTACTAGTTTGCCTAGTGCTGTTCCATTTAATTCCCTTGTTACCTGATTTGCCAATGCAAATCCCATTTGTAAAGGCAGTGGAAATAATAGAAAGAGATCACTTTGAACACACATTCATGGTTCATATGTGCAAAATGATTCCTAAATTAAGTCTTAGATTTCTTCAGTAGGGCTTTCATTTAGGGTATATAGGTCTGCATTCCATTCCAGCAATCAGAAGCATCACAGTTGATTGTATCCTGAGGTTTTACTTTGCTCAGTAAGTCTTCAAAAGCCCAGCAGCATGTATAACACTTTGGCAAGCAATATAGATTCTCATATTTTATTGTAGGAGAGCCATTAGTCTGACCTTCTTTTTATTCCCATTCCATTATTTTACCTCCATTTACTAAATAAATGGGCTTTAATCCAAACAACTTGGGGTAATTTAAAAGATACGATTGTTTAGAGATGTGCTTCTGAAAGGAAACCAGTCTTGATTTCCATGTATCAGGAGAGATTTTCTGTTCCACTTCTCCCTAAGCAAACAGGATAAATACCGCATAGGATTTGGTGAAGAGGTGACACTTTTAGAGATGTTAATGCTTCTTTCTTGAATCAAGCAATCAGGGAAGCCAAAGGAGCAAAATCAGCTGGTGATTTGGTGGTGAGTAGTTTATTGAACCTTTCATGTGATTTAGCTGTTGAAGAGCCCCTCAGCATCAGTGAACATCCTGGTTCTCTGTTCAACATTCTCAGAGATTAAAGGGAGATACCAACCACCCAATACAGTAACTTTAATCTTAAGTAGAGGAAAAACATTAAATGAAGACAACAGTTACAGGAGCAGCTTTCAGGGGCATAGAGGTTCTTTAAAGATGTTTTATTATAATAAAGATGCTTTATTAGATGCCTGGAGTAAATGTTACATTTATTATAATAAAACACCTTGGGGGGGGGGGGGGGGGAGAAGTTTGTTCAGAAGAGAAAAAAAAAATCCAGGTGAAATGGTGGTGTAAAAGAGGCTATTAAGAGTAGTAAAGACATCCTTAAAAATTAATAACATGTGGAAATGGGAAAAGTAGAAAAACTCCTAAGTATTGTTAGCTGGAATGTATATAATCAAAACAAATGGATCAGAAAAGATTTTGAGGCATGGCTTCCTGAAGGCCTAAAAGCTGGTGATAGAAAACTTCACAAACCCTGGCAAGGCAGAGAGCCTGCAGGAAGCCTGGAGGGCTGGGGCACGGTGAAGGGAGCATCATCAGCAAGTGCAGTGCAGTGAAACCTCTGAGCAGAGTTCATGGCAGAGGTGGGACATGAGCTGGGTTGAGTCCAAAGAACTGTCCAACTCTTAGACTTCAGTAGAAAGGTTTGTAAAGCCAAATAGAGGAAATTTACAGTTACAAATTGCCAGGCTATTGTGGTTTCACTGGGACAGAATCATTGACCAGCCATGGTGTGCAGGCCATTAGCAGTTTCAAGTCAGCCAGGAGCTAACGCTGAGAGGGCAGAAGCCAGGTCAGCAACATGAGTTGGCTCACAGGTATATCTCAGACAATAAATATCATGCTCAGTATGAAGGGTGAATGCTGAAAATTGAAGCTTGTTCTCTCCCTTCTCCTCCTGCTTCTCTTTATCCCTGGAGGGACATGCTTACCGTTCTGCTCCCAATGACTGCATTCCTGTGATCGTCCTACATCCTCTGGGCTGATGCTTCATGTTGGCATTGATATCAATATTGGTTTGGCTGTTTCATTGAATCCATTTTCATTTCAACCCATGTGTCTCCTCTCCTTTTCCCATTTCTCCATTTCCCCTTCACACCTGGGGAGGGTTCACTGAACGATAGAGCTACAGTTAGCCCTGGAAGTTTCTGTAACCCATGCAGAAACAGAAGCTGTAGAAAGAAAGCGATGGAAAGACTCAGGGATAGGGATGATACAGTGAGGGAGAGCCACCATGAATTTTGCAGAAATCCCTACTGCAATAAGAGTGAAGGTATGAACACAGGACTATTTGGTTAGCCCAAGGTCCTTCACCAAATTTTTATACTGACTTGAAGTTTTATGTCATAGAAGAGTAATAGAACTAGATACAAGATGGGAAAAAAAGGTGAGGATGAATTATTAGGCTTTAGCTATCCCAGGAAAAACTGTTGGGATTTCTTCTGCTCAAGATATTCATAAATGAACAGGAAAAGAAACAAAAACAAAGCCAAGAAAACAACTTGGCTGACGATACAAGATTGCTCCATTCTGACAAATCCAAATCTGATTGCCAACACATACAGAAGAATCCTGCAATCCCAGGTGATTAGGCAATAAAATTGCAGATGAAATTCAGTGGCAATAATGCAGATTAATGCACAGAGGGGGAAAATTGTTCTATTTCTGTGCATGGTATGCTCTAACTGTGCTATTACTATGCAAGGGAGAGATCACGAAGCTGTTCTGGGTTGTTCTCTATATACTGTGTGAAGTTCAACATCAAGTAAAGCACAGGGGATTATAGAGGAGCCAGGAAAATTAGAAAAAGATACAAACAAAACAACAACAAAAACCCACAACCAAAGCAATTATTATGCAGTTGCAGAAATCAAGTTTTTAGAAAGCTATGCAGAAATCTTGATTATCCTGTGTAGTGTTATTCTCCCTTAGATGAGATGTGATAGTGCTAGAATCACTGGTAGTCAGAAATTTTAAATACAGAGAGTAAGTAAATGTGTAGGATCTCAATAACTCAATCTTGAAACCTTAGTCAATAAAGTCTGCTAGAAATGCTTCCTAGTTGTCTATGAATCAGAATTAGCCAGCACTGTGAATGAATAGCAGTCAGGTGTTATGGCGGTTACTAAACTAAGTGAAAATGTGGAGAAAATTGGTCTAACAAGGTTGATTATTGTTCTAGGTAGAGTTCATTGATTTTTATCTAAAATGCATTTATCGGTTTGTGCAGTGTTATCCAAAAATTTGATACCAAGCACACAGGAAGGATCTGTGGCAGAGGCGACACCTGGTAGGTAAAGGGAGAGAACTGGCATAGCTGGCATTACACAGAGAGTTAACAATTTACTAAGGATGAAAGGAAAGACTTGGCCTGAGAGATGATGTAACCTACAGATGGTGACATTTTTGCATTCCTTTCTAATGTTCTATCACTGTTTTCCTTGCTGTTGATTTCTGCAAATACTGCCTTTCAAGTCCTGCTATGTCAGGCACATGCCAAGTGATACAACAACACTGGTCCCTGGAGTGTCACTGTTCGAGGGTCTAATCCCTTGTGCAGTATCACAGAAAATGTCAAGCTACTTCACTAGCATCCAGTGATGTTCCTAGTGCTTTATAGTCTCATAATTTCCATACCTTTCAGCATTGTGCTGTGCAGAAGTCTGATTTTTATATCAAAAACTAAGCAGAAATACTAAGCAAGCAGCAGGGTGTAATTTTGCTATGCAATTGCAGATAAACTAACCAAAATTACTTTAACTTTTAATTAAAGTTTCTATAAGCCAATAAAAATCTAGGTTATGGAACACTGTTTAACATCATGACTTGTTTGATTTCGTTGTATTGATTTGCGTGGTGTGATTCATAAGAAATCCCTGGTTCTGAAATGGAATCATACAATAAATTGCAGCCAGATGAGGCAAATTAGAAGTTAATACAGCATTAAATAATTGGGAATGTTTTCCATTCCATGCAAATAGAGTAGAAAAATGCTAAAGCATGCTCTAAACTGCCCCTTTCATCATGCTGTTATGTAGTGTTAATATGTTATTATTTTTCAAGTACTTTACTGAATAGCACATACCAGCTACAGAACAATCAGTTGTCAAGGGCTAGTGCTTGGCTGGCTGCTGAACGAGTGGCAGACACTTCCTATTGATCCCTCTCATTTCCCAAAGGGGGCAGGAATGGAATAATATGGATTGGAAAAGAAAATGAAACTGCTTTAATGAGAAGGGAAAAAATAAATTGAGATATATGCAAAACCAATATTGAACCCCTCCCCCCCTACTGGCAATTAGTCACCATCACTACTGATGCTGTGGAATAAGTCCCAGGCTGGACTCTGTAGCAGACGGAAACCAGATTCAGGAACTTGTGGATCAGGATTGAAGGCAGAACTGACAGTCCTCCAGGGATGCCAGCCATTGACAAAGAGGAAGAAATGTAAGCCACAAAACCAAACCACACAACATTTAATTTTTTAAAAGTTTTAAATACCTTTAAGAATCTTTGTAGGAATAGTTTGTGCTTGGAGAACCAAATTCTGTCCTCAGCAGTACGTCTCTGGCCCCTTCTGTGTCGAGTTCTTGAAGAGGCATTCCAGTCCAGGAACAGCAAACACTTGTGAATTAGGAGTATTTTCTTTATTCTCCTGCTCATTTAAAATATTCTCTCAAGCAGTTAATAATGTTTGTTTGGTTTTGTTTTGATTATTAACATTTTAAACATTTGAATACTTTAGAGAATGGTTTCTCAGTGCAGTGAAGAGTAGAAACATAATCACATAAATTAAATGAGATGTGGGAAGTTGATCTTTTGTTTTGTGAGTCTGTTCATTTGCCATGGCTGAATTAGTTCATTTGGAATGTTGATAGAACATCTTATTCCATCTTGAAACTATGCACAGTCTTTTTTCTTTTTTAATTATTATTATTATTAGAGGTGTCTTGTGAAGTGCACACCACTAGTTTGAGTGGAGGATGATATTGTCAAAATTATTGGAATAACTGCCTAGTGTACCATGGGACAGGAATGCAGGTTAATTTAGTGTGCTTCAGGAGTAAGACTGAGATGCTTACATCCAAGAGCTCTTTGTTATTTCAGGGAATACAGATCTATGAAGCCGGCCTGCCAAACATCTGTAGAGAACGGAAGGAGTCTTGTGAAGATAAGCCATCCCTGCTTCAGCTAAATCTAATGAAACAAGGCTAAAACAACAAAAATATGTGGCTTCAAAACAGATTTTGCCTAATTAACTGCAATGGTATAAATAAAATCGTGCTAAACATCATCTGAGATCTGAGACAGATGGGGTTAGGATATAAAAACCCATGAGGAAATCACCTCTCTGGAGAGAAAGACTGGAGAATTAGCAGAGATAAAGACAGTCAATGGGCTGTGCTCCTTTTCCTCTACCCAAGAAAGGGACACTTTCTGGTAAGAATTGCTGCGTTTCTATTATATATTATAGCTATTGCAAAGATTTGTATCTCCAGCTGTGTCAGATGTTAGCTAGGGTCCATTATCTCGAGCTCGATCACTTGCAGTTAGTGCATTTGTCACCAGTAATCCCAAATCTGTGGTATCTGTAGATTTAAAAAATTAAACCTATCCATTACTTGAACTTTCTGAGCCTGTGTTAGTGCAAGTCCTTACTGGGGCACTGGAAAAGAGGCAAATGTTAATTTTGTCAGACAGTTCCAGAAGGAGTCTAGGGAGGCTGAAACAGGCAGATGTCATGATTTTACCCATAACCTGACACAGAGAGAAAGGTCCAGGGACACATTCTGCTGTGACTGTGTTTGTCTTGTATATTTGTGTACATCAGTCTGTAGAACTACTCTGGGGTTTTCCATAAAGTCAGACTGCAGGAAATCTATTTCCTCATTTTATATGAGCTTGTGAATACCTGACCTCCCTGAATGATTCTTACATCTGTAGTTACCACAGGTCACTGTCTGGCTCATCATGTCTGGCTCTCTACTTTCATCTTGCATCAGATTGGACTCAGGATTATATTCCCACCCAGGATCCTCTACAAATTAACCTCTTTGCTTTTCCCTTGTTTGGTAAAGTCTGTCATCACCAAGGTATACAATATTTAAGTGATGTTTGGCTTAGTTGTGTTACTATGCTATGGCTTTTTTTTATATCTCTGTATATCTATCCATCTATCTCTATGTATCTCCTATATATAAAATTAGTATATGTATCTATGTTCTCATTATTTGATCTAGTTGATGTTTTCTGTGTTGAATGTGAACAACTGCAGTTGAAGATGTAGCAAAGGAAGTATTTGCATTTGGTTTTCCTTTTTTTTTTTTTTTTTGGTTTATTTGCGCTTTGAAGCCAGGCAATGTGTCATGCCTTCTGATCTGCTGACATAAGATTTATTGAGAGCACACCTAAAGGAAAAGATGATGGATCATAAGAAGAGGAGAAGGAGTAAGTTTGATGGATGGCTTGGGTCTCAAACCTCTGTGATCAGTCCAGAAATCCCTTTTGCCCATTATTTAGAACTCACATTAGTCCTTTTCTCATAACTAATCAATCAGATGTACTGGGAAGGTGTCTGTCCAGGTAGCGTGCTAAACAGCCTGCTGGAAAGTGGAAGTGGGTCAGCAGGGCTGGGGTTATATCACAGAAACAAAAGGATGTCCTTTTCAGGGTTTGGTCTCCAGCTGCATACTTCCCATCATGTGCTTTTAAAGTTGTCATAAACATTTTCCACAGATGCTGAAGACGAATCGTCTATTCCACAACTCTTTCTAGAGAATCCTTCTGATGGAAATTTTGCCAGTTCAGTTAGAATGTAATTCCAATTTGCCAGCTTAATTATCTAAAGCAACCACTCAAGCATTTGAAGAAAGCAGCACAAGGGAACAAACTCTCTGATTTCTGTCTTTCTGAGGCATCTGTCCTCACCAGGCTATATGGACTCTTACTCAGCTTGCTTTCCCACTGATTCTTGAACTCCTGTTTGTCTGTTGGTGTAACTTTATGGCAATAGCTAGAATTCACTCCTATGGGTGACCCCTATGGCTGGCCCCACAGGGCACTGGGAGGGAGCCTGGGAATGCAGAGGAGTATCTCTGGCTTCCCAGGGCAGAGACTGACTAATGAGGTTTAGGGGTTGCGACCAAGGCCTGGGATGCAGGCTCCCTGGTTTGCTTCATCATTAGGTTTTTCCTTGTTAGTTTTATTTCAGGTTCTTGTAGGCCCACAGGTGCTGAAAATTTTACTTTATCAGTATTCAGGCAGATCTGCTTTTTGTTTGTTGCACTGAGGTTTGTCTAAGAAGAAATTTCAGGGACTGGCACATTTTAGTGCAGCTGTCAGATCTGCAGTTTATCAGTACTGTTTGGATGTGGTGTGGCTTGCTTTGCATAAACCTCAGCACACTCTTTTCTCCTTTTTACAAAGTGTTTACAGATTTCTGAAAACTTCTTAGTCTCTAATTTATCCTAACAGATCTTATGGAGTTATGTTGTTTAAAGCCTGATATGTAGTGGAATATTTATTCTTAAACTATTCCTGAGTCATATCAGCTTGCAGAACAGAGGAAAGAGGAGAAGGAAAAAATTCATAAAATCTGTCTCTTCCTCTGGGTGGTTATTGTAAGTTTTATAACTATGCATATTTTGTAACACACTTTATAATTTAGCTGTTGGTGACTGCCAGCTGCTGGGGACTGCATAACTGAATAAGGAACAGGAATATATGACCCAGAGGAATAGAAAGTCCCTGTTCCTTAGGAAGATCCAAGGGTATGTCAGTCTTTTAACTGATTTTCTTTTCCCTCCCTGAGTGGTTAATAGATATAAAAGAAAATCCAGATACAGTGCTCATTTGTGAATGCTCAGTCACTGACCAGAGGAATGTTCAAATGTAGCAGATGAAGGAATTTGGCCAAGCACAGAAGTGGGAGATGGTGTACTTTGTAAGAGGCACACTGGTAGCATGTGAGGGACCTCAGACTACAGCAGAGGTGCTGCAAACACTTCAAGGTGGGTAACTCCAGTCTTAGGGCAATGGTGGTGAATTATTGCAAGGATACCAGCATTCTGTATATGAACACCAGGAGCTAGAGGGACAAAACTACCCAGCTCTGCTGGGCTTGCTGACAGCATGCACCTACCCTTCCACTGCCCACCATATCTAAAAGGATCCAATTACAGTATCACAGTACATTAGAGGTTGGAAGGGACCTCAAGAGATCATTGAGTCCAATCCCCCTGCCAAAGCAGGATTACTTGGGGTAATCCACACAGGAACCACACAGGAATGCATCCAGGTGGGTTTGGAAAGTCTCCAAAGGAGACTCCACAACCCCCCTGGGCAGCCTGTTCCAGTGCTCTGTCACCTTCACTGTAAAGAAGTTTCTGCTCATGTTGAGGTGAACTCTTCTATGTTCAAGTTTGAACCTATTGTTTCTTGTCTTATTATTGTGCACCACCAAAAAGAGCCTGGCCCCCTCCACTTGACACCCACGCCCCAGTTTCTCTTCACAGGGGAGATGCTCAAGTCCCCTACTCAGTGAAGCACACCAGGTGCACCTGGAAAACAAGCCACCAGTGCTCACTGACCAACATGACTGACATCATGCATGTAACTGAGGTGTGCTGTGACCTTTCTGGTGTGTGTGAGGATAAAAGGTGTTTGAGGTGGAAGGAATCCACCTGGTTGTGGCAGAGGTTCCACTTACAGCTCTGTTCTGCTTGCCCTTGGTATGGTACATAGTGTCCTACTGGAAATAACTTGTGCTCTTGCCTTCCTGACTGCTTGATGAGTCTACAGGGGCTCATTAGTGGTGTTTGTAGAGAACATGGAGCTCTTGCCTGAAAGCCAAACATAGTGTTCATGCATACATTAAAGAAATGAAACTTCCTGCCTTACCTTTATTGAAATTTATTTATGCTACATACGTGGGCATGCCTGTTGCCTGGGCAAGGTTCAGATCTCTAGAAGCATAACAAATTAAAATATTACTTTGTCAGAAGGCATCCAGCAGAACCAGACCAGAGGGGAAGGTAGAGTCAGGGAGTGGGCAAGCTCAAGCTCCTTTGACTGAAAAACTTTGGTTCTAAACCCATAAATTCCCTGCATGTCTCCCTGACCCTCTTGACAACAGAAGATGCTCTGTGCAGACCTATTATTTCCTCCAACACAAGCAACATGGATTGAATACAATTCTTTCCCCATCTCTTTCATCAGTGCAAGAATTTTCCATCTGAGCTCCCTGCCTCTGCACCCAAGCCCGTCCTTGCACTCAGTGACCCAAACACTTGTATCTTGTGACCCCTCTGCTGATGGTGTTCCAAGCTTGAGAAGTGCATTCCTGAAATAGCCTAGCTAGTCCAAGAGCTGTCATACTGTCAGGGAAATGCCAAGGGTTTTATTGTGATCTTCACTATTGCTTACAGTAAATGACAACAAGAAAAATAAAGTGTCATCACTTGTACCCAGATGCTTCTGTAATAAGATCCCAATGTATTCCCTGGGGATCTAGCACAGTATTCTCTTTGTGACCAAGGCTTTTTTCACTCCCTTTCCTGAAATGTCCCTCCATGCCTTGTTTGAATGCCATCAACCACCCAGGGTCTGTACAGCTCATTTGCTCTCCTGTTACCAAAGCAATGCTTGATGATGGGGCCACACAACACCTTGTTTTCTTCTTCCCTTGGGATAATGATGATCCCTACTTATTTGTGGGTAAGATTCAATTTTTATTTTATTTTTTTCCTCAGCCCTCCTCTGTTGTCTGTGGTTCCCACCTTTTTCTCTAGGGAAAAGGACTAATTCAAGCCTGTGTGAAGTCATTGCTGAATCTGGAGAGCGCTTAGAGAATTCAAGGCACCATCCATCACGTGAGTGCAAGAGCACAGGGCTCTGTGCCAAGCAAAGAGTTCTGGGTGTTAGCTGAGAATAGGCTTATGTTTCTGCCTATTGTGAGATGGTCTTACAGAAATTGAGTATGATTAGGGGACTTGAGCATCTCACCTATGAAGAGAGAGATCGATCCCTGGGGCTATTTAGTCTGAAGAAGAGAAGACTGAGAGGGGGTCTCATCAATGTGCATAAATATCTGAGGGGTGGGCATCCAGTGGAAGGGGCCAGGCTCTTTTTGGTGGTTCACAGTGATAGACAAAGAGCAATGGGTTCAAGCTTGAACATAGAAGATTTCACCTCAGCATGAGAAGAAACTTCTTTACAGTGAGGGAAACAGAGCACTGGAACAGGTTGCCCAGGGGGGTTGTGGAGTCTCCTTCTCTGGAGACTTTCCAAACCCACCTGGATGCATTCCTGTGTGGACTACCCTAAATGATCCTGCTCTGGCAGGGGGTTGGACCTGGTGATCTGTTGAGGTCCTTTCCAACCTCTGATATACTGTGAGACTGTGTTACTCTGAATTCACTACTACTACAATACTGCTGGCATACAGCTCTTATCCTCCTTTTTTGTAATGCCACCTGTGCTTTCTGTGTTCAGACTAAAATTTGTTCTCTCACCCTTAATATTATAATAACAAAGTCATTGCTATTTCCATCTCTCCAGATGAATATCATTTATGCAGCTGTGGAAAATATGTCTCAGTTAACAAGCTGACTTACCCACTGCTGCTGTCTGCATTGCACTGTTCTTGGGAGTGGAGGACTGTGAGCTCTACCATGTCTTGCCTTGCTGTGAGCCCTTCTCAAATTGAAAACTATGTCAGGAGTTGAACTTTGGCAATTATATTTTTTTTAGCCTTTTGGTTTTGGTAGTTCAAAATGAATCACCTCCGCCACTGTATCATTTATAACAATGCCACAGGATCCCAGAAAACCACTTTGTGCTGTGAAACTGACCCAAGAAATTTATTAGAAAAAGGGGAAGGGTCTTAGCCCTACAGCTACTTTCTATCTTTTCTTTTCCTTTTTCTGATAACACCAGCAAAAATTTCATGGTGTTTCCTGTGTCTCACTTCACTTGATTTTCATGAACATGTTTTTAAAAACCAAGATCTAGTTTAAATAGGTCTAAATTTAAAAAATACACTTGTAAGCATGAATGGTCTTTCTGATGAGCCAGTCAAGGATTATACTTCTAAAGATACCATTCAATTTTTTTTCTTCCCACCTATATTTTTCTTTTTTTCTTTTTCTTTTTTTAATGGAAATTGTTGAGGTCAGTAGCTGAAGGCTTTCTTAACCAATATCCCTAAATTCCTAGTGTAGTTAGATGACCCTCAAACCCTAAGACATGTTTGAAAACGGAGATGTCAAACACTGATAAACCTTTTGAAACATTCTTGCTGACACTAAGGCAACAGTTTGGAAAGTTGTTTTCTGTTTGAATTGTTTTGCTAACAGGCACAGGCGTTTAACTGCAAAATGTGGAGGAGATATTTTCATCCCAGGGGTCATTGGACACAAGAACAGAATGCCAAAGACCTGGTAGAGGTGCTTAAAATTTGACTGGAGAAAGCCCTGAGCAAGGTGTTCAGCTGGTTTTGCTTCAGACAGGTGTCTGAAGTTGTTCTGTGCTTCTGTCAGATCTAAGAGGTATAAGGTGAACAGACTGTGAAGGGGTTTTTTGCCTCCTTCATCCGCTTATACAGGACTGTGTATTTCTAGAGCCAACAGATGACAAGACCAAAACAAGACAAATCCTGTGCCAGTCCCACTGTAATTCAATGAGCTACTTCCAGCCCATTGACCGTAGGACAGTATTTATTGTTTCCAGTTTTACTGTGAGGAGGAACAAATTAAAATATCATCATATCTGTGACTCTTTTAGCACGTGGCATCATTCATAGCTGTCTCACAAAGCTCTTCTCCAAAGGTATGCAAAAGCCACTGTGTAAAAGTGCTGTGGCTGAGCTATGCATATAGTTGTTGTAGTGATCAAACTAGATGTGTCCATGTGCTAGCCACACAGCCCTTCTACTTACTGCAGCCAAGGGAAAAGGTGCCACACAGCCAGTCAGAACAGATGAAGCAATAAAGCATGTGGCCACTAGGCATTCAGGGAGACTAGAACAATCATAGCAGCCCTTGGCTCTGTTCTGAAAGAGAAGACCAAATAGCAGTGCTATGATGACTCTTAGTATTTGCTTGTCAGCTGGGATTTTAGAAGTGGGTTGTATCTTTTATGGTGGTGTGCTGTCAAATCTAAAACCTCAGGCAGTCTCCATTCTGTCAGAGAGCCCACTGTGGCTTCTGCTCTTTGCAAGGATGATTAGTTGAGGACTGATAAACTCTGATAGGCACTGGAGGAAAGGTATAAATATTAAAATCTGTTGAGAAGGCTTAACTTAATCTTCTGAAAAGTCCATAAACCAAATGATTTTGCAACAAAACCCAGTTTGCTGTGTTATGTATCATGCTATGACTGGTTAGAATCACCTTTCCCACACAGTGCTCCATGGAAAATTTTCTGTGAGATGAATGGCTGGAGATACTGCAAACAGAGAGCTTTGCCATGCTTCCTGGTGAGAGGCTCCTGTTTCTCCCAGGTTCCAGCAGTAGCCTTGCTAGACAACTCCACTGGCATTGCCAATGACTTGGGTCACTTCTGCCAACTGGAGCTTAGATTTTCTAGGGTGAAACAGGATGCATAATATCCTATGCCAATCTGTAAAGCATGTTGATATATGAAAGACAACCACCACCACCAAAGTCATCAAATAAAGAAAATGTATGTGATCAATACAAGGTCATCAGCTGCTCCACAGGCAAAACAAGCAGTCTGTGTTTGCAGAAACACAGAAATTAGTTCAAAGTGCACAGGTTTTGGATGCTTCTTCAGTGAGTGCTGGTTTAGACTGATGGGTGTAATTTAAAAGAAGAAAGGATGCTATAAATATTTTTAAATCTAACATAACTACATCTCCAAGTATCCAGGTTTTTCTGCCTCACAAACTATATATAAAGATGTATGTCCTTAGGAGTCAGTAAGTAAAGTAGTAGTGAAGCTTTTATCTCTCCAAACCATAAAATATGATGACAAAAAACCCAGGAGTTATTCACAAAGTATCTTAAAAAAGGAAAATGGAGGAACACTTAAAATGAGGCTGTGAACTAAACACTTCCTGTATGCTAAACCTATGACATTAAATTTACCACTTTTAAAAATCGCTGATTTAATCCATCAGATGTAATAATTTTAATTATTAAGAATACCTGAAATGTTTTGGCGTTTTTATTGATGGATGTTAAAGCCATTCTCACTTACCACCTTTGGTTGGACTACTTCTTTTCTGCTTTATAGAATAGAATCAACCAGGTTGGAAGAGACCTCCAAGATCATCCAGTCCAACCTATCACCCAACCCTAACCAATCAACCAGACCACGGCACTAAGTGCCTCATCCAGGCTTCTCTTGAACATCTCCAGGGATGGTGACTCCACCACCTCCCTGGGCAGCCCATTCCAACGGCCAATCACTCTCTCTGTGAAGAACTTCCTCCTAATATTCAGCCTGTACCTCCCCTGGCACAGCTTGAGACTGTATCCCCTCGTTCTGTTGCTGGTTGCCTGGGAGAAGACACCAACCCCCACCTGGCTACAACCTCCCCTCAGGTAGTTGTAGACAGCAATGAGGTCACCCCTGAGCCTCCTCTTCTCCAGGCTAAACAACCCCAGATCCTTCAGCCTCTCCTCATAGGGTTTGTGTTCCAGGCCCCTCACCAGCTTCATCACCCTTCTCCTGGAATGTTCCAGTACCTCAACATCTCTCTTGAGTTGAGGGGCCCAGAACTGGACACAGTACTCAGGTGATGATGGTGAGGTGAAACCACCGCAGAAGCCTTCAGGGAAAGGTTTCCTGAAGAAGGAAATGGAGGCTCACATGAGGAAAAACATAGACCACTAGGGAAAACATCTTATATTTTGCTGTAGGAATAACCAAGTTACTTTGATCTCATGAGGCACCTGCTTACAACTGCTTCTTGTAGAAAATCCCCTCAACACTTTTGGAATAGGTCAGCCCAAGGAATGGGATCACAGAAAATGTCAGCTTGCCTTTCACAGGCAGAACTGACAGCTGTTGGACAACAGGAGGCTAGTTTGTCATGAAACCCTAACAGCCCACTGTGGCTAACCTGCTGCTCACCACCAGATGGTCTGTGTGTGGTATAGTTCCCCCTGATAAAAAGATTAAGGGAGACCAATAGATTTCACCAATTGATATTTAATGAGGAGTGAAAAGAACTAGGTACAGATTCAAAAGATGCTTGCCTGACTTTTTCAATTTTCAAAATGACCTTGTAGTTTTAATGACTGTAGCTTAACAACAGTTATGCATCTCAAGTGCCTAATGCACATATAGACTGGGCTCAGAAAAACATTAAGGGATACCTAGGATGAGTCATAGATTTTACACAGAGTATAGTAATGGGCTTGCAGACAACATGTTAATTATTTGAGGTAGAAATGTTGTCCTCACTCCCAAGGCTGAGGCAAATAAATCAGAAGTGGTTGCTTTCCACAACTACTGGAGGGACTCAGAATATGCATCAACACTCATGACATTCAAGGACTGCAGGCTTCTGCTAAAATGACTTACAGAGAGCTTATCTACAGTTCATAGCCAACTCCTGTTGGAAAGCTTATATCCTTTACTGAACTGATGGGGAATATTGATTTATGAATTTGGAAACAGAGATGTATTTGTTGTGAGGAAAAGGTGGGAGAAGAATCCCTTTGGTACAAGCGAGTACAGCTGCTTGAGGAGTTTCCCACAGCTGAGAGGGAGATGTGGCTCCAGCACCTCAGTCTTGGGCTGTCACATAAAAATCTGGGGTAGCTGCAAAACATTTCTTACATCTTTTCACAACAAAAGAGTGGTGTCTCATGGATTAGTAAAGGAAAGGAACAGAAGCTTTGGATGACCTATTTGCTTGCAGATATTTTAATTTTCTCCTTCTTCTTGCCCTTTCCGACATTAGAGAGCGACCCTGAAAATTTTCCTGCTTGAGGACAGGCATACATGATGCCAGCTGAAACAGATAGGAGTTAACACAGGGCTGTTCACAAAGACCTCATTTTGAATGTGCTGATACCTAACGAAATGAGATAGGAGGATGCTCATTAGAACTAAGGGCCTTTACAGGAAACCCAGCCAAGACAAATGAAGACAGTGCTGGAACTGTCCTCAAGTGCAAATGGCCAAAAGGCAGCTTTGAGAAGTGTGACTCAGAGAATATTTTTTTCAAATTCAGAGAAAATATTCTTTAGGTGACCAAATAGAACAAACAAGTTCAAAGAAAAATAAATAATGTTGCTTTGAAAATTATAGACAGATTGTAAGAGCTGTTGAGAGAGATAATAGAGTAATGCAGTATGATTTGATCATATTTGACCAGCAAATGCTTGAGATTCCACCTTGTGGGCTTTATCAAATTGTTAAAAGTAAAGTATTTTCAGGAAATGCTATGATTTTTAAGAAATTTTATATTCTATCTGTAATTGGAAGTCAAATTATGTTCTTCTTTGGGCAAATTTTGAAGAATGTGAATATCAATTGCTGGACCTGTTCCTAACCACACCTGCTAAGGACTGAGTCTCCTGTCTCTAAACCAGCAAAAGTTGCATTCCTTAGCAAGTTTGCTATGCAAAAGTTTCAAAACATCTCCGTATTGGAAAGTTGTGTCATACAAAGTCTTACAGCAGCCACAAAATATTCCTTGAAGTGCCATAAAAACAGGGTGCTGCTTACACAAAGTCTGATGCTTTTTCAAACTTCAGTTAAAGCTGCTAGTCGAGCTGGGAGTGCTGTGAGGAATAGTCAAGCTGGGATGACAGATGACTGAAACAGGACTTGGCTTCTAAAGGGATTTCTTCTGGTTGCTTCAAAACCACAACGATCTAGGGTTTGTTTGTTTGTTTGTTTGTTTTGGGGGGTTTTGTTTGTTTGTTTGTTTTTGTTTTTTTTTTTTTTTTTTACTGTGATAGCTTTGGTTTATCTGCACTGTGGGAGAAAAGAGAGAGTGTCTCAGCCCTGTGCTGTCTGGGAAACCATGAGGATTTGTTACAAGTGATCTCCAAGGTGTGCAACCCAGGTTCTGTCTTATGTAGTTCCTGATCTGAGGAGGTATGTGGCTGGGAGAAGATGTGGGACCATGCCCTACAGCATCCCAGGCACATCAATGCATTGCACAACCTGCAAACCTAATTTCCATGACTTACAGAATCAAGCTTCTACCAGGTTGTGAGTTTTTAGTTACATGTTCAGTGTTTACTCAGGTCCATTCATCTTCCCATTAAATGAAACATCTTTTTCCACTCTTCATGAAATGGTGTATTTTATTAAGTGTTGTGTTCAGAGGTTGTCTGTGGTCTAGTTTAAAGCACCAGAGGTGCCTGTGAGATATCTCTGCAGTTTGTGTGGGCCTGACAGTGAGACCAGACATGCACCCTGGGAAAAGCAAAAAAAAAAGTGGTTTTTTTTTTGGTTGGCAATAACTTCCTGGGTTCAGTGACAGAGCAGAAAAAAAACCCTTACATTTGTTGCCATATGGTGCAGAGATATAGCCAATATGATGATAAAGGAGTCAAATATGCACTTTATTTTTTTAAATGTAAAAGGCAAAATTTGTATTCATGATGCCAAAATCAGAGGCACTTTTATCTAGAAAATAAGCTATTTCTGTCTGTACAAATTCAAAATAAGAAGAAACTTTCTACCTATTGAAGGTGAGGCTCTGAAACAGTCAATATGAGCAACAAAAACTTCACCTAACTTAAAAACCAGACTTTGATCAGTGTATTAAAGAGGCTTATAGAGTGTGCATTTAGTTGATAACTAAAGACCAGGCTTGGGGCCCAAGAATGACTTTCAAATCCAGTTCCTTGGCTAAACCTCACCTGGTCAAGGAAGAGCTTTTGGGAGAGTTGCAGATTTGTCAGAATTCAAAAACATAATCAGACACCAAAAGCAGGGAAATCTGTTTTGTGGTAGCAGTGTTTCATCAAACATTGCAAGCAAAGCACTGTGAATTACCCAACATAAACAGCTGTATTTTGTTACATAGGTGAAGGAACTTGGCAGTTTTTCTTCTTGTTACTAAATATGTTGTAAAACTTTGATCCAACAATGTTTTGACGTTGGCATCTTGGTTAAAATTAGCAAGAAAGCTGGGAGGTGCTGCTGCTCTGATTGGTCTCTGTCCTGCTGGGTAGGGGAATTGGTTAGTAACTGATCTTCATACTGAATGGCTTATTAACTTTTGCCTTGGAATTGCAATTGTTCTTCACCTTGTAGAAATCTTCCAGTGTGCTCACCTCCTGTCCATAGCAATCTGTCCTGGCTGATAACAGTTACTCGGCGCTTAGGAGCAGTTCTTGCTCAGGAGCCTTCACTCTGCAGAAAGCTTGCAACTCATTACCTTGGGGCTGTCACAGGCTGAGACTTGCCAAGGGCCACAGCCACTGAGGGATCCTGACCTATATTCACCAGTCCCTTCAGGGTTTGTCTGAGGCTTCAAGTACATTTTCTTCATCCAGGCGCCAAGATCAGGCTCTTACCCAAACAAATCTGGGGGCTTTTTTATTCAGAGGTCTGAATTACAGGTCCAGTATATTATATCTGTATCTATATCTATATCTATCTAAATTATCTATATCATCTATATCTATCTATATCTGTATCTATATCTATATCTATATCTATATCTATATCTATATCTATATCCATATTATCCATATCTATATCTATATGTATATCTATATATCATCTATATCTATAGCTATAGCTATAGCTATAGCTATATCTCATCTATATCTATCTCTATCTATCTCTATCTATCTCTATATCTATCTCTATATCTATATCTATATCTATATCTATATCTCATCTCTATCTCTCTATCTCTATCTCTATCTCTATCTCTATCTCTATCTCTATCTCTATCTCTATCTCTCTATCTCTATCTCTATCTCTATCTCTATCTCTATCTCTATCTCTATCTCTATCTCTATCTCTATCTCCATCTCTATCTCTATCTCTATCATCTGCTGACCCCTCAGCACAACGTGCCTCATTGTGGCTGTGTTTAAAGAGCTCGAGATAGAATTTAACTTGATGTAACTTTAACTACTTTCTTATATATGGCTTCATATACATTTCTGCTAGTTATTATTGTTTTTTTTTTCCCTTCTTCTTGGATGAGTAATTCCTTTTTTCCCATTCAGCTCCAGTCATTAGCAGCACTCTGTGTTAGGTCCATGCCATTGGGCTGTGTTTGCATGCTTACCAACCTCTACAATGTTACCTCTGCATCTGTAGAGAGTCATTAACATTATGGTGGACAACAATACCTTGTTCTTCAGTGTTTAAACTGTTTTCTGTCTCTCAATTTCCTCATGGCTGCCCTTACACAGCAGTAATAGTTAGGCTTGGCATTTTTGGTAATATGTAAGCAGAAAGTGAATCTGAAGCAACCTTAAACAGGTGCTAAACTTAATTTTTATATTTGTGTGTGTGTGTGTACTATAAGAATACACATTAAATGACAATTCTTAGCAACAGGATACTGAACACCCTGGCTTTCTTTCTGGCCCAGGAGGACCACTCTTATGTATCATTGACCTCAAAAGGGATGTAAATGCCTGGTCCTTGTACTGATTGAAATCACATTTTAGCTATCTAGTCTGATCAAGATGGCATGAACTGTTTGAACCATCCTTGTAAAACCTGTGTTTATAGCTGGTGCAATATCATAGAATCATAGAATCAAGAAGGCTGGAAGAGACCTCAAAGATCATCGAGTCCAACCTGTCACCCTAAACCTCATGACTATCTAAACCATGGCACCAAGTGCCACGTCCAATCCCCTCTTGAACACCTCCAGGGATGGTGACTCCACCACCTCCCTGGGCAGCACATTCCAATGGCCAACCACTCTCTCTGTGAAGAACTTTCTCCTCACCTCCAGCCTAAACCTCCCCTGGCGCAGCTTGAGACTGTGTCCTCTTGTTCTGCTGCTGGTTGCCTGGGAGAAGAGACCAACCCCCTCCTGGCTACAACCTCCCTTCAGGTAGTTGTAGACAGCAATGAGGTCACCCCTGAGCCTCCTCTTCTCCAGGCTAAACAGTCCCAGCTCCCTCAGCCTCTCCTCATAGGGCTTGTGCTCAAGGCCTCTCCCCAGCCTCGTTGCCCTTCTCTGGACATGCTCCAGCAATTCAACATCTTTCCTAAACTGAGGGGCCCAGAACTGGACACAGTACTCAAGGTGTGGCCTAACCAGTGCTGTGTACAGGGGTACAATGACCTCCCTGCTCCTGCTGGCCACACTATGCCTGATGCAGGCCAGGATGCCATTGGCTCTCTTGGCCACCTGGGCACACTGCTGGCTCATGTTCAGGCGCCTGTCAACCAGTACCCCCAGGTCCCTTTCTGCCTGGCTGCTCTCCAGCCACTCTGACCCCAGCCTGTAGCTCTGCATGGGGTTGTTGTGGCCAAAGTGCAGCACCCGGCACTTGGACTTGTTGAATGCCATCCTGTTGGACTCTGCCCATCTGTCCAGCCTGTCAAGGTCCCTCTGCAGAGCCCTTCTACCTTCTAACAGATCAACACCTGCTCCCAGCTTGGTGTCATCTGCAAATTTACTGATGATGGACTCAATCCCCTCATCCAGATCATCAATAAAGATATTGAACAGGATGGGGCCCAGCACTGATCCCTGGGGGACACCACTAGTAACAGGCTGCCAGCTGGATGTGGCACCATTCACCACCACTCTCTGGGCTCGGCCCTCCAGCCAGTTCCTAACCCAGCGCAGAGTGCTGCTGTCCAAGCCACAGGCTGACAGCTTGGCCAGGAGTTTGCTGTGGGGGACAGTGTCAAAGGCCTTGCTGAAGTCCAGGTAGACTACATCCACAGCCTTTCCTACGTCCACCAGGCGGGTCACCTGATCATAGAAGGAGATCAGGTTGGTGAGGCAGGACCTGCCCTTCCTAAATCCATGTTGACTGGGCCTGATTCCTTGGCCATCCTTCAGGTGCGCAGTGATTGCCCCCAAGACAATCTGCTCCATGATTTTCCCTGGCACAATATGTTGGATCAAAACCTTTTTGACCTTTTTGTGTACTTTTTAGATTTTTGTTGTTGTTGTTGTTGTCAGCTGCAGCTTATTATTGACTCATCAGTGTCATAGCTGAAGGAATTTTAGTTCAGATTGTATATGCAGTGCTCAACACTGTCCTCATTCTTTCTCATGGTCCACTCTTTAAAGACCTGACATTCTATTTTTAATATGAGGCACTGAATTAATAATTTAAAAAATCCTAGCACAGGTACAGTTAAAAGATTAGTGTGATGGTTTGAAACTGAGCTAGCCTGGTTATTGTTGGTGTGTGGGGGGGGAATTTCAGCTCACAATGACACAATTAGGAAGCACTAGAACACTACATAGGCAAAAATAAATTATTGAGGCTGATGTATATTGGAAAGGACTAATTTTCTGCCAATTCAATGTACTAATAGCAGGTAATAATAAAGCTTAAGAGAGCTCTCCAGTAGAGCAGGAGTTTGTTTATTCTTTCATGGCATGCCATGTCATACCCAAGCCTGAGTATATTGCATAAATGTTGTTAGCATCAAACATACCCCAGAGAAACAGCTAGCTGATGAATCATCTACTTGGAGAGGTCCCAAGCCACTATTCATCTTTATTCAAACTTGAACATAGAAGATTTCACCTCCAAATGAGGAAAAACTTCTTTATAGTGAGGGTGACAGAGCCCTGGAACAGGCTGCCCAGGGTGGTTGTTGATTCTCCTTCTCTGGAGACTTTCCAAACCCACCTGGATGCATTCCTGTGTGGACTACCCTAAGTGATCCTACTCTGGCAGGGGGTTGGACTTGATGATCTCTTGAGGTCCCTTTCAACCTCTAATATACTGTGATTTGTGTGCATTTTTCAGACATTTTCTGCTTTTGCCTTTGCAGAGAAAACTATTTCATGTAATGTCTTTTTTCCTCCTTTTTTTTTTCTTTTTTTAATATCTTAACAGGAAAAATAATTGGCAGAGATTGAAAGGACATAGCAGGTGTGGGGAAATAGACATCTCCAAGACAGAAATTATCTTCTACAGCCAGAGGAGCAGCTGAGGGAACTAGGGCTGTTTAATGTGGAAAAAAAGGAGGCTCAGGGAAGACTTCATTGCTCTCTACAACTACCTGAAAGGTGGCTGTAATGAATGTTGGTCTATTCTGCCAAGTTTCAAGAGACAGGACAAGAAGATGCCTTGAGATGCACCAGGAGAGGTTTAGATTGGACAGCATGAAAAAAATTTTCACTGAAAAGGCTGTCATGAGTAGGAACAGGCTGTCCAGGGAAATAATCAAATCACCATCCCTGAAGGTATTTAAAAGATATATAGATGTGGTGTTTAGGAACATGATTTAGTGAGGGGTTTGGCAGTATTAGGTTTGCAGTTGCATTTGATGATCCTAAAAGCCTTTTCCAACTCACACAATTCTATGATTGAAACTGCCTTTAAAAAAAAAACAACATTGTCTTAAAGCATAGGGGCTAATAATTTAAAATCTTTCTAGTTTGTGTTGTTTCCTTGTTCAGATCCCAAGAGTCTTCTGCAGAGTAACTGAATTTGATAACTACAGGAAGCCATATGTACTTATCTAAATTTATAGCAGCATTCTCTGGACAGTTTGATGTGGGCATTGGGAAACACTCTGTGTGACAGGGCATGTGGTAAGTTGCCTAGTAGTGTGGAATACCAAATTAAGACAGGAAAAGACACTTTTGCCCCTTCAGATTAAATCCCAAATAAATTATCATGGGTTTATAAATGGCATCAGGAGGTGGTAGGAGTTCAGGAAGAGGAAAGTGCAGTTACATTTGCTTCACCTGTGAATCAGCAGGAACCTGGTGTTCCCAGGGGTCTGCTTGTGAAGTGAGATGCAATTCATTATGAATGAAAGTACTGATGTGATTTCTATGTCAGCCTGGCTTGCAGAATTCAAAATGACATCCCAGCATAAGAGTGTTCAAAAGTTGGTTGGTGCAGTTTATTATTCCTCCCCAGATGCAGGACTCTGTACTTGTCCTTGTTGAACCTCATTAGGTTCCTCTTTGCCCAGCTCTCCAGCGTGACTTGGACAGACTTGGAATAATAAACTGCACCAGTACAGGCTGGGAGGTGATCTGCTGGAGAGCAGCCCTGTGGAGAGGGATCTGGGAGTCCTGTTGGATAACAAGTTATCCATGGATACAGCAATGTGCCCTCATGGCCAAGAAGGTCAATGGGATCCTGGGGTGTATTAAGAAGAGTGTGTCCAGCAGATTGAGGGAGGTTCTCTCCCCCTCTACTCTGCCCTGATGAGACCTCATCTTGAGTACTGTGTTCAGTTTTGGGCTCCCCAGTTTAAGAGGGACAGGGATCTGTTGGAGAGGGTCCAGTGGAGGGCTACGAGGATGATTAAGGGGCTGGAGCACTGCCTTATGAGAAGAGGCTGAGGGACCTGGGGCTTTTTAGTCTGGAAAAGAGAAGACTTAGAGGGGATTTAATAAATGTTTATAAATATCTGAGGGCTGGGGGTCAGGAGGGAGAGGCCAGGCTCTTCTCACTTGCTCCCTGGGATAGGACAAGGAGAAATGGGTGTAAGCTGCACCACAGGAGGTTTCACCTCAACACAAGCGGGTAGTTCTTTACTGTAAGGGTCACAGACCACTGGAACAAGGTCACAGACCACTGGAACAGGCTCCCGAGAGAGGTTGTGGAGTCTCCTTCTCTGGAGACTTTCAAGACCCATCTGGATGCATTCCTCTGTGACCTGAGCTAGATTTTATGGTCCTGCTCTGGTAGGGGGGTTGGACTCGATGATCTCCTTGGGTCCCTTCCAACCCCTAACATCCTGTGATTAAAAAAAAAACAAACCTGTTTCTGAGGCAAAAGCCCTCACTGGAGTGATTTTACAGAGAAAAGACTCTGAATTGTTAGTCAAGAGAGAAAATGATAACTTAAACTCTTCTCATAGTGAGAAAATTTCTTGAGAAAATAACCAGCTGCTCTCCCCTTGCCATTATACCTTTGATTGTGAACTTGAGATATCTTTTATGTTTTGCCCTGACACCTTCTTTCTGGAAACAACTGAAGATATGGGAAGTGGAGACATTTTCACCTGTTCAGGCATGCAAAGATGGAAGAAAGTTTACACCAGAAAAAAAAAAGGTCAGTTGTGTGTCTGAGAACAAAATGCCATCAAAGGCAAATTGTTGGCTCCTTATGGTATTTCTGGAACTAAATGTCTCCTAGTACAGTTCATGGGCTCAGTCCTTCTTTTGGTACTATCATCATGAATGCAGTGCACCTCTTTGTAGATCAGTTCAGTTATTCTGAGACCAGAATACATAGCTTTAGGAACAACTTTTATTAAATAAAAAAATACTAGGTGACAGTACTTCATTTTCTTAAGGTGCAACTGAAGTCAAGAAAGCCTCTTCTTCCTAGCCCTCAAACTCCAGAAGATTATCATTAAATGTAGCACATCAGCTAAATCTGTAATGGAAAGAACTTTGGATGCACTGAAAATGAAGTACAATCCCTTCCAAAATGCAGAAAGGCCAGTCTGTTTTCTGCCTGTTGCTCAAGAGTAAAGACAGTTGGTGTTAGGTGAGTGCACTAATGATGACTGATTTAGACTGGGTACTGAGCTCAGCAGTATGCATGCAGTGGTGAGTCAAGCAATTCTGGGTAAAAAAAAAAATCATTCTGATTAAATCAAATCCAACTAAGCTCATGTCACTTTTGGAGTCAGTTGTTCAATGATAGAGTTAAGGCCTTCATTCACTATAGTGTGGAGACTCATCTCTGTCTTTAAATATGTGTTTTGATGCATTGAATGGGAAAGAAAAGTACTTCACAGCCTCTGTTATTGACAGTGCTAAGCTTATTCTGTGTCAGAAATTTTCTGTAAAAGAGGCTGTACTTGTTCTGGTACACTTTTAGTTTTAGAAGTTGATGTACTTCTCTCTGCTCTTTTACTATTTGGTGATCCAATCAATACTGATTGAAAAAGATGATTGACTTCATGTGTAGAAACATTTAATAAGTGTCAGGATTGCAAGTTTGTTTTCTACCTAATTGCAAATGACTTTTTATCACTGCATTTAGGTCTAAGTTTCCAACAGATTTTCTTGCTGATGCAGTAATAGTTTCAAGATCCACTTTTCATGTATTTATCTGTCAGAGTTGAACACAGAAAAAAGTTTTAAGTAACTGTGCACTCTAGATAGTGCCTGAGAAGAGCTAAATCCTTCACTGTGAGTTCCAGAGCCATCATGGTGAATTAGCCATAAGGAAACATGAAGGATGAGAGAGGGTCCTTAACTTTCTCTGAGCCTTATGTGTCTTGTGAATGAGTGCTCAAATCATTCATCTTGTCTCTGAGTATAGCCTTTTCTGAATGTTGTGGTCAGCCCTGTGGTTTATGGCAGAGTCATTCTTGCTTGGTATGCAAAGGGAAGTCATGACAGATCAATTCCTTAGGGAAAATAGGAAGATTTGGATTTGGGGTATCTCAACCCAAGAAAGGGAAAAAGGAAGTACCATTTCCATGGGTTGTGGCATGGGTTCCAAAACTACAGGCAGATTCAAGTAATACTTGTTTATGCCTGTGCAATGCCATGGCATGTAAGAGTGTGTTTTTAAGCTGTCCTCCTGTACCTGCAATGCCCTGCTGGATTTTTGTGGGGGAAGATGAGTATTCACATTTTTAAAGGCAGTAAGGAGACTGCAGTGAATTACGTCATCTGACAGGTGTCCTGGTCATAGCCTTTCTGCCTAAAGTTATTCAATTTTTAGTATAAACTGCACACACTTCTGCATACAGCAGACATTTTTTAAAATGCTGCTGAAAAAAATGGAAAGAAAAAAAAAAGAAGAAAAAATGGAAAGAAGGCACAGAGGAGCCACAAAGACATTATTTGCAATATATAGCAGCAAGAGAAAAAATGAACCCAATCTGTAGAACTGACTACCCTTAGCTTGCTAGCAAAAGGCAAAAAAGGAACATACTTTTATAAGTGAAGCATAAATTAGGCATTAGGCAAAGATTATAATGCCAAATTAGACATAAGGGGAGGTTTCCTGGGTGTTTGCAGAGATGGAGAGAGAGAAGAGGTAAGTAATTTCATGTGTGTGTGGGGGAATTAACTACCACAACAAGCTATTAGAGGAGATGGCAGGTACCAGGGTCCTCTCTATCTTCAGGTGACAACTGGATAACTCCCAGGAAGATGTAAATTAACCTAGAATGGCTTATACTTTGACCAAAAGCAAGTTATTGTGCTCAATACACAGCTGGTATGTAGTAGTTACTCTCACAAGAAGGTCATGTTTGGCAATTTTATGGTCATATCAGGCTTTAAATTCCTTAGATATATTTAGCTGTGAGAATCTCTACTCTCCTATTAGTCCCCTGGCAGGAGAAGACCCTTAGTTCTGTCAGCTGGCTCTTCTGTTGGTATAGTTTCTGCCACAAAAGGCCCTGTGACAGGATTTCTTCCAGTGAAAGCAAGTGTAAAACAAAGCCAGATCTTTCTGATAGTGTGCAAAGAAAAACAACAAAAAATTCGATCTATGTATTAAAGACTTATCACTAGGTATCAGGAACAGCCATTGGAGAATCCCTGTATGGTTCTTGAAATGAAAGAGAGGGCATTGCTTCCAAATATCCCTGAGGAACATAGCCCTCTCTGCCTGCAGAAAGATGGAAAGCAAGTAAACCACTATATACTGTTACTAGGCTGCACTCTGGTCTGAAGAAAGGAGGGGGACAAGTGGAAAGGGATGCAGAAAATGCCATCTTCCACCCTCATTATCTGCTTATTTTCTGTATGTACAAGGCATGATTACCTTCTATAGCTAAGGCCTTCAAGATTTGGGCTTTTTGCCAATGCCCCATCAGGAGATGAGCAATTTTTCCTTTTCCCATTACAGCTCCATTGTAACACTACACACGGTGCCAGCAGGGCCAATGCTGTCAAAACTTAATCACAGAGAAAACCTACGGAGAATAACCTTTTATTGTACTGCAACAAAGAAACCTCTAAGCCTGATCTATGGCCAGGGAGGTGAAAAGAAATATTCCTATTGTGTCTTGGGGCTAGGAGACAATTCAGTCTTGCAAGTAAGGTCACATTCTCTCCCATGTCATCAAGCATAACGTAGATGAAACTGGTATCAAAGATGTTACACAAGACTTAAGCAGAATAAATATGCTTTTCTTGCAAGAGATAAAACCAAACCTGTCACCTGCTGTCTCTATAGGAAGTGCTCTATACATTGGAATATCTGCCTTTGTTATGTCTCTTTGGACTGGTTTGTACAAACCCTTAAGCTAGATATTGAGTTTTTACATAAAGCAGATGTTGATATATGTAGAAGATGGATCAACAGGCCAAGAAAGAATGCAGTCTGGGCAGCAAATCAATGATGAGCTTTAGTTCTTCAGGACACAGGATGAAGCTGGGTGTTTTGCTTGTGTAATTATTTGCCTTGCATTTGAGATGTAAGAACATCCACTATTTCTCCAAATGCAGTTGCCACGTTTGAGTGTTGTTGGTTCAAATTATTTTATCCTGGACTGCTGAAATCAATGCATTTTAATATCAAAGAAAGAAATATTAAGCATTTAGATGCAAAATATTTTTTCTTTTTTCTTTTTTCCTTTTTCCTTTTTCCTTTTTTCCTTTTTCTTTTTTCCTTTTTCTTTTTTCCTTTTTATTTTTCTTTTCTCTTTTCTTCTTTCTTTTTTCTTTTTTCTTCTTTCTTTTCTTCTTTCTTCTTTTTCTTTTTTCTTTCTTCTTTCTTTCTTCTTTTCTTCTTCTTTCTTTTTTCTTTTCTTTTCTCTCTTTTTTCTTTTCTCTTCTTTTTCTCTTTTCTCTTTTCTCTTTTTTCTCTTTTCTCTTCTCTTATTTTTTTTTCTTCTTTCTTTTTTTTTCTTTTGTTTTTTCTTTTATCTTTTATTTGTTTTTATTTTCTCCTCAGTAAAACAGATAAGCAGCTAAAATTCTGGGATACATTTATTCTCATATTCATGGATCCTTCTCGTATTCCCTTTCAACCTCTACTTGGAAAAAAAAATGTTGCCTTAAACTTACCTTGAAACAATCTCTATTCAGCTATAGCTATGTGTGCATGCATACATGTACATACACGTTATACCTATTTATATTTGTACAAAAAAGCTGTTAATCCTCTAAAATAACATACTAAAAATCCACTGTGGGCATTTGCTTAATGTGCTATAGCAATAGAAATAGATAATGATAATTCATTTGAAGACAAGCCTGCTAAAGGCCAATTACAGGCCTTTATCATGAGAATAGCAACCTGAAGGATTTTTCTTTGATGTGCCCTTGATTTTGACAGTACTATACAAAATGTATATTGTAAGTCTGTGGGAGTTAGAGCTCTTCTCTAGAGTCTAACCTAGATTCTTTAATTCTTCATTACAGCTTTCTCTTTTATCAACCCAAAAAGCTGCACCACTTCTTGCTGTCAGGTAGTGAGGCATTTGAGCAAATTTTGTCTCCATTGTCTCTTTCCATTTCTAATGCTCAGATGGAGAAGCACCCTTTGTCATCATGCCTTTTAGTTCATCCTACTTAAAAAACCTAGGGTAACTGTAAAAGTCAATTCAATTTGTTTTTCCAATGCACTAATGGGAGAACAATAAATGAATGACCTTTTCACACATAAAAAAATGTATCTTGGATACTTTGGATTTTGTAACCTGATTTAGGTTGGTGTCATGCACAGCACTTTCCAGAGCAGATTTAAGCAGTTGCTCTCTCTGAATCTCTGAAGACTACCTTTCCCTCAGGGATCTGTGGGAAACAAGGGCTGAAGAAAAAAAAAAAGGCAAGACTTTATCTTTTTTGCAGGGTTTCAGTGCTTCAGCAGCCACGGTGCACAGCAATCTCTCCCACACAGAGGCTGTGGTGCACAGCCAGCCATAGGCTTCAGAGAGGAATAATTCCTTCTTTCTCAGGGCCAGCACAAAGGACAGGTACCTGACTGCTAAACAAGATGCTTAAATGACCATGCAGTTGCTACAGCTGTATCCACCCTTTCAGATCAGTTACTAGGTCTTTGCTTTATGGTCATACACACAATGTATGGCTGAGCACCACCCCCAGTGGATGAAAATCTGCACCTTACCACCACTCCCATAGCACAAGTTATGGGAGCCTTGGTGGTGCTGCTGATTTAGCAATACATGGAACTTTTTCTGGCTCCTAGGATCCCGAAACTCATCTGAGCCTGTGGCTTGCCTGGTGGTAGATGCTGGAGGTACCAGGGTGGTATGTGATTCAGTGCCTCAGGTTTTTCTAGCTGGGCAGTTTGGGAGAAGAGCATGTACCTCTGTAAATCATTGGGTTGGTGCTGGTCCTAGATGTGCCAGGAGAATGAAGGCACAGTCAGAGAAACGTGTAGCCCTGCTCACTGGCTCCATCCCTCAGAAGGAGGTCTGAGCCACTTTCACAAACGTGGAGGTTAAGCTGCCAAGTGGTGAGGCTGGGAAGCCAGAGGATGAGTTAGAGTCAGGTATTTCCTTTCCCTCCCCAAAGATTCTTAGTATTCAGGCTTCATGAATTTATTACTCAGAAATGGGGGAAAGTAATTTTTGTAGATACCCACAGCCCAGGAAAATAATTAAGTACCAGCCTCATTTTAATCAATGTGCTTAAGTAGCTTTCTGACTCAGAATCATAATAGCCATCTACATATTCAAACTAGGCATGGCTTCAATTTTCATGAATAGTTATAAGTTCGGGACTTGTTATTACAGTCTTTTCTCATAAACATATTTATTTTATTTTGAATCAGTTTTTGCCCTGTATCCCATTAATTTTGAATCACCTAATTGTAAATACATGCAAATAATGCCACAACTGTAATGTAAATTCACTGTGATTATCCTTCCTGGTATTTAATTACACTAAATAAGTTCTTAACATGGCTTCATATTTTGCAAGTATGATTTTTTAGGAGAGGGATTCATTATCTGTATTTTAGTTAACCTGTGATGATTTTCAGTCAGTAATTAACCTTTCAATTAGCTTATTTTGTTAAAATTATAACCATCAAAAAGCATATGTGGTATAATTAGAGCCATTCAAGAGTTTTTGCAAAGAGGGTAATAAATTATTCTCCATGACCACTTAGAACAGTATAAGATATAACAGGATTAATTTTCAGTGAGGAAGATTTAGGTTAGACTTTAAAAGAACTTTGTAATACTGAGCATAGGCAGCAGTAAAAAAAAACAAACAAACAAAAAAACCCAAAACAAAACAAACAAAAAAAAAACCCCACAACAAACTTCTGGACTCCAAACATCTGTCATTAATAGCTTAGCTGTGGCACAACCTCTCTTCACAGAATCACAGAATTGTCAGAGTTGGAAGGGACCTCAAGGATCATGCAATTCCAACCCTCCTGCCATGGACAAGGTCACCCTCCACTGGATCAGGTTGGCCAGAGCCACATCCAGGTTGGCCTTAAAAACATCCAGGGATGGGGCTTCCACCACCTCTCTGGGCAACCTGTTCCAGTGTCTCACCACCCTCATGGAGAAGAACTTCTTCCTGATGTCTAATGTAAGTCTCTTAAGGGAAGGCACCTTACACCTTTACAAATCCCTTTCACCCTGAGTTCAACGTTGTTCTATTTTTGTTTTGAATTCTCAATGCAGTTTTCATCTTTTGTACAGCTGTGTTTTATAAGATGTTTTAGGAAGATTCATTATACTTTTCCTTTAATAAGCATTTTCTTCAAATATATGTATTTATGGCTAGCAGCAAATTCTTGAGAAGAGGGCAGGTGATGTTTTGGTTTCATTTATATGGAAATGTTAAGATTGTAAATTTTCAGTGGTGTTCCTGCCTAGTGATAAATGTTTCCTAGGAATGTTATTTTAATGGAGAGTTTCAGCTGATCTCTCAGTCTCTCTCTACCTCAGTGATGTGCAAAGAATGCAGAGAGATTTTGCTCTTGATATAGTTTGCATGGTGTTTACTCAGGAACTTCCTACTGACACTGAGGGCTTCAGACTGAGAGCACTTAAAGAATAAGGCAGCAACCAAAATATATGCACATTATTATTAAAGACACTTGTATGTTCAGAGCATCACATTCCAAGTTACTTATTGCCTATTTTCCCCAAGCAGTATTTTTCACAAGTCCTATAATTTCTTTTCTGTTGTCTTAAACAGGTATTACAGTGTTGAGGACATAATTACAGAATAAAAGCAGCAGCGGGGGGAAAGGAAGGTGAATTTTCACTTAAGTAAATTGTTTTCTTTGGTAGTTTTCTGAAAGCTCTTCAGGGTTTGCATTATGCAAGTAATTCAGGAATAAGCTTGCTTTTGTGCAGCACTACTAATTCATGTTTGCTGCAGTTACCAACATGTGCCAAAACTGGTTGCAATAAATTGTTGCCTTCTCACAAGACAAAAGGTAAGAATAGGAATGCATTAGTATGCAAAGTGCTTTCCATTTATTCATTATACACTTTCTGAGATTTGTATCTCTAGAGATTCTTTTGTGTTTAGGCCAGAAGAAACTCAGATACTTAAAAGATATGCAAATTCTTTATGGAGTGGACTCAAAACACCAAATGACTTCTGAAGCATCTTGTAGTATGTTGGAACATTGTAAGTATGGGATTGTACTGCATCTATTACTGGGTGTAATGTAGACTTTGGACAATCTTCTGTTCTTAAAAGAAAATAAAAATCATTATTTCAAAATACCTTCAGTATAAACAAGCTATTTGTGATTAAGTCTAGAATCAGCCAGGATTGTAGTGGACTCATATGTTAGCAAAGGCAACAATAAACAGATGAAAGCACTCAAAGGCTGGCAGTGACTGGTTTCTATATTGCTGGCAAACTACAAGAAGAGGTTAATAAAAGCAAATACAGTCATCTTTTGCAATTATAGCTGAAGTGGATATTTTGAAATTATCATTTTAATCCAAGGTAAAAACCCAGATCCTACAGAACTGTGTTTTTTCTTAGCTAACATTTACCATAGGATAGATTTTCATTGTAATTAGGTGTGTTTCTAATTGACAAGGTAGCCAATCTTTTGTTATTGGAGTGGGAAGGCTGAGAAGCAAATTTTGCTCCTTGATGGGGCTGATGGAAAAAAATAGAATGACTACTAAAAATCCACCTAAATTACGCTGAATAAATCTTCTATTCTTCAAGGCCAAACAAGGTCTGGGGCACTGATGTTAGGTGATACTAAGCAGCATCTTGTACAATTTTGGATTCAGTGCAGAGGAAGATCCGGATTGGACCCACTGCATCATTTTCTCTGTATTTGTTTGCTTTTTCACTTGGTTTTGCTGTGTTTCAGTTCTCCAAGTCCTATTTAACCTAATTGTGCTTGCCTTCTTTTTGATCCTAAAAGAGCCTTAGCTATAAAGATACCAAAATAATGTTATTAGATGTGTGTTCATAAGGAAATGGATGCAGCTGCATTACTGGAGTGACATGAAAGAAGACTGCTCAGAGTAATACAGATTGCATTAGAGGAAATAGATGTCCATCTCCTCATACAATTTATTACTCATTTTTTTCCCATTGTGAGTACATGGACAGGAAGAATCAAAACATGAGACAGTAGGAAACAGCATTGCTTGTTTGATTTTCTCCATACAAATAGTGGAGATGTTCTTCCTCAGGAAGCCACAGGGGTGTGAGAGGAGCTCTGGACACCTCAGTGGCTGTGGCAGGTACAGTAGTAAAGTAATGTGTGATATTCTGGCACTCTTCTGCAAACCCCCTGCTGCTTTCAGATCAAATAATGATTCTTTATAGCTGCATGAGCCCTGCCTCTGTTTCTTGGTAATTTCACATTGGGGAATGGAGCTCAGACGAAGAGCAGAGCTGTGTTCAAATGTATCCCAATGCTTACTCTTGCCACAGAGATGTTGGCTTGCCCATTTCTTGCAGGTAATGTTTCCCTCATTGTTACTTTCCAAAAGACAAATTTATCTTTTTTTTTTTTTTTTTTTTGAGTTACCTAATTCTGTCCTCTTGTCCTTTCACGTCCATCTTGCTCAGCTCACAGCAGCACAGCTCTGTCTGCAGGTTCTTTCTTGGTGAAGCTCTGTGAGAGGTATTTTTTCCCTAAACAAAACTTCACTGAATGTGGCAAACTGCTGCAGAGTGTTTCTGTTTATGAACTGGCATTTGCTGCTCAGAAAATACTTTGCTGCAGAATCTCCACCTGGCCATAGATACAATAGTCCTTTAGATTTTTTTTTTTAAAGCCTTGATCCTGATTCCAGGCCTTTGTCTGAGCAGGCTGGCGGAGAAAACAAACAAACAAACAAAGACAAATTTATCTTTGTTATTTATTTCTTGACTAGCAGAGAAAAATCTAACAAAGGCAAAGGAAACCCTGTTGAGACCATTTTCACAGCCATATATACTTGTAGGGTAATACATCTCTCTCTGGGGTAGATAAAAGAGAAAAATACAGACTGATCTGTGTGGTGTGGTTCCAGTTTGCAAAAAAGGTAACTTCTGCAACATTCATGAAAATGATTTCTAGGAATGTTTACTTGATATGAAAATTCATCCCATGCAAGATTAGTCTCTTATAAGACTGGCTGGAGAGCCAACCAGAAGGTTTATCACAGTTATATGGGAAGGGCTGTTACAGCTAGTGATTACTGTCTTACTTCAAATGCTGCATAGTGTGAAAAAGTAAAACTTTGACCTCAGCTGCAGCAAACTATCTTCCTTGAGATGAGCTGAGTAACTTTAAAATCATAAGGATAATCTCGATTGACATGCAAATTAGGCAACCTAAATAAGAGGAAAGCTAATCCTTCACTTACTCTTGGAAAATGCAGTTTGGTCTCCTGTAACTGGTGCTTTCCATGAGAAAAATGTCTCAAAATGATTAATGTCTTCAGCAGAAAATTATATCACTTGTAGTGTAGAGCACAAAGGAGGCTTGGAGTAATGTAATTCTGCTCAAGATACTACTTTTTTTCATACAAGAGAAGAGTAAATTATGCCATCTAGTTAAGCCTTTACATATTTTAATGTGAAGCAATATATTAAAATTCTATATTCTGCTTAAAAAGGAATAAATTTGTATCTGCAGGTTTGTAAACCCTCGAGGTAGTGATTTAAATGAAAAAGTGACATTTTGGAACGAGGTGAAATTTTTAAATCCCAGCAAAAAGAAGAGTCTGATTTCTTAAAATTGTGTTTTGACCTGGAAAACCTGCTGATATTACCCAAAGCCTATGGAAAAGGCATTGATGGTTCCCTTTATTTTATTTTTTTCCAAAGGACTGACTTTGCTAATCCTAAACTTTTAATACCAGCATAAAGGATTAGAGGAATTTGCAGAAAGGATAATTTATTAAATAACATGACTAGTTCAAAACAAACTGCCCTGAAATGATGCATAGGTCTATCTCGGCACTTTTTCAGAGTGCAGCTTCTCCTGTAACCAGACCCTTGACCTGAACCTTAGGATTGTTTTATGTTTCTAAATGAGAAAAGTATCACGGTATCAGATATGTGAGGTTGAAGGCCAGGTGCCTGAGGGATACTCTTGGTTTTACCTGAGTTAATTAGATACAGTACATATTTGCCCATAATTTAACACCATTAACAGATTATAAGATAATAGGCCTATATCACTTTCTTCCAAGTTATTGGTTTTGCTGAATAATTAATTATAGAAATTGAAATTCAAAAGAGGGTGCACATTGCCTCATCATGTCTCCCATACATAAGAAACAGAAAAGTAAAACTCAGCAATGCCAGCTGCTCTGAAGAGATATTTACAGCTTCATTCATGGTCTGGCTGAAGGGAAGCTTTCTCATCATCCACAAACTCAGTAACCATGAATTTGGGAGATCTTCAGCTCAGTTTCATTTACTAGTGGAATTTTTGAGGGCTATGCATAAGACTAAAAATCCAAAAAGTTTCAAAACTTAAGTTATGGTGAGCTGGGAGCTGCCCCAGTGAGACCTACAGAGGTCACCCTACATGGCTTACCCATGTCCCCATCCAGGAGGAGGATTTGCAGCATTGATTTACCTCTAACCTCACCTGGATTGGATTAACCATCCACCCTCCCTCCTCTTTCTGACCACGAACAGAAATGGAGATCACAATCTACAGCTAGTGTTCCAGGTATTAGGTTTGTACTATCTTCCATTTCATGGGAAAAGAATGGATTTGACTGGAAAATAAACTGCAAAAGGCTTATTTAAGTTGAAGGATAGATAACTGATGCAAATGAATATGGCTCTTCAAGGGTGCAATTCTGAGAGCCACTCCTTCAAATAAGATGGTAGCAGCCATCCACACACACAACTCTATTTGATGGCAGAGGTGTATAATACAGACTCTCACATATTTTTGTGCAGCACAGAGGGTCATAGCCTGGCCCTGGTACCAAGCTGAATGGCCACACTGCTGGGATGTTTCTGAAGGGCTTGAGGTGGGGATTTGTTCACCCACAGCAGAGAGGCAGAGCTCCGCTGAGGTCCCTCCACCACAGTGCTGGAGCACATCAGCTGTGCAGTAGGTTCAACAAACTGATGAGGAACTGTGGGATCTATCTCAGGGTGATGCCTGTGATTTCATTCCTCTCCACACCTTTAATGTCCACCTACTGTTCTATACTGCTTTTTCTAAAGAAGCCAGTCTTTCAGGGTATGAGCTGTATGTATTATGAGCAGCGCTTGGTGCAGCAGGCTTTAGCCTGACACCACTGGCAGCTACCACAATGTCATGGTGATAAAGATATTGCTGTTCTGTGAGACATAACAGCTAGTGAGTCTTAATTCTGCAACTGCTCTACACATCCCAGACCACATGCAGACTGCAGTCCATCTGCAGCCAATGGGGTGATGTTTCAGCAGGGTTGCGCTTCATGGAGCAGACCTGGGCATTGGCAAGGTAAGGATCGTGTTTCTGAAGGCATTTATGGTTCTTGAGATGCACAGACTAGCAATGTGGATAAGTGAGACATTATGGTAAACGCTTTCAAAGAGGAACCTTGGAAACTGCCAGGTTAACTCTAAAATGCATGGGATTAAATAAACAAGGGGTTTTGTAACAATTTTGTACATGGCCAGAGAGGTGATGTGCTTTTAGAGGCAGACTCATTTCTTCCAGGGTTGATGAGGGTTGTATCTCTTCAAAATTGAAATAAAATCAAAATAGGAAGAATTTTTTAGAAATGGCATCCTCATTACCTTGCATGCACATTTGGTGCTACATGTGTAAAACTGCACTGTAAATCCTTCTCCAGAGTGATTCTGATTTATACTGGTGAGTGAGAGAGGAGAGTCAGGCCTGACAGTGGGTTGTTGAGCTGCATGGCTTTCACTCTCTTCATCCAGAGAGAGCTTCAAAGTGCTTATAGTAAAAACCCAGCCTCCTTTTCTCAGATCAGTGCTATGATTTACTACCTCAAGCATCCTTGAGAAACCTGGGATGATGACTGTAATAGTTGTGGTCCTTCTCTGTCATAGGCCTTGTTGATACCCTTTATTATTTTCCCTCAAGAGGATTTTGGAACTATTCTGCATTATCAAAAAAAATTGCCTTTCTGAATGTTAATATTATACCATCTTTATGCAATGTTTAATTACTGAAAACTAAGTCTGGGGCAGATGCCAAGCTGAGGTATTTCCACCTTACTGCTTAATGTCTATTTATTCAACTCTAACAAGTTAAGGCATAGAGAAAGGACAGAAATCACTATATCTTCATGTCTGCCCATCTAATTGCAAGACAGAGATTTCTGCTTGCAGATATCTGCACAGTAAGTAATAGCAGTTCCATTTTTTAGGTAAGCAGCTCCTAATGAGCTAGCTGTACAATTGGAAAAATGGTTGTTATAGCTTATAAATATAGCTAGATTTTTATGCTGGAGCAATTTGTCCCAGCTCTATCAAATTTGAATTACCTTCAGTGCACCAAATGAAGTGTAAAACTCTATTTCCCCTGAACCTGTAGCATAGAAATGTTTATGAACTATGGAAATTCTTGGTGAAAGTATTTACCATGGGGAAATGGAGACATTGTGACAGAGTGTTGTGGTTGCACCTTCAACCACAGGCAACCAGCTTACTAAAAGAAATCAGCTTTGTCTGCATGGAGAAAGGGTATGTTCATATTTCCACCTGGCTCATGTGACCAGTTGTTAGTCAATGTATGTTGTCTTCATCTGCAGATTTTGCTCCCTGTGTTAGTTTTTTCCTGAAGAGCAGAATCTCCTGCAACCTCTCAGATTAAATTGCAAAGTATGGCAGTACAGTCATGTTGACTGTTGACTAGATTGACCTCTGCTTTGAAAGGGAAAGAGGTAATTGGGTATCCAGATTCAAAGCTGCATCTGACATCAATCAGTTGTCAAATTTCATTAACTCTCACACGCTGAGTTCCAGGAAGATTGACTGTACATGCCTTTATGGTTGGGAAGGCACTGAATCTCTGACAAGCCTTGATAACCAAAGTTGCTTGAGAGAATGTCATCAATAAATGTTGGCTCACTTTTCTGTATGGGCCAGATTTCTTCAAGTAAAGGCTATTATCCTGAGCTGTAAATATGTATGTATGTAAAAAAGTAAAAGTGTAGGCATATACAGGTATACGTGGAAATATATATACATCACTCTCTAGATATATTTTATATGCATACACTCACACACCTATATACATATATATATGTATGTGTATGTGTGAATATATATATATATATATGTATATATATATATATATATATATATATACACTTTAAGAAAAATCCCTAGATGTTCAAAGTCCCCCCTGAAAAGGAAACCTCCTATAACTTGCCAGATGAAAGAACCCACCACACATAGTCCATCATGGAGCGAGAGTGTTCAGGTGCTTCTGCTTTAGTATTAGTATGCAAAAGAAGCCAGAGGCATGGATGTGGAGGGGTTTAAGGCCATGCATTTCAGGTGACCAGAGATTCACAAAACCTGTTTATGTCTTTGTAGTGAGGAGCCTTTAACTCTTTAATCTGGTCAAGGGACCCAGTTGGAGCATATGCATACATTACTCTGAAGTGGTAACATTTCCTTCTTGCTATATTGTTTCATTACCAGTGTCCGCTTAAAACAACCAACCAAACAAAAAAAATCTTTGGGGTATTTTACACTGAACAGCAAACAGCCTGGAGTAGATTTGTCCATTATGAAAAGAGCAGAATGGTGACTCTCTGATATTTGGTACTGCGTCTTTCTAAGTGGTACTGAACACTGTCAGGCTTCTATTAGAATGAACTAGATTGTCAGGTCTTTCTTTATGTACCAGATTTAAGCATGACCTCTGTTTGCAGTGTTAAAATAGCAAGGTCTTTTGTTAATAAGAAAGTCTTTATCAGGTTCCTTATTACTAACTTTTCCAATATAACCCCTATTTCCATGATAGATGCAAGGCTTTTTACATAGTGCATGCAGTAAAATGCACCTCCTAGACACACACCTTGTTTCCCCTGAAACTGTGGAAGGAATAAAGGTAATTCAGGATTTAGGAACAAGAATACAAATACTAACTTCAGAATCTGGATTAATTATTATGTTCTTAACAGTGTAAGAAAATGTTTGTGGTTTGGTTTTTTTTTATTTTTATTTCCTGAAAAAATTTGAACAAAAACTTAGTAAAGCATAAATATTATCAAAGAAAACAGACAACAGGCTGTTTTCAGTGCTGCTAAGCAAATGTGGATAGCTCTGTTCTTGAAAGAGTGCTAGACTACAGCAAGGGATACTGATTACTGATACTGGATATCTATGGTCCTCAAAGAACTGCTAAAGTTCTGGGTATGAAAATCAGTTGAGCAGAAAATATGTCTTTTGTCTAATGTGTTTTATGTCTAAACCAAGAATTACCCAACTAAAGAACCTTAGTCCCTATTTACTATCCTTTCATAATTTGTTGGGAATCTAAGGATCATGGTATACATTTGCAGACTTTGCAGCCTACAAAAATTCATGCTGGAAGGACATGAAATGAATTACAGTTTTGTCTAATGTAATAAATAAAATCACTAGATCTTTGATAAACATCTGTTTTATTGATGTCTTATTAATTCTTGAGAGAAGAATACAAGGATTTAGTTCATCCAACCACAGTGGCTATTTATTCATGTTTCTTTGCTGCTTATGCTTCTTATTCATGCTTCTTTGCTTCAAGCTTCTTATAGCTTCCACAAGAAGCTGAAGTCAACCAGCCTGTCACATATCTACTTAACAAAAGTAGCTGGTTGGAACAGTAGATCTATAATTTTTATGTGCTCCATTTATGGTCACCTAAAATATTAGAAAATCAGCTGTGCACACGGTATACTCAGTTGTATACATGTCAACAGCTCAGAACTCATTTTAAGTTATAGTTATTTATGGCAATGACTGCCTTTTTTTCCCCTGTCCTGTCATCCATTCTTCACCAGAAATTCCGTTTTTGACATCCTTGTTTTTACATATAGAAATATTTTGAGGGTTTATCTAAGCTGGAGTATATTTGAAGCAATCAATCTAGTTAAAAACACAAGAAGTAGGATTTTTTTGGTAACTGCTGCACTGCATTACTTTTCTCCTTTAGCTTTTTAAATCCCAAGATCTTCTTACAAGAAAAAAAAAATCCTAATTTGAAATAAAGTAAGTTCATGATTAAGATATTCATTATAAATTCCATACATATTGGTTGTTAACAATGAGTTTTTTTTTTTAAGTTGGGTGTTCTGGGGTTTTTATTCTGCTTGTTCCTCAGGCAGTAATTGTAAATTAATGTTTGTGACATTTCTGTGATTGTAACTTTGAATGAGGCTCATACCATCTATTGGATTATAAATACTGACTTACATTAAGTCCCACGTGTGCCTCTCGTGTAGAAATTAAATAGATGGTACAGTCATTACTCAACTTAATTTGCAACAGTTATTACCCTTGGTGCCTACCAATGTATTTGTCACATTGGCAATAAATGACCTCTGGGTTTCAGAGGTATGTGATGTTTTAGGAAAAACTTGCAAGGAGCAAAGAATACCCTTCTGGCATAGCTGTAGGGAGTGGCCAGATGCTTTTTTCCCCTCCCTAAAGCAGTAAAAGAAAACACTCCACACAGGAGTGGAAAGAATGGGAAATTTAAGTGGGAGTACTATTCACAGCTATATACAGCAATGTGAAAACATACAACAATACCCAGCAATTCATACTCAACCTCAGCCCAGCTCTCCAGCCTGGGCTTCTGCAAAGCGTCGCTAGGGCCATCACCATCCAAAACCTTCCCCCCACCAGACCTCACCTCAAGGCCTCAATGCACAACAGCTCCCCCCACCCCCACCTTACCCTGGCCCGAATGACACAGTAAAAATTAGCTCTGCCAAGGCCAAAACCAGGCCACAAACCTCCCCCTGCAAGAGATAAGGTCTGGCTGGGAATAGAGAGAGGGAGAAAAAGAGCAGGCACTGACTGTACAGCCAGTTTATAGAGGGGAGATGCCAGGCATGATGGGAATGAAATAACAAAAGATTATACTTTCCAGTGTCCACCCCTGGACTTCTCTGGTACTTGAAGGACTTTCAACTCTATGGTTGAGACATCTCAGTTCTTAAACCTTCCCTTTCTCTCTATGGAGCTTCTTTTTCTGCGACGTTGCTATTGTGTCCTGTATCTAATTTTAACTTACACTGACACATGCTCCCCTTATGGTGTGAAACAAAGGTGTTGGTGTAAATGCCATGAAAACAAGGCAACCATGTCACTTACTCTGGTGACATTCAGGGGAAAATGCCTGTAAGGACCACCTGGAGAAGAAATCTCACATAAATTAAATCTTGTTTGCATCACCTGCATTTTGTTGATGAGAAAATGTAAGGTGATGAGCAAAGGAGTTACAACAATATCACCAGTGCAGTAGTTGCACTCCTGGCACTCACATTCACGTCTGCCAATTCCCCACTGTTGCACCAAACGCCAGTGAAAAGGCTGTCCATAGCCCAGAGCCCCAGCTCACCCAAAGGTGCTTTGGTAAGTCTTACAGTTTATTGCTACAGGAGTCTATCAACACCACAGCAAATTTTCTTGAGCCATCATCTTCCAGAAGTGCTTTAAAACTCTTTGTGCAGTGAATTGACCTGCTTGAGAGTGGGATGTAGTCAGCTAAGTGCTGAATACTTGACATCAATCATTACATATACATTCTGGACCAAGACTAGCACTTTAGCAAAGCAGCCTGAATTTTCCCAACAGTATCATAGTTTTGAATAGCACTCTGACTCAACAGCATGTGTTTTTATCAGCTACTTCTCTTCTTTTATTAATAAATCACACATGGAAGTGTTTGTATTCAACAAAGCTGTTGAGCTCTCTCGTGCTGTTGATCTGTACAACCAGAACTGACGTAAGTGGAAAGATCTTCCTCCTTTCCCTCCTAATTCGCCTCCTATGTGATTAGCACAGTAATTGCTTTAATTTTCTAAATGCCTTCTTTGCACCACTTCTGAACACTCCAGTGCTGGTTCAGTAACTATGTCTCATAGCAAATTATTACATTCCTAACTAACCTGGATACACTGTTGGAAACTTTTAATCAGATGCACTGTAGTTGCAATACACTTGCCCTTAATGGCTTGTCATTACTCCTTACCTAAAGTATAGTCAGGGTACTTTAAATAGCCTTTCTCTTTTCTTTATTTTTTTTGAGGGGCTTGCCCACGTGCTTTTTTTTTTTTTTTTTTGCTCTCAACTATTCATGCTGATTTTCCCTGCTTTTCTCTGGAGTGAGCAAAATTTTAATATTTTTCCTCATCCTTTAAAAACTCCTTCATTTTTAAACATCTCTCTACTCAGTTGTCTTCTATGCAGTTCATTCTGGCTTCCCAGTGTGCCTAGCTAACAAAAAAAATTCTATTATTATTAAAAAAGTAAAAGAAAGAAAAATTGTTATCCATATTTTAAAATAGGAGAGACTGAAAGAGTTGGGGCTGTTCAGTCTGGAGAAGAGAAGGCTCTGAGGTGACCTTATTGTGGCTTTTCAGTATCTGAAGGGGGCCTACAAGAAAGCTGGGGAGGGACTTTTTAGGCTATCAGGTAGTGACTGGACTAGGGGGAATGGAATAAAGCTGGAAGTGGGGAGATTCAGGCTGGATGTGAGGAAGAAGTTCTTCACTGTGAGAGTGGTGAGAGCCTGGAATGGGTTGTCCAGGGAGGTGGTTGAGGCCCCATCCCTGGAGGTGTTTAAGGCCAGGCTGGATGAGGCTCTGGCCAGCCTGATCTAGTGTGAGGTGTCCCTGGCCATGGCAGGGGGTTGGAACCAGATGCTCCTTGTGGTCCCTTCCGACCCTGACTGATTCTATGATTCTATGATTCTAAAAACAGCCATGTTTGCCTGTGATAGCAAAGATAATGTGTGTCATAAGCTGATCAGGAAATCACAGATCCTAGTTTATTTATTGTGTTTTCATAGTGTTTTGGCACAGTAAATGTACCTGGACTCCATGTTAATGTATTTCACAGGCACTGTATAAAAAGGGAAAAAGGCATAGTTGTTCTGATCTACCTCATGTAGAGATTAATAACAAAAGCGCTTCATGACAGAGCATGAAATAATTTATACTAACATATTATTTTAGTAGTTGTAACAACAGATCTATTTGTGTACAGGTTGGTTGGTTGTTGTTTTTCGTATTCTGATCAATGTCAGAAATGAAGCCAAAAGAGTTTTCAGTGAAATGTTTTGAAGCTATAAACATTAATATGTTGGGTGGTTTTTTGGATGTTCTTAGAGTCAGTGCATGTTTGACTTGAGCAGTATCCCCAGATGTAGCTGTTCTGGCTCTAGTGAGATAATAACCCTGTGCAAAGAGTGTAAATTTTGGGATCTAATGATGGTAAAGGAAAATAATCTTTTGGTTTTGCTTGCTGGGAGCTAACATTCAAAATGACTTCCAGTCCAGACTATCTACAGTTCTAGATAATAAAATCAAAGGGCTACAATGTAAAATAAAAGCTCCACTTAATTAAAGCTATATTTTGCTCTCAGGAACACAAATTCCTCTTGTGACAGTGCAGAATTTCAGCACTGACTTTGCATCTTCTGATTCTTTATGAAAGGAACTGGTGGGTCTGGGCCAAGTGCAACAGACCTGAATACGCCTTACATAAATACATGGAGAGTCACCCTGTAAGCAATGTCACTGACTTGAAGTCTTTCCAACCTCATTGATTCTGTGATTCTGTGAAAAGGGACCCTACAAGGAAGCTCAGCTTCTTCATGATGTGAAGTCTCTTTGAATATTTTGTGCTTGTTAATGGAGGGCAAAGATTTTGGTAAATGAAGTAGCTAATTAAATGATCTACACAGGAGGCTGGCTTGAGAACTGACAGAAAATTTAGATTTGAGATTTGAAGATTATTTTAACCCAAATATTAATAAGTTGGAAGGCAAGAGAGGATGGGAAGAGAAAGTTTCTGTATTGAATACAAAGCAGGAGAAGTCATTCTTGGAAGAAATATGTTAGGATACACTTCATGACTCCTGATGTTTTTCAGCAGAAAAGAAAATCCTCATCTTATGGAAATTCATGTTGCAGAAGGTAATTTTATTCAATTACTAAATTCTTATACCAAAGACTTTTGCTTTCCCAATTATCCAGATATTCATTTCGCAGGAGATAATGAAGCATGTGGTGAATGTTTCAACTGATCTTATTTTAACATTTCACCATCCATGTGAGAAAATGCCATACATAAAATCTTCCATCAAGTTTTTTATTGGTGTAAAAAAAATGATACCTCAAAACATTATGCATGTTCATGGATGAGAGTCTAACATAAAACCCCATCAAATGTGTTATTCATAAATGTGTGCTTTTCATAAATGGCAGCTGAGCTCTCCTCCCATACTGTCACTGCCAAAGCAAAGAAAGATAAGAAAACTCATTTTCCTTTGGCTTATTTTCTCTACAAATGATATAAATCTAAGTCGTATATTTATTTCCATTATTATGGAAATGCTTTTTAACATTTGATACTTAACAAAGAACTATGAAAGGCCTTTTCTCTCTAAGACTCACACAACTTACTGAAGTGATTCTATAGGCTTATCTGCTTGTCTTTGACAGAATGGATTCTTTGCTTTACATTCAGAGTATAGATATTCTAATTCTCTGAGGACACTGTAAAGGTGTGTAGTACATTATTGTCTAGTTCCTGCTTTGGAGCAGTTATGCATTACTTAAAAAGCAGCAGAGCAAAGCCCTAAAATTGTAAATAGCTCCGTCTCACTAGACAGTGGCATTTAGAGAAAAAGCATTGCTTTAAAAAAAAAAATGTATAAAATAAAAATAAATATGAATGAGAAAACCCTGTTAAATCAGCTTAAGAACAGTTAAGCAAAACGAGTTCTCTGAATCTGAGATGCCAATAGGAAACTTTGTAGAATGTAGACAAAAATCCCTCAGGCTCTGATTCACTTGACCACATTTTGAGCATATTCAGTGCTATATTTTCTATTTCTGTGCCATCACACAAAAATAGAAGTTTTCTTAATTTCTTGCGAATACTATCAGTTTCTGATGACATTTTATGCAGTGGGAAATTTCCTACCAAGTAGCAAATTCACCAACGTTTGTAACTCTTGAAATTTCTGCATTATCATGTCAGAGAAATAACCATCTCCTGCTTTGCTGTGGCCAAGAGTGAAAACTCACTGAGCTCTTGGCAGAGCTTCATAAAGCTTATTGTAGAGAGGGTAAAGTTCAGAGCAAGGAATCCTACTATGTTTATATAGCAAGTATAGGTACAGGTATCATGTGGTTTCCTAGAAGGATTTCTTCCTAGAAGCACTTTACATTCTTACTGTTCTTTTCAGCTTTTTTGACCTGGCTTTCACTGGTTTATGGCCCCATTCTTCTCATTCCTGAAGCAGAATACAGATGCAGAAAGACTGAGTGCTGGATGGGAACTGCATTAACACCAGTGACAGAGTTACTGCATGGCTGTCTTTTTTGATCTTTACTAAAAATATCTTTTCTGATCTTTACTAACAAACAAACTCACTTAAACTGAGTTTATCCTCATGTTTCTAACGGACTGAAGCAGCCATGTGTTGAAGAGGCTAGCCTTTTACTCAGATACCATTTAGACAATACTTGAGATGCACACATGCATAATATCAGGGATTCTTTTTGTTGGTTTAAAAATCCACCCAAAAGCCATCTCAGGACTTACACAGCTTTAAAGCAGATCAAAGATGCTGTAAACCTTGGCCTCCTGGGGAAACCTGAAAAAGCTTCTTCACTCTCTAGGAATAAACAGAAAGTAACATCAATCACTCTCATCACTGCATTTTATTAGGAATTTGCTCTATTTTTTCCATAATATTTTGAAGATTACATTTTACAATTGTGCAATATCATTCCTAGGTAGTCAAGAAGATGGATTGCAAAGAAGGTAGGAAGTTTCACAACTTTCTCATACATTTTAAAGCACAAGAGCAAAATTTTAGAAGTGGCAATTTTTTTCTTGCAATACCCCTATGAATATACTTTTGTGAGAAAACAGACAGGGCAAGTGACTGGTCTGAAATAGCTAGCTCTAGCTCCTGACAGAAGAAAATATCATGCCATCCCAACATATACTTTCTCTTTTGATGATAGCTGACCAATACCAAACCTTTAAAGAGTTATCTGAGATATGGGTGAAAGCTATGAACTAGAAGCCAGATATTTATAAGGAACAGTAAGCACAACAGATCACTCCTTGATCCTTGTCTCTTGCTGGCATTTGCATGTGTATCCTCCTCTCTGGTTTGTGCAGACAGATTTTTGTAAGACAGTTCTGTGGAAGAGTCAAGAAACAGGTGTGTAAGCAATGTATTCAGAAGGCTTGGATAAGTAGAGTGGGGTTTATCTTGAAAAGGTTGGAATAGTTTTTGCTGCTTTGGAGAAATACTTCACTTCAAAATCCTTAAAAACTACCTACTTACCTATACATATAGCTATACATAAAAGATCCAATAGCTACCACATAACTTTTCCAGCTATTGAACTTGAGCTATTTTCTGTGTCATATGAGGGAGAATTCTGTACACACATGGTCAGTGGAGGTGAGCCTTGTCATGCTTGTCTGTATTTCCTTCTGTTTAAACAACTAGAAAAACAGTCAGGAATATCTCTTTACAGTCCAGCTAGCCTGCACCTCAAGAATGGATAGAAATCAGATTTTACAAGCTATGGAGAAATCGAAGCAAAGAACATCTGAAGTTACTTCTGTGGGTAAATACTGTGCCTCTCTTGATGCTGAAAAACACATTCTTACACTCTGGGGCCTTGATTTCATACTGTCTTGTTTCCACTAGAATTTTTAGAGGCTGGAAAAAGGAGAACTTCTTCAGTTTGTAAGATGTATTAACTTCAGGTGCTTCTTACGAAGCATTCAAATTCAAAACAGAATTTGAGGCAATAAATAGTAAAACAATCCAATCCAAACCCATTGAGCAGTTCTTATTGAACTGGTCAATTTATGACTCCTTTTTCTAGCTTAGGGCTTTACATAGATTCTGAGGGCTAGATTTTCTATCATAAATATTTACTAAATATTTCTATTTTGATTTGCTGCTTTTGCAGGCTCTGGATTTTTTTTCCATATTCATTGCATCAGGTTCCAGTGATGGTGCCTTGAAACAGGAATGTACAGGACATGGACTTTGATGGTGTTGCCCTTGAAGTAAGTATGATGTGAGAGCAAAATGTCTTTGTGCCCTACAGAGAAATCTTAGGGGCACAAGAGTCAGAGAACACTTGGTGTGATCAATTATTATACGAAGTATTCCTCTCAAAGCCCTGAGGCATGGACTTATGCTGAGCAAAGGAATGACTTTTGAAACTTGTATGTTGCATACACGTGTGAAAGGGAGCTCATATATCTGACCTGTCTTGTCCAGTAAACTCAAAATCACTGAGATACATAAGAAGGTGTCTCAGTTTACTATTACATAAAAGCTGATTTTTGAGGCCAGATTCTTCAGTTTTGAAAGCTTGGTTTTGGTACTGTTTCACCCTTCCACACTGCATTTCCTGACATGTGTAACAGCACCAAGAGTGTATTGGTTCTTGGGCATCACAGCAATTAAATTTTACATCAGCCTCTAGGCCAGGGCCCCTAAGCAGAGAACTGAAATGATGCTTCTCATCCTGCTCAGGCAGACTGATGGGCCATTGTCTGTTTTAAAAGAAAGTTAATTAAACATTTCAGCTATAAAATGAACTGGATTTATGAAGCACTCATTACTCGTGATTCTGGGCTGAATACCTTGTGTTACATTGTTCTTTGTATGGCATTGAAACAGCCCTGGGCAAGACTGTAAGGCAGCACTCCTAGTGAGCCCCTCATAAAGATGAGATGTTCATCTCATCTGGCAATTGCTGAGAAGAAAAAATGATGGATAAATTATTTTTAATGGTACCTGGAAATGTTACTCACTAACAAATAGCAGTGTAATTTCTCTCTCTTGCCTCCCTTCTGTGCTTCCTTCATAACATCCTCAGCAATAACCTTGGGATGGAGCAGACATTGCAGTGCCATTGTGATGGTCCTGGCAGAAGCAGTCACTGCATTTGCTGTCCTTTCAGGGCCAATTACGTTTTGTTTATTGGAGTTGCATATTGGGATTATTTGTAGAGTGCCTCGAAACTTTCTAGCAGGATCTTCCCCACCTACAACAACTGTAACAGAGCAACTGTTAAATTTAATTTCTGCTGAAAGAGAGAGTTACCTTTTACTTTATTACACCTGTAAACTGGGTGAGAAACATATGCTGAAAGATCACAGCTGAGTGAAAACTGAAAGTATTGTGCATTTGTGGATAGAGGCATTGCTACTATTGTTTTGTTTTGTTTTGTTTTGTTTTGTTTTGTTTTTTTTGTTTCGGTTTTATATTTTTTTTGTCTACAGGGTTGTTAGATATCCCATTTCAGCACTGCAGGTTTATGTTATTGTTGTACAAGTACATAGCTATCAAATAAAGACAGCCTGAGAATTTTAATGGGGGCTTAGGTATCAAGTGCCGCTGAAAGAACATAAATGTCACTGAGAATCAAACCAGGAGTTAACCCAGCTGCCACTAGACACCTTCTGTTCTCCTACAGTTTGAAAGACTGTGCACTGAATGCTTTCACTGCTACTGCACCAAGAGCAGATCTTCATAAAGGCTTTGCAAAATTGTGCTGCCAAATGATAGCTCTGGCTTTCTGGACCTTTGCCACAGAGATTCTAGTGCCATGGCAGTTGTAGATGTTGTGTTTTAGGATCCCTTCTATTAAAAATAAGCTGGTATAACAATTTATAACTGGATCTTGGTGTAACTGAACTCCTAAGGCAGTGGCCTATACAAAAAGCCCCAAACATTACAGATAGCTATGTGAGAACTGTAGAAGTTTCAGATCAAGAAGATCTACAGATTTGTAGATCAGTTTATATGAATAGTTAGAGAAGACAGAGCTGTGAAGAGGAAGCAAAACCATACAAGACTTAACCAGCCTGCTGAAGCCAAAGCCTTTGTACTACTAAAAATGCAATAGTTGGTAATTCACTTTCAGATCTGTAATGAACTAATAATTAAATTCATTTATAGCCTTCTTATTGGTTGACAAGAAGGGGAAAAATCTGCAATGAATAGTAGGAAGAGATAAATTTTAAAAGAGGACCTTGGTATATAAGAGTCAAGGGAGTTTTGACTGCTGAGGGAAAAGTATTGGCAGATGCTGTCAGGAGGAAAAAAGAAAAAAAGAGTGTGTGATGGATTTCTTGAGGCACACTAAAATAAAAATTCTATTAAAAAAAAAGATATTTATTACAAGGAATTTTCACAAAGGATTTATTTTTTTTTTACCTTGGAGAAATTCCTATGAGAAATAGAAAAAACACAAGGGGGAAAAATAATCACCTTTTCAGGAAGATTGGAAATGACACAGAAGAACAAAGAGTGTATCTTTCAAGAATGTCAGTCCTTAGCTGAAAAGTGTGAATGGGAAGGTATTTTCCTAAAGCATTCTTTGCAAAAATTGTGGTTGAATTCAGAAATGTATTAATTTGCACAAGGAGGAGGAGGAAAAGTTAGTAATTTTTTCAGCTTTCTCACAAAGACTTAGTATGCAAAGGTCATTTGACTATATATCTAACAGTAATTAATGTGAAATTGGAGCAATTAGTGATCCTTTGTATATGTGCCTGTTACATTAGATTAGTTAGCTCCTATTTTGTCAGATGCCATTTACCAAAGCTTTAAGAAAGACTTTCTTTCCCCCCCCAGGTTTAAATCTTCATAAAACTTGCAGCTGGGAAAGGTATAGAAACAGGACTTAAAACTGATTAAGTTTTACAATGAAGTTACATATGAACTTTTCTGAATCAGGTGTCTCCTGAATTATTTTTATCTAGTGTCTAAGTTTCAAAGGCATTCAGGTAGCTACATATCAAAAAAACCCAATGAGTCTTCAGCTCCCACTTATGCTTTCCAGCTAACTTTTCATTGTTAAACATCTGCTGGGAAAAGAAGTTAAAAAAATCCCAAGTCTGAGATTTTCTCACTTCAGGATATTTTAAAAAAATGTTAATTTAGGATACTTTGTGAATTATCATTGTGTAGAGTCTCTGCTAAGCTGTGGAGTGGAAGTGGAGTGACAAATTCACTGATCTGCTTCTGAACTTCACCAAGTCACCCACAGTTCTCTGCTTATGGTTTCCTAGCTGCTTCCTGCAACCTACCTGCTGCACTGGGTGTTGTGAAGCTTCCCTGCTGTTTGAAAAGATTTATTATAATGTTTGCAAAGGTCTTTGAAATCCTCAGCTGAAAAATGAAACACAAGTGCAGATTATAATAATCACTATCCCAGGCTATTTAGTATAAACTGCTAAAATACATTACTCATCAACTGACTATTTTCATGTTCTCACTGAATCTTGAAATTCAGTTATTTTATCCATTATTGATAGCTAAATTGGCATAGAATCACTAATGTGAAATTTGACCCTTTCATCTCAGGTTATGTGAAAGCTCTTTTTCAAAAAGCAGAAAAGATGTACTTGCATAAGCATTAGCAGTAATGATTTACCAGACCAGGCACTAATTTCCTCCATTAACATCTTGTTCTTCTGTGTTGTCCAGATTGTGAAATTCTGCCATTAGCTGCCTCTCTTACTGAGTTTGAAGCAGATGCAGGCTCTGTTTTAAATTGCATAGAAAAAAAGCACTACAGGAAACACCTATTTCATTTGAATTTTGCTACCAGTAAAAAGACAGCCTCTGTGTGAGGACTAGTGAATTTCCCAGTGCTCTCAAGCCTGAATGCTTGTGGCAAAAAATATAAGCATGAAAACTTCATCTCAAACACTGCTGCCATAGATGGCATTGCTGTGATGTGCCAGGAAGCACAGAATCATAGAATGGCTTAGGTTGGAGGAGACCTCAGAAATCATCTGGGATGCCTCTCAGCTAGACTTGGTTGCCCAAGGCCTCATCCAATCTGGCCTTAAATGCTTCCAGAGAGGGGGCATCCACAACCACTCTGGGCGACCTATTCCACCTTCCATCTACAAGGATATTTCACCATCCTTGTACTGAAAAACTTCTTCCTAAGATCTAGTCTAAACCTACTCTCCCTCAACTTGAATGCCCCCCATGTCCTGTTGCTAGGCACCCTTATTAAAAGTCCCTCTCCAGAGTGTCATCTAAGCTGTTTATCAAATGAACATTGACAGGTTTAAGCTTCATTATTTGATAAAATACAAAAGCCACTTTTCACTCCAATCAAGTAAATGCATACTTAATTGTTTTTTTAACTCAGGGACCAAGTAGACTTGGGGAGAAAAAAAATCAAACCTAATTAGGGGAAAAATCACCCTTTTTATTTTTCCAAGTGTATCATCGGCTGTTAAAATAAATAAATTAAAAAAGCAGTATAGCACTAAAGATTTGGAATTACCAAGGTGAAGGCAAGTGTCTGCCTGTAATTCACTGTTGACAAGGATACTGCTCCAACCAAAGATATTTTGTACTGGATTCTTTACCTGATGTGCAAAGCCCAATTAAGACACAGTTATGTGTTCCATTTCTGCACAGAAAATGGAGTGAGGTGATAATTCCACAAAATTAACACCTTGGTTGGAATTTGTAGCAGATATTTCTACAGTAAAATATATTAGCTATGCCTAGTGTCAATGCCTGCTAACTAGCCATTGGTTAGTTTATTTCTTGCTTCATCTTAAAGATTCAGCTACTTTTAAATTCATTTCACATGTTCATGGGTTTAGGGCTTACTTGGGTAGGGGGCTTCTCTAGCTTTGAGGTGTGGTTTTTCACATTATAATGATATTGTGTATTCTATATTATAATGAGCTAAGTTCAACATCAGGGCACCAGTCTGGGCGATTTTGGTGACTCTGTTAATCTCTAAGGATGTATGTCTGGTGTTTAGGGAATCTCTGATCTTTCATCCTTGATAAGATTTCCCTGGAACCAGTTATCTCAGTACACTCTTAAGATAGTATTATCATCACTTTATCAATGCCTCTTCCTGAGACCATCTTATCCCAAGGCAAGGAATGCCAGCCTAACTTAAAACAATTAGTCCTCAGATGTACATACCAATAAATCCTCCAAGAAATGTTCTAAGTCCTTACTCATTCTGCAGTCTGCTGTCATCTGAAGAAGTGTTGAATGTCAGCAGCTAATGGAGGAAGGGCAACAGTAGTATTTGTACAATGTGGAAAAACAAGTGAACTCAAGGCCAAAAACACCAAGCCTCCCTTTGAGGAAAATGCTATATATAGCCCAGAAAATGTGTGAATAAAAATAAGCCTGAGGTTGGAGTATTTTTTGAAGCCAACAGTTGATTACTTTCTTCTAAACTATTGTGTTGCACACTTTATCAGTCTAAATGTCAGAAGGTATTACAAAACCCTCAGAAATATGTCTTTTTAATTTCCCAGAGGTCCAAGATACTTTCATTGAGAAGGAAATTTAATATTGAAATCATGCAAACCCTTTAAAGCCTGTTATATAAGATTTTAGGATACATTTTCTTTGTTTTTCATTCCATCTGTTTCTATAAACTTTGATATATAATATAATGTAACAAAATGCCAGATTTAAAGGGAAAAGATGTCAGACAGCATCAACAGCCGCCAGACTTCAGAATTTATCTGAACTGTTTGTTCTGGGTTAATCTACAATGCTACCATTTCAAAGAAGTTATTCTTTTTAATCCCAAATTCTACCAGTTCTGCCTTTGTATATCTGTTCAAAATTGCTATGAAATTATTTGATTTAAAGTTGTGTATTTATCTTCTATGTGTGATACGAATGGACACTGTGTATCTGCTTTCAATTCTTTTTTAATTAATGTCATAGCTTGACTTCAGTCTGACCTGAGTACCAGGGAAGATTATGGAAGGGTTCATCTTGCCTCTGCTCACATGGCAAGCGGGATCAGACCCAACCAGCATGGTTTCATGAAGGGCAGGTCCTACTTGACCAACCTGATCATGTCATATGAGGAGCAGCTGAAGGAACTGGGGTGGTGTGAGGAAGAGAAGGCTAAGGGGAGATCTTATTGCTCTCTACAACTACCTGCATGGAGGTTGTAGTGAGGTCACTGTTGGTCGCTTCTCCCAAGTAACTAATGATAACAATGAGAGGAAATGGGCTTAAGTTGTAGCACAGGAGACACAGATTGGATATTAGGAAAAACTTTACTGTAAGAGTGGTGGGGTGGGGTATTGGAACAGGCTGTCCCAGGAAGTGGTGAAGTCACCATCCCTGGATGTGTTCAAGAAGCATGAAGATGTGCTTCAGGATATAGTTTCAAATGCAAATTTGAACATAGAATCATAGAATTAGAGAATCAAGGAATTGTCAAGGTTGGAAGGGGACCTCAAGGATCATCTGGTTCCAACCCCCCTGACATGGGCAAGGACACCTCACTCTACAGGCGAGGTAGATAAGGCTTCTACCACCTCCCTGGGCAACCTGTGCCAGTGTCTCGCCACCCTCATGGGGAAGAACTTCTTCCTGACATCCAATCTGAATCTATCCATTTCTAGTTTTGCTCCATTCCCCCTAGTCCTGAAAACAGTCCAAAAAAACGGATAATATTGGAGACTACCTACTGTGTTTCTGCTTATGAAAGTGTCCCTTGGCACTTGGTTCATGACAGGGGGGTTGGAACCAGATGATCTTTAGGGTCCCTTTTAATCTAAGCCATTCTATGAGTTTTGTTAGTTGGGTTATGGTTGGACTCTATGATCTTGGAGGTCTCTTCTGACCTCAATGGTTTTGTAATAGCATTTCCTTACTTATTTTCTGGTAAATTGTATTACTAGTATTTTTGGTAACATAAGTTGCAGTATGGATGTGTTTCTTCCTAGGCGGATACGTTTCAAGACACAGAATTCTAGACCATGTATTTTGCAGTAGCATACTTTAATGATGTGAAGATGTGTTATGCAAACAAAAAAAATAATGTAGCTCTCTGTTGCCTCATTACTTGGTCAAAACCACATAATATTCAAAGAGAAACTCTGACAGAAAAAGAGGTTTTGTTGAGACTTAGGGGAAAAAAAAAAAGATCAAAAATCTCCCATCCAAAAGAATTCTGTCCAAAATAACAATACATGTTATTTCACACCACTCTTGATTGAGTCAGCTAGGCAACAGTAAATAATATCTTAGCTTCCTTATTGGCTTTATGATTGTCACCCCTTCTTGTATAAACAGTCAAAACTGAAGAGATTAAATCAGAATATAATTCAGAGTATATCGACAGATAAGAAATGAGAACAATTCTGCTTTTTATCACCTAATAATGGAAAGTAATTACCTGCCTTAGAAAAGTCTGTTCTGTTTGGGCTTTCCAGGAACTCATGCCTGGCCTTGAATCATTCCTAAGAATGACCTAACTCCTCTGTAACTGGTACATCATCTGCATTTTGTAAAGCCCCATTTACTCAAAGTTGTTATAATGTTTGAATGGTTAAGAATTTTTCATTCAATTTCTTTGCACAGAGCTCACAGAAATCCAGCCATGATATTTCCAAAGCACTACCCATCCAATCATGGCCAAACAGCCTCCTCTCAGCTGTAAATTGCTTGGCAGTATCACATTGTCTGTAAATTGCATTAACCTGCAATTACAGAAATAAAAATGCAACAATCAAGTCTACGAACATTCCTGTTTCTGATTACGTCTGCACAGTGTAGTACAGATACTTGCATCTACATAGATTCATAGAATGGTTTGGATTGGAAGGGACCTTGAAGATCATCTAGTTCCAACCCCCCTGGCATTGACAGGGGGGACACCCTTCACTCTACCAGGTTGCTCAAGGCACCATCCAGCCTGGCCTTGAATGCCTCCAGGGAGGGGACACCCACGACCAACCTGGGCAACCTGTTCCAGAGTCTCACCACCCATATTGTGAAGAATTTCTTTTTAATACCCAGTCTAAATGTACCCTCCTCAAGCTTTAATCCCTTCCCCCTCATTCCATCACTACAAGCCCTTGTAAAAAGTCACTTCCCTGTTTTCTTGCAGTCCCCTTCCAGGGCCCCTTTCAGTGAAATAATAGAATCTCTCAAAATAAAACCACTCAAGCTGTGTGCCAGAAGACAACTGAATAATTTGTAATTCATAGGCAAAATGTTCTTCTTTGCTACATTAACCCTTAAATTATTAAACAATTATTGGCATTTTCCACATGTTAGTTTGCTTTTCACTTTCCTGGCATATTCCTTATTTAAATATCACATTAAATGTTGGGCCAAACCTGGTGGTCTGATAAGCAGGTGGATTGTAGCATATCTATCTCACAGTACTTTTTTGAGACACACAGGGCTAACCTTAAATTCTTAAATCCCTAAATCCAGACAAGCCCATGATATAATCTTTTTTATAAACAGCTCAAACTGTCTGATAAAAGTAGGACTTGTTTACTTCCACTACAATGGGAAGTCTGTGGCAAAGTCTTGCTGCTTTGCTCTTTAGGTGATTGGGAGGGTTTTTTTTAACTAATAGTAAGAACAAGAATATAAATTTGTTTGTTTACCAGCACTTTTTTTCTAGGTTAGGAGGTTGTGGGGTTTTGTTTCCTTAATGTTTGTGTTAGTTATTCTTTAGACAATCGTGTCCTCTTTGAGTCTGAATTTTCCTATACTAAAGAAGTGGGAGAAGGCTCTTTTGTCTTCCACGTTCAGATGATATTTTCATCCTTCAGATCACTTTAATATCCTTTTCTTTACAATTCCTGTCAAAACTTGCCTTTACTCTCAGCCTGTCCCACAGAGGAAATACTACCTGTGCTTCTCTGTCAGTTCACTACCTGATAGGTGAGACTAGAGTGGTTGATGGAATTGAGGTTCATAGTCAGTCTATAACCCATTAATACTGCAGACCTTCCTTGAGCTGCTATTCCCACATCTTTATCACTTTCGCCATTTTGAGCTGTGCTTGAACTTGCACAGTAATCCCCAAATCTATGCTCTCACTCCTCAGGGAGGTACAGTCAGTATAGCACAGTGATTATTATCAGTATTAATGATGCCTCCCACCTGTGCATCATCATCAAATCTCATATTTATATTTTTGTGCTGATGAACTAAAGGTAGGTCAGAGAAAGGCATAATATAACCAGATGATTGTCAGGGAACCAGTCCTTTGCAAATTCACTTTCAACCTTCTCATTTTATGCTTTCCTTTGGGTACCTCATCTTTTGCTATTCTTTCAACTGCTTCCCACAGTCTCCAACATTTTTGTTTTGTTTTGTTTTAAATAATCTTGCAGAATCACATCAAATGCTCCATGACTTTCAGAAGCAGATGAGTTACTGTATTTCCTTCAGGCAGTTAACATAATGAAAAAAGGCTTTGATTCCTCTGGCTGTATCTTTTTATGTCCAAGTCCTGTTGCTATTTCTTCTACTTGCTATTTACCTTCATGTTTTTAATTATTCTCTCAGAGCAATGGATCAAAGTCAGACTAATAGACCAAGGTCAGAAGTAACTTCCTGAACCACTTTCCTTCCTCATCCTTCTTAAATGCAGGTACTTTATTTGCTGATTTTGACTCCTACAATGCCATTTTCATTGTTGTACATTTGTTACAAAAATTTAACAGCAGGCTTGTGGCCCTCTTGTTGCTCCCTTCCTGCAGAAGGGCAGATCTGGAACGTTATCCTTGATCTGCAGATGTTGTGCTCCTCCAGCTTTCCTCTTTTCACATTTACTATTCACCTGCTTTGCTGCTTGAATGATTGCAGTCACACAGTTACAAGGATTTCAGCACAAACTCAATACAAACTTTCAGCAGTTCCATACAAATCAAGAAAATTTCACTGATTTCAGTAATATTTTGCAGGTGTCTACAGGTTAACAAGGCTTAAGTGCTTTTCTGGTTGGGGGCCAAAGGAAGTCACAAGTTCTCTTTGTGTGTCCTCACTGTCAATGCCAATCTCTCAGCCCTGAACATGCCTGGTAAGTACTGATGAGACCACGAGCACTCCATGAGCTCAAATACTTCTGCCTCCAGAGCTTCATCTTCCCTTGAGCAGCCAGCAGACAGGACAGGTCCAGCCCATGCACTGACACCAGACCAGGCAGAGGCAGGTGTCACAGAGGCACCCACAAAGCAGACAGCAACAACCACCTGAAAATAGTCTGTTTATTACAATGAATCTGCTTTTCTTCTGACACTAACATTACAGATTCAGATGTCACTTGGGAAAATACTGTCACACAACTAGTTAAACTATTTGGAGAGAGATGAACCAAAATGTGCACACACTCAATTAGAAAAGGAAAATCTCACTGTGGCAACCCAGGATTTATACACTCACCAAGGAGGGCATGAGGACTCTTTAGATGAGGTCTGGTGCTAAGGGGGAGAGATCTGACTGCTAGGATGCTTCTGTGTGGAGAAAACCCATGTCTCCATAGTACGACTCCATTTATACCCTGGCAGAGTTTGGCTGTGGTCAATTTGTTAATTTGTTGGAGGGCCAAGTCCCCCGAGCAACTAAAGGACTTTTCTGGGCCCAGGTGTAGTTTGTACCTGCCACAGCAGGTCTTTAGCAGTTGTAAATTCTGTGCAGATTAGACTGTAGGAGAATGCTTTTGTATGCATCCTGTGAGTACATGACTAGCAGCCTCACTGGTACCATAGGAGGGTGGTGGTGATAAATTCTGTGGGTGGGCTTTACACATATGCACAACTGACTGTAGTTTAAGGTATACCAAGTGCACTAGCTTGACTACTTCATCACACACCTTAAATGTGAACTTTTACATTTTAAAATAAGAAAAATATTTTTACAGAACCATCCATTCAATCTGGAGAGTTACCATTTCCTTTATGCATTCATTGGAAGATGTTTCACAGTTTCTTGTGTGATTAAACACTGTAAGATTTATTTCTACAATATCATGTTCCTCCTAGAGTTTTAATTGTAGAACAGTGCAGAAAGAGCTGGAGCAGAATGAAAACATATTGATTTAATTCAATTTTTATACCCATTTCAAGTTATTTTACCTTTGGGGGTAAGTGATTTTTGGGAATGGAGTTGGGGAATACAAACTACAGATTCCACTTGATTGATCAGTAATAAAAATAAATTATCTTATTTAAAAATTTACAATTAAGCAATGAAATGTTGAATAGCCATATTAATTTGACAATAGGTACCATGGGGCATGTATAAAAGGAAGTAGTGACAGAGCAGCAAAAAACTAATTTTAGTCAAAGAACATTCTTCATTATCTCTAGAAATATGGTGGGTTTTTTGACCTACTTTTGGATTAATTTTCTTGCAAATGAAGCTTTGAAATCAATATATATTAACAGCACAGTTGTAGCAAGCTGAAAAAAAGATTTTTTTTTTTTTTTTGGTCAGAATTTGCCCATCTTGAGGTATTTAGAGTAAAAAAAAAAATAATAGATACAGAATTAGTTCTTAAGGGTTTAATTTGAAAGACTGATGAAGCTCTTTTTGTATGGGAAAAGGTGCCAAGCTGATGGCTGGTAGTAGATCACACAGGGTGAATCATCAAAGCAAGACAGATTGAAATGATGTGCAGAAGTCTGGAAATCTCAAGGCTTCTTGCCTTCCTTCCACCTGTCCACTTCAGCACATTTATTTTTGTCAGAGTTATGTTTACTATAAATAATTCTTGGTATTTTTATTACTGAAGCATTTGAAGTTCTTAGGCATGATCTAGGTCTCTGGGCTGCTTGCTGCAGTACAGAGCAGAGTAAGAAAGTTGGAGCACAACACACACAAAAAAATGTGTTGTATTATTGATCAACTTGCTAACTCTACCAATCCAGCAGCCCAAGGGCTTTTTTCTTGGCTTCTTAGCCAAGGACATTTTCAAACAGGAACTTGATGGATGTTTGCTCCTGCTGGGGTGAGCTGAGATGCTGAAGAGTTTAGGAAGATGCTCCACGGCAGTTGCATTGACCTTCTCATTGCAGGCTTCTGCCCGAGAAAGCATCCTTCCCCAGGCAGGTAGGATGAGTAAAAGGAAGATCACTTGTGAATTTTTATGAAAGTGAGAGTTCTGTTTTGAAGTAATTGGACTGGGGAGCTGGCAGGGACACATCTGGTAAGAGGCAACATATCAAGATCAACAGAGTGACGGATCAGGAGGCTAACAAACAAAATAAGAAAGCGTATTTGAAGAGGCCAAAACCAAGTGTTGTTTTAAGCAAGAGACATAATAACAATTCTAGAGAAGAATATTAATCTCTATTGAGAAACAAGCAGTATAAAAGACAGAATAATTTAAATCAGTCTCATGAAAAACAGAGAAGATGCTGGGAGGGACCTTATGGTTGCCTTCCAATACCTGAAGGGATCCTACAGGAAGGCTGGAGAGGGAGTTTCTACAAGGGTGTCTAGCAATAGGGCAAAGGGGGTTGGTTTTAAGCTGAGGGACCCTAGGTTTAGACTTCTTATGAAGAAATTCTTCAGTACCAGAGTGGTGAGAGTGTGGAATAGGTTGCCAGGGAGGTTGTGGATGCCTCCTCCCTGGGGCTGTTCAAGGCCAGGTTGGATGAAGCTGTGAGCAGCTGAGTCTAGTTGAGAGGCATCCCTGCCCATGGCGGAGAGGTTGGAGTTGATCCCTAAGACCTCTTCCAGCCTAAGCCTCTCCATGAAAAACACGTTCCTTCCATGGGAAAGGGAATGTTTTTGTATGTATATCCAGCTAGTGTTTAGAGCTGCCACAAGTGAAACAAACTTTCTCACTTCTTAAGTTGTGTGTGAGCCAAGCTAATGTATTCACTTTCTTGGTTTGATCTGAAATAATGTCTGGAACCCAGCAAAATATACAACCAAATTTTTCACAGTTATATTTTTTTTTTTAACAGAAAAGAATAGTTGTGTTACACATTTTTCTTATACTTTTCACTTAGAAATCTTCCTCCCTGGATCTGGTTTCCTTTATATTTCAATTCTTCCATCTGTTCAATGGCAAAAAAAAATGTACTTATTTTTGTTAAGAGGCAATGAATGAATCTGTTACATGTTTTAAAAATAATCAGTAACATGGATCTGATTTTCAGGCATGCTGGGTATCTTTAATTCCAAATGACAGTAATAGAACCAGCAAACATTCAACAGTAAACATGGAAATCTTTGTTTCTGGGTTAATAACTGTGGGAGAAAAGCAGATAATAATTTGCAAATGTCGAGTTTCTCCCCACATTTTTTAGCCATGTTACAAATTTTAGACTCCTCACCTGAATTACAGACACATGGATCAAGATGTGTCCTGCATCCCAAGGAGTTATATTTGCTCCTGCACTTTAATCTCAGGCTGTTAGAATGTTGCCAATAACTTCACAGGTCTTATATTTCCATTCATAATTAATAAGCAAATATTTAATATAGGGTTGTCAGTGGATAATATTATTATATTGTATCTCATGAGTTTAAAGCAAGAGAGACAAAGACTAATCCTTACTAGTATCTTAAGAGATTTTGCAGGCATCAGGCAGGCTGGAAGATATCTGAACATTATCTCTAAAGAAAAGATGAAAGTTTTTCCCAGCATATTGATCTGTACCTGAACATGAATGATTAATACACTTTTGGTCCAGGTTCAGCTGGGCTTCTTTAGATAACATCCATGAAGCAGCCTATGATCTCATGTGTCATATCTATTGATAGATTGGTAGCTATATGTATATTTACTTTTATCATATTCCAGGTCAAGTTATAAGTTATCTGTCAAGACTTGGCAAAAAGGAAGGTATAGAGAAGCCAGATTTCTAATTTATGTGTTTTAGTATTTACTAATTTTTATTTTCAGTGTGAATCTCTTTCCGTCTTGTCTCATTTTTCACTGAGACTCATTTGATAGATACTATCATTTCTTGAGTTTTCCTCTGTATTGGAAAACTGTCTGTGTTATCTGAGATGTATTATGGAAAGAAGGCTAACTCCCCATTACTTTGCTTAAAATAGGCCCTTATTAATGGGTTGATTTTTTTTTAAAAATCCTCTTTTCTTTCTAGAGTAAGTCAAAACAAATAACAAGAAAAACTTGAAGTTGACTAGGAATTTGAAATGAGAAAAAAATGAGGACAAAGGATGATTAATTCTTGCAAAGAAAGAAGGACTTGTCTCAATGCCTTAGCTGAGCATCTGAGACTTCATGCTTTCTGGGGAGAAGGATAGGTAAAATCAGTGCATCTCAAAGAGCATCACTCAAAACTGATGTATTAAACCATGTAAATAGCTACATTAATCATCTTTTCTGTCAATTTGCATGTGTATTTCTTCACAGTGTATCTTCCAAACAACCCTTTTCCCTATGCTATCATTTCTGACAACTAAACCTCACTATGCCGACAGAATAATTCTGCTTTCATCGCCATGCACAACAGATTGCTTTTAATGCCCAGAATATATTTCCAGTCTAACACATAGGCAAGTAAGAAGTGTTCTGAGAAGCTTTCAAAATAATTTTGAAGACTTGTAACCAGCTCAAACTGTAAAGAGCATGTTGGTGGTTTTTGTAAGGAAAGACACTTAGCTGCTGAACGCTCTTATAGCTGCCCAGAAGTCTGGCACAGCATTTTACATCCTGCTTCATACTGGTGCTGGGAAAACATTAAGTCAAAATGATTATAAATATGTAATCTAAGTAATTTGATACATCAGCTTGAAACATGACTTCACTGTCATTCTGCATGAAGCTGCTGCTTCTGTGGAATGGTTACATTTCTATCACAGTAATCTACAATAACAAAAGGCAAGTAAATATGGAAAAGATAATGCCTGAGGAAAACCTGCCACACTCAACACAGAGATAATCAGCTCAGACAAAAAGAATTCAAGTGAAGAAAAAAAGCTAATTCTGTTCCCTTGTTTTTAAAACAGGAGAAAAGTGTGATAACTATCTTGCTAAGTGACAGAAAGCCCCAAAGCCTCCGTGTTGCTGGGATCTGCGCTTTAGGATGCTGGGTGGTAAATTCAACCTACATCTAACTAACATCAGTAAAGTTATGGCTTGTTACCAGGGAGATCTAGGCCTGCTGCAAACTTGTGTCCAGGCTATTTTTCTACTGCAAACTCTCCCTGCGTGTGCTCCAAGCTGTCCAGCCCCATATTAGCTGCTTCTCAGAAATCATTATCCCTGATTGTGCTTCCAGTGAAGCCCCGTTCTGAGGTAGCTCAGACAAGTGTCACACAGGTGACCCTCCACTCACACAGATAAGGGAAATTTGGTGCTGTGGCTTGTTGTTCTCTCAGATGCAGCTGCCTGTCATCCTGCCAGTGCAAACCTGTCCTGCTGCTGCACAAGCCCTCTTCATCCTTGCTTCCATGAGTAACATTTCTTTGCTTTTCTTCCTCCTGCCTGTGAAAAGGTTTGGCCTCATAACAGAAGAAATTGTATTGCCTGGGTGTAAGAAGGTCCAGAGCAATTGTATGGCTTATACTGTAATGCTGAAAGCACCGTCTGCACCTTCAGGTGCATCTGTGCTTTGATCTGCAAAGTGCTGACAACTGAACCACTACCCAGCAAAATGATTCAAGACTGCTGGCTGAGGGGGGTCTTTTTCAACAGAGGGATAAAATGTTACACTTATTCATGGTAGTATAATTCATATTCACTGTACATTCAATCTCAAACGGGAATGAATCACTTTTTTTTTTTCCTGATCGTGTATCACGTTTGAGAATAAACCTGGTGCAAAGCAAGGCAGCTGACAGCTTGATGGCAGTATCACAAATAAAGCTGCAGATGCATCCAGCTGAAGATGTTGGGCTTTTTTTAATAAGAGGTATTTGAATTTAATTCTCCAGAAAATGAAATTAAATTTATTCAGCACCAGCATCGATCAGTTCAAGACAAGGTGTGAATTACTAATATTTTCTTCCTTTGTTTTTTTTTTTTTTTGTCAGACTGAACAACTAGACTTAGGCTTTGCATAGCTGTTTGTCTCTCTCTATCACTGTAATGCATGAGTGCTATTTTTTTTTCAAGACAGAGGTTACTCCTAGAGACAATAACTTGAAGAGAAACTTAGCCACAAGCAATATGTGGAGTAAACAGACATTTCACAGAAGTGACTGTGTCTTGTCCTGCTCAGGGCCCTTGAATTGGAAAGATACATCTACTGGGATTATATAATATTATAGCTCAGAAATTAATGTGCCACATTTTATGAGGACCTGTGGCTGCTCCACTGCAGAATATTGCCCTTTTCATTACATCTGTGACGTGCAGTTGGAAATCAAAAATGAATCATGCTGGGATACTGCTAGAGTGCACCACCATCTGACAAACCACTTAATAAATGCCATGAAGAAGTGACGTGCAGCCTGCTCCTAAATGAGCTTTCACCAGATGCCAAGAAAAATATCTGCATCTGCTTGATACTAGGAAACCATAATGATTTTCTTGTCATGTAGTTTTCCCTTCACCAGGCTGAACATGTCTGCTTGTATCTCAGTGAGTGACTGTTAACATATTAGCCAAAGCTGTTGACTTTCTGGCCCCTGAATATCACTGACTGTAAACACTGCATGTTTTGAGTGGGTTCCAATAATTGTATGGAAAGAGCCATCACTCTTGTTGGCAATAAATACAGTAATAATCTTCCTTAGTGAGCACAGGGACGAGCTATGGTTTTGCTCACCAGAATATGCATTCCCATTGTATTCTCATGTAAATTAACACAGCATATGGATAGGATAAAAATCCTACCTAGTGGAAAGAGGAATATGGGATGGAAAAATTAGAATAAACTCTGAAAGTTAATCTATACTGTAATAGCTCAGTAATTAGCTCACAAGAATACTGTGGAGTGCTGGCAGCTTTTTTGTGAAGACTGTGTGTAGGCTTTGCTCATCAGCTCTGAAGAAATGGTATTCAGAAAGGTTTGCTATTATTTTTAAATAAATTAGTAAAGATTCTTCATGGCAATTTATTCAGGTTTTCATAATGTTCTCTGTCTTAAAATATGCACACCCTGTAAGTACTTTCGTTCAATATGTCATTTCAGGAAAGGATTACTCGAGGCTGTGCCAACTGACTTTGCTACAGCCACACTGAAACAATTATTCAAATACCTTCACAGGAACCCTGCCCATGGCAGGGGGGTTGGAACTAGATGATCCTTGTGGTCCCTTCCAACCCTGACTGATTCTATGATTCTATGAAACCTTTTTTATTTTTGGATTTCTCCCCCCATTTTTACCATTCATTCTATCTTCATGCATCAAACCAGCTTATGTCATGGTGGCGTTTCAGCCGTGCCTGCATGTACGCAGTTCTACTCTGCGAGCTGAAGCTGCAGGTGAGAAAGTTGTTTAAAAAGCTAAGTAAAAATGTCTTGTTAAGAGGAGTTGGATATTTTCATGTTGTTTCAGCCTACTGAGGTTTCCAGCTCAGATGGGTGAAGGTCATTTCTGCTGGGTGTAATGGGAAGGCTGTTTGGAGGCACATGAAGATGACTCTACAAAACACTCTGCTGAAGACTTAAAATAAGCTAAGAGGAATGTCAGGTATCTGTCCATGTTTTGAGAGGGCAAACCAGCACACACACACACACACATAGGCTTTGCCATCAGTTCCACAGGGCCAAATACTTGTGAATTTAAACTTGCTACTTGTCAGATAGCTTTGGAAAGTTTTCTCTAGCGACTAAGGCTCTGCATTTTTCATGACAGCATTTGTGACAAACATGGGGCTTGTACCACGCTTGTGAAGCTTTAATCATGTTTTCAGTGATATTTCAGATCCCTCAGATTAGCATGAAAGCTATTGCTTTGAAATATTGCACAGTTCAAAGCTTTGCAGAATCACCTGGGAAGGTCTCCATCTGGCAACAGCCCACTAATTAAAGACTGACATCTATTGTCCACCTTTATGTAAAATTAAAACTCTCTCTTCTGCTGTAATATGGGTAATTATATTATGTGGGTAGTCCATTATGATGATACAGCTTTTCATATAGAAACATCTCTTCCAAACTGTTACTTCCCTAGGCCTAATATGATTCCTTGTTTAATTCCCCCACTTCCACCCCCTTCTTTTCTTATATTAGAAAGCTGTTGACTGAGTTCAGAATTCTAAAAATGCAACTAATTTTTCCTAACTACATGCCCTTCCCCCCCCCCCTTTATTTCTGTCACATGAAAAAGGATCTCTTCCAATCAGTCTTCTCTATTTTCTGAGCAATACTCCTTGTTACTCTGCTGTCAGAATTGAGTACCTTGAGTCTGAAAGGGATCTGAGAATATAATGATATTGGAGTATTCAGGAGTGAGGGGAGAAAGCACATTTGACTTTTCTATGTGTCACAATGATTGCCTTCCACTCCCCAGCAAAGTAATAACTGAACCCAGGGTCCTATTCTCCTGCTTGCTAAAGGAAGCTGAAAAGGGCATTTGTGCCTTCTTTCTTTTTTCCCTTCCATTGTTTTCTCTGAAGTAGTTCCTCCTCTGTGAAGAAGTTATTTTTACCTGACATACCCTTTATATGTATTCCTTAAGGACTCAGCTAAAATTGTCTAGTAGTTCAGCCAGCTTTTTCCTGTTGTGACATTTAACCTTCTTACTTGCCTAACTCTGTGGTTAAGCTGTTATTTTCAGCTTATCAGACAAACTTATTTATGTTTTCTTTTACCCATTTTATTGGTTCTATTTTCTACAGAGCCATGTTTCAGCCTTCATAATTAATTACAGCATAAATCTGTTCCAGTTAGGCCAGATTCCACTATAAACCTTACGTTTAGCTCCTAATAACTTTGTTTACAAAAGTGAATCTGCCTTGAAATTTTCCCAGGCTTATTTTTTAAAATAAAGACAAAGGGCATTTTAAAAAGCATTTTGAGAAACAAACAAACAAAAAATGTTTAAAGGGCTCTCCATTTTTAATAAGGATCTGAATTTAAATTGTGCAAGTGCAATTCTACTTCCTTTTAAAAGGTTGCAGTTTTCCACAGAATGTGAATGGTGAATTTTAAGATGAGAAAATATGGAATGAGTTTGTGTGACATAAAGGACAGGTAAGCCATTTATACATTTGAATTGCTTTAAAGGTACTTGATTTGTGATGTCAGCCTACTGAATTTGTTGTCCCTCATTTTGAGACTTCACACTTGCTGCACTTTGAACTGTAGCACTTTGAACTGTTGACTTTATGGTGGACAGGTCTCCCTCTGCTGGAAATTGTTCCATGCATCTGGGATGGGAGAACAGCCTTTTAAGGAAAGAAACATTTAAAATTTATTATTTTTTCTTAAATCTGAAATAATCTGGGAAATACATCTGCAGGCTTAATGATTTGCTTTATGTCTGATCCAAATAGCCAGGTATAAAATATGCATCAGTTTGCAGTTTGAAGATGCTGAGTGGACTTACTGTTTTGTTTCTCCTAGAGGAGTGAAGGTAAAGTTTAACCTGAGTACATGAATTCAAAAGTCTGATGATCTTTGAGAATCTGGGCCCAGAAATTTAAAAACTATGCTGCTTTAGAAATATAAATAAATTGTAGGCTTCCTCAGAATACTAATTCTTATCCTTGTCATTTCACAGTGGTGGTGGCAAGATCACTTCTTTACCTCAGTCTTAACTGCAAGGGCCTCCAGCCACACTCCTGGAACAGTCATGGAAGCTAATGGCAAGAACCAGAAGGAAGAACTGCCCATCATAAGTGAAGATCAGGTTCGTGATCACCTGAAGAACCTGAAAGTGTTCAAGTCCATGGGACCCGACAGGATACACCCATGGCTACTTGAGAGAATTGGCAGAGGAGGTTGCTAAACCTCTCTCTATTATATTCCAAAAGTCCTGGCAGTCTGGGGAAGTCCCCATGGACTGGAAAAGGGGAAACATTACTCCTATTTTCAAAAAGGGGAAGAAGGAAGAACCAGGGAACTACAGGCCAGGCAGTCTCACCTCTGTGCCCAATAAGATCATGGAGCAGATCCTCCTGGAGGCACTACTGAGACAGAAGAATAGTGAAGAGGTGATTGGGTACAGTCAGCATGGCTTCACCAAGGGCAAATCCTGCCTGACAAACCTGGTGGCCTTCTATGAACAGGTGACAACATTAATAGATGAGGGGAGAGCAACTGATGTCATTTACCTGGACCTGAGCAAAGCCTTCCACACTGTCCCACACCACATCCTGGTCTCCAAACTGGTGAATCATGGGTTTGATGGGTGGACCACAAGATGGATAAAGAACTGGCTTGGTGGCTGCACCCAAAGAGTGCCTGTCAATGGCTCCATGTCCCAGTGGAGGCCAGGGACAAGCAGAGTCCCTCAGGGATCAGCCCTGGGACCAGTCTTGTTCAACATCTTTGTCGGTGACATGGACAGAGGCATTGAGTGCACCCTCAGCAAGTTTGCTGATGACACCAAGCTGTGTGGTGCAGCAGACAGGCTGGAGGGAAGGGATGGCATCCAGAGGGACCTTGACAGGCTGGAGAGGTGGGCACAAGCCAACCTCATGAGGTTCAACAAGACCAAGTGCAAGGTCCTGCATCTGGGTTGAGGCAATCCCAAGCACAAATCCAGGCTGGGCAGGGACTGGCTGGAAAGCAGCCCTGAGGAGAGGGATTTGGGGGTTCTGGTGGACGAGAAGCTCAACATGAGCACTTGCAGCCCAGAAAGCCAACCAGAGCCAGGGCTGCATCAAGAGAAGTGTGGCCAGCAGGTCAAGGGAGGTGATTCTCCCCCTCTACTCAGCTCTGGTGAGACCCCACCTGGAGTACTGTGTCCAGTTCTGGAGCCCCTATTACAAGAGGGATATGGACATGCTGGAATGTGTTCAGAGGAGGGCCATAAGGATGATCAGAGGGCTGGAGCACCTCTCCTATGAGGACAGACTGAAAGAGTTGGGGCTATTCAGTCTGGAGAAGAGAAGGCTCTGAGGTGACCTTCTTGTGGCCTTTCAATATCTGAAGGGGGCCTACAAGAAAGCTGGGGAGGGACTTTTTAGGCTATCAGGTAGTGACTGGACTAGGGGGAATGGAATAAAGCTGGAAGTGGGGAGATTCAGACTGGATGTGAGGAAGAACTTCCCCATGAGAGTGGTGAGAGCCTGGAATGGGTTGTCCAGGGAGGTTGTTGAGGCCCCATCCCTGGAGGTATTTAAGGCCAGGCTGGATGAGGCTCTGGCCAGCCTGATGTAGTGTGAGGTGTCCCTGCCCATGGCAGGGGGGTTGGAACTAGGTGATCCTTGTGGTCCCTTCCAGCCCTGACTGGTTCTATGATTCTATGATCACCTTTAAAAGTACGGGTAGAGCTCTTGTACTAACTCCTGTCTCTTTCCCCAAAAGATGTCCCTTTCCACTTAGTGGGGAATTTGCTGAAATGTGGAAAAATTAAGTCATGGATGGAGATTTGTCCAAGAAGCAGGCAGTCCTGAGCTTGGATCACACTGATTCAAACAAGTAAGGGGGGAAAAAAAGAGTGTAGTTCTGCTGAGTGAAACAACAGAAGTATGAAATAAAAAACATTTCTGGGAACCAAAGCTTCCTACTGTGTGTTTGAAAAATCTGATTGATTCTTGGGGAAAAAAATGAAAAACAAAAAAAAAGAAAAATGAATAAAATCCCACTTTCTGTAGTGTTATCAGGACTTTAAAAGAATACACCTCAAATCTATTAGAAAATAAACAATTTCACTGTCTTCTATTTCTTCAGATAATACAATATAATAGCTGTAGAAATGCAAGCATCATTTTGATATATGCTTTCTTGAAAGTGTTCCCTACCACCTAAGTGGCAATATTTGTGGTAAATGATGCATACTTAACAATGTCATGTTTAACAGGATATTATGAGATGTTGTACCAGAAGATAAAATAGAGTGAAATAGCATTGGTTCTTTCAACAATTCCATTCAAATAGAATTTCTAGGAACATAAAACTGCCAGCAATATTTTTATGTAATATATTTATTTTATCAACAAATATATATATATATATATAAAAAACATGGAGCAATAAAATTTCTAGAGGAAAAACATATCCCATTAGCTAAAAGTAAAATCTTACTACTATTGTTATCACTGCTCCTTTTGTCAAGAATTTATTTATATTACTATCTGATATTGAAAATGAATGCTGAAATATGTCCAGTCTCTGTGGACAAAGAAAAGAAAATTCCTATTAAAAAAAAAAGAGAGACAGGAAAAAGGAAAAGAAAATCTTTAGGTAGCGGGTAGATTTTTTTAATGGAAAAGTTATTTTGACAGAAAAGTCAAGTGAACAAGAGAAAGAGCATGAATGCCCACAAGGCTGGCCAGAAGTCCAAGCTGTTTGGAATTTCAAAGGACTGGGTTAAAGTTCAAATTATAAGAAACAGGAAAGAAAAAAAAGGACAATTTTTGCAATCTCCAATGGATGGCTACCAACTCTTTGTAGTCATAGCAAGGAATGTGTTTATTTTCAGGACTTTCTCAAGGGTTATCTTCAATGGGAAAATTCAGATGCTGACATCTGGTCCTGTAGGTGTGTACATAGGTGTACATAGGACATAGGTATTCAGCCTCACTCTTGAGATGCAATTAATCTACTAGTGGATCAAATTCTCCTTCCACATGGTTCTATGCCAAGTGACTCAATCAGAGCTGTGTGGTAGCTGCAGGAAATCTTCCCCCAGTTTTGGGGCAGCTGCAGTAGCTGGCCATGCATGGGTACTCAAGATGCAACCCAAGCAAACCACCTTCTTTCAGCTCTTATACATATGGAGCCATATGGAGATTTTTGTCTGTGGCTTGTCATTACCCATGATTTAACAGATTGGTGCTAGGCAAGTTAGCTATTTATTTCAAAGCAGAGAAGATTCAGGGATTGAGATGGGCATTTTCATCTTGAATCCCCAGCTGTTTGAAAAGGTTAAAAAACTTTGTTATGTTGGCCCCACCCCAGTTCTCCACACTATGCAATGAAAGATTAACAAGCAAAATTAATAATATATAAAAATGACCCCATGTTGAATCCCACAGCCTTTCACTGGTGATTGACCTTGCAGTAGGAGCAAGCTGTGATGGATGATGTTTAAGGTGAATGACACAGAAACTCTCAGCAAAGAACCGACTTAAATTTTCCTTTCCAGGTTTTAAAATTACTTATAAAAAGGCAAGGCAAAGACTGTGGATACAGTGCAAAGTATTTTATGTATATTTATATAAATGGTATATACCATAATATGGATTTATATATATATCTAAGTGGTAATACATGGTAATTGAAGACTGCAATTTGCATTGCCACTTTTCTGCTTAAATACTTCTGTGCAAGCTGTGCTGTGTTTTTTCCCCTCCTGACAGCCAGACTACTAAATGAAGACTGTCGTTGAGTTACTGAAGCCAACTAGAAGTAGGTTATCTGAAATGGCATGGCACAGCAGTGTCCATGTGATGCATACAGGCCTGTTTACTGCAGTTGTAAATGGGCTCCTCTAATTGTTGCTGTCAAAGTCTGCAACTCTTTACTTATGCTAAGGAGTACCTTTTTCTGTGAATAATCACACTGAATTTAAACAGGAGCTTCTGTGGACTAATATGACAAAGCAAGTGATGAGAAACCTAACAGGGAAATGTGAATATTGTGTAGTAAAGCATAATGAAGTAGACATGGAGATACCTGTACAGTACCCAAGATACGTAGAACCATGCTCAGAGTTTGTTTACAGAAATAACTAAAAACTACGCCACATACAACTCAAAATCAGGTAAGAAAGCTGATTTTTCTGAGGACTTTACCATCTTAGTGCACTGGAGAGATGCTTTAGTTGTGGTAAATTATGACAGATAATAAGGATCCTGTGGGGATAATGAGGGATGAGTCTTGGCAGGTCTCTCAGCAAGGGAGAGAGTTATTGTTAGCACTTAGATCTTCAATATTTTCCTTCTTTTTGCCTCAAGAACAAAAGAGTTAGCCAGTCTCTTGTGGAAGAATCTTCAACAGAGAAAGAAAACAAATTTTCAAACCTCAGCTTTAGGATGTGAAATTGGAAGTCAAAAACAAAGACATCAACCTTACCTTGTATATCTGACAAACTTAGGCAAGTTTGACCTGCCACAGCTAGGAAGGAATAAATAAACAACCCATGAGATTAGCCTCAGGGTCATTTCTGTGACCTTACCTGATCTTTACCTGAAAATCTGCAAATCCTCCACTCCAGAATGAGTTTATTTTCCATAGCAGAACAGATGGAAACCTCAGCTCTAGCTGTATTCTTTAGGGAAAAGGTTTTTGTCTCCATTTCTATTAGTATGATAATGCTTCAACATCTTTTCAATTAAAGCCTTATTGTTAAGGAAAAATGTTTAGCCCATTTTAGTAATTGACAAATATATTATACAAATTTGTCATGCCAACTGGAAAATTTCCTATGGGATTTTTCCCTACATTTGTGTGTAACCATGAAACCAACAGAGCAATATTGAAACTTTTTCAAGCCCAAATTTCAAGCCTCCACCCCCCCCCTTTTTTTTTTTTTTTAATTGCTGAGATGCAACTAAATAGAACATCATCAGAAAGTTAAAAGAATGAAACCAGGGGATGACAAAGATGAGAAAAGTAAACTGGTGAGAAATAGAAAATTTGCCATTAGCTATGGATTGCACTTCACTGTTATTAACACATCCCAAGATGTCAAGTGGTTGATTTGTCCCAGAAAACTTGTTGTGCAGAAGCACTGTACAAGAAGAGTACTCTATTCAACAACTCTTCTTTTTCTCTGCATATGTTGCCTGGTCAGAACTTCTGGAATCTATCAGGAGGGTAATGAAATGAAAGAAAAGATTGCTGCTAGCTGGGAAGACTTAGAGCAAGAAGTATGAGCTTCTGTTGACTCATAAGGATTAAAAATGTATGTATATATATGTATATAGCTCCTCAGAATTGCAACAATAATGACATCACAACAAGAAGAAAATATTTTTAATTCCTGAAGGTTGTAACCTTTGCCACAATTAATACTTCCTTGGAAAGATATCTTTGGTGGCTAGAACAGTTATTTTGACCATCTGAAGGGCTGTTCTGTGCTTAATGCTAGGTAATACTTGAATGACATCCAGGAGGTAAAATAAGTTTTCTTGCCTCCTTTTGCTTAATGCTAGGTAATACTTGAATGACATCCAGGAGGTAAAATAAGTTTTCTTGCCTCCTTTTGCCTCTCTTCTTCAGAGTCAAATGCAACAGACTTGCAGAGGAACTAGATGAAGGCTTTTAGTTCTGCTTCTCTTTATGAGCCTGAGTTTTACTCAGCATAATGCACTGACCCCCAGCACTGGAGAAAAGCAGGAAATTTTCGGCTAAACAAAGTTCATTGACCTGAAATCACTTTGCTTCCAAATAATCTGATTTTTTTTTTTTTTTACTTTTCCCTGATTTTACAGTGACTGTGAAGATTTTTTAGTTTGGTTGTTTTAGTCTTCCTCAGAGTCTGTGGCCTGGTGCAGATCCCAGGAACTCTCTGTGGCTTGGTCAATACCACAGTTGCTAAAATATTAGGATTATTTTACTAAAGGTGCTGGGAAACTGGTGAAAAACCACGAACCCAGAGCACTGACAAATGAATAAAACCATCAGCAGGACTTGTTCTTTGTGAATTTTATTTTTTTTCAACAGGCCTGGCTTGCAGAAGGAATATCTTTAACTTTCATCAGTTTCCTGACTGCACTAAAGATTTTTCCTTATGCATAGAAAATGCAATGTCATTTATCCTTGACTGAGAATCACTGATACATTTTAACAATGGAATTAGCTATTCACGACATCACAATGACTGCTTTCTGTAATTTGCCATTAATATACTTTTACCTGAACAGTGCAAAATGTGAATTAAATTGCCTCAGGGAAAAATGATGAACCTATTCTTTGATTCCATCTAAACGTGGGCAGTTATAGTCTCTTTGCTCATGATAATGTTCATCTCTTTCTTCCCAAAAATTTCACTTTAACTTGTCTAAGTTTTCTTTTTAATTCATGAAAAAAAGAGCAGCAAGCAAAGTGATCTTCTTTTTACCACTTTTTAATTCATAGTTTATAAATATTTAAATATACTATATATTTGTATAATTGTATTATATATAGATTGAATTTTAGATAACCTTATAATTGTGTTAAAATATTATTATTATAATTAAAACATATTTAATTATAATTTAGATGTTGTGTATTTGTATAATTGTATTATATACAGATTGAATTATAGATAACATAATTGTATTAAAATATTATTAATATTATAATTAAAATATATTTAATTATAATTTAGAAGTTGTATATTTGCATAATTGTATTATATATAGATTGAATATAGATTACATTATAATTATATTAAAATATTATTAATATTATAATTAAAATATATTTAATTATAATTTAGAAGTGGTAATAAGAATTACCACTGAGTTATAATCAAGTCTTCCCCACTAGTTCTTGTCCCCACAATGAAAGGGTTAAATCAACACCAAGGATTCAGTTGAAGCTCACAAAAAAAAGCCCCAACCCAATAGGGAGATCATGCTGAAAAGACTTTTTTACCATTCAGCCTACTCCAAAGCATATCTCAACCATATGTCTGACACTATACCTCTATAGTCTGTAATTCTTCCAAGAATATGCAACCTTTGCTACAGTCTGACAAAGCATAGATACACTTTGCAGCTTCTCATTGATGGTCTCTGTCCTTGTGAAAGACAACTGCTTAAGCCATTTAAATGAGAAAGCATTCTCATGTATCTGACTCCACCAGCTGCCTGCCTCTTCTCTGAGTCCAAGCAGAGGCAGAATCCAAGCAGAGAGACTATTGCATGTTAAAGTGTGAAATGAATGTGTTCAAAGTACAAAAGTATGTTCTTTGAATAAGGCAACATGTATGGATGATGTTTTATGCATCTCTTGCAAACTGTTATTTGTTAGACATTTGTAAAGATCTGAGGCATTAGACTCTTCTATATGCAATATTTTTATGTTCATTGAACAGTGGTTTGGATAGAAAACAAGATTATGTGTTCTATATTGCATTTTTGCTACTGTCCTTACAGTTCTTCGACACTGTCCCACACCACATCCTGGTCTCCAAACTGGTGACACATGGGTTTGATGGGTGGACCACAAGATGGATAAAGAACTGGCTTGATGGCCTCACCCAAAGAGTGCCTGTCAATGGCTCCATGTCCCAGTGGAGGCCAGGGACAAGCAGAGTCCCTCAGGGATCAGCCCTGGGACCAGTCTTGTTCAATATCTTTGTTGGTGACATGGACAGTGGCATTGAGTGCACCCTCAGCAAGTTTGCTGATGACACCAAGCTGTGTGGTGCAGCAGACAGGCTGGAGGGAAGGGATGGCATCCAGAGGGACCTTGACAGGCTGGAGAGGTGGGCACAAGCCAACCTCATGAGGTTCAACAAGACAAAGTGCAAGGTCCTGCATCTGGGTCGAGGCAATCCCAAGCACAAATCCAGGCTGGGCAGGGACTGGCTGGAAAGCAGCCCTGAGGAGAGGGACTTGGGGGTGCTGGTGGACAAGAAGCTCAACATGAGCTGTCAATGTGCACTTGCAGCCCAGAAAGCCAAGCAGAGCCTGGGCTGCATCAAGAGAAGTGTGGCCAGCAGGTCAAGGGAGGTGATTCTCCCCCTCTACTCAGCTCTGGTGAGACCCCACCTGGAGTACTGTGTCCAGTTCTGGAGCCCCTATTACAAGAGGGATATGGACATGCTGGAATGTGTCCAGAGGAGTGCCACTAGGATGATCAGAGGGCTGGAGAACCTCTCCTGTGAGGAGAGACTGAGAGAGCTGGGGCTGTTCAGTCTGGAGAAGAGAAGGCTCCGAGGTGACCTTCTTGTGGCCTTTCAATATCTGAAGGGGGCCTACAAGAAAGCTGGGGAGGGACTTTTTAGGCTATCAGGTAGTGATAGGACTAAGGGGAATGGAATAAAGCTGGAGGTGGGGAGATTCAGGCTGGATGTGAGGAAGAATTTCTTCCCCATGAGAGTGGTGAGAGCCTGGAATGGGTTGTCCAGGGAGGTGGTTGGGGCCCCATCCCTGGAGTTGTTTAAGGCCAGGCTGGATGAGGCTCTGGCCAGCCTGATGTAGTGTGAGGGGGTTGGACCTAGATGATCCTTGTGGTCCCTTCCAACCCTGACTGATTCTATGATTCTCGATTCAGCTTATTTGTGGCAAGAGGAAAGGTTTGGGTAACATATGCCAAGATATAAAATGGCTAAACTTTCCCTGGCACCAAAATACTCCATCTCAACTATAACAGCACTCTAGTTTTCATTGATAAGCAGTGATAGAGGAAAGAGTGGAGCAGCAACACATTCCACAGGAGAGCTCTGAATGTATCTTGGTTTTCTTGCTATTAGTGGAGGGATGGCTGTAGTGGTAGCGGAGTTTCCTAATGACAAAATAAGTCAGCTCCTAATGCAAAGGCCTGCAGCCTCTCCCTCTACCTGTTGCCCTAGACAACTGTTTACTTTATCACTGGTTATGACTTCTAGGTGTGTGTTTAATATAAAGATTTTTGAGACATCTCCCACACGTCTTTAATAACATATAAAAGATCCATAGTTTGTGTATTGCAATATGCTAATGCCAAAAATACATTATAAATGGTTGTCCTTGCTGCTAACACTAGGCAGAGTGGGTTACAGGCACATCCTAACACACTCTGACTTCCTTGTAATCTTCATGGGCATTAGTGCTCTCTGTGTAAATAATTTCTTCTTGCTCCAACTTCTGATTAATAGGACACATGCATTTTCCCTCTCTTTCTCCTAGTTTTCTGATCTGCAGTGAAGCAAATATTTTTTTCTGGTGATGGACAACATCACATTTGAATATATCTACCTTTATGTTTTTTATTATTATTTCTTGCTTTTTATCTGCTCCTGCACACAGAATAGGCATGGTGAATAAGCCACTTTTATCAGTGAACATTCCCCCATATTAAATCTCTCATTCATTCTGGAATCTACAGGAGCTTAAAATATGCCTTGTGTCAGTGCTGTCACAGCCTGGAGACACATTGCAAAGCCAGGAAGAGATTGACTTTCTGATAGCTATCTATTTGTGATAATAGCATAGAAGGAGTGTCAGTCATACTTCCCACATCTGCTGCAGCTAAGAAAGAAACACAGTAATAAATTTTATGGCTAGCATGAGTGTATTGGGCAGAACCCCAGCTGATAAGCAAATGTGATGGTATCACTTTCTTTCCTTCCATATATATTCATAACATATTATTCTAAACATTCTCTTGTCAAAAACCATTGCAGCATATTTTTTTCCTCCTAAGTGCCTCAGGATCATCACTGGCCTCTCCCATACTACTGAAAAGTTATTTTCTTCAGGTCACAATAGTGACTCTTCCTTTGTCCCACAGAGTATTAAATGTCTGCAGCTTCACAAATCCTGCACCTTTGTATGGAGATTTTCCAATTCTTTGAATCTCAGCAGCGGAAAACATGTCAGGAAGGCCATTTTGACTCTCTTCTTCATTCTGTATCTGGTAATGCTTACTCACACAACCACAGTGAGCCCTTGTTTTCCATTTTGGCTGAATCAATGCAGTTTTTTATGTCCCTTATGGCCCTGTTTATACTTTAGCATGATTTCTTATCTAGAACTAAATACATTTCAGAATATAATCTTCTTGTCTGCCTTTACACCCAGACATGTGTTCACATTTTCTTACCTTAGCTGTGTCCCTCACCACCATGGCAAACCTCTGACCACATATATCCATTTCTCCAGAACTCAGATATATGCTTTGCCCCAGGGATGACACAGTGCCATGAGCAGTGTGACTCTTGTGGTCACTTGCTGCAAGTCACTTTTAAACAATTCTGTAGAAGCACTTTGCATAAAACACACAATAATTTTTCAAATGAATCTATTAATCAAATAGGAAAAAAATTTGCAGAAAAGTGCTTAACCACAGTAAATCAACAGGGTTCCACTGATTTAAATGGAGGTTTGATCACATCTCACATCTTAAGGCTGATTATCTTGGTGGTGCTCCCTCACACAAAGCCTTAGCCATTATCTTATGCAAGAGTTTTTCAACTTCATTTTCATTGCTAATGAAATGTGGCAAGCTTTTGCTTCTAGGAGGTCCCTACCTAAATCTGGATTCAAAATCTATTTCCTTAGCTCCCAATGTTCAGATTTATTTGAAACTATTTCATGTGTCTCTAAAGGATTCTGAGCCACAAACATTACAGCAGTTTCATATTGAAAACACTGATTTTTACAACGTATCAGTTGAGATATGTCATTAGCAGATCTCTCACCATTTTGTAATTTCATTTGGGTTTAAATTTTCTGCATAAAGTTGCTAGGATCCTTTGAAGACCATAAGTACAGGCTCCATTCACTGATTGGAGTATCTCTTGAGCAAGTGCCCTGTAAAAAAAAAAAAAAAACCCTTGAGGTATTGATATTTTTACATAGCCTTGTTATTGTGGGTTTGTTTGGTTGGTTGGTTAGTTGGGTTTTCTGGTGGTTTTATTTTGTTTGTTTGTTTTTGGTTTTGTCTAGTATTTCTGATTGCCTGATAACAATGTATCTAATTTTTAGTGCAGGACTTTTTACTTAAGTCGTTACCCATAGTATGATTAATGGTTGGACTTGATGATCCTGAGGGTCTTTTCCAAGCTGAATGATTCTGTGAAACAGCATTTTGATGCAAACAAGAGCACAGAGCTTCTTTAAAGCTTGGCCATTTTATTTGGTGTGTCAGGTAAGAGGCAACATGTAAAGATGCTGATTCTGTGGGTTTGTTTGGCAGTGATGAAAACTAACCTCAGACAACTGTTTGGTATTATGTGGACAATTTTGCTCAATACAGACAGAAAACTTTCCTTCGCCCTTAGCAGAATGTTTCAGGAAGAAAGACAAGTCCATTAAACAGCTCAGAATGAGAAACATGAACGTATTCAACAACTCAAAATGAGACTAATTGTGGTGTTGTTTTTATTTAAATAACACTCTGTCTTCTTGCCATTAATAGTTTCTGATATTAGGATTAATAATAACTTTTGGACACAGTAAAAGTATATGTCATTTAAAAACAGGGAGTGTGAAAAGAGGGTGAGAAGAGAGAGAGTGAGAAAAAAAAATATAGCAGTGGAGCCAGAGATTCTGAACTGGCAGCAAACACCTCACAGTAACACTTTCATCTGTTTATGTGATGAACATCTGTGGCTTCTTGGCAGTGGAGGTAGACACAGTATGGAAGGCCATCAAGTACAAAGGCAGCCTTTTGTTTTCTTTTCTTATTGTTCACTTATTCTTCCCTTTTCATTCTTTTCTTTCTCATTCACAATTTTCCCATGGACTCTTTTATTCCTGTGATTATACTTGTGGCTTCAAGAGGCAATTATGAAAACTAAGCAGGTGGTTTGGAGGAAGATAAAGCACTTGCAAAGACAAAAAGCTGAGTAAAAGGAGAATGAAAGAAGTGGGAATACAAGAAGTGCACCATGGCAAAGGAATGAATTTAATAATGTGTTGTTTGTTAGATGCTCTTAGTTAAAAAACAAACAAACAGAAAACAGTAAAAGAAAATACAGAATTGTCTTGCATAAAGAGTCATAGTATAACGAATTTTGGAAGGGAGCTCTCTGTGCAACCTCCTTGCTTGGGTAGGGCCAATTCTGAGATAAAATCAGGTTGTTCAGGGCTTTATTCAGGTGTGACTTGTCTTCCTTGGAATCAAAATCACTTGTTTCCCAAATGAAATGGTAAATTGGACTGTAATAGAAAAGTTGTGTATTAATTTTTCTTTAATATGAATTACTTGGAACCGATAAATTTTATCCTATTAGACATAGTTGATCTCCATCATGTAGGAATATATGATGATCTATCTCAAAATTTATCAACTGTAACCAAATACAAGATCAGAAATTTCTTTGCAGCATTTTCCAAGGCTTTTCTGAGTATAACCTGACATTGAAATACAATAAAAGAGTTCATATATCCAAATATAAAGTGAAAAATTGGCTGTTTGTGTAAGACTGACTGAAATAGAAATGGAAATTGAAGTAAATGGTGGCTCATAAATGATGAGGTGAAAAGAGGTAGACATGATTGCACAGTAGTTGGTATTGAGTTCAAAAAAAGGCAGTTAGGCACACATCGTTTAATCAAATTTTCCTCTCCTGCTCTGAGAAGTTACATGGCACAATCAGCTCAGACACACAGACTGAGATAAATAATGCAAGTGGGTACTCTAATACATTTTAAACAGCTGTCTGGGGGAAATACATTTAGTTCTTTAGGTACTTTCAAACAAAGATACAAGTTGCAAAATCTCTTTTTCTTTTGCTTTATGATTTTTCTCGTGCATAAGAGTTATTTCTTTATGAAGGACTCGGCAGTGACCTCACTGCTACCATCAAACAAAGCCTCACAGATTTATGAAATTATGGAGAGACTTTTCCAGCAATATCTAATCTCCCTGGCCTGCCTTGCCACCAGCCTAGCACAGGCACCATTGGAAACAAAAGCCTTGACTCCATTTCCAGAAACACTCTATTGCATATAAAAGAAAGTATCTCAGATACAATAGCACCAGAAAAGTGGTCACCACTGTAAGTTTTTGGGTTTCATCCTATGAGGTGTCTGGCGATTATCTCAGCTCTGCTTTTCTGACCCTGAGTCTAACACAGACAGCATCATCCCTGAGGCTGAGCATGTTAAAATTTAACCAAGATAGGGCTGAGAAGAGTTTTAAGCAGAACATAATAGACCTGTAACTTGTCAAGAACGTTAATGGGCTTTGGTCATTAAGGAATCAAATAGCCATGACAGACTTTTTAGCAAATATCTATTTCTCTACTCTGTAAACAACAGCATTTTCTGAGCTTTTGCTCTGGCATATTCTCAAAAATCCTTGTAGATTGTTTTGGAACCCAGAGATAGTTTTCTGTTTGCTTGTTTTGAGTTATTATTGTTATTTCTCACAGGTCAGAGAGTGTCTGCTTACCTTGTTTTGATGGGAATTTCGAGTTTCACATCAGAGTCTTTATGAAAAAGGGTGGTCGTTGTTAAACTCATAGAAACACATTGTCTTCTGAATGTAATCCCAACTGCATTCTAAATAAAAAAATTGATTTAAACAAACAAGTGCTCTACCAGGTACCATACTAATTAGAGAATTAGCAGTTGTGCTGGGTTGCACCCAGCCCTGGAGAGGGGGTGGGCTGAAAAGAACCTAGCCCCCAGGTGGACAAAGAAAGACCCAGGTGGGCAGAAAGACTTGGTCCCTCCTCCCAAGGGGAGGGGTCCATGGGTCAAAGCCTATTCCACTCCCAATTCCTGTCCACCAAGCCTTTTTAAGGGGAGCCATTTCCTCTCCCTCCTCCTCACCTGCCTGAGAGGCTACTTCTGCTGGTGCTGTAACCACGTGGTGGGACCTGCTCCATGCTGCATCCAAACTCCTCAGGATTTTATCTAAAGAGAATCCTATGCCAGCTGGGCCTGATTTTGTATGTATTTTTATTTACCTTTTTCCCTTATAACTTTAGAACTTTCCTTTTACTCAAATGCCATATATATTTTTGTTAAACTTAATTTTTTTACTTCCAAATCAATTCCAGACTGTTTCTTTCGTGATTTCACCTCTCCTTTTCTCCTGCTTAATTTGCTTTCCCCTACTGGGGAAAAAGAAGGAGGAGAGGCAATTTCAATCTGTGCCATTTGGGCTTTTGGAGTCTGGGAAATCTTAGAACACAACAGCAGCATCTTTTGACTCCTGTAAGAGAGTGTATTCTAGAGCAGAGCTCACATTTTTCTCTAAACAGCCAATAATTAGCTACAGGCCTTTCTCCCCCTCCCCCCTAGAAGTATTACAGGTAGGTGTGATACTTCTAAGGAGAATTGACTGGTATGAGGAATGCAGTGATTAATAACTCCTCTCAAACCAAATTGTCAATTATGTGTCCACAGTAACATAACTATCTGAAAAACAGAAAGAAAGAGTAAAGCTCAGGTCCATACTGAGGTGTCTCATTTTGCCCAGAGCTTAGACAGGTCAGCTGATCTGAAGTGGCTTTTGGAGCCTCCTGCCTTTGATGATCCTCACTTAGCTCAAGATTAAATATCTTCTCTGTTCAAGGTTGCCCAGTTCAAGGGCTACTCCACTATCCGAGGCTGAGTATTTTGAGATGAGTTACAGGCAAGGCATCACAAATTTCTGTACTAACAGTAAGAGTGATCTTTTTATAACATTGTTGACTTGCTGCTTATCTGCTGAAAGCCTCTGGAAGACTGAATTCTCGAGTCCATATATTAGACAGTATTAGCAAATACTGATAAAATTGATAAGCATAATTAATATCTTCAAGTAATCATCCAAATGTTAGCTGGAGCTTGACCTTGCTGAATTTTTTCCACAAGTCAATACACAATTAAGATTGTGTGAGGCTGATAGAGGTAGCAGGTAAGTTGTAAATATATCCAAAATGCATTTTACAATTGCTTGATTAAATCAATCTGCTTAGGACAATTTATGTTGGCTAAAGAATTGTTCTTGGTTGGTAGTTTCTTTAAAAAGTTTTGAAGATTCTTCTACTACAATAAATAACTAAATACATAATTTTAAAAGTTGATGGTGCAGATGAGGTTACTGGAAACTAATGTTGACCATAACAGTATCGTTGTATGCAAAGACAGTGAGCTTAGAATAATAAATATACACAACAAGTTTTGCTTTGATGTGGTAATGCAATGAAAGGAAAAATGCGTTATTAGATTTTCAAAGATTAGAACATGAAGAAAGATTTAAAGAGAATACTAATTTAGTTTGTAAAGCCTTGAGGAAACTATGCCCTTCATATAAAAATTCATTACTTTATTTTTTTGAATTAGCAAGGTGTTTCATCTGCTAGGTGATCATAATTAAAGAGCTTATACAGCCAGAATAGGAGCAAGCCTTGTCTCTATCCTTTGTGCATCCCTTAGCTATGGTGCCATGCTGCTGTTCAACATAGGCAGCCACAACTGGGGGCCAGTGAGGAGATCAGTGTCTGTGAGGAGACAAGGACTAATTTTGATCTGGCAAGTAGCTAATGGGGAAGAAACTACCTGGAGCTAAGCCTGCTTGTTAAAGTGGGTGGGGAAATTCACAACCTGCATCTTCTGAACACAGGGAATGGAAAAGGCTGCAGAAATGGATAAGTCCAGTTAGAGGCTCAGGCAGACATTAGCAATCAAATTTACTTTTGTGCTAACTGGAAGAGAGTTCCTTCTAGAATGCATTGAAACCATCATGCTTCTCATCCAGTATCAGAAATCATGCATCCATTGCTTTGATAACTCAAGATAGTGATGTTTATTAAAATAATCATATCAAATAATGACATAATAGAATTTGGCATTATGTTTGCTGATGCTTGTCAAACTTGTTTTGGCCCACGGATTTGATGGCTTTACTGTGGAAGATTGCTGCCTTCACAGTCAACCCTGTTGAGGACCACGTAATGGTTGGTTATTGAGATGACAAACTGACAGTTCAGTTAAGCTGTGAATGAGCAGAGAATCTGAATCTAGAGCAAAGCAGACAGAGTATGACTCAATAAGTTCCAATCTAGGATTACTTGCAAAGAAACTATGGGCTTTTTTATTCCCTTTTATTTTAACTGAGATGAGGGAGATGAAAATCAGTTTCCAGGAACTGGTTCTTGAAAAGAAGTAGACAGCTAAGGGAGCCAGTGGGCAGAAACTACTTTTCCATACTTTCTGGCATGATTTGATTCATTTATCAATGGCTGGATTCAAATGTTGTGGCTAAACCACCCATTTTCCCATGAGTATTAGTTCTCATGAGCACTACTCCCACCCCAGTTGCCATATCAAAATTAACCCTGGAGAGAAGAAAAAACAGCATATGTGAAGCACTTTCCATATAAATAAAAAGTGGCAAGCTTTGAATTTACACCTTTATCTAAGAGTTAAATGGTTGTATGGAATAATTGATGATCTATTTTATTTTGCAGTTCTCTGTCACATGAATGCAGTGCCACTGAAGCAGCTAGGTGGAGATGAATGAGAAACGCATCTGACATAAGAAACACTTTATATTATTCTCCCTAAATAATCCATGGTAAGATCTATGCTCCTAAATTGGGTTATCTGAATTAGTATTCTGGAGCTATCATCTCTCCATTAGATGTTTATGGAGTGAGGTTCATAATTTAAAAGCAATGACTAAGCCAATTGCTCTGTTAGAGCAAGTAAACATCAATGAATCTGTATTGGTTTATTTGAGATCTCCCTTTATAATCTGGAAAATCTCTGTGTTTTAGTGTGTTTCATATAAAATGACATTTCTACTGTCACTGCATGAGTTACATCTTTAGTACAAATACATCAAACAAGATATGGTAGACAAAACATGAAAATCACCTTCTTAATGTAAAAAAAAAAATATATATTTTCAAGACTGTGGATATAATTTTTCTTTCCAATGATGCATGTCTGCAGTGGACAATATATTTTGACTACTGTAGATGTTTAAAAGATGTGAAAATGATTCTGCTTATTGATTTCCCTTCATACTTAGCAGATAAGTCAATAGGATGTGAAGATGAGGCTCCATCAAAATGATTCCTGGTGACAGAGCTTTTGCTTTAGAATTTCCACAATAATGACCCTTGGGTTTCTCAGCGAGAGGTCATTCAAACAAAGGAATGCAGTAAAATCAGTTTTCTCTTGTGTATCTAAGCTATAATTTTTTCTTTTCGGATGTATTTATGTCTTAATATTTCTGCTATGATGTAAGTGCAATTTGCTCAGACAAAACCAGAAAATAGCTGAAGGTAAATAACCCCAAGTGACCTTGCCTCTCACACGTATGACTGCTGTAGTCTAATACAATAAAGGCCATTATATACATGTCTGTCAGAAGGGCTATATATACACAGTGGTGTAGAGATGCCAAGGATGTACCATCTTTGTGGAATTGTTTTGGAAACTGCAATGATTACTGTGGAAGAGTATCTGATGGCAATTCTTTTTTTTTTTTTTTTTTTTTTCAAGCTTTGTTGCCTGAAAGATTCTTAACCAGGAAGATTGCTGAAAAGGTTCCGGTCACCAGAGCACACAAAATCCATGAGCTGAGGGTTTTGTGATTTTACTATTGTCCTATACATATATTGCTATAATAAGTACCTCCTTAGGGATAAAGATCCTTTAATGCAAGACACTGTAGAAAGAGCAAAAGAAGGGTCCACACACAGCTTTCTACAGCCTATATGTGACACGGGAGATGACAGGGAAGTACTGTAAGGCTGTAGAAGGAAGCTACCCAGCCAAATGGGGGGAAAAAAATACAAATTGTTGCCTAAATAGTACTGAAATTAGAATATAAGATTTATGTTCAAAGAAAAAATGAAAAGTGATATGCAAGGGTTATGGTGTGGGATGACTTTGTATTGTCTATTGCCTTTCTTAGTCACCATTGGACAATAACACTGTTCCTTGAAGGAGAACTATCAGAGGTTAGGACTGAAGAACTATGCTTATTCAATTTGAGGTCGAACTCAGGTGACTACAGATCCTTAAGCAACAAGACAAGCTGGTAGAAATTTTTTTTTTTTGACAGAAGACAGATTGAATTGAGGTGTAGATCAGGTAATCATTTAGTCAAAGATGGCTTTGCTTGTGGGATTAAATCTGAGTAGAAGGATGAGTGAGTAAATAGTTTGGAGAAGAACTAGGAGAAAATTGATTCATCAAGAAGCATGATATTTCAAGAAAAAGAGAATGGTGGCAGTATTGAAGGCAGCTGTCAGGTCACAGAGATGAAGACAGAGCACAAGTTCTGGGACTTGGCTAAGAATAGGCCATTAAAAATTTTGGCATGAGTGCTTTGAATTGATTGAGTGTAAAGGATGCAAGGCAGAGCTAACAAGTCTGAGCATGAAATTGAGGGAATTGAAAACAGCATGGTAAATAAGAATAAAGATAAATGAGAACAGGAAGGTAAAGTGGTCCCTACAGAAGCAAATGGGATAAAGTGTGAGATTGTTTTTAATAGGAAATAGCAGAGCAGGCTTGTATAATGAAGATAAGAAAAATCAAAATCACAGTGTATGAGAAACTTAGGACAAGAGTAACATGTCAGTGAATGAAAGAATAGTCAGCAGATGTGATGAGGTGCAATGAAGTGCAGAGGTTGGATGGTATTTTTCAATCAATGTCAAGAAGAGAAAATGAAGAAATGAAAAATAAGAGAGGAATAAGGCAATGTTACATTTGATATTTTATCTTCAAATAGGCTATTAAAAACATGTGAAGATACAGCAGGTAGGATACAGAAGAATGGCAGAGATTTACATGTGTCTTGAGATGAAAATGTGACAGAAAAACAGCTTTAAGAAGGATGGGAGCAATCAAGAATACGTTGATGCAAGCATCGATACAGGCTGGGCAGTGACTGGCTTGAGAGCAGCCCTGAGGAAAAGGCCTTGGGGGTGCTGGGGGATGAGAAGCTCAACAGGAGCCACTGGTGTGCACTTGCAGCCCAGAAAGCCACTCGTATCCTGGACTGCATCAAGAGAAGTGTAGCCAGCAGGTCAAGGGAGGTGAGTCTCCCCCTCTACTCCACTCTGATGAGACTCCACCTGGAGTACTGCATCCAGTTCTGGAGCCCCTGTTGCAGGAAAGATCTGGAGGTGCTGAAATGTGTCCAGAGAAGGGCCATGAGGGTGATGAGAGGGCTGGAGCACCTCTCTTATGTCCTATGGAGACAGACTGAGAGAGTTGGGGTTATTCAGTCTGGAGAAGAGAAGGCTCCAAGGAGACCCTCTTCTGGCCTTCCTGTATCTTAAGGGGGCCTACAAAAAAGCTTGTGGGGGCTTTTTTAGGATGTCAGATAGTGATAGGACTAAGGCGAATGGAACAAAACTAGAAATGGGTAGATTCAGATTGGATGTTAGGAAAAAACTCTTCACTGTGAGGGTGGTGAGACACTGCAACAGGTGGCCCAGGGAGTTGGTGGAAGCCCCATCCCTGGAAGTTTTTAAGGCCAGGCTGGATGTGGCTCTGAGCAACCTGATCTGATGTGAGGTGTCCCTGCCCATGGCAGGGGAGTTGGAACTGGATGATCTTTGAGGTCCCTTCTAACCCTGACAATTCCATGATTCTCTGATGATGGTACAAAAAATAGAAAGCCCAAGTGATGAGGTCTGATAGGCTATAGAAAGTGCATTGGAACTGTAGAGGTGTAAATCAGAAATGAAATGGCCTGGGAGAGCAGGACATGGAACAGGTCAATTGATAGAATTCTTTCTGCCCATATAAACCAGAGCAAGTTTTGGGCTTTAGTGGCTTTAGCAAGCTCAAAATTCTCAGCTGGTCCCTAGTGATCATCCTTGGATATCTGAATGCCTCTTTTATGTCAATTACCTCCTCATCTGTGAACTTTTCCCACACAGAACAATGCAACTATTCTGGTTGCTGTGATCTTTTTTCCCTTCTTTCTAATTGGAAAAATCATCATCTGACCTTTTTACAGCACGGAGACAAGGTAGGAACATGTGTAAACAGCCTCAAAGCATCTGGGTCATCTTATAACTAGAGTTTCATTTGGCCTCTGGCTTGTTACATGACACAGAAGTGCAGTTTTTGTCAACCATAAGGGGCTATTTTAAATAGTAACTCATTCTTATTTTCTAACCATGCAATTTTCATTAAGCAGTCAAGAAGATTATCCTCAAAATCACTGTATGTGGAGTTTCAATAAGCAGAAGTGAAAATATTAAGAATATTAAATGCAGAGCCACATACAACAAAAACATGGTAGTATATTTTGGTTTGCCTTTTTTCTTTTTCCATAGCATGCACCTTGCAGAGTATGTTTTAAGGGCCAGCTTCATGAAAAAGTGTTATCCCAAGAAAGTTGGACCATCTTCAGGGAGAAAGATATTCTAAAACTAATCAGTGGTAGTCTTTTTAATATAACAGTCTACATGGCCTTCCCTGGAAAGAAGGGCAATATTGCTTTGGAGGATGAGGATCACCATCTCCTGCTTGGCACTTTAACATGCTGCCAGTGCCCTCCTATGGTAGAATATTACTTTTAGATTATGCAATACAGAACCTCCTGGACAGGAAGATCTCAGCAGCTGCACGCCAGAGCAGCCATTCCTGTGCTGCCCATCACTGTTGAGTATAGGGTGGTTTCTGGAAATACTGCTCAGTATGTGACAAACTGAGATCCATATGCTGATTAGGAAAACATCTGTAATGTAGCCATCTTACCCTGCAGGAATCTTCCTAGGATACAGCACTGAGCAGACTGAACCAGTCTAAAGGTTTTCTTCCGTCTCTTTTATTTTCCCTACTTCCCTCTTAAGCAGTGAGTATTGGCTAATCTAGACTTGTACATCCCATGTCCTTTATCTTATGAGAGATCTGGTCTTAGTCTGGGATCACACATTATGTGAAAAGCTCATCTGAACCATGTGACATTATATCATACTCTCTGATTGTTCTGCTGCACCAGAGATGAAACAGTGACTCAGAGGTTATTTTATTCATATTCATTATTTATTATTATTATTTTATTCATTATTATGTTTATTCACTACCTTAATTATGTTCACCTTCTGGATAATATATAAAAGTAGGCACTAGGTGAAACAGACATCCACTGAAGGGATCCCTATTTATTGAGATGAGCTGTATTATTAATTGAAGCAGAAAAATGCATGTTGGAGTAGAATCCCCTGTCCTATAAAGCAGGCAAAGAACTCTTCCTCTATGTGCCAAGCTGCATGGCAACCATTAGATTTCCAACATTTCATCAAATATTTTGCTGATGCCAGCTTTCCTGTGATACGAGCTCTTCCTCTGCCTATGCAACTGCTACACAGGGCAATCTATCACTTCTAAGCTGATCTACAGTAGTTAGAAACTTGCACAGATATCCCCTCTATTCCCCCACAGTCTGGGGAAAAGAGGCAAGCCCAGAACAGCAAGACAGATGAATGAACTCTTTAAATCCTCTCCTTACACACTAAATTCTACACTAATGGTGTGAAGGTGGTATTGCCCCCTCCTAAATTGCCAGGCTGTACAGTAGCCAGTGATCATCACCAGCATTTTGCTCTCACTGTGATGTCTTCAGGATGTGTAACTTTGAACATAGTCTGCAGATCTTTTTGGGGTCTGTCTTCAACCAAGAGAGTTGCCTGCCCGGTTTGTTATCCTCAAACAATGCTATGCAATCAAGTAGAATTGATTTAACAATTGTGGGTCTCTGTGGTGGGACAGAGACATTAATCTAGCATTTTGGCTTCCTCTGCTGTTACTCAGGCTGCAAATGCTGTTGCCATCTGCTTTCCTCTGTGTTCTCATCCAGGCTGTGAGATGTGCCCTTGAGAGACTAAAAAAAAAAAAAAAACAAAAAGGAAAGAATAAAAAGCACCAGCTTGAGTTCAGGCTGCAGCTTGAGGTTTGTGCCAGTCATTGGCAGAATGCTTTGTTTGTAGGCAGCCACGGGGTATTAAGACAAATGGCTGTTCTGTTATGGAATATATTTTCCAAGAAAAACGTTGGGATGTAGACATGAGACTCACGGCATAATAGGGATCAATCTGGGGGTTTTGAATGGTCTCCTTTTCTTCTTAGAGACACATTTCTTCTGAAAGAAAGAAACATATTTGCACTCTTTGCATTTGATGTGAGGAAGCTGTGAGGCTATATTTGGCACTGTTTTTTTTTTTTTTTAGTGTTGAAAATTTCCTTACAGGAGGTATGATTACGTAGAATAATATTTCACCCTTTCCCTTTAACTGTGTTATAGCTTTTTATGGGCTGCTTAGTCAGGCACTTATGTAAAAGAGAAACAGAAGAGTCTTGGGAAGAGTCTGGAAACCAAGTTGCCCATCCTCCTTGTCTAAACTGTCATGTGTGAAATGAATCGAGATTTGGGGGGGGGGATAACAAACACTCACAAAACTTCTTGAGGAAAGTTGCAATGAAGCATCTGAATAAAATAACCTCTTGTAAACTCAGATAATTTTCTGGCTTGACTAGTCAGAGTAATCAAACTTCTAAGATCAGATTGTTCTTGGGAGTTTGGAGTGAGTTGATGATTTCAAAATTACTAGCTAAGCTTGTAGATATAAACCACAGATGAGACAAAAGGGAGAAAAAGAGACAGTAATAAAGGAAGGAAAGAAAAAAAAATGTGAGGACATGTACAAATATCTCCTGTAGTGACTTTCATTATTATTTAATGTCACTGTATTTCACTTCTGATGTGTTATTTATGATTTATTTTTAAAGATATAAGATACTGCTTTACTTTTTATCTATCTGTTCTTGTGAGAAAGAAGTGTTATTTATTCTTACATCTAATTGCAGCATGAGCTTTATAGAAAGTTTGGAAGGTGATTTTTTTTTTTTTTTTTTTTGTTCCTCATACTGTGTTTTTGAGACTTTACTGATATCTGCTATGCAGAGAGGTAGAATGTAATTCTCTGTGTGTATAGAAATTGACCTTTGTTCAGCCATTTGAGCCCTGCTCTATAACCAATATTCTGGCAATCAGTCTGCCCAGGGCCTCATTGAGTCTTACCTGGAATATCTCCAGGGAAGAAGCCTCAACCACCTCCCTAACAACCCATTCCCAGCTCTCACCACTCTCATGGGGAAGAACTTCTTCCTCATGTCCATTCTGAATCTCCCCACTTCCAGCTTTATTCCATTCCCCCTAGTCCTGTCACTACCTGATATCCAAAGAAGTCCCTCCCCAGCTTTCTTGTAGCCCCCTTCAGATACTGGAAGGCCACAATAAGGTCACCTCAGAGCCTTCTCTTCTCCAGACTGAACAGCCCCAACTCTTTCAGTCTGTCCTCATAGGAGAGGTGCTCCAGCCCTCTGATCATCCTGGTGGCCTTTCTCTGGACACATTCCAGCATGTCCAGATCCCTCTGCCCTTCTCTAGTTTGAAGTCATTGCCCCTTGTCCTGTCACTGCAGACCTTTGTAAACAGGCACAGAATCACAGAATTAACCAGGCTGGAAAAGACCTTTGAGAACATTGAGTCCAGCCTATCACCCAACACCATCTAATCAACTAAACCATGGCACTAAGTGCTTCATCCAGTCTTATTTTAAACACTCCCAGGGATGGTGACTCCACCACCTCCCTGGGCATCCCATCTCAATGGCCAATGTGAAGAATTTCTTCCTAACATCCAGCCTAAACCTCCCCTGGTGCAGCTTGAGACTGTGTCATCTCATTCTGTCACTGGTTGCCTGGGAGAAGAGACCAACCCTCACCTGGCTACAACCTCTCTTCAGGCAGTAGTAGAAGGCAATAAGGTCTCCCCTGAGCCTCCTCTTCTCCAGGCTAAACAACCCCAGCTCCCTTAGTCTCTGCCCATCCTTCCTGTAGATCCCCCTCAGGTACTGGAAGGCTGCTATCAGGTCTTTCTGGAGCCTCCTCTTCTCCAGGGTGAACAACCTCAGCTCCTTCAGCCTGTCCTCATAGCAGAGGTGCTCCAACCCTCTGATCATTTTCATGGCCCTTCTCTGGACCCTTTCCATCAGGCCCATGTCCTTCCTATATCAGTCTCAGGAACTTAATGTGAGAAACTAATTTGCATTAGGCTTCAGCTGCACAAACTGGGAGCTCCAACATTACTTCACTCCATATTTCTTGCCTTTCCCTCTCTGTAGTTAACTTTCTAATTTACCACAAGCTTAGGTGTGTTTTTTTTCTGCATGTCACTACAACAAGAAGATGTCTCTGCCTGGAAGGAAGATGTCAGAAAACCTGAAGAACAGGCCTAGTTCTTTTTGACCAGTATAATTTTGTACAGAAATATTATAAACCAAATTTTAATCTTGTGCAAATTTGTTTAGAATCTAGAGGTATGATTGTTGCATGTTACTGAGTTAACGTGACTGACTCAGCACTACCAAGAAATAACACAGTGAGGAAAGAGCTTTCAGTTAATAGGTTGTTACAGTAAGTGCTCTAATCCTCAGGTTTTGAAATAATTGAGCAATGGTCAATACAAACTCCAACTGGGGAGGAAAAAAGTCTTTTGTGTGTTCACATTGAGGTACCACTCACATAAGCACAGTTTTAAGCATACAGCTGTTCTCAAATGACCCATTAAAATAAGCTACTGTTGATTAATGGATTCCAGGTAGACACAAAAGCACATAATGATTTTTTTCCCTATGAATTGGTGTGGATATAATGATCTCAAACACTTTCTTCAAGCTTTAAATATTTTCATATGCTTAGGCTTTAAGCTCTTCTAAGAGGAAGGAGCTGTAGTTAAATCTTTGCAACCTTCAGGTAGTAGTGATGTTTTAAAGCATAAAGCAATTGCACACCATGTTTCAGGAAAAAAACCAAACCAAACTGAGAAAGAGAAAAAGGAAGAAGGTGTGGCTAGACTGCTGGGGAAGGTAGGTTGTTCAAGCTGAGAGTACCAGCTTTCTGAAAATCTAAGTTCACCTTTAAATAAGAAAAATATATAGAAAGCAGGTGCTGGCAAGTTGAATGTAAGAGACACCATAAGAATGACCAAGAAAACCTTGTATTTGAAAACTATTTACCTCTAGTTTTTATACACTTAATACATTGTTCCTTAAACACATTAGGAGAAAAAAGCCTTCCAGAAAGTCTTGAGAGTCAATAGACCAAAAAAAGCCATAAAAGGGGCGCTCATAAAACAAAAAGACCAACCAGTAAACTAATTTTCTGCCTTTGTATTCACGGGGAGGTTCCCACACTGGAACCCTTCATTACTGGGTGCTCACTGAAGTTCTGAATCAAATTGAAGTGTCAATAACTGTTACATAGCAAACAACAACATTGAACAGGAACAAATTGCATCCATCAGCATTTAGTTAAGAATTCAAAGTAAGTTCAAGAGCCAGAAAGGTGAACAACTCTCAGTGCTATACAAAGCATCACTTAACATCATTCCCATACCTGAGAACAAGAAAACATCAGATGCAGTAAAGATTTCTTGAAGATTTTTCAAGTGAACTACAAGTCATTAAATGTAATGTAAAAACAGCAAATCAGGAATCAGTCTGAATTTGCATATAAAATGAGGGGATCTGCATTGAACAATGTAGCTGATGAGTCTGATGTTGGGCTTATAATGTGTAGTTCAGTTATTTTCCACAGCTCATAAAGAGAGAAAAAGGAAATAACGTGCTAGAAATCATTAAAGAAGGAATTGAGAATAAATGGAAAACATTTCTGCTCTTGCATGAGTCTATATACCCTGTACCATTCCCACACTCCTCTGCAACAAGGCTCAAAGAAGGGCAGCAAAGACAAAAAGGAGTATTGAATGCTTTCCTTACTTTGACTGAGCAGACAAGGACTTACCCTACTGAAGAAAAGGCAGCTGAAGGAGAATTTGATAGAAGTCTGGGAAATCATGCCTGGTGAGGGTGAAAAGAGATTGATTATCTAGTGACTTTTCCAGTACAAGAACTAAAAGGCATCAAATGCAATTAGCTGTGAGCAGATTAAATAAAAAAACACAAACCAAAAAACCCCAAAGACTGCAGACAAGCAGCTTCCCTTACATCTCAGTTGTTTGAGCTGCAGAGCTGCCTGCTGCAGTACATTGTGGATGCTAAAAGTGATAGGAACCAAAGAGAAACAAGTCCATGGGGTTGAAATATATCAGTGTGTCAAATAGATACTATAACCCCTGGGGTTTTTTTGGAGTGTCCATCCCATTTTGGTTACACAACTGAATAATTTAAAAAGTCCACTATACTTCTATGGTACCAAATTATCATGATGTGCACTCGTGTAAGCTCATGTTGTCCACATGCCAAGAAGCAACTGGTCTTTGATTACTGTATTAAAACACTGTATACAAGAAGGCTGTTACCATAACCTGTCTCCAGCTTTCTTTTCCTAAGCTTAATACTACAAGCCTTTACTCATAGCTTGCATTTTCTTAATAAATTCTTATTTCTATCATAAATAGTTGTGGGGTTTTATTCCAGTTCCTCAATTGCTCGCCATAGAATAAAGCTTTATTCTGCCTGACTTAATTCCAGTGCTTAAAGTCCAGTTTAAGCACCTGGTCTTTACCCAAGAGCTTCTTACTCTTACAGTGCAGTATGACACCCTTCAAGCCATATTTATTGAGTTGTTGACTTGTCTTTTATTACCTGAGGATTACTTTCTGCAGGTTTCCTACAGTTCTACAGTTTCCACATTCCCGTTTTCCTTTCTGAAGTGTAGGACATAGGCTGAATTTGATCTGATTGATTTCTCTTCCCTGTCTTCTGAATACATAGAGTTTTAATCTCATTCTTCAAAGTGGTTGTCCCCTTTCCATGTTTGATGTCCTGTGTAACCAGATCCACAATACTATGGCAAATCAAATATATATTTTCTTGTTACATGGCTTCAAGGAAAAAAAAAAATACAATTAGCTTTACCTCATTATTTGCTGCTCACAAATTGTTTTTTCATGACTTTGTTTTCAGAATATATTCTGGAATCAAAATTAGGTACACCTGTACTTATTTTTCCAAGTATTCATAGTCTATCTAGACATATAATCTTCTGGCATTTTTCCAGTTGTTCTGCAAGAGTTCTCAATTTTGTGGAGGAATTGCTTTGGTTTGGTTTTTAAGTGCTCAAGGGGAAATTATTCTAGGCTGTGGTGCTGTGAATATGTTTCTCTATTACAATAAGAGAAGATTTTTTTTTTTCCCCTGTGTTCTGGCCCTTGCTCTTATTGTTTCATTGTCTAACTATTTGTCATATTAGATTTCTTCATAAATTTATTTGCTCAACTTCCCTGTTGTTTGAAAACATCTCACCTTATATTCCTCTTGCTTTTAAGAAAAGTTGAAAGAATATTTTCTCATTGTCATTTGGACCATTTCTAAATAGTGTATCTGCTTCCATTTTAGCGTATTTTTATTATCTTCTTTGGGTTTTTATTGATTTTATAAAGTTCTCATGAAATGTATTGATGATCAATGTCATTGCAAAACTAACTGTTCTTCTTTACCTATTAAGACTACTATCCAGTGGAATATCCTTAGCTTGTTTTTTTTTAATCTTTTTGAAGTTTGTTCTTTTTTTAAAAAAAGAGTTTTCTGAATTTACTTTTCCATGCTGAGTTTTTCCCTAGTTGACCACTTTCATATAAATCACCCTTAAATGAGAATTGAAAATCCAATACTATCTCACAATCTGAATTTAACCAATTCTTTTTAATCAGTTCAAATACAATTCTGAACTAATCCATTCTAATAAGTCTTGCAAGATTCTGAACAGAAAAACTCTCATTAAGTATTTCAGGAACACCCAATGTATTCTGCAGTCTCTATCATTATCAGTTTCTCTCCTTTGACTGACTTTCTCAGAGGGCTGCAAAACTTTCATCAATCCATTGCTACCCAGTAAAAGATGTTTCCTTTCACTGGCATCATTCAGAAAAGAACACCAAGGTTCCTAGGTACTTTAGGAACATTTCTATATACATCATTCAGGAAATCTGACCATTTAGTATGAGTGATGTCAAAAATTGTTTCCAGTTTGCCTTGAGCAATGAAAACCCTAAAGTCAGAACTATCTGTTTTCCACACAGCGAAACCTACAAAGCTATGCAGGACATGTATGGTGCACAATACACACAAAAAATGAAACCCCTTCTCCAATTTTAATGAACAAAGCACTCTAAATAGTCAAGAGTCCAAAGGCACCAATGTGCTGTTAAGCTCTGGAACAACTTCAATAACATCAGAGCTAAGTAAATTATTTAATGGCTTCCTTTGCTATAAAGGAAAACGTAATTGCAGCTCCACTGGGTAACACATTGAATAGGCACGATCAAAAGCTTTCTCTCTGCTTTGTCTACTGTACCACCTGCTTATTCCTTCCAGAACTTCACTCTGGCAAGTGACCTATTCATTGCAATATAGCTTGGCAGACAAGTGACACTTCAGCATGCTTTATTCATGTGTGTCTCTACACATTTAAATGTATAAACATTCATAAAGTTACTTTTTAATGAAATTAAATATACAGCAACACAGCATTTATTGTTGTTTGCTGTAGTGAATCTGTAGTGGAATATATTTCCTTCTTTTGCTGTTATGAAAAAAATATAATAACATTTTTAACCTGGAGTTACAAACAAGGTCTTGCAGATTTTGTAAGACTCCAGGGTTGTACTTGGCAAATTTTGGTTTCTAGTGTAATGAACAGACTAAAATTCACAGGTCAGGAAAATTACAGGTGAGGGAGCTACATAAGGTACTAAGTTATAAAACTTAGTATATTTAGTTATAAAAATTCAGTGTACAATAAAGTGGTCTTGGAGAGCAAGTACCTATTTGGAGGGTAGGCTACTGGCCATAAAGATCTGATGACATTTTTAAGTAGGCACCTGGACAGATGGTGACATCCTAGTTTCTATTTCTAAAATCTTGACTATTATTTATTAATATCAACCTTGTCAGATACTAATAAATGGAAAAGTAATATAATTATTCAAGAAATTGCACTTTTTAAACAGGTTTCTTTAAATGTCAACCCCTTCAACCGCTGGCAACTTGCTCACATATTTTTCTTTATCATTTACTAAGGAAGGTTTGCAAAAAATATATCAACATACCGTTGACATTTCTCTAAAATTCTTTGCCAACCACACTGAATATCATGGGTCAGGATCCTTACAAGCATGCAGCACAAGGAGGTCTTCAGGTTTCTTTGAGTACAGTGTGACAAAACAGATAAGCTGCTTGAATTCTGCAAAGCAGTGTTTACAATGTGTACTTTAATTCTGAGCAGCTGTTTGGCTTGATCACCATTGTGCCCCTTTTCAGTCCCTATTCATTTGCATTCTTATGGGTGTTTGTGGTTTGAGGGGTTTTGTTTAGAGGAGTATTTGAATTACTACAAAGCATAAACCTTTACAAGCAAAAAATTGTGCGTTGCCTTACATTCTTGTTCACTCTGTTTATTCTGGTTAGGCTTTGTTTATCTACTTAAGTTTCAATCACACCACTTCAAAAGCAGAACTTACTCCGTGTTATAGGTTTCAGATTCTTATGACTAATACCTTGGCAACATTCAAAGCGAACACAATTCAAGCAGAATTTTTATTAGAACTTGTAAGTGCTGAACTAACAGATGTTTGCAAAATACTTCATTGGCTCACAATGGGATGAGTCCATATACAGTAAGTGCATTCACAAGCCAGCTGCTTTTCTTATAGCTATAAAACTATATTATATAGCTATATATAAGAAATTATACAGCTATATATAAGAAAATATAGCTATAAAACTATATTTTCTTATAGTTATAAAACATCCTTTTGGATGTTTCATTTGTGGAATTCCTGCCCTGTGGTCAGGTTTCTGGGTACCTGTGCTAAATTAGCTCAGCCTGCCCTCACACCCCCTCTCCCCCAACACAGATGGGGGAGAAGGTAACAGAAAAAAACCAAAACCCTCTGGATTGAGATAAAGAGTTTGACTGGAAATGATACAATGCACAATGACTCTTAGCCTATTTGCAGAAAAGTGCCATCTCACTTCCAGAGTCTCAGTTTTATCCCATGCTGTAGGTTGGGTGATGTAATGGATAAATTCTGCATTCAATAAATATATTTTCCTGGCTATTCCTTACCATTTTCTTTTCCCTGTGAACTTTTTATTGCAGCTTTCTGGAGCTCTGCTGAAGTTTGGAATATTATAAAACCATAATGAAATGAACTAGTGAGTAAAAAATGTGAAAAATAGCTGGAGTTTGTCAGCTGTCTTGGCATCAAGTCACCTGATACTACTAATAATGGTTATGATGTTTCTATTTTAGAAGTGAGAGGGAATTAGTCATAAAACCTTTAAGAACTTTCTCAGCCAGTTCTGTATAAGATTGATTTGGATGATGCAATAGAGAAAGCACTGACATAGATTGCTCCATTTCAAAGGTGAAGTCATGTGCACTTGTTTAAAAAACCCTAAAGCTACCCCCTTTTTCTGGCTGACAGATTGTGGTAGTTTCAACCCACCACACATATTATGCTATTATAATTGGCTCAAACTAGACTGCTAATTTGGCAGAAGAAATTCATCAGGGCTATCTAAAAGGGAAGACTCTTTCTTTTATTTGTTTCCTAATTGAAACAGTCCTTCTAAAGCCAGTTTCCACTCACATTTTTCATGTATTCAATACCATTTCTAACATATCGGATGATTTGTTTGTCCTTTTAATGGCCTGCTTGCTAAAAAAGTCACAAGTTTTGTTTTTAGAAGTATCTGAACAGCAGATAATGAGGTGAATATTAATTAATTTTATTGCAAAGACAATTGCCTTGCCAATCTTTGTTACTGACTAATGGATAATGACGTGAAATTGCAGTGAGAAAAATGATTATTCTTAGTAATTAGCAAATATTCTGTTTTGCAATGCATAATTTTCTAAACTAGACAAGGTGTAAATACAAAAAACACCCTGCATCATCTGAAGGACTTCATTTCACAAGCTGTCAAGAAAGATGAAGATGAGAAATAATTAAAGTGAATGAATAATCTGAGATACTGCTTGGAGAATAAGATATTGCTGTTTCCTGCTCTTTTTGGGTTTCATTCAATTTCCCCCTCCTTAGTATCTTTTTCTTACTCAGGAGTGCAGATGTGGAAAACACATACCTTCATAACTTTCTCCTGGAAAGCCTGCCTGCACATGGCTTGGATGATTGGACACTAGGCTGGGTTAAAAACTGGCTGGATGGCCAGGCCCAAAGAGTGGTGGTGAATGGAGACCAATACAGATGGTGGATGGTCACAAGCTGTGTTCCCCAGGGCTCAGTTTTGGGGTCAATCTTGTTTAACATATTTATCAGTGATCTGGAGAAGGGAGGGCGGGGGGGGGGGGGAAGGGAGTGAAGTTACCCTGTGTAAGTTTGCAGATGACACCTAATTGGGTGGCAGTGTTGACCTGCTTGAAGGCAGGAGGTCTCTGCAGAGGGATCTGGACAGGGTGGATTGATGGGCTAAGGTCACTTTTATGAGGTTTAGCAAGGTCCTGCATGTTGGTCTCAACAACCCCAGGCAATGCTGGGAAGCTGCCCACCAGGAAAGGGCCAGGGGGCACTGGCTGACAGTCAGCTGAACATAAGCCAGCAGTGTGTTATGTGGCCAAGAAGGCCAACAGCATCCTGGCCTTTATCAGGAATAGTGTGGCCAGTACTCACTTGATAATGTCCCTCTACTCTGAACAAGTGAGGACATGATTTACTGGCTTTATTGTTGCTGAAACATACGCAGCTCCTGAAAGACTCAGAAAAATGTCTCAGCATCTTAAATAAGGGGCTGGAAACGTGTATAGATCACAGCTGGAATCAAGAAAAGGTGTGTTTAGTGTAATTGTTAGGAAAGAGACGTTTGATGCAGTTACCACTGTATCTACAGGTACAAACTGGAACATAGGAGGTTTCACTTGAACTTAAGGAAAAATCTCTTTGCTTTGAGAAGTCCTGGAAGAGAAGTCTCCTTCTCTGGAGACTTTCAAAATCCCCCTGGAGGTGTTTCTTGTACAACTTGATCAAGGTGAACTTGCCTTAGCAGGGGGGTTGGACTAGATGATCTCCAGAGGCCCCTTCCAAACCCTAGCATTCTGTGATTCTGTAATAGTTATGTCTGTATAGAAAAAGCTTCTAGGGAGCAGTTTATAAAATAACTACCCAAAATAACTATTTTGAGCCAGTGGATAGAGTCTATCTGAAATGACCTTGTATGTGACAAAAAAAAAAAGCTATCCACATTGTGAAAAGAAGAAATGCTTCAACATGCTTATCTTTCAATAAACATGAGAGACAGCTGCTTTCTAGAGACACCAGAACACCCAGGTAGAAAGTGGGACTTTTCTGGCAGAGGGAAGAGCCTATAGTGAAATATGCCTCTGCTCCCTAACAGCTTTCCTAAGATGCAGCATGGTCATGTTTGCTCTGTGCCTGTTTGCTAGGAACTTGTCAAAAGACAAGGGAAAAGCACAACAGAAAAACTGTAGCGCAAATGAAACTTCTGATCCCCTGTGGAAAAGCTGAGCCTTGAGCTTCTAGAGATTCATTTATGCTGCACAATACTGCAGTGGGGAGAACTTCCAGGTGCCAGGAAGTATGGGTCTACAAAAGCCAAGCTATAGATTCCGTGTATGTGGAAAAGGAATACAAACCACACTGCTGTGGCACAAATGATTTACCAGAAGCAATCTGAGATGCATTCTTTTCAGCACAACAGTCAAGAGTGCTTTTGGCAGAAAATCCATTAACAGTGCACTGAATGTTTGACATTTTCCATAGCCCTGATCCTTTCCAAAATAAATGCAAAATTTTATTTTCTTTTTTTTTTTTTAAAGTCTGTATACTAAAAACTGTATTTTAATTCAGTTTCCTAAAGAAAACTTTTCTTTAACGCTGTCTCTTAACCAAACTAGTGCAGCCCAAGAGCTGAGCACACAGCACATTGCACAAGAGCTGATTACTGCCAGTGTCCTCAAAAAGCAGTGTGTCCCAAACTGCAGTAACAGAGTTGCTAGCACAAAAGATACAAGCAATTGTGCAAGTGCCATCTGTTTTTCAAGAAGGCCTTCACTTATCTTCTCATTTTTTGTCTTTCCTTTTTTATGCCAGATCTGTAGGCAGCTTTTGGCAGTCTTTTTTGTTTTGACAGACCTTCTAAAACAACTGACTGTGGCTGTAAAGGGTTAGGTAACCTCTCTTTTTCACTACATGACCAAATGTAAGGGAGCATCTGTCTACATGAATGACTGAACCCCATCCCATTTCTGAAATAGCTTTCTGTGATATAACTGAAGATCTAATTGTTTGCACTGGATTTTATAACACCGTGCTTATGATATTGCAGATGCATCATTATTAGCTACTCTAGAGCAATTACACCACCATAAAAGTATAGTAATTCTCTTTTCTCAGAATGAACCATGGAAGATTTCATTGCATTTACAAATCTGAACTGGAGAGGAAGAGATGTATGATTATAGCAACATTTAGAGGGGATGACTGGAGCTTTTCAGGCAGGCCAGATTGAAGAAATATTCCTCTGTCTAGCTTTAGCTCTGTAGTCCTAAGAGGCTGTTTGAGGTGTAAGAATGCCTCACAGTTTTCAACGTTCATGCCATTTTACCTTATTTTGAATACAGAGTGATCATCCTATACAAATGTGAAAAGATGTGCTCTAAGGAGAGGCAGTATTAGACTGCTGAGAAAAATTAATTTACAGTGTAAGATTCTTGGTGGGAACAAGGTGTTAAATCCTTGCCTAGCTGAAATCAGTGGTAGAAGCCTCATTAATTTAATCTGGGCTGGGATTTCTCCCCGCCTCTCTCATCAGGCCTGCATAGCTCAGAACCAAGAGGCTGCTCCTTAGCTTCAGTATCACAAAGAAAACTCACAAATACCTATTGTGTATTCTACATACTAAATAATAGCACTTACTTATTCTGCATTCAGAATGGTCATGATTCAGTGTTTTAATAGCTGTCACTGCCTGGTTTGTTTATTGGTTGTTTTCTTAGTTTAAGTGACTCCACTGATAAATTGATCCCTGCCTCTGCTCATGTATGCCTATGGGTCCCTTCTCCCCTTTCCATAAATTCTTCTGACTTCAGCATCCCTGTACTAGACTATGATGGATAAACTCTGCAGTCACTTCTGCTAAGGACTAATGCACATTCCAACCTTTTTCTGTCAGGTTTCTGAAGACAGCATAAATTTGTTTGCTTTGGACTCTTTTCAATATTCAATATTCATTCTGGCCTAAGTTTGCAATATTAATTCTGTCATCATGACAGTTTTGATATTTATTGATATAAGACATGGCACAATCAAGCTTAAGAAGAATAAATTGTATTTCAAAGGAAATCCATTACTGTTAATGTATACTGAAGTCTCAGGGTACAGGAAATCTACTGACCTGACCCAACAGATAAGGTCTTGTCAAAAAACTCGACCTTTTCCCCTGCCATCTATTGCCTGTTCTCTAGGTTCAATATCACTTTTTGCCTTTCCTAGTTGCAGAGAGCCACTTGCTGCTGAGTAGTACTCAGCCAGAGCACTCTTGATAGGTTCTTGAATCTAGGTTCTGCACTTTTATTAAGTCAGTGCCACACCACAGTCAACTTTAATCTCTAGTGCCATTGCAACTGGGACAAGGTTTTCTAATGGATCTTCCTTTCATTAAGCACTAAAGTTTAGTTGTGTTTGAGTGGCGTGGTTGACACACCTGAGGAATAGGCTGAGAAAGCTGTGGTTGTACAGCTGGGAGAAAAAAAGGCTCTGGCAAGATCTTATTGTGGCCCTTCAATACTTGAAAATGGGGACAAGCTTTTTAGCAAGGCCTGTTGTTGTGGTAGGACAAATGCTAATGGTTTTAAATGAAAAGAGATGAGATTTAAACTAGATAGAATGAAGGCATATTTTACAACTGAAGTGGTGAAAAACTGGCACAGGTTGCCCAGAAAGGTGGTAGAAACCCCATCTCTGGAAACATTCAGTTTTGGGTTGATTGGGGCTCTGAGCTACCTGATCTAGTTGAAGATGTCCATGCTCATTCCAGGAGGGCTGGACCACATGTCCTTTGGTGGTCCTTTCCAGCTCAAAGCTTTCTATAATTCTACACCAAACCTAGCTTTAATAAACTTGTGAGGCAGATTCTGTCTCAAGATTGGGACAGTAACATCCCCAGAATGGCTTGAGACTATAATCTTGAGATTTTTGCTGCTTTGAGAAGCTGTGTGGTTTTCTTACTCAGTTGGAAGTAGAATCAGCCAACCAGGGGGCAGGGTGGGATTGAATTGTTTCTGATATTTTCTCATGACATCCAAGTTAGAGTAAATTCGATCCTGACCTGAATCAGGATGAAATATTGTGAGATACTGAGATACTGTGAATTAGACTCACAAAGTGAGCAGAACTTATTTTTCCTATTTAATTTTTTTAAATACATAGTAAAGTATCACCCTTAATACAAACTCTGCCACAGAATATGTTTCTATCCACTTCTGCTACCACTCATGCCTCTCCTACCCTGTTTCTTCCTATGCTGTCTGGTGCTTGTAACTGATAAGAACAGGTTTTAAGCTCTGGGATTCATTCTCTTCCATTACAACTTTCATTGAGATGCTACATGTCTGTATTTGCAGTTACAATCTGATAGATTTTAAATGAACAGCATCAGAAAGAACATTAATTTGTCTTTGGATTGGATGGTACCAGGAAGAATGGTAACATATTATCAGATGTTCTGTTTTAGTGCTCAGCTTTATGAACTGAGCAATTATGAAAATATTTAAATAACAAATGTAATTGCTTATTACAATCATCATTGTGCACAAATATTTGTATTCCTAACCAATGTGCCCTCAAAGGTATAGCTGTAAATACAAAGAAAACAATATGCATACTGTACATGCAAGATCACACATACCTAGTTCCTCAGCTGGTATAAATCATCACTGTACCACTGCTCTCAGAGTGACACCATTCTGCATGAGCTAAGGACCTGGCTTTTCCAGCCTGCACTGCTTATTTCAGTATCCTACCTTTTGACTGACCAATGTCAGACACCAGGGATGAAAGTGGGTTTTGGACAGCAGGAATCCAGCGTTGTCTGGTAGTCAGGCACCTCTGTGGGTGGTGTGCTGGCCTCCTGCAAATCAAGTCAATTACCCCCCTTTAGTAGGTCTGGATTCTCTTAGTACTTGCAGTCATTTCAAAAGGGGTAACCATGGATTATTTTTCCTTTGTTTTTGTACTCCGACCACATTGGAGAAATGCAAAGTATAAAAAGGGGTGAAACTATAAGAGGAGACATTTTATATACTTAATTTCATTAACAAGCCATGAAATTCACCAAGAGAGCTCTAAAGGAATATTTTTAATGTCAACTATCTTCCAGCCTCTCCAAATCCAACCTGATTGGATATTGCTCACTAAAGAAATAAAATAAAAAAAAAAACAACAAAACAAACATTGGAAGTTTAAAAGTAAAACCAGGGATGAGATGGTGCTTAATTGCTTTTTTAGCTCTGAAATACTGTGAACTGTTTTATTAATTCACTGCTATACACTGTATTACCATATGTAAATAAGTGCATTAACCCCTGTGCTCCCCTACCTTGTATCTTATCAGAGGGAAGAGCAGACTGACAGAAAAGTCACAGCAGGGTACAACAGTGCTAGGTGAGGAATAGCAGTATGATTCCTAATTAAGAGTCAGGAGTCTTAGATGACACATTATTACTGGAGCTGAACAAGGATAAAAGACGAATGTCTCCTATAATAGCATGATAGCCAACAATGAGGTACAGCAGCCATGCCCTGTTAACATACCCTCTTCATTCCAAGGATTTCCATTCATTTAGGTGGGTCTGGAGGACATGGAATGTGTGCACGGCAAGTAGCTGGGCATGTTTGAAGGATGACTGCCAAGTGTTTTGAGGTTACCAAGTCATAACAGCATTTGAAGAGAAGCCCTACAACTGGCAATAACCCCCACAGGCTGCTTTCAGTTTCAGGACCAGCATTTGGCTGGCTTGCCACTTACTAGGTCACCATGTCTGAGACAAATTTTGGGTTTGTGTTCTATGTAAGTGGTTCTCATTCTCTCTCTCTCTTGGATTTACATAAGCCTATTCGTGTGCCCATGGGTGTTTGCTGAATTAACCTGTGGGTATTAATCTACCAGTCATAAACAGTTTTCAAGAGAAAATGTCACCTGCTCATCTATGTATTCATAAAATCTTTCAACAGATCACAGAATCATGGAATAGTATGGGTTGGAAGAAACCTCCAAAGTTCATTAACTCCAACCCCCTCTGCAGTAAGCAGGGGCATCCTCAACTAGACCTGAGGTGAGGCTGCTCAGAGCTCTGTCGAGCCTCACCTTGAATATCTCCAGGGATGGGACCCCAACCACCTCTCTGGGCAACCTGTCCCAGTGTTCCACTACCATCATGGTAAAGAACTTGTTCATAACATCCAATCTAAATCTGCTCTTCTCTGTTTTGAAGCCATTGTCCCTCATCCTATCACTATAGGTCTTTGTAAATAGTCTCTCTTCATCTTTTTTGTAGGCCCCCTTCAGGTACTGGTACGTTGTTATCAGGTTTCCCCAGAGCCTCCTCTTCTCCTGGCTGAACACCCCCAGCTCCCTCAGCCTGTCCTCATAGCAGAGGTGTTCCAACCGCCTGTCCCTCCTCTGGACCCTTTCCATCAGGTCTATATCCTTCCTGCATTGAGGGCTCCAGACCTGGACACAGTACTCCAGGTGAGGTCTCACCAGGGCAGAGTAAAGTGGCAGAATCATCTCACTTGATCTTCTGGCCTCACATCTTTTGATGTAGCCAAGTGGGGCTTTTTTTTCAGTGAATTCAAAGTAAAAATTACCATTGATTTAAATGCCAAATCCAAACATGAGAGAGAAATTACAAGTCTCATGTTTAATATCCTGTACTTATTGGCTCTGCTGCAGAATTTTGTCATAATCCTTTGTAAATCACTTAGAGAACATTTACATTTCATATAGTACCTGCTGCTGGAAGTTTAGTTTCAGGCTTTATCTTAACAAAAGAAAGGCATGAGTTAAAATTCCCCTAGCCAAAGAAAGGAATTGAACCTGTACCTCCTTTTCTAATGCTCTACAGCCTCTTCATATTTACAATGAAGACACACACACAAAAAAAGTCTTTCCTCAGCTCTTCAAATAGGACCCCATGCTCTTGAACCTGACAACAATGCCTTAAATATTGGATTTTAAATTCATGCTGCACCCATTTGCCCATTCCACTACTCCTTTCAGAGTTACGTTAGACTGTCTGCTTGTTGGGGTGTGCATTTTGACTGAGCTCCACCACGTTTTCTAGAGGGGGCTTGGATTGCCCATACAAAGCTAAAATCCCCCATCCTTACAGGTCTGGTACTCAAAGAATTTGGTGGTAGATGTTTGCAGATGTTTATTGGATGAGACCTCACAGCCCTTCTCTGTTAGTGTATATAAAACAGACCTTTAAACTGTTGGTGATCTCTCCATATAGGATGCTTCATGAACACTGAACCAATTCTGATCCTGACCTAAAGAAATTGTACGTAAGTTGAAAGAAGAAGGTTAAGGAGAGACATGAAGAAAAAATAGGAAAATAACAGTTGGGAAGAGAGGATACAGCATTGCAACAGATAGTGGTATTTGGGAAAAATGCCTCCTTTTTTTTTTTTTTTCAAATAAAATATGATTCTGAAAACAATTGTAAAAAGTGGAAAAAAAATAAGTACAACTATGATACAATTTTTAGCTCTATTTTACTGTCAAGTATGAACCTGTCAAGGAATAGACAAGGCATCGTGATAAAACCCCCAAAGAACAGACCATCCAACTGAGCTCTGCAGGAGAGCTGTGATCTGTTCTCACAAACACAGCAATTTATTTTGTAGATTATGTTTAATGTGTAATAGAAAACAACTTTTTCAGGTCAAAAGGCTTTTGAGATTTTTAGTGCTTTTCAGTTTTTGTTAAGCTGTTTTGGAAATGATCCTACCACTGATCCAAAATGTTAAAGAAAATCATACTCAGTACCCAAGTTCACATTTTCTTGCCTTACTGGTCTAATACATAGATTTAATATTAAGTGAGAGTGAATAAAAATTATTCTTTTCAAGCTAATAGATTTTTTTTTTTTATCAATTTAAACTGGCATCAGCCTACTGTGTCTCAATCTGAAAGCTGCAGTAAATATTCTGACAACAAGTTTTATGCACATATCCATTGCTGCTATTATTATGCTGTCTAATTTGGATGTATATGTGGATCCTCAGACTCATTTTTATGTGACATTTGTTTCTATTCCTAGTTAAAGCCATGCTTCTTAGTGCAAGACACACTGTTACTATAACAGATGGCTTATTTCAATTCATAATGACTGGGAAAAATAATAATGAATCTTGTAAGCAAGAATAAGCACTTCATTTTCTCTACAAGTTACTCAGTGCCTGCCAATTTGAAAAACAGCTGAGGGCTCTGGCTCCTTGTCAGAAATGCAAGGATGATGTCAGGTTAGCCTACAATAGTATATCTGATTTAAGGAGAGCAAAATGAGCAAGAACAAAAAGCCTAAAAATCTTTCCATTTGGCCAGTTAGGATTTTCCTTCCTAGCAATGAAAGGAAAGGGAAAACATCATAAATCCCTGGTGTTGGAAGGCAAATGAAGGGAAAAACAATGCCTGGTGTTATTTCAGGATACAACTGTATCCAAACAGCATCCATCAAACTCAAAGGGAAGAGACTTATCTCTCTCCAAAAGGAGGGTCTGGTTTACTGCCCCACTGTCACCATTCACTTCTGACTGATGTGGCTGCTTTTTAAAGAGGCATAGGTGTGCAGAACCTACATTAGCTTGAAAATGAGGGATACATTGAGGAATGAATATGGAAAAGCAGGAATTTTCTCAGACTGCCTACAGGTTATATTCTGCATAGCAAATTTATTGAATAGAAGGTTAGCAGGCCCTCAACACAGATATCTCCTTACACATAAGTAAATATACAAAACATTTACCTGGATGTGTCTGTGACCTGTTCAAAGCCTCCAGAGATTTCTCCATTGCTTCTTTCTCAAGTCTTCACATCCTTCTCTCTATTTATGTTGAGTCCTGCAAGGAAACACATGTTCTGAACTGGAGTCACAGATTTTGACCAGATGACTCTAAAAAATCAGTATAAGTGTAAAGGGCTCCATACAGAGTCCTCCTCTATTAGTAAGTAACACTAAATTGATTTTGATATTTTATGGGTTGAGAAAACAGCTGATGAAGGAATAGAAATAGTACTTTGGAAACAGACCTTTATTTATCAGTTCTCCTTGCACTGCTCAAAGCTGGTTGAGCCAATAGATTAACAAAAGCCTCCTCTTTGGCACACACATTTTTTGTTCATTTATTTATTTTTTCCTTATTTTTGGCTTATTCCTAAATCACTGACATTGCTGTGTGACCTTCCTACCTACATTGTTCACAAATTCCTCTGAGAGCCTAAGATGTAACACCCAACATTGCCCTGTCATTGGGTTTTTCCTCTTCCAGGAGCAGGTAACTCCCATGGCAGGGAAGGTTGGAACTAGATGATCCTTGAGGTCCCTTCCAACCCTAACAATTCTATGATTCCATTCTATAAGCTAGAAGTAACTGAAAATATAGGCAAAGCTGGGCAGAGCAAGCAGGAAATGTTTTTTGTTTTTCCAATAGGCTTTAAAAGAAAAATGAAAATTGAATCAGATGACATGGAAGTTTTTATAAAGAGCAATTATTTGACCTGACTCAGAAGAAAAAAAAACTGTCTAAATGTAAGGTTCTAATGCTGTTTTTTGATACATCTGAACATATGTCTGTACTAGCTGTCCCTGTCAGGAAGCCTTGCACCTATGCACATGGCTGCAGTTAGAGCTCTTTGGGCACCTAAACTGCTTCCACAAGAACTGAGGATTCTAACCCATAAAAAAAAGAAGGTTATCATGATCAATAATAAATTCGTTCTCATTCTGGCTGAGAAGAACAAAGTAAAAGGAGTAAGGACACAAAGAAAACATCAAGACATTTGCTATGAATATTTTCCAAGTTGAACTGTGTTTCATTTCTACATTTCTAATTGAAACTGCATTTAAGTTTTGAATAGGCATTTTTTCATTCAAAAGTGACACAAAAAAGGAAAAAAAAAAAGGGAAAAAAAAAGATTGAAATAGGGTATTAAGCTGCTGAAATGAAAAAAAAAAATAGCAGATTTCATCAAAAAAACCCCACCATTTGGAGTTGATTTAAATGATTGCTTTTGTGGCTGGTTCTCACCTTTAATAGTACCTTAGAAAAGATTTTTTTTTTTTTTGGTTCAGTGTACACTGCATGTGTTTTGCCTGTGAAATACTAAACTGAAAAATGTATGACTTTTCAGCTCTTCCTTCTTCTCCTTGTTGATGTCTGCTAAACACTCTTCTTTTTTTTCTTGTCAGTGGCTGCTGTGAGCATGTCTGAATGGGATGTACAGATGTGATCTATCAGTTTAAACCTCTTCTGAAGTTTGCTCATAACTTATTCTGTATAGAAAAAAAATGGGAACACTACCAAACCAGACTTTCAGCAACCATTACCCACAAACTTGGAAAATACACACAAGAGTGTGTGGGTACAAGTGGTTCATTCTTCTCAGTAAAAGTTATCTGTGCTATATATCCCACTGCATATTTATGACGTGTGTGGGTATTGGTGGATGGGAGTCTATTCTGGCAGCAGTCTTGTTTATCTCATTTTCTATGATCTGTTTTTTTTATCTTCTTGTTTTATTTCTGTTATTGAATGCTGCACTTTTTTTTTTTTTTTTGCTTCAGTGGACACATGATGTCTTTCTTTTCATACATACCAGGCAGCAGCTGGCTTTAAGAACATAGTTTATACATCAGTAATTGAAGGTGCTTTATAAATTATGAGCCTCTCAGCCCCAAACTTAACATTGCAGCACACGATCAGAAGGTATACCTGTGTGTTAGATCATTACAAAGTGCCAGCACACATGTATCAACATAGTAGGAGGAGTAGTATTAAAAGTGATGTATTTAGTTGCCAAGATGCTCAAAACACTTACATGGCATTCTTCTCTTTAAAGCACCTCCTTTATGTACAATGTAGATTTCTTCTGCTGAAGATTGTAGTCCTATAGTTCTTTAAATTTGCCCTATAAGCCAAGATCTTCCAATAAATCTTGTTGCTTTTCCAAGAAAACCTTCCCTACACAACATTAGCTTCATGCTTCTGACTGTATCAGTTAGAAAGCAGAAGATAACTCAGGATCTACACATCATGTGTCTGCAGGGTCATGCTCTGGATCTGACTCAGGCTGGAATATATCAGGTGCACAGCTGGAAGGCATTAGGTGCACAGGTGGAGGGCATTAGGTGCACAGCTGGAACAAATCAAATGCGCAAGTGGAGTGCATTTTTCAGTTTGGTTTGGTCCACAGAGAGCCTGTTATCTGAGATTCCTCTACAACAGGAATCAAAGCAGATTTTGTAGACATCTCAGGAAATTCAATAACCAGGAGTTTCAAGTGCAGTCCAGATCTGAACTAACATGCTAATATAGGTGGGTCTTATCCTTACCATGGGGACCCACTGAATACAAAAGCTGCTCCTCAGCAAGTAGCTGTTACCATTAGTATTACATTAACTACACTTAGAGAATGTAGTTTATGAAATGAAATGTTGTGAGGAAAACTAGTTGCACCTGCAAGTAGAGTGCATACAAGGATCTTCTTTCCTTTATAATATCTGTACTTACATTACTGTTGACTAAAATTTTCAAGTTAATAATTTCTTTAATCCATATTTAAGTCCTCTGATTGAGAGCTGTCTTGCAGTCAATAGAAGCAAAAGCTAAGTCAGCTAACACAAGTATCTATTTGAAAATCTTAGTGAATTTCATGTCTTTGGCATACCATGCCCCAAATGAAAAGAAATTTGTAGTTCATTTGCAGATGCCCCTTGAAATTGCTTCATTTGAGCTACTTAGGGTTCTCAGCTGATCTCCCTAATCTCTACTGATAATGAAGAAATGTAGAATATCACTTTGAAGCACTTTCCAAACACTGACTCAGTCTGTGGGAACATTTGTGATGAATGCCTCAGAACACTCAAGTGACTGCTCCAGTTCTTAGGTATGGGTAAACGTGCCAGGGAAATCTGGTGTGCTTATGTGGGACAGAGGAAGAAAGAGGGGAAAAAGAGAATTTACATTTCTACCTCTTGTGCTGACCTAAGGGACAAGAAGCTGGAGAGTGGGAAGAGGACAGGGTGTTTAGGACTATGTCTGATTCTTGAGATGTGGGTTTTGACTCTTTTAGTCAGATGCAACACAGGGAGCCTGAGGAAGCTCAGTGACCTTGTCAGTTAAGTGACAAAAATGGAGAGTGATGTCAAGGCTCAATTTCTTTTCTTCATTTTTTTTTTTTTATTTTCCTGCCTTTCAGTCAAAGTGTGAGACAGAGGAAACGCTCTGTTGACATTTTGTGAAATGAAATACCACCAATTAAATTGACACCAACTAAATTTGCAGATGTGAGGTAGCTTATATTAAGATTAATTAAAAAAATGAACAAACAAGAAAACCCCAAACTCATTAAGTTTTGAAAAACAAAACAAAACAAAACAAAACATGAACCACAGATGAATGATGTCTCCAGCAGAGTAATGGAATAAGTGTTCACAGGGGGCTTGGATTTGAGAAGCTCACTTATTTACATGATAATTAAAAGGATTCATGTCTATATGGGCTCACAGTACTTTTTTGGAACTCTGTTCAAGTTATAAAATGCCCACATTCTCTATTTTATGTTCAAAATTTAAAGAAGAATTCTTTGATCCTGGTGTATTTTCAATACTCAGTCCTCTCTGTTTTGTATTCAGAATTCGTATGTATGTGCTTGGTTAGAGAAAGGTATTTATTGCATTTGTAATGTCAGTTTTAATATGCTAAATCTAGAATATGAAAGGCATGATGACAGCCTTATAATGTGTACATGGAGCTTTGTGCACTAAATGCAATATGCATCTCAAAATCTGCCTTCAGTACTTAAGTTATAACTTGTCCTTACCAGGATACCACAGGAAAAAAAAAAAAAAGAAAAAAGAAAAGAAAAGGAAAAAAAAAAAAGTGATGCATAAAAATGAGAAGAAAATGACAAATCTGGCAATTGGTTTTTGATCTTGTGAAATCCTGACTTCTTTATCACTCACTGCAAAACCACTGTGCAAGGATTTCACCATGTGAAATGCGTTTATGTGATTTGCACTACACACATATGATCAGCTTTCTGTGTAGGTCAGTAAAACCCTTCAGCTGAGATCTTCCATTTGTTTGTAAAGGTTTGTAAGCATAAGCATCCTATTATCACCCTTTCACAAAGTCAGCAAATAATCTAATAATCTTTTCAAAAGTGGTCCTAATATGTAGAGTTGGGGGGGGGGGGAAGTAAATTCAATAAGGACAAGTGCAGAGTCTTGCATCTGGGGACAAATAACACCAGGTACCAGTACTGAAAAGCAGCTCCATGGAGAAAGACCTTGGAGCTTTGGAATTGGAGTGGACAGCAAGTTAGCTGAAGGACAGCAATGTGCCCTTGTAGCTAAGATGGCCATAGGCATCCTGGGGTGCATTAAGAAAAGTGTATCCAGCAGGTCTAGGGAGGTTCTCCTCCCCCTCTACTCTGCCCTACTAAGACCACACCTAGAATCCTGTGACCAGTTTTGGGATCCCAAATTCAAGAGAGACAGGGATCTGCTGGAGAGAATCCAGTGGAGAGCTACAAGGATGAGTGAAGGACTTGAACATGTCTCCCACAAAGAAAGACTGAGAGAACTGGGGCTGTTTAGTCTTGAGAAGAGAAGGCTGAGAGGGGATCTTAACAACATCTATAGATATCTGAAGATGTCAAGATGAAGGTGCCAGTCTCTTTTTGGTGGTGCCTGGTGATAAGACAAGGAACAACAGGTAGAAGCTAGAACATACAGATAAAGGACCAGACATGCCTGTAACAAAATGCAGATTAAGAGGGTTCTATATGTCCTATAAGGTTCATCTTTTAAAATAGTAAGTTAATATTTTTCTTCATATATTGCTTAGTTTTCCTTAGGAGGTAGTTATGTGTTCTGGAGAGGACAGTTCTGTTATATTTATTGGGGAATTTTTTTTTGACTGCTAACACCACATAAAGACCTTCTGGTTTCAAACAACTGAAATGAAACACACGTTGTACACATGTGGTTATGCACTTTGCCAGGGTACACTAGGCAAAGGGGTTGCTGTTTTGTCAGAAGTAATACACCTCCATTAAAAGTCCCAGTTCTTTGCCTTCACAGGGAAGGACTGTGCAGGGACAGACAAAAATCAGAGGGTGTGCAAGGTCTTGTTTCCAACCCTTTGCTTTTGCAGTGGACATGTATCTCATGTGCTCAAAAAAAAAAAAAAAAGGCAATTAAGACCTGGCTGTTATACCAATTGCTACAGCACTCACCAAAGGGAAGTTACCTGTCAGGCAGACAGCTCCTCCATCACAGCTAGCAGTATATGCTTACCAAAGGTCCCCCAAGGTATCATTTCAGAGGGAAGGAAAGAAAATATTCCTGTAGTTGAAGGCACACAGCTGAGCTATAACTCTGTGGCAAGGAAGTTATCTTTCAGGATTCCCTCTCCAGCACCTTCATCTCTTGGATGCAGAAGTTAATTCTGCTTTCTGTCTGCAAAAACAAAGTTGATGAAGACGTGCATGGGAGCTGGTGGTGCTGCAAGAGATGTTCTCAGATTGCATGGAGAGCAATGTTGCAGCAGCCAGAAACTCTTGCTTCCAGAATCATAAATTCCTGCCTTCTCTTACAGAGCTCTTCTAGCAGGTAGGTCTGTGAGATGTCTGAAAATACTTAATAGATGTGTGGATTCATGTGCAGCAGTCAATTCTAGTTCCCCTTATTGCCACTGCAGCCTTCTATAGACTCTTTACTACTTAAAGTGCCCTTTTGGAAAAGCAAAACAAAACAAAAAATAATCCTATCCATGATAAACTCAGCCTTAAGTATCTGCTCTGGAGAGTGAAGTCTGATCAAAAGTAGATTAAAAAGGATTAATCTGACATATTGTAACAGCCACATGAGATCCTATATCTTGTTATCCATAGCAGCCAAGAGTTAAATTTGACTAGAAATTCATTCTCAGTCTCTAGGGTCTGGCAAATACTATTGCACAAGACAGGTCTGAAGGTTGCAACATACTGGTCATGAATGTTCCCTATTTCTACTTTCCAGATTCAGGATTAAATATCACCTAGCTGTACTGCTCATGCGTCTTAGCCATCTTGATGAAATACCAGAAAAACACACTAACAGCAAATTATGGTTTCCAAGTTCCATCCCTAGTTCTTCAAACTTTAATTCTGTCCACTTCTAAAAAGTGTTGCAACAACATTCACAGGTGAATAAAGAGTAACTGCTTCTGAAAACTGCCAGATCTTTTTGGTTTTGGGGTTTTTGTTTGGGTTTTTTTATGGGTTTGTGGTTTTTTGTTTGTTTGTTTGTTTGTTTTTGTTGTTTGGAGTTTTGGTTTTTTTTTTTTTTTTTGTTGTTGTTTGATTTGTTTTCTTGTTTTGTTTTTTGTTTTTGTAAGATGAATTTGAGTTTGAGCTTATAAATTAATTGCAGTTTCTTGACTTTGTATGGAAATATTACCACACTGGTATTTCAAATGTTGCCTAATTCACAGCAAGATCTTAATGCCCTGTAAGCAGTAGCTTGAGCACAACAAATAATACAGCAAATTATCAGACTATCAAAAGAGTGGTGAAGCACATCTGCCTGTTCCAACATAACTCTGTCTTTACTTGTGTAATAATAAAATAATTATATATATGTAAAAGACATCTGCACAGCTGCTTACTTTGCACAATATCACAGCACACAGCTCAGTGACAAAAGAAAATAACACAATGATACAATGTCTGGTATTCCCTGTCCCATAGTGACAGCATCCTACAGCCTTCTTATGGCAAACAGCATCTTTAATCATCTATGCGTATCTATGGAAATCAATGCACAGTAAATTCCCTTAAGGCTTTTCATGGGACATTGAGTCTAATTTTCTAAAGTTCTAAAATCCATTTCCACAATGGAAAAAAAAAAAAAATCCCCGTTACATTCTGTAGAATTTTGTAGCCCTATTAAAAGACAATAAAATGTACACACTGCTAGAAAAAGTCCTCCCCTAACATTTTTCTAAGCAAGGCAAAGCAATGATTCAGACAAAGAAATAAAGGAAGAAAGAAAGAAAGAAAGAAAGAAGGAGAAAGAAAGAAAGAAAGAAAGAAAGAAAGAAAGAAAGAAAGAAAGAAAGAAAGAAAGAAAGAAAGAAAGAAAGAAAGAAAGAAAGAAAGAAAGAAAGAAAGAAAAAAGAAAGAAAGAAAGAAAGAAAGAAAGAAAGAAAGAAAGAAAGAAAGAAAGAAAGAAAAAGAAAGAAAGGAAAGAAAGAAAAAGAAAGAAAGAAAGGAAAGAAAGAAAGAAAGAAAGAAAGAAAGAAAGAAAGAAAGAAAGAAAGAAAGAAAGAAAGAAAGAAAGAAAGAAAGAAAGAAATAAAGAAAGAAAGAAAGAAAGAAAGAAATAAAGAAAGAAAGAAAGAAAGAAAGAAAGAAAGAAAGAAGAAAGAAAGAAAGAAAGAAAGAAAGAAAAAGAAAGAAAGGAAAGAAAGAAAAGAAAGAAAGAAAGAAAGAAAGAAAGAAAGAAAGAAAGAAAGAAAGAAAGAAAGAAAGAAAGAAAGAAAGAAAGAAAGAAAGAAAGAAAGAAAGAAAGAAAGAGAAAGAAAGAAAGAAAGAAAGAAAGAAAGAAAGAAAGAAAGAAAGAAAGAAAGAGAAAGAAAAAGAAAGAAAAAAGAAAGAGAAAGAAAGAGAGAAAGAAAGAAAGAAAAAAAAAGAAAAAAGAAAGGAAGGAAGAAAGAAAGGAAGAAAGAAAAAGAGCTTTTCTCAAAGTGAGAGTAAAAAACCAAAAATATTAAATCCCTTTCATCTTTATTCTCTTAAGTCTACTGAAAAATATGAACCTTCTAAGTCTTTTATACTCAGTTTTTTTCCCAGTGATGCTACGACATAAAACAGAAAAGTAGTAGTAGAAGAGAAAAAGAAAGGAATAAATTATGGCAGAACTGTCACAGGAAAGCTCCCCAGCTCTTTCATTTTTAGGAAGTATTTGATGCATTCTTGTTCTGGATAAATGAGTAGAAAATGTAGAGATTATTTCTGGATTAGTCTCCCATTGAGAATAACCCAGACTAATCTCCCACACAAGCATTTTGCCTCCACTTTCCCCCTTGAGCCTTCCGTAAGATTAATGTGTAAGTAAAGCATATTAGCTTATTTAGCTTCACAGTGGTCATACTTGGTGGCAAATTATTAATATCTATAAAGAAACTGTGGTAACAGAAGGCTCTGTGCTGGATTAGCTATCTAGGAACACATTTCTAATTCTGGGACAAGTGGAAACTCTTAAAATGAACACAGTTTCCTGAGAGTGAAGTGCCAGCAGTTTCAGAATTTCTGGCCTATGTATATCTACAACTTTGAAAACTCTACCAATTTGGAGACCCCTCATGAAATGTACTGAGGTTTACCTTGTGCATCTTCCCTGAACATCTCCAGCAGTAGCACAGGTCTACTCTTGTCATTCATGTTAAGCTTGTCAGGCTGGGTTTCAGTTTTCCTTTGCCTGTATTTCCTCTGTAAAGCTGGCAGTACCTCTTCTGGGGTCACGTACTGTCTGCAGTGAGGCACAATGGGGTACTGTCTCTCAGACTGCTGCAAAAGAGCAGACAAATCACTTTCCTGTATTTACCACACAGGGAAACAGCAAGCAGTTAAAGCACTTCAGTCACATTAAGTGTATTGACCCATTTGCCATCAGAAAGATGACAAACAGGTCACAGTGCTACGCTTTGATCCCCCTGGCTTCAGTGGGACTAAGTGAATGAACTGATTCTGGAGGGTTTAAGACAGATCCTGTGGAACAAGGAACGTGTGTTATGAGCAAGGACCTAATCCTGCAGTCACTCATTTTAACTAATTGCATGAAGGGTCATGGTGAGATTAGTCTTCCAACCTAAATTCTTTTATTGCTTGAAAGCAATAAACCTAAAGCAGAAAGCAGTGTCTATTCTCTAGCTGTAGATTTATTTTCTGCTTTGTGGATCTCAGGAATCGCTCCTGAAATGGTGAACTTTTCTAAATGTCAGTTAAAAGGTTCACTGATTTCTTTGCTCATTACCTAAAAGTAGTGTGTGTGTGTGTGTGTTCTCTGGGCCTGTTGCTTTAGCTAATCCTGCCTAGCCTGTAAGCAACAAGAAAATCCACATTTCAGTCCAGTGCTATTATCTCCTGTTCTCCTGTTGGAGAAGAGAAGGCTCAGGGGAGAACTAATTGCTGTCTACAACTATCTGAAGGGAGGTTGTAGCCAGGAGGGGGTTGGTCTCTTCTCCCAGGCAACCAGCAGCAGAACAAGAGGACACAGTCTCAAGCTGCGCCACGGGAGGTTTAGGCTGGAGGTGAGGAGAAAGTTCTTCACAGAGAGAGTGGTTGGCCATTGGAATGTGCTGCCCAGGGAGGTGGTGGAGTCACCATCCCTGGAGGTGTTCAAGAGGGGATTGGACGTGGCACTTGGTGCCATGGTTTAGATAATCATGAGGTGTAGGGTGACAGGTTGGACTCGATGATCCTTGAGGTCTCTTCCAACCTTCTTGATTCTTGATTCTTGATTCTTGATTCTTGATTCTTGATTCTTCTCTGCTGTCTTTCAAAGGCTGATCCACAACTTCATCAAAACAAACCAAACACAAACAAAGAAACAAAACCCAAGCCAAAACCAACCAAAAAAGAAAAAAACCCTTATAAATTTTACTGGTCATTGAATGGTTGATATAAACTTTTTGTAAAGTTTAGAACCAGTCTGTGCTTTCTTTCTCTTTTGTTAGTTGAGTATATATGCATTTGAGAATTCCTTACCTTTGAGATTTCTAATTCGGTTTGTCACTTCTTTGCTTTTATCTCTTTTAACTTGTCCCGAAGAACCTCCTCTTTGTCTTCAGTGCTTTGTGTCTTTGTTTTTTCTTTCCAGTGGCATTTGCATACATCAGTGTCTTCAAGCACAAATGTAGAAGAACAAAGGCTCTATATGCAAGTCAACAATACAAAAAGACCCTGTAAATAAACAAAGTAGATTCCTTTTTATCTCTTTACCCTTCACCTGTAGCATGGACACTGCAAGAACAGAACTGATTTCAGAGGACATCAGGAGTCTCATTTCAGTGGTAGGAAGGGAACAGTATGTGGAAGCTCTGTGTTTCCAGCAGCTTCTGGAAAAAAAAAAAAAACAAAACAAAACCAACCAAACAAACAAAAAAACAAAAACAAAAAGAGGGTGGAAACCTCTAAAGATTGTCTATTGGGGAAAAGAAAAGAAAATTCCATTCTTATCCACTTTATGCTGACACTTCAACAAGACCACTTGGTCATTTATATGAAGAAACTTTCATATACATTTCTTTGGCACTGTGAAAGAACTTGATTCTTTTTTCTCCCCTTCTTGGACAGAAGAGGCAGAATCAAAGTTGAGGAATTAAGTCATGTGTGAGTGTGTTAAAGTGGAAATGATACTGTTCCACTCAGCTGGGACTTTTAAAACAAAGCTAGAATATATACAGGCCAAAGCTATTTTAAGGAATGAATCTCAGAACATGGTTATACAATCTCACAGGTATTCCCCAGCTATGACTGGGAGCATGAAAAGATCTTGTCAGTTATATGCTGCTTCTTTGTACAGGCTTTATCCTGCTTGTCTCTAATACTGAGGATACCACAGTAACTTCTGAAGCTGCCATTCTTACCCATGCTGTTAAGTACTCACTTGTGTGAATAATTTTCCACAGGCTCCACAAGAGCTACCATAAAACTCTGTTTATGCTTCTGGCACCCATTACACCAGAGGATGTGAGCCTGCTAAACCACCATAGAGAGAGTACAGATCTAATTTTTATGTCTATGAATGAGCAGTCTCACAGAGGTGGACGACATTTACCCTGTGTTCAATATGAATGGATGAACAAAAAACGGAATTGTGAAATCTGGCTCTGAGCTTTTTATTTATTTGGTTCTGGTAGCCTGAAATTTAATTGCGGTCTTGCTATTGATATCTGAAAATTTTAATCCTTTCCCACTTCCTCTATGTATTGTTGAAATTCAGCCAAATGACTCTTTACTCATTTCACATTCCTTCAAAGTTTGCTTCCCTCCAAGATCCATATATTAGCATTACCACCTTCTCTGTGGGCTTTCACCAGCATGATAAACTCAATGACAGAAGAGAAGAACAAGGAGTCAATGTGCTAAAAGAAGGCTTTTGGTGATATATGTTCAAAAGGGACCTTTGAAATTTCAATGAGCTAAAATTGCATGCATGAAACAGCCTGCTTTCCAAAAGGTCATCAGCAAGGTGAAGTATTCTCATCACCACACAATAAAAATGCCATTCTTTTATGTATAGCAATTCTGCAGTATACTCTACCTAGTGGTGAGCAAGTTGTCCAAGAACAAAAGGTAAGTATTCACACTACAGTTTTTATATGGCCATTTCTGTTTGAGGAATCTTGCCAGCCAACCTGAAGTAAAGGAGGTGAATTTGAGAAGAGAAGAGAAGAGAAGAGAAGAGAAGAGAAGAGAAGAGAAGAGAAGAGAAGAGAAGAGAAGAGAAGAGAAGAGAAGAGAAGAGAAGAGAAGAGAAGAGAAGAGAAGAGAAGAGAAGAGAAGAGAAGAGAAGAGAAGAGAAGAAAGGAAGGAAGGAAGAAAGAAAGAAAGAAAAGAAAGAAAGAAAGAAAGAAAGAAAGAAAGAAAGAAAGAAAGAAAGAAAGAAAGAAAGAAAGAAAGAAAGAAAGAAAGAAAGAAAGAAAGAAAGAAAGACAAAGGAAAGAAAGACAAAGTAAAAGAAAGAAAGAAGGAAAGAAGGAAAGACAGAAAGAGTAAAAGAAAGAGAAAGTAAAAGAAAGAAGGAAGGAAAGAAAGAAAGAAAGAAAGAAAGAAAGAAAGAAAGAAAGAAAGAAAGAAAGAAAGAAAGAAAGAAAGAAAGAAAGAAAGAAAGAAAGACAAAGGAAAGAAAGACAAAGTAAAAGAAAGAAAGAAGGAAAGAAGAAAGAAAGAAAGAGAAAAGAAAGAAAGAAAGAAAAAGAAAGAAAGAAAGAAAAGAAAGAAAGAAAGAAAGAAAAAGAAAGAAAGAAAGAAGAAAGAAAAGAAGAAAAAGAAAAGAAAAAAGAAAGAAAAGAAAGAAAAAAGAAAGAAAGAAAAGAAAAGAAAGAAAGAAAGAAAGAAAAGAAAGAAAAAAGAAAGAAAAGAAAGAAAAGAAGAAAGAAAGAAAGAAAAGAAAAGAAGAAAGAAAGAAAGAAAGAAAGAAAGAAGAAAGAAAAGAAAGAAAGAAAAAGAAAAGAAAGAAAGAAGAAGAAAGAAAGAAAAAGAAAAGAAAGAGAAAGAAAGAAAAAGAAAGAAAGAAAGAAAAAAGAAAAGAAGAAAGAAAGAAAGAAAGAAAGAAAGAAAGAAAGAAAGAAAGAAAGAAAGAAAGACAGACAAAGGAAAGAAAGACAGACAAAGGAAAGAAAGAAAGAGAAAGAAAGAAAAAGAAAGAAAGAAAGAAAGAAAAAGAAAGAAAGAAAGAAAGAAAGAAAGAAAGAAAGAAAGAAAGAAAGAAAGAAAGAAAGAAAGAAAGAAAGAAAGAAAGAAAGAAAGAAAGAAAGAAAGAAAGAAAGAAAGAAAGAAAGAAAGAAAGAAAGAAAAAAAGAAAGAAAAAGAAACAGAAACCTGCACAATATGGAAGATCAGAGGGGACAAAAACACAGCACTATAGAAAATTGAAACTGAAAGGATAAATTAATTTTGCTTAACATCATTAAGATGAAGTAAAATAGTTCCATTTGTCATCAGTGAGTTCTAAATGACATCAAAATATTTTCAGGTGTTTTGATGGTACAAATTCTCCACCAGTAATGTCCAACCCGTAAGTAAAATGCATTTAATTCAGTTTCATGTCCCAAACTCCAGCTAGCAGTGGAAGCTGAGGGTAGATGATCAGAGCTATGCCATCACACAGCTGTGCTTTCTCCATACACTCGCTCAGTTCCAGAGGTTTGGTACTCAAACCCAAACCCAAGGTTATTTGTATTTAACAGTCAGCCACGAAACATTTTCCCATCCATTTCTTAGCATTTTTTTTAACACAGGTAAATTAATTTTGCATACACAACATCATCTAGCAATGATTCCCTTGGCTTAGCTGTGTAGTTCACTGAGAGAAATCACTATGAAATGCAGGAGCTCCATTTTCATTGGGTGTTTGGTTCAGGAATTTGAAATCACCTCTCATATCAAAACTTATTTTAGGTTTTTATCCACAAATTCTAGACTGTTCAGTTCCATATCTATTTTAAAGAAACCACAACAACAACAAAAAGGTCTGGTCATGCTTCCTACACTTCTTGTGAGACTAAAACCAGATGACTTTTATATCTGTTATTAGTTTTGTTGTGGTTTTTCATATATTCACAGTACATTCAACCAAATGTCAGGAAGAATAAACCTACAGTTCCTGTAACACAGTATGAGTCTTGTGCAGGCTTTAAGCTGTACAATTTACTGTAAATTCTCTCTTTAAAAAAACCCAACTTGTTACTTTTTTCATTTTTCAGAGCCAGAGGAACATTTCAATAAGACAATTAGAGACACCCATACTCAGCAACTTAATCACTCCAGATGCAATTTTTTGAACAGACTCAAACCTTTGACCACTTAATGATGATTAAGTATTTCATGCCACTTCCTATTAGTTAAAAGGGACCCTCTGAGCAAACTGAGCTTACCTCACTGAGCATTCACCCTCCCAGGGCAGTATATTGCACACTGCTGAAGCTGATCTAATGCAGGCCTTATATCACTTCAGAATCACACATTCAGCAACCATTTCTGATGATTCATGAATGCAAAAAGGCACTAAGAGTAATGTCTGTGCAGACTTCTGAATTCAATGTCTTCACACTTCTACTGCAGAGTTTGGCCCTTTGGGATCTTTCCACATATCTCAGGATGAGATGTGTAAAGCAGGTAGACATCTGACTTGCTCTTACTGAGTGTATAGCAGTCAGCCAGAGAAACCAAGAATCTGTTGCCACCTGTTAAGGTGCTGTGTATGAGGTATTGTGTAAGGCTTGAAACAATGAACTATCCCTTGCACAGAGCTATTTGCACAAGGAAAAGCAAAGTTTTCAGCAGTAGGCAAGCAATAAAACCACAGAGTACGCTTTCATAGAAATTCTTCAGCATGATTCTTGGTCTTCTTTCAGAAAAATATTCAGAGGTGATTTTTCACTGCCACTTTACCTGTCACCTTTTGTTTTTATAGTGTGAGGTGGTTATGCTAGCTGTGCTCTCAAAGGAGCAGTGCTGCAGTAACGTGGCACTGCAGGACTGAGAAGCATCAGGCCAAGGTCCATGCAACCCTGGTAAAAAAGTCTGCAAATCAGCTCTCACAGAACAGATCCCTTTTGCAGATTCTGACTAATAGCCAAGTGCAGTCTGAGCACACAAACTAAACAGTCTTTAAACCAGTGTTTAAAAAAAGATATTTCTGAATGATGTCATTGGCAACTAAATTATGCATCTTATGAGCTGTAACTTGGGCACAGCGATAGAGTTGGGCAGAATCAGATTTACAGGAGAGGAACAGTCCTTTAAACAGTTGAAACTCTAGGGGAAAGCTACTGAAATAGAACCTTTTCAGACACAAAGGCAACTTTTCAGTGTTTCCTTTGAACTGCTACAGGCAATTCAAAGGAGCTGAAGAAGCTGTTTACACTGGGGCATCCCTTTGAGCTCAGGGTTTGCACTTAAGAAAAGCAAGAAGAGACATTTTCTCCTCCGTTAGGGTAGATTTCTGTCTCTCTTTGCAACCTAATGACTATGATTCTTATAGGCAGAATAATTTTACTCACATTTTTCGTGATTTTTTTATGCTCTAAGATGTAAATTAGGATCTATAGTCGTTGCTTATTAAGAAATAGAGCTCACTGCTTGATCACCAATGGACAGACTGCTGACAAATAAGGAGCACCATGGGTTCAAATGAAATCTGTGTTTTCTGGGTGGCTGGGAAGAGTATCAGTTTTAAGAGGGCAATCCCTCTCTTTTCCTGCATGCCTTAGCTGTAAAAACTTCCAATGAATACATACATTCCAGAAGAAAAAAAAAATGTACTAATAATGAGGAGCAAATATTTTGCAAGACAGTGATCTATTCATGGTAGGCACTCACCATCTCCTAAAATGCATGTGTTACAGTTGCCAAGCCAAGCTTTGGTTACTAATCACATTTTCCTGTTCTGCAGTGCAACATTGATGAAGAAAAAGACTGATGGGTGAAAGAAGGCAAGGTCTGCCTTTTATTATTATTTTTCTTAATTGCATTCTCATACAAAAGTAATACAGGAGTGAGATAAACAACTGTCTTTGTGATATGCACCCACAGAATCTATTTCACGCCCTTAGTGCCTGAAGCCTTCATAGCATTAAACAAAGCACACAGCCAGTTCCACAGCAGTGACACACAGGAACAAAGTAAAGAATTATTACAGACTTTTCTTCTGGGAAAAGAAAAAAAGTAAAAAAAAATCTGTTCTTAAGCTGATGATATCTGACATCTAGTCCTGCCTCTGTTATTTGTTTGAGAACATTCAGATGTGATAAACAAACCACACAATAAATACACAAACAGTGCCAGGCTGAAGGTTGTAGGAGTATAAGATACCACAGTAGTTTAAACTATTACAGGGAATTTTGTCTCTCTTTACAGAACAGTTGCAACATAGATATATCAAGAAGGGGGGACAGTTCTAGCTAGGTAAGGATATGAACATTTAAACTTTTGATTTCTCTTCAAGGCTCCAGCATAGAAATGTGCTGAATGGACTGGTCTCTGGGGATTTACAGCTACTTAATTTTTCTCTTGACCTGTCATACACATAAAAAAAAAAAAAAAGCAAGCCCCAGCTTGAAATCCTATGTAAGGTCCTGATACTCAATGGAGGTTCATGACATTTGCTCAGTGCCTTTCAGTAGCTTGTTAACTCTAGGTTCACACTAGGAAAGAGCCCACTAGAGCTAACCTTCATTATGAAGGTATTTCAAAACTCAGCAGAGCTTCAGGGTAAATCAGTTTTATTGGTTTATACACTTTTTAGCTTTTTTTTAAAGTCTACAATTTTACTCAAATTTACTAAGAAAAGCCATTGTCAAATTTCATTCAAAAAATAACAGAAGGAAAAGAAATCTCCAGTAGCTTTCTACAGTCTTTGCCAAAGCAGATGAACAGCTAGAGGAAAAAGATCCTATAGCTCCATTGGCAGAGAAAAGCCCATAGCAAAAGATGATAGAGTATTAGATACTGGAAAATTAGCACAGCAGAAAAGTGTTCTGCTCAGTTCCCTCAGCAGCTGTGGTGTACACTGAGAGGAACAGCAAAACAGTTGGCTTAGGAGATGGTGCCAGCAGCGGAATTTTGGCTTCTTTGATCACGGGGCAACTCTTACTGCACCTGACCTGCTGGACCAAGATGGGTTGAATTTATCTAGAGGGTGCTGGCACTGGGGTTGGCAGGACTCATTGGGAGGGCTTTAAACTAGGTCTGAAGGGGGTGGGTGTGGAAACCAGTCTCCCTGGAGAGGAGGGAAGACCACATAAACTGGTGAAATCAGCAGCCCAGCTGAAGTGCATGTACACCAATGCACGCAGTATGGGCAACAAAGAAGATGAACTGGAACTCTTGGTTCACCAGGAAGACTATGATGTAGTTGCCATCACAGAAACATGGTGGGACGATTCTCACAATTGGAGTACCACACTGGGGGGTTATAAGCTCTTTAGGAGAGACAGGCAAGGGAGAAGAGGAGGAGGGGTGGCCCTTTATATTAGGTAATCCTTTGATGCCTCAGAACTTGAGGCTGCAGATGAAAGGATTGAATGCTTGTGGGTTAAAATCAGAGGGAGGCCGCACAAAACTGACATCCTGGTTGGAGTCTGTTATAGACCACCCAACCAGGATGAGGAGGCCGATGAGATATTCTATAAGCAGCTGGAAGCTGTCTCAAGATCATCAGACCTTGTCCTTGTGGGGGACTTTAACCTACCAGACATCTGCTGGGAACTTAATTCAGCAGAGAGGAGACAGTCCAGAAGGTTCCTAGAGTGCATGGATGACAACTTCCTGATGCAGCTCTTAGGTGAACCTACCAGGGGTAAGGCTCTGCTTGATCTGCTGTTCTCAAATAGAGAAGGGCTGGTGGGAGATGTGATGGTTGGAGGCTGTCAAGGGTGCAGCAACCATGAGATAGTGGAGTTTTCAATATGCAGGGAAATAGGGAGGAGCAGTAACAGAACCCTCACTTTGGACTTTCGGAGGGCAAACTTCAGGTTGTTCAGGCAACTTATTCAGAAAGTTCCCTGGGTAACATCCCTTAAGAAGAAAGGGGTCCAGGATGGTTGGACCTACTTCAAACAGGAGCTCCTAAAGGCACAGGAACTGGCAGTTCCCACATGCCGTAAGATGAGCCGGCGGGGAAGACGACCGGCCTGGATGAGCAAGGAGCTCCTGAAGGATTTAAGGGAAAAAAAGGATTTATCGCCTTTGGAAAGGGGGGGAGGCAACTAGTGACATGTTTAAGGATGTTGTTAGATCATGTAGAAGAAAAATTAGAGAGGAAAAAGCACAGTTAGAAATTAAACTGGCCGCTTCTGTGAAAGACAACAAAAAGCATTTTTATAAATATATTAATGCTAAAAAGAGGGGCAAGAGGAGCCTCCACTCTTTATTGGACGTGGAGGGTAACATTGTGACTAAGGATGAGGAGAAGGCTGAGATTCTAAATACCTTCTTCGCCTCCATTTTCAACAGTAAGGCAGGAGGACTTCAGGATAACTGGCCTCCAGAGCTGGTTGATGGGGTCAAGGAGCAGTGTTGTACTCCTGAAATCCATGTGGAATTAGTTCGAGACTTGTTGAGTCACTTGGATATTCACAAGTCCATGGGACCTGATGGGATTCATCCTAGGGTGCTGAAAGAGCTGGCAGATGAGCTGGCCAAGCCTCTCTCCATCATTTTCCACCAGTCCTGGCTCACAGGAGAGGTCCCAGAAGACTGGAAACTGGCCAATGTGACGCCCATCCACAAGAAGGGACGGACAGAAGAACCTGGGAACTACAGGCCTGTCAGCCTGACCTCAGTGCCAGGGAAAATCATGGAGCAGATTGTCTTGGGGGCAATCACTGTGCACCTGAAGGATGGCCAAGGAATCAGGCCCAGCCAACATGGATTTAGGAAGGGCAGGTCCTGCCTCACCAACCTGATCTCCTTCTATGATCAGGTAACCAGCCTGGTGGACGTAGGAAAGGCTGTGGATGTAGTCTACCTGGACTTCAGCAAGGCCTTTGACACTGTCCCCCACAGCAAACTCCTGGCCAAGCTGTCAGCCTGTGGCTTGGACAGCAGCACTCTGCACTGGGTTAGGAACTGGCTGGAGGGCCGAGCCCAGAGAGTGGTGGTGAATGGTGCCACATCCAGCTGGCAGCCTGTCACTAGTGGTGTCCCCCAGGGATCAGTGCTGGGCCCCATCCTGTTCAATATCTTTATTGATGATCTGGATGAGGGGATTGAGTCCATCATCAGTAAATTTGCAGATGACACTAAGCTGGGAGCAGGTGTTGATCTGTTAGAAGGTAGAAGGGCTCTGCAGAGAGACCTTGACAGGCTGGACAGATGGGCAGAGTCCAACATGATGGCATTCAACAAGTCCAAGTGCTGGGTGCTCCACTTTGGCCACAACAACCCCATGCAGAGCTACAGGCTGGGGTCAGAGTGGCTGGAGAGCAGCCAGGTGGAAAGGGACCTGGGGGTACTGGTTGACAGCCACCTGAACATGAGCCAACAGTGTGCCCAGGTGGCCAAGAGAGCCAATGGCATCCTGGCCTGCATCAGGCATAGTGTGGCCAGCAGGAGCAGGGAGGTCATTGTACCCCTGTACACAGCACTGGTCAGGCCACACCTTGAGTCCTGTGTCCAGTTCTGGGCCCCTCAGTTTAGGAAAGATGTTGAATTGCTGGAGCATGTCCAGAGAAGGGCAACGAGGCTGGGGAGAGGCCTTGAGCACAAGCCCTATGAGGAGAGGCTGAGGGAGCTGGGACTGTTTAGCCTGGAGAAGAGGAGGCTCAGGGGAGACCTCATTGCTGTCTACAACTACGTGAAGGGAGGTTGTAGCCAGGAGGGGGTTGGTCTCTTCTCCCAGGCAACCAGCACCAGAACACGAGGACACAGTCTCAAGCTGCGCCACGGGAGGTTTAGGCTGGAGGTGAGGAGAAAGTTCTTCACAGAGAGAGTGGTTGGCCATTGGAATGTGCTGCCCAGGGAGGTGGTGGAGTCACCATCCCTGGAGGTGTTCAAGAGGCGATTGGACGTGGCACTTGGTGCCATGGTTTAGATAGTCATGAGGTGTAGGGTGACAGGTTGGACTCGATGATCTTTGAGGTCTCTTCCAGCCTTCTTGATTCTATGATTCTATGAAAAACCCACAATGGCAGAACTGCATGGAAAACTTCACCTAGAGTTTGCAGTCAGATAGGCAGTTTGTAGTCCTGTATAAACACCATAGGAAAAAAAAAAAAAACCACACCACATTGATTATGTCTTCTGGTTTTAGGACTATCATTTATCTAATATCTGAAAACCTTTCACATATAGGCTTCATGTTCAGACCACACAGTAGGACTGCTCAAAAAATTCTAGGTTTGGTTTTGACTCCATCTAGTTACCCAGTATTTGGAGTTCTTCACAAACTTATATCCCCTATTTCTGAACTTTCTCTTGTCTCTGCAGTTCTCAGCTCTGGACACAGAACTGACAGGAAGCCCTGTAGTGCAGAACTTCACAAAATAACCCAGCAGACCTAAAATTGCATATCGGTGTAAACAATTAGTAAACAATTAGTAAGTGGTGCCCTACTCCTTTGCACTTTGACCTCCAATAACCCAACAAAAATTCCCCTAGAAAAAATACACCCCCTCTGATTTCCTTCACAGCAGGCTGTGATGTTATATTAACCATAAAACTCTCATTTCCTCTTCCTTTTATTCCACAGATTATATATAAAAGCAGAGATAAGGAAACTGCAATGTGTGACAAAGTGGTGACTCTTTGGCTGCAATATAAAATATTATGCTCTTTCTTTGGCTGCTTGTCTCTTTTTCTCTGCTTTTTCCCAGCATGAAGTTAATCCCCATAGTAATGCTTAGGGCAGAGCCTATCATTGCAGGGCCCAGATGGTTAGCTATGGAAAACTGTTCTCCATCTGTTTCCTTAGTAATATCTGCAAGTGGATAAGTTTGAGCTTTGAAACTGTGTTAAGTTTTCCATGCAGCTACTGTCTGTACCAACACATCCTCTGTGTCTAGCTTAATTGTTATTTTATGGGGAGGAACAGGGCTACGATACAAAGTCCCACATTAATATCAAATCCACTTGAAAACCTGCAAAGATTTATCTTGAAAAAATATTTCTAATATGTAGGTTGGGTTGTATAATAAATTTAAGTCTTTTGAATTTTCACATCATTCTGTATGCCCTTATTGTGAGAATATGGATTGCTTTCAATGTCAAGATGATAATTTCTAATGAAAAATGTAATGAGAAAATATTTATTTTATTTTATTTTATTTTGGTTTTAATTTTAAAGAGGTGATGTCAAGAATAAAGTGAAATCAAGGGTAAAACTAACTTTCAACTAGCAATTGGAAAGTCTTTCAGTGTAGCTGAGACAACCTGGATGGTAATATGTGTACAGATGGAATGTTTAGACTACAGAGAAGTCAAAGTCCAACAGAAAATAGGAGTTATTTTTAAAAAGTCCTAAAATAAAACCCAAAAGATTTTAGGAACCAGAATTGCTTTTGGTTTTTTTTGCTACCAGAGATGATTGCATTAAACCATCTGTTTACAAATTCTCTGTACATTTTTAAAGCCCAAGAATTAGTTCTCATAATTCTTGTTGATGAATTCAATAGTCCTTTGGAGAACCATCAAATGCAGATATTTCTAATTTGTTTGACAGGATAGGGGCACTTCTAAAAGGCTGCTGTATTCTTTAGTAACTTTATGTTTTCTTTGGACAACTGTACAGCTGACTAATTTCTGACAGTGTTGTCATATTTTCCTAAAGGAAAAGGAATTACAGTTGTCACCAGTTGCAGTTGTTAAAAATGAAGCATGCCTCTCTTTGTGAAGGTAGTTCAAACCTGTGAAAGGAGCAGAGCAGCTTGTTTGCTCAAGTGGAGAAATGGCTCATGCCAACCTCTTGTAGGACTGTGGGACCCTGCTGCTCCAGCACAGGCACCTAACCCCTCCATGAGCATTTTAGACCAGGATTAACTTAAATTTTACTCATGTTCCTCCTTTGTCATGTTTCTGAGAGGAAGAAGTGTTGGTTGCTGTGCCCTTGCTGAGACCACAAGAGGTTGAATGTGCTTTTTGAAATTTCACCTTGCCTGCAGATATGCCTCACAGGCTAAAAGAGAAAGAGAAGGTATTTTCTGCCTGCATGGGGCAGGCATGGTCACTCCCAACAGCTGAGCTTCTCTCCATGAGTCCTCAGTTGCTCCCTGTCACCCGGGTGAAGATGAGCAGCCTGACTGCACTGCTGAGTCCAGCTGGGAGGCAGAGGCTGCTGCTGCCTCCCTCATGAGTGATATTATTATCCTCAAACAAATTAGCCCTTAGCACTAGTGAAGCAGAGTTGGATGATTCAGTGCTTTTTGTTTGGCTGAGATGGAATAACTGCAGAGAACCACCACTGCCTGGCCAGCCTGCTGCCTGCTGTTCCCAGCTGCCTTTGGACAGAATCGTGCTGAGCTGGTGGGTTTTGCTGGGCTGGAGCCTGAGCTTCAAGCCAGAGTCAAATACAAAAGTGGGGAAAACCACAAGCAGCCAGCAGCAGGACATGGTCTCTGGTTTCAGCCTTGGCCCAGTGTTTTGATGGTAGTGTGGAGCATCCACAATTGAGAGGACTTTTTAGAAGTTCCTGAGAAAGAAAGTAAACAGAAAATAAAAGGGGAATCAACATTTTTAACTGTTCAATAACTCAAAATACACAGAATTTCACAGGAGGGAGATAAATACATACATATATTTATATATATATTTTAAAAATACACACTTTTTGATCAGAGCCATTCTCATGGCCAAATATCAGAGGTGAGATGCACAAGAACGTGATCCTGTTTCTCAAAGGAGGAACGCAACAACATCCTAAAGATAAATGGAATTGACTGATGTTAGGTGGGAAAGTTCTTCTACAACAACAGCCAGGGATGATAAAAATAAAAATCAAAAGCCCACATGAAATTAACAGTGGAGTGCTCATAAATCAGTAATGACTTCACAAGAAATTACATGCTAAATCTGCATGGCCAGTGTGCTGAGGATGTGGTTCGAGCAGACAGCTCAAGGGTGAAGTACTGAACATAACAAAGGAAAAAGACAGGAAATTAAACAAACAGAACAAGAAAAGCCCTGTGCTGCTGCTTCACATTCATAACCAAGGAACAGAACACGTGAGAAAAATGATTCACAGTGAATAAACAAATTCCTCCAAGCTCCTCAAGCCCCTTAGGGGCTAACTTAAGAAAGTGAAATAACAAATATTTATGAGCTTTCCTCAAAGGCAAAGCACATGGGGGAGGGGAAATAAATGTCTTCGAGAAATAAATTGAAAATGGAAAATTAAGTGAAAAATACCATTCTTAGAGATAAAGATTCATTATTTATAGTTACTTCCCCCAGTGCCCATTTCTAATGAGGAGAAAAATTTTCAGAGGTTGATTTTTGTTTCCTTTTCTATTTTTGCTGCAGAACATATTTGGTGTCCTCACGTGCAGTGGTGTCAACCAGCCCAGTTCCTTTAGTGTGAATATGGGTACAGGCTCTTTACTCCTGGGTACATGCTCTTTACTCCACCTCAGGAGTCTGCCCACCATCACCTTATGCTGAGACATATAGGATTAGTTATTTCTCCAAATATCCATTTATTACAATCACAAAAAATATATCTCTTTGGTGCTTGTATGTTCTTTGCACAATAATTTTCATAGAAGAAATGAAGAGCTTCTTGCCACATTTCCTTTTTAACACATTTGTCATCTCAAAGTAAAATAGGAGAGATTAAAATCTGTAAATAATTACAAATACTAGGAAGGTGAGATTGATGGTAGATGTGCACTGTGCTACTAGTAAGGAAAACTTCCAAGAAGAGTCACATCTGAAACAGTACTCTACAGAACATGTCTCTACTGCCTTAAGATTCCTCTGTGATAGCACACTTCTTTCTTCACCTTATTCTTGCTGATTGCAAGATGACACACTTGTGAACTCTGAAGCCTACAAGGAGAGTTAGAAGGCATAAAAGATATATTAAAGACTTACAGTTGTGCTATTCTTACTCTGTGCTTTCAAACTGAGACCCTGGACTGCAGCAGATGTTGTGTGATATCTTGCTATCCTGCTGATCAGTTACATTAGAAGAACTTCACCTATCAGTTATAACCTGGGATATTCAATTAGACAAACATTTTGCTTCAATGTGAACAACTACCTGTAAAAGAGTATGAAAAGGTGCCAAAAGGGGAAACAGCTTTTCACTCCTGCTCTGGACATTACACTAACACCAGTTGCTGGTATCCAAACTTTTTCCTTTTCCAATTCCTCCCATTCCCCTGCAAGTAATTACAAAAGGATTTTCTTTAAAAAGCAAAGTACCATCAGCTGCGTTTTGGATCGTGGCATTTTTATGCCTTTGGTTTTTAAGTAGCTGACGAACCATATCTGTGCATGGTTGATCTTTCAAGGCTCCTACTTTCCTTAAATTTCAAGGAAAGTGGAAAAATAATGTGAAAGTCTGAAGGAGAGTAGCTTCTGGCATATGCTTCTCTTTCATGCTTTGTAAATCTAACGGTGCATGCCATCCTGAGCTAGGAAAGGTGTGTTAGATTGTCGTCTTGACTGTCAAAAGTAGGGGGCAGCTTCATTTAGTCTGGAGCAACTCTGACCACTTTAGCCAACATTCAGTAGGACAAACTTGCAGCTGATGCAGCTCATGTGCATTTCAGCTCCCAGCATTTCATGTTGGAAGGAGAGAGGCTTGTGTAACTGTACTAGTAGGGCAAAGAGCAGTGTGGCTGCATAACCTAAAAACACTTTGAATCATTAGCAGACTACTGTGAATGAGTCTCAAGCCCAAGTGTTGAGTATGCCACCAAACCAAACCAAACCAAACCAAACCAAACCAAACCAAACCAAACCAAACCAAACCAAACCCCACAAACAAACAAAAAAATTAGAAAGAAAAATATATTTTTAAAATGATGTTAAAGTGGTAAGTCCACTAAGTGATGAGTGGAAGAGAAATTTTAGGCATAAATTTGTCAGGTTCTCCGCATCTTGCTGATGGAACTAAATAAAGCCCCTTGGCTGCATCTACTTCTCAAAGGATCTAAGCCACTTCAGGCTTAAATGAAACAAAACTTGAACAATACAAGAAATTTTGGCAAGCAACATAACAGATGTTTCCAGTGCTCAGAAACTCTTAGTAGTATGGCCTCTATATCTGTTCCCAAGAGCTCTAACTCCAGATTACTTTCAGTCATTTTTTTATTGTGGTTTTATATATTCATAAAACTCAGGACTTGTGTAGGATTCCCTCTCATAGTCCAATATGGGACAGAATTTTCAGGCTGAAAACACTGAAGAGTTCCAAATATATGATGTTTTGTTAGACACACAATGCACTACAAAGAAACAAGCCAGACGTAGTCTACTTACAGGATTTTCAAGGAATAGATTTAGTCCCTTTCTGTTTTGAAGTGCACATTCAGATCCTCACAGGTGCAAAGTGTATCTTCATGGTTGGACCTGATGATCTTAAAGGTCTTTTCTACCCCAAATGATTCTATGATTCTAAATCCTAAAGAACAGAACACATACCAGTGCATTAGCCTAGCATCCTTTGTGCTAAAGAATGACAAACCCTTTCAAGTACTTCTCTGTGGCTTCATCAGTGAAACTTTTTAGTATCACAGCAGCTAAGGCTTCATCTGCATTGAGGGAAAAAACACATGTCAAGCTAGGATGTGAGTTTGTGTCATATTAGCTATGCTCCTTACCTCCCTATGCGGACATTCAAGTGAATGCTAAAGGAAGATTTGACATCCATTTGTTTTGGCAGTCTGGGCGCTTCTCTCCCTCTCCTGACCACCCAGCCTTTTCCAGCAACTCCCCTTTAGGCATGCTGGTTCAATTGTTTGTGACACTGTGGGGAGAACTGATCCAGAATAATAATAGTCATTTTTTACAGGCTTATTTTAAACCTGTACGAATCCCTTGATGTAGTTCAAGGCATAGATGCAAAAATATCTGTGACAGCACAGCTAGGGAGGAGGTGAAGGAATAGAAACAGGTAGGCAGCATTTACAATCTCACACTGCTAGTTTTTAAAATTTGCACCAAAGTAACAAACAAAACCAACCCATCACCCAAACCAAAATCAAAACAATTGCTTTCTCTTTATTTAAGATGAAACTGTCCCACCAAATGAAACCATGGAACAAGGGAAAAGGTGTGAGGTGAAAATAGGCATAAAGAGCAGAAGGGCCACAGGGAATGTGACACCATCTCCTTTGGTGACTGCTTGCTGTTTCATTTTTGTCAGCCTTGGCTGAAAAATGCCCAATTTGCTATTCATTTCAATCTCACCTATCTGTTAAGCACGTGCTGGTCCAGGGAACAACGTGTTTCTACGATTCCCATCTTAAGCTCCCAGTTTAGGACTATTGACATATATTGTCCTTCAAAAACTTGATAGGAAGTTGATGTGAGTTCTGATAGCAGAGTTTCTCTCTTGAGGTGCTGGAGACTAACAGAAGTTAAATGATTTTTGGAAGCAGAAGGTTATTCTTTCTTATATATTTTCTGTTAAAAATCCATAGAATCTAGCATAATTATTAGCCACTGTTTTTGACCAATTGACACTTGATATGTGAAGAATCCACAGTATACATCACCACTACACTGCAGCAGAGACATACATAGCGTGCAAGGTTAGGGCTGGGCCAGCCACTAGATGAGTGAGAGATGCTCTCTATTAATCTATCTCCCTTCCCAGAGAGCAAGAGAAATGGAATAACAGAGAGAGAAAAGAAAACTTACACAGCTTTAATGAAAACAGTGACACTAAAATGAAAGATACACAAATAAATAAAAAAACAATATTGAACCCAATCCCCCTGATGGCATTTACCTCACTGTCACCACTGAAGCTGTGGGCAGGCACTCAGGGAAGTCCCAGACCACACTCAGTGGAAGATGGGAACCAGATTCCAGAGCTGGATTCTGGATGTAGATTCAGTAATTCATGGACTGAGATTGAAGGCAGAATGGAGAGAGTCCTCCTTGGACATCAGCCATTGAAGAAGAGAGCTCGATCCTCATGTTCCTGCAGTTTTATATTGAATATGATGTATATGGAATGGAATGTCTTGTCAGCCAGTTTAGAGTCACCTGTCCTGTTTTTTTCCTTCCACAGGTGCTTCCTTTCACTTACTGCACCCCCAATGTGGGACACAGTGGTCTGCACAGGAGCAAGTATAAACAAGAGCCTTTCTTCATGCCAGTCCTTGGTAGTAACTAGAAACATCAACTGGTCTCACTACTAGAAGCAGACACTGTTTGCAAAAATATACTGTTATTTCAGGAAGTGCAGTTACTTAGAAGAGATTGAGTTGGACAGTGAAAAGATTGAACAGAATTAGTTCTGTTCTAACTCAAACCAGGATATGTAGCAAAACCAGAGTCAGAACTGAGTGAATATTTTCATTTAAGTATTTTGCAGAAGAAGGCACTAAAAGCCCCACTTTTCCCACATCATTTAAGAAAAGAATAAGCATTTTGCTTTATCAACATGAAAACTTTTCCACTGAAGTTACGTCTCAGAATATTATTTGAACAAAATCTTCTTTCTTTCAACAACAACAACAAATTGCAAAGAACGTAGATGTAGAAAATGAGAAAGAAGTACTTTGGTTGCCCACGTTTTTCTGGGCCAGAGGAACAAGATCAGAAATTGCAAGATTGGTAGTGAAACAGAAAGTCTGAGCTCTTCCCAGGTTCAGTGGTATGGCACAGAATGACTGGCGCTGCACAATGTTGTTTGAGAGAGAGAATACCACTGGCAGTAGTGCAAGAGACTTTTGCTGTTGTCAGTCACCAGAAAGCAGATGGCATGTCTTGGCTGAGTGGGTTCTCAGGCATCTTATTTCAGCACACTTCAGTGTACCTGACAGCATAGTCAGATGTAAAGCATGTTACCTAAACATGGGCTGGGAGAACTCAAGTACAGTGAATTCCCAATCACTGCAAGATTAGCAGGAAACAAGTCTGCCCTGCACAGGGAGAAACGTTCCTCTTGTTCCAAATTAAAATAGCTGCTTGTAAAACCTTCAGAGCAATAGATCATTTGTTTCTGCTATGAATACTTAGCATTAAAATGATTAAATTTAAAATTTAGTATTATTATTGTTAGCAGTCTAAGAGTGACAACATTAGTGCAGGAAAATAATGGAAATGGTTTTTGCCTGTTGTGTCAGCTTAAATCAACAAAAATGCTGTTCTTGACTCCTGCCTCATGAGGGAAAATCAGATACTGTACAGAAAAACAGTGTCAGCTGCCTTTTGTTGTCTGTGTTATGACCCTACTACCTCAGTGTCTGTAGTAGCCCTACATTGTAGAGAACTACTTTGCAAGTCATTCAAAGATTGGGATGGAAATCATCACCAGTTGCCCCAAGTGGTAATTTAGATACAGGGTTGTGATGTTAGCCACACTTTTATCTTGAGTCTGGTTTAAAAAGGAAAGTCTGTTGTGGTAGTTTCTGGGATCCCTGTAGACTTAGAACTCTGTGTTTAGTTTTTTGTTGTTGGTGGTGTTTTTAAGAGCTAACTTTGAAGCTCTTTAGATGCCTAGGATGTCCTTGCACTAGGCATGGCATCAGCACACAGGGAGATGGGCAGTGATGATATCTCCTGTGTGACTTGCTGGGTTGGAGCTGCACTTTCCAGAGGAATGCTGAAAAGCCCCATGGAAGCCAATCCCTTGCTGCTTTTGAAATACCAAGAAATTAGTACTTAAGGTATTGTGAAACGATTGGCCCTGGGAGACTTCCCTAACATCATACGCTGTGAGACAAAGTCAGAAGCTGAGCATCAATGTTTTCAACACTAGGTCAATGCTTTCAACACAAAGCATCCATTCTCATTCTGTTAGTCTGCAACAATAAATTCTGTGTGTTGCCTTATGCAATAGGGATTTGGCTAATGCAGGCATTATTAAGAGGTACAAACAGCCATTAGAAAAGCAGTAGAAAAAAACAATCATTAGAAATGGGAGGGGGGGGTGTGTTTGAAATTAAAAAGACATAAATTGTTATGTATGTATAGAGTCCAGACAGCTGAACATTTAATAAAGCCCTGGAATCCCAGTTATTTGCACAGAGGTGTCACTATTTCATTCACAATTTGCTATATATTTGCCATATAGCAACTGAAAGGGTGCTATTGAGCCAGGAGCTTACATCCCAGTATCTGAGTTCAAGAGCAAGCTGTAAATAGATAAAACACCTGTAAATCTATTAAAAATCTCAGTAGACAGCCAGTAAACCACTTTGCTGATCTTTATCACTATACTGGATGTAAATCTGTTAATTCTCTTTTGTTTCTATTGACATAACCAAACTGTAGGTGTCTAAAATGGGAATTTGTGCAAATAGGCATCACAGCCACGGGACAGTTAAATTACTCTGTCATTGCCATATGAAAAGTCATGTGTTGCACATGCACACTATAATTGTTGATTTTAGGGACAGTAGCAGATACCCCACTGAATGAAAAGGAAAAGGGATAAGTCCATTAGCAGCTGAATGTGAAGCAGAAAACCCTGCTGCATTTCACCACTCCGCCACCTAACCCAGTGGTAATCTGTAACAGAAAGATGTGCTCACAGTTAAGTCTTTTTACTAGGCTTATCTGAGGGACACTGAGATGGACAGAAAAGGATACAAAGAGTTCATAGGCTGATTTTACAGGCTGCAGCCACTGCAACAGTCTTATTAGGCAAGGTCACACAGCAAAGAGAAAGGCAATAAATCTATATGAGTTTTCCTGCCCAAAAGAAATCACTGCTGTGGAACAGAAGTGCAAGAAAAAGGTCCTAGAGAAAAACCACACTCACTGATACGTTTCTGACTATGCCCTCAATTAAAATGAAATTTATATAAACAACAAGTCTCAACTATTAATTTGGTTCACCATCTGCCCACACCTACTTCAAAGAACTCAACTCAATCTAGAGGGTGGGCAAAAGTACACAAGACCAATATTAGATGCCTTGAGCTTTTTTTTTTTTTTTCTTTCTTGCAGAACTGCTAGACATGATTTATTATTATTAGTGAATGGATATTTGCCATCAGTTTGGAAGTTTAAAAACCCTTGGAGGCTTTGCAGCCCCCTCCGTTACATTACCAGTGTGTACAGGTCACAAAGGTAGAGCTGGGAAAAGATGTGGGCTCCATCCATCAAAGATTCTATTTTCTTCCCAAATGCTAAGTATTTAAGTGTGTAATTTGAATCATCCTTGAATTCCTCAGCATATTTAAGCACTGTGCTAATAAGATAGAAAAGTATTAAAGTATACAGATTAATCCCAGTGCTTTTTACACTTTGCTCTCTTGGTGGCAGCTGAGGCTTGGAGCAAGAGAGAAGTGATAAGCTCAGATTTCATTTGTGAGTGGTGAGGAAGGATGAGCATCTTCCTCAGAGAGAGTCACAACTGAGATTTAAGAGCAACATTCTCCACTCCATCCCTCTAATTTCACTGTAGTTTAGTATCTTCCAGTTCTACAGCTTTAAGTAACATAGGATCTGGACAAGCAGAGGACACAGGCTGCTTCTGTGTGTCACATCTCAGGGTAAAGCTCACTTTTCTGTGAAGCTGCTGAGAGAAATGAAGGGTAATAATGATGCCTAAGAGAAAGAGGAGGAAAATGAATCTGAAGAGAAGAAATAGATGGACAGATTGACACAACTAAACCATACTGAGAGGCTCTATAGCTTGGAAAAAAAGAAGATTGAGAGGGGTTCTAATAAAAGCATATAAATATCTAAAGGGTAGAGGTGATAAGGATGGGATTGGGCTCTTTTCAGTGGTGACCAGTGATAGGACAAGGGATAATGGATGCAAACTAGAACACAGAAGGTTTCATTTGAAATGCCTGTATGCATTCCTGTGCAACTTGATTTAGGTGTACCTGTGCTAGCAGAGAGTTTGGACTAGGTGATCTCCAGAGGTCCCTTCCAACCCCTACCATTCTATGATTCTATGGTGTTCAAGTTCAGTATCCTGAGCCCCTCTCCAAAGGAAACACATGCCCCATGGGTATATTGTGGTAATCTTTGTACAGAAAAAGTGTGTGGTACCTTCATGTTAGGAAATAACATATATTGAAAGGGTTCCTAAAACTCTTCAGAATTCTGATCCAGTCTTTGAACCATATTTACAAAGTAACCAAGGACATGTTTACGTATAAACATATTTTATAGATAGAATTAAAAATGGATTTTAAGACAGCTGCAGAAAAACATCCGCTGGCAGTCACAGGAGTGTAAAAGTCCTTTCCCAGGTTTCCAGCAATGCAGATTTTATGAGAGGGACTTGGTTCAGAGGAGAAATTTGCAGTATGTCAGTCTGAGGGTACGTTTTGCCTTTTACTTTGGATGCTAGCTCCAGCCTTCTGTTGCAGTTACCTGGTGGTGGTTTGCCCTAAAGCACTGCATGCAGCTATTACTCTCAGCAAAACAGATCAGCTCCTCTCCTTGAGATACCTTTGTAACTGGCCAAGGGGGTCAAAATCATAAAACTTGCATAATCTGGATATTTCCCACAAGGCAGCTGTAGATCAGCCAGACAGCATATCTAAGGGGCTGCTAATTGAGAGGACAAATCTTTGGCTGGAATTAATTAGCACACCGCAGCCTGCAATGACTCAGGTCCCATCAGCAGGGAACACAAACACGTAATTTTATTCAGACAGCTCTGTTCCTTACAGTACTTCTCAAATCTTAAATAATTAGGGCAAACTACTTTTAATTGATAGAACTTGTTAAATATTAAAGAATTTGTAAGAAAAAAACCCACACAGATCTCTCCTTTTTTTTTTTTTTTTTTCTTTTTGGCAGCTGGTTTCAACTGTATCCTGCATGCACCTTTTTGCCAGTACATAAAACGTCACCAAGAAAAAGCCCCTGGCAATGTACCTGTTTCTACCTCTTCAGAAAAGAAGTTGAGCACAGGTACAGGTCTTCAGAGTTTGATGGATTTAAATACAACCTATGCTACTCAGCTTGTAATGGATGTATAAAACAAAACTCATGCTAGTTTAAAACAAAAGATTAAGAGAAGCCTAAATAAGAAAGGACTTAGTTGAAGGACTTTTCTAGCCTGGTCAGAACAAAGGAAATTTCCCCAAAGGAAATATTTGCAGCATTTGTTTTTTGAACAAACAACAGCTGAGCTGTTGTGGACAGAAACCTTAGTATGATAAACCTGTTCACAACAAGAAGAGAGGAAAATAAATTGCATTAAAGAACAGATTGTTGACACACTTTTTCAAAGACTATCTGCAAATAATCACTTACAAATGTGTTAGAAAGTTAATAAAGGAAGAGAAATCTTTTTTTTTCCAGTTTCCTGATCCTGCAATAAAAACTTAATAAGGAGAAAAGACATATGATAGGCAGCACAGGAACAATACTAAAAAAGAAATAAAGAAGGTTCCTCTTCACATCTAAAGCAAAGGTAAAACGAGCTACTCTGATGTTCAAAGAGGAAGAATTACACTATTTGCATGTCAGCAACCATCAAAAGAGTCAAGTAAGTTAAAAGCAATCAAGAAAATGGAAGAGACCACCTACAATGAAGTGTGAGCAGCAGGCTGGAAGGGAGACTTCTTTGAAGTTGATGTCTGGTCATTAAAGGGACATTGAAGTAAAAGTTCTTCTCCAAGAACACACCCTAGTAATGGCTCTATGCCCAGAAATGTTTCTTATCTGCTGAGGAGAGGCTTCATGGATGCTGTATGAAACTGCTGCAGAATTGCATCAACTTCCATAGATTCCAAAGCCACACTCTCACTTCTTCCTCTGTCTCACGATTTTTTAAGGTCTAGACCACAATATATTGAATATTAAATATTAAGGGAACAGTTGTGAATCTACCTGTGTAGCTAAATAGAGGAATAAAGGAACAAAAAACTCTGTGAGAGGTAAATCTGTCCAAACTGCTGGCTCCTGTCTGGAGGGGCAGAGAGAAGGTAGAGCTTTTCTGGGAAATAGCAACTGGGCTGGGTTTCCCTAGGGAATTACTGAGAAGGGTCTATAATTTGGTCTCTCTTCTGCTTCTGAGGAAAAGAAAATATGTGCTGCCATTTATTCACAGACAAAAACAGGCTGCCTGTAAATGTAGAGCCCTAGGAGAATGGTCTGGTCACAGACTAATGAGTAGCAACCTGAAGGCTTCACAAGACTATTGACATATATGGCTAAATAAAGCACACCTTATCAAAAGATAATTAACAGATAAGGAACACTATGAGCAAATGTATTCATTCTCTGTCTGATCTAACTGAATATAAAGGATGTGTGTGCATGTGTGTGTGTGGCTCAGTGAAGGAGAGGATAGAAGTGCATGGAAATGCATTTAAGGATTCTCACCTATCCAAAATCCAAGGTTGTTTCGCCACCCTATTACCAGCTCTACAGTTGAACTACCACATATTCAACAAAATCAATGCAATCAGCTAAGCAGTGAGATCTGATCAACTGAGAATTCAGAGTAAAGATTACTCACAGCAGCATTAAAGAGCTGCTGCCCAACCAGCCAAAACCTAAAGTATAAGTAAAAAATGCCAAGAGAAGCATAACCAACAAGACATTGAGAGAAAAGGATGAGTGAGGGGGAAAAAAATAGTCATGTACTTTGAGTAGGAATTAAAAGACACTGTTAAAAATTTCCCTCAGTAATTTAAAAAGAGGATTCATGCAAGCTTGTGTTTGCCTTAGTATTTCTTTTAAGTTTGTACCACTTGTCCCTGGTAGCATCCATTGAATTAATGGTAATATTCAAGTCTTCAGTGTTCATAATTCAGTGCTGATATTTATTCATCTGTTCTGCCCTTGTTTGCCATCATTGTTCAACAAGTATGTTTTCACAACATTCAACTTCAAGTCAGCAGTCAGGTGCCAGAACAGGCATTTTGAATCCAGTGGCTTTGGTAATGAGCTGAAAAAAATTATATTCTAAAGTGCAAGCTCCCCCTGCAAGAAGCATTTGCAAGATACATTATCTTGCAACTGCTTCTTGTAGAAACTTAATTCACAAATACTTGAATCTGCTTCAATTTGATGAAGCAACCAACAGTGTGGTTGTTTAGCTAAATTTGTTTCAAATTCCTGTTTTCATTAAGCGTATACCAAGAACAAACTTTAAGACAAATACCCAGTGTTAAATTTGGGGCTAGGACTCTACACTTCTTTGTCCAGTCCAAGGGAATACAGATTCCAAACTCAAAAGTATATTTCAGATAGGCAACCAAAATTTTCCAAAATAATTTTGGAAATTGGTCATGATGAAGTTATTAAACTACTGCCAGATCCATTCTGCTCTCTGTAAAACTTGTTTCTACTGCAACCATTAAGCCACTGTTATTCAAACAAGAGAGGAAGCCCTCATCCATACTGCAACAGATGGAGGTTTTTTAAGGTAATACACAACTACTTTTTCTGTTAAAAAAAAGATCTGTCTGAAACTAGAAGAAAGCAAAATCAAAGAAAAAAATTCCCAGCATTTGAGAACTATAAAATTGAGAAATAAAATAAAAGGGAGAAAAAAACTTCTCTAACATGCAAAAAGCGTTGGCACAACTATTAAACATTCTTAACATGCTACCTTGCGCCTCAGTTTTGCAAAAAAAAAAAAAAAAAAAGACACCAAAATGTCAGCTTTTAAATAAATTGTAGGTTTTTAAAGTCACATCACTCAAGCAAAATCCCATGGGAAATTTGTGCTGGCAAGCCTGAAAGGAGCTTTAAAAAGCTAGCCTGCTGAAGGTGGCCTGAAGATTTGCAAGTGGCATAAACTCAATGGCATTTGCCTCAGCAGGCTGGCACACCTCTCCTTCCCCTGGTGCACTGCTCCTGTTATGAAATGGGCATGAAATACAATTTTCTCCTGCCATGCAGTGAACAAAACTTAAACTGGTGAGGGGCAGGATATAACCCTTGTCAGATTGCTAAATGGGAAGTCCTCTTTTCACAGAACTATGTAAAGTTAGGGTGTTTTTGTTGTCTGTGAGTCAGTTAGAAAGAGGCAAATGCAACCAGTTAATTTTCATTGGTTCTTCATTATTATTGTTGATATAGATCTCTATATAGAAATAGATCACATTTGTTACCTGATAAGCATCCACTGGCACATATCAAGAAATTGGTTTGGTAAGAGGATGATCAGAGGCACAATGAGTGTTAATTAATTTTGCCAAATGTCTACTGCCAAGTGGCTACTGCCTGGACATGATGGAAGGCAGCTTAGATTGTGGCCATGGTATTTTTCCCAAACACAGGTTGAGCCCAGAGCTTCAACAAGTGATTCTCTGCCTTGCTAGCAAAGCCAAGGGCTTGGACATACAAGGTGTATACAACAAACAACTGTCAGTGAATATATTCTATAAAAACAGGTTAAATCTAATGCAGTGATGGAGCATTGTGCCATGTGGGAAGAACACAGAATGGAATAACAAGTGATAAAAGGGAAGAGGTAAGTCACTGGGGGACAACTGACCTGTAATAGATCTAATTTGCAATACCCTATTGGCCACTCTTACATGCAATCACAGATTAAAGTCAGAGGGTTTCAGTCACTTGCAGATACATATAGAAGCATTAAAAGTAAAAAAAGGCTGAGGAGAAAAGATGATTTTCTACTTGAGAAAAGAACTTAAAAAAAGAAAGTCCAAGAGCTCGAGGATAAATTCCTATTTTTGCTGTTGGCACCATGTGTGTCACTGAATATCACTGCAACACTTTGTTCTCTGTGCATTTCAGATACTTTCCAGGACAGAGACCATCTTCATGTTCAGACACAGCATCTCATAACAGTGGGCTTTAGTGTCATTTAAGAACACAAGATATTTAAAATAAAAAAACATATTTTGATTTTAAATAGTATCTATTTTTATAGTCTGTTGTACCTTTCCCATTCATTTCAGAAGTCACTGACAATGAAAATTAAACCCTAGCAAGATCACCCACAAAGATCACACTGTACCTATGACAAATGTCCAGTGATTTCAAACGGATTTGGTACTCTTATTATTGGAATTGGTCTGTCCCTATTCCTCCTGGTTTTAATCTTGTTTTACTGAAATTGAAATCTACCTCTATCCCACTGCACCAAATCAGTGTTTTCAGCTACAAGACAAAAGCCTTGATAAGCAAAATCCTTCAAATTGCCTAATGTTCCCTAGCATTTTTTTCTTGCAGAGCATGAAACCAGCTGTTTTGATCTGCTCTTGGCTCTTCAAATCTGTGAGATTTTTTTCTTGTCCTGCCAATATTCACAATTAATGTAACATACAGAAGCTTAAAGGCTAAATTTCCCATTTACAGACGGATTTGGTCAGAGAAATTAAGAATTGAGTGGATGAAACACGTAATAAAAACAAGTAGTTAGGTGTTTTTCTATCTGAGTAAGCTTCAAGACTCTTTACAGGTGGATTTAAATTATGTGAAGATGGACAAAACTCCCCCAATGTTCAAATGTTTCAGGTAGTTTCTGTATCTCAATGTACAGACTCATGTTATTTAGGCAACTACCACCTCAGACTCTTTAATTATACACATTTTCATGAAACACTGACGTCCCTTGTGGATTTATGCAGGTTCTGAGATGTAGCTAAAAATATTTACTGTATATTTCTGCTCATTGATTTAATGTGAAATTATTTCACAGCGTTATATGCTCTTTTTCTTATTATTCTTTATGTATTTTGACATTCAGAGAATTACAGTTTAACCAAAGCCTTTCAAAAGTTCAGGGGAAAAGAAACTGAAGTAAAAGTATTTGGAGGCTAGGAGGCAGAATCAGGGCAGCAGCTATTCACCCATTCAGAGTTAAATCAGGGGCTCATTACTTGCCTTTGTGGTAAGTATCAGAATGCCAAATTTCATAACCATTATTTAAAATATTAAGGACTGGGTTGGTCATGTGTTACATAAGTCTTTGTTTTAAAATAGGACTTTAATGTCAAGATGAAAATCTTGTTGTGCAGTGTTTTGCAAGACAGTTGTCAGCTTAGTAAGGTCACCCCAAACATCTTCCCTAAGAAGAGAGGTTTCTCTTACCCTGTAGTTTTTCTCCAGGGAGACTGAGCACAATTCTCTGTTCAAAAAGTCATCACCTAGCAGGGTGATCTGGGAAAGAGAAATCATGACTCCCAAATCTTGCCTGTAGATACTTCAGAAATTATAAATAAACAACTTAATGTGCCTTAAAAAAGGGACTACACTCAGCAGAAGAGAGCTCTGCTTTTTTTTGTAACCAAACATATAGAGAGTCTCCATTCTTACACCTTGGACAGGATATATCCTTCCAAATATTTGTTGAGGCCTTTTTGTATTCAATCCAAAATTTTTGCTCAGATTTTCTCATTGGTACTGCTCATGCTAGGACACTTACAATATCACCTTCTTCTCAAAAATTAACAGAATTTTTTCATATTCTTAGTGGTGCCCTCAGCTTACCCTAAAGTGTGTATGGGTATCCTGGGGTGTTTTCACTGAAGAGTTCCAAAATACTAACAAGAAAGCTTAGCTCAAGGGCGCAGAGAACTTTAAAAAAGACACCAATGAAAATGAATTGAATCATTCATTATTTTTAAGTTGAAAATCTAGTTTGACCCGCACAGTTGTATCAAATGTAAGGAACAAGGTGTGAATCTGGACTCTCTGTCCTCATGCTTCCTATTTTATTGCCTGACAGTTGATAGTATATCTGGCATCTTGGCTTTAGTAAATGTTGGGTAAGTGCTGGTCTACACTAGAGAAGGAAACTCAGTTTATAGACAATTCAAAGCACTTCACCATCTTTCTGTTTCAATTTTTCATAACAATCTGACAGAAAATATTGACTTTGCTGGTTACAGTTTCCACATTAAGAATTTATGTGAGCTTCTTTTTTAAATAAAACAGTGTGTGATACAGTTTGACAGTGACAGGCTAAAGGGGTAGAGGTGTGTACACTTTGTTTAAATGTTTTCCCAAGGTGGTAGCAAGCACTGCAATGCTAACATTTAATCTTGAATTCAATCTGCTGAGAGTAAGAAAGATCCAATTAATGTTTTGCAGCAGCTGGTACCAAATAAAAGAAAGGTAGGATCTGGAAGCCTTGCTATCTCTATAGGGAAAATCTGCATATGGATAGATAGGGTTATTCTAGTTGTCAGCTTCAGTTACCCGAACTTCATGCTCTGCATATTCATAGAATCAAGAGTGGCTTGCATTGGAAGGGATCTTTAAGGAAAAGATCATCATCTAGTTCCAATCCCCTTTCATGGGCAGGGGCACTTCCCACTAGACCAGGTTGCTCAAAACCTTATCCAGCCTGATTGTGAACACTTCCAGGCATGAGATGTCCACAACCTCTCTAGGCAGCCTGTTCCAGTGTCTTACCACCCTCACAGAAAAGAACTTCTTCCTAACATCTAAGCTAAATATACTCTGCTCTATTTTAAAATCCTTGCCACTTGTTCTATCACCTCAGACACTTAGGAGATAGTTCCTCTCCAGCTTTCCTGTATGCTCCCTTCAGGTATTGGAAGGCTGCTATATGGTCTCTCCAAAGTCTTCTCTTCCCCAAGCTTAACAAACCCAACTTATTCAGTCTGTCCTTGTAGGAGAGGTGCTCCAGCCCTCTGATTCTTACTGCCCTCCTCTCAATCCTCTCCAATAGATTGATGTCATTCTTGTGTTGGGGGCTCCTGGTCCCATTCTTCCTGGCACTGACAAACAAATACTGAACAAGCAGCTTATTTCCCTCTAAATTAAAAATGTCCAGAGTTATTCCTTGCCATTGAAGCCAGCTATCATGGACTGGACTCTTAAGCACTTTACCACCCAAAGCCAGAGCAGCTGCTTGCAAACTGCCTGGTGACAAAGAGTCCTGATATGTGCCAGCTGCCACCTGCCCTGTTTAAGAGTGCAAAAACATGAGAAAAATCACAGTGTAAACCTTTAACAAGTAATGGATTTTCAGTGATTAGGAGGTCTCCAGCAGCTCTATTACCAAAGAGAGAGAAGACAGATACAATTTCTCCAAAATTCCCATGACAAGTCTGTGATGGAGCTAAAATCTCAAATCCAGTCTTTTGGATTCTGTTCAAATGGCTTCATGACAAATTTTCCTCAAGAGGAAAAAAAGAAAAAAAAAATGAAAACACCAAAGCATACAGGCTGGCCTAGAATCTTATCACCAGTGAAACAGTAATTTTGTGAAGGAGGGGTGGCAAATGTGCTGAGATTTTCACCAACTGTGAAAGCAAGAGTCTTTATTTACTTTGTGCTAGGGCAATGCACATCTTTGCAATCAGGACAGCTTGTGGTACTACACTAAAACATAATCACTTTTCAGTGTGCAGAGACTCCTAGAATAACTTTCTAATAGCAGCACTTAAAAAAAAAAAAGTCTCCTTTTTCCCTAGGCTGTTTGTGCCTCTAACATGTCATTTTTGCCATTAATGAAGTGTGATGAAAATAGTCACTTAGAGAGCCCAATATGCTCAGTCAGTCAATCGCTCTTTTTTTTTCTTTTTTTTTTCTTTTCTTTTTTTTTTTTTTTTTTCTTCTCCTTCATTACTAACTCAGGGCTTTACTCAGCAGTAAATTGGTTGTAGAATTCAAGCTGCTAAAAGTTTTAGAGTCTTTTGCATTGCAACCACGCTGCCTTCACCAGAGCTCTGATCCATAAATCTGAGGAGAGAGGAAGGTCATGCTAAGAAAGATTTCACAGCCATAACCCAATCTCATGCCTTGAAACATTGTCTCCTACCAGTGTGTGTTTGGTTGACACTGCAGGCAGGCCGCTCTCCAGCTAACAGTGATATCAGAAGCACTTAAGGAAGCATAGAAAAGAAGATCTACTAGCCTCTTATTTGTCTTCTATCCATTAATATTTGCATCTTCTTTGGTAGCACAATCGACTAAATGAGTTCAGAGGTATGTTTGTGCAGAGGCTGCTAATAGAAATGGACACAACAAGGCAATCCAATGGGATGCCCTGGCCCAGCAGATTGCAACAGACAAAATCAGATAACTGGGGAGAAATAAAGCCAGTGGCAATACTTTCCTAATCTGGTCCACAAAATCTGTTCCCTTTTCACCCAGGCAAATGACACTTAGTTGAGGGCTTAAGAACCCTTTCTATGGGCTCCCCACTTCTTCTCTTCAATGCTCTGTGAAATTAGAGCAGTGACTGTCAGACATTTTCAGCCAGGCAGCTCAAGCTAAGCAAGCAGGTGCATTATCCTTTGAGCTCCTGGCGGTCCTTCATGACTGTTATTTTTATCTACTGGAAGCAAACAGAGTATACTGTAAGCAGCTGGTAAGGAAAATTTCTTAGATTACAACTTTTTTTCTTTTTTTTAAGGGTGGAACAAAGAATGCAGCATGTAATACATGGGAAGAGGCTCACAGAGAGCTGACCTTCTCTAGACCATCTATTCATATTTCACCAGTGAACACTTCTGGTCTCCTGAGACTTCAGACGAGAAGCAGAGTACAAGGCCAAAGGAAAAGGAAAGCAAAGCTGACATAATTTGCTTTCGTGCTTATCTATGAAGCTGACATCAAGGAGAGAAGTCAGATACTTCTGAAAAGCCAGAGCTACAGTATAACTTCTCCTGTGCTTGCTGCTCCTGTTGCCCAGTGAGTCTGACCTCCTCCTGGCGTAGGACGATCAGAGCGTACCGTGTAGCAAACAATCCTGCTGCTCACTGCACTAGGGGGTAGCAAGGCAAACACCAGAGCTTCCTTACAATAAAAACTGAATACATTGATACCTTTCCTAGGCTGACATCTTGAAAGCTGAAATCAAAATACAGCCAGACTTTCAGAATCTCCCCAGTTAGACATGACAATGTGCAGCCACTGTACCTTCCCAAACACTGATTATTCAGTGTACTTCCACCTCTCTTCTATCCATAGAGTTACCTTCCCATTTCCAGCAAAAGGATGATTCTTCTGGGTACCTCTTGACAACCTGGCACAAATTCTGCCTTTCTGGCACAAGAGCAACCTGCTCCTTTTCCTATCTGAAGCGCAGATACAGCTCTTCACAGCTCCCTGAAAGGTTCTCTTCAATGTTAGCTTGCAGCTCAGCCTCTCTGCCACCCTCAGTGCCTGTCTCGTATCACAACTGTACCATCCTTATCACTGCTGCCTGATACTGCTCTGAATGATCTTTTCTTCTCCAACACATTACTCAGTTGTGATGGTTTGAAACTGTCTCTTTAAGTTTTCTTCTCAAAGTTCAAGCAGACAAAGCAAAAGAATGTAAATAAGTGGCTATTGGGTGTAAGAAAGCAAAATAATGATTGTTCTAAACATTTGCTTCCAGACTGAGCTAGCCTGGTTATTGTTGGTGTGGGGGGAATTTCAGCTCACACTGACACATCAGTCCATCAGGAGAGGAGAGGGACTGGCAGAAATATTTTAAACTAAGCAGGAGGGGACATTAACACCAGGGGTTGCAATGTCTTAGTGATACTGCCCAGATGTAGTGTGAGCTGCCATGCTGGGCTTGTTTTATAGCCTTGAAATACTGCACTTGTTGCTATGCCTTGTTACTATGCCTTTCCCAGATTTGCACCAAGACCATAGAAAGTTCAAGTCACACTGGCCCTTCCTTGCTTCACAGCCACTTGTTCATGATTCCTTGTAGCTCACTCATTCCCTTAGAACTAAGAGGGGATTCGTACAGCTCTTGGGAGTTGTGTCTTTCAATATCCAACAGAAAATATTGATTTTTTTTTTTTAAATTCCAAAGCCATTAGAATATTCAAGAAGTTTCATTGCAGTAGTGAAAAAAAAAAAAAAAATCACATTCACTTCATACCAAAGGTTTTATCTGCCTGCTTAAGTAAAATTCAATTTTGTTTATAAATATTCAAAATTTTCCTGTCACATTTTGAACTGTGCAAAATATTTTCATTTTGATTAAAGGTTCCATACCTTCCCATCACTCCCATTATCACATTGGCTCCATGCTTGCAGTCAGGAATGTGAATCAGAACAAGCTACATTAGAAATTTTCTGCACAGTGCTCATATTTACTCCTCTCCTGTTGTGACAGTGGTACTTTGAGTATGAATTTACACACAAGAGTTTAGCAAAGTTTGACTAAGTGACTTCTAGAGCTCATTCAGTTCAAGTTTCCTGGGTTCACTCCCATAGAAAAGCTCTATTTCTGTATCCTTCACTTTCTAACCCAACAGTGTTTTACAGTGTTATCTGTTATTAAATATCTAGCATAAAGCTTCCTTAAAACCACAATGAATAACTCAGCTTTTAGAGACCTCAAGTAAAAAGTGCTTACTGTAAATTTATAACTTGTAAGGGAACTGTGATGTTTAATTACTTAATGTCACTAAATTTCAGATGAAAGAGGTTAAGTTCAAACTACTATTATCACCAACTTTCCCCAAATATATTATCCCTATTAATTTCAGAAAAATTAGCATAGATATAGTGCTCATATTTAAGGTTCTTCTTTTTTCTGTTATATTTTGTGCAGCCATCCAACGTGACCTGGATGAGCTGGGTGCAGGCAAACCTCATGAAGTTTAATAAGGACAAGTGCAAGGTCCTACATCTGGGGAGAAATAACAACAGGCACCAGTACAGGTTAGGGGCTGCCCTGCTGGAAAGCAGCTCCACAGAGAAAGACCTTGGGGTGCTGGTGGACAGCAAGTTCTCCATGGAACAACAATGTGCCCTTGTGGCCAAGAGAGCCAATGGGATCCTGGGATGTATCAAGAAAGGTGTGTCCAGCAGGTCGAGGGAAGTTCTTCTACCTCTCTACTCTGCACTGGTGAGACCACACCTGGAATCCTGTGTCCAGTTTTGGGCTCCCCAGTTCAAGAGAGGCAGAGACCTGCTGGAGAGAATCCAACAGAGAGCCGTGAGGATGATTAGGGGACTTGAGCATCTCCCCTGTGAAGAGAGACTGAGAGCCCTGGGGCTGTTTAGTCTTCAGAAGAGAAGATTGAGAGGGGATCTGATCAATGTCTATAAATATGTGAGGGGTGGGTGTCAGGAGGAGGGGGCCAGGCTCTTTTTGGTGGTTCACGGTGATAGGACAAGGAACAATGGATTCAAACTTGAACATAGAAGATTTCAGCTCAATATGAGGAGAAACTTCTTTACAGTGAGGGTGACAGAGCCCTGGAACAGACTCCCCAGGGGGGTTGTGGAGTCTCCTTCTCTGGAGACTTTCAAAACCCACCTGGATGCATTCCTGTGCAGACTATCCTAGGTGATCCTGCTTTGGCAGGGGAGTTGGACCTGATGATCTCTTGAGGTCCCTTCCAACCTCTGATATACTGTCATAATGTGATACTGTGATTTATTACCTTTTTCAGTAAACAACAAAGCCACTAATACTGCAATCAGAGCTATCAGTCAACTGTTCATATACCATCAAAGCAGACTCATAAAGTAGAAAGGCAAGAGAGAAAGAATAATTTCATGTCCCAGCTTTCAAGGAACTCAGAAATAGAGCAAACAGTATATAAACCTGAGAAAAAACACACATTTGCCTTTCCCTCCTTTGCAGTACACTCAAAATAGATTTACACACTTCACCCATTGTCCAGCTGAGCCATACTTAGAAACTTCTCTTCTTTGTCAATAAGAGCCTCTTCTACTTGAAAATACTGATTACTGAGGATTGGACATCACTAAGCAATTACCTTTTCTTTACTCAATTTGTTCTTTGTTGGGTTGGTTGGTTTGTTTGGGGTTTTGTTCAGTGTTTTTTAGTTTGTGTGTTGGATTTGGGGTTTTCTGTTTGTTTTGGTTTGGTTTTATTGCTTTTTTTTTTTGGTTGGTTTTTTGTTTGTTTGTTATTTTTTGTTGGTGGTGTTTTTTTCCCCTGAGAAAGGGATCGTGTGAAAACGTCACATGGCAACTGTTGCAGCAGAAACAAGCAAACAAGATCAGTCTTCTCTCTGTAGACAGGTCTTCATGAAGTAAAATAGGGCATTAACCAGTGGGGCAGCTAGGATAAGAAACATACCTTGTGTTAAACTAAACATTCTCTTTGCCTTTAAAGCATATTTAAACACATTTTTTAAAATATCAGCAGACAAAAAATCCATTTATATATACCCACAGCTGTAAGTTGAACACATCCCTTATCATCATAAGTATCAGTATTCAATGAACCCAAGAAAGCTCTACAACTTTAGTATCATTTCTGTAGAATAGATCAGAAAAAAAACCAAAACCCCTAAATACTCAGCCTACTGCAATGAATTAACATCAGAGTGAAGCCAGAGGGCCATAATAAGTAGATGGTAAAATATGAAGCCACCTTCCTGCTGTGCCACCACAATTAAAGTGACACTCTGCTCAGCCATACACCCAACTCACCCTGTTTGGATTTCATGGTACACAGGTAGGATTCACTGTATTACTCTGCCTTACCTTTTAAAGTTTCTCCTTTCAAGGTTGTCAAATCATTTCTAGATGCTTCTCAGACAGCCAGGATAATATCACCCTTCTGTGTATTGATGCCAAGTCAGGTCAAGAGAAACTGTCAGACTACCCAGACTTAAGACCAGATGTCAGACTTATTTATGCTGTTTAAATTCAGAGTAATGCTACTCACTGCAGTGCATCACTCCAGTTTCATTTTCTTGTGAAATTGTATTATCTCATTTTCATCCTGTGCTAAACTATCATCCTTAGGACTTTCCAAGCCTGTATTTTTACAATGGAAACAAATTATTTTCTGTTATTTAGCAAAAACCCAAGCAAACAAAAAGGCCCAACCTGAACAAACAAAACCAAAAACAAATGAAAAAGAAAGAAATTAAATGTTAAGAGACAATTTATAGATTCAGATTATTTGGTTATGTCTTTCTGGCTGCATGAATTCATCTGAGGAAATGAATACATAAAACAATGCCACTTCAAATTTTGGTTGAGAAGGGATATTGTGTTGTTTAGATGAGTCACTCTGTCACATCACATTATCAACTGGCACAACCTCATGCTCCTATTTCACAAATGTCTGTCTCCTTGTTCAAAACCAAAAGTGGCATAAACCCATTTATAATTTAAGTTGCTGGCAGTTCCTAAAATGGCTTTCCTGGAGAATAATGAGATAGACTGGTGGGGTAAGGAGCATGATAAGTGATGGCACAGCATAAGGTATAATGAATAGTTGCTCTGTCCCTGGCAGAAGACTACACTACCAGAGAACCCTGTCATGCAATGTCTTTTATGGCAAGTCATAAATTAAAAGAGATCTTTATTGTGAAAGCTTCTGTCATTACAAGGAGGAAGAACAGCATAATGCCACATTCCTTTCCAGGTTTGCAAATCAAGGCCAAAAATCTTTGCTAATTTAAATGATGTCAATGCCTTCATTTCAGCTGAGTTTTACCCACACTTAGCAGCAGAAAAAATGTCATAAGCCTCTTCTGTTTTAATTTAATTAAAGTATTGATTCTTCAAAATTTTTACATTAAATATCATTTTTAGTTGCAAGTGTCTCCCTGTGAAAGACAATCTGGCACAAAAAGTTGATTCTGTGTGTAAGTCAATGGGAGTAGACAGGATAGGCATTTGGGAGATGAAAAAATTGCTATTTGAATTAATAGGGCCAGAGAAGGATCTATCTTTTAGTGTAATTGCCTCAGATCATCAGAAGAAATTACAATGATCAATTACACCCAACACAAAAAGTAATCTAGCACCAGCTCCAAAGTAGAACATTACTTATTTGACTAATGTTTCTCTTTTACTGCTCATAACTCAGGGGTAATCAAAGACCTGGGTTAGGCTTAATTTAGGCAGAAAGAGTGGCAAATTCCCAGAGCACCTTTGTTAGAATCCTAGAGGTGCCCACCAGGACAGTGAAGTTTTCAGTCACTTTTACAGAGGTGTGACAACAAAGACAGTTCTTGAGGGCTGCCCACACAGAGCCTGAACTGACCCCCCAGAAAAATACAATTTGTGTGGGTTTTCCATGCATTTTGTCTGAATCTATTTCTTTTCTGGCAAACTGCTTTCTTTCATGCACATAAATACTCAAGAGGAGAGGGGAATTGACCCAAGATTCAGTCCACTCAGGACTCAGTTGCTTGTGTAGCTTGTTGTTTTGCACCGTTCCAGACACCTTTCTCAGGTTGATTTCTTTCAGCCCAAACTATGCCCCAGGCTGTGTTTTTAGTGCCTTACACTCTCCCACTGTGCTTCCCAGTCTAATAAACTGCAAAGCCCTGTCACCACAGATGTTCCTCTCTCTTCAACTCAATGTCAAGAACAGCTGTATCAGCAGCTCACCTGTATTCCATCAAAACCGTTGGAAAAAACAATCTCAAGAGGATGTTGTGAGTATTCTTAACGTCTTGGCAAACTGTATTTATGAGGTGGGAAGAATGCAAGCAGTCATGAGAAACAGAGCATTGCTTGTGAAATCATGGGCATGGAAGCAAATAGAGCAAGCAGGTAACTGTGTGCCTTTGTTGCTTTTAATCAACTGGACCTGGGTTGGTTCCACACTGGAAGTTGTATCTTAGCAAGGTGTGCACCAGAATAAAAGTATTGTGCCTTTCAGCAGTACTAAAGACCACCAGAGACTGGAACTGGCTTGCACATAGCCAGTCAGGATTATAGCTTGGTAAACTTGTATCTGCACACACACAAGTCTATCAAGTCTATGTATCCACACATGCTGTTTGCAAGGGCTAAAAATTAAACTGGCAGATGGTCCTGGAGCAGAGAGCATACTGATATTGAAATAAAGTAGATCACATCCTTGTGACCAACACTTCAATTTAGAAATACTACTTTCTAGCTACAAACACACTTCTAATAGAAAAATATTCTATCCATTGAAAAAAAGTAGTATTTCCTCAAGGACAAATATTCTCATAATAGCACTTACTAGGACAAAGGAAAGTGGAATTATTCCTGTGTTCCCCTTAGTGAAATTCCATTGAACACTGAACTGCTTCTGCCTTCAACAGGATCTGCTCACATCCATACACTTTCTGCAGGCCAGACCATGATTTATAGTTTCATATCACTAATCAGCTATTTCCCTCTTGTATTTATTTAATGATATCATATTAATAAACCTTGACTTTTAGACAGAAGCTCTATGAGGTATATTCTCAATGTGATACACTTGTAACTCCCCACAGTATCATCAGTGGTTAGGCACACATGAAGAATTGATTATAGCCTTAGGTTTTTAAGGCATTGCAAGCTTACTCTCCAATTTTTCCTCTGGTGACTCTTCCTCTGGTGATCACAAACACACACACTGCAGTTCCCTTTTTTTCTTTCGCTGAAAACCTTCCTAGGAACAGCATTAAAAAAGATCAATTTATGCAAAATAGAATTTTAATCTAGGAAATGAAGATTTGAGACACTGCATGATGAAAGAACAAACCTCAAAGCACAGCCAAAAAGGTTGCAAAAAGCAGATCACAGAGATCTGGTTTCCTAGGGAGCTTCTGTACCCCAGAAAAATGTAAGCAGTTAGTGGCTGCTCCAAACTCCACACATCAAATGTGTCTATAAAGGATTTTGACAGATTTCTACAAATCTGACTTTCTTTCCCTACAGAACATTTCCAGTTCCATGACAAAACAGAAGTAATAAGCAGAATAGCTTCTGTGCAACTCTTTTTGTATTGACTAAACATTCATTTGGACAAATATTCCTTGACGTTAATGTCACTTGCAAATCTCTGTGTAGACTAAAAATATTTTAATTTCATTTACTGCTGTTACACTGTTGTGGTTTTGTTCCATGATAAATGGATATTATGACCCAGAATGACTGTATTGGTAACATATTTGAGATTTTGTTGCAGAATTCAAGGTTAGAAATACTCAGCTAACCAAGCTGAGGAGCACGGATGAGTTTGCTGGGTTTTATCTGTGTCATTTTTGTCCTAAAATACTCCAATAGGATCTGTGGCTAAGAAAGGTGTACCTGATAACAAGCAACTGAAGAATCCCAAAGTTTACACTAAGTGATGGATGAGTTCTGTTTTCAGAGACTCAGTCTACTCCAAACAGAGAAGACAACAATGAAGGTCATTGAAAGGAGTTCATCTCCTGGTGTGCTTTGACTTGGTTTTGCCTCAGGGAAAAGCTATGTTGCAAACACTCCTTTAGTCCATGCACTAGACCCTTGCTGATGATGGCAATAAATAGTTATTCATGGTTAGTTAGGGAATTTCATTGAAAGACAGGTAAAATCCACCTAAAGAATTTTAAGACCTTAGAATCAGTCTTTGGAAACATCCAGTTTTTTATGGATTCTTGTTATTATAGGATTCTCTATGAATTCATATGCACCTTCTTTGGAAGCAGCATAGGGAATGGAGTGGTGGTGAATACTTTTTTTCCTCTGAAAACCTTGTAAGCATGCAGTGGCAAAACCCTTGGCTTTCTTCTCATGCTCAGCATTCATATAAGACTTGACGCAGAGGTTTGAAGTTTCTGAAGGAAAACAAAACAAACAGACAGCCCTGTGAAAATCTGTCTCTAGGACAAATTTTATGAAATGGCCTGCCTTCCATGATGAAAACTGAGAAATCCTGTTTGAATATTTCATCTTGATTATTCTCAGAATCAAAGAGAACATAAGCAACTGGATCCCAGAGGTGATCCAATATGGCAGTCTGCTACCTGTCTGAATTTACCACTAAGATCATCCCCTAATGCTCTTTCAGAAAATAGGCTTTTCCTTTTTGCTGGGAGAAAGATTCATGGTCCCCCTTCTGCAAGCTCAGGTATGGCTTCCTGACATCCCAGCCTACCCATCACTTCAACAGATTTTAATTTCTACACAGATGTAGAAATTAAAGAGAATATGAGAATGAGAATATGAGAATGCCTGAAATATTTAGAGCTTTCATGACTCAGGAAATCCACCACCCACATCACTGCTCTCCCAGAAGTTTCCAGGAAGAAAATTTTCACAGCTGCAGACACTATGTCAACTTTTTGCTCCTGCATTTGTTAGAGAGCTACTCTGTGCATGGACATGGAATTGTGAATGTCAAAGCAAGCAGGGTCACAATTCCCTCATCACTAGCCTTGGGACAGCAATACCAGTGTCCAGTAGGCTGAGCCACTTCCCTTCTTTACTGCCCTTCTTTACTGCCCTTACAGGACTCTGCACCAAGTGTGTCCACCTAGGCAATAAAAAAGGGAGGTGTGAATTTTACCTGCATTCTAGTGTCTCCATTTTAACTAGTAGATACCAGAAAACAAAACAAAACAAAACAAAAAAACCCAAACCAAACCAAACCAAAAAACCCCAAACAATCCATACTTAATGCGCTGTGTTTCTGAATGTGAATTCAAAAGTAATCACTGTTTCTAGGAGATAGAGTTCAAAAGTCTGGCAGAATTTCAAAAGGGTAAAATCAAAATTGCCAAGAAAAAAATAAAAACAATTAAAAAAAAGAGGCTTATATTAAACTTCCCATTGTTCCTTGGCTTATCACTGTGAACTACCCAAAACAGGTGTCACAGGATGGTAGGGGTTGGAAGGGAGCTCTGAAGATCATTGAGTCCAAGCCCCTTTTCTACCTCCTGCTGTTTGCTTATTGAGGCCCCTGTGTAATGCTCATCCTTCCTGCTGGATTCCATGACAGCTACTGAAGCCTCACTCAGATTTCTCAGACATTTAGAGAGGGTAAGAGGAGGGAAGCAGCATCCTGCAATGCAGAGCTTCAATCCAAATTTTTTCCCCTGATTTTATTCATAATAAAATTTGGAAACTCTGCTTTCTGATGTGACCTAAAAAAAAAAAAAAAAAAAAAAAAAAAGCAAATATTTTAACTCAGAATCATAGAATCAGTCAGGGTTGGAAGGGATCACAACGATCACCTGGTTCCAACCCTGCTGCCATGGGCAGGGACACCCCACACTAGATCAGGCTGGCCAGAGCCTCATCCAGCCTGGGTAATTCCAGGACAGAGCTACAGCACTGATTGGCATGGGAAAAGCAACTGATGACATTTACCTGGATGATTTAATTTGATTCTGTGGTTTTCTTATCCAGACCTTCCCAGATCAAAAGATATTTGAGAATCATTTGGGAAAATACTATACAGGTGGCCACCTTAAAACTTAAAACAAGTTTACTTTGAAAATGGTAACTAATAGGTCTGTTTATTGTTTCAGCATTCCCCTCCCCCCCATCTATTGCCTGTTACTTAGAGGGATTTGCTCTTTAATTTACACACTAATGAAGATGGTCTAAGATGTTCAAGTGAATGTTAATTACCTCCTGTGATTAAAAAGGAAAATATAACCATTACCAAAGCTCAGTACTGCCAAATGTGGATCTTTCTTCTGTAACGTTTATTTGATTTTGAGATTAGCCATAAAATGCCACATGTTGCACAAAACATCTCCCTCTGAACCATGGATGTGGAAATATCAAGTGGTACTTCCATGCTAGTGAATCAATATACCTGTTAGAAAAATGTGTTTGAAAATGTGTTGGTTTGTTTGTTTGGTTTTTTTTTTTCTCTGATGCAACAGTGTGCTCAAGTGCATGATGGGTCTAGAAATGGAAAGCATCAAAATATTTATAACCAGCTCAAGCCAGACATTGTTTTTCCCAAGTAATAAGTGGTAGGACAGGAGGAAACAGTCTCAAGTTGCACCACAGGAGTTTTAAATTAGACATCAGGGAAAAAATCTTCACTGTAAGGATTACCAAGCATCGGAACAGGCTGCCCAGGAAAGTGGTTGAGTTGCTGTCCCTGGAGGTATTTTAAAGCCAAGTAGGTGTGCCACTTCAGAACACAGGCTGGTGGTGGACTTGTCACTATTAGGTTTATGTTGGACCCAATATGACTCTAAATGTCTTTTCTAACCTTAGTGATTCTGTGATTCTATTTGTCAGTTGGTATCACTGCCTGCAGCTCCTTTACAGTCAGCATGAGTTGAGCCCAGTTTATGCCAGCTGAAAGTCTGGGTGTAAGATAGAATGGTAACAACATTTCAAGCACTAAATTCTCATTCTAGGCCCTTGGATTGTTTTCAGGTTTTTTTGGTCATCAAGCAACATGCTGTATGGTCTAGATCTAGCTGGGGTTTTGTTTGTTTGTTTGTTTTTTAATTTACTTAGGTTGGGAAAGGGTATCATTGTGAAAATATTTACAAGGGTTACAAGTGAACACTCCCCTTCACTGTTTTGGTTGTCTGGGGATTCTCTCTTGCAAAACTACAGTCTTTCCACTTAGATCAAACAAAGCAATTCATCCATGTCATGGTTTTATGAGTCTAGCTGCATGGAGTTATGTATGTAAAATAAGAGCCAGCAGATTTGCACAGAACAGTCCTCAGCAAGTCTAGATTACAAAATGTATGCTACATGCAAATTTACTTTACCAAATGCATAATATGCAGTAGACACACTGTTTGTACTCACCTGCAAGCACATCAGGTGGACACAATCAGAGATTAATTCTTTTTTAAAGTGACAAAAATTGAAACTTTACTTCTAGGTTTGATTTTCAGAAGTGCTGATATAATGCTTGCAGAAATTCAGGAGTTGTAGAGTGGACATCAACAAACAGACATTTGAAAATCAGGGGAAGATATTTTTGAAAGCATAAACTAAATAAATAGGTTGGTGTGGCTCTTACTTTTACACAGATTGTTCTTCATCCAGAGTGGTACCAGCACACTTTGACTTTTTTCTCAGAGCAGGACTTTGCAGGTAGTAGATCAGTGCCATATTGCATATAACACTGTCATTTGATTATATCTGGAAGGCAAGGAAAACATCAATGTATGCAGCTTCTGAGATGCAATTCCATAAGTCACACTGATGTAATTGTACATTGCAGCTGACTGCTGGTTTATAGGGTCTTAGAGAACTCTGATGGAAAATCTGTAATAAAATGTTCATTTATTTAAAACAATATTCAACCAGTTCTGCTGGGGGGAAAAAAAGTACCTTCCTCTGTTAAGAAAAAATGTAGGGTTTGCTTATCTTTTGTCAAGGATTCCATGTATTTGTGTTTATCTGCTTGTTTTGTACTTAAAATGCCTATTTCTAATCAAGCAAGGGTTCAGTGCCTTTTAGGTACCTGGTCTTTTTTGTTTCCTCTGCAGTGTTTGTTACTGCCCATGACAGCTCCTTTTCCTAGACTGCTAAGCAATGCAGAAGGCTAATCTAGAGCACCATTGCTCTCCCTGGATAATTTACAACAGATCAATATTCATTAACATTTGTAATTCACCACACAAGGGGGTAGTGCTTTTAAAAACACCCTAAAAGGCAGAGCAGCAGAGAAGTGGTAAGTGTTACCCACATGGATAAGATACCTCAGATCCATTTCCTACAACCTTTTCAGACATCCCACATCGGTGTTTAATCATTCATATTGCCATTTTTTCCTTCTGTCCAGTTGGAATGACTTCTACTTTGATTTGTAACTGTTGCCTCTTCTCATTTTTCCCTAAGCCTTCTTGATCCTATTTGCTGAATTCTTTGTTTCTCCCAGTGGCCACAAGTTCTGCCTGGATCCTTTCCAGTCTGGGCTCACTCCCAACATTTTCCCTTCTCCTGCTGTCAGAGTGAGCTTCTGATAGAAATCTCACAGCCATAATGATTTCTTTTATCTTTATCTTCACCAATATTGTGTAATAGATTCTTTCTTCATCACATCTCTACGATACAGCTTTCCCTGTCCATGTAAGTAGGTGAAACATTCAAGAAGGCTCTAATCATGCTGCATACTTACACTGCAACATCCTTTAGTACATACCAACATATTTCTGTGAAGAGCTTCATTAACTCTTCCTCAGAATGAAGTGGGCTTGTTTGTGGTTTTTTAAAAGACAAAAATAAATTTAGAAATAAAAATAAAACCCACGCTGATTTATCTGACTCTACCTACTTCTTATCTCAGTTTTTTTATACCCTATAGCACCTGACTACACAAAGCCAAATCATGATGAAGGAAATTTAAAAATGTGGGAAAATGTCAGTGTAATTGGATTTTCTATAAGGAATGTTGTGTGCACAAAGTGAAAGGTAGAGCAATCTACCTGACTGTATTTTTTCCTTTCATTAGTGATACTGGGGGAAAAAGTTGTGGGTGTTTTTTTTGTTTGTTTGGGAGGTTTTTATTGGTTGGGGGTTTTTTTGTTTGGTTTTTTTTGTGTTGTTGGGGTTTGTTGTTGTTTTGTGAAAAATTTAAAACAAAACAAAAAAGAAATAGAAACAACTTGAATTTGAATTAAATGTTTCATTCTGACATATCAGAGTTTGCATTTGAGTGTATGGAGACATTTCATTGATTGCAATGAAGTTGTAAAAGTTTGGGTTAGCTACTATCATTTATTTTTTATATCATATATTTTTATATATAATTTATTTTATATATATATATATTTTATATGTTTCGTTCTGACATATCAGAGTTTGCATTTGAGTGTATGGAGACATTTCATTGTTTGATTGTAATGAAGTTGTAAAAAGTTTGGGTTAGCTACTATCATTCATTTTTTATATAAAACAGTCAGGTCAAGAAGGTTGCCCCTAGATACTAAAATCTAAAAGCTGGGAAGGGATTTTTTTTAAGAGTACAGCATTAGGATCAGGGGCAATGGTTTTCAACTAGAGCAGGGTAGGTTTAGATTGAACATTAGGAAGAAGTTCTTTACTATGAGAGCAGTTGAACACTGGAACAGGTTGGCCAGGGAGGTGTTGGAGGCCCCATCCCTGGAGGCATTCAAGGTCAGACTTGATGGGGCTCTGAGAAACCTGATCTAGTTGTGGATGTCCCTGCTTACTGCAGAGTGGTTGGGCTAGATGACCTTCAAAGGTCCTTCCCAACCCAGTGTGTTCTATGATTTCTATTGATACTTATCACAAGTAGAAAGACTGTGACTGAAAAATGTCATTTTTCCTGACTGATAAATCTTCTAAAAAATATATTCAAATGGGTTTACAGCCTCATCTATTTCTTTTGTGAAAGAAGTAACAGAAGCAGTAGATGAGCCACACAAGCCATTATATATTTATTGTTCAGCCTACCACAGTCTTAACTCAGTAACTGCAATGGCATCACTGGAGCTGAGATACAGGATTCAAAAGAGCAGAGTCCTGATATATATTTTAAAGTTGTTCATACCTTGTTTTAAGTCCCATGAGGCAGATATTTCTCATGGGCTTGATGAATACTTGATCTGTTGCATGTTTTTTTCTTCTTCTTTCTTTTACTTCTTGCTCCTGATACCTAATTAAAATGATAACATAGCCATGGTGAGATGACAGTAATAAGCCTTTAAAACAACAGAGGCATCGCATGATACTAATACATTCATAAATCAGAGACTGGACACAAACCCCAAGTTGCTAGAATGCATGTAATGGTTTTTTACTAATGACTTTCCAAGTTGAATTTAATTTAAACAATGAAGGTTTCAACACATGAAAAGGGAATAAATACCATTAAATGGTAATGCCAAAAGACAATTATTCATGATGACATCTTACCAACCTTCGAGATGAAGGACACGAACACAAAAGTGAACAAACTTGAGAAACTCAACCAGTGATCAGCTTGACTACAGGGAGATTTGTTCCACCTCTTACTTCTACCTGACAATGTATGCATCTGGAGTTTTGCTGCACTCTGGGGACTTCTGGAAGATCACCACCCACTTTGTTTCTGATGGGATAATTATTTTAGAGCATTCTTTTATTATCCTGCCTTGAGAAATGCTGCATCAAAACTTGTTAGGGCTTTTGTTTGATTTTTTTTTCCAATTGCAAATACAATTTTTATATGACTGACTTGTTGAAAATTACTTTTTTTCACCCTAAGGTGTTTCATGTTACCATCACAAAACCCAGAAATACATTATGCCAGCTTCAGGTTGGCTTGACCTGAATATTCTTTCTCTGAATTAAACCTTTTTTTTTTTTTTCTTAAAGTGACCTGAAATTTGGGGGTTTTAAATGGACTGTAACATCAAACTATATTGCTCTGTCTGGTGCTCAGGTTTTGAAGCATCAAAACTATTAACAGGTGAAAACTAGAATATGGGAAAAATACTGGGGAAAAAAAGTTGGATTGGAAACTGAAAAGACAGTTATCTTAGAAGAAAGGAAGATAGTTCTTTTCACCCTAAAATTCTCTTAAGTTATGGTTAGCAGATTTTGTATCTCTAAATACTATTTGATCATTGGGATGTTGCTTAAAATGTATAAAAGTTGTATCTTGTTTATCTGATTATTTCTAAGATTTTTGTTTCAAAATTTTGTTTCAAGCATTCTTTTCCTTGTCCTTCTACAGTCATCACTAAAAAGTTTACAGCTCATGACAGCATCCATTTCATGATGCAGCCTTTTGTTAAGCTCCTTCAAGATTGATTATCAACTGCTTAACTGATGGGTTTCCTTGCCACTTTTAATATGCTTATTCATTTCTCCAAGGTAACTGCATGTCTTTTTGCACATTACTTTAGATTAAATGGATAATGACTTTAATCTGTTCACAATTTGATAATGCAGCCCTCAAAATTATATTCCAGCTGCTTGAACTTTGCTGATTGGCCACACCATTTAGCAGGAGTTGTTAACTAGGAAAGACATACATAGGTAAATGTTGCAAAACCTGTTTATTATCAAGGAGCAAGTCTGGAGGAGCTCCTTGAAGTTAAACAAGAGTTGTACAAATAAATTTAAAAAAAAGTTTATATCTGTATGTGTAAAAAATGTCACAGACAGTTTTCAGCTACTTCAATGTCTCTCAGATACTGCATTTAAATTAAAAAGAAAATTAAAGTCATCATACAGGGTAAGCATGACTATTCTTTGTTGTTTTCAATCCCTTATTTTTGGCAAGCAAATGAGTCTTTGCGTGGACTTAGTATTGCCAGCAGATTCCAATCAAGTGATAATTATTTCAAGGATTAATAACTTCAGACAAGCATCTTAATTTATAAAGTACTCCCACAGAATCACAGAATGGTAGAGGTCAGAAGGAAGCTCTAGAGACCACCTAGTCTATCCCCTGGCTAAAGGAGGTTCACCTAGCACAGGTTGCACAAGAATGCATCTGGGAGGGTTTTGAAAGTCTCCAAAGAGAGAGACTCTACAACCTCTCTGGGCAGCCTGTTCTAGTGCTCTGTCACCCTCAAAATAAAGAAATTTTTCCTTACCTTTAGATTGACCTTCCTGTGTTCTACTATGCACACATTGCCCTTTGTCCCATCCCTGGGCACCACTGAAAAGAGTTCAACCCCATCATCTTGATACCCACCCTTCAGGTACTGATAAATACTGATAATATCCCTTCCTCACTCTTTCCTTCTTGGGGCTAAACAGTCCCAGGTTTCTCAGCCTCTCTTCATCAGAGATGCTCCAGCCCCCTCATCATCTTTGTAGCCCTCTGCTGGACTCTCTCTAGCAGCTTCCTGTTTCTCTTAACTGGGGAGCCAGTCTTGGTTTATATGAAGACCTCACTTTTGTAGCAAATGTAGAAAGCCAGTACTTTTCATTGATTTAATTAGTGTTACTGTTCTATTCTCTGACAACTATTTTCAGGCTCTCTATCTTCTTTTTCTTGACCCTGGTGCCGTACCTAGCAGAAGCACATCTAATTGAGACCTGAAAGGAATAACAAGCAGAAACAAAGCAATGTGCAAAGTATGCTGTGAGGTGGCCAATAAAACATGTTGTGTCACTTAACAGGGAGTCAAAACAACTCTACACCCTCTGTGCCCTGTGTTCCATCTGTGCCCCGTGCGGCATACACGGGTGAGCAAGGTTACACAACTGGTAACCAGCTATCAAAATATGATAACCTGCCTGAGTGTAACCACAGGGGAGTGACAAGCCCACTTTTACTTACATAAGGAAGAATTTACACTTCTTTCCTCTCTAATTAGGCTAACAGAAGTGACTATTCACAGTTAACTCAGTGACCACACGCCAAACAAGTGCGTTTTAAACAGCTTTCACGGTTCCCAAATCAGATACGTTAAAAAAGCATTTGCAAAATGCATCCACAGAGCTTAGTTTTTAGTACAAAAGGTTTAGGAATGAAAAAGATATAACCACAAGCCAGATTCTCAGCTGACATTAAATTAGCAGAACTTGACCTCAGTGGAATATCTGGCTCCAGATATATTTTTCACTGGCAGTGAAGTGTATGTATGTGTATAGCTTGGACTAACAACGTCGTTTTTGAAGTGCTGACTCGACATATGACTCCATTAACTGAATTATTGTGAATTATTTTTAAAGCATAAATTACAAGGGACTGACATTTACATGTGTAACTAGACATACTGATCATCATCAGAATGAGAAGTACAAGAGTATTTGGAAGACCACAAAGCATACATACCAATATTGGTACATTACCAATAATGTCTACCAAGCCAGGCCTCTAAGTGACTGAGCAGGAGCTCTGGAGTACAGCAGCACACGTTTGATTTCAAACCTTCTATCCTGCTGAACTAAGTACAACCAGATGGCAAGTCATGTCTTAATGCTAACAGTTTAGTTTTCCTCTCTGCTTCCATAACTAGTTGCTGGCAATTCTTCTTGATGGGGTTTGAAAGATGTTTTTAGCACAGTCAAAGATTAGAGGTTAAAAAATTGACAGTCATTGTCCACTGTCTATCAGTTCTGGAATCCAATCAGTGGGGCAATTACTGCACTTCACCTTTTCTTATATCATTCCATACTCAACCTCTGCTGCTTGAGATAGGACAAAGTATTTCTATCATCAGTTGGCTTCTCTCTTCTCTTAGATAATATATTCATTATGATTTTGTTTGAAAGTTAATGAAAATAGTTCACTACCAATTAGTTATGAGTTTACCAATCCCTAAGATTTCAGCATTAAGGTAATGAGATCTCTAACAGCTTTTCATTTAAATGACTGGAGGTAAAACGTATCTGGCTAATTTAAAGGCAGAACTTTAAGCAGTTGGAAAGGGCTGGACTCCCTCAGAACTCCCTTCTGGCTCTGCATCCTTTCCTCACAAAGCCATTACAAAAATCATGACTTTTTAATAACCTGATGTCTTTACACTTTCTAATCTTGAGTTATAAATGGAGTGCTTAATTTTTTTTAATTCTTTATTAAAATAACATTGTTATGTGCAAAAAGCAAATAACACCCTGTGATCTTCTTTGTACCAAATTATAGAGGAACATGCTCATCAACACTAGCATAATTAGGATTTTCCTCCTTCCCATTTCTAGCTGACTGTTACAAGTTCCAAATACCACAACTTAATGAGGGTGTATCATCACTCCTGATTGCAAAGCTATGATGCTTCAGGACTGTTCTTAGTTTTATTATCCTCTTTTCCCCTCTCCATAAATCTCTTGATTCTTCCTATCTGAATACTTCTGAATTCTTCTTTACTGCCCTTTTGTATCTTTCTGAAACTTCATAGGTCACACTTTTCTCAGACTGAGGAATACTATTTTGTTTTGCAAAAAGGAGAGTGTAGCAGTGACAGAATCTCAGTGTAGATGTACTGCCATGCCTTACCCTCATAAAAAAAAAATAAGTAAGAACTTGGATACTGCAGGATATGTGCATAAGATAAGAAAGTAGAAAGAACATGATAGTAACAATAATTATTATAAAATTTGATTAAATGTAGATTTTACTAATTCTTACAAGTAAGACTTCCACAAGCTTGAATGAGAGTTAGTAGTGCCTTTGTAGTGGTCAAAACTAGATGAAGAACTGGTGTTAATTAAGTTTGTGTTGTGTAATAAGGAGCATTTAAAAAATAACTGAGCTAGCACTAACCTGCGTTAGTACAGAGCAACACACTGACATAGAAACATAGCTTCAGGTTCCCCAGATCAATTAAAGAATACTGCTTCAGCTTACTGATGAACAAGGACTGAAACATGCCATAGCTTTTGTCTGTAGCTACAATGGGATAAATACACCTCTATGAAACCATCAATATTATTAACTACAGCAAAAAAAAGGAAAAATACTATGACAATCTGGACTTATGAAGAGATACTACTCGACTAAACCTCTTATGCCATATAGGAGAATGCACAGCACTGACTTCTTGACCATAAGTATTTAGAAATGTTTCTATCCAGGAAACCTACACATACAGCTTCAAGGCTTGACTGCCATCTTTTCTCTACATACAAAATTCAAAACAACTGAGCTCAATAAAGGAAGACACCGTTTAGAAACCAGATTTGCAGACAGCATCACTACAAGAGGAGGAAGCTCAAAGATTTCAAGAGCATTAAATGCAAGTAATAATAAAAGCCAAAGCTTCCAATGTAACACTCTGTTGACAACATGCAATATAGATTCAGAGCCCTATTCCCCCAGCACATGAGTGTCTCTCCAGATGCAGTGTACTTAAAAAGATGAATGAAGAGAGGCCTGAAATATTGCCAGAGTGGCCCTGTTGTAGATTGGAAAGAAAGAAACATTAAATTCCTATCAAAGGGAAGAGAAGACTGCATTTGGGGCAATTTGGCCAAGAGTTGTCCTAACCTTTGGAATCTTTAGTGGTATTGTACTGTTTGTGGTGGGCTGTGGGAGGATGGAGCCACACTGTCAAGCAACCACACCATCGGAAACCAGAACCACCACAATCCAGTTCCTCATCAGTCTAAGTTCAGAAGTTTTCTTTCCTGAGAATTCACAAGAAAATTAAATTCATGAGCCAACACAGTGTCTCACATGAATTTTTGAAGAGTTCAGGAAAACGCATTCAGAAAATGTCAGTGGTTCTGTTTTCTCCTCTTTCTTGCTGAGCTGCTGCGAGCTGCCGCATATGACCTTTTCCTGACTTCATGCTTGGTTGACATCTGGTTACCATATGTTCATATTGCTGCTGCTTTACCCTTTCACTGTAGTCTGTGCAACCTGATAGATATCAATCTACAGTACATGAACTCCTTTATACAAAAAGTTCATCTTAAGCAGTTATCAAAAAGGAGAGCTGAAACATCTAGAAAATAACATAGCCTGAATAGAGTATTGTGGTAGGAAATCCAAGAACCAAACAATAGCAGGCTGGTTACATTGTTTGTTTGTTTTGTTTTTCTAACCAGATAAATACTTTTGGTTTTGTGTTTTTGATTAAATAGGAAAGAACTATCAGGATAAATGATTGAATCAAGGTAGTTCAGCTAAAGACCTATTATTTAGCCTGCATAATGAATGGGGAAAAGAGGTATTAATAATCAAGAGTTAACATTTAAGATGTATTGATTTCCCATGTGAGATAATTCTTTCTTAGGTGAATGCTCCCACCAACTTTAATTGATTTACCTGCATCATTGTTAGCAACCTGGAACTTCAGAGATGAAGCCACATCTTAAAAAAAACTGCATGGGGGTGTGTTCCTCAACCACAGGAGGCTGAAACACAGTTACTATTTTCACAGTTCAGTATTTCATAACATGTCAACATTTGCTGATATTAAAAAATACTGATGGCATGACAAGAAAGCATATTTTTAGTGTAAGCTCCACTGGAAATCATTTGAGCAAAGAAGCTTTTCATGAGACTTAGTGTATGATAGGCAACAATTACTTATGCAGATGTAGAGATGCTCTGGCAGTCATTCCATACTTGGAGGGCCCATTATTTTCAGCAGGAATTGTAAATAATGGATGAGCTAAACATGAGGTCCCCCAGGGACAAAAATGCATCATGCAAACAATAACAAGTAGATCATTCACTTCTGCTTTGAAAAATTCAATTGTCAGTATATGATTTTCACAGTCAGGTAAACAACAGGAGGAAACCTGTCCTGCAGAGATGCTTAGTTTTATGCTAGCATTACAATGTAAAGGCTCCCAGCATAAGAAGGGGAAAGTTTGTATGCCAAATAGCTGGAGAATAAAGGATGAGTGGGAGTGGTGGCCTAGGTTACAGATCTCTTTGAGTACCTTGGAGTGTCTCTCACCCTGGAGGCTCTTTGAAACACAACATCAGTCTTTTTTCTGGTTTTGTTCTCCCGGCACTATGATTAACTAAAGGCTACAGTTTAATATTTTCAGCGTTCCAGGCACATTAATCAGTTTGCAAAGTTTGTGCCATCGCTCACTCTGGCAGCTCTGCCTTGCTGATCTTTAAAGCAAGCATCCCCACAATATGTGAGATGAACCTCTCCATAACTTTGCTGAACTATCTGGGGAGACAGAGATGGAGTGAAGGACGCTCTGGAGTACTAAATAGTTTCACCACCCATGTGGTGCTCGGCTGTGCTGCTATGAACATGAGAGAGGCTGCTTGTCAGACAGATCAATGCTTGAAGAGAAAAACATTTTATGTGAAGTTTCCATGTCATTCTTATCAAGTCACTCAGGCATTATATAGAACATGCAGGTGAGGCAAATACTTGAGCAAATTTCAAGCTCACTATTGGAGAAGTTTTCATGCCTCTATCTGGTTTTATTCCTTATTACAGTGCTATAAATAGTCAACTTATCGAGATATGTAGCAACACCAAAAATGTTTCACTAAGACACTGGTCCTAGAGATCAAACATGTTTTTTACTTGATTCACAGTTCTTTGGACATGCTTCACTACTCCTTTCTGGTGCACAAGTCTGCCCTCACAAGTCTGTCCTACCTCTGAAGTAAAGTGGAGCTTTTTTCCTTGAAATTAGAATACTGTATATTTTAACAAGGAAATCATTTTCTTACTGAAGCAATTGATCCAGGGTAATACAGAATATGGGCAGCCAACTACAATCATTGGTTTTATCTGATTTCACTTAGCTTATTGTTTAAGGGGGTGGAGAAGTTGGATCTGACAACTTGCTTGGGTGGTTCCAAAAAATGAAGTAGCAATAGCTACGTGTCAGAGAAGATATTAACGCTCTTCTTTTGGTAAGCAGAAGACAGAAACCTCTTCTAGGAGGTCAGTGCTACAAAAAAAAAAAAAAAAAAAAAAAAAAAGAAAAGAAAAGAAAAAAAAAAAGCTAATCCTCAAGCTTAACCTTTTGTCTAAACCTTTTAAGACAGAAGAAGCCACAGACAAGAAAAATACCTGTCCCTAAGAATGAAGATAAGAATGAAGACCTCTGTCATCACTGACATCACAGAGTTTGCTTCCTTTAAACAGGATATATTCTCTAATTTCCCCTTCCTACCCAATCACCGTGTCCAGTTCTGGGCCCCTCAGTTTAGGAAAGATGTTGAATTGGCTGGAGCATGTCCAGAGAAGGGCAACGAGGCTGGTGAGAGGCCTTGAGCACAAGCCCTGTGAGGAGAGGCTGAGGGAGCTGGCACTGTTTAGCCTGGAGAAGAGAAGGCTCAGGGGAGACCTCGTTGCTGTCTACAACTACCTGAAGGGAGGTTGTAGCCAGGTGGGGGTTGGTCTCTTCTCCCAGGCAACCAGCACCAGAACAAGAGGACACAGTCTCAAGCTGCGCCAGGGGAGGTTTAGGCTGGAGGTGAGGAGAAAGTTCTTCACAGAGAGAGTGGTTGGCTATTGGAATGTGCTGCCCAGGGAGGTGGTGGAGTCACCATCCCTGGAGGTGTTCAAGAGGGGATTGGACGTGGCACTTGGTGCCATGGTTTAGATAGTCATGAGGTTTAGGGTGACAGGTTGGACTCGATGATCTTTGAGGTCTCTTCCAACCTTCTTGATTCTTGATTCTCCTGTGACCTCTCACTTTCCCACTCATTCATCCATTTTTTTCTCATGTGTCTTCATTTTCATGCCTTCCATAACACACCAAATACACAGCACAGCCTTTGCACCAGCCATCACCCTGCTTATGAGCTATGCACTTTTTCAAAATAAGCTTTTATTTGCTCAGACCAGGAACTGTGCACCTGGTGAAGCTGTATTGAAACCACTGCTCAAGAGCCTGTCTGTACATTATATTTTGTATGTCAGAAAAAGTAGAAATCAGAGCCTGTACTAAAGCTGTGTACTCAAATTTCTTCAGAAAAATACTTAGTGGGCAGCACACATCCATAGCCTGCTTTGACAGATAGTCAGGACACACACAAGACAACAAACTCTAAAGAACACTTCTTGTGTTATATACACAAGGGATTCCAGATTTTAGCTTGTGTTTTAATCTTCAAACTATTTTGTTTTCCTTATATATCTCTCCAAAATCTACAAACTGTATGAAGTATGCGTAAGAAAATACCTATCACAATACAGGAGGTGACTAAGGAATAATGGAACAGTTTTACATATTTGGAGGTAAAGTGACACAGAGAAGGTTTTATGAAGATCTCACTACTACACACACACACTTATAATCAGACTATTCAATAATTGATTTACAAAGAGAGCTCAACAAAAGCTGTTTTACAAAACTGGTCAGTTTTTAGAAGAAACTTCCCCCCCCCACAGTTTCAGGGCAATGAAATTGTCAGTAAATCTGTACTAAATTTCATGAACAGGATTTTTGGAAGGAAAAAAAAAGAAAGATGAACCATTGAGGAAGAAGAAGGGAATAAACAAAAAATGTTTCAATATTTTCCAGACCAGTGCTATGTTTTTTACCCCTGTACACTACCAATTTAATTTACAAAATCATCAACACTTTTGAAACAATACAGAAAAGAAGACAGACATAAGGAAAGAAGAAAATACCAAGAAGTGGGAAGAAGTAATTATGATTGTCAGGAAAGGAATGGAATATTCCCTTCAACTCCTTTAGCACATTATCCAGAAAACTAGAAAGCAAGAAAACGTATCTGATATAACACAAGCAGATGCAAATTTGTCTTTAGAAACTAGAGGCTATTTTAAGGTGTACTGCTTTTACCTTTCTAACATTAATAAGCAGCTATCGTTGCTTTCCTGTTCATATATTTCTATTCATTGGTCCCTCTGGACAAGAACTGTGCTATACTTGGGAAGAAAGTTCTGCTTTCCCTGCTGAATTCCTGTCAGCAAGGGCTGAACTGTAGGCATGGCTCACATCCTCCAATTACTTAATAAAGCTGGCAGTTCCTGTCTTGGGAGTATGATACTTGCCTGAAATATTGCATCCTATCAGGAGAAAGAAATTAGTAGCATCAACACTCTGTAGAAGGCGAGGAAGCACTCAACAGCTCCAGAAGCACTGCATGAAATCTGAGCCAACTTCTACCTGCTGGAGAGCTAACCTAGAACTAGTGCTTGTTTATGGAAGAAGTTACTTCCATCAAAACAAAATGCAACAAAAGAAAATAACTTAATTAAAAGGTATGATGCACTGAAAATTATCCTACCTATTGAGGAGCTTGATGAAAACAGAAAAGCAGAGCTTTCTCTTGTGATTAATAATTAGTGTGCAATGGGTTTCTTTGCTGTGCATTTAACAAAAGAGAGAGTGACACACAACAGTTGGTTTGCTTACAAATCTGAATGCCTGGTGCATCTCCCCTGCTCTTATGGCAGGAAAGATATGCTGTTGTGCTCTCCATTATTTCTATCACCCTTTCCCTGCTCCAGCAGGGGAAAAAAAAATAATCACGTTACAACAACACAGCAGTAATATCTACTTTGCTAAATGGAGTCCAAAAAAGAATACATAAAAAATCCTTTTATTCTGGTGCTGGATTGAGCTGTTGGAGCCAGCTTTGTCTAAATGGGATCACTCCAGGATTAACTGAAAGAAATTCAGATTCTCTCTTTGCCATCACTAAAAGGATTCAGGAGCCAAGCAGAGATGTAACGGTCAGGCTTATTTCCTATTATCCTCCTGTCTGGTCAAACAAGGACTAGGACAATTTTGCCTAATACAAACAGTCAGTGGTGCATTTGAAATTCTCATTTAGAGAGATTTCAGACCATAAGTCCATTATACTTCTTCTAGACCCACACTCTTAAATTAGTAAAGATTAAAAAAGAAAGCAGCTTGCTACCATACCCCAATTTAAACCTGAAGCTCCATAATTTTTCTTTCAGGATCTCTGCAAGTGAAGCATTTTCCTTTCTTTTATTGAATTCTGTGGTTCACAATAAAAGAGTAAAACTTTTCTCTAACCTGAACTAATGAACCATAAATCATGTAAAGCATGCAAGCACAGTTCAGAGAAAAAGAAAAGTCAATTGTAACTCATTGAGTTTCCAAAGCAGATTTTTCTGCATGAGGTTCTTCAGCTCTTCTTGCCACAAAACATGCTCATTTTCAAGATTTAAACAAAAGAAAAGAAAAAAAGGAGATAATTTTGTCTCATCACATAACATGTTAAGCAGCAGTCAGACCAAAGGAGAGAAGCATAAAACATGCAATAGAAAATTTGTATTTCCATTTGAATTTCTTTCCCCCTCACAACAATATTTTCTCTTCTAACTTTGCCAAAGTCACTATTTGGTATGTCTCCATTAAGCTTTGAAAAATCTTGGTACTATTGTAAAATGAAATTGCAGCCATCAAGACACCTGATAGGAAAGTTATGACAAATTATGCTGATTTTAATCTCCTGTTCCTCTCCTCTACAGCAGGAAAAGAGTGCTACAAAATCACATCTCATCCATAGGAAACAATATTCAATTGTACAAAAAATAGTTAATTCAAATAAAACATTTCCCTCTTAGATTATGATTTGTCCTCTAGAAATATCTTCTATTTCTTTAATTTGCAGCACACATCTAATTACACATATTAAAACTTTTATTTAAGAAGCTTGAACTTTCTCATACTGTCAAATATTTGCCTCATACCCAGTCTCATTTTTTGGAACTGGCAAACTATTGTAATCTACATCTGGCAAAGGGTAATTTAAGAAAGCACTTTCAGCGGTAAAGAGTAAATAAAGGATCAGAGGATCACGAGTTGTCAGGGTTGGAAGGGACACTGTGATGGTTTGAAACTGTTTCTTTAATTTTTCTTCTCAAAGATCAAGCAGAGAAAGTCCAACCCCCCTGCCAGAGCAGGACCATACGATCTAGCTCAGGTCACAGAGGAACACATCCAGACAGGCTTTGAAAGTCTCCAGGCACAGTGTGAAGGTTTGAAACTGTATTTTTAATTTTTCCTTGCAAAGTTCAGAACAGAGAAAGTGAAAAAGTGTAAATAAGTCACTATTGGGTGTAAGAAAGCAAAATACTGATTGTTCTAAATACTTCCATTGGATAGATAGAAATGTTTAACAACTATTACCCAAAACAAAGTGGGCACTCTGCACGTTCTGCATTCTGCAGTGGGGGCAGTTGCTGGGCTGTCTGGCTGCTGTTTTCTTCTTCTTCTCTTCTGGCTGCAGATAACACACTGACCTTGGCAGCTAAGTTAACAACTTTCTGCTCTAACTCTGCTTTCTGTCCAAGGGGTGTCTGGGGGGGAAGCTCCTGGAGAGGGAGGCCCCTTTGGGAAGGGTCCCCTTTGGGGGGAAGCAAAGGGAAATTGGTTGTGTTTTTCTGTTGATTGTATATATTTGTAAATGTTGTGAATTTTTGTATATTTGTACATATCCATTGCATTTCATCATAGATTGTAGATTCTGCTTTGTAAATACAGCTTTCATTTGCTTCCAGACTGGGCTAGCCTGGTTATTGTCAGGGGGGTGGGGGGGAATTTCAGCTCACACTGACACACAAGGAGATTCCACCACCTCTCTGGGGAGCCTGTTCAAGTGCTCTGTGACCCTTACAATAAAGAAGTTCCCCCTTGTGCTGAGAGTTTGATTTTCATAAAACAAGTTACACTCAGAGCTCCATAAAAGCACCTGAAGCTGAAAACAGCTCTTTAAATTCTTGAGTATTTGCAATATAGGCTAATGAGAAACATTTGGCAAGAAATTATATTTGTGTTGGTTCAATGTAACCGACAGCCAGGCTGTCTGAAAATAATGATTGTATAAAAATAATGGATCTTGTCACACAGTGTTTGGATAACAAGCACTTTGTACACCAGGGTAAGTTTTGGTCTTGCTAAAGAAAAGTCAGTGTCCTGTTTCTGAAGATACTAACCTTACTGTCTTGGTTACTAGAGAGAGTCTGAAATCTAGTCTCAAAAAGTCTTCAGCTAGTCAGAATGAGAACCTTCAATCTATGCCTTGCAGCTCAACACAAATCTATGACAAGTGACTACACTTTCAGTTTTAATTGATCCCTTTCCCCACATAGGTAATTGTGGAAACCATATTATCTTGCTCAAGGCTCACTCCAGTATATAAACATCTAGTTTATATATTTCCTTCAGCATAACAGTTGTTCGTGAGGAAATTGTATCCAATAAAACAGACACGCTAAAAAAGTAAATCTTAAGGGACTGATGCTTAATGGAGCATGTGAAAAGGGAGTGTACCCAAACTCATGGGGAGATTCTTCTTAATTTATGGGTAATTTAGTCAATAAACACAAAGATATATATCTCACAGGCATTTGGCCAAAACCAAAGGTCATATCAAGAGCATGTACTTCTCCATTTGTTTTGGCAATTAGAAGTTTAAGACACGGTTAATAAAGAATCAAAGACCTTTTTCTAATCACAGAGAACTCGTGGCTGTAAAATGTGGATACAAGGTATGGAATTAGCCCTTTGCAAGTAGATTTTGTCCTACCTACAGTAAAGACAGGGAGTGAGTGGTAGTGTAACCATACTGGACACTGCGGTGATCAGAGTATTTTCTGTTTTAAATAAGCTTTCCCGTGGTGGAATACAAGCAATAAGAAGCTGACTCTACTCTGAAAATGTGCTGGTTATAAAGATAAGGCATCTCCTGCACTGAGTGACACAACACTCATCTTTATAGCTTCAGAGGTCAGCAACAGATAAGGCAGGCTTTAGAAAGAGGTGCTGCTGCTCGAGGAAGCAATGATAACAACACATTCATAATGAGGTACATTCTCACCATAAATTTTCTGACTGGAAGGTTGGTGATAACAACAAAATCACCTTTCAGGAAGTTTCAACTACTCTGTGCTTTCCAGTTATTCATTCTGAGCAAAGCAGCCTTGCAACATAATCTCCTGGACATACAAGTACCGACATTTTATGATCATTTATGGCAACTTGCTGTAATATCACAGCTAGTGCCATCTCTGAATTTGGGTCAGAAAATTATTTTCCCAGAGCTTCCTCTTCCACAACAAGTTGAATGGATTCAGCTCTGAATAGAGATTTGCTTACAGAAGATCTGTGCTCTTTGACTGGGAGAAGTCTAATAAGTGTAAGCAAACCTCAGCAAATGGAAACCACAAAGTAGGTGGAAGATGGAAATATGGTGCAAAAATTAAACTTTTATGTTCACAAGGGTGCTGAGAGGAGGCTGCTGTTTCAATCACTTTTCTTGCACAGAAGTACAGGGATGCAAATAAATTTCAGTCTCCTTTAATATCCTGATTGCCCCTGATCTTCCTTTGTGGCTGTCACATTGCTCCAGTCACTTATCCCAGCTTCATCCTACCTGGGTCTGCTGAGGAAGTTCAGCAGTGACAAGCAGTTAATAGTGCCTGCAAGGTGCTTGTACGGCTTTATTTACTGAAACACATCTTTCTGTCTCAGCATCAGATCCAGACCATTTAACCAACAGAAAATGCAAGTCACCAGATGCTATGTGGTGAGAGTGACTAATTATCAAAGAACATGACAGACGTGTAATTTCTGAGGGTATGGGGAAAGACTTAAGGAGCAGGATAAACAAGGAATGAGAGTAATGCCTTGGGAAATGCAGAAGAAATAACAGTTGTGCTTTGTGGAGGAACATTACAACCTCCTCCAAAAGGCAGAACATCAAATGACAGTATTGCTGAGGCTGGAAGGCAACCCTGGAGATTGTCTAGTCCAAACTGGCTGCTCAGAGCAGGGTCAGCTGCCATAGGTTGCTCAATTGGGTTCTGATTATCTCAAAAGATGGAGACTCTACAACCCTTAAGGGCAACCTATTCTGGTGTTTAATCAGCAGAATTTCAGTCTGTGGCCATTGTCTTTCATTCTGTCAAGAGAAGAGGAGAGTTTGACTCCATCTTCTTTATTCCTCCCATCATGTATTGGTACACATTGATAAGATCCACCTGCATCTTCCTTTCTTCAGTCTGAATGGGCCCAGCTCTCAGCTTCTCCTGGTATGTCAGATGTTTCAAGCCCTTAGTTAACATAATTGCTGGGCTTGCTCCAATACCTCCATGCCTCTCATACTGAGGAGTCCAGAACTGGACACAGCCCTCCAAACGTGTCTCAAAAGTGCTGAATAGAGGGCAAGGACCTTCTCCTTTGACCTGCTGGCAGTGCTCTGTCTCCTGAAGCACAGGATGCCACTAGACTTCACTGCATGGACGATTTGATGGCTCATGGTCAACTTGGTGTCCACTGGGATACCCAAGTTCTTGTCTGCAAGCCTGCTTTCCAGCCTCTCAGCTCCCTGCCTGTGCTGGTACACAGGGTTATCCCTCTCCAGGTGGGAAACTTAAAGTTTCCACGGAAAAAAGCTAGTTTGAAAGGGTCAAATCTCCTTTATCTTACCTTCAGTGTACCAATCTCCCTTTTAGAGCAAGTGAGGAGGTGACCCACATGCATCTCATTTGATAGTGTTTTGCTTAAACTTCAAGTTAAGATATGGAGGTGTACACTGGGTTTTAGCAGAATTATAAAAGGAGGCCACCAGCAGCTTTTCATCCTGCAGTTTTTTAAAGAAAATTAAGAAAGTGCAAGACACCCTTCAGAAACATTTCTTCATCTATGTTTCATCTTCTATTAGGAAAGAAAATGATTTTAAGTTTCTTGCACCCTTTGAAATACAATAAATTTTTGAAGTTTGTACTACAAAGTCTATGTGAAGAGAGCTTGAGAAACAGGGAAACAAGAAGACAGAAGAAAATCAAACACTGCTTGCTACAGCCATGACCTGAACAGAGATGGTCAGCATTCACTGTACCTAAAAACCAGTTATGCATTTGTTTCTGTAACATTCACCAACATATCACTAATGTAACAATTCATTCTCATGCAGCATTATATTGTGCACAAACAGGAGATTTTTAAGTGTTAAGTACCAGACCCTCCAATTCAATGAACTACTGCTGTATTCCAGCTATAAGCATCCTTGTGAGTTCTCCTGATTATTTACTCACTTGTGTTTGATACTGAGGCACCAGACTTTCAGCTGAGACTGCTCTTGATGCAGAAAAGTAAAGTCTTTGGTGCAGCAAGGGGACAGCCTCCCCTCCATGGCACCATTGACCAGCATTTGGACCTCCCTTCCCAGACAGGCAGAGGAGCTACAGGACATTTCTCCAGCACTAACACCCATCATCATCTTTGCTTTATACTCCAATACTGAGTACCAGAACTTCTCCTTTGCCTAGCAAGGAAGACCCTGTCTCATTCTTATCCTGGCACTAATACTTCTGTTGATGAAACAAATGGTTATAGATCCACAGAAGAGTATGATTTGTAAAGTATGCCTTAAGATTGGTTACAACTCTCAGAGTGACACTTTTAGGCTGTATTCTCAGATGTAGTTAGGCTGTAACTCAGATGAGCTCTATCACATCAGTTATGTAGAGATCATGCTTGTAGGTTTGCCTAATAACTGTGAAAATAAGAGGAGGTTTTGTTCTTTTTGTCTGTGATTGTTTTGTTGTTCTTTTTTTAGCATGGCCTGAGTTGTGACAGTTGCTTGATGTCAAAAAATAAGAGTAGCAGATGCCTGCTCAAATTCAAAAGGCAATTGTCTTCCTGTTTTTCCTGGTAGAAATTTCCTCATTTGTGTGGCAAGCCTTTCCATTCTGGACATCAAGCATCCAGCTCTTTTTTGGATGTTTACCTTTATTGTCACACCTTGAACTCACACATCTTCTAAAAGTTAAAGGTGCTTAAGCTCCAGGAATTTGTGTTGAAATGTGCCCTTTAAGCAAAGTAAGTAAAGAAAAACTCAGTGAAAAATTCTTGGCAGTTAGCAGCCACCATTTAGCAGCTTTGGTGTCAGATATTGCTAAGAACTAACCACCTCCTGGGGTTTTCAGCAGGCATTGAAGATAATCCAAATTCCTCCCAGGAGATGCTCAGAAACATCATGAGGCTCCTTCTCAATAATGAGGATTAGCTGGGATGCTGGTTGTGAAATCATACATACTGTAACCACAGCAGACACTTGGAGATACAGAGGTGCAACAAATGCACTTGCCAACTAATAGCAGGCCATTGAAACTGACATTAATTTTGTGTTCTTCATCACATTTGACTGAGATTATTTCAGATGGAGAAGGGTTTTTTTTTAAGGACATTAACCTAAAAATGTTCTAAAGGCTGTAATTAAAAAGAATGTCTTTTGCAGATTTGGAAAGATGGAGGCAAAGAAAGGATAATTGTACTTAAAATATTGTATTATATAGTCTTGGGATGAATCCAGATGTTCTGCCATACCCTAGAGGCGCTATAGCTTTATGCCACAGCCCCTCTGCTTTATAAACTCATACACTGCCAATCTCAAGGATCTCTGTGTCATTCATTGCTGCTACTGTCCAAATCTTGTAGCTGCTAAGTAAAATAGAGGAACTAAAGAAGATCATGGAAGCTCTTCTCTTTTTTTTTTTTTTTCCTGTAATTTCATTTGTTTGTAACCCAAGTCAAAGCTCAAGCATAGGTTAAGGCAAAACTCAGCTTTTCCTTCTTGCTTCACAAGTGTTCCAGCAGTGATATTACATAGCAATTCTGATTATTTCACAAATGCACAGAAACTAATTTAAAAGTTGATCCTTCAGGTTTAATGTCCCTGGAGTTCTCTCTGGGTTAATCATTTATCCTTTGCAAGGTTTCTTGTTTATTGCCTGACAAAGAACCTAGTCTGGCTGACACAGGTGATAATTTATAGCAGCCAGAATGCCTTGGCAGAAGCTTTTCTCATCTTTATTCCCCACAATGGAGATTCACTCACTGGTGGGTTACAGTATAAACACTGAACTGAAGGCAATACAGAAACATTTACTTCACATCTATCCTCTCTGTCTGCTGCTACAGCAGCATAGTCACTCCCCTCTTCACCAGTACTTAACAGTTTTACAATGCTCTATGTCTCCACATAGATACAGAAATGTTGAATAAATCATACTATAACCTCTGCAAGACAGGAGTGTGTTTGACAAACGGCCAGAAATTCTCAGGGGACATTTTCCAGAGAAATTCAGAGCTACTAAAAAGTAAAACTATTTCCAAAGGAAATTAAAATTAAGAAAAATTTTGAACTTTTCCATGCTCTAGAGGTATAGAAAACTTTCAGACCTGGAAAAAAAAAACCCAACTACATTTAAATATCTGTAAGTAGCTTTTAAAATCTATAATATTGAATGTGGGTTTTCTTGGTTTTTTTAATTTTTGTGGGTTTTTGTTGTTGTTGTTGGTTGGTTGTTTTGGGTTTTGTTTGTTTTTCTATATTATTTTCTTCAGTATTTTTAAGATTGCAGCACATAAAATATATATTTAACCTTTTATGCAAAAACTATTTCAAACAAAAATGAAGCTGTTCATTTGAAAGAAGAAGTAGAAGTGGGGATTTGGGAGATTTTTGGAAAGCAAATTTAAATATCTGTAAGTAGCTTTTTAAATCTATAATATTGGATGTGGGTTTTCTTGGGGTTTTTTTTTGTTTGTTTTGTTTTTTGGGGGTTTTAATATTATTTTCTTTAGTATTTTTAAGATTGCAGCACATAAAATATATATTTAACCTTTTATGCAAAAACTATTTCAAACAAAAATGAAGCTGTTCATTTGAAAGAAGAAGTAGAAGTGGGGATTTGGGAGATTTTTGGAAAGCAAATTTGAGTTGGAAAGATTGTAAACATCTTGTAACTGAAAAGAAAGACTAGGCAGAAGATGACTGGATATGTTGAGAAGCTTGTTTGTCAGGATTAACCTATTATATGCTTTGCTTGGACCCATGTCAGTGGAAGGAGAGCCAATTGGGATGTCACAGCTCTGTATTACAAAAGTATGGAAGTCGACTATGTAACAGAGCTGGGGACTGAGGCTCTTGCTTTGCTTCTGCTTTTGCTTTGCTTGCGCTTAGTGCTTTGCTTAGTTGCTTAGGCAATAAATGCTTTTGCTTCTCACAGTAAGAGTCTTCTTGTTGTGTCTTCACCTGGAAACATCTTGGCATGCACAGCCTGAGGAGAATATACTGCTGCCACTATAAATGGTGACCCTAACTTGTCTTCACTGGGAAACAACTGGGCTTCACGTTTTGTCACGCAGCCTGTGGAGATGTGTGCTTGGTTTTGTCAGTATGTATCCAAAATATGCTTTCCAAAAATCTCCCAAATCCCCACTTCTACTTCCTCTTTCAAATGAACAGCTTCATTTTTGTTTGTAATAATTTTTTGCTTAAAAGGTTAAATATGTATTTTAGGTGCTGTAGTCTCAAAAATGCTAAAGAAAATAAAAGCAAACAAGCAAACCCACACCTAATAGTATAGATAAAAAAAGCTACTTACAGATATTTAAAAGTAGTTTGATTTTTTTCCAGGTCTGAAAGATTTCTATACCTCTAGAGCATGGAAAAGTTCAAAATTCTTAATTCAATTTGCTTTGGAATTAATTTTAAAGTATCAAAAATCCTTGTCGTAAGGGAACCATTTTCCATAGACTACTCATATGTTATTTCACTCTGCAGATAGGAAACAGACATAAATGGAATGATTTTACAGTGCTACACACAGATTTGGTGGTATATCCTCCAAAAAATCTCTGGGTTAAGGACTCTTTAAGGTTTAAGACTAAATCTAGACTGCAGAGTCTGAGCGGTTTCACAGGACTCTGAAGTAAAACCACTCATGAACGCAAGGATCACAGCTTTGCTTTTCCAAATAAAGGTTTAAAAGTAGGAGTTAGTTTTGCTTTCAAGACAGGAAACTGTGCCTTGGACTCTCCTCTCTTCCAAGGTATTTGAACAAATAGAAGGAGAGGAAAGAAAGAAACCAGAGGTACACATACAGCCAAGCTGCTGGACTTAAAATGCATGCAGCACAAAAACAATTACTGCGGAACAGTGAACACAGAGCAGCTTGGGAAATCACACAGAAGACTTCTGCTGAATATCTCCATTCACAATTGCTTTAGAAGGTTAATCAGGTGTTATGGGATATACCAAAATAAGTCAATTTCACAGTTATACCAAAAAACCCCAAATGGAGACAGTGATAAATGCAGTTTAAATAATGTGGTGTAGTAGATCAGCTTGTTCTATGAGAAGACTGCACTGCATAGTTTCAAAGCTGAGATTTTGCCAGAGAGAACTTTCTTATCTTCATTTTTACATACACCTGAAATCACTGAGGCTCCTGTATTTTGTAATTCTCTGCCATTTGGAATCAAGTACAGTTCACTACAGCATTGAGTTACACAGTGTATTATAAATACTAAGTATATGAAGTAACATGCATATTGTGCTAAGTGACCTCTCTCTAAACTCTTTTAAGGTGAAAAAGACTTTTTATCTTTTGGTTTAACTATGCTGTAAATTCTTTTCCTGTAACTACTCACTGGAGTAGTATTTCGTCTAGGCATTTATAAAGTAAAAGGAATGCATACCAGCTCCATTTGCTCTGGGTGAGAGCTATGACGTTGTCCATACATATATATTACTTGCAGTAAAAAGAAAAAAAAAATGCTATTATATACAGGATAATGTTTAGCTAGAGCCTTGAGATCCAGAGGGAGAAAAGTGTATTACCAAGAGGTGACATTTAGCATATCAAACAGAGCTCCCCGTTTGAGATGGGGACACATAAGGATGCAAACAATGATCACAGGGCAAAAGCTGCTCTTCAGTTCTCCTTTAGGACCTGCTGATGTCATGAGGCATTTCCCTGGCCCTTGAATGTGTTGGTGTACAGACAGTGCAGGGAGCGAGCTGAGCACACCAATTCCACCCTCTGGGGGTGGGAGGCCTTCTGATCCACAATAATACCAGGACACTGCCCCACTGGTGCAAGCCCAGCAACAACCCCATCCCCCTTCAACTCTAGTTTAAAGCTCTGTGAATAAGCCCTGCTAGTTCTTGTCCTAGAATCCTTTTCCCCTGTGAGATCAGCCTCTCCCACGTACTACCATCCATCCTGCTGTTTGGTATGAGGACTCATACCAAATAACATATTGAGGATCACCCAAGAGGAAGAATAGATCCCACTGATTTAATAGTTTAAAGGGACATACAGATTTTAAGTCTTAAAGCATATACTCAACATTAATGAACAGCAGCCTGCCTTTCCCCTCGGAAGCTGCATTAAATTCACGTCACCTTACAGTTGCCTTGAGGAGATGGAAGGTGTAGATCTACGTGAAGCACATGGCACTCATAATTAAGCACAGCACTGAAAAGGCCATGAGGAAATAAAAAAAAAAAATCAGAATTTACAAAGAGAATTAGATGATCAGTAAATAAGTCATGGTGTTACGCATTGAATAATGAGAATAAAAGGAAACACTGAATAGCTGCTCATTTAGTGAGCCACATTCATCCAGTGAGCTGAATGAGGCAGGAGCCCCGTGGAGAAAACAGTATGCAGTCAGGTAATTAAAGGCTGTATCATAATGCATGCACACAAGGGAGCCAAATTAAACTTGCACAGAGCTATCAATGTAGCATTTTCTAACTTTTCCATGTTTGACTTTGTAACCTTAACACTCTTTTAACACAGCAATTTTTTGTTTTGGTTCTTTTGACATAGTCACTGGTATACATTACAAACTTATTTTGCTCTTGATCTGGCATCCATGTAGCTTACCCATAGCTTTTCAAACACTGTGGACAACCAGCTATAGATTTAGTAAAGAGAAATTAAAGGCTGCATCTTAAAAATGTGAAAACATACATTACAGGACTGACTTTCATAAAAGCAAGTATATATATGCACAGAACAGCTATCAACTTTTCCAACAGGATCCTACACAGTTTGATTTCCTAAGGGAATAGACTTTCTGTGACTGTGATCTCTGCTCACCTACCTGTCTGTTTGTTCATCAATCCTTCTCCTTCCAAATAATTCTGAATCTATTTGCTCATTATAGGCCATACATGAAAAAAAAAAAAAAAAAAGGTCAAAGAAAACTAATTTTTTTACAGATTTCATGAAAATTGATGGCTGAGTAGAAATAAAATTAATGATTGATTAAACTTCGCCCAAGGTAAAGACAAGCAGAACTTGGCCATTATGCACCCTGCTTTTCAGCATAAATGATGGGAAATCTGTGTTGTGGTATCTGAACAGGAATTCAACAATAGAGAAGAAGTTTTAGAATTTTTCTTAGTAAGCTTTATGTGTCCCTCACTGTAATCTTACTTCTTCACAGATTCATTTAAAAGCTGGAAGATGGCCAGGCATAGACTACTCACGGAGTCATCCTCACCAAATGCTGTGGGGCATGCAACCAACATGAAAGACAATCTTACAAGTGTGGTTGTCCTTTGCCTATATACTTGGAATAAGGATTCTGCATGGACAAGTTATGATGTTATGAAAGGCTATGAGGATTACATTCATGTCTAGCAAGCCCTAGAATTTTGTTTAGTCTTTGGGCTGAGGTCATGAGTACAGTCCGGAGACTAGGAAATATGGATGCATGGTCCAAGCAGTAGATTTCATCTTTTCATGACATTTCAAAACATCTAGCATTTGCCATCTATTTTTCTGCTTGTCTAAGACATTTCCATCCTTTTAATTCAATTCCCTCCTGCATTTACTACCTTTTCTGCAACCCCTCCCTACTTTTCTCCACAGGCAGGTTTTCTTATTTACTGCCTGGGTTTACTTACAATTTCTGAGCTATCAGGCTGATTCTCATCCTCAAGCCTCCCCTTGGAGGGTTCTGTTTCTCTCTTAAATTTAAAATATCTTCCCACTGAAAAGTTTTTTAATGCTTTGCACGAAAGCGTTTTGCATTTTGAAAGCTGCTTGATACTGCACTGTGCATACAGCAGTCAGTCATGATTCCAAGTAACAGAAGAAAATCTTAAACCCACTGACTCACTGTCATTTCTGTATTTAAAGCTTTATGCAGACATATCTGTATTTTTGCATATAGCTCAGAACTCATCAGATTCAGCCACAACTTTAACTAAACTTCGTGCCTAGATGAAGTGTACATGTTCCCAGATATTTCACTGCACCCTGTCTCTCCCCATCACACCCCTCCATAACTTACTTTCTACACCATAACTACTATTCACTTGGGTGGAACCTGTTCATGCTTTTCAGGATAAAATATACAGAATGAAGAGAGCATGCAAAAAGACAAAAATCTGCTTTAATCCTTGGAACTCCAATGTCCAAACAAATACCACAATAATAATAAGACCTAAAAAAAAAAAATTGCAAATAAAATCAGAAACTCTTCAAGAACCTGATAAATAGACATCATATGCTTTGAAGTATTTTTTCAAGAATGCCTCTGACATTCACAGAGTGAAACTTCACTAATCAATTTTCTGCTGTGTCTGTTATAATTTCTCATTGAAAACTCTCTGCTAGTTCTGAAACAAGTTTTGTAAGTACTGCTGAACCTCAGCTCCAGTTCTTTGCTTTGAGGAAAGATGATTAAAATACCATTTCTGTGTTCTTTGTAGAATAAGAAGCAGGTTTTATTGGTGTAGCTGACAGAGGATATCACAACAAGATCTTGAAATAATTCCTCCTGCCAGTAGTTTAATTTAAAGTCCCTGAAGTCAGGTAAGACATTAATGAGTTGTGGATCTTGCCTCAGATGTGCAAAAGCTTTGGTTATAAAATAATACTATATGCATATATGCTGACAAAAAAAGAAATGAACATTTGGATCTGTTGTCTGGGAGACACCATGTATCCACACCTGAAAACATTAATAACAGGAAAGAGTACAGTGAGCTTTGATTCAGAATCTGTTAAATTTTATATCACTATATGGACACAAACATTAAAATGAATATACAACAGAAATAAAATTAATTAGATAAAGGATAATCATTACATAAAAATTAATTAAAATTTAATATCAAGAAAATGTGAGTAGAATCTTCCACTAAGGTTACTGAAATAAATCTCTCAGTCCTCTGGAAAATAGAATTAGTAACCAAAAATTATGTGTCATAATGTGTTCTATTTTTATTTTAGTTTATATATCATGAACACATGCATTTCAAATAAGAAAGGCTTATCTATTAACTCCTTATTGGGAAAGAAATATAAAATAAGGGTAGGAAAAATAATAGCAAAAACAACAACACAGCAAGACAGTCTAAATTTAAACTAGTAAGATAAAAGAGAACTTAGTGATGAATAAGAAATGCTGATCCCATTATATATCAAAAAGAACAAATCACAGAGGATTCTAATTGAGTGAAGTTATTAACAACACAAATTCAGGTCTTTGATTTCTAAGGTCAAAATGTCTGGAGATGAGAAGTGACAAATACACAAATGTGTGCCCTTGTGGCAGGGATAAATCAGAGACAAATGCAGCTTTCATAGGAACACAGAACATTTTGTTATCCTTAAGTCACTGTCACTGTCCTTATTCCATTACTAAGGGCATGATTAGAGGAAACAAGACAGAGATGAAGCTTACAGGGAGGCCGAGCCAAAATTATCAGACAGTATTGTAAAAAAATAAAATAGCTGTCTTTAACTCATCCCATTTGATCTTATAATTAGGTACTTTGCTACTCTCTGTCTGCCAGAACTCAGACAGAAATTTTTGTCTGGGTGTGAACAATACCCAGAGAGGGCTGGTGCACACTGCTTCAGAGCTCTTCTATCTCCTGTCAATGCATAGTCAGGTGTAGGCAGAAGAGTGTCACCACCTCCAGCACACAAGTGAGGAGGATAAAGACATCCTGTGATAGTTTAGTACACTCTTCTCCCTACCACACAGAAGTGAGACAAAGTAACAGACACCAAAAGAAAACCTCTGGGGTTGAGATAAGAGTTTACTGTAAATGAGATAACACAATGCACAATTAGAATCATAGAATCAGTCAGGGTTGGAAGGGACCACAAGGATCATCTAGTTCCAACTCCCTGCCATGGGCAGGGACACCTCACACTACATCAGGCTGGTCAGAGCCTCATCCAGCCTGGCCTTAAACACCTCCCTGGACAACCCATTCCAGGCTCTCACCACTCTCATGGGGAAGAACTTCTTCCTCATATCCAGCCTGAATCTCCCCACTTCCAGCTTTATTCCATTCCCCCTAGTCCTATCACTACCTGATATCCTAAAAAAAGTCCCTCTGAACAGCCCCAGCTCTTTCAGTCTGTCCTCATAGGAGAGGTGCTCCAGCCCTCTGATCATCCTAGTGGCCCTTCTCTGTAGACCTTCCAGCATGTCCATATCCCTCTTGTAATAGGAGTTACAGAACTGGATGCAGTACTCCAAGTGGGGTCTCACCAGAGCTGAGTAGAGGGGGAGAATCACCTCCCTTGACCTGCTGGCCACACTTCTCTTGATGCAGCCCAGGCTCTGCTTGGCTTTCTGGGCTGCAAGTGCACACTGACAGCTCATGTTGAGCTTCTCGTCCACCAGCACCCCCAAATCCCTCTCCTCAGGGCTGCTCTCCAGCCAGTCACTGCCCAGCCTGTATTTGTGCTTGGGATTGCCTCGACCCAGATGCAGGACCCTGCACTTGGTATTAGACTATTTGCAGAAATAGAATTATCTTAGACTATCTGCAGAAAAAGCAAGTAGAAGGCAGCAGCAAGGAGAAAGCTAAAACTCCAGCCCTACTCCCCCAACCCTTTCCATCTGGCTGCCGTCCCAGCAGAAGAGAGCAAACATTCAAAACCCTGAAAGCAGGAATCTGAACAGGAAGCCTCTCATGTTGCAAACTGAACTTCAAGCCTTGTAACACTTTGCTCCAGTCAGCACTTTCATCTTTAATCTGTCATCAATCAGGATGGTATGAACAGCAGCAGATTTAAACTTAGCCCATGACACATCCACAGTGAAGGAATCCTACCTCGGAAGAGTTGAGGGGGCTAATTATTTTTGACATTTCTATTGATAATTCCCACTGTAGCACTAGGGTTAACAAGCACTGGAGATAACAAGGACAATAGGTTTAGGTGTCTAAACAGTCGGCTGTTCTGTTTCACAGTGAAATAGATTGTCAGGGAGAAGAGAGGCTGTTAGAACAGAAATCTATAAGAATTAACAAGCAACAGACACAAAAATGTTTGTATCAGCTAATAGCAGAGGGGACTAAATGACAAAACAGGGAAGATAAAAAGCTGAAGTGTTCAAACCCTATGATGAAATTGCAGTAATATTTTCCATCCACTAGCTCTAATACACTTTACAAATCATTACCTAATAAATTTTCATTAAGTGATAAATCTTCATAATACAGTATGAGGCAAAAGCTGAGTCTATCTCATGTATTCCAGACCACTAGTGAGAAAAGGTGTAACTATGTCATGTCTTAGATATAATGCCTAGATAACCCTTAAAGACCTTCAACACCAGGCAGTCCAAAGCTTTCCTCCACTGCAGCACTGGAGTTTTTCTCAGTGTTTAGCCAGAATTTTAAGCAGGAATTTGGGTCTCTTGCTGCTGCAGATGGGTAATTCCCTTCCTTTTTTCAATAACCTTATAAGCCCTTGAAGAAGAGCATCCCCTGACATTTCTCATCTTTAAGCTAAGCAGGTACAATTCATATTTATCTTTTTTCTAACACCTCAGTCATTTTTGTTTCTGCATTCAAAGTGAGGTGCTAAATAGTGGATATGGAAGTTTCAACAGACTGTACTCAAACTTACTTTAGACCTTCACAAGTTATTCTCATGCAGAAGTCTACATGTATATATGTATGCGCATGTATACTTACATATATAAAGAATAAATTCCAAACAAGAATAGAACCTGTAAGACTGACTGTAAGGATTAATATGCACCACAGAGGCTCTATTCCAGCTTAGGCTGTGTTCTTTACACACTTGAGAAACATAAAACATTTAAAAGGCCATAATTATTACACATATCATCTATATGATTTGCCATGAGGGTTCAGATGTTCTATAGCTGAACCTTAATAAGAGTCAACTGCAGTGCAATATGTTTTGATAACATGCATAAATTCATCTTTTTTTTTTGCCCCGTTTGCAAACCAGTGATGCAGATGCATATTTCTCTATCTACAACCACATGAAAAAAGTAGTGAATTATCAGACTGGAAAGACTAATTTAACTTTTCCTTCTTTTTTCTTTTTTTTTTTTTTTTTTTTCTTTTTGAGGAAGGCTCTGAGTTCAATAGGCTCCTCATTTACATAAGTACAGGAGCTGTCAGTTCATTAGCAGGCTATTACCAACACACGAGTGGGAAGGGGGTTGTAAAAATCTCTTACCTTCTGGTTGCAAATTTATGTCAAAACTTGACAGCACCCAAAATCACAGGTCAGAGATTATCCTGATTAGGAGTCAGAGTTCATTTACCTTACACTTAGAATAGTCTCACATGAATTAGCACAATTAAAACAATGCAGTTGCATTTTGTAAGTAAGGGTCACAGAACATGCTTCTAAAGTGGAGTAGAACCCTCAGAGCATCCACTTTTAACACTGCAAGTATGACATGGTGTCTTCTCAGGGGCATCAGTAATTTAAAGGATCATGTTTGCAGCAAAGTGAGCTGATGCTTCATCTGCTAAATCATGGCCAGCAAGAGGGTTCCCTTCAGCCATCAGGTGTTACGATCAACCTCAAACCAGCAGTTCATGCATTGCTATTCAGCTTGCCTTGTCAAACTGACAAGTAGGAGCCACAGTGGTATTAGAAGCTTTTGTAGCAGTCTGATAATGAGGCTGAAAAATCTTACATGAAAATTGCAAAAGGGATGTGAAACTCAGAATGTCTCTTGGCTCATCTTGCCAATAACTGTACAAATTAGTTGCAATCCGCTTTATCTCCTTTTCCAAAAGCCAGTGCCGCTGGCAGAGCTCAGCTTTTGTTCAACACCCACCTACACGGATAAGAATTTTTTTCAGTGTTTTTTTGGACAGGATTTTGAGAGGTTTAGGAAGATAAAACAGATATGCAGGTCATTTTTCAGAATGGAGATCAACTCTTAAAAATGAAGGGTGCATTATTTTAGCTTAAGTATGAGAACCCAGAACCCCCTGACTGGCCAGGCTCCTACATCATACAAAGCTGTCAGTGAGTGAGCTTCCAGCAGATTTTTTTTTCTAATTATATTTACCCAAACTATCTAAAGTAGGGAGTACTCTATCAGAATGATATCAACAACGTGCAGGAGATATATGTGCCTTATTACTTATTGCTCAAGGTAACCCAGGGGTGATGAAGGGAACTCCCAACTTGAGGTCTCTTATCATCTGGGGGACATGAACTTTGATGCATTTTAAGTGAAATAGAACTGCAATTGTAATTTAAAATGTATAAATAACAATTGGGGGGGGGGGGTGTGTGATGGTTTTAATGCTGTGTAAAACAATGACAGTTACAATTAGCACACTTTTCTCTTCTGGGAAAGAACAACATTGTACAAGGTCATTATATCATGCCCCTCAAGGCAGCTTCTGACCAGTCAGTGCCACTAACAAATGTGTCAGAAATGGAAATGATTCACTGTAAAAAGACTTGGACAGAATTCAAGCCTGCATTTTATCTTTGCCAGGTGCCCATCTGAGTGTAGCAGCACCCAATTAAACCAGAACAAGAAGGTCATACAACAATAAATAACATCTCCTCCTCAAAAAGGCAGACACTACAGCTCAGGTATATCTATTCTCTTTCCAGACAGACACCTTACCAACTTCTATAGAATTAGCTGGCAATTAGGAAAAGCTTTCTGAATAAATGGAGTTGACAGAGCACGATTTCACCAAATACCTACTGCATTTTTTAGATAAACAAAGGGGATTATGCATCATCAGAGAGTAATGAGATTAAAGGAACTGGCAGAAATACTTGGTGCCATCCCATGCACACATGCCCAAGGTTTACTTTGGTCTTCGCATTCACAGTCATGAAGTCAAATGACATAAACCCTACTGTGCCTGAGGCCACCTCTATTATTACCAGACTGAGTCCTAATACCCAATTTCTTTGCGCATCTCCTCAGTCCTGTAAAATACTTGTCTCTTAAAATGTAAACAATTCCCTGTGCTCCTATGTCTCAGGTCCTTACCTCTGGCAAGTTGCCTCACAGTTCTCTGGCTTACAGTATTTCACTTTGAAAAGGTGAGAAACCATGAGATGGGCCTGCTTCCAGCTCCAGAGAAGCTGGCTTTGGGACAGCTGGAGGATAACCAGAAATGGTTTGATATCTATATCAGCACTCCTCCTCATTGCCCTTGGATTCATGCAAAATATGCTGGACAACATCAGTTGACATTGATAGGAAGACTGAATAGGAAGGTGAAGGATCCATAAGTGGTGTGAAGTACTCTGCAGAGATTTAGAGTTGCCTCCAGATTTTATTATAGTATTGGTAAAAACCCACAAATGGTCCCTAATGGGCAAGAGAGTCCTGGAGCTACTGCGCAGTGGGGATGAGCCGCGCAGTTGGAACTCCTGCATCTGTGTCACACACTGAGTACAGGACACATCTTTAATACACATGACTCCCAGGGAAGAAGGGGATATGGAGACATGAGAAATGCTGGGGACAGCACCTGGTAACACTCTCAAAGCTTCTTATCATCAGATTCCTCAGATGAAGAGGTTAATAAACTGCAGATGAGGCTCGAGGAGAGCAGCCATGGTGCCGTGCTGGCAAGAGCAAGAAGAGCTTCAGCTGGGAGGTAAGAAATGGCATCTAATGAGGGGATGAAAGATTCCTTAGTTCTCATGATAAATGAAAGCCTGTCTTTGTTTCTTGCCACTTCTCATTCCACTCACAATGTTGGCTTCAATATCTCTTCATGTGTCACTGTTTCTATGGTTACTATGTAGTTGTGCATGCAGAGTACTCTTCAAAAAGCTAGAGAGATCCACAACATTCTTCTTGCTCCAGTTGTGGAAAGGGTATTTGGGTTGCATTACTCCTTGCAAGAAATCCTTTTCCACAGACATGGGGCAGATGGCATCTAACAGCATTTACACCAAGACATACCAAAGTTTCACCCAGACCAGAATCAATTGCTGGTCATGGTTAATAAATGGTGCCCAGGGAGAAGTGTAGGAACATGGAAAGACTTCTGTGACAAGTCTTCAGAGTGCTTCCAGCCTCCAGAAGATTCTGGCTCAGGGATCTCCTGGGTCAGGGTCAGTGGGATAGATAGATTTCTCTTCTGTGGATTGTTTCATTTGCTTTTTGAGCAGATCTTTCTGCATCTGGTGCTCTAGTTCTGATTGGGAATATGGTGATACCATTCAAAACAGATTCAAGTTCTGTTTGCATGTGGCCTTTTTACATGTAGATGCTTGAAAATATTTGTGGGCAGACCTCAAGTTCTGCAATAGACAAGTGAGGATCAGACTTAACAAATGAGATAAGTGGAAACAGAGCTTAACTAACTTTTCCAGAACCATTCCTTGTTTGGAAGTCTAAAAGAAAGTTAGAAAGAGACTTCAAATGCCCAGGTTTCCTCACCTGTTTTCAATGTTAGAAATAGTTTCTCTTGTTGGCAAGGAGCAACTGGTTTCAAGCCCTATGAGAATTCAACTACTTGTACTTGAACTACTTACCCCTACCTCAGAAATCATCTCTGATGCTCAGCTTTCTCTGTTCAATGGCAAAGCTCCCTAAAAGTCTTTTTGTTTGTTTGCTTGTTTGTTTTGAAAGTGAAAAACTCTTATGAAATTAATTCCTTTCTCTTCCTCACCCCTACCCAGCTCTTGTCATTCCCATGTATTCTACCTGCATTACTAATAGCATTATATTTGGAAATAGGTCTAGTAATGGCTTTAGTAAATCAAAGTAGAAGACTTTGGCTGAGAAATCTTCATCTGCACATTTCAATAATTCATGTTTCATTCAAGTCCTACGGACATGCCTTGTCTCTTTGCTAGATGTTTTCTAGAATAATCAGTGCCCTGCTGCATGTAAGCCATCATGCTGAGTTATCAGCAGCATACAATTGTGCAGATTCTGGCATAGTGAGAGATGTGTTGGCTTCATTAGGAACATATACAGAGAGTCCTATTTGCCAAAATGAATCTGCAACCAGTACACAGCAAGCACTAGATTTTTGCCTAAAAATATTCTGATTGGCTGAAGTTGTTGGCTTGGGATATGGAAAAAAGAATGGGGAAAAAAAAAAGAAAATGAGATAAATTTTCCCTGCACTAAATGCACACACCTTCAGAGAGAGGGAGCTTGGGACACTGGTACAAACATATGCTTTCAGAATCTCAATTTATGCTTCATTTCTGGGTAGGAATAAGCAAACCCAATCCCCCTCCCTCTTAGATGTTAAATGCTTCCTGAATAAAGCATGTGTGTCCTCTTCCACTCAAAAGCTGCAGTGCCTAAAGCAGCAATCAGACCTGAGACAGCTTGCCCCAAGAACACTTACTGAAGAACTACTCCACCTCAACATTTTTTGTTTGACATTTGCTACTTTGCAGGAGTTATTTAACAAAGTGAAGCATCACCACATGGTATTACCTTACGTCCCTAAATTGTACGCTTTAGTGGGGTTTATTTTGCTTCTGATCTCAGTGGCTTTGGGAAAACATGGAAAAAGTCAAAGAGGGTCATTATAATTGGTCCTTTTGCAATGTAACTTATTGTTCTCTCAGTTTATGGTGTTTCAGATACCAGACATATTTACTGCTCTTCATCCAAATAAATCTGCCACAGCCCAGAAAGTAACCCTCCAGTAGAGTAACGAATTTGAAATGGCACATGAAGGGAAGGATCTTTTCCTGCCTTTGATTTTCCTAAAGTGTTAGCAGTAACTTGGGAACTTCTGAAGAGGAAATACATCACCATGATGCTTGAAGTTTTGTTATTCTTTTCATCATTTTACAGAGAACTTTTTGGCTGCAAGCACTGCCAACATAAAGTTACCTAATGCTAAGGTTAGATTTGGTTCTTTCCAACAGCCACATAGTACTGACTAATAAAAGAAACCAAAGCTATCAGTATTTTTGAAGCACTGTACTATCCTTGTATCAAATATTACCCTCAAAGCATTACAAACCAAACAAGATACTGTACACAACTGTAGATGTGTCAGTATAAACCCTGTTTCTGAATTCTAGAGAGAGAAATGAAATTCAGAGAATTTATTTCAGTGCTCTGACAGCTGTTAAAACTGTTTCCCTCTTCTATGATTGCAGCTGGACTAACATGAACTGTTAAAGGTATGATACAGCCCAGTGCAAAAGTACCAATGGACTTCCACTTGGGGCAACTTCCCTGCTCTGTAGCACTGATTACCACTCTGTGGAATAGTTTATTTCTTGTGATATCAAGTGTCTGAACAAGTGAATTCCTACCTTGGACAGTTTAGTGAATCCAAACTCTCTCTCTTTCTGTTTAGTCTTGAGAAGAGAAGATTGAGAGGGGATCTCATCAATGTCTGTAAATATCTGAGAGGTGGGTGTCAAGTGGAGGGGGCCAGGCTCTTTTCAGTGGTTCACAATAATAAGACAAGGAACAATGGGTTCAAACTTGAACATAGAAGATTTCACCTCCATGTGAGGAGAAACTTCTTTTCAGTGAGGGTGACAGAGCCCTGGAACAGGCTCCCCAGGGGGGTTGTGGGGTCCCCTTCTCTGGAGACTTTCAAAACCCACCTGGATGCATTCCTGTGCAGACTACCCTAAGTGATCCTGCTCTGGCAGTGGGTTTTGGACCTGATGATCTCTTGAGGTCCCTTTCAACCTCTGATATACTGTGATACTGTGATAAAGTTGCAGCTGATTGAGACTGTCCTTTGGGGCTTTGGGGTTTTTTGATGAAGATGAACCTGAATGAATTTTACTGTCACCTATAGCACAGGTAACTGCAGGGCTTCAGCAGTTAGCACTGAGCAGTTCAGATGCTTCTACTGGAGGGCAAGAGCTTTGGAATATGGGAGAAGGGAGAGTTGCCATGGCCAAGTGAGGAAACGTTTTGCATAAATGAAAGCTCAGACATGGGAAGAATGAATCTAAAATGAGCCTCTGGTCACAAAGAACCCCATGCATGTAATTTCCCTTTGCTAGTTCACTTTCTACAACTTGGATCACACTCATTGCAGGAATTCCAAACATTTTAAATAGCTGAATTCTGTAGCTTATGTTAAGTATTTCTATTACCATTTAAAGATATAAATATTAGCCCTTTCCATAACAACCTAAAAATGATGAGACATGCATATGTAGAAATGAGTCATAACTTGATAGAGGAAATATGCTAACAATGACAAGACTATATTTAATATCCAGCAGAGCTCTGGAGAAATTAGATGATAAGGCACCAGTTACTATTTAGTACAACTGGGACAAATAAGAAGAAACAAACTCAATAAAGGTTTGAGGAGAGCTGGCCTCTTTTCTCTGCCTGGAAGTTATGACACAGTCAGATTTGTGAAAGTAAGCATGTTAAGGAATAGCCAAGTTCCACTGAAGACAGATTTTTGATTCATATTACAAGGAAAGCAAGAGTGCTGGAGATTCTTTCTGGCTTACATGCAGGTCTTTTGGTCTGGACATAGGAAGAATCTCTGTAAAGCACTGGTAAACAGAAGAACCTCTGGGAGAAAAGTTGACAGTTCAGGGTGTGAACTCAGTTGCAACTCAACTCTTGAAAACATTCACTTTTATCCCACAAAGGGAAATAAGAGAAAGGATTTCAAGAATGTTATCACCTGTACAATTTCTGAGCACTTGTGGTAAAATCAGGGTGAAAAGTTTCACTCCAACAACAGTTTAATGATCCAAATGAAATGATTTACAAATTTTAAACTAGTGGAAAGCTTCCACACATCTTTTTTTTAGGAGAAAACCTGAACAAAGAGTAAATCTGTAGAAACTCAGATGTATCTGGCATGGGAAGAAATCTCAGCAGCAAGAACAACCTCCGGCAAATCAGATATCTCTCTGATAGGAAATGATTTGTAAAGAGGACAGACCAGGATAAGAAGAGCAATAAATGTACATTTTTGCAACCCTGATCAGATAAGCCTTGGACTAACAGAAAGCAGCTGATGGAAACCTAAATAAGAAATAATCAATGGTGTTGTAGGGATTGGGGCAATTTTGTATCTGTTCAGATGTTTGTTGCTTGTTTTGCAGCAGTGAGTGGTAGCTTTTCATATTAACAAACTGAATCTTCAATGGATCTCAAAAATAATATCAAATATCAACTATTCCTGGTATGAATTTTTAAGCTGATTCCTCAGATTTTAAACCTTCCGTAGTTAGGACTATATCCAAATATTGTGTAGCATTTTCAGACATGCAAGATAAGTGACATATAATCTATGTCAACAATACAGGATTATTCAAGCCTGAAGCTTTGTCTCCATTTCAGAGAAAGCTCATGAAATACAGGCTGAAATTTGAGATCTGGAGGCTGGACACAAAATAAGATTTTGAAGTGAAACCAGTTTTAGCAGCAGTGGAGGCTGAAGGACACCTTCCCCATCATACATGGGAGGAGCACATTCAGATTTCTGGAAGATGTTTTTGTGATCATTTGGAAGATAAGATTCCTGCCCTAATTCATAGAAATGCTGTCTGAGAAGAGTGATGCTGTATATGTATCTAAGGTGATTGTATATTTTTGGAGTGTTTCTTTCAAACATCTGGCAGTATTCTTGGCATCAAGTCAGAATTTAAATCGATGGCTCAAAAGCTTCACCTACACCCTTTGTTTAACATAACAGGAACTTGGCAGTAAGTTTCTTTTGTAAGGGAAAGCAGTTCCCTCTGGGTAGCTCGATCACAATGGACACCAGCAGGGCTGATGCTACCCAGTGAAAAAATAACTACAAAATTCACCATTTAACAAAAGAAATCTCAGTTTTTAGTGCTGCACTGCAAATTCTTAGTTCTTCCTTTCTTTAATGCTGGACTTCTTTTGGTGGACAGAGAGTTACATCTATTGATGTATAGGAGAAGCATATATAGGTATGCCCATGGGATAATGACTTTTTGAATCTGGGTCTGGAAAACTCTTTATGACTAAGAGAGAGTGCAAGAAAGACAAGACACAGTAGCTTCATTACCATGTTGAAAAAGTGGTGTATGTAATTAATTTTTGAAATTCATCAAAATAGTAATCTTCAAGACTTTGGTACATCTTCAAGATGTACCAATGCACATAAATATTGCATGCACACACAGGTACACCCAGTCTGAAATGGTGCAGGGATGCTCAGAAGCATGCATGTATACCCCACCCCATGGGCACAGCCTCTGTGTGCATGTGTGCACCTTCACAATTAACTTCAAATTTAAAAGCAAATCTCTGTGAATCCTTGTGTTTTGGTTCCAGTATCATAGCCATTGGTGTATGTCAGGACTACATCTGCTAAAGCTTTGAGTCAGACCCAAACACAACCAATATACATCAGGCTCTGGCATAGATATTAACAACATAGGTAAGTGCTGAGAAGATAGGCTAAGAGCTCTTGTAGGACTACAAGGACAGTTCTTTGTTTCCTCAGAAGCTCAGTTCATTAGCACATGAAAGCCTTCAAAAGACAGTTCAGAGCAGAGTTGGTCTGTACACGTTTTCTGGCCCAGCACCACCTGCCAAAGACAGGGTTAAAAACTATCTTTAGCCTATGGAAAGAGTCTGAAAAGAGGGGAAAGACAGTTTAAAGGTCTGGGGCTTCATCAGATTGTTTTTACGTTAAATAATTGGGCTTTAAAGGCAAATTTAATTGCACTTAAAGGCAAATACTTTTAAACTGAGTTACAAAGCACTCACCAACACCACACGTAAACCACGATTCTTTTAAAATATCTTCTGCAGCTTAAGAAATAAACCAAAATAAAATCTTCATTTTTCATTGTGGCAGACATGACAGAGCCAAGCCTGGAGAGGAAGCCCTGTCTCAGACTGGCACTGTGAACAGCAAAGCACAACTGACCTACTTGTGTCATTTCCAGTAATTAAGTAGCACATCTGTCCTTCAAACGGTGCAGAGTAATGGATGGGAAAGCAAATGCAGAGGCATGTCTCTGTTAGAGGAATAAGTCCTCAGAAAGAGTCATTATATTACTTTACATTTATCTTTCCAGGGGAGAGAAATTAGGGGCAATTGCCTGCCTGGACTCCAGCCTGCCCGGACTCCAGCCTGCCTCCTGGCCCATTCTGAGCCTGAGGCTCAGATTTTCAGTTGATGTCAAAAATCTTTGCAGAAGCTGCAGTGGGGTTTATAGCAGCTGGAGATCCAGCTGCATCCTCCAGAGCATGTGAAATGCACACACTGACCAGTCAGGAGCAGGTACATCTACAACATTCTTCCCTCCTGCCAAAACCTGGTTTTCTAATCTTGTTTGCATAGTTCAATATATCTCAAATTACAGTAGGATGAGTGTGAAGATGCCAACTCTTCATGCCAGTGAGGGACTGAAGGCACGGAAGGGATGATGGTACTTAAAATACACTACCCTTGACTGACATGTATAAAATTATAATAAAATGGAAGCAGATGTTGCCATTTATTATTTACATCACATTACCCCTTCAGGCATCGACCAAGATTCATTTTCTTTGCTCATCACAAGCACCTCTGGCCCTACAGACCTGTCAGTTTAAGCAGGTCATGAGAACTGTAAGCAGCTTTCCACAAAACCCAATTACTCTCTTGAAAACTGTTTTAAAATACCTGAAATTTTTAATAAATTCAAATCAAACCTGTTGGAGCTTGAACAAGGTAAAAGTCTTAAATGACATTTTTAAAGACTAATTCACATTTCTCAAAACTATTTAAATACAAAGCTTGAAAAAAAAAATAATAATATCTCAGACTGAAATTTGTTTAAATTGAATTGTAGTAATGTGCTTTAAAATTTCCTGAATAGCAATGTTTTCTCTCTTTCTGATTGCGAAGTTCAGTCCACCTGAAATTAACCTAGGTATTCCAAATGCAGAGGGTTGGGGTTTTTTAATGTGGAAAAAGGAAAACATTATCTTTAAAAAATAGATCTAATGGTGTGGCAGACTAAAAAGCAACAGAATTGCCTTTTCTTTGCCTCTATTAAACTGAATGGAAAAAATAATGAGGCATTGTATTTTAATTTTTTTCTTTGAGAGAGATTTATTTGCTCACTTGAAGGTTGCCCACAAAACTTTGATCCTGCCTGTATTTATCTATGAAAACACCTTGAAGACCAGGAGCATTGTGATTAATCTGTTAATTACCAGAGCACTTGGAGGTAAACACAGGTGGCTCTGGAAAGGCAAAGAGGCACAATCTCCAGAGTTTGTTCTTTGGTGAAGATATTGAATAAGAACCTTCAATTTGAAATTAGGTTTCTTTTATCCCTCTCCTACACTTTCTCTAACAACTTTGAGAAATTGGAATGCAAGCCAGCAGAACACGTAAGCAGATACATAATTTAAGCCACTTAGGTGTATTGACTAATTGCCTAAACTCAACAGTTATCAGAATCTTGGGCATAGGCTGGAAGAGGACTCTGAATTTTCAGCAGATCAGGTTCCCTTACAATGACGAAGCTAAAGCCAGCTACATAAAAAGGCAACAATAAGTGTAAGAGGTTGTGAAGCAAACCTTATAAATCTGTCAGCATCTTCACTTTCATCCTTCATTTGTGATTCAAAAATATATTGTTTTTCACAAACAGTAAGATGGGAAAAGTAAAAATTAAATCAGAGCAAGATAATGACAAATGTAAAAGGGAAGCAGACAGAGAAATGTTTAGGTGCATGCATAGAGCAAAGATTTAACTGAGGAATATATGAACTTTTCCTCAGAAATGTTAAAGCATCCCTTGTAGTTTCACCTATTTTTATGATCCACCCATATATCCAAGTGTTTGCCTGGCTGCTCATAAAGAAATATTTTCTAAACAGTACACCATTGGTCTGTTTTTTTTAAAGACCCAATCTAGAAAGTCTCAACATCCTTTTAAGTGCTGCCCATAACAAATACTTCATAAAATGCTCATAAAAATATAGTTATAGAAGAAACTAGGGAGCTGTTAAAGCAGACTGTAATGTCACTACTACTCACAATAGGGCCAAAATCAGGCTACTAATGAGAATTATAGGACAGAAGATACATGTGTGAATAAAAAACATTAAAAGCTTAGGGCTTGATTATTATTTGAAGAAAGTAATTATTGTCTTGATGTGGAGTTTAAAAATACAACCAATTTTGTACTGCAAAGAGTTTTCTTACACAGGTAAAATCTGCAAAGGAAGGGACAAACATAAGGGTAAAAACTACACCACTCTCTAATGGTGCTCTAACAAAGCCTATTGTTCCTTCACAGCAACTGTACATACTTTAAGTTAAACAAGATTTTTTTCTCTACTTTATTCCCCAGTAGTTACCTTAACACAAACTTTTCCAAATGGACAGGACATGTAATTTCCATGGCACAAGCTAGATCTGTCTGTGGCTGGAACTATTCCTCTGTCTCCATGTTTGTGTAAGGCATTCTACCTTTCCATCTACTAAAGTCAGAATTGGCAAAGGCCATTACCTACCATACCTGGGAACAAGGGGCTGAAGAAAGCCATTTCCCTTGCAGAAGACAGAGGGATGCCCAGGATTACAGCAAATATTACTGAAAAAGAGCTCAGCATTTTCACTTCTCATAGCCAATATATTTTTAAAAAACAGGTTGCCAAACAAGAGATCGAGGAGACTTTCTGGTACACAGTCAGGTATACTCATCTTCAGATTAACAGCAATTTACCTTACTCAACACAATTCTTCCTTCTGGAAATGTCCCAGAATAAAAGGAATAGACTATATGCAATAAATCTGTTATATGGGGAATTTCTTCACCAATTCTGACAATAAAACACTCTCAGACAGAGCAGCATTGGGGCCAGTGGCTAGTTAACACAGTGAGAAGCCCCTTGGAAGAGCTTCTTAAATGTTGTTTCAGATCACTGTTTCCCCCAAACCCACACATTACAACTGGGATATGAGCCTGGAACAGATCATTCTGGCATTCAGACTCCCCAGTCCTTTTCTGGGATCAGGTTCATAACTTAGTATCCACCTAAACAGAGTAAATCTCACTGTAAATCTGGCTGTGCCATATGTAATTCCTCTTTTACTACAATACACAGCCATAGCCATCCTTATCAGTAAAAGAGATGCAGAACTTATTGTGGTGTTTAAACAAAACCTCTAGACCTCACTGTACAACATCACAGCATGGAAATGATTGAAAATTGCTTTGCTTAAACTTTAAGAATGGCAGACAACAGTAACAATTAAGATTGGGGGGAAAAAAAACAAACAACCTTTCATGATGTTTTCTCAGGTTACACTTGCAATATTAGAACTCTGCTATTATACATATCTAGGACAGACCAGAAACAAAGGAGTAAAATCATTGTAGTTCTGAGGTCAAAAAACCTCTCTGCAGTATCTCCACATCTGTGTGGAGATCCCATTGTAGCTGATATTACACCAGGTATAAATAAAGAATTCACCAAGCACAGGTTGATTGCTAAAGGTAGCATCTTACAGCTTCACAAATGTACAAAAGCAGTAGGACAATATCACATCGTCCACAGCTGCCATCAATGCTAATGCCAAAAAATAAATGGCAGAAAGAATCAGAGGGAGGAATATCTGCAGGCTCTATACAAAAATGGTTTAGTCAAAATTCACCTCACTAGTGTCAGGAGAGAATGAAAAGAATTCTGTCCTTTGGCTGGTCTACATGGGAAGTTTAGGAGATGCAATGTGTTTTGTTCTAGCTTTGGGGTCTTTGAGAAGTGTCTATTCAGTTCGGCAGGTCTAGGGTCAAGTCCCCAGAGGACTGTGGTGTCTTGTTAGCTGATTTATTATAATACATTGAAAGAAGTGAATTGTAGCTTCTTGCAGAGAAAGTCCTAACAAGACAATTTTGGAAGTATAATTTCCGGCATAACATGAATTTTTGAAGGTCAGGCTGTATGGATGCAGTAGACACGTTCTGACTTCTGAAACATTTCTTTTTTTCAGCCATCAGCAGAGGAAGAGGCAGTTTCTGAAATTCAGCAGACCCTCTGGCTACAGAGTTTTGCTGATCACCTCTGAGAACTTTGGCAGTTAGCAACTGTTTTGCTGCATTTAAAAGTCATAAGTATGCTTTTCTTCCTCTACTACTTCTTCTTTCTAGTTATCCCAGACAAATAATAAACAAAGCTTTCAGTCAGCTACATGTGTGAATCTCAACTGATACTATGAACTAGCAGATGTCAGGAAAAGAAAAAAAAAGTGCAGTGCTCTTCAGATGAAGCTCTAACATGAATGAGATCAGATACATTCTGCTCATTAGCAAAGGAGAGTCAGCTGCAGAAGAGTGTAAAATCTGTCATATCCTGCCAAATAAAATCTTCACTGGAGAAAAGATTAGAGGAGCTTCTTTTATGAGCTTTATACTGTGGTAATTTTTCACTCCTCAGGCTGGAGTACAACCATGGCTGCTTCATTCATGTGATTGGACAGCCAGGCCTAAACCCAATAATAAAAATTACCAGCTTCAGCAGGATCAATTGCACCACAAGGGTTTGCAGAACAAAAGCTTAAGTAGGCCACCTATGTGGGGTCTCCTGGGAGCCCTCAGTGAACTCTTCAGAGACAGGCTTTTTGCAAATGCTGAGAAAATTCATTTAAGAGGATAGGTCACACTCTCAGCTGATGCAACTGAAAATGTTATTGTTGATTCTAGCTATTTGCTAAGGTCTTCTCTGTAAAGATCTAGCCTATAGAATCAGCTGTATATTAACATTGCGCTGTTTTTTTTTATCTATCTTCCACAAAAGGTAGGTTTAATAAGCAACCATCTCTTTTCAGAGTGTTCTTACTATGAAACTAAACAGATATACAGTCTGCAATATTCCCAAGGTCAACACATACTGCAAAGAATCAGGAGAGTGTTTCACCAGAGAATGGAAAGGATGCTAAATATTTTAAGAATATGCTGCTTAAATAAAATCTCCTGAGCATTAAAAATATATTTATTGATCCTGCATGGGATTCAATAGAAGATGACTTCCAACAAATCAAACTTAAAACGACTACTTGTCTGTTGCTGAAATATAATACTGTGTTTGGTAAAGGTAGCAGAAATCATAAAGCATACTTAAGGGTTTGGATCCCTCCTTTCTATTCAATATGTAGCCTACATTACAATTTGAGCATAGACAGTGCAAGAAGGGGATTTAAAGAGATACACATTAAAAAAAAAAAAAAAGGTACATCACTCAAGACATCCTAGCTAATTTATGCTGAACTTAGCTTATTTATTCTGAACTTGACAGAAATGGAAATCTTCTTTACTCTGTCTACTCCTATGTTTCCTCTCCTTAGTGAGCATGAGCCAGAAGTCACCACTGGCACAACCACCTGAAAAGTTTTCAATTCCCAAGGAAAAAGACCCTGCTTTTATTTATGCTAATATGGAATCTGGAATAAACTCATACCTAAGCCTTGCCCCTATCCCCAAGGAACCCCCACAAAATGGAGCACTGTCCTTTCTCAGCACATCTGCACTGTTTTCACAATCTCTTTTTATCTTTGTATTTCTGGGTTTCAACTTGTTACTTTCACAAGAAACAAAAAGACAACTAATTTTTGGGAAGGATGAAGAAATCGTCTCTTGGCACTGTTAAACAGATAACTGCAATGATTTTTATTTTTTTTTTTTTGTTCAGTACCAGGCATAGAATCTGCATGCAAATATGAGACCTCCACAAATATTTTTACCTGTTCCCATCAATACCTACTCAGATTGGAAGAGTTCAGAGAACTGCTTTTATCATCAAAACCTCATCTGATTTTGGAGCATATTTCCTCCTAAATTACTGATGGTGCATGAAGGAAACACAGCATGACCTAATTAGAAAGTGTTACACTGTGAAAAATGCTATTCTGAAAGGTGCCACAGCAATTTCCTCCAGCGAGTACCGGATTGTAACACAGAATACTCTCTCTGCATCACCTTAGAGAATTTGGTGGGCACAATTTTTAATGTGTGTGATCAACTCAGACTCCAGACCTTGATTGCAAATGGTGTATGGTAGGTTATGAGCTCTAATTTTCACTTAGTGCACTTCTACCAAAAAGCCCTCTGGTGCCCTTAAAGGCCAATGCAGCACATATCCCTGTGTTTATGTTCTCTGTCTTGTTCTTGTGTACCTGTATATATCCCTCAGGTGGAAAATGGCAGAGCACATAGACTCTGAAATAGACTTTGACTCCCAATGACCCTTAAAAACTGCTGGCTTCTCTTTGTGCAGACTGTCAGATGCAAGGCCCTGTAGACACAGGTGATCACAGACCAGAGAGTCAAGACCTGGTGACTGATGTATGAAGGAGAGGAACTGAAAGAATATCTTGACACACAACAGTGGAAAACAAGCTGGGCTCCCACTCTTAGGAATTAATCTACCCAGGATTCCTACTAAAGTAAATAGGGTTCTTCAAAGCCTAATGCTTCAACACACTTGGATCAATAGCCCTAAATAGGGGATGCTACTGATGTATGTATGCCCAGAACCATACAAAAAATGGTGTACAAGAAGTTGCTAGCAGCACTTGCCCTCAACTCAGTTTGTGTCACAGAGCACTGAAGATATTGGGAAAAATAACCTAGAGGGGTAGCATCAGGTGCAGCTATCAGAAGTGGTTGTTATTAACCAATCAGTAGCATGACAGAGATTCACAGGTTACAATTGTTTATTCCAAAATATTTCCCTCATATGAATACCACAAAGCCAAGTACTATGAAACTTTACACTAGGAAATTGCAGCCAAGTTTCCATTCCTTAATATTGTATCCTGTATAATGGAAAACTATTAGGTCAAATGAAGCCAAATTTGACTTAAACTTCAAGCAACAACCAATTTCTTTACAGACAGAGCTTGTAGGAGCCACCAGTGCAGTAATCTCTCTTACATGTCTGTACTGAAATCTGAAAAGAGATTACTCACCACAACATGACAGATTTCAATGATACTTCATTTAAAACTGAATTTGATTCCTTGCAACCTACACTGTTAATCCATTAATTCATTCCTTTAATTTGATGTGTGAGTATATCAGAGAAACAAACAAAACTCCCTTTTAGAAAGTAAAGAGAGAGAAAACAAATATAAACTCCAAAAAGGACTACCAAGGTATTTCTGACCCTGTATATCCTTTATATCACCCAGCTTCTCTACTGTGTAACAGTGATGCAGAAATCCCACAACGATTGCTGCAGTTACTCATTAAAATTCAGAAAGAGAAGTATTTGGGAAAGAGAAGTATGGCAAATGTTTCTGACATCTAAACACAAGGTAAAGTTATTTAAAGGAAAAAGTTTGCAGATCAATCCCACAGCTAAAAGACTTGTTTAAATTAGCATTCTCCTCTCAAATATCTGAAACTCTTGAACTCATCTTAGCAGTCAAAGCTAAAAATATAGAGCAGGTACTTTTGCTTTTAGCAGGACAAGTATTCTGCATAACATGAAATATTCATAAAACAATGTGGCTATAAAGCCAGGTAATTTATCACTCCAATCATAAACACCAGAGGCTCAGATTTTTGTCCGTATCATAGGAAGGATAAGGCAATCTAGTGCACATCTGTCCCCCAGGACATAGTGACATATCATGCAAAGCCCTTCTGATGTGCAGGTCCTGTGCTGTCTGCCTGCTGAATGACCCAAGCAAGAAGTTAGAAAAACATAGTGGAGAAATCAGAAGAAAAGCTTTTTGCATGAAACAGAACTCTCTTCAAAAGCTCTCTCCCAATCTCTCTTTTCAAATTCTTGGTATGTTTGCTTCAACATTGTGCAAGTGCATTTAGCATTCACATAAATAGGGGAATTGCTTTGTGGCTTTGGCCACTGAAGTGTTACAACCTGTAGAAGTCTCCTGGAAAAGAAGTGAATTGGATGAGACAAGATGCCAAAGAAGATCAAGGAAATTTTTCATTTTCCCAAATGCAGTTCAACTCTGACAAGGGCTCTGCTGGAATCACAGAATCACAGAATGTTAGGGAGTGGAAGGGACCTTGAAAGATCATCTAGTCCAATGCCCATGCCAGAGCAGGATCACCTACAAGAGGTCACACAGAAACACGTCCTGGCGGGTTTTGAATGTCTTCAAAGGAGACTCCACAACTTCTCTGAGCAGCCTGTCCCAGGGTTCTGTCACACAGTGTAAAAGTTTTTCCTTATATTTAGGCAGAATCTCCTATGCTCCAGTTTACACTTGTTGCCCCTTGTCCTATCATTGGACATCACTAAGACCTGGCTTTGTCCTCCTGACACTCACCCTTCACATATTTATAAACATTAATGAGGTCACCCCTCAGCCTCCTCTTCTCCAAGCTAAAGAGCCCCAGCTCCCTCAGCCTTTCCTCATTAAGGGAGATGTTCCACTCCCTTAATCATCTTTGTGCTGGACTCTTTCAAGCAGTTCCCTCTCCTTCTTGTACTGTGGGGCCCAGAACTGCACACAGTATTCCAGATGTAGCTTCAAGGCCTGGCTATTCCTAACTGACTGGCAGTTTTATGAAGTGTACAAATGTGGCATCTCAGCTGGAATCATCATACATTTTACTAGGTATCAAAATTGAGATTTAAGATCATGGATTAGATAGGGCATGGGAAGGGTGCAGGGTAATCAGTGCATTAATCCACTGACAGCAAAACCTTGAGACAGAGTTTGAAATAAAGCTTTTTATATGAATCTTCCAGTGTTTTTCTACCATGTCCTTTTCATCTTAAATAAAAGGCAATGAACTAGAGAATAATTTTTATAATAATTTGCATGCATATATAGAAACACTAGTTTCACATATTTAAATTAAAAAGTACTGGTTGTGGCTGAAAAAGAGAGAGAAGGAGGAATATGGCACTCATTAAGGAAAAATAAACTATTTAACACCTTTCAAATTAAATGACTTGTCATACCTAAAATCTTCAGCTCAAATGCAAAACACCTGCAAAATACATGAATCTATTTTTAATGCATTTTTTCACCAGGTTTATGAATTTTAGAACGTATCCTGGAAAAGAAAGAATTAGAGGAGGAAAAAAATTATGAAGCTAACAGGTTAAAATATTATGACTAATTGCTAGAAATTATAACCATTGTTAAGTAATCACACAGAAAATTGTAGATGCGAAATTAAAATATTCTTTAAAAAAAAAGAAAGAAAGAAAGAGAGGGGGAAGGAAGGGGGGGAGGGAGGGAGGGAGGGAGGAAGGAAGGAAGGAAGGAAGGAAGGAAGGAAGGAAGGAAGGAAGGAAGGGGGGGAGGAAGGGGGGGAGGAAGGGGGGGAGGAAGGGGGGGAGGAAGGGGGGGAGGAAGGGGGGGAAGGAAGGGGGGAGGAAGGGAGGGAGGAAGGGGGGAGGGAGGGAGGAAGGGGGGGAGGAGGGGAGGGGGGGAGGGAGGGAGGGAGGAGGGAGGGAGGAAGGAAGGAAGGAAGGAAGGAAGGAAGGAAGGAAGGAAGGAAGGAAGGAAGGAAGGAAGGAAGGAAGGAAGGAAGGAAGGAAGGAAGGAAGGAAGGAAGGAAGGAAGGAAGGAAGGAAGGAAAGAGGGAAGGGAAGGAAGGAGGGAAGGAAGGAAGGAAGGAAGGAAGGAGGGAAGGAAGGAAGGAAGGAAGGAAGGAAGGAAGGAAGGAAGGAAGGAAGGAAGGAAGGAAGGAAGGAAGGAAGGAAGGAAGGAAGGAAGGAAGGAAGGAAGGAAGGAAGGAAGGAAGGAAGGAAGGAAGGAAGGAAGGAAGGAAGGAAGGAAGGAAGGAAGGAAGGAAGGAAGGAAGGAAGGAAGGAAGGAAGGAAGGAAGGAAGGAAGGAAGGAAGGAAGGAAGGAAGGAAGGAAGGAAGGAAGGAAGGAAGGAAGGAAGGAAGGAAGGAAGGAAGGAAGGAAGGAAGGAAGGAAGGAAGGAAGGAAGGAAGGAAGGAAGGAAGGAAGGAAGGAAGGAAGGAAGCTATAATCCCTGTGGAAAATGTGTGGGAAACAAACAATTTCAGGATGCTAAGCCAATAACACCATAATGTTTCCTTTGCTTCATATGCTGTTTGAGTTTATAACTAATGGCTTTTCCAATGTTTTATTAACACATTTCTTTTAACTGATAAATAATGGAAACAAGATTCACTTGTGTTTCAAAGAAGAGCTCCAAACACAAACAGGCCTTCAAACACTCCCCTGATGTGTTGCATTTAAATATGTGCTTGTGGCACATCCCTAAATAAAGTGACATGAAATCTCTGGGAGACAAGGAATGATATCCCAAGTTTCCAGAATCAAAGACCGTTATAGATGCATCTCCTGGCCAAAGTCCTATGACTGAGATTGGATGAACTTCTACTCTACTTTTTTAGAGCTGACATCAACAAGAGCAATGAGAGGGCAGGATGGAGGGATTTTTATTTATTTTATGTATTTGCTTGTTTATTTATTTATATATGGTGGGGTATTTATGTGTGTATTTATTTATTTATGATGGGGTATTTATTTCTATTATACAAAACTTACAATTTGGAACTGTAGAAAGATGTAGCCACCCCAGCTTCATAGATTTTAGAGTCTTTATAATGGACTTTTCCTAAAAGACTGATAACATAGTTAATGACATTATTTATGTAGGCAACATTAATCTAAGTACTGCATTATTTTCCTTAAATATTACATGACTAATATTATCATTTAAAAAGGACAGAAAGCGTTAAATAAAAGATATTTTCTAAATGTTATCCTTACAACACAAACTTCTTATTTTAATGTTATATCATGGTTACTAGAGAAAACTACCTCACTCTCCAGTATAGCTGGGAAAAAAAATACAACCATGAAGTAGGATTTTCAGCTGGGAAAAATATATGATGTAATAGGGTGCATATGTTTGGGGTTCTTTTCACAGTGCCTGCCACTTGTGGTTTTCCTGGTGTCCTGCAAGACTGCAAATCAATTGTGGGAGTTTGTTATATAGACAAAAAGAACAAAGATCTGTGTTAAGCAAGTCTCATGGGATCAAATCCAGCCCGGCATAAATTTATGTCTTCACAATGTGTTGCCATGATGAGTAATTGGCAGATCCTCAGTGACCCTGAGGTGTAGTTTCTATGAATCCAGAGAGTTATGCTGATTTCCTCTCATTGCAGATCTATCCCACATACATCTGACTGATTTACATTTATTGATGTGAGTCTTCCTGGACTTATATATATTTCTGGATGTGAGGAATGGCATTTCCAGAGCAAGCACATGAGTTATGGTCCCCTAGTAAAAGAAGCTTCCCAGAGTACACTCATGTGGTTATTATTAACTATTCTCTTCCCTTTAACACACAATTTCCTTGTACGAAGCCGTTCACTTTCTATAGGTAATGCTAAGGGAGAGGGATTTTATATTTGTTATAAAAGGATCTGTATGATTCTGGTTCTTGTTTTTTATTTCACTTTGTGACAACTAAAGATGCAGCTGTCACTCTGATGGAGAATTTCAGACCATTAAATGTACTTAAACAGGGAGGTAAAACTCATTAGTCAGATAAACACTAAGCTCTTCAGTTTCCAGTCATATGCTATTTCTACTGTCATACTTGACAATACTATCAGTGACTTATTAAGTGCAAATAGCTTTCATTAGTGTGGAGTGGCATAAATTTTATTGTGTCTAAATATTAATTTAATAAAACACTTTGTGTTGCTAATGAATTAATGGCTCTGTCTTTTAAAGATTACCTTTGAATAACTGTCAGTTCAAAGGATTTATAAAATGCTGTCTCCTACTCTCCATTGTGTCCAAACAGACAAAGCCCAAAGAGTCAATAAGCACATCAGACCTAACTTCTTCAATAAAATCATTAAAGGAGTCCATCAGGCTCTCAAAAATCCATGTTCAAGATATCTTGTTCAATTTGAAAGTCCCACAAGTTTGCTAATATTCTATGTAATTTGTCAGCTGTGATACACAAACAGTGCCTCCTCCAGAAGAGCAGAGACAAAAGTCACAGAGAAGACAAGAAAAATGAATGCCTTTAAAATTGTATCACACAACTTTTTCTTTACCTAATTAATTTAATACAACAGATGCATTAACTATGTTTTTATGTTGGCTGCAGTGAGACTCTCAGGAGCCAAATGAAATGATGTTGTTTCCTGGCACCTCTGCAGGGAATGTATGTCAGGGAAACCTGTAGACACTGTCAAAATGCTGCTGCACTTTAGAGAGACTAAGCTTTGGTGTCACTGAAACTTTACAAGTGCCTCTGGAGAAAAAGGCACCTATCACAAGCTAATGTGAGGACTTACTACTATAAAGCTTGCATTTCATCATTCACAGAAGAACCATCCCCCTTCTATACATATCAGAGTTTGATCAGTATTGACACCATTAACATCAACAAGGGCAGTAAAGTTGTACCCACCCAGCCCAGCATGCAATGACCTCCCTCCACAGTCTGGTCTGCTTCATCCATCACTAAAATTCATCTAATTACAGTAAATAGCCTCCATCTGCTTCCTCTGCTTATCTGAATGAAAAAAGAGAGAGAGACATGGACCGAATTTAAGTGAATTAAAATTAACCTAATACGGTCAAAGTGATTTAAGCAATGGTAGGTGGTCTGACTACCTCTTTCTATTGTTTCCAACTGGAACTGAGCAAATACATCAGTAAGTTGGAGTTCTGCTGTTAAATAATATTTCTAAGGCTGTTTACTAACTCAGGGAAAGGAAAATGATTGCTGCTAAGTACCAGTGGGAAAGGAGTTTCAAAAGCACTCAGCATAGCAATGAACTTTGATCCCATTTAGTGTACTAGAGATGTCATCACTGATTTAAACAAGACCAGTGCAAAATATCTTGGAAAATCTGGTGCAGAGATGTTTCTTGTGTTGAAAGTTATTGATTGGTTGTTTGTCCTTAATAGTTTTTTTTCTATACCGTGTTCACCCTCTCCTTTTTCAAAAAGATTAAAAAAAAAAAAAAAAAAGAAATTAAAGGTTACAAAGAAAATACAAACATATCCTGAGGGCATCAGGGGGAAGAAAAAACATTTTCATATCAGTAATGTTATTTTTATAAGGTTTAACTTAATAGCTACAAAATATTGTAGATGCATAGCTGGAAGGGACAGCCAAGACAGCCTGTGGAGATCTGTTGTTCAAATTAAGAACCTTTTCATTTTGACTGAAGCATGATATGCAGCTGGGTATCTAATCTTTATCAGCAGCTTTATCACAAAATGAACACAAAGGAGAAAAAGACTGCCTCTGGTAATTGCTTTTCAACAAATAATGCCTTCTGTGGGGACATAAAGCTGACAATAGCATCTCTACTTATCAGTACTCCTTGGGGTTTAGTACTGGATTCACCTACATTTGGGTAAAGTGACCTGTGTTGGGTCCTTCTGGGTCTGTGGGACAGAAACACCCCTGAGGGACTCTGCTACCTGTACAGGTCTTCCTAAAAGACCACTTCTGCTGAAAACAAAGGCAAATTAACCATAAACAATTTTTATTTTTTACCAGTCAGCTTCAGATAAGCCTAGAAAAACAGAAGCAGCACCCTGTCCTCCAAATCATGCTCTACTGCTTGTGATTTTCACATGGGAAAGAGTTGCTCAATACAAGTATTCAACTCTGAATCTAAATCAAGGAAAATAAATGTATATAAAATACCTACCTTTGTGTTCCCTTTCTTTTTAAGGAACCTGTGAAGTAACAAGAATTTATATCCTGTCTTTCCTGTATGTGGACAACAAGGGAAGTAATTAATACTTCCTCTGAAGACTACCTGGTTTTGTGCTAGGACTGCAACCAATAGAATCAACCAACCAGGTTGGAAGAGACTTCCAAGATCATCAAGTTCAACTGATCACCCAACCCTACCTAATCAAGTAGACCACTAAGTACCTCATCCAGTCTCTTCTTAAACACCTCCAGGGATGTTGACCCCACCACCTCCCTGGGCAGCCCATTCCAATGGGCAATCTCTCTTTCTGTGAAGAACTTCTTTCTAAGATCAAGCCTAAACTCCCCCCTGCACACCTTGAGGCTATGTCCTCTTGTTCTCTTGCTGACTGCAGTCCTAGTGAATTGGGGAGAACAGGGTGGGAGAGTCTCTGAATCACTGAGCTCAAACAAGGGTACAGCAATACATTAGTTTTGCTAAAAAAATACTCATATCACAGTAGTCTTTGTCCCAGAAAAGTAACTGTATTACAAGTTCAGCAGTTTTACAAACAAGACAGATATTTTCCATGTAGTTAACTAGTATGCTTTAGCAACTGCATGTCGATTTAAATTAATTTTGCTTTTGAAATAAATAGCTTTTCATACTTTTCTCCAGTTTAAGAAACAAGCTGTGTTCTGAACATTTGTCTTGATATTATTTCTCTTTCTTTCACTGTCTTTCTCTGCATAGAATTTTTTTTTTTTCTTGAGGATTTCAGGAGCTTTTAAGTTAAGCAGGACTTTAAAAACCCCAAGCTATTGTTTATGCAAAAAGAAAAAAAAAAAAAACAGTAGAAACCTGCAAGGAAGCTCAGATTTTGATATCTCCTTCATTAAAGGAAGCTAGAGGGGCCAGAGTGTCTGAAGAGCACGTTCCCCTAAGGGGCCAGTGCAGATAACATGTTATATTTGAGGTATATGCTAAGTACAGAGGCAAGATGAAGCAATGCTAGTCAATAACAATAAAAAAGAAAAAGCAAATTTTTCTGTCATTCAAAAATTCAGTTCATTGAAGGCATTAATTTGGGATTTCTATAAAATAGCAAGAAAAAAATACAAAGCTTTGACTTGTGTCCCATTTGCTGCAAGCTGCTATTTTTCTCACCTTTTCAAAAAGTGAAAAAACATTTCAAAGTCAAATGCATTTTTCTTAATTCCTAAAAATCTCCATTTTCTTAAGACTTCTTTCAGTGTCTTGACATTGAATATACATATGAAACAGCAGTTCATGTAAAACAGAAGATGGGGGGGAAGTAAACAAGCATTTGGAGAACACAACAAATAACTATTCAGTATTCAGAGACTGCATCACATTATGAAAAGATTGAAACATATTGAGGGTATTTAAAAGTAGCAATAATGTAGGATGTGTGCATTTAATTTATCTAAACCCTTTCTTTCTAATTTACACCTAAACTTGAATGTAAGCAGACCCTGAGATCACACTTACTGGAAACTACACCTTATGTTCTACATATTTCAGGGAAGGTAACTTTTTTAATTGCTTCTTTAGTCTGAGCTCTATTGCCCATGATCCATCTCTCCATTTTGTCTGCTACTTTCTATCTTTTGCAGCTGTCACCTCTTCTGGATATTAAGAAGAAGTTTTACACCATGAGGGTGGTGAGACACTGGAACAGGTTGCCCAGGGAGATGGTAGAAGCCCCATCCCTGGAGGTTTTTAAGGCCAGGCTGGATGTGGCTCTGAGCAACCTGATCTATAGTGTGAAGTGTCCCTGTCCATGGCAGGGGGGTTGGAACTGGATGATCCTTGGGGTCCCGTTCAACCCTGACAATTCCATGATTCTATGGTTCTTTCCTCTCCTCCTTTTGTCCTTAGAAAACTACTGAAAAAAGAAAAAAAGAATCAGGGAAGGCATTATAAAATCATGGAACAGCACACTTCACACACTTGTTTGCATGCTGTCCCCTTTTCCCTGTGTTTTGTTTCATCTGTTAAAGTTATAAACTCTGCAGAGTTTATTATGTTATAATACCTCAGTCTACATTAACAAGAACTTTCAGTCTACATTAACAAGAACTTTCACCTCCTGCCAATGCCAATATTAGCTACTGAAATGTAGGGAGATAGCAATTAGTGCTGTGATATCATCCAGTACCAAGGAATATTGTATATAAGCACATTAAAGCATATTATAAGCATTTTTGTTATAAGTTTTGGAGGAAATAAATCTGTATCTATTGTGCACTTAGCCCAGAATTTCTGGTAATATTTTTAGGCAGAATTTTGCACTATGACATTTAAAGAAGGCAATCTTACTCAGGGAATAGGAAGCATCAGATGGATAATGCATCTACATCAAAATGTTACTCGTTCAGCAGAATCTACTAGGGTTAGGAAGTGTTTATATTCTCAACTTCCTTAAAAATCTGTTTCTCAGGGACATTTGCTGTAAAAATCCTGTTCTTTATGACTGTAGCTAAAACAAAGCTCATAGTGAGGCTTTCAGGAGAAATAGTTGTAATCAGAAAAATGTAGGGAGAAGTAAATAGAGAGCCAACACAGATAAACAAAACTTGGTCAGTATTTGAGTAGTGGGGTCTGTATTCATTAGGAAGGGTGGCCAGCAGATCAAGAGAGATGAGTTTGCCCTTTGCTCTGCTCTGGTAAGACCCGACCTGGAGTCCTGCATCCAGCTCTGGAGCCTTCAACACAGGAAGGACACGGACCTGATGGAGTGGGTCCAGAGAAGGGAGGGTGGAATATCTCTGCTAGGAGGACAGGTTGAGGGAGCTGGGGTTGGTCAGCCTGGAGAGGAGAAGGCTCCAGGGACACCTAATAGAGCCTTCCAGCACCTGAAAGAGGCTTAAAAGAAGGCTGTAGGGGGAGTGTTTCCAGAGGTCTGTAGTGATAGGATGAGGGGTCAATGGTTTTAAATTGGAGAAGAGCAGATTTAGATTGGATGTTTAGGAACAAGTTCTTTACCATGAGGGTTGTGGAACACTGGAAGAGGTTGCCCAGGGAAGTAGTTGAGGCCCCATCCCTGCACATATTCAAGGTTAGGCTCGACAAGGCTCTGAGCAACCCGATCTAGTGGAGGATGTCCCTGCTCACTTGCAGGGGGCTTGGACTGGGTGACCTTTTGAGGTCCCTTCCAATCCAAGACAGTCAGAAATTTATATCCTCCTCTTTATCTTATTTCTCAGTCTGCATTTGGTGACTATTCAGACAATACAAATCTGAGTATGATGAAGCCTTATTAAAATCAGGTTTTAGCCCCAGAACCTTACCCTACATTGCACAGTTGCAATGACAGACAAAGTTACTGAGAATAGCAGAAATGGCTTCAGGTACTCCTTGGAAATACAGGCTTCATCTTATACCTCCCTCTACCAGCTTATGAGTAGAAGCTGAAATGTTTCTAACAGTCAAATGGCAGCTAAACATATTCCCAATCTGATCTAGTGTTATTCAATCTTTAAAATGTATTGGTATTACATTTACATTCAAGTTTAACTTTTACTTACATTGTCCTCTGATGCCTAGTGCTCCACATGTGTAACCTCAGAAGAGGAAATAGTTGAGCTGCCATATTTGTTTTGCCTGTGATGTCATTGATAAGGTTTGATAAATAGCCAGTACAACATCCTTTGGGCTGCTATTTGTCAAAAAGCTACAGTTCAATCAATTCAAACACATTTTCGCTTTAAGGTCTTGTTGTCAGCTGGGATAAGCAATGAAAACTGATGGCACATAATATTGTCTTATTAACACTGGCACATTCCCACAGGTTCCTACCATCTTGCTTCCCATTATTATGGACCTTTGCCATTGGCTGAAAGAACAGGGCAGAACTCACTCTGCTCTCTAGAAAATTAGACAAATTGATGTGCATTTATAAGCTCACATTGTTCCATCACAGTCAGTGTAATGCTGACCTTCGATCTCTTGACATGAGCTCATGTTTCTCCAGCTCACAGGTATCTAATTCCTGGCACAGATCTGAAAAGAACTTAGCTGTAATTTCCCCTATGCATTTGCACATTTTGCTTGGCAGAGAGCTCTGCAGCACAATACCAGCAGAGAGGTCAAATTTGGATCTTCCCTCAAATTCCATCATCCTATTCTTGTCACAAGAGATAAGGAATAACCCAGCCCTTTGGCCTACTCACTGGCTAGTTTCTCTGCTAACAATCAAATGCTTCTGTGGTGCATTTTTCTGAGTCTATTTGAGGACCTGTGGTGCTGTGAGCCAGAAAGATATACAGGTTCTGAATACAAAAATCTACTCCTTTTATTTGAAAGGGTAAATAAAAGTATCCTCCAGCTGGGGCCAGGTGCCATATAAATATTCCTTGCTTGAAGTACATAACAGTGCTCAGGTTTATGTACTGAGCTTCAGTGAAAATCCCTCTGCATGTTGGCCTTGGTTGGCCTGAGCAGAAAGTGAAATAAAAGAAAAATAAAAATCTCAGCAAAGTCCACAAGTTGAGCAGCACTTAGCATAAATTCAGAGTGTTCCAATTTATGGCACGCAGGAGCAGACTGTTGGGAACTGTCCCCTGAAATATCACTGAATTATTTTAAATTGCATTACATGAAGATAGAGGAAAGGTCACAGAAGAAACAGTGTCTACATAAAGTTCTGCTGAAAAAACTCATTATGTAAAAGTCCATTAATTTTGTTTAAATCTGTCTGAAAAGTAAAAGCCTAACACAAATCTTACTATAATGTGAACCTGTGGATATAGGGGGTCTTGAAAAATTCAGAAGAAAGCTCAGATAAAATGTTTCTTTTAGAACAATAAAAATCATAAGTGTGTTCATAAGTGACTAAAACAAAAAGCTGAAGTAGTAATTAACAGTCAAAAATATAACCCATCCATACATGCTATAATGTAACTTGTGTGGATTGTGCACATCCACTTGATGGAGCTGGATAAACATTTAATTATTGCTTTATTTGTCAGGCAGTGTACTGCACAAAATGCATAATGAACAGTACCAATCACAAAAATAAATCACAACAGTTTGATGCTATTTTGAATAAATAGATATGATTAAAGTAGGATTCAGTGTAACATAATATCTCATCATCTGGGATAAAATCTTCAGAAATGCTTAAGAACCTGTATCACTCTTCCCATTAATTAGCTATAACTGCAATTGATTAGGATGCACTTCAAAATAATTCTCTTGAGTAAAACCATGATATTGTCAGAGGCAGACAAGACAAACCAAGGCTAAGAAATTGGCATTTCACCCTTTGCTGTAATACAGTATGATCATTTTTGATTGGGATAACATCTCTGTATCAGCAGACTAACAGCAGTGATTATCTTCAGTAATATTCCCATGCTTTTGAGTTTAAAAATTGATTTTCTATATAAAGAACAGAATGACTTAAGATAGTTGTGGGTTTTTTTTCTGAAACATAGCCTAGAGCACAGTGTTCATGTGTACCATCCCACACTGATGAATTGTGACTGGGACAAATGCTTCAGCTCATGACAGCAGGAGTCAGGGAAGCTTGGAAGGAACTAGGCCATTGGTAAATATTATTTTCCTTGAAGAAACTGACATGCCTTATTTTGCAGGTGCCCTGCCCCTGCAAGCTGGGCAGGAGTATGGACACTTTCCTGTTCCTGTCTTCTGTTCAGCTTTGGTCCCCTCACCATGAGAAAGACATTGAGGTGCTGGAGTGTGTCTAAGGAAGGGCAATGAAACTGGTGAAGGGACTACAGCACAGGTCTTACGAGGAGTGGATGAGGAAACTCATCTGGAGAAGACAAGGCTCAGGGGAAACCTCACTCTTTACAACTAACCTGAAAGGAAGTTGTAGTGAGGTGGGTGTTGGTCTCTTCTTCCAAGTAATCAGCATTAGGACAAGAAGAAATGGCTTCAAGCTGTGCCAGGGGAGGTTTAGGTTGGATATTAGGAAAAATTCCTTCAGCAAAAGGGTTGTCAAGCACATGAACAGGCTGCCTTGGGAAATGGTTTAGCTACCATCCTTGAAAGTATTTAAAATACGTGTAGATGTGGCACTTAGGGATGTGGCTTAATGGTGGATTTGACAGTGTTAGGCATACAGTTGACTTGATGATCGAAAAGGTCTTTTCTAAATCTAAACGATTCCATGATTCCATTCTATGATTCCTCTGCCCCAAGGCAGCAAACAACTTAGAGTGACTGCTCCACAAGTCACCTGGCAAGGCTTCCTGTTAGCTGACTGGGGAGAAGTGTTTGGAGAAATAAACCACAACCACATCAATGTTGAAACTTATATCAAGGTTACAAACCCAGTTTATCTAAAAAAGTAGTGCTCTCTTGCAAGAATTTTGGAAGTTCTGATAGGGTGCTTTCTGCTTTTCCTTCCTGATTCTTAGCATGGTGTTGCAAACACATGATCACTTCCCAAACATACCAAAAAACAGTGATAATATTAGGATGTTTTTGAACTTCACAGTTTTCCCCCCAGCTAATGCTTCTTTCAGATCCTCAGATCTCAATCTACTTCTTCAGTAAATTAGAAACAGCCAATTCACTTTCTTCTCATTATCAGTTAACCTCTTGTAACAGTATGAGAGCTGAAACCCCACTCCTACACTGACAATAACCAGGCTAGCTCAGTCTGGAAGCAAATGAAAGCTGTATTTACAAGCAAATCTACAATCTATGATGAAATGCAATGAATATGTACAAATATACACTATTCACAACATTTACAAATATGTACAATCAACAGAAAAGCACAACCAAGCTCCCTTTTCTTCCCCCAAAGGGGCCTCCCCCCTAAGCCAGAAGGACTCCCCCCAGACCCCCTGGCAGAAGGCAGAGAGCCAAGAAGCAGAGAGGCTGTTAGACTTAGCTTGTCAAGGGCAGTGTGTTCTCTTCAGCCAGAAAAGAAGCAGCAGACAGAAGCCCATCAAGCTGAGAACCCCCCAACTCCCCAGCCTTGTTTTGAGTAGTAGTTCTTAAACATTTCTCTCTCTCCAATGGAAGTGTTTAGAATAATCATTATTTTGCTTTCTTACACCCACTAGAGATCTATTTACATTCTTTCACTTTCTCTGCTTGAACTTTGTGAAGAAAAATTAAAAAGACAGTCTAAAAAACCATCACACATCTTTCCACTTACTGGAAGCTTAATTTAAATGTTTACTTTGGTCATTCTCAGAGCCCTTCTCAGGGATATTAAGGAGTCTGATAGCTAATGTTTAAATCCAATATTGAATATACTCTTACTTTCCCTCATTTTTATTCTTGTCCACCTTTCTAAATGCTCTCAAATTGATGCTAATTCCTCCTGAACTGGGAATAAATCTGACCTGTCTTTCTTCATTTCTCTTTACATTGATTCATCTAATCACTTGAATATATTCATCTTTTGATATGTTGGACTATACCTTGCTGTAAAAAGGTATCTGGTCTGTGTTGGACAGATGTCCATTAGGCACACAAGTAGCACACATCAGGTCATGTAACAAGTATGCCATACACACCGTACACACCACTGAATGACAAGAGCTCCACATAGACACCAAGTGCAGCAGTCTGATGAGATGGGATCCCTGCCTGTATGCCCTTTACAGATACAGCCTCAGCATAAGGTCTCTGAGCTCCAGATAGCTATCGAATTTACTGTGACAGACAGTTTTGGATACTGTGGCACTAAAGAATTTGAACATTTTTAGCCACTTCAGAAAGATAAAATTAAGAAACTACCATAACAAAGTTAATGAATTACACTGCAAACTCTAAATTTCTATTTTTAAATATTAAAAACTATTAACAAATAACAGAAATATTTCTCCATGTTTTCATGTAGCTATATATAGGTGCTAACCAGAAGGATTGAAACAACTGCAGATCAAGAGGATTCCTAGTCACAGATACGCTAAATTACTGATTGTGGTCATAATGTATTCTTAATAACTTCTGCAGGAGTATCCAGGAAAAGGTCTTTGGAAATCCATCAGACTAGGTTTTGATGGAAAGCATCAGCCATTGCAAATATAAAAATCTAGCAAAAACATCAAAGAACACAGGGTAAAAGAAAAAAATACTGTAGCTGTATTCTTTGATGCTGAAAAAAGTCTTTGATACACCTCTGGTGGTATGCAGGGCAAATGACTTAGCTAAAGGCTTTCTGACTTGCAATAAAAGCTCCTTAATAATTTCTTAACTTCATCTTTGTAATAAATACATCAATATTACAACCTAGAAATACCTGTGGTTTTTATTGGGGATATCTTTATTTGAGAAAAACAAATAAAAAAGTGTGCATTAGATTGGCTTTTAAGGAAGAGAAGTTTTCTGTAACTATGGCTCAAAACCTCCTGACTATAAGACAGTTTGGAATGTTTCCTCATAGATATCCACCATTTAGCAAGAACTCTTGCCCTTGGAGATATGCAGAATCGCACAGAACAATAAATGTACCATTCAATATTCTACTAATGATACCTAGAAAGTAATTTGTGTGGAGACTATTTCTACTGTAATGTTGGCTGCTGAAGGTGTGTGCTGCACTCCCGAGAGTGCATAACTTTACTCACTATTTATTGAAACTTGTGGACCTCAGTGATGAAACTTTAATTAAATAAGCTCCTAAATGGATTCTTCTATTTGACCTTATGCAGTTTCATAGACTTAGTTTACACAAGGGAGTTTAACACTAGTCCACTCAATTGGAATCTCATATTGTTCTACTCTGTTATAATGCTTTTTTTTTTTTTAAGGAAAGCTGTTATTTGCACAATAGCATCTAGTTTCTTCCCACTGTATTGTGAATTTATTTTTACAGATATGCAGCCTGTCACAGAGAAGACAGAAATGGCATTTAATCTCTGACAAAATCCTCACTATGGTTCTTTTCTGCTTTTTTCCAAGTTGGTTTTCAAGACAGATTTTTCTTAAGCTATCTTCATCATGCAAAAATAGATTATTAAATCCAGCTATGCAAAATCATTCAGCTGTCAAGAACCCTCTGCACAATGGTTTTAAGAGTTCATTTGTATTACAGAACTAACCAGAGCAGTAGAAGAACAAGTTGTTTACTAGGTATGCATAGATCCAGCAGTGAATTAATCATAGCTATATGGGCTTAAAATGTTTATCAGGAAGAAAACAAGCCAGACAGAAATAATATAAGAAAGTCTGTGTTAATCTCTGTTAATCATAGCAATTTTAAATTACAAACTGAAAAAGACATTTTAAATAATTTATACTGGCTTACATTTTGCACCAATTAAGCCTTCATAATAAAAACACATCAATAGGCTACCTGTCCTGCCACTTTTACCAAGATTAAAAGAAGTTTATAAACCTACTAGTCTGTTAAAAATGAAACTATTAAACTTCTATTATTTTTAAATCCATTGATTTTTTTTTTGTTTGTTTGTGGTGTTTTCTTTTTGTTTGTTTCTTTTGTGTTTTTGTTTGTTTTTTTTTTTTTTTTACCTTGAGCACAATTAATTATTCAGGATTTTAGAGAAAGCAAAACAAAACAACACAAAACCCCAAAAAAACAAACCAACTTTTCAGCCCTACAAAAGATGCCTTACTTGGTTTGGTCAAAACATGTCTCCATGTAGATAAAGATGTAAAAAAGTAATCATATTAAGCCAAGGTAGGATGAGTCTTGTCCTTACAAACATCCTCCAGCTTCATGTTACTAGCATTCAAAAATAATATTTCAAGACTTTAAATTGCATTTTGTAATTGAAGAAAGAAAAAAAAATCTTGTCCTTTGGTAAAAATATTTGAACTGAGCTCATTAAAAACATCTCTTCATAGGTTATATTAAGTGCTACAATTATGCCTAATTTTGGCTCAGTACAATATGTTAATTTTAAGCAGTTTAAGAGATCATATCTGTTCTGACCATTTTCTCCTTGCTTTGCAAGTGCACTTCACTTCCACACCCCAGCTCTAATAGCACTTTATATTTGAACTAACTCCCTTTGGGTTTTTTTTTGGTGTTTTTTTTTTGTTTGTTTGTTTGTTTTGTTTTGTTTTGTTTTTTTAGTTCTCTTACTACAAGGAAGAATTCACCTTACACTGGTGAAGCCCTAGTGTATTTAATATTTGTATGAGAACAGATAGGAGAGACCTGGGCTGCTTCAAAACATGATCAACAAGATCCTCTCCTTCCTTGGAAAGCAACAATTCATACAACACACTTGGCAAAAAGAACTGAGAGCTGGAATTGGACATATGGAGGCCACTGGAAGAGAGATTAGGGAACATACCCACTTTTGAACTAAAATAAAACCAGCTGATGACACATATGGAGTCATGTGAACTTCAGATCAACACAGAAAGCATTGCTTCACTCTACATTTTCATTTAAGAGAGAAGAATAATGATTTTAATTTTCTCTTTTGAAAGGTACTATAAAACATCAATAACATAAAGCAATGTCTGCCTGGGTTGAAAACTGAGAGATGAGCTTCACCTGTAAAATAAAGTTATTTGTCAGTTCTTTAGATGAAGTTATTTAACTTTCATGGAGCTGAGCATGAAACCAGGAGCAATGAACACTCCCTACTGTACAAAATACATACCACAATCTTCAGACAGCCAAGAGGTGTGAGACAGGGACAGGGAAAAGTTGAGAATGGGTTACTGGAAGTCCATTGGATTCTTAGTCCACTGGAAGTAGTTTGTTTTGTTTTTTTTTCTTTTTTCAGTGTGGAAAGGGTGAGATAGCAACTGTAGATGAATCCTAGACCATGTCATGAGATGGATATCTGGCACAGAAGCAGCCTTGAAACTTACAGGGAGTACTCAAGACCAAACAGGAAGACCATCTTATATCACAAAGAAGAATGAAGGGTCAGCACTTACTTGTCATTTGAATGATAAGTGTCAGAGGGAAAACATCTCATCCCTCTCCTGCTTTTTAGTCCTTCTACATGCCAGTTTGGAAAGTAGCACTGAAACCTCAGTTATTTGCAATTTTTTACAAGATTGTGGAAGCAAATCTTGAAAGTTCAGCTTTTTAAGAAATTTCTGTGAATCGAAAAGATAAAAGCCATGGACAGAGATCAGTTTTGCTCACTGATTTGGATGTCTGAGCTGGAATCACAGAGGCTTTGTCTCCTCAGGGAAGTGGTCAGCCACTGACAGCCAGTTTTGGCTGCTTTTAGGTCAGACCTTTTAGTGGAGAGATTTGTAAGTCTTTAAATGTCAGGCATACTGAAAACAGTCAATAAATAAACAATAACAATAATACACCATGAAGTTTGAATAGGCACTCTGTACATCAATAAATAATCACATTATGTATCACGTTACACATGCAGTCTGAACATTTCCAACTTCATCAAAGGCATTAACTTGACTGTCAAGTACTAAGATATGGAAGCAGGTTTGCTGGCAGATTTTTTCTCTGTGAATAAATATCCTTGGGGAAGAATTCACAGAATCACAGAATCAATAAGCTTGGAAAAGACCTCAAGGATCATCAAAGTCCAACCTGTCACCCAAGACCTCATGACCACTAAACCATGGCACCAAGTGCCACATCCCTTCTTGAACACCTCCAGGGATGGTGACTCCACCACCTCCCTGGGCAGCACATTCCAATGTCTAACAACTCTCTCCATGAAGAACTTTCTCCTCACCTTGAGCCTAAACCTCCTCTAGTGCAACTTGAGACTGTGTCCTCTTGTTCTGGTGCTGATTGCCTGGGAGAAGAGACCAAACCCCTCCTGGCTACAACCTCCCTTCAAGTAGTTGTAAACAGCAATGAGGTCACCCCTGAGCCTCCTCTTCTCCAGGCTAAACAATTCTACACAAATACTGGCAACTAGATGCCCACATTAAAAAAGTGAGAGAGCTGGAACTGGTGGGTCAAGATTTTCACATGTGGTTTCAAAATATCACAGCATTAAATAAAATAATTTCCTCTGCTGACTTGGATTCTCTTTTTCAGAATTTTAATATGAAATAATATATGTTATAGATTTGATCTCTTAAGGCAAGGATAGCAGACAGAACATGAAACACAACTTTAGGGGCAGTTGGAATAGCAAATTACTTTCAGGAAACATTCCAAAGTACCATTCCCAGACAACCACAATCCTGCAGACTGAGGAGGACCATTAGCTCTCACTGAGCACTGACAGAAAACTTAGTGCTGAAGTGCAGTAATGATTTTTCAATGACTTCTTTATTTTTTCGCCTTTGTTCTTTATTTGCCTGTCAGTATTAGACAAAAAAAAAAAAAGCCAGTGCTGTATTGACTTTTAAAAAATTATATTGGTGACAGGCTGATGAAATTTCTTCCCTTTCTTAATGTTACCAACAGTTTTCCAACTAAATGCACTGACTCGTTGAAGTTGTCCTTATAGTCATATATTTATTACCTAGAAGGCCCAGCTGAGTTGTGAATTTAGCAGTACTGATAAGCCTAGTGATGGTAATTAAAATATGATTAGTTTTAAGAAGCACTGGGTGTAGGAGGTGGCACTAGCACTTTGGGCAGAGCAGCATTGCCCCAGTGAGTTGGGCAGTGAGTGTGCTGCAGTCCCACGCCACCCAGCAAAGATCACTCTCATTTCTACTGAATAACATGTGAGAGTTCAACCACTCACAAGTTAAATACAACCAGTACTTTTGCTTTGCCCTCAAAATAAAAAGCTTACAGTCTTCATAACACATTCAGATTTTCCAGTAACACTGAGGAGCACTTCTCTGATTTCAATGAACAATGTGTCAGTCAAAACTGGGGGCATTTTCATTTCCACACTTGGACATCAAAAAGTTTCTAAATTCTGCACTTCATGAGAATGTGTGGCCTTCTTTACAAGTAGCTTCAAGAGATCAACACCCAAGCATTATCATAGGTTAAAAGTGTATTTTTTTCTTCTCATAACCCTCTGTTCCCTCCTGAGCACACTGATGGTTTCAGAATGCCAGTCTCTTACAGCACATCACGTAGTGGAGGTCTCTGTAACTAGTGATTCCTCCAGGCAGGTATCTGCAAATGCTGGCATGTCCCTTTTATGTCTGGTATCAGAATATGACCCTCCACTGTGGTAGAAAGAAGGTACAGGCAGAAGTTCAAAGGCTCATGTTAGTCTGAGGTCCTCAGGGATGTGTAAACATCTAAATACCCTTGAAAATGTCAGCCTGAGATGTAGGTCTGCTGAACTGATGTCAGCAGGATTGAAGAGATTTACAGACATTCAAACCTGGGCCAGGAAAAGAATAGCCAGGCAAATCCTTTAGATCCCAAACATCAATACATTGGATACTGATATGACCTAACTATATTTTCAATCTGTCACCAGAGAGCTCTTTATCTGGCAAAATAAGTAGTCATAAAATATTGGATTTGTTTACATCTGACCTGAAGAAAGACTTCTAAGATCCACACAGTGAGTGAGATGCAGTCAGATTTGAAAAATGAAGCATTTCAGATCATATTGTCTCAATTATCTGATGATACAAAGGGGGTTGTCAATGAGGTATCTGGCAAACACTCCACATCACTGCTACTGGCATGCTTATCTAGCAGATGTTTAAAATGAAAGGCTGACAGTCTTTATGTGTTAATTAAATCTTTTTAGTTGACAACTGCAATTTAATTTAATTTTAATCAAGAGTATAACCACCCATGATTGCTATTATGGGGATGCTCCACTTTTACCTAGAGCCTGAAGCAAAAATGAGCAAAGATTTTGCCTGTAGGTTTTGATCTGAAAAGTTCTGATCTGAGATAGGTCTTCTAAACATATTAACTCTGAAGTACTTTCAAGCAATAAAGAGATTAATAAAAAGGCAAAAATCACAAAGCAGTGGAAATTACATAGAAAAAGAAAGTGGGTATGTACTCCAAAACAGAGTGAGGAAATACAAATCCACTTTAATTTGTATTGTTAAGAAAACCAGAAATCATTTAGTGTTAAGGTTGTGACTTAGCTGTGACTTACTCAGACCACTGTGGAGCCATTTCATACTGATTGAACTGTGGTGTGTCAGCTTCCTACCCAGAACATATCTTGAAGAGCAAGAGCCCCAACAATAATTGTGATGTCCAAAGGTCCATGCTTAGCACTCCCCATTCAATCTGTGTCTCAGGCAAGTTCACAACATGTACACTAACTGTCCAGAGAAGGCAAGTATAAGAAAATACCTAATATTTTACATAGGTAGAAATTCTGCATTTGTGTTTGCTTAACCTCTGTCTTTTTTACCCTGAAGTCATATAAAGACCTTTAGCAGAAAGAGGAGGCACTAAGGAATGAACTATACAAAAATGTTTCTCTTCTACCAAGTAACATGCAAGTAAGTAGCTTAGAAGAAGCCAGTGCAGGTAAGAAAAGTTAATGTATAGTCACTTATCTGACCCAGGAGAGTAGTCTCAGGGCCAGAACTGAGCCCTCCAGGAATTAAGCCAGAGAAGGGACAAGACAAGAAGATATTATGCAGACTGATTTCTTGCAAGATTTATTGCTGTGCTTTGTTCTGTTCATGGGCCGCTATAGGACCATACTTATTCTGAGAGCTGGTCTAGCTACAATGGTCATTGTTGTCAAGAGCAGACTTAACACTTCTTGCAGTGCAAAAATGAGCAAAGGATGGAAAGCTTTCTTGTCTTCCAGAACAAGCACACCGACAACCAAATCAGACAACTCCTGCCTAATCAGAGACAAAGATGTCTTAGCTTTTTCAAGATCAGCTAACAGAGGATAAGTTAACATCTGAGTAATTTTTCCCATGAAGAACTTGCTAGAAAGCTGGAAAGGAGAAGTTAAGTTTTGCTCCAGCAGATGCTAGCCAATGTTGATGTCAGCCAGTCTACACTCATGAAGTGACAAACTGACTCTGATTTTCCGGTTGGTATAGTTGAGACCATAGCAACTGATTTTCCAGTTGGTATAGTTGAGACCATGCTGCCTGACCTCACTATTGTAGGCTAATTAAAAATCTTCAAGTTAACCTCAAGCTGGCAGATAAGGTGTCCATATGAAAATAACGGTCATCTGTTTTAAAATTTCCACCTAGAACAACAGTCAGTAGCTTAGATCTTTTCCCCAACTTTAGATCTCTATATTCTGGTGGAGGTTGTATTCACAGTTACTTTTGAGCTGCTTTCTGCATTTAGTTTATATACTGTATTACACATGCTGAATAAAGATGTACATATTCTCCTTTCAAACCTTTTATACTAAAACTGGAAGTACAATGAGTTGGTCGATTCAGAGAAAGTCTCAAATGTGACTATGTATCTTCCAAACAGTGAATTAAGGCATCTTATTTCTCACCATTTGAGAAGATATAACACAATTGTCCTTCCAACTGAGCAGAAAAACATAATACCCTATATTAGAAAAATATAAATCAATTATATTTTTAAAGTGGTTGAAAAGTGGTTGAGAACTTTAAGGAAAACAAACAAACAAAAAATCCCATCCAACCAACCAACCAACCAAAGGGGAAAGAGGAGTGTGAAAAGGATTTCACCCAAAGTTTTCTTGCATCAAAAGTGAAAGCTGTGTCATAAAATGTGAAGTACTGCAAAACAGTCAAATTGAAATAGTCTTCACTTCTCCAGCCCCTTGGTCTGAACCTTAACAGACTGTACAACATTTTGTTCTAACAAGGCTGGAGAGGCTGGAAGAGAACCAGGCAAAGTGGTTTTGAAAGAAAACCAAAATGAGGAAAACCAAAACGGACTATTACTTTTTAGCTATTGCCTTCTACATTATATTCCTTTTGAAAATAGGATTTCCTATTTTTTTTTCTCCTTTATTTTTTGAAAGAGAACAGAAAGTATGAAGAAATCTGATAGGTAGGAAACTAAAAATATCACAAAGAGAGTCAACTGACTGTGGTGAATGTGTTCAATAAAGAAATGGATGCACTACTCACAGGAAAAAGTGCTCTTGCAGTTCAGTCCCAAGCAGGGAAATGGCAAAACCTGAGAAGCTGAGTAATAGCTTTTTGCTGCTCTCACTTTAATGCCTGACTTTCCATACTGAATTGGCAAAATGGGCTTAAAATTCATTGTAGAAAAAAAATAGCTCTAAGACATAGAAGGGACCAGACCTAGAGTTTTTCCTTGATCTCATTCCCATTTTCACACATTTCTGGTGCAACATGGCTGTGCTGGCAGGTCAAACAATCCAAAGCAGTGTGGCCAAAATGTCTTCAAACAGCACTGGCAGAACTTTTTCTCTGAAAAAACACTGGGTAATTCAAAGCCATAAGAAAGCATGCAAGTTTTGACAGAGCTTGTATCCAGAATTTTTTTTCTTGGCTCTGTCATATAACATCTCATCAAAATTAGGAAGAGAACCTTTTAACATAACTCTGTGTCAGAGCAAGTACCCAGGATATGCAGCACCAACTTGGCCTGAAGGAAGCAGAGCTGAGCTCCAGGTGGAAAGCAAACTGTACAAAATCTGCCCATATGGAAGATGCCTCAGAAGGAAACAGAGTTTCTAGATTCATAAGAAAGTTACTTATTTAGTAAGCAGAGGAAGAGGTCTAAATGTAAGCACTTAAGCTTCTCATATAAAGCCAGAACTGATACCATATTGACAGAACTGTTCAGGCACAACAACCATAAGGGATGACTGTAGCAAAGTGGTGTATGAGAAATATTTCTTTGTCATGAGAAAGTTCAGTGTGTAGCAGGGACATCTGATGTTCTCACAGAGCAAGAAAACAGCCTGAAGGCACAGATTTCATGCTGTGTGAATCTTGTGAAATTTAGGTATACTGTTGGTTAGTTACTAGCATCTGAGCATGCAAACTGAACAAGCCATGGCAGCAACAGAATTGATCGCATCAGGAACCACCTTGACAAACTCAGGTGATGTGAGACCAGGAGGAAAATTAGTAGGACTCTTAAGGCAAAGCTCAAGATTATTCAGGTTAGTGAAATGAGATATCAAGGAGCTAAAATTATTGAGAAAAGAGGACCTCAAGGGAAGACACACTCCAGTTTTCATTGAAAAAGGTCCAGATAAAACATCACTAAGGAGAAATATTTCTGGTACTGTTGAGCTCATAGGAGTAACAGTGAGTTATAGGACTTTTTTTCTCTCTAGAAAAACAAAGTAAATTGAAAAAGCTTTTCCTCATTATGCTACCAACTTCAGATGCTAATAGTTAAGTTTTTATTACACTTTTGATGGGTAACTCTGTATTTGCTTTTTTTCTGATTCAAATGACAGTAATGGAAATGAAGTTAAAAGAATCTTTTACTTCAAAGCACATTTGCAAAATTAAGGGATATTTAGCCCTTAATTGCAGAAGATATCTCTGTAAAAAAAAAAAAAAATCTTGAATATTTGTAGTTCATTCCCACAGACAGAAAGCAGAATTGCATTTAACAATCACCAAGCAGTGCACCTGTAGTACAGGAGGAGTTAAATTTAGCAGTTATCTTTTGGCAAACACGGTTGATGTTAGTGCCTTTGCCAGAAGATAACTAGGAAAAAGCTGTCCAAGTTCTCAGTTTAGAGTTCCTGTTCATTCCTTCTACAAGGATGGATAGTGTCACTGTAATAGATCACCAGGGCTGTTTTTCTCTGATGTATTGTTGCAATATATCATAAGAACTGTGTCTGACAGGAACATGAATTTCAGACATGGGCTTATTTTATATGTTTTATTTGAGGATGCTCTTAAAGAAAATCAATGTGGAGCTCAAGAGCTGGCATTGGGGCTTGAGAAATTCCACAGAGTCTTAAGATGCTAGAGGCATCACAAAAGTTTAAGAAAGTGTGGATGCAGGATGAGGTGGGCTACCAACAGATCATTTGATGAATGGAATACTTAGAAATTTATCTGCATAAAGTCTTCTAACTTCTAGCTCATCTGTGGGATCACTTGGGGACTGAAACACTCTGTTGGTCAGTCTTGCTGTTTCCTCCCTAAAAATATTTTTAAATGAAAGACTGGACTGCTAGAGCCAAAACAGGTTAGCTGTGTTGGGTTTTTTTTCCACACTTCAGAAGGCCACAGTCATACACAACCTGTGGAAGCTTTAAAAACTTTCCTAATTAACAAATAAATTACATGAAGGAAAGCATGTTTGATAACGTAGCAGCAGGTAATAGCTATTGGCCTCCTCCATCTCACACCACAGAAATCCTTGTTATGGAAGGATTTGAAATGGACTGACAGCACACTTGGCATCAAGTCCACCTTGATCAGCAAACAGGACAACCAAAGCGACAGTACATTTTGCTTCACACAACTAGTCACCAGTGTAGGTTTGTTCAGAAAACAATGTCATAGAAGCATATGCAACAACAAATAAGCTTGAGAAGGACTTGTCTGCCCATACTCTTGAGATGGGTTTCTCCCTATCAACATGGGTCACAGATAAGGGTGTTGGGATGTGAATGTTTCTGCTATCCAGCCAGTTTAGCATGGTGTTTGCCACACCATTGGTGCAGAGATCAGAGCTCAGCACATTTTACTAGTAGCAGGACTCAGGGACTAAAGCAAGTCGCCCTCTTTCTTGATTCTGTCTGCATGGAATTCATAAGCATTAAAGCCAGGAGAACCATTAGATCATCACATCCAATCTCCAGTATACCACAGCCTATTACATCCAATTACTCCTCTATTAAGCCCAATAATGCATAGCCATCTTTCTCCTAAGGCATCAACCTTTATTTGAGGTACCAAGAGATAGACAATCTACTATTTTGCTTGCTGTTTCTTCATAATCTGAAGGTTAATCTTCACAATTAAAACTTCACATTGTCATTTGAATTTCTTTAGATCAGCTTCCAAGCATGACTCTTGCCTACTTGTCTTAGCAAGATTAAAAGCTCATTTTGTATCCACTATTTTCTCCACGTGAAAATACTTAAAAATTGCAATCAAACCACCTATCTTCCTGAGATACTAAACAGATTTGAGTTCTTTAAGTCTTTCATAGCACTATGCTTTTTCTGCTCCTAAAATCTCTTCTGTGATTCTTTCTGTACCAATGTAAGTGTTGCAGCAGCATATAAAACATATTGATGCTAGAAATGTATCAAGTATTGTTTCCTCTGTCTCAGCAACCTTGGATAATCAGGGAAAAACAATCTCTTACATCCATATGGTCTACTGCTTCTTATAGCCCCAAAGATAACCCATTTCTTTTATTCATTTATATGTATTTATTTATTTTGCAGGGAGTCATGTAACATAAGGATCTCATGCTAAGTTGTTTCTTGATTCTAAGCCATAAAATTAGTCAGTCACATAAAATCTAATCCTTTCTGTTTTCCTTTGGAGTAAACTAAATAAAAGCAACTTTCTACAGAGCATTTTTAAATCCATATTTCCACATCTCAAGGAAAGGGCTTTAATAAAACTGTAGCAAGAGTGACCCTTTGCAGATATTAGTAGTACCGTACAGCACATTGCTACAGGATTGCAGGTAACAGCCAAATTTGATACAAGTTTGCTTAAAATTCATCTCAAACTGGTGACACCTTCTCTGTTTCACAGATTGCAGGCTTTGCCTCCCGGCACACTTAAGGTGGAAGAGGCAATACTGTCTGACAGAAAAGCAGTATCCACCAGAGAGGGTCCTACAGAGAGCTTCAGGACTCCACCTCTTGCTGTGATCCTGTTCCTGCCTGAATTATAAACATCTTATCACTTCCAGCTGCAGATCTTTGTTCCCTCTTCTGTGTCTGTGTGTGTATACCTATATATAAAGACAAAATTCTCAGATCTCTCAATCTCTGCACCTGTGACTTTTGCAAAGCTTTGGTCTCTGAAAATGAAGAAGAGAATGTGAACTTGTAGCCTTGCAGTGCCACTGTGATCCTTCTGTCACGAACTCTCTGAAAAAGGTGGTGATGAGAATAATTGGGAGAAAATAGCTGCTTTCTTATTTGAACAGCCATGACTGTTCAGGTGCAGCAGTTATCATTAGGGCTTTTCTCAGCCAGAGTCAGTTTATGCTCTGTGCAGTGGTCTCAGACAGTCCCAGGCAGCTGCATTTCACCTGCTGAATAGCTCTATTTTCACACAACACGATAGTGCGAGCACAGCTGCTGATTACCCTGAGACCTGAGAGTCTGTGCAGGGGCCCTATTCTTCACACTTTGTGAGGTGTAGATGGAGAAAAAATGGCTCATGCTTCAAAATTTATAGGCTTAAAACAAGTATCTTTCTCTTTATAGGGAAAACAACAGGACACTCTCAACCAGTGTGATTACAACAGCACTTACATCCTATATTTAAAATCCTATCTCTCTTTAATTCTCTGCATGCTGCCTTCTATTACAAGAAAATCAGAGCACTGTGAAGAAGGTGTCCACAGTCTTCCCACTGTCCTGGCTGGTTAGGACAAAAAGCAGCAGCAGAATTATGCTAGTGGTGTTCTCATTTGATAGGAAATAGATTGCTGGTATCACTCTGCTTCAGCATCAGGGTTCAAAGAGGCTGAACCTCTGAAGAGCATCTGTAGCAGTTTGAGGGTTTCATTACTCTTCCTCTCAAACCCTGGCAAACTGTCATCATAGAAAACTTAAATCTGGATCTAAACTTTGAGGATTTGCAGAATATGGAAGCAAATAATTACAACTACGATGTTTTGTAATGCTTAAAACATTCTTATTCATGCCAGCTTTGTATAAAGAAAAAAAAATCAAACCCAGCACTGGATCTTTGTATAAAAATCTATTTCTCCTTTGCCATTTCCCTGGCCTGCCAAAATCATATTACAACACTGAATTTGCAGAATTCAGCAGCTGGTCCAGGATTTAATAGACTGCCACCAAAACAACAGTGTATTGCCAATAAGAACAATTATTGCATACATGGCTTTACCCTTTTGAGTCTTCAAATGTGTATTTAATATACCAAATAAAGAATATTAATTCATCATACCACACTGTCTGGTCCCTCAGGAAAACCAGTCAGGGCTATTAGATTCTCAGTAATCCCAGCAGGAATAAATGAACCCCCAACTGTGGAGCCAGATATAGCCCTCAGGGAGACAAATGTTTTCTTGCTGATCTCCAAAGCGTCCTATTCTTGTATAAAATGTTTTGAAAATAGATTAGAATGTATTACATCCAGCCAAATAAAACATTGTCAGAGATCACAAGAAACCTGAGTTTCACACATAAGGACAGCAAAATCAATGTGTGTGCTTCAGGGGGTTGTATGATACCTGCAGAGTGGGAGTGAGAGTAGGAAGGAGATGATGGAAAGGTGGGAAAATGACAGTTTGCCTATATGGCTATCCAGTTGTCACCAGAAGCCATAAAGTAGAAAAAAAAAATGAATTGTTCACTCAGCAATCTCAAGAAACCTCCTCATACAATACTCCTAATGCTTTTTGAAATTAATTTAGTAGTGTTAACACTAATAGGTAATGTTTGGGACCACAACTTCACAATGCCTGTGATTGCTGCACTCACTGCTATCTCGAAACATTTTCATAGAGTCATAGAATTGCTAAAGTTGGAAAAGATCAAATCCTCTAACTGTTGACCTAACATCACTATGGCCACTAAACCTTGTCCCAAAATGCCATGTCTAGATATTTTCTGAACACCTCTGGGGACCTCCACCACTTCCCTGGGCAACCTATTCCAATGCCTGACCACTCTTTCAGTAAAGAAATGTTTTGTAATATCCATTCTAAACCTCCTACACCCTGGAAATGGGATAAGAAATGGTGGAGGGGGATATAATGTCCTCCCATCCTTTTCACAGTTAGATTTTGGGGATTGTGATAAGGTTTGTTTATGTTGTCCCATTCTAAGCTTGGTGGATGATAGGAAAAATCAATGTGGACAACTTAAATCATGTGTGTGAAAAGAATTTGGTTCCTTCAAGCAAAAGAAACACTAGAAGCAAAGAAAAACACATATGTGAGCCCACAGTTAGATGCTTAAACTTACAATTCAACACTTCACAAGAGCTGAGAGCTAAAAGGGTAAAACAACCCAAAATTTGGCATCCAGAAGCTGATCCTTCATCTGATAGCTGGGGATCCTGAATCTGTTAACTAGAAATGTTAAGGATCAGGCAGTGTTCAAACCCAGTTTCTCTTTCCTTTCACATGAGCTTACACATTGTTCTGCATGCCAGGGGAAAACTCCCTCTGTACATTCTCTGCTTATGATTTTTCTTTAGTACCTGCTGCTGCCAAGTGAAGGAACAGTGCATTCAGCTCTATGGCTCTTGGCTGTACCCCTTCTGATCCTTCTTACACACTTACAAATGAGAGCTATTTCCTATGTAACCAATACTCTGTGTTTACTTAAAAATGCATAAAACGCATGGGTAATTTCATCAATTACCCTCTATCATCAACAGAATTACTTCAGACAAGCACTGATGCTACTGCTGCTTTTCTCCCCTTCTTTCCTTCACACAGTGGAGAACATCTCCACAAAATGCTTGCTAAAACAAACAAACAAACAAACAAACACCTAATGTGTTTCCTTGGCAGGTTATGAAAAAAAATTTGGAGTCAGTTCTTTTAAAATGTCTCCTTTTTTCAGATGCTATTTCCTAAATTGCAGGAAATACTTTATATCAAAAATCATGAAAATACAGAAACAATTCTGTCTGTTCCTTGTCTTCCAGGTGTCAGTGCACCCAGCCATAGAGGGGAAAGAAGAGCAAAAATAAAACATGGGGAAAGGTGAGAATGCAGTGATGAAGAGTGTACATTTTTTATTTCATCTATCAGTAGCTTGTCAACAAATTACAATGAAATATATATTGGGAATTCATGAACAGGAACTTTGACTGATCTTATGCAGGACAAAATAGAACACAAATTACATAAAATAGCTTCCAAACCATTACCAAACAGATACAAATCCACTAAGTAGCCAGAACATATAATATAAAGATTTTTTTTTTCCCTAAATACAAAAAATACAACAGCATTATTCAGGCATATCAAATGCCTTAAGCTTTTCCCATCTTTTATGTTATAAGTCTGTAGGCTATTTCACCTTGTACAAAAGTATAGCATTCAGATAAACAAACCCAAAATGAAAGGTTCCTTTTTTCCTCTCTTCTTTCCTTCTGTTAACGGGGATGCCTTAACCACTACATCATTTCACAACTGATCTCCATGAATACTAATTCAACTCCTCCTGACTAGAAGAAATTCAAAGGAGTATTTGTGGTGACCCTAGTTTTGTCAGAACAATGCTTCACCCATTTTTGTGAAATGACAGGACCTCCAAGGACATCTTTTTGGATCTGTTTTTGGAATCCATAAAGGTTGTATATAAAAGAGGTAGAACGACTGCCAGATGTATTTTGTAAAACTCACCTAAATTGTTGAGTATAATCTGTTTCCAAATGACAGGTGGAAGGCAACTCTTCAGCCTGTGCTAGATATTCAGCTGTCACCCAGGTCATGCATACTGCATAGCTTAGGTGGGTTTCCATACAGGGAACATCTTCCCAGACATTTTTGGGAGAGGGGAGTGGGGGGGATTCTTCTTGTTGGCAAAGCACACAAAGCATTGTCCTTCATCAGGTTGAATCCTCAGGCTTAAATTATCCAAAGCACTTATTTACAGTTTCTAAATTTAAAAATTATGTATAAGTAACTCTTGTTCAATTTTAAAGCAAGCTGAGTGCTTACAATTTCTCAGTGGAAACTTTAGGTATTAAGCAACCATCTAGAATAAAAATCAGATAAGAACAGAGTTGGCTTTTAAATTCTAAAATACAGGTTTAGAGGGATAATGTTTCCCAAAGATTTTTTAAAAAGTAGTTTTAGTATTTTAGCTATAATGTTTTTCTTTTCACAAAAGAAGATATTAATTTGATTCAATCTGTAGAAATTCTCAGGGCTGTAAAAGGTATGGGTGCTTGTTTTTGTGGATGATAATGCTTCTCTGATCAACCACAAAAGACACAGAGAACTTTCTGAATTACATCCATAGCAAAAAGAGAGGTCCTTTCAGTCTTTTGGACAGTAGACATTATGATAAATTTAAATCAAAGCTGCCCTAAAATAAGCCCCTTTACTTTACAATTACATTGTCTTTTGGATTCTGTGTTAGTGATGCCCACAGGGCTTTGTTTTTGGGAAGGGTAGGGGTCTATGTAATACATTCAAACTTAACATTGAAACTTGCTATCATATTTTTGATGGCTGATTTGACTCCTCTGTCACCAACATAATAGAAACACTTGGCTATTTGTGGGTGGCAAGACCTTTGGCTCTGATATTGAAGTGGGATATCACTCTGAAGGCTCTCTGTCCATAAATCAATTTTAATTGCAATATTATAGCCCAGAAAATTCTGATGAAGAACTTCAACAACAAGATGTGATCCACAGAACTCATCTGAATCTATGTCTGTTAACACCCAAGACTTATTTCCTACTTTTTTTTTTGCCTGTAGTCCATACATGCACACCTGGTAAATACCAGGGAAGCTTTTCTTTCCTCTTAAACAAGATCTGTTACCTCTAAGAACATTTCTCTCTCTCTTTACTTCCTCTTGGTCTATAAATTCACCCAACCACAAATGCCAGACAGTTCAGCCACTCTATCTTGTTTCTGACATACACACACACAAAAATTAATGTATAGCTATTTTATCAATGCAAAACCAAATGAGTGTGTCTTTTCAATGCCACTGGGATAGCAGCACGTGATAAGCAGCTCTCTGCTTTTAGCTCATTTAGTCCAAAGTCTCAAGGAGGAGGAGAAACTTGAAACACTGCAGAGATTTTTACAACTGGGTTCATTTCCTTGTGCCTCAAGACCAAACATTCCCAGTCTTATCCTTGCCAGTTGCATGGAAAACCTTTTGCTTCTTCAAAAGCCTAGTGCAAGATCTTTCCTTGAAGAAAAGTATAGGGAACTCTCTGGGCATGTGCACTTGCATACCTACACATCTTCACATGAGAAAGGTTTCCAAAATGCAGGCAGAAATTAAGCAGCTCTCAACTAGACTCAACTTTTCTGCTCCCAGACTAGGAAGACCTACTACCCAGATAAAGCTGAGGTGCCTTTTTCCTGCCAGATCTGCTCTAGCCCAAGTGCTTGATGAACCAGGAAGCATCTGAGAGGTTATCCAGGAGAGCACAACATGAAAAGCAGATGGAAGGAGCAGCTACAGTTAAGTCCATCCAAACCCTGGTATCTAGGTACCAAGCCTTAAAAAGAAGAACAATGCGTCTGTGTTTTACTGTTAAAAGAACTCTCATAATCAGTATACATGGAGAATGTCTATTTATAGATCATAGAATCAGTCAGGGTTGGAAGGGACCTCAAGGATCATCTAAGTTCCAACCCCCCTGCCATGGGCAGGGACACCTCACACTACATCAGGCTGGCCAGAGCCTCATCCAGCCTGGCCTTAAACACCTCCAGGGATGGGGTCTCAACCACCTCCCTGGGCAACCCATTCCAGGCTCTCACCATTCTCATGGTGAAGAACTTTTTCCTTGCATCCAGCCTGAATCTCCCCACTTCCAGCTTTGTTCCATTCCCCCTAGTCTTGTCACTACCTGATATCCTCAAAAGTTTCCTAGAAGTTTCATTGCTGTCTGAGAAAATTAGTATCAGTGAGCTAAAAGCTGGAAAACATTTTCATCATCACTGTTCAGATACTGTCCACTTTCTACATCTCCTACTTGTCCATAACTTAAATACATTGTTTTTCTACCTATAGGACTTCCCATTCCTGCTTTTGCTACTGCTCTATGTAGTTAGGCATTTCCATCCTTGCAGTCCCATAGATGCATATGTGAAGATTTAATTCTGGTTTTCTTTTTCACTCATCTTTACTGATGAGCAAAACTCATGTTTTTCAGTTTTAGTTTATCCTTTGATTTTTTGGAAGCTTTTTGAAGTCGTATGTGAACTGGAAAAAAGCTAAAGGATTAAACACCTCCCAGACAGAAGATTAAATAGGTTCTGACTTTTGGTAGGAATGTGACAGTAATACATTCCTGGCACAAAAAAGAGTTTGTATTGTTGTCACACTAGAAGAAAATACATGGTTGCTAATAATGTTTTAATAAGAGGCTGTTGTTTTAATATAGTCATGTTATTCTGAGTGAGTGTCTCACCTTTTCATCCCATCTCTCCTAATTGCATGCTTTGCTATAACACCCACAGTCCTACCTCTAAAATCTCCAAGTCAAGGCTGATCTTCTGCAGAAGTACAAATTATGCATGAATGACACCTGCAGAGCTGTCTGCACTTCAAAACACACCCATGCACAGAGAGAAATGATCATTCCTACACACTAGCAAAGCAGGGACATCATGCCAAGACATCACTTCAGCACACAGGTCTACTGCTGCTGCAGAAGCAGGGAGCTGTCACAGTCTCCTGAACAACCACAAGGAAAGCAGAGTATCAAATACACTGTGTCTATTTTGCTACTGATACAGCTTTTTTTTTTGCATACAAAGTGTGTTTCTACAAAGAGTAGTGAGTCTGTATGTGTTTATCTATGATGTATTAATCCACACAATTATATATGCACATGGATGCTATGCACACAAACACACAACCTTTCTGTTATAGCACATTACAGTAAGTAACACATTTTAAGCACCAAAAAACAAACTCAACCAGAAATCCCAGGTGGGAAAAATTGAAAGCATCTTCTCATGGCTGAGAGATGAGGCTACTTGCTGAAGGCTTTCCTCCCTTCTTATGCAGGAAAAATGAAGATGTTTTAAAGCACTGATGATTGTGCACCCATCCAGGTTTATTTCATCGACATTTTTTTCTGCTGAACTTTGATTTTTACCATCCAACGTAAGATAGAGCACGAAATATCTTCAGGTTTTATTTAAGCTTCATGCTTCTACTTGTATTTTGATGAGACCATTCACTCCTGGAGTCCCAACTAATGTTTCTTTCTTAGCCATATATTTTTCTGTCAAGCCACATTTATTATCTTATCATGGCTCTTTGCTTTAGGTATAATCAATCATCCTTGCCCGAAGTTCCATTTCAGATTAGCCAATAGCACATGACAGGCATTTCAACTTTTAGACATTGCCTATTTTTAAAATGGAGATTAATTTTTAAAATAAGATGCAGTTTTAGTGTCAAGATAATTAAATTTTTCTAAGAGATGCTATCTTTCTTTTTGCTGTATCAGCTCTCCTGAACTCATACCTTTAGAAATCTACCACTGTGCTACCCCAAAAAAATCAATAGGTTCTGAAGTCCAGCATAGAGATTTTTTTTCCGTTAATAAAATAACTTTATTAACTCTGAGAATCATAAATTGCTGAAGCACTTTTATCCTTGAAATTGCCTCATCTGCATGAGAATCAGCAGCAGTGTTTGTAAAGTAGCTGTTATTGCCAAAAGATGTACTTGATAAATCTCCACTGTATGTTTTGCAGGATTGAAAGTTTCTTTTTGTTTGTTCTTGTCAGCTTTGTTTAGTGGAGCCAAAACTGGTGGAGTCAACTTAATAGAATCAAATGATATATGAGTTCCTCTGCACAGTCCAGGTTTTGTTCATGTTGTTGAGGCTTTATGGTATTTTTCAGATACTTGTTGGTGTCAGCTGGTGTTTGGATTTAAATAAAAAGAGGGCAAAACAGAGGATGGTTATCTTGCCATTTAACTTGGTGGAGGGTTTTGTGGGGGTTTTTTTTGCTGTTCTTTCTTTCTTTCCCCCCCCAACATTTTTTGCTGGATATTGTAATTTTTCTCCTAGTTTTTTAGACAAAATACAAAAACTACTCTGCTTCTGTCTGCTCCTTGTCTCAACTACAAAAATACAAGAGAGTCCAGACATTATAAAGGATTTTGTTTGTTTGTTTTCCTCCCTCTGGCTCAGACAAAGAATCAAATTCCCCTACTGGTAAGAAAGCAATTTTACAATGATAAAACTGGGGTATGCTCACTGGGCTAACTTTTAGCAGAGTGCTGTTTCTATTTTTAGTGGCTTTGATTCCAGAAGGACCTGAAGCAAGGTACATAATGCAGCTGCTATTTGTCGCTGTTATGCTGTTCACTGGCTCTCACTTAGACAGACTGCTATTGATTTCAACAAACTTTGGTTCCGACAGCTAGAATTAGGCCATTTTCCTACTTTGGAAAAGAGAAAAAAAGAAGAATTGGTCCCTGGTTACTCCCAGATGATTGCCTTTCCTGCCTTCTGTATCAATCAAGCAGCTGCAAGCTTCCAGTGCAAAATCTAATAACATTAGCTGAAAGGTTCCTACCAACTTCCATGTGCCTTGGGTCAGAGTTTCAGTGGTTCCAGTTCAGCATATTTTATTCCAATGACTTTGAGTTGCACCTGGTTTCAGTTTAGGGGGGAAGCTGTGCCTCTACATGGTTTGTCTTCATCCATACTTCTACCCCATGGTAAGTAGCAGAAATGCTGTCAGGATGATAATGAGCAATCATAGCCTTTGGCTCCAATGCTTGAGCTCTCCTATTGCTTTTAGAACAACGGCAGGTGATTAATCTTTCTTCCCCTGGTGGTACTGTCTAAAACCTACCTCTTCTCTCAAGCTCCTCTACTAGCCAGCCTAGTTCCAATCTGTTCTTTGGAGAGTGAAAGCCTGACTCAGTTTTGCTCTTTAAATAGGGAGAATAAATCTCCTTAGCATAGCAGACCATGATGTTACAAATAATCAAAAGAAGTCAGATAAAACTTTCATCCAAAATTTCAAGTTCTCTTTGAAATAAGGAGCATTTTTCCAGTTCTTTTTAACCTTCATTATATTTCTTTTTCTTTTCTTTTTTTTTTTTTTCACTTCCAGTTTCTGAGGGACTGTGGTTAGGTTGAATAGTTAATATCCTGATTCAACCTAAAAAAGTATTACAGGTGGGGGAATAATCAAACTTACACAAGAGAAAACAAAACCCCCAAGTCTAGATAAGTCCTGATGTATCACCTACTACAAAAGATAGAAGGAAAAAACAACAAAAAAAAAAAAAAAAAAAACCCCAAACCCCAAACATTTATTTTCAAAGGTCTACAAGAGTGTCAATTAAATGTCAGTCTGAACCAGAGCTCTAAAACTTGAGAGGAGAATTCAGGATAGCACTTGTCAGTGGTATGATAGGAATTTCCAGAGGGTTCTGGACTTGAAGGCATGGTGAAAATGAAATACCAAACCTTTTGGCTTATAAATACTTTAAAATATTCTCCTCTTCTGTCTTTTTGAAGTCAAGCTCTCTGGGCTAAGACAACAGTAGAATGATGAACTGCTCTGAGAGAAATACCTTACTAGTAAATTAGGAAAATAACCAAAGCTATCAAGTATGGAAAGAATCAAACTAAAAAGATTGAGGCTGAGATGCCAGCCTTTGATGCTGGGAATTCAGAATTTTAAACTGATTTCAAATACAAAAAAAAGAAAAAAAAAAAACACCTAAGACCTTCAGAAAGTCAATTAGTCCTCTTGATCGTTGTCTCTCACAAGAATAATATGAATGTCAAATAAGTTCCACACAATCAGGTGTTCAAACAGTGGAAAGATTTCAGACAGACAAACCTGTCTCTTCAATGGGAAAAGTGAACACAATGGTCAGATAGCAGATGTATCAAGCTGACAGGTCAATCCCCTAAAGCCTAATGTTCCTGTGTGCTTATCATCTCTTTAAGCCTTGCCCTGGTCAGTGTTTTGCTCAGTGATCTTGTAGTTATTAGCTTCTATGCAGCTGAAAAATAAAGTATATGCTTAATGGGTTGTTAGTAGGATCTGCCTTTACCTCCAGCTGAATTCCTTCTGTCCAACCCTATTCTTAACCTTTACTGTCGAGGAGTTGTTACTATCTATGCACCTTTAAAAATGAGATACAGCCTACACCTCTGAATGTAATATTAAATATGCGACATCTAATATGAATTATCTTACACAGAGGAGAAGTACCATCTTTTCAAAATGTAACAAGACTGAAATTAAACTGATGCATAGAACTGCACCTTCGAGCTGTCAGTTTGCACAAAACCATGTTATACCCAGCATGTTCCACACGTGCAATGCCACACACACACACAAAGGGCAACTTATTCCAGCAGTTCATAACAATTTAAAAAATATATAATACCACAGCCAAGCTATGTTACATAGCAATATATTGTTCATGTGTTGTTTGTTTTTGGGGCTTTTTTTGTTGTTGTTGTTGTTGTTGTTGTTGTTCATAGGAATGCAGCCAGAATGTTACCGTAGAATGGGTGACCATGAAACAACAATTACAGAAGCCATTCTTCATTGTTGTTGTGGTGGGTTGAAATTTCCCCCCTCCAACATTAACTTTACCAGACTAGCTCAGCTTGGAAGCAAATGGAGCTGTGCTTACAAGCAAAACTACAATTTACACTGGAATGCAATGAATATGTACAAATATGCAGTATTTACAATATTTACAGGTATTTACAATTAACAAAACAGCACAAAGACCTCCCTGGCCAAAAGACCAGGGAAAGCTGGCTCCCTGCCTCCCCATCTCTACCTCCCCCTGACTCCCCTGTACAAAGGGAAGAGAGAAAGAAGCAGAGATATATTAATACCTGTCAAAACAATGCAGTCAAGGCCAGCAGAAGCCTGTTTGTATCTTCCCAGTGAAGAAGCAAGAAGAAGAACAGAACAGAACTCTACTGATTGTTTTGGGAACCAAACATTATGGGAGATATCCCTCCAATGGAATTGTTTAGAATAATCATTGTTTTCCTCTTTATACCCAATAGTGATATATTTACATTTTTACTACTTTCTGCTCAAAATCAGTGAAAAAAAAATTAAAGGCATAGCCCTAAACTACCACAGTTGCCCTGAGAGAATGCACAAAACAGATGAAAGGTTTTCCTAGAAAACTGATACATGAGATTCAGCTGTCAGAAAGATAAAACCCCTAGTTTAGTAGTTAGCATAAGGAGAGTTTAACCATGGAGTGGAACCTGTTACAGGGTTGAGAGAGGTTGTCCTACCCCTCTACTCTGCCCTGGTGAAGCCACCTCTGGAATATTGTGTCCACTTCTGGGCCCCTCAGTTCAAGGACAGGGAACTGCTTGAAACATTGCAGAGCCACAAAGATGATTAAGGGAATGGAACATCTTCCCTATAAGGAAAGGCTGAGGGAACTGGGTCTCTTTAGCTTGGAGAAAAGGAGGCTGAGGGGTGACCTCATTATATGTTTATAAAGATGTGAAGGGCAACTATCAAGAGGAGAGAGACAGGCTCTTCCAGTGATGTCCAATGATAGGGAAAGGGGCAGCAGGTGCAAACTGGAGCATAGAAGGTTCCACATAAATATTAGGAAAAATTTTTTCACTATTGGGGTGACAGAGTACTGGAACAGGCTGCCCAGAGAAGTTGTGGAGTCTCCTTCCCTGAAGACATTCAAAACCTTCCTGTGTGACCTACTCTAGGTGATCCTGCTCTGGCAGGGAGGTTGGACTAGATGATCTTTCAAGGTCCCTTCCACTCCCTAACATTCTGTGATTCTGTGAAATGAAATGTTTCATGGTCTAAACATGTGTTCTGCTTTATGGAATAAGAGTACATGTGCTGTGGACCCACTTCTAGTACACTTTTACAGAACTGATATTTTAGAAGACTACTCTTTTCCAGTCTTGCATTCTGTAATTATTTCTGTTGATAATTTCCATTCTCAATCTTATTTTCTCCTATTATCATTCAGAAGGTATCCAAATATTATATGATCTTTCTATCATTCAGTTTTAAGCTCACAGACATGGTCAAAGAATATTCTTCCTGGTGAAACAGGGAAAATGCATCTCAATGTCAAGTCTGGGGATGTGTTTCAAACAATCTGTTGTACATGCTCTAGCAGCAAGAGCTGTGATAAACTTTCTCATAAAAGTGTTTTATGCAAGTATAACAGGCAGTAATTTTCAGATTAGATGTTTGGACAGAGAATGCATGAAAATACATATTTTCAAACAGCAGGCCATTAAGGCTTCTGAAAACCCACAAATGTTTCTGCAATCCACACAAAGTACTTGATACTTAAAAAAAAAAAAAAAAAAAAGTCTCTCTGGTAGCTTCCTAAGTTATTTCGCCCAGGTCTCTGATAATACATTTGACTTTAGGCAGCCTGTTCATTATAGCTGAAACTAAACCCTGCACCATACCAGTAATTATGGTGGAAAACTAGAGTAAAATAGAACTCACTTCTCCAGTGAATTTGCTGGTGGATTTTATTCATGATGACCCAGGCTGTACTCCTGCAGTCTCTACCTAATGCTGCAATGCTTTCTGTCCAGCTGTTGCCACAAAATATACCTGCAATGCCCTCCATTTCTAGTGAAACATAAACCACAATCACAAGGGTACTAAATCAACATTCTCACCCAGTCTGGGTCTTTGATTGTGCCTTCACAAGAATACCTTCTGTCCACAAATCATTGGTTTCTACTGTCACCCTCCTTCTCTGAGCAATTCTGATTATTTGCAGTTTCCAGTCTAAAAGTAAGAGTAAACTGAAAACGCCCAGCTGCTAAAGAGGGACAGGAATTGCCTATCCACCTTTTTGTTGGAGAGTCCCTTCAGCATTCTCAGAGACACAGACAACAGTTGCACCAATCAAGTGAAACAGCAAATTGACCCTGTTCTGGATGCTCATTCAAACAGCATTTTACTCTTTCACTTTCCCTTGATTTTCTACCAACCAAGAAGAAGGTGGACAGGCTTTAGCTGTCACAGCATGTCACAGGACAAGTTCACCATTACTAATGGCTGACAGATGAGTTGCATGAATTACCAGGCTGGAAAAGTGATGTTAGCAAGGGCCTTAGCTTGCTTAGGAAATTCTATCCCCTTTGCCTCCAACTCCTATAACATTCACAAGTCTTGAATTTGAAATCAGGTTTCAATCAAACATTGAAAGACACTGAGCAAATAAGACTCTAGGATAACACAGAGGCAGCAAGCACACTGAAATGCTCACGTTGCCCTTGCATGGTTTTATGACCTGGTATAAATACAAAACATTCAGAGATTTTATATAATCATAAAGACAACTCAGAAAAGAACTCACATCAAGCAGAAGTCATTCACTTGGTGTTAAAGATGTGCGTATGTCCCCAGCATATTGAAGCACTTCGATAGGCCCTAAGTGATGTATGAAATGAAAAATCCTGGAACACAGTTCTGTGCAAACAGTGCTGTTTATGGAACAAACCCCCCCACACACACACACACAAACAGTGGGAGAAAAAAGGCCCAAATTCTAAAATAAAATACAATAAAATGAAATAAAATGAAATAAAATAAAGTAAAATAAAATAAAATAAAGTAAAATAAAATAAAGTAAAATAAAGTAAAATAAAGTAAAATAAAATAAAGTAAAATAAAATAAAATAAAATAAAATAAAATAAATAAATAAAATAAAATAAAAAAAATAAAGTAAAATAAAATAAAATAAAGTAAATAAAGTAAAATAAAATAAAATAAAATAAAATAAAATAAAATAAAATAAAATAAAATAAAATAAAATAAAATAAAATAAAAATGAATTGCTTGTGGTAGTGCTGCTCCCTAGATAGCCCCCGAGAGGAAATATATGTTTGGAGACTTTGCCCTCTCTCTACATTCTGATGCAAACTCTAGCAGAAGAATAAAATATTCAGAAAAACACCTTAAAAAAAAATCCATGAGATTTAAGTGGTTTCCTATATATTTTTAAACCTGTCTGTAATGTTGAGGAGACTTTTACAGAGAGATTGCTGATATCAAATTTGTAGTCAAAACGAAGTGAGAAAGTTGTTGTGCTTTTCAGCACAGGCAACATCTGCTATAAAACCCAGAGACCTTTTACTGGCACTGACAACTCGCTAGGAAAGGAATGCTATGAATAAACCAAGCAATATCAATTTTTAAGATAAAATAAAGTATGGTTTTAAGGCAATCAGCAGTGCCCTCACTGTCAAATTTGTCAGCAGTGCTTGACAACGCCAATCATGACTTGCTACTGATTCATCTCAGACCTGACAAAAGAAGAAAGGATTGCACTGACCCTTCATGTAGGGAGATCATGACCCAGAGGGTTCCAGACATTATTTAGGATGTACAGGATGCACAGGATTATAGGATTTCTCTTGAGAGCTGGCCTTTTTTTCAAGGCACTCTGCACATTATGCAGAGAGCTGCTCACATGTAACTATGTGAACAGATTATATGGCCCTACAGAACCAGAAGCGAGTCTGCACATTCTTGAGCACCATCTGCTGGTGCCTTTTCCATTCATAGCTGCACAGTTCTCACAGAGCACCTCACTACCAGGCTGAGCAATTGCTAATTCACCTTTCGTAAGACATCTCATTATGGATGTTGAAAATAATTCTCACTAATTGTCTGAACCTTGGGTCAAACCCAGTGTTCTAGTTTTTGGGGGAAAGCAAATGATCTTCTCAAGATCTTTCTTTTGAACTGGCTTTGAAAAACTCTTCATATGTCAGAAATCTATCACATTCTCTTCAAGATCTTAAACGCTGTGATTTTTCAGTGTGTTCTCTTTAGTGTTGCAGTAACACATCTCAGGTTTTTTTACATTTCATTTGGAATTTCTATACATCTATTATTTACTGCTCATATGTGTGATTCAAAGCCCTTTAAAGTTGAAGAACCTTTCTACCTGAGTTCTGGACTCCAGCACTTCATTACACCAAATCTTAAGGGAAAATGTGAACCAGTAATAAAAAATGCATCACAAAGGCATATATTTACAAGCTAGCAGTAAAAATTCTAAGCCTTTTCCTCTGTCAGCTGGTGGAGAATGGGTATAGAAGAGTAACCCACTTCTGGTCATTGTAGGCAAAATTTGGGCCCAGTACAATCATAAATTCTCCTTGAGAAGATCTTCTCTTGAACTGTGTTGTGTCTCGACTACACCAGGGAAAAAAATGAGCAAGCACTGAAGGTTTAGCTGGAATTGCTGTACCCATTCACTTCTATTACAGGGTTGCTGTGTTTAAGACACAGGCAATTAGCAGCAGTAATATGCCCATTTGGGAGCATCCAAGGTCAAGAGCCTGCTAATAGGAACTGACATCTTGCTGTCCTTAGAGAATGCAACAGTAGGCAATGCAAAACCCTAAATAACCTGTTGTAATATTGCACAAAGCATCCCCTGCAGTAACTCATGACACAAATTCTTTGTTTAGGCTTAGCAATTAGTTTTGGACAGACCTATCCAAATGCTGGCTTGGATCTTCCAAGAAGATGGGGCACAAAGTAGCAGAGCATTTTTTTTTTTTTTAATCCCTACATGATTCACTTAATGTACTATTAATTGAGTTGCTACTGTGAGGTAATATCAGCATGTGAACATTCCAGTCTTTAAATATCAATTAAAAACCAATAATCCCTCAGCAGTCCTTGTACAGCTAGAAATTATTAGCTTTCCAATAATATATACACATCTTAGGATGTTAAGAAGTGAAATACAAATTATTCTTTATAAAACCAAGGGTCACTTTTATACATTAATATCAAATATTAAAATGTGGGACAGATTAAAAAAAAATCAAAATATTTTAAATCCAATATGAAAAGTGGTTCCAAAAATTTGAATGCAAGAAATGTAAGAATTTGATTTGTTCCTCTCAAGTCATCGGAACAAACAAAAGAAAACCAACACCAACACCACCAACAAAAACACAACCAAACAAGCAAAAAAAAAAAAAAATAAAACAACCAATGAAAATAAAAATGTAAGGTAAAATGCTGGCCTTTTATAAGATGTTTCCCTCCAGAGACATAAAAATCTGAAAATGTGCATACTAGAAAAATACATTACAGACTCTTGTCTTTATTATTGTACACTGACAAATGTGGAAAAAAATCCACTGCTTTAAAAAGATGTTTTGGGGTTTTTCTGGGGTTCCTATGAAGAAGTCCTGCTGAAAAACTAGGAGATATCTATATATACAGTCTCTATGCATGTAAAATAGATAGCTACAGAACAAACTTGTTTGCAGTAACACGGAAGCCTCACACAGGAGAATACAAAGCTATTCAAGCACAGTAAGCACAGTATGTGTAAAACTGTAAGTATTTTTTACTTCTGCTAGGTAATTTTGTTTGCTAATCCAGATGCATCACAGCATTTTGTCTACAAGGCCTGAGCCAACAGAGAGATATACCAATATGCTGCAGTTATTCATTGGTTTATTTGTTTGTTTGTTTTTCCCAGGGAAGTTTAACTTAGAGGGGAAGGGATCACAAAAACACCAGCCACGAAGATAGATGGAGTGGACAATTTAGGCAATCGGAAATGTTTCAGCTTTTGGAAGAAATGAGGATATTTTTAAAGCAACCATGCCAATTAATTTTTGCCCCTGTGTGGGACAAAGCCATGTTCCAGAAAAGCCATGCCACCCTCACTAGCCTAATAACACTTCTTTTCCTTTCTGCTCTCCTTCAGAAAATCTTACAGACCTTAAGCCTTGCATTAATTTTCCTGAGGCTAATGATTTTCCATCTCATCAGCAGGGCTCTGAGCCACTCTCTGCTGTGTGGCTAACACAGTTAGCTCAGGTGTTCTGATTTTTTCTGTGTCTATGATTCTCCTCACCTGGGACAAAAGGTAATGATGACTAATGACCAGCCTTAAAAAAAAAAAAAAAAAAAAAAACAAACATAAAACAAACAAACAAACAAAAACATTAATTCAAAACCAAAACATTTAAAAGAAAGCAGAATTTAATGTCTTGGATGTGTGTAGCTTTCCAGGATGCTCAACCTCTAGAGGTATATCTAACCTCTTATGGACTTTTCCAGGATGGCTGTGTTCCTGGGCAGCTGGCCACCAGCTGTTTACTACCTCTTCAGTTTTCCTGAGTGACAGATATAGACTCCTGGAGGTGAATGATTTCCCTGGTGTTGTTCATGAGCTTGCCAATGCACTCTAATTTGAAGTTTCCTGCAGAGGCCTCATCAAGGGTGAGCTTTGCATGTGAACAACCCTCAGGATGTTACTCCTCTTCAATCTACCCACAAAGAGTGAGCAGTCTATTGAGAAAAGGACATCTGTTGTTTCACAACAGCTCTACACCTGTTCTAAGAAGTTTCCCATGGGATAACAATTCTAATTTTCCTAATCAGCTCTACATTGGATTAAATTCTAGTGCAATGTGTTACATTCTAAAATGCTAATGTTCTCAAACATCAACAATTTCAGGGTTCCTTTCAAATATTCTTGCTATCCAGTCTACCCCCAATTCCCTGCCTATTGCTATCTGTAATAAAAATCAAACCATGGTTGCACGTTTCAGTCAAATAAAACAATCAAGGCTAAAGCAAATTGAAATAATTAAAAGAGCTGAAAAATAGTTGCAATAGCAGAAGTATTTGGTAGCAATCTAAAGAAAGATTAAATTTTAATTTTGTTCACAAGATTGATGACAAAAGCAGCAGTGTTTTTAGACATCTTTGTTTCTGGTGGCCAGCTTGACAAGGTGCTTCTCTGGAAAATCTGAACTCCCAGTGTTGGGAACAAAAGTACTTTAAAAGTGCTGAGATTTCTGCCTCTGCTCTCCTAATTCCATGTCATCATTTTTGCAACTAAAACACGTTTTTGCAGAAGCAAAAACAAATCTGCAATATCTTCAATTTTCTACCATTTTATGACATCGTGACAGTGACATGTTGTAACTCAATGTCTCAAGACAAAGCTTCTAAGACAAATCTAAACTGATGATTATAATACAAAGGAGACATTACAATACAAAGGAGACATTACAATACAAAGGACTGCAGCTCTGCTAGATTTCATCTTTTCATATTTTGTGCAGCAAGGAAGACAGAGCAACATACAACCAGTGATCCAGTCCTGCCAACGTGCCATCTCTACACCTCTAGATTGTAAGTGTGAAAACATTGAAACTTGACTGTACATTTAATGGGGGAAAGTCATTTGATACTTAGATGAAATGCCTTCCAAATATCTGCAGAGTGTAGTATGAATAAGCTACATTTTGAAGATATTTCATAAATAAGTACAGATTGGCCCTTGCTCCTTATCCACAACAGAAGGAAGCTAAAGGCACTTTAAGGACATTATCAAATCCTCACTTCTATAAACACAGACAAAAGAAAAGGAGCTCAGTCCTCATCTAGGCCAAATAACAGTGCTATTTCAGTCATGCTGAAGTTAAGTTTTCTCTCCTAAGAAGAGTCATTTTGTTGTCAAAGCCATGTGAGAAATCCCTTATTGAGACGTTACCTTCGAACTTTCCTCATATCATTTGGTGGACTCAAAGGCCTTGTTTAAGCCTGATTGTTAGCATCAGTGAGCCTTTTGTCACAAAGGAGGGTGAGTTGCTCCTCCAGATCCTCACTGGACATGATACATTGTTAATTACTCACCTTTCATGAGGTATTTTTAATGACCAAAATACATCTTCCATGTCATTTCGTCACTGCTATCCAGAGGGGCATTAGCAGGCAGCTACAACTGCTATAATACTTTTTTAGGATAGCTGTAAATGACATGGAACATCACTGTTCCAGGAAAACATTCTGTAGAGAGAGTCCAAAGACTACAAATGATTTATGGGAAAACCACTTAAGGAGAGTAAATCCTCCTTTTGCAAATATGTTTATTTAATGCCATCTTCCAAAACCAGTCCACAGAAAGTCTGCCTAACAAATCACAGGCTATGACACGATGTCACATCATTTCTCTTGTGTTTGTTATTTTCTGTATGGCTTCTAGAGAAGAAGAATTTTTATTGCTTTACCAGAGGGGTGAGTAAATAGATCACAGAAAGTCTTAAATGACAAGAGTCTGCCCTTAAACTACTCACAATTTCTAGACTGAAACTATCACAGTTGTCCCTGACACAACGTATAGCAGCTAGTTGGTTTCTGGGAAGACGACAGATGAGCTATTGCATTTTCAACTGTGACCTTTCTATTATTAGTTATCAAAATCTACCTTTGACAGTCATCAATTGCATACTGTGTCTTTTTGTGAAATGAGCTCCATTCCTGCTTTTTCTGGTCAGAGGGAAGGGAGTGATAACACCAGAATTCGTCTTGTGGTATTTCTGAGCAAACCTATACAGGAGGCTGATGAACAGAAGATTTCTACTGTGTTTCTGACCTGGCCAGCTCCATTGGGTCCTTATGCCATTGTAGTAACCCGTCCAATGCTCTACGAAGAGTAGGAAATTTGTGACAGAGTTTCAAAGCATCACCTGTTAGAGAGCCAAAGTGTATCTCTGGGGTGCCCCTCAGGAGCCTCTAAGGCTCTGCCATAAACCAGAACAAACAGAGCTAGAAAATCCTTTGGAAAATGCTGAACCACTAGTTTCTGGAACTAAGCTACATTAAAAGTGCTGAAGTATCAGAACATTAATTCTGATTCTTACTTGATCCTGATCACAACTGTTTGTGCCATCTATACCATATCCCCATGCTTCCTTTGTAAATTATGGGTCACTTGAAATAGCTGCTGCTACTTTATGGTATTTCAGAGTAGTATAAAATAAGCTGAAGATGCATTTTGAGCTATTTTCATAAATCCTATACATGCACATGCACCTAAATGTAGGTGGAAAGAAAAAGCACTTTATGATATCTGTACCTCATAGTCTTCTCATAATGCAGTGGTTTTTCTTCCTGGTGTTGCTTATGCTCCACAGATGGGCATCATGTGACTGAGAAACTAAATGTCCCAAACTGAAAAGAGGATTTGGGACACTGCAAGGAATTGATGCAGCTTTTCAGGAGACCCACATTAGTAATTCAAGCATTGAGCTGTCTTTCATTGCTGACTAAACTAGGATACCTCACAATTAAGCTTCCTAAAAGATAAGTTTTTACACTTGGACAAACCATCAAGACAAATGTTTTCAATAGAGCTCAGTAAAAAGGAATGAATTTGTGAGAGATTATTTCTCTCTTTAAAATTGAAGAAATTAAATTAGCTATCTGTTCAGACACAACAGTCATTCTTGATACCACACTATCAGAGAGATTAAATAAACGTGGAAGACATTGTACAATTAATATTTATTTTTGCTCTTGCCATCCTCTGAATGGAAAAACTACTTTTCTCTAGATAATTTTAAAGGAGGTATATTTTGAAAGTGCTCAGAACAGCTAGAGTGAGTGTTACCAAACTTCTTTCCCTGTCATGCCTGCTCATTAAGCTGGTTATGAATGTGTACTCATGCATTTCTCTTGAAAGCTTGTCATGATGGTATTGAACCTTTATTTCTTCCTCCTATCCAGTAACTCCACAGTTAACTGCACAGCAATGGAAGGAATACATTCACTGCTCTTCTTCATTCTTTTCTCTTTCTTTCTGTCCATAAAGTCTGACATTTCAAAAGCTTTAATCTTTTATTAAGTTTGAGCTTACCAAAAGCTGTAGGTCAACTCAATATTGGGTATATATTGCTTCAGTATAAGAGGTGCCCTGTTAAAGTGTGTATATAATCTGTAGCAATATCATGCCTCTGACACTTGTGGGAAGCTCTGGCTGATATGGATTTTGAATTTGTCTCCTCAGTCATTCAATCCATATGTACTGAGCCCCTGGTGCCTGACTCACACATGTCAGATTCAGATCAAAGATAAAAACCTATCGTGTCCTGCATGGAAAGATCACTTGCTGCTGGCCCTGGATTGCAAGCACTAAAATACATCAGAAATAACATTTTGAGCAAGTGGATTTATAGTTGCTTAATTGTCTTAAACTTCTATCTCAACTCTTTTTTTTTTTTTTTTTTGGTGTTAGTCTCATTTTCAAGTAAACTGAATTATTATACAGCACTGCTGAATATCTAAAGTGAGCTAAAGACCAGAAACTTGCTTTTAGAAACAAAGAGGTTTGGAAATAAAGGAAATAAAACCAAACCACAACTTCCATAACTCCAAAGCTACACCTCAAATTCTGAATACCAAATTGCTCATTAATAATGTAAGAATTAAGTTCATGCATCTCTTTCTCATACTGCTATCCCAGGTATTTTTTTGCCAATATTTGTTAGTCAGTATCTAGCACTCAGAACAGGTAATACCTTGGGGTTAAGAATGAGAGGGTAATCAGACAAACTCATAGGAAGAGAATAAACACGTTCTTCTCTACAGTAGAAATTTTTTGCTATGTCTTTCAATTCACTTTAGCTTCTCTTTTAATTTGACTTTAGCTTCTCTTTTAATTTGCTCCTTATTACAAAAAGATTTGTAAAAATACCAGCAAAACCATTCCCAAGCCCAGGAATAAAACTTCATATCAGAAGCCCAGAGGCTGACACTTTTAACAAAATGATCATCTGTGGCTCCTGAAATTAATGGCACTTCTTTTTTTTTTCCTCCAGTCTGGATCATATGTACAAGCAAGGTAAATCATGGAAACCTTTCCCAAGAAACACATTTTGCTATTGTAATTTTGAAAAAATGATTCCTTCCCCACTTCTCAAATCTAGAACAGAATAAGATGGCAGAGTTTTTTTTTATTGGGACAGTTTTCTTTGTCTTGAAGTTGGGCAATTGTTTAAACACTTACTCTGAGTTTAAAACTAGAAGTAAGCATCCCAATGATTTCTCAGACTGACTTAATTAAATAGTACTTCAATTATCCATGTGCTGGTTCCTTTCTTTAAACCAGAACAGATACAAAAACTCCAATACTTGGCCTCCTTTGCCCTGAGGATAATTGATCAGCTGGATAAAGATGCTGCCACTGCATGCAGGGGAAACAAAAATCAAGATAGCAACATATTTGTACTAGCTGTTTTGAAGGATAACAGTCTAGATAGGAAGATAAATTCTGAGACATATGAATTTCCTCTTGATCACAGTAGCAGTCCAAGGCCTTACCAATAAAGTTCATCTCTTTTCATCTGTCTGTTTGCAGCAGGGATGGGAATCAGTCTGCCCTACTGTCTCAGTAACAAGGTCACACGAATTATGCTCATATTTTTTCATGCATTTATTTTATATCAGTACTTAAAAGCATTTAAGTGAAAGGGCAGTTGTGAGATATGAATAAGTTATCACAAGATGTAAATGAGGTGAGGACAGAAAACACTTTGGCTGTTTTCACAGAAGACTAAACATACAGGTAACCTGCAGAGTAATGTAGTCCACAGAAGCTAGGCAGCCCTGCTCTGTGGGAGCTGGGCTAACTACAAGATACATGGGAAGGATAAAGAGTAGGGCTGACTGCAGGCTGCCCTGTGTGCAGCTGTGTCCAACTGGCCTATTTGTACCCCATTTCCTCAGAGTGATGAATAAAAAGCTGGACACAAGCTGGCAATGTGAGCTTGCAGTCCAAAAGAGTTGGCCAGTAGGTCAAGGGAGGAGAGATCTCACCTGGAATAACTATGTCCAGCTCTTGAGCCCTCAGCATAAGAAAGATGAGGACCTACAAGAGCAGGTCCAGACATAATTAGAGGGCTGGAACATCTTTCCTATGAAGAAAAACTGAAAGAGTTGAAGCTGTTCAGGAGGGAGAAGGGTCCAAGGAGACTTACAGGCCCCCTTCAGTACCTAAAGGGGGCCTGTAAAACAGATGGGGACAGTTTTTTAGTGGGGGCTGTTATGACAGGACAAGAACAATGATTTTAAACTGAAAGAGGGTAGATTCAGATTAGATATAAGGAAGAGTATTTTAATGACAAGAGTGATCAAACATTGACACAGGTTGCCCAGAGAGGTGATAGAAGCCCCATTCCTGGAAATAATTAAGGCCAGGTTGGAGAGGGCTCTGAGCAGCCAGATCTAATTAAAGATGTCCCTGTCCAAGAGAAGAAGGCTGGACAAAATGACCTGCAAAGATACCTTTTCAACCCAAACCATTCTCTGAGTCTATGATATGGCACTATATCCATGAGCTTGAATGGGGACAAAGAAAAAGTGGAAAACCTTCCTTGACTAAAACAATGCAACACATTCTTCCCACCCACCTGCACCTTCTCCTTAATCTCCTTCCAAACAACAACAGAACAGATTTAAAGCACTAGTACAGTATAAGCTGGCAAAGCAATAAGGAGAATGGTGCAGTGAAACTTCAGAACCATGAATGTTCTTCTGCTCTTCCAGCAGATGGGCAACAGCCCTGGACCAGTGCAAGAAAGAGAGGCAGCACAGCATACTCTTGTACAGTGCTCTGTGATGCACAGCTGTGTACATCTATGGAAGACCATCATGCCTTATTGCCAGGAATGTTGCCTCTCTGCATACTTAAGTCAAAATTAGACTTTTATACCAGTGAAACACTGGTACAGAATTCAGTTCAAGAAAGTAATCATTTTTTCTTTATTATCAGCTTAGCAGAGTAGCAAGGGAGTGAGTTTTTTTTAAGTTGATTTATAAAAAACACTTTTTAATCAACTCTGGCAGCTAATTAAGTGATTTATAATTATGTAACAGCACTGTTTATTATAGAACTCAAAATACCTAGAGAGAAAATATTTATTCCAGAAAACTTGTCACTTTTGTCAGGGTCCAATTCTAAGGTTTTGTTCTCACTTCATAAAATTTACTTTTTCTTTTAAAATCCACCTCAAAATGCATGTTGCAGAGGGACCTTGACAGGCTGGATTGATGGGCAGACTCCAATGGGATGGCATTTAACAAGTCCAAGTGCTGGGTTCTGCACTTTGGCCACAACAACCCCATGCAGTGCTACAGGCTGGGGACAGAGTGGCTGGAGAGCAGCCAGACAGAAAGGGACCCTGAGGTACTGGTTGACAGGCGCCTGAACATGAGCCAGCAGTGTGCCCAGGTGGCCAAGAAGTCAAATAACATCCTGGCCTGCATCAGGAATAATGTGGCCAGCAGGAGCAGGGAAGTTGTTCTTCCCCTGTACTCAACACTGGTTGGACCACACCTTGAGTACTGTGTCCAGTTCCACGCTCCTCCGTTTAAGAAGGACACTGAGATTCTTGAACATGTCCAGAGAAGAAGGGCAGTGAGGCTGGTGAGAGGTCTTGAGCACAAGCCCTTTGAGAAGTTGAGGGAGCTGGGGTTGTTTAGCCTGGAGAAGAGGAGGCTCAGGGGAGACTTTACTGCCATCTACAACTACTTGAAAGGAGATTGTAGCCAGGTGGGAGTTGGTCTCTTCTCCCAGGCAACAATTAGTAGAACAAGAGGACAGTCTCAAGTTGCACCAGGGGAAGTTTAGGCTCAGGATGAGGAGAAAGTTCTTCACAGAAAGAGTAATTAGCCAGTGGAATGTGCTGCCCAGGGTGGTGGTGGAATCACTGTCCCTGGAGGTGTCCAAAAAAATATTGGATGTGGCACTTGGAGCCACGGTTTAGATGTCAGGATTTGTTGGGTATCAGGTAATAGGCTGGATTTAATGATCTCTGAGGTCATTTCCAACCTGGTTGATTCTGTGATTCTGTATTTTCACCCCAAAAGAGTGAGGGATTTCAATCAACATTTTATGTTGATTCAAAACCGTCCTTCAGTCTGCTTTTTCAAGAGGCAGAGGCAGAACATTTCTTCTAAAAGTCAGAAATTTGATTTTGTTATTGTTAACCTAAAAAGCTTCCTTCTAGCTGCATGATTTTCTAAAACTGACTGAATTGGTGGGAGAAATGTTAAACCAGCACCTGGATCCTCCAGGTCTGGTGCAGATAGGTTAAGTAGTGTGAATACCTGAGCAGTGAAGGGTTGCCTGCCCCAGGTGGGTTAGCTGGCCTGGAACCACCTCTCTGTATGTGGTAACAGAGCAGCAGAGCCCATTGCAGAATCTTAACAGAAGTATGAAGATTGATACAAATGAGGAGGAAATGGGAGCAACAGCAGAAGAGCAGCTATAAGGTGCTGATGGCTCCTGGATTAACAGGTCATTCAAAGCCCTGCACTCAGGAAGATGTGCAGCTTCCTGAGACATGGGAACCAGAAGGCAAAGGAAACCTTACAGCTGCGTTTCAGTATCTGAAGGGTACCTACAGGAAAGCTGGAGAAGGACTGTTTAGAAGGGCTTGTGGTGATAGGACAAGGGACAATGGTTTTAAACTGGAGCAGGGCAGATTCAGGTTGAACATAAAGAAGTTCTTTACAATGAAAATGGTAAAATACTGGAACAGGTTGCCCAGAGATATGGTTGAGGCCACATCCCTGGAAACATTCAAGATCAGACTCAATGTGGCCCTGGGCAGCCTGATCTAGTTGGAAGTTTTCCTGCTCACTGCATATAGAAGTAATATAAGGAAGCAGAAACTGCTCTGAACTTTTGCTGTAAACCTTTCTGGAATCTGTGAATGAAGGAGAAATGGAGAAGATAAATGGCTCTTAAATTCTTATAGAGAGTGCAAAGCAACACGACCTTCTTCAGTTATCTGAAAATGGAATTCATTCACTTTGAGGTTGACATTAATAAGAACACAAACTACAGATCCTTGGAAAAGCCAACCAATAATTGCTCATTAGTTGCAGAAAAAGTAATATCCAGTACCCTCTTCAGTGTTTCCTCTATAGTTTGGAAAAGAGAAGAAAGACCACTTATAAATAATATCCCTCCAGGTGTTTTTACAAATCTTATCTGTAGAGTTTCCAAGATGTTTTTGGACAAATATACTGCAGAAACAGATGCAAACATGAGCTATGTATAATTCAAAGCACTACATATTAGGGATCTGTTACCAAAAGGCACTATAAATAAAATGAGAGTTTACTTGCACCAATATAAAACTTAATTTAGCATAGCAACTATAATCATTATAGTTGATTAGATTCAAATAATTATAACTATGCACTTTTGGGAGATGTTCTTTGATTACACTGATCTTTATGTTCATAAGTAACTATGCAAAGCTATTTGTTTTTATCTGCTTACTAACTGTGAGTCTCCAAGAGCTTGTCAAAGGTCATGAAAGGCACAGAGCACTCAAAGAAATGGATTCTTTAACTCCCACTTTTCCTCTGCAAACACTGATTATTGCAGAACTCATACTTGAGACTTTTATGTCCTGAATAACAAACCAAAGTTCAGAAAAGTTACTACAAGACCCATAAAGACTCAGACTTGTGTTTGATGGGATCTTGAATACTGTCAGCTTCGATCACTCAGGAAGGCAGAGAGTTTAATTTCCAAGACCATCTTTGTCACTGTATTGCAACTGTTAGTTAGATAAGAGTTAACTGGGGGCGAGGTTGCAGTACTGCAAATGTTCATGATTATCAAGTAGAAGAATATCTTTTTAAGACCTTAGTTAAAACCTGGCACAGGAGATTTAACAGTTGTTTCAGTTTATACAGGTCCTGATTTTATGTGTGTTTGCTGTTTCTGTGAAAGCTGCTTTTTATAGAACAGTTTTGTTCATACAAAGGTTACTCTGTCAGGAACCCCTTTGAAGCATCAAGGGTAAAAGAGGTTAATTTAAGCAAGCTCAGTTTGCTTCTCTGGCTTCAGAGTGTTCTGGATCAGATAGCAAGAACATGCAGCCACTGTCATTGTATTCTAAACAAATTCACACTGCACATCTGAAACCAAATCTTAAACTGACTAAATATAGTGTAGGTTTTTTTATCAGTGGTAGAATATTTTTTTTAAAACCAAGGGAGGTCCTAGTAGCTAACACAAGCCTATGTCTGCAGATTTCTAGTCTATGCAGTATGGAATCCAGGTCAAGACACCTGATGCTTTCAAGTGTGTGTCCTCCTTCTGGGGAAAAGTCAGTCCTAAGAGAATGCCTACAAAAATTTGACCACAGTCAATGTTATACTATAACAAGTCAGTCCTAAGAGAATGCCTACAAAAATTTGACCACAGTCAATGTTATACTATAACTTGATACTACTTTGATTTTCAGAGTTTTAGATGTGAATATAACCTGTTCTAAATATCACTCTAGTTTTAAGGTCATGTTTTAAGAAGTGCCACAATCCAAAAGAAAATTAACATCTTGAGCTAAAGAGAATCATCATAAAATGGCATAGGTTGGAAGGGACCTTAGAGATCATCTGCTCCTACCTTCCTGCCATGGGCAGGAACACCTCACAACTGGACTTGGCTGCTCAAGACAGACCTCATCCAGACCAGTCTTGAATACTCCCTGCGCAACCTATTCCAGAGTCTCACAACCCTTGTACTGAAGAATTTCTTCCTCTCTCTCCCATCTTAGGTTCTTGTCAATACCAATAATTACACAGATATTTTCCTTTCATGAGTTTTCTTACAAGTCTTGAAAGGACTATAATTAAAGTTTCTTCTTGATTTACATGGGTTGAAGACAGCATAAGGTCTTTCCCCATGCACAGTTCTCCTCTCGCTGCACAATGCTGTAATTCTGTGTTTTCTCTTAATATACACCACTGACCAAGGTGCTTGATGCTGAGGGGTCCCACAGGCCCCTCTTCCTCAGGAAAGCTTACAAAAAAACAACAGCCAGAGGGATCTGGAGCACAAGCCCTATGAGGAGAGACTGAGGGAGCTGGGGTTGTTCAGCCAGGAGAAGAGGAGGCTCAGGGGAGACCTTATTGCCATCTACAACTGCCTGAAGGGAGGTTGTAGCCAGAACAAGAGGACACAGTCTCAAACTGCACCAGGGGAAGTTTAGGTTGGATATTAGGAAGAAATTCTTCACAGAAAGAGAGATTTGCCATTGGAATGGGCTGCCCAGGGAGGTGGTGGAGTCACTGTCCCTGGGAATGTTTAAAATAAGACTGGGTGAGGAATTTAGTGTCATGGTTTAGTTGATTAGATGGTGTTGGATGATAGATTGATATTGAAGGTCTTTTCCAAAATGGTTAATTCTGTGATTCTGTGAATGAAGGTCACAGCAGCTTGCTGCAACAATCTCCACGGGACTTTTACTAATACAAATGATGCATGGTAAAGGAAACTAGAATTTAGAAATTGGTCTTTGGAGCCAAATCTAGGACTGAAAAAAAGAACAAACAAACCCACCCCACCACCACCAAAACCAAACAAATCACAAAAAAACCAAACCAAACCAAACACCAGGAGAAACCCCAACACATTCTCAACATGCCCTCAATTTCTTTTTTATTTGTTGTCCTTATCATCATAGTGCTGTGTTTATATGCATCCAAACACCAGTAACATAAATAGCAGCGAATGAAGTTTCTTTACAGTTGTGGTCAGCTCTAAAAGGAAAATGATTACCCAACTCAATTTCACTTTCACGTTTGCCATTACAAGGCAGTTATTTCTTAGTTATTTCTTCCTGTAGACTATAAACTTTGTCATGTAAACCATTCAGAGGATGTAAAATTATAGTGGCGTTCTCAGTCTGACAAAATGAGCTAGTTTACTTCTCATCAGTTTTTCGATGTAAGGAAAGCATTTTTTCCTCAAGTTTCCAGATTAGGCAGCATTTTATTTCCTGTTTATCACCACAAGTTTCTGTAAATCTGCAGCACTAGTGTGGCTGTTTTCTGGAAATTTTTCAATGGATATAAAGAGCAAATCACCATACTGCTACTGACATAGAAATGGTACCTTGATTTCATCTGCAGCCTTAATCTGTCCAAGAGAATAACCCAGTGACTCCTATTGCACATTCAGCTTTGTCAATGGGATTAAAGGACAGATCTAATCCCCTGAAAATCAGTGGGAGAGCTTTACAGCTAAGATTTTCATTTTGCTTTCTTAGTTATCCCACAGTCAAAATATTTACCTTTAGCAGATCTAAGAATAACTACTATGAGTTTATAGGTTACACTGAAACATTAAAATTTCTTTGAGCAAGTACAAGAGAAGCATTCAAAGAAATCTATTAAAATTAGTATGAAGACAAAATTCCCCTGTAAGGAACTCCTCCAAGGATTTCCAAGAAACAGAAAATGTTTCTGCCTGTCTGCGGGAGGGGGACTGACACCCCTTGCAAGCTGACCTGCCCTTACACCACACAGTGGGACTGGGACTGGCAATGATCTCTGTTGGAGACTCACCGAGGTTGAGCAGCAGGAAGGACTCCAGGTCTGGAAGGTTTTTTTCTTGGCTTTTAGTCATTTTTAAGGCAAGAACCTTCCCTCCTGCAATTTCCTCAGCCCTTCACTATTACTGTGATTGTTGTTCTAGCTTCTCAAAGAAATTAAAATTTTGTTTTCTTGCCTAAGTACCTTTAGACAGAAGAAGTCACACTCTATTTTCAGTTTAAAGTCATTTAAACTGCTATTTTTTTCAGTCATACTTTAAAGTTTTTTGTGAGTTGCATATTTGAAGGCTTTACCAAACAGGTTCAACTCCAATATTTACATTTTAAAATCTGTAAGTATGCCTTAATTATTAGATTTTCTTGCCTGGTCTGTTCAAGCTGCTAATTATCCTTGTCATTCTACTCTTGATAAGGTTCTCTTTCTGAAAATTTGCATATTATCCTGAAGCACTGATTGCATTTATGAGCTCTTTGAAACACCATTTGAACTAACACTTCTCTAAATTCCCATTCTTTCCAGAATCACCATTAATTAAGAGTATGCCTTAGACAACAGCTCATGGACATTCAGTTTAACTTTAATTTCCACCTCAGTCCATATAAAAGAAAATCTAGAAACTACTGATTACTGCTGAATAACATGAAGATGGTCTCATTAACAAATTACAGTACCTTGTAGAGGTATAGATGTATGAACTCCTTCAAAATACCCACTGCACTATATACTCAAGACTTCAGTTACTTGAAAGAGGATGTTGCTTATGATATTAATCAATCCAAAAAAATTTCTCTAGTTACTTGTGAAGCTTTTAGGCAGTGTATCAGCAGACAGTCCTGCATCTGAAGCTGGTTCCCATTGTCATATTTTCAGATCTGCCACTACTATGGAATGAGTTCAAGGTCATGAGGATTGATTTCAAATAAATGCATTGTGTGTGAGAAAACAATTATAAGTGATAAGTGAAATCTTAGCTTGCAGCTCTGTTCAGTCAATGAAATGGTGCCAGACAAAGCAGAGCAAGTCTTGGCTTCTTGATTTGCTTGCAGACTTAAATGTATGCAACCAGGGTTGGTTTTTTTTTTTTTTTTTATATGGCATAGAGCAATGAAGAAACTAATGTAGTTTAACTTAAAAAATCTGCTCATCTGAATCCTTTCTAAGTAACAGAATGAACAAAAGTAATACACTCTTACCTTACTTAGTCAAAAAAGCACACATATTGCAAGCTCAAATCCATGTGATGATTTAATTACTGAACACAGTCAGTAATAAGAAGTCATTGTTGCTTAACTAGAAAGAACTAATGGTAGCACTTAGAAGGTGTTGGTGAACTTTAAGTAGAAATCCCTGCTGAGAACTGTATGGACTCAAGGAAAGAGCTTTTGGGTTGTTCAGTTGTTTGGGTTTCCCCAGCAGAGAGAAAAGGAGGGCCAGGGCTTGAGACTGCTTTCTACTTCAGACCAATAATCAGCAATGCAAACTCCAGGTGGGTCACTGGGGGTGAAGGAACAGAGAAGTAGCTAGATAATAATATAGCACAGAAACTACTAAAAGGAAAAAAATAATACTAATATGTATGTACAAGAATGTCACCCAAGAGACATTGGAAGCCCAGCAGTGTTCTGTTACTCAATAGCACAGCCTTCAGAAGGTATTTGTCCAGCCTAAGGCACTATGCTGCAGTTCAGGGGAGACCTGGCTGGACTTGCTGGATGGATTCCAGTGAAGCTGACTGAGAATAGTCATCATCTCAGGAAATATTAGAAAATATAAGACAAATGTTGCTAGAATGACATTTATTTTAGGAGCAGAGCCAAGAGGCAGAAAAGAGCTGTGCTTAATCATACAAAAGTTTTTGCAATATGGGAGTCATCCATTTATGACAAAGACAAGTAGTAACATTTTTAAACGGAGCAAGAGAGAGACTCTAGGAGTTTCTCTGGATGTCTAAACCCGCATCTTGCCCCACTATGAAACCCTGGCACAACCTCTAAGGCTCCATAGGCAATCTTCTTGACCAGAGATTTAAATTTTGTCAAATGTGAGGCAGGTATAGCTTGTCTTGTTTTGGAGCTAGAAGGTGAATCCTTGCAATTTGCTTCAGCCTGGATTTCTGCAACCTGGGAGTAGGGCAGCCAGTTGCCCCAGCCATAAAAAAAAATACATTGCTCCATGAGATCCTATTTGCAATGGTAATTATAGAATTCATCCCATGTGGGTCTTTCACAATGCATAGAAAGATTCAAATTCTGGAAGAAAACTCTGAAGAAAAACAACATATTCACAGTTCTGCAAGTCTGATTCCCCTTTACATATACAATCCTCCAAAAACAACATATGCAAAGATACAAAGCAAGTATAAGGAAGGAGATAAAACAGAAAGCCACCACTTCCTCTAAATTTCTTTTTTTTTCATCACACATTTATACCTTTAAATGAGAACTTTTAAACTAGAACATGAGTGAACAACTCATGTGGTTTACATGATGCTTGTGCAAGATAGACTGTGGGTAGGTTAAAGCTCCACAGATAAATAAATATATCCCATTATTAGACTCAGAGAAAGGGCTGGTGGCACAAAAAAAATAATTTGAATTTGGTTTTTTATCTTTCAAATTGTCTAATGTTGACTTCTTTGCAACCTGTCATGCAGCAGGTTGTGTTCATTGGGAGACACATTAAGGCTTTTTGTACAGTGTTTTACAGTAGGGACTCTGTGGTTGCTTGCTAATTGTGCATTGCCTCACCTTATTTGACATACATGGATCAACCCTCCCAATACGACTTCATCCAATGCTTCTTTTCAGATGGTACATAATGACTACAAGGCTTGATCTCCACAGCCATGCCTCTAGAGAAGCATTTCAGATGCTGAACTTCTCACTGGATGGGCATGACTGCTGCTCTGAGATTTACAGCTGTCTTTATTTGAGCTCAAAGTTACTGAGCAACTTAGTGCTGCAGTAATTGGCACAACATTCTCGACACCTTTCCTTACACACAGAAGTTGTTCAGTCAATTCTGTCTTACACCTAGTTCTGAAATAAGTAAAATTGAATGTAAACTGTGTATTTTATACACAGATATCACGGAAATGTACCCAAAAATGTGTGCAATTATGTTTATGGCTGGAGTGCAAGTCAACCATACTCACACCACTATTGGCAGTCCTGCTTAGCTGGCATAGTGTCATATAAGGTTCATTCAGGCAGAACTGAAATTTAAGGTTATTAATTTATTTTAAGCATGTGATTAACTGCACTGCAAACTTACTTAATCCACACTAGGCATCTAAACATCTTTGTGAATCTGGCGTCAAGTTTTGTGGCTGTCAAAAGTAACATAGAAAGAGTACCATACTAATTTTCACAGCATCAGCCCAAGGAAATAAACAAAAGGACACTAATGATTTTTTAACAGTAGTAGTGTGTAAGTCTGCCAATTCAAGCCACTAATCCAGGTGCAAGAGTTTCTGCATCAATGACAAGCAACTTGAGCCAGTTAGCCCTCCGATCACCTTTTCATTGCTGTTTGCCACTACGAGTTTTCCACTGCAGTGGCTGAGATATATTGTTTGTCACATCCTGAGCCTCTTTCATCAATTACAATTTTGTTTTCAGATGTTTTCTGAGCTTTCATCATTAATTTCAACCTTTTCTCCCTAGAATCAGCTACCAAGTCTCCATGTGTCTGCTCTATTCCAAAAAGTGCCTACCATAGGACCCACCTCCTCCCACATTAAAGCAACAAGCCTGTCCTCCACAAGACGATAAACTCATTAATGGTTGAAAATAACCAAGTGTTCTATAGAGAAAGCAATTTCATGTTTGTGGAATTACACTACTTGAATCCACAGAATCAGCACACAGGTTTTACAGTCTCTGGAATATGATTAAAATTAGTGTGATGGTTTTAAGACTGTTTTGGTTTTGTTGGGTTTTTTTTTTTTCACAAGTTTAAGCAGAGAAAGCGAAAGAATGTAAATAAGTCACTATTGGGTGTAAGAAAGCAAAATAATGATTATTCTAAACACTTCCAACACTACTTGGAGAGGTAGAAATGTTTAAGAATCTCTACTCAAAACAAAGTTGGGGCAGTCTGAGTCTGGTTCTCAGCTTGCTTGCTGGGCTGTCTGGCTGCTGCTGCTTCTTTTCTGGCTGAAGATAACACACTGACCTTGACAAGCTAAGTCTAATATCCTCTCTGCTTCTTGGCTCTCTGGCTTCTGCCAGGGGGTCTGGAGGGGATTCTTTCTGGCTGAAGGGGGAGGCCCCTTGGGGGAAGCAAAAGGGGGCTTGGTCGTGCTTTTCTGTTGGTTGTACATATTTGTACATGTTGTGAATAGTGTATATTTATATATGTTCATTGCATTTCAGCATAGATTGGAGATTTGCTTGTAAATACAGCTTTCATTTGCTTCCAGACTGAGCTAGCCTGGTCATTGTCAGTGTGGGGGGATTTCAGCTCTCACACTGTTACAATTAGGCATGATGGGGACTGCTCTTGGATAACAGGGAGGGCAACACCACTCCAAAGAGGGAGGAAATATATTCAGAAAGGTCAGTGTTTCCACAGAACTACATAAAGAAGAAGGTATTCTTGTTAAAATACAGCCAGATGAGCACTATTCAAAATTCACAAGGTTATTATAAAGAAAAAAAAAAAAGAAAAGAAAAAAAAAACAAAGCAAGAAAAAGCATTAGATAAGGTATTTTAAACGCATGAAACCTTGATATAAGCCATAGATCATGGACCAGATGTAGGAAACAAACATCTACAGCGTGCCCATTGGCAGCACCTGGAAAATTTATGCAGGGTGACACCTGAAAGATTCAGGTTTCAGCTTCACATCAGATGTGTAGCAGTGTCATGTGGCAAGCCTGGCATTCAATTCATGCTGTGTTCTTTGCTCATCTTTCAAAGCTGAGGATGCTGGCAGAGGTCTGCTCCCATCTCTGTGTGGGTTTTACCTGATCAGCAGTGCTTGACATCAACACTCACACAGTATACTGTTCCTATCCATCCCCTCCTGGCAAAGCCTCTTTAGGGTACTGTTCCCCATATCTCTCCTTCTCAGGAGCACATCAGCATAATACAGAATTTCAGTACTATAAGTCAGTATGTCAACTAAACTAGCAAGCTGTATTTGTTAATCTCTGTAGTGCTGTAGGGGTTTTTTGGTTTCCCACTCATATTCCCACAGGATACCAACAATATTGCCTAACATTTAAGGTTTGACGTGGAAAGACCTGGACTGCTGTAATAAAAAGGTGAATAACAAACCTCTGTGTTTCCTAATAAGTATAATTCTGCATAGCTTTAAGGTGGCTTGGGGCACGCCAGCCAGCTGGTATCATTATGAAAACTAGAGATGGCATCAACTGCTCAGGCATCTAACATAAGGTCAAAGATAAAGGCACTCCATTTCAGGAAACAGCAAAGAGCCAAACATTTTGGCTCACAGTTTTGGAATCTAGTCACTAAATTTTGCATAAATCCTGCCTTAGACACAGAAGTGTTTTCCTGATCTAGCCCTAAGAACTCACAAAGAGTAATCTGGAATCACAAATGCTATATTTTATAATCATATGTGCCATACATATGATTCCCTTATGCAACTTCATTCTCATGCCTGATAGAAATATTACAGGGTAGAGCAATAGCAGGTAATGATTTAGAACAATAAAAGATGAGAATCTGATCCAGGCAATCCATAGAACTGTCAGTGAGGGTCATGCAAATAGTTTTCATAAAAACCTTCAGTGTGTGATATACCTAGTAAATCAAAGACAAGTGGAAGTCTGAAGTCACTCCTTCTAAAATATATGTGATCTTCCTATCAGAGATAGTTATAAACCTCACTTTTATCTCTGAAAATCCCTGACCTCTGGCAAGTTTCAGATTCCAAATTTAGAACAGCATCTGAATTTTGCAGCTGGTCTCTCCATTCATAATGAGCCAAGTCAAAACTGAATACATCCAAATTAGAGGGGAGTATCAAACTCTGGACTCACATCTGAGTTGTGTAGCAGAGACCTCTTTTTCTAATGCTCCTCATGTACGCACAGCCATAATGTACTATTATCTATAAAATCCATACAGATCTTTTTTTTTTCCACAGTAAACCAAGGTAATCCTGCACCAAAGAGTTATTAGTGATATTCAGCATAAGATGTCACATATTTTAGCAGTGTCAATACAAATTCATCAATCTAAGCATCTGTCATACCAGACACTCACGATACACTGGTGGAAGGCAGAGATGAGATCTGCACACAGACAAGATCTACTGGAAGGGAATAAAAGAATAACTATTGTTCCTCTATAACTGTGTCATCTGCTATGCCAGTTCTGCTTAAAAAAAAAAACAAAACCCACCACAGTTCAGTTGCTCCTCCCATTTCTATTTGCAGCTTTCTTTTCCTAATGTCAACTCCATCTGTCTTCCACATGAACTTAATGTCTTTTGAATTGTCTATTTAATCACTTGCAGGTTTGTCCCCTTGTTTGGCTGTACTCTGCCCTTCATTTGTCAGCTTCAGTGTTCACCAGAGCATCCTCCCTCACCCACTCCCAGAGCTTTTCCATCCTTTTCAGTATGCTGCATTTGATCAGCTCACTCTTCTGTTGTCCTGACGTTGCTTTGTTTCTATCCAACATGACCTCATTTCTGTTTGGGACCAATATCTGTGTAAGCATATGCATCCCATCTGCTACCTCTCCTTTCCTATCTCAGTTCATTCCAAATCCCACTGGCATATTTGTGCTTATAATAAGACTTTTTTTTCTTTTTTTTTTCCTTTTTTAATTTTTTTCCCTTTTTATTTTTCTGAAATATTACTTGAAGAGGAGTTAAGATTCGAATAAGTTTCTCTGCCAATATAGCAGTGTTGTTGCTACACAGTAATTTACTTGATTATTAAAAAAAAATCATTCAGCATTATTCATCCCTGTATCCAAAAAAAACCCAAAATTACCAAGAACTGCACTCAAACTCCATTCACTCACTCATATGTGATCATGTTATAAGTGAGAGCTAATACAATACATCATTCTTCTCCTTTATGCCTATAGAGAGATTCTAAACAGATAGTCTTATTCCTTCTCTAATTATGTATAAATAGTTGCAGGGTAGCACACACAGATATTCAACTCAAGTATAATCCTTTGTAGTTGTAACACAGTTGACATTTCTTTCTGGCTGCTACAACAGCCTACTCATGATACCACATTTTCCAGGTGCTCTAGAGAAAAATCAAGCAAACGTTACCCAAAATAATCAATCTTCCTTTGATTTTCACTATCTGCTTTATCATCCTCAGGCATTACACTTAGTTTCTGTGTATTTCCACTTTAGGAGAAAGCAGTATTTCTATCAATAGCCAATTAGATGTGCCAATCATATTCTGAAACAGGTACTCCAGTATTCTGGATATAATCCCTCCAGATCCCTGATTAGGTAGATGTTTTTGCAAACATGGGAGTCCCTGCCCCTGAAGAATGTAACCCAGGTTTCACTGTGTTTTAATCTGAGCACAGAGCATGATGAGGCATGATTTGAGAATTTTATTCAGATGTACTCAGTAAAGCCTAGGCATGTGTTGCAACCTTCTGCCTCTGTGTAAACAGATATGTGAGGTCTTCCAATGGCCAACCATAAGAAAGATAATGAAGCTATCAAAAATATTAGCTACTCAAACTGTTTAGCAAAAAATCTGGTAAATGCAGTCTCATGCCTCATGCTAGCCTGTTTTACACATCAACTATTCAAAAACTGAGTTCCCAGTGTAAGACTTAGAGCTAGACTTTAAAAGATATTGAAAATCCAACATGCTGAGCTCTTTGTCAGACAGGCTTATTAATTCACATTTGAAAATTATTACCTGGTACAGTAATCTTCACAGCTTCCCATTTACTGTCAGAGTGCTGCCTCATTCTAACAGCTTCACATGTCTTTGGTTGACCACAGGACTAGTAAGCATAAGCTTGATGGCTGTTTTCTGACACTGATCAGAGCTGTGCTCAGTGTACAGCAATAACATTCCCAAAAAGGGTTGTTGTAAACCAAAATAATTGCTCAGCCTGACCTTCTTATTTTTGCTTGTTTTTCAAAACTGTCTGTCCTTGGATAATTAGAGTGTACCTAACTTGGTAATCTTTTCCTACCAAAGATTTGCTTTTTGATATGCATCATCTTTGATAACACCCAATTAGTACTGAATCAGTTGCAGCTTAACTATAGTTATAAGAGGTAATTAGTCAAAGGACTACAGTAATTAGAGGGTCTCTGCCTTTGCTTTCTAGAAGTCATATGAAGAACTCTGTTTATGCTTTGCTCCTGTGCCATTAAAAGATAAAAAAATATGTTGATTCAAATTCACATAGAAATACCAATATTTTCATGGGCTTTGTTCAATGACTATAAATAAAAAAGTCAAAGAGAAAAGCATAAAAATTATTTTAGAAGTGAGATGACATCTAGTCATCTCCTACCCGTTGATGGGTTTTCAGGGGTTATGCAGTGACATAAAGTAGACAGTGTTTGCCTGTTACTAGAAGGAGAAAATGCAAAGCACAGCAAAGCATTGTCACTGTAACCATCCACATCAGCAGCAGAAGCCCTTCTTTTCACTAAAACACATTAATCACCAGAGAGTGATTTCAGATAATGTCATGATCTGTTTAACAAAGACCAGGAGCTCCAAATTGCTAGGATGCATCTCAGCCACGTCTCTTTGACAGGTGTCCTTTTACAGATCTTAATTTCAGACCCTAGAAACCCAAGTCAAAGCAGTCTACAACCCAAGTTGATTGCTCACATGGAAGCTGAGGTAGATGAAGAGAAGCAAAACTTGCCCCTTTCTGCCCTCTCTGCAACAGATTCTATTCTTGTAATAGGCTATAAGCTTTCAACCACATAATACCTGAGTATAGTAACTCTTCCTGTGTCTCACCACCATTTTGTCATCCTTACAAAACTAATCTTGAAAATACCCAGTAATTTGCTTTGATCCACTAATGCTAGAATGACTATCTTAATTCCTTAATAGGAGGTCACACATTGTAACTTTATTAAACACCCAAAGTGAAAAACGCCATGACAAGCATTCTCAGTAGCAGCTTAATGATCCCTTTAAGTAAAAAGAGCCATGAAAAAAGCTTAGTTTTATTAATACAGGTATACAAAAGTGAGCAAACCAGAACATTTTGAGACCACATCATTTGGTGTGGAATGACATCAATTTGGGGCTGAATCTGATTTCATCAAATGTAAGGTGGTCAGCGCAGAATACTTCCTACTTACTTAAGGAAACAACCTGTTTTCCTGATCTCACTGGAGGTTACATATGACTATATAAATCAGGTCAGAAGTGAACATGTTCAACTCGCAAGTCCCATTTTCTCACAAAGTTTTACTTTGGTGGAAACAAATTCTTCCCTTTTATCACAAGGTGCAAGTTAACTCAAAACTTTTTCCTCAGTCTTTGATTGTGTATGTCCTCTGAGTTTTCGTTGTCGAATGTCTGGTTTTGATATGACAATTCACCAGAAATGGAAAATGACACATGCATGATAAGCCACCAGATGGACATGCTTATGAGTTATGTCTCACAAATTGTATTGTGTTTAAAACAAAACCAGTAGTCTGTAGATTTCAGCATTTAAGATATAATTTTAGTGCTACCATATATACTTAAAAACTGTTTTCTTTGAAGGCTAACAATTGGGGTTTTTTTAGTATAATTGACATCTCTAGCTTACTAGAATACTGTTTTCAAGATCACTTATTCCATCTGATATTGTCCAGGAAAAAAAAAAGTTTTTGATATCCACATGCAAAGCTTTTGTCTTATTGATTTGTCATAAAACATTCAATACAAAATTGATAATCAATTAGGTCTGTCTGATCCCTCAAAAGGCAGATCAAAGCACACTTCACAGACATACAACTGTAAACTCTAAAAGTCTTGTGGAGTATACATCTCATGGATGACATTTGGCTTTACAAAGAGGGAACAAGTGTCATTTTGGATATACTTAATCACTACTATGAGAACATAGGACTGAAATCCTACATGGGCTTGATAATCATGGAACTAAACTTTATGAATTGGGATGTTCAAGGTATAATGATGGATGTTAAATCACCTGCACTAAACAACCCTTTTTTCTCTCATTCCTAACAATTCAAAACAGGCTTCATCTTAGGTGATGCTATCTGTTGATCAGGTAGTGCTGTGTTATACACCTGGAGTGGGTGACTATGTTGCCCAAAGCAGACGTGTAACAAAGTTAATCAAATAAGGACTGAAGCAGATCCTGGAACAGATATCAGAACAGCTGCTTTTTGGAAACATCTGGGACAAGATAGTGTGTCACAAGCTGAAAATGAATCATATTACTGGGAGGAAAAAAAAAAATCAGTCTTGCTGAAATGTAGATATTTTCTACTGGAAGCCTGTGAAAGAATCCTTCAGTCATCTCAGCTTTGGTAAAATCTCAGCTAAATTCTTGTGATCTCTCTGGGACACTGTAACATGTAAGATACAAGCACAAATTAGAGGTGAACAATAAAAATCATTCTATAATTTGTAAATACTACCTGTGAGGGACGACTGAAAGAGTAGTTACTGGTTAGTCTAAAGACAAGACAGCTGAGTGTGGGCTAGATAGCATTCCATAAACTAATTAAAAAAAAAAAAAAAGCTATAAAGAGAAAATGACAAGTTTGTGTTATAAAGTACAGCATGGAAGACTGGAAAAAGAAAAAAAGAGCACTGAGCACTGAAACAGATTAAGGGGAGTGCTGAATCTTTATCTTCAAGGTTCCTAGGAAAAAATAGACTAATATCCATGGAAAGATCACTGGTGGCTAAAGATGCAGGGAAAAACGCTTGCCCATGCCTTTAATTAAATAAGGAAAACAATGATGAAGGATTGACCCTTATCTCCCTGAGATTACCCTCTGTGGCACTTCCATCTGGTAGCACTGAATCAAACTAAATTTTTGCAGCTGAAGACTAAATAGGCTAAATATGTTTTGCCTTGGCCAAAATATGCTCCAGCTACATCTGTCAAAGATCATCATGACACCATGATAATTAAGACTGAATGTCAGAAGATTGTTTTATTGTAACAAACAAACTATCCCTAAAAGAAGGAGGGTTATTCTGCTACAATAGAATACAATTAGGCAAGTAAGGTTTTTACCTTAATAGAGGATGCTAAAGTGTAGAATGAGTCAGTTATATGTTTAACCAAAGCCTGTAGCCTGCATATCACATCCCATTTATTGTTAGGGCTGACAGATCATTGATAGCATGCCCAGACATCCCAAAGGATCCCCATCAATTCAGGAAAATTAGAGTTCCTCCAAAGAATTAGCACTAATCTGAATTTAAGGTAATCACAAAGACACATGGGGAATCTATGTTTAAGAATCTTTCTGTGTTCTGAAGGACTTCAGAGTGCTACAGCTTTGGATCCCCAAACCCGATCAGTCTGGTTGCACCTACTGGAGCTTCTAGAAAGCAAGGAAATACACAGTCAAGTGAGGCTGTAAGAAAGACACAGATCTTTATCATAATACTGATCCTTGAAAGCATATAATGGACATCAGAATGTCAGGCTTACTTCAGTCATGAAAAGTGACCCAAATCTCTCTTCAGTCATTAACATAGAGAAGTCAGAGAGAAGATGTTGGCATATCCCTTTCTTATTGGTTAGCCATTACTCATTTACCACTGAAGGGAAATATCCATATGTGATTGGAAAAAGTGACAACTTTAACAGCCACAAGAAAGCCCACCTTGCTTGCTGATGAGAAGGTTATTTGACATGATAATAATGCATCTCAAAGCAGCAATTACTGCTGTATTTTGTACTTACATGGTAAAACGGGGGAAAATACATAGACCCCAAATTTCACCCAACTGAGAAGGAAAGTCTGAAATTTTCCCCAGAGTTGGAGACACCAACTGGCTTCAGAGCAGCAAACAAACATTTCCTCTGAAGTAGTTTTTGCACAAGCATGAGGGACTGCTTGGGCATAAGGGACTCCATGGCATAAACAGTTACTCATCACAAAAGGAAAAGCAAGCATGAACTTTTCTCTTCCTGCCTGATGACTCAGTAACATCTAATCAGAGAGAAGTAATCATGAGCAAAGAAGCTGTCAAGACCTCTGAAGCCATTGCATCCACTACAGCTGTAAGCTCACAGCATCTTCCCAAGCTCTGGATGTGCAGAGATGCAGCAGACTGGCACAATTCTGTAGCACCACACATGACTCTAGCCAAATGCCCAAAATGTAACAAAAGCCAAGCCCATTATTGCTCTGAATCTCTGCAGAGCAGCTGGGCAGGAAAATAGCTTGCTGACACAGTCCCACTCCTCATGAGTAAGCACTGGGATGACACAGCTCTCCTCAAGGACACAGCTCCTCAAAAGTTATCAGAGGTGTCCTTCCAAGCTACAGCAGTGATGTAGATGGCTAAAGCTGCAAAATGCAGCTTCCTTATGGAAAGCAAGGCAACAATCTTTCAACAAATTTTGTTCATGTTAGATTTTAAGCTATCCTTCTTTTGGTCAATGCCCATTTTCCTCACAATTACTACCTCCAAAAGAAACCTATTCAAATTCAATATTTGCCTTTCCCTGCTTCACTTTCACCCCCCCTCTCCCCCAGTAATGTTTCTTCCAGAGAATCCACAATGTTGAATCTGTCACTACATTCATTTCCATGGCAACAAATGGGATGCCATAAAAAGTGGTTTAATCTAATGACAGATGGGTAGAATAAAAGTTAAATTCTGAAAAAAGAATTCTCACTCAAAGCAAAATATTGAAGCTAATTGCAGAGGGACTACAGAGAATCACCTTCTGTTAATTTTCTTTTATATACATAGAAGTTTGCTTCTCTTCACAAAGGACAATCTCACCTTGAAATGCTGAATGCTCAGAATAATGTTTATGGGTAGAGGTGATTTAATATGCTAATATTTATCTCATTTTCCTTGATTACATGACATGCATCTTTTTTTCTTATCAGCTGGTAAGCTAGTTTATATTAAAATATGAGGAGAAGATGTTATGCTTGATTATTCTCAGTGGCATCTGCATATTTCAGGAGGCCATGGGGTAACACAGTTTGTGAGAGCAGAAAATAAGTATTTTTTTTAGTGACTTCTAGTTTGATGGATTCCACAACCACTTACAAACCAGGCTGGATCTTAAATCCAGTCAATTTCTTGTATGTTATCTGCTTACAGCTTAATTCCTCCAAGTTCTTGAAGTCCCAGAAAGATGATCCCCAAAAGATCATGTGGGACATGGCCAAAAGAAATGTGACCCTTTATCTCTGTCTCTTTTATGCAGTACAGCACTTTTTCTTAATGACTTGAAATTAGCAAGAGACTGTAAATATAATTTACTGAGAAGGCAAGCTCTAATCACAACTTCAAGGTTTCTGTCAAGGAAAAAAATAATATAAATAAATAAAATCAGAATGGTTTGGATTAGAGTTGACCTGAAAGGTCATCTAGTTCCAACAATCCTACCATGGGCAGGGATACCATCCACAAGACCAGGTTGCTCAAAGCCCCATCCAACCTACCCTTGAACACTTGCAAGGGTATGGCATCCAAATCCTCTCTGGGCAACCTATTCCAGCACCTTACCACTCTCATAGCAAAGAATTCCTCCTTACATCTAATATAAATCTACTTTCTCTCAATTCAAAGTCATTCCCCCTTGACCAATCACTACATACTCTTGTAAACTGTCCTTCTCCAGCTTTGCTATAGGTCCACTTTAGGTACTAGAAGGCTGCTATAAAGTATCCCTGATGTCTCCTCTAATTCCAGGCTGAACAACCCCAACACTCAGCCTTTCTTCATAGAAAAGTTGTTCAGTCCTCTTACCTGCTTCAATTTAGTTCATGTCCTTGTTATGTTGGGGACCTCAGAGATTAAAATAGTATTCTATATGAGGTCTCACAAGAGCAGAGTAGAGGAGCAGAATCACCTCCCTTGACCTCCTTCCCAACTTTTGAACTGGCCTAGGATGCTAGTCCTGTTGAGCTTCTTGTCAACCAATGGGACCAAGTCCTTAGGGCTGTTCCAAATCCATTCTTTGTTCAGCTTATTTTTGTGTTTGGGATTGTCCCAGCTCATGTGCAGTGCCTTGCACTTGGCCTTGTTGAAATTCACAAGGTTTGCACAAGCACACCTCTCAAGCCTGTCAACATCCCTTTAGCTGGCAATCCCTAATGTGCTGACTGCACCATGGAGCTTGGTGCTGTCAGCAGACTTGTTGAGGGTGCACTCAGTTCAAGTGTCCTTGTCACCATCAAAGAAGTTAAACAGCACTGGTCCCAGTACCAACCCCTGTGGAATGCCACCTGTCACTGGTCTCTACTTGGACATCAAGCCATTGACCACAAATCTTTGAGGTATTTTTTTGTTTTCAATTTGAAGTCTAACTCATGCTCAAAACCAGCATTAAGACAGCATTATTATTGTGCCACAGACTGAGAAAAGCAATAAAAGAACTACATGAAAGCACATATTATGCATTATCTTTTTCTAGGGTTCAGGCACAACAGGATACCTACTTAAATTCTCTCTTACTGTGCCCTGCTAGAGAATCAGAGGGCATATGGCAGGGTTCTGTCCCACCACATGTCGTCTTTGATGGCACTTTGTACCTCAGCCCTCATGTCCTTCTAACTATAGGTTTTGTGTGCCCAAATTCTCATTTCTATAAACTTCACAGAGCAAAGAAACAGTAAAGAAGAATTTGTGGGTATTCAAGGTAATATTTGAAACTGTCTTTGAAGTCTTCACAGAATGAAAGGGACAGGTGGAAGCTTGCTAAGTTCACTGGAGCTTTTATTTAACTAGAAAATAAGTGGCATTTTATAAAACTGTAAAACAGACTTAAGAAGTCCTCCAGTAAGATAAAACTTGTCTAGTCACACAGTGTCTCCCCACTCACTGAGCAATAAAAGTAGAAGTGACAACCATATGAAAATATGTCATGTGGAGTACTTTGAATTCTGTTTAGAAATTCATTTTTATGTTTGTTTTTTTTTTCCAAGTGTTTCATCTCCCAAATACTATACTAAATTAAAATACTCTTTTCTTTTTGTCATATACTGCAGCTAATGCAAAGTGGAATGATTTACAAATAACTTAAGACACTTACATATTTGCATTGTTAGCTGCACAAGTATTTTGAAACTGTAATAACAGAAGTGTAAGACAAATAAGACTATGATAACAATTGCCAATAACTTAATTTTTCAGAATAATGTGTCTCTTTCCCCATTTAAATCAGAGTTCCACGGAACATTTTACACACCATAGTTTTTTTCTTTAGCCAGGTATTTTCTCCTGTGCTCAATACTGAGTGGGTAAGTCATTATTTCTAGGATTTGAACCAGAATCAATATCCATCTAAACAAAATCATCTAGAGGGATGTGTATTTCTTTCCATAATTAAAAAAAAAAAAAAAAAGAAAAGAAAAGAACTATTTCAGTCAAAGAAACCGAAAAGTGAAGAGCATTGAGAGGGGAAGTGCTTTTTTGAGTGAATTCTTGTTTCATTGCAATTATGACTTCTTCACTTATTCTGTGACCACAGAAAGGGAGGGGAAAAAAAATCCAAAACCTAGTTATTTCAAATTGAATCTCCAAATGGTCTTTTTTGTCCTTTTTCAATAACCTGTAATTTGCACTGCAACCCTATGAAGTCCCAAATCTGTTTTTCCAGAATAAGAGGAACATGCTCCTGCGTGTCACCTGTTCCAGGATTATGCTAATCTATTGAGAATACATATTCAGTATTTTGTTCATCCAGATGCACAAAATAATTATAACATTTTAATAGTTATTACAAATTGCTTTTCTAAACTCCCATGGGTAGCCCACCATATGATCCTGAACTTTATTCAGTCATAGAACTGTTAGTTTTAAGAGGCCTTCAACATCACAGAATGGTTTTGGTTGGAAGGGACCTTGAAAGGCCATCTGGTCCAACTCCAGATCAATATCTAAAGTAAAAAGGAAGCCATTAACAACTTAAAAACTTATATCTTTAAATATAATGCTTATATATGCTTAATTGTCTATAAATAACATCCCCAAGACTACACAATTGAATATTTGCTCTAGAGAGTCAACATTTCCACTTGTCATAATAGGCTCAGGTTTTGTTATTAAAGAGATGGGAAACAATTAATGATCCTATGGCTTATGACTTATTTTTAGCCTATTCCTCTTACTGTATTGGCATTTTCTGCTTGTGAAGTGTAATGCAAATGATACTTTGTATGAAATATATTTGATTACCATGTTTATATGGCTGCTAAATTAATTTCACTGTGAAGGATAATGTACATCACTGATCATTTTTAGTTCTGAAAAGCCTCACGTTGCAGCTTTTTGCTGAGAAATTCAAAATGATGTAGAGGACTCATTGGCATTCTTATGAATTCAAATACAAGATCTGTATCTAGATCATGCATCTAAATCCCAAGACTGTTTTGTAATCTCAACCCATTTTTCCTAATGACATGACTTCAATTACATAAAGATACAACTTGATTTGGCTATTAATAATATCTTCTTCAGTTTACATTGCTGCAGAAGATCAAAGACAATACAACAATACTACCTTATCTGCTTATGATACGGAACAACACAGACTGAGGACGATCTGGCAATGCTTTGTTACATAGCAAAACAAAACGAAGAAAAAACCCAAACCCTTGATTATTTCTATTTAAAGCAGTTATTTGGAGATGCCAGCAGGGTGACTGATCACCATATCAGAGATTATTTAGTTTTCAGAGTCATCACTGAATATTTAATTTGTTTAAACATGAGGCAAAATAAAAATGTTAAACAGTGAGATTACATTTGACAGGTCCCATAATCCTTTTATTATTTAATGTTTCTGTAGGCACATTAGCAAGAAAATCTAACTGAATTACTGACATCATAATTTAAAACATTTATTTCTAAGTTTCAGTAGATGGTCACTGTAACCAATAAAGTAACTGAGTGGGTCTGACTCAGATATGGTCAATATCCCCCCTATACTCTCCCTTCAGCAAAACAGAGTGAAAAATGAGGGTGAAAAAACGATTTTGAAATGTCAGCAAAAAAATGGTTGAGCCTTTTTGCTTTAATTACTTTTAAAACTGATTTGCATCTAGAACTTGGCAAGGTTTAACATTAAAAGGAGAGAATTTCATGTCTTAGCAACTTTTAGTCAATACATGGGCCACTTCAGATTCTTTTATTAAAGAACTTAAATCACTTAACTGGTGAACAATCGCTCTCCCCCTAATCTGTGCCCTGCTGTTGCCGTCTTTGCTTTGCAAAGCAGTCAGGACAACTGCTATAATGTAATGATGTATTGTCAAGGTAATCAGTGCTTTACACCATGGTAAGTGATAACAACTGAATTGGAAATGTGTAAAAAGAATAAACAAAGTATATGATCTGGCTGGCATTTTAGAGAACAGAGTGAGGCTGGAAATTATCATTGTGTGTCAAAATACTCTGTGTGCTTTTTAAAGACAGCCCTGGAGAGATGAAAGTTAAGGATATTCCCACGCTTAGGCCACTGATAAAATACATGAGTCAAGATGAAGATGAGGGAGAGGGAGAATCAAAGCAAGACTTTAAAGTGCTTTTCCATCTCTGCAATTAATGAGAGTGCCAAGTGTGCAGCAGGAAAGGGTACACCTGATCTGTGACCACCTCTGCCTCTCCCAGTGGCGCACGTAAGTGAAGCTTTCAGCTTCAAAAGCTGTGCTGTAAGGCAACCCAAATACCATGCATTGTCTCAGAACAGGAAGATGGAAGTCAGAGGGTACACTCAGCCTGCTGCATGTGTGTGCTTCAGCTGAGCTATTATCCAAATGTCAGGTGCCAACTGGCTTAGTCAGAGCAGGTAAAGCCTTAAAAGAGGATCCAGAAGACAGAAAAAAAATCTGAAGCACCATTAGAAAAGAATAGGCCACCTCTTGGTGGCTTGGCCCAAAGCCCCCCAAAATCAAAGAAATTTTCCACTGACTTCTGAAGCGAAACTCAGAGGCTGAACAAATGTCTGGTGAAGTCATGCTTTTATTTCTAAACCCTCTGTTTCTGAATAGGCTTAGAAATATTTCATTGGGGTGGGTTGTTCTGTATCATTACTTCTTGAAGAATGGCAGTAGACAGGACAGAGAGGCAAGGCTCCTCTTGGTAAAGTCATACAGTGAATTGACTAATATGTGTAACATTCATTCAAAGGCTGAATGACCTAACCTGGGTATTTAATTGTAGGCATTCAATCTACACATCTAAACAGGGGTCCAGATTGGCACCAGTCTAAGCTATCATAATTCAGGTAACTGAGACCAGATATTGCTGTCTGATGTCTGAGTTGCTGAGCAACATGTGCCTGAAGTGATGCACGAGTGTTTACCAGTTGCAAACAGGGCTCCCTGCCAACTGAAGCCATTAGCTGACAGCTAGCTGCTGCACTAATTGTCATTCTTATGCTGGTAAAAAAGTTAAATCTATATGCTCTAATTCTCATCCAGAGAAGAATAAATAAGGAATTTTCAGGTTTCTTAGGTCTCAGATGGAAACCCCTATACCGTTAGCTGAGAATGTTGTGAATGCTTCTCCAAAAATTGTTTCTCAGACTTCAGTGATGCAGTGCAGGACTCAGCTCCACTGTAAATGACAGTGGACTTTGGTTACTGAGCATTTTACGCTATGACAGAGCATCACCAGGACATGAAAATGAAACCAAAATAGCATCACCCTATTTGTGGCACTTGCCAAGAGTCCAGGTATGCATTTGCTTCCCTCTTCAAACACTTGTTACTGCAAAAGTTTGAGGGATCTTACCTAACACATCACAAGTAACAAAGCCTTTGATTAAAAGAGTTGTTGGAATTATATGCTGTAATAGTATTATTATTATTATAGAATTATTATGTCAGTTATTGACAGTGCTAATGACTGGCAGAGGAATGAAATCCTGAAGTACACTCACTCTCTCACTATATATGTATGTTATTGGATTTGCCTCTGACTTGAAAATAAATTTCCCCAAGTTAGTTTTTGGATATGCTGTCCAAAGATAAAGCAAAAAACTCTCCAACTTTTACCACAATTCAACAGATCATTTCTGAGAAGCTATAACAGTTTCATCTTGGAGAGCTTAGCAGATTTTGACTCTATCCCATCGCTGCACCAAGATCTTTGTGGAGTGTTTCCACTTCCACAGATTCTAAGGATTTTCTCATCAGACTGATTGCATCTCTCTCTCTATCAGTCCATGCTGCTACTTTGATTGAAACAGAGATTCTGGTCACTGTAGATTGTCCTACTCATAATTTATGGATATTGGATACACAATGTATGCAATGCGACAAATGAAAGAGGAGTCTGGGAGACAGAGGTGAAGCCATGGCTTGAGAATATTAGGGAAGTGGTTGTTATGAAATTCATTAGGAAATTCAAAGACTAGCCTAAAAATGTTTTGGCTAGCAAGTCAGGAAAAACAAAACCAAAAGACTAGCTTCTTTTTTACTTTGTAATGTTCCTACTATCTAGTTATAACATGTTTTATTTCAACAATTGTCTTGGATCAAAATATTCATATGTAGTTATGAGCTCCCAAGAGATATGCAGCCATATATAAGTCATGATGAAATACAAGTGAGAGATTGAAATGTTAACTTGGTTTAAGACTAGGAACTGTAAGAGGTTTAAGCACATGGTATTTTGTACTTGAAGGATTGCACCCAAAGTACTCTGAGAAAGAATTACAAGAGAAACTATGATCAGAACTGTGATGTCCCTCATTTTAATTTTGCTAGGAAGCAATGGAAATATAAAGAGTGACAGCTCTAGTTCTTTGGGGTATGATTATAAAGCTCAGGGGTTTTGGTGGACTTTTGGATAAGGTCCAGGAAAAACTACTGAGCAATCCAACTTGATCAAGGATATCATGAGAGAGTTAAAACTGACAAGATTCATTGTAGTCCAAGTGAGTCACCAGTAATATCATTTTCACAAATATCAGTTGAAGCTAAAAGGGGATTCTAGCTGTGTTTAAATCAATGGACCTAAAAACACTTCCAAGATATTGACTACAGGTCTGTGACCTTGAACATCCTGACTCCATTACAGAGAGGTTTTTGCATACAACAGCCATCATGTTCTGATTTCCTCTGAAAAGAAATCCAGCCCACATCAGCATGTTCTATTCAAGTCTTTGATCCAGAACAACCCAACAATGAAGACACATAACCAAGTGAGTCACAGGCAACCTGTCAGTCCAAATTCCCATTTCCAAGTAGGACTGAGAGGAATCATCTGAAGAGATCAATATTGAATTATGATGTATTAGTGTGATTTCCTCATTGTATTTGGTTATTTGAATATTTTTGGTTGTGTTGGGGTTTTTGCTGTTGTTCTTGTTTTGTTTTGTGGTGGTGTTGGTTTGGTTTTGTGTTCTGGGTTTTGGGCTTTTTTTTTTTTTTTGGTTGGTTTGTTGGTTTTTTAAAAATTACTTCAGGAGAAAATATTTTACAAAATTGCATGGAAAGCCTCTGCAGGAATGGAAAATATGAGACAGGTCATGCTTGTGAAGACAGTTTTGAAAACTTACTTTCACAGAAAGTTTTAATTTCTCAGGGGAAACAAAAATTCCTACCCCTGTGTTTAGCTTATTAACACTGAATAAATATAGGTACTAGGGACAGATAAGACACATTGAATTCACAAAAGCAAACATGTTCTTTAGAAAGCACTCCTCCATGTTCAACTGTAAGACCCTTGCACTGCCAGCCACACAAGTAGCTGGGCACCTCCTGTGTGTGATACAGACCTGCCTGGATATTCCCATTTGTGTCATTAGATTGAATTCCCACAAGATGGGATCTTAAGTTATAAAATAAGCATATTTGCATGTATATGGAAATGGGAGGAAAGATGATTTAACTGGTGAGGAAGTTGGAGGGTGAAGAGTAACATAAGTAAATGCCTTGTATTTTTTCGTTATTCTTCATCGTATTTTCCTGATTAGTAAAACTTCTACAAAGAGTTAATAAAAAATAAATCTCAGTCAAGTTGCCACTGTGGCTGGGTACCTGCCTTGTCGCTAAAGCTGTGTCAGTGCTCAGGATGTCTTAGAATCATAGAATCAGTCAGGGTTGGAAGGGACCACAAGGATCATCCAGTTCCAACCCCCCTGCCATGGGCAGGGACACCTCACACTACATCAGGCTGGCCAGAGCCTCATCCAGCCTGGCCTTAAACACCTCCAGGGATGGGGCCTCAACCACCTCCCTGGACAACCCATTCCAGGCTCTCACCACTCTCATGGGGAAGAACTTCTTCCTCATGTACAGTCTGTTATCTCCCCACTTCCAGCTTCATTCCATTCCCCCTAGTCCTATCACTACCTGATAGCCTAAAAAGCTCTAAGACTTGCTATTCTTGTGAAGGCAACATAATTCCATAGTCAGACAAAAAAACTGTGATACACTGCAGACTAGCTAGAAGTACATTAGATAACGTCTTCAACTTTCCCACAGATACATCTACAATATCAATATAAATATTAAAATATAAGTATAAACCTTATCCCTTAATAACCTCAGTGTGGGAATAAGACTTGTTCCCTTATCTAATAGTAGGTGACCATTATAATGTCAACACCTACAGTGGAGTTGTCCTGTTATTTTGTGAAGCTGCATGACTACCTGGATTAATAATTTCTTGCATTAATTTATTCTGTAAGATATTTCTTTCCACAATGTATTCTTTCACCTTGACTGTCCAGAGCACTGTCATGTAAAAGGGAGATATTTCATCAAGTAGGTAGGAACAAGAGAAAAGAAATGGATTCCGAATTAACACTGAAACATGAAAATGAGCTTGTTTGTTTGTTTGTTTTAAGTTGCATGAAAAGATGCTGTAAGTCACACAACATTTCTCAGTGTTCCACATTTGGCATCTTTACACTGTCTCTGAGAAAGAAAATTTAGCTTCTCAAAATGGAATTGAACAGCATGCATCCACTCCTATGAACACCACTCTGCTCCCTGTACCTTCTCTGCCAAGCTCATTCTCAGAAAGTGAGTCTGAATGAATTGGTTAAGCATATATTGAAGGACAACCTTAGAAGGATGCTTTTAAAAAGTGTGCATCCCAGCCAGCAGGGAATGTAAATGTTTCCAAGTGCTGGAGCCAGCAAAGCTGCTGAAATATGAGATAACATTCAACAGAGGATTCCTGCATCAGGATCTCATTCTGAATGTGACCTTCGCTTTGCTTATTTTCCGTAAGAGCGATGGGCACAAGGTCAGTGGCATGACAGTAGCACAAAGAGAAAGTAGGTCTTGCCTCAAATGCTAGACTGAATGTTAAAAGCACATGAAAATCTAAAATTATCCAAAGAGGGCTACAGGTGATCGCAGCCACTATGGAAAATGCAGCTGGACTGTTTTCAAATTCAGTATTGTGCATGAAAAATGAAAAGCAAAAAGCCCAAAAGCAGCAGCTTCTGCATTAAATTGTCAAAAGCAAGCAGACCTTAACTTCCTGAATATAGCTTAAATATGTGCAGGATCTGCACTCCATCACCTGCTTGAACAGATTGCTGCAGATACAGGCAAATCATATCACTGATGTGTTGATTCCAATGCTCCACCAGTAGGACAATTAAAGGTAATTTGGGAGAAAAAGCATCTAAGGTTTAACAGAGACTGTTACCTATCTGCTAGTTAAGAGACTTGTATTCATGTTTCTATTCTGCTTCTGCCCCACCAGATACCTTTGAAATTCTTGACCAAGGATGCACTGGGCACTTTGGTTGCACCCTGGAACCACGAAATCTTCTTAGATCTTTCCTTTTTTGAAATAAAGGAGACATATGTGGGACTAGCCCACTGTATCTGAAGTCCTTTGTATCTAGAGCAACCCTGTCCTATAACATCCCTGGCAAAGCAAAAATGAGGTTATATTTATGACTATTTTCTTTTAGACTCTGAGCACAAATGTCCAGTGTGGCACTGTATTATCTGCCATGCTAACTACTTTATAAAATACATTTTTTAAGTCTTGTGTTTTCCCAGTCTTACTCCATGCTCCTTTCTTTGCATCCTATAACATATTCAGGACAGATACTCTACTATCTCTTTTTCATATGTTAGCACAGCAGTTTGCACAAGGAAGCCTTGTTTATCATTTGGCTCTGCAGTTCTAGGATAATACAAAACAAAAAAAAATAGCAAAATCTAATAATAATAGTAATAAAAATAACAATGTTGCCAATAGAAAAGAAGACAGAGAAGGAATACAAAGCATCCGTCCTTGACTACACAAACACAAAATTAATGTGCAAATACATTCATAAATTAAAGCATTGAGTTTGGGTTGCTATTATTTCTGGAGCTGTATTATTCCTTGTTTGCTGTGTTGTACTGAATTATATCACAGTCTTGTGTGAATACCCTGACAGCTATGTAAAATGTTCATTTAACTTGCAAGTTTCATGATTTTTAGCAAAAGTAACCATTTGTAACAAAGCCTCTGTATTTGTTAGACAATAGGGATTTTTTTCCTTCTTTCAAAAATTTTGATAATTTGAAGAGAAATACAAGCAGATGTGATATAGTTACAACATGTTTAGTGAATAGAAGAAAAGAGCAATTTGTCAATCCATCCTTGACTGAAATAATTTGATAAGTGTTTAGAATAAAAATTAAGAGAAAGGAGTAATTCAGTGTGACTGATTTCCAGAGCCTCCAAGGGCTAAATTCACCAGGGTACACTTTCAGACCAACAGTTTTACTGAATATTCCAGATCTCTGAAAACTTTATCATCTGAAGCTCTGCTTTGTGAATAGGATCAAAACCCATCCTTTTTAACTCTTGAGCTAACCATCATTTTTATAAACTGAAGTTACAGCCTCTGTTCCATATGGAAGGCCCCTAGTTCACACAGGTAGAAGTGGAAATTGTAAAGCCATCAAGCACAATGCCCTTTACCAATGTGATGCTGTTTCAGAAACACCTGTGCTAAACACCCAACCTACTGTGAAAATGCACAGTATTCAGCAGCCTTTAGAATTTTTCATTTGTTACCCACAGTGAAGAAAGGAGGAGGTGAAGTGGCTGCATACTAGACTGTAGGATTAAAAAAAAAAGGCTACAGTGAGACAATGGATTTTAACTCCTAGAAAGACCTTTCAATAATCTGCCAGAAAAAACACCCTGGGGGCTTCCTCACCTGTTGATCAGCATGCCTTGTTTCCACATTGATATTTAATCACTTCCTAGTGGGACTGAAAGGAGTTCTAAATATAACCCTAAATATAACCCCAATGAAGCATGCTGTGAAGAACTAGAACCCAGACTTTCCATAACTTTCACCTAGAAAACTAAGGTGAGTATTAAGAGTTGCTTGTTTAACAAAACCTGAGCCACCCCTCCCCATACAAGGAGGGAGAGTATAGGAGTGGAAAGCCAAAAGATGTGTCGTTAACATGAAGCATAGTCCAATGCTACTGAGTACATGAAGCTAAACCAGTAAACTCTGAAGTGTTACAAGCAGGAATGACTTGGCTTTAAACTACAATAGATTAAGCTATCAATTTGAGGAAATAGTTGCTTTAGAAAGAGAAAAAGAGACTAAAAAGAATCTCACTTAACTGCTGGCTCAGTAGGCTATAAAGTGACCTGCAGAGTCTCAGCAAGAGCACAGTGGAATAAATGAACAGTGAATCATTTTCATGAATGAAAAGTAAAAAGCTTCCTTGGTGAAGGGGAAAAAAGAAATATTGAGGGAAAACTGAAGAGGCTCATCTAATAGCTCTCTAATATGTAACATTTAGGACAGAAAAGGAAGCATGTTGAAGAAAAATCAGATCAAACACACCTTTCAGGGTCTCAAGAAATGCCTCAGTTTTGCATTGAAATGTATTTACATAAGTATTCCAGCTGCAAACATCCACAAGTACTCAGGCAAATAAGCTTCTTCAGAATCTCCATGCTAGAAAAAAAACAAGTGTACAACTCCTTTTCAAGTGAAGTTACAGCTCCCTAAACATGGAGCAGAAATGATCCCACCTGAGTGATGCAATTAGTTCCGGAAAGTGCTCAGGAGTTTAGGAACAGATGAGATACAAAAGAGCCCATCAGAAAGCAAACCAACATGCCCAAGTCAGAAACAGAAGCAAATCATGCCAAGTCTTGACAAAAAGGCTGGGTTCCCACCACTAGCTACATCACACACAAAGTTTTGGCACTTCCAGCAGGAATACTGCAAGCATTTATCCATGTAAGCATTCTCAGCACTTTCTCTTTCTATCAATTAGTAGGCACCCTTGTATGATCTCTGACTGAAAAAGAGCTTAATGTGGAATCCTTGACCCACAGAAATCATTCAAGATGCTTGCCCTGCCAAACTGCTCATTGACCTGCGTTGAGCAAAAGATTTCATGTGGACCATTGAAGAGGAAGAAATAAGATCAAAATGATGAGGCCAATTAAGAGGTGCCCTGGCTGATGTAATAGAAACAAAGAAAATATTTTCTTTGTAAGTTTTAAGTTGGACAAGATGCAACTAAGTTAAAAGTACCAACTCTATAGAATATGACTTAAAGCTGCCTGGTTTAAGCTGACTATTCTTTATAAGGCTAACAGAGAAAGGGTAAATTTCATAGCTGACGTGGAAGACAGAGGAAAAAAATATTAGCTGGGCCATTAATGGAGAAGGACTTAGAAAATGACAGAGGATCAGATCAGAATCTGTTGCAAAAAACTGGTTTATTGCATTTTCCTAGTTGCCATCAGTAGATATGGAAATAGTGCCTTGGGTGGAGGACAGCAGTGTGGCTGACAATGACAGAGAAGGATTATGGGAGAAATAATTATTGAAGAACAGAGACTTATTTAATACTGTAAAGTGAGTTTAAGAAGAGAATATAGATATCCAGGATGAGAAAAGCATAGCCCCAAGATTAAACAAAAAAAAAAAATAATGGAACACCAAGAAATGCCTTCATAGTACGCAGCTTTTCCTCCAGAAATGTTTAAAGATAATTTGTCATTTTTTTTACACATGTCAAAAAAGCTTAGTTTTGCCTGCAAGATCTTTGAATTTGTTGCCAAAACTGTCATAGAAATGGCACTAGCAATTTGATCCAAAGGTCACCAAAGTCAGCATGAAAAGCACCACTTTTTTTCATGGGGATTGGGATGAAACAAAAATATACCCTGCACATACCTGAATATAGAATAAATCAAATTCAACAGAGAATTAAAAAAAAAATAAAAGAAGAAAAATGGAGTGATCACCCTAAAATTACAGCCACGGCATACTTCCTCTCTACTATTACAACTGCTGTTTTTAGAAGAGAAAGGCAAACTCCCATTCAGTGTAGCCTATTTAAGCACAGGAAAGATTACACTCTCTCAACAGCCCTATGTCTCTCCTTTATTAAATAGCCTTGCTTTGAGCTGCCTACTTCTGTGCGCCTCTTGGGATGGCCTAGAGCATATAATTAGATCCCCTTCATATGGAGAAAAGAGCCTGTTACCCAGCAGTTGCAAGAACAGATGCTTGTTCTCTTGCAAAAATGAAGACAGAAAGTTCCCATCAGTCATTTCAAACTCTAACCACGACAGGCTGGGTGAACTCTCAGTAGCTTTGCTGTGCATGTGGTCATACACTTTTCCCCTTTCTAAAACCACTATTTAGGCTTTCAAAAAATAATTCATGACCCACAAATAATGGTGCCAGTTGGCAGTATTTCCTTAGCAATATGTCACTGATGTGATTGTATCTCAGTACAGATTAGCACAAAGCATCACCCAAATGAGAGCCTTTGATGATGTATTGATGAAGACAAGGCTGTCCAAAAAGAGGAGATGGACTCAAAGTGAACCCAGCTTTTCTGGGGGAAAAAGATTTTCAAAGTGAGTCAATATTAAAGAGGGCACATTGCATACCACTTTTGATGGTGATACAAGTGATCTGAATAAACTAGGGCAAAATCATGATCCTACCAAGAGACAACTGCCTTCTGCAAAAGTAAAACTCTGTTTTCTTGCATCACACAGATACTCATGTAACTGAGTACTCTCACTTGACCAAGTTGCACTAGCCTAATAAGGAATTTCAAAACAAAAGGCTACTCACCTGCCTAAGGATCTCTAAATAACCACAGTTACTCTAATTATCACCTTTTTCATTTCTTTCCTTGTTTCTTTCTCCTTTCCTTTCCTCCTTCTCTTTGTCCTTTCCTCCTTCTCTTTTTCCTTTCCTCCTTCTCTTTTTCCTTTCCTTTCCCTTTGCTTTCTTTTCTTTTTAATTTCTTTCCTTTCTTTTCTTTTTTTTTCTCCCCCCCACAAACTTCTCTACCTTCATTAACCCACAGGACATCTTTACACTCTAGATAAGTGTAATTTGAGATTAAACATGTTTATAGGATGGACAGTCTATTGCTTAAAATTGGTAATCTCCTACTAAAAGCATCTCTTCCCTCAGCATTACCACAGCACTGCAGCATCCAGGACTAACTGAATGTGTTCAGACATCTGTGGAGCAGGGTCATGGCTTACACATTGCTGAAAGGCAGCCACACACATACGTGCAAATTCCTTAAGCCAAGAAGCTAATAGGTAACAGGACACAGCTGCTAATACAACTTGCTGTATACAAGGTAAAAAAAAAATACAAACAATCTTAAAATATAAAAGGACTCATTTATTTTTAGAAACCATTTTTTTCCCTAATTCCATATGCTGAAGACTCCGTCCCATCATATTGCATAAGGGATTCAGATTTCACAGCCAGAGCTTTTCCCCTTGCACACCAGAATGACACCAGCTGCTTTGCCTTTTGGCCTTCAGACACATGGGAAAAACAAATGAGATTTGAGCAACAGAGAGTGATGTTTTCTGGAAGTAGCTTGTTCCTCTGGCATTATGCAAAGCTAGTGCAAGACTGCAGGCAACACAAGCAGCCACCAAGCAGAAAAATCAAATCAAGGGCAGCTTTGGTGCCTAAGCTTCAAAATTCAACTAATATAGCAAGATAGGTGCATTGGCCTATGATTCCATACAGCATTCAAATGATTTTTAAGTCATGTGGAAAAGTGTATTAACGGAGTACTGTAGATCAGGAGGGCCTTTTTCTGTGTGGTAGATGGAGAAATTTTCACAGGAACAAGCAGCACATCCAATGAAACAATCAAATTCTCACAGAATCACAGAATGCCAGGGGCTGGAAGGGACCTTGAAAGATTATCTAGTGCACCCCCCCTGCCAGAGCAGGATCACCTATACCAGATCACACAGGAGTGCATCCAGGTAGTTTTGAATATCTCCAGAAGGGGAGACTTTAACCTTTCATTTCATTCTTCTATGCATCTTTCTTATAAAAGGCACCACAAATTTCAGAAAAATGGGAGTTAGGCAGAACTTTTTAGGCTGGTTGCAATCCTTTTATTTCATGTAACTGCATGCTGAATTCTCCTGTTTCAAAATAAATCTAAACAAAATGAAGAGAATGGGAGGTCTGTATGCCAGAAGTTCAATCAAACTCTTTCTCTCAGCTTCCACTTCTTGTTAATTTAGTATTGTGTTAAATCTCTTCTGATTAATAGAAGGTAACAAAAGAACACATTTGTATCATGTGATAAGGACAAACATCTAAGTCTAAAACTACACTGACAAACAGGAGGCTGCTGCTATCCTCAGCTATCAGGAACCTGCAGCAATGAACAATCTTCCAGTACTCAGAACAATCCCAAGTGCTCCATGAGCTCCCTAGGGACAGAGCACTTACACACTTCTGCACTCTGGTGGGGGTGCAGGTATCTGTCTCTGCAAATTCACACAAAGACAAGCTTCTTGCACACACACTGGCATACATCAGTGTCTTACAACAACCTGGAGCTCATATTTATAGTAATGACTATGAAAGCAGACTTTCTCAAAATGTAGTTTTTACCAAAAGCACTACTTTTTGCTTTGATGAAGGTAATTGTTTTAAATGTCAGAACTCACTCTAAGCAGCAGTGAGATGCAAGAGCACAGTTCAGCAGACAGAGAGAAGCTCACTTACTAACGTGGACTAACTGCTATAGATGGTGAATGGTATAGTGGCTGAGGAGTCCCTGAGGAGTTAGAGGCTGCTTTGCATGCTGCAGATGCTTAGAAACCCATGGGCTGCCACCCAGACAGCAGTGTACAAGCTGGGTGCTTATCTAGCTGTCTCAGAAAACCAAAAAGCTGATGTATATGTGGGACCTGCAGCCTGCAATCTAAGCAGCTCTCTGTATGCTGTCAGGGCCTCAGCAACACTGTGAGCCCAGGAGGACACTGCTCTGTACAGGTGTCCAGGGAGAAGAGGAACTGGTGCTGTCCTGGCAGGTGTCCCAGGCACCATGCTTCTCCACTACACAGCAGGGCTCAAACATGATGTGAGCATGTAGTTGAGAGGCAGGCATACGGATTCAGAACAATTCAGATGGGAGCAGATCAGGACTTCCAGAAAGAGCACAGATCAGAGCCAAGCAGATCCCACATAATCTGCAAAGCGTCTTTCCTCAGTCATTGAGAATTCTGCTGTGAGAGGGAGCCAGGCAAAACCAAATTTGAAATGCAGCCCTTTCCCTCAATGAGTCTGTTTTTCTTACTGAGTTTTCTATGCAATCCATTTCTGCCCAGCCACCAAAAAAGCCAAGAGACCCAAAAGCACAAGTACATCATAATAAATTGATTATGTCCCTAGTGCCCTAATTTATGCCTTTATTTTCCTCTAGTAATGAAATAATGAAACTAAGAAACATAACCTCATTTATAAAACTCATTTGCCAAGAGGAGGGCATTCTGTTTCTTTCAACAAGCTGGAGTTAGCAAAACAGTCCTAGAGAGATTCAATGCAGAGTTTTTTTATGGTACATTTCTTCCTAGTAATTGCAGAACTGTACTGGATTTTGTGACAAGGACTTGATAGTGCAGCAGGCTACAGAAGTGACTTTTGTGAGAAGCTGCTAGACACTCCCTCCCTGTCTGATAGAGTCAATGCCAGCTGGCCAAGGCTGAGCCCATCAGTGCCAGTGGCAGCATCTCTGGAATAACATGTTTAAGAAGAATGAAAGCTGCTGCACAGGAGCAACTGCAGCTGGAGAGAGGAGTGAGAGTATATGAGAGAAACAACTCTGCAGACACCGAGGTTAGTGAACAAGGAAGGGGAGGAAGTGCTCCAGGTGCCAGAGCAGAGATTCCCCTGCAGCCCATGGTAAAGATCATGGCAAGTCATGCTGACTCACTCCAGCCCGCAGAGGTTAGCAGTGGAGGCAGATATCCACCTGCAGCCTGTGTGGGACACCGTAACAGAGCATCTGGAGGCTGTGACTTCTGTGGGAAGCCCACACTACAGCAGGCTCCTGGAAGGACCTGCAGACCCATGGAGACAGAAGTCCATTCTGGAGCAGGCTTGCTGACAGGTCTTTAGACCACACAGAGGACCCACACTGGAGCAGTCCATTCCTGAAGGGACTATACCTTGTGATAGTGGTTCACACTGGAGCAGTTCATGAGGAAGTACAGTGTGCAGGAAGGGCTTATATAGGAGAAGTTTGTGGAAGATGGTTTCCTGTGGGAAGAAGCAGGGAAAATTATGAGGAGTCCTCCTGCTGAGGAGGAAGGAGTGGCAGATACACCACACGGTAAACTGGCTGCAGCACCCAATCCCTGGCCCTCTGTGCCACAGCAGGGAAGGAGGTAAACTTAAGGACAGAAAGAAAGGAGGCATGGCTGGAAAGGGTTTTACAAAGTAGTCTGTATTTTCTCATTATGTTACTCTGATTTGGTTGGTAAAAAACAAATTCATTTTCACCAAGCTTAAAGAATCACAGAGCATTACAGGTTGGAAGGGACCTCCAGAGATCGAGTCCAACCCTCCTGCCAAAAGCAGGATCACCGAGGGTAGTCCACACAGGAATGCATCCAGGCAGGTTTTGAAAGTCTCCAGAGAAGGAAACTCAACTTAGCTTAGTCTGGTTGTGTTATATTTTCTCCAACTGAGGAGCAGAGTGAACACTTTGCATCCAGCCAGAACCCACCAGAAGAGTATATGACTGTGTCCAAAAGATAAACATGAAATCAACTACATGGAACCTTACACAACACTTTTCATGTTTTGACAGTCAAATTAAAAGTGTGCTGATAGAACAGGTCCACAAAGTCCATGTCTGCTTTGTGTCAGCACTATTTGGGGTCCAGAATGAGTAAGACATGCCAAAACTAAAAAAGTACTTCAAAATGGGGAAAGAAGGCAGGAAAGGCAGGACTGCCTGGCTACTCTTCTTTCTTATCTTAATATAAAATAAATTCAGTAGTTATTTTGTTATTTTAGTAGTTATTAGTATAAATTAGTAGCTATTTTGACCACAACATCCAGTGGAAAATTAGTTGTGCTGCAGATCCTCTCTCACATCAAAAACCGTGATTTTAAATGAATAATAAACATTTACTAACACATACTAAAATAGAAAATGATGTTCCTAAGATTTCACATCATCCTTAGTATACCAAACTACTTACACACTGAACTGATTCATAGGCTCTAACTTCTACAGTAGTAAAGAAGTAGTAAAGAAAAATACAAGCTTTTTCATATGGTTTTCTCTGGGGTATGCTGAATTACTTGAACGTTAAGGGGGAAAAAATGTGGTCTCTGTAATTTTGACATGAAAACAGCAGATACTTGTCAATAAAACAGACAGACATTTTAATAAGAAGATGCAAACACCAGATCCATAACAAGCAGTAGACATATCAGTGAAGTTCTTTGCTTACCTAAAGCAAAATTATGTGGTTGATATTTATGCACAACAAATTTTTTCTTTCAGCAATAAGCAGCTTAAAAAATTTAAGGTGTCATGGTCTCTTGGAAGCAGCTGCTGAATTAGGAATGTTTCTTGTAATGAACAGTGCTAAATAACCTGAACATTTTTTAGAACTGTAATATAAATCCTACAATGCAGAAATTCTCCTCGATTGAGAAGTTTTGATTGATGTCCTGATTCTAGCGCTTTTTCTTGTATTGAGTAGTCATTCCCTTCAGGAATAATCTCATTAAAACCTAAGTCAAGTAAACATACCTTCTGCAACTGAGTAGTTACTTTTGAAGCCAAAGGTCTTTAAAAAAAAAAAAAAAATTAAAGAAGAAAAATATTTGTTTACCTTTTCTTAATGTTCTTCCTCAAAGGCTGTTTTGTTGAGAAGCGAAAAGCGTACAGCTATAAAAAACAGCTCATTTTTCTCTTTCTCCAGCAACCTGCTTCACAGATAGAGCTACAAGAGAAAATGGTCTCTGGCTCCAGCTTTCAGTACACTCAACCTGAGAACTGCTGCAGATAATACACTAACGTAGGTCCAAGTGGAACATGGTACAGCTCTCCCTGGTGAAAGCAGGATATTGCCCACAGCCTAAACTTGTATGCTCCCCAGCTGGGGATTTCCATCAATATGTCAACACATATCATAGAATAGTTCCAGATAGAAGTGACTTTCAAAGATCATCTATCTCCAATTTCTCTGTCATGGGCAAGGACATCCTTCCACTAAATTAGATTGCTCAAAGCCCCATCCAACCTGAATTTGAACAGTTCCAGTGATGAAACATCCACGACTTTTCTGGGCAGCCTGTTTCAATGTCTCATCATCTACACAGCAAAAAATGTCTCCCTTATATCTCATCTAAATCTACTCTCTTTGGAGTTTAAAACCATTGCCCTTTGTCCTATCACTACTGGTAAAAAGCCTGTTTCAATCTTTCTCATAAGCCCTCTCTATATATTGAAAGGTCAAAATAAAGTCTCTCTGGAGCCTTCTTTTCTCCAGACATGATGCATCCTTCAGAAATGATCATTTTATGTCATTGCTTTACAGTGAGTGATTAATCCTGAGGCTTTCATCTGAAATGCTTTTGCAAGTTTTGGTGATCATACTAGATTTATGATGAAGAAAAAACTCTGAACAGATAGCACTGACATTACATGAGGCAACATACACTAGGGTCCACAGAGACTCTGGTAGCTATTCAGTGAGACTTCACGAAGAGAAGCAGAATCTGTTTCCCAACAAATCTTTTGGTCTAATTTGTTTGTAAGAGACATCATCCTCACAGCAAATATTACCCTGAAATACAGTAGCAGGGTTTTTTAATCAAACCCTGACAATTTTAGAGCTCAGCACAAGGAGCTTCTTTTATATACTATTCAATAACTTTTCTTTAGAAAGTCAATGCTCCAAATTCGTGCAAAATAAGAATATGCTGAATGCAAACATTAAAACATTATCAATATAAAACACTGATCTGGAAATTATTTCAGGGGTCATAAGTATCCCAGGTGTCTCAAATATGAGCACTTGGAAAACTTTGGATAGGGAATTCTACTGTTACACATTTCCAGGTTGGAAGGTGAAAATGAACTACAGCATGACTTGAAATAGATGGCTATTCACTGATAATTAGTAGGTCATATTCTTTAGAGTTGTATCCATTGAAATCTCCCACTGTATGTGGCTTATTATTGCAGGCTCCAATGGCAGTTAATAGGGCTGTAATTGGTGGATGTTGTTTTATCCCAGTGATCAGGAATGGAGAATATAACCCACATCACCATAAGGTAACTCTCCATCTTATTTTAGTGGCTGGTAAAATATTAGTTCTATTAAAACTGGCAGGATAAGGCTGGAGGCTTAAACTCTTACAAAGGTACCTGCATATTTTTCAATTACTTAACCATTAACAGGAGGCCACAAAGGTTCCAGACAACCCCTGAGGCATCCTAATGTCTTAGGACGTGCTGCTTTGTGTCCAATAGACCCAAAGTGACTTTGTAAGAGATGCATAAAACTCTGTTTGGCCATCCTCAAATGCTGGGATGTTGTAATGCTGAGTGATACTGAGTCAAAGTGCCCTTGTGGATTTAAGTCTTTACATCCTGCAGCAGAACCTTAGGTCTGAGTCAGCTCCTATGTACAACAAACAGGAATTTAATTGTTAGTGTCAACTGGCCTTGCATCAGGATTTTAGAGTAAACCTCAGACTCACTACCCTGTAGTGACCTACATTGGAACAGTTCTCAGAGGAATATTTCCATTAATTCAAACAGTTATCATCTGGATCCTTCTCATATTTTTGTAGCACTAGCTGTTTTATTACATTTTTTTTTTCTTATCTTACTAAACAGAAGCAGAAATTCCTACAAAATATTTCTTAGATGATGCTAAGCTAGTGAACTTGAATGAAAATACTTTGGGTAATAGCAGCTCAAGGAATTATTTTTGTTTTAAATACTGATTATATTTGTCCTTAATGAACATGAAGCAGCACAGGAAAACGTGCACAGGGTCTTTTTATCTTTTAATAAGCAAAAATTAAGAAAAGCAAAGCAAATTTAAATTGTTGGGTAAGTACAACTGTGCAACAATGTAATTATTGGGAAGTACAAGAGTAAATAGAATCATAGAATCATTTCAGTTGGAAAAGACTTTTCAGATCATCATGTCCAAACATTATATAAATCTACCAAGCCTGGTGCTAAACCATGTCCCTCAGCACCACATCCACACATCTTTTAAATACCTCCAGGTAAAGGGATTCAACCACCTACCCAGAGAGCCTGTTCCAGTCTTTGATAATCCTTTCAGTGAAGTTTCTTCTAACATCCAATCTAAATGTACCTTGGTGCAACTTGAGGCCATTTCCTCTCATCCTATAACATTACCAGGGAAAAGAATAGTGTGTCCAGTTCTGGGCCCCTTAGGTCAAGAAAGATGTTGAGTTGCTTGAACGTGTCCAGAGAAAGGCAACAAAGCTGGTGAAGGGTCTGGAGCACAAGTCCTATGAAGAGTGGCTGAGGGAGCTGGGCTTGTTCAGCATGGAGAAGAGGACACTCAGGAGAGACCTTACTGCTGTCTACAACTGCCTGAAGGGAAGCTGTAGCCAGGTGGGGCTTAGTCTCTTCTCCCAGGCAACCAGTGACAGAACGAGATGACACAGTCTCAAGCTGCACCAGGGGAGGTTTAGGCTGGATGTTAGGGAGAAATTCTTCACAGAAAGAGTGATTGGCCATTGAAATGGGCTGCCCAGGGAGGTGGTGGAGTCACCATCCCTGGAAGGGTTCAAAATAAGACTGGATGAGGAACTTAGTGCTGTGGTTTAGTTGAGTAGATGGTGTTAGGTGAGAGGTTGGACTAGATGATCTCAAAGGTCTTTTCCAACTTGGTTAATTCTGTGATTAAGAGACTGACAGCCACCTCACTACAACCTCCTTTTCCCACTAAAGATGTGAAATTTCAGCTGATGGTGTGGTAAAATACCAGACTGCAGTTTCCTTGCTACAGGTTTCTCTTCACTGCAAATGTAATAAGAAAGGCTTCACAACAGGGTCTCAAGGCAACTTAAAACCACTACTTCAGAACTTATAAGACAGTTGTTAAAGTTCTTTGGTGAGTTCTAGCACTCCATAATATAGTTCAAGTAAACAAGGCTAGAAATGTTCCAGCCAAATGCTTCTGCTTTGGACCAAGACCCCCAGAATATCAGTCTGGTTCATTCACAGATGCACAACACAGGCTCCAGGTCTTCATGTACACTCTGGATGTGCAGTGACTGTACAAACCTGTGCATGCACCACATCTGCCTGGGTGGATATGAGCAGACAGGCTCTGTAATAGGTGTCAAACGGACAGGAAAATTACTAATTTCTGTGATCAGTGTTTCAAGGAGATACTATCTCTTACCATCATAGAATATGTATTGTTTTGGAAGTTTTCATTATATCTGAAGGAAAGCATTAAACTAAATTCATTAAAATTCCTATGCAAAACTAATTCATCTTCATTCACAATTCAAACCAACTGCACATTCACCAAGAGGCTGAAAGTAGGCTCTGCTGCAACTGAAATGGAACTTAGATGGCAGCAAGCTTCCTAGCAACTTAGTTCAGAGTGCTTGTAAGTATGCACAGCAGCTAAAATACAAGCATGGAAGAAACACCATTACCCAAAATATATAAATTCCTAATAGGTTTTTGCAGCTGCTGGAACAAAGACTTTTTGGAACATGTTCTCAGATTAAGATTCATAATTCCATATAAATGTCTTTCTGGATGTCTCCCTCACCTCCAAATTTGCTAAGCCAAGTTCAAGATTAAGTTGTCATTTTCTACTTTTTGTAAGTGCTGTTTACATTCCTATTGTTATTTCTATACCAGTTTTTCTGGTTTAGTGGTTATTTTGTTGCTTAATGCAAATCAAAGCTGTTTGAGAATCAGGGAAGTATCATAAATGTTTGAAAGAATTGCTGGAATATGAAATATTACCTTCCTGCCAAAGAAAAAGAACCAGTCAACAAATGAGTTTACTCTAGCATATGAAGCAATTTTTTCTTCCCTGAGCTGACATGCAAGAATAACTTTCTGGCTTTAGACTTTTTAACATTCTCTGAATAGTCATTCTGAAAGTAAGCATGGTGCAGAAAGTATGACAGCATGTGCAGGTGTTCACTTCTATCTGCAACCCCAAATAATGGATTGATAGACCACACAGGTGCTGAATGAAAGAGGAGATGAACGGATCAGTAAGAACAATGCCCCAGAATAAATTCTTTCTTTATTTATACTGAAGAGTTGAGTCCCTGTTACCATGAAAAATTGAAAAGTGGCGATTTTGTAGTAAAGTTAACATTGTTTGTTCTGTTTTTAATGCTTGTTGGTGGTTTTAACAGAGTGCTTAGACTTGATGCAGAGAGATTACGGTCCTTGCATCTTCCAAAGCATCAGAATGTAACAATATGGGTGTGCATCACTACTAGTGCTGTTGTTGTAGTTTAAGGTAAACTTACAAGTGGCTATTAAGAATGGATCTGTTTGCTTTTATGGCATTTTGATTGCATAGGATGTTTTGCATATAAAGATAATGAAAGACTATCATGACTATCATGAAAGACTATGAAGGAATAGCTCAGAAATTGTCTATCCCATGCTGGGCTTTGAAGGAAAATTCTCAAGGTGAGCTCTAGTATTGAGAACAAGTCCAAAGACTTTTCTTCCTTTTGCTGAGACTCTCCCACACAATGATTATAGAAAACAAACCTCTGATACAGCAGTATGCATGCCTACAGACTGTCTTTGAAAAGCTGTGACAGTAAGTGACAGAAAGGAATTGATGTGCAAGATGAGGAAAACAACAGTGAAGAAAATAAGCCTCTTGAGATGACTTCTGCATGCTGAAAAATATTTCACAGAAGTGACTCAGTCAGTATTAGATCTGAGAATGATTCCTTAAAAATTGAAAGGGAAATTGCTTCAGTTACTCAAAAAGCATAACTGCGGTAAAGATGTTATTTACCTGATCTGTTCCCTGCATGAAACTGCTCTTATCTGCTTCCTTTAACCACACAAAGAAAACTCAGCCTATTTCAACTATTTTTTTACTCAATGTTAGTTTTAACTGTCAATATTAAAAAAAAAAACCAACAACCCAGATTTGGATTCTCCTTATTCTGGTAGCATTTTATCCCAGTAAGAATTATATTTTCCCTTTATGTCTACTAAAAAAATGTCTACTAACCTATCCATTTTAATGGATAGGTTAGTTATCAAGTTTTTCAGGTAAATTTTCCTTCAGTGATGCACTGTGCCTGCATGTGCAGTTCATCTCTGAAATCTGGGGGGAGTGTTACCTGAATAATGACTGCAATACTGGGTGGAAATTGTTGTCATCCAATAGAAAGGAGTCAAGAAGTACTCTACCCACCTCTCTTCCCATTCAGGAATAGAAAGATTGGGATTTAATAAGTAAAATATCCCCCTGAAAGCATTTGGAGTGACCAAAAGCCAGTGCATCATTAGAGTTCTGGTAAAGCCTGACAGCAGGTTAGAAAATATGACACAAACAAAGAAAATCCAAGAAGAAAAGGTCTCTTGGAAGATGTGAATGATAAACTGCCTCTTAAGTATTGGGAAGACATGCTAATTTGACTGACCACAAATAGAGTAAAAAAAAAAAATAGAATATGGTAAGAAAGAAATAGATGGTTGTGTAGAACAAAAGCACCTCTTGGCTTTGTGTTCTTGGGTTCAACAGCTGCCACTGAAAATTCTAAGCATTCTCTTTTAAAAGCATCTTGTGCTGAAAGAATAGTAAGAGCATGTAAACAAGTAACAGTATTGCAGTAGACTTCATTAAGCTGGGAACCTGTAGGTGCACAAGGATACAGACACTGTGTATATCCTACTGGTCTTTTACAGGAGAGGAAATAGGGGAGACATTTTCTGGGTTTTGGGAATGGCATAATACCCAGTCAGAAACAGGTTCATTTGTAATCCCTCCTTGATTAGTTACTATCCTTTATTTAATAGAGGCACTTTTACTATTCATGCTCTTAACTGCAGCTACTCTAATTTAGTGGCTACCCTTGTTTAGCAGCCTCACCTTCAGCATAAGCTTCAGATTAAAGTAATTACATTTAATAAAAGCTGCCCACTTCTGAAGCTGCCCTTGATTTAGAGCTTCAAGGAGAAGTACTTAAATATAATAGATGCCATGGCCTGCAAATGAAATCTAGAACAAAGATTAGTTCATCTACCCAGTCTAAATGTGTGGAGTGTGTCAATGAGACAGAATACTTTCTGGAAAAGACTATACTTCATATTGAAAGAAAACTTCATTTGGTGTTCAACAAATGGGCCACAATTCTGTTGCACCATACCAGCAATCTGCTTTTGTTTAGGCAAATAAATGGTCCTTGAAATTATGTTACTATAAAACATTATGCTGCTGTTTGTTTTTAGAACCTTTATAAACTTATTTTTTGTGGGGGGGGGGGGAACAAAACAAAACAAAAAAAAAAAAAAAACAAACAATGGCTCTGCAGAAAGATGCTGTGAGGGAAGTGATAAAGCTTCGTTTCAAATCTCTGACACAGGTTTCCTGCATGATTAGATGAGGTTTGTTACCTCAGTTATCTCTGTTTGTTAAAATGAGATATCTGTTTACACCAATAAGGCAGAAGTTGCTTCCTCTTATGGACTTGCCATGTATCTGCTAGTTTAGGGTGGGACAATATCCTAGAGACCACTTCAAACATCTATCTTAATAATGCTCTTTCAAAATAAGCTCTGACAATCATCCTCCTCAACAAAAAACTTCAAGGACTTTTGGGTTTCTGATTAAGAGAGACATATTTTACTTTACAGTAGTGATCCCAAGAACAGCTTCAAGTTCCAAAAGGGCACTAAATTCCAAGCAGTGGACACCATGAACAACTCCATGAACAGGCAAAACTTGTCCATATAAATCAACACAGCTTTCCCTATACCCTGAGGGTCTCTTCTGTAAATAACCACCTGTCAAAGCTGGGATTTTCCATATGTTGCATGTCAAAAGTAGGCATATAACTATTCAGGTCTTTCTCAAGAGAAGAGCAGGTTTTCCTTCCAGCTTGGAAGTCAACTGCAAGGGCCAACAGCCTAGACTCCATTTTCCCATTTCCCCTGCTCAGAAGTATAAATTCAGGACTACTTTCCTAGTGCTGCTGCCAATCAGGCCAAGAGTTTTCCAGTCTCATTTCAACCCTCTCAGTGCTCCACTCAATGTATACAAATTAAGACAAATAATTCTAATATAATTTAAACAAGAATAAATAATCTACATATAAGAATACACAGTTGCATTATAATAGAAGAATATTATACTGTAATCACATTATAATTTTGCATGCTTTTACTATGATTACTCTAAAGTATATGTACCAGACATGGTAATAAATGCTTACTTTACATATGAATGAAAACTATGACATATTCAGCTGCTTGATTGATGCTGAAATTCTTCCTGTCCTCCTCCTTCTCCCATAAAAAAAAATATAAGCCACCCAGACTGAACTGGTGTGTACTTATAAATAATTTAGGTACTACTTGGGAAGCTTTAGAACAAAATACTGCCCATGGCAGGGGGGTTGGAACTAGGTGACCTTTGTGGTCCCTTCCAACCCTGACTGATTCTATGATTCTATCTTTTCTACTTAGCTCCACATGGCTGTGGTTTAGCCAGAAAATTCAGGCAACATATCAGCTAAAGATGACTCTTAATGAGAGATCTGAGCCTGCTGTTCAAGGAATACAAAAAGGACAAAGTATTTTTGCCTGTAATCCAGCTTTACCCACACGGCAGCCAGTAGACCAGCTGTCATCCTTGGTGTGACTGCGCCTGGCCTCCTGTCTCTTCCAGAGAGAAAGCCTGTGCGTGAGAATCCTTAAGGATATCCAAATGCCTAATTCCTTGAGCTTCAATGAAAACAAATAGAGAAATATTTTCTGCTTATTCACTTTGTTGAATTTTGGAAACCATCACAGCTACAAGTGCAGCAAGACTGGTCAATAGGGATCCCGAACCAACAGGACCTGCTGCACACTCTCTGATTACCTCTTGCTTTGTGGTCAGCAAAACTGTGAATTCATTTTCCTGCAAATGATCTTTTAAATGAGTTTTTCAATGCCCCTGAAGTTAGTTAGCAGGTTTACAAGACTTATTTCTAGTGAAATTACAAAAAGGAAAAAAAAAATGTTTGCCTTAGACTGACCTCTGCGAATTTCAGTCCTAAAAAAATAATAATAATAAAAAACACCTTTACAACATCTGAAGGAAACTGCAAATAATTTTCAGCATCAAGTAAGAGACAGGTGTCAAGACTGGACATTAGGAAAAAATGTTTTACAGAAAGAGTGGTCAGGCATTGGAATGTGCTGTCCAGGGAGGTAGTTGAGTCACCAACCCTGGATGTGTTTAAAGGTCGTTTAGATGTGGTGCTTGGGAATACGGTTTAGGGGTGAACCTTGCAGAGTAGGGCAATCAGTTGGACTTGGTGATCCTGAGGGTCCTTTTCCAACCTGAATATTTCTGTGATTCTGTAAAGTGACTAAATTTTACAGCCATTCTTACTGATGAGTTCCTGGAGTATTAAAAACATTGATTTAGAGGTGGGAGCAGTGGATAGGTATCTATTAGAAAGCAGTAAATATGGCATGACTGTGAAAATCAATGCAGCTGGCAAACAGAGGGACAGAATATGTGAAAATGCAAGTCACCTTTAAAGCAGAATTGGAAGGAAATGTGAAACAAGTGTGCTGAACAAGGGAACTCCATCATAAAACTGAAGAAGCCACCACCTACTACTTCATTTCTATAAGGACCAGCATAATAAATAAATTAGCTTATGATAACATTTGTTTGATGGCCAAGTTGAACCATTTGCTGTCAGCTAAGCGACTACTGAATCTGGTCAGCACTAGAAGACAAATGTAGACATTTTTAGGAGTGAACACAGAGACATGGAACATTTGTCTATGCTATTGTCAGTCATGACAGTCAAGCAAGCTGAGTGCTGTGCTGCCTGCCATGTGCCTGCCACCGCCACACCTCTGGGAAACATCTCCATTTGACATCACCAGTCAGAATTACTGCATCGTGTAGGGAGACACAGAGATGGACCTTGCATTTGAAAGGACTCTGGGATTTCTCAGCATGTGAATTTTAATGTAGAAAATTGTGTAGTAAGAAATAATATTCCAGGTTTTTAAAGTCAACCACAAATTTCCCCTGTACTTCGCTAGGGCCAGAATTTTACCTGTTTTATGTAGACTCAAATTTATTCATCAAAACCTCATCGTGTTCACTGTTTTATAGAAGACTCTGGTCCTGTTCCTACCTAACAAATAGGTAGTGTGTGAGCATAGTTTTGCCTGGTGATGGGCTGAAAGAAACAACTCCATCACCACTGCATCTAGTAAAACAAATTGTAAATGATGTCCTAACAAGTGGTTTGAACTTCAGTATAATGACATGTCTTTCACATAGATGCTTCCCTTTTCTTTACAAAGCAATAAATGTTTTACACCATAATTTGAAATGACCATATAATACCTCATAAAAATAAAGATGATTTCAAGCCATGATTTAGAGCCTAATCACAGTCATCAGCATTATAGAACAGTCTAAGTGTTAGAGATCAAGATGATAGTTTCCTGTAAAAGCAGAAGCTTCTATTACTTAAAAATAACATTTTCCTTCATTATCTTTATCTCCTGCCTCCCTCATTTCCTCACAGCTCAAGAAGGATCAAATTTTGACATTTGATTTGCAAGTTCTCCTTGGGGGAGAATGCAGAAGTCAAGAACTGAATGTAGCACAGGTAGTATTAGGCACATAGATAAAGTTCATCTGTGCTGAATGGGAAAATACAATGTGACAATGATCATGTCTGATGTATGTGGTATGTCATTATTTGGGTGGATTTCGGTCAGTAGCGCTGGGCTTCCATCTCATTACACCAAATGTAGTGTTGCAAAGCAAGTGCCTTCACAGAAAGAGTAATTGGTCAGTGGAATGGGCTGCCCAGGGAGGTGGTGGAGCCACCATCCCTGGAATTGTTCAAAAAAAAAAAAAAATAGAATGGATGTGGCACTTTGAGCCATGGTTAAGTTGTCAGGAGGTGTTAGGTATTAGGTTGGATTTAATGATCTCTGAGGTCTTTTCCAACCTGGTTGAATCTGTGATTCTGTGAAGATTGGATGTGGCACTTGGAGCCATGGTTTAGTTGTCAGGTGGTTTTGGGTAATAGGTTGGACTTGATGATCTTGGAGGTCTTTTCCAACATGGTTGATTCTGTGATCTTTAGGTACTCTAGATTAATATCCAAGTGCTCCAAGATCCAAGGCTTTACATAAATATTCAGTATTATACACCATTAGTCTGGGCTAAACTGCAACCTGGACTACGCATCCAACAACTGGTCCATGCAAAAGTCTGAACTTACTGATTTTGTTTTCTCTACTTCGTCTCACAATACCAGGAGCTCTGCAAGCTCTCATCCTTCATCCAAAGCAGTAGGCAAATATACTGGATTTGTGAGAAATGTGACTTTTAGAAAAGACCAAAAAAAAAAAAAAAAAAAAAAAAAAAAAAAAAAAACCAGCTACTCCCATATTGGACAAAGAGAAGAGCAGAGACAGTGCTCCTGTTCAGGGAGTACTACACAAGACTGAAATACGATTTAATCTTAAGATACATGGGGGTTGGAATGGGTGTAAATCAGCACATTGCACTGTTTACTTCAAGAGCTGACAACCTGTCTCTGCCTTTTATAAATACAGTTGCAGGGATCATTCAGTAAAAATAAGGTTCAGAGTTCATCATTTAGTTTTTCCCATAGCTGAAGTGCAAGTGCCAATTATCTGTAAAGTCTGCCTACCTCGTTGTGTTTGCAGGTGCCAAATCCAAATATAACCCATTCAATCCATCTTTGATAATTACTAGGTAGGGATTCAATAGGACATTTCTCATTATTCCAATCAAGTATTTCAATATGTTATATTCCTAGTGACTAGATGTCTTTTTTTCCCCCCCACCCTCTGTTATCTCTTTAGTATTTCTTCTGCCTAATGGCTTCGAATCATATTAGCTGACTGCTATGTTTATTAGGCATCTTCAATACATCAAAACATGGTTCCCTGTGAAATGTGCTGTTAAGTATTACCTTGGTTAGTAATTTAATTTAATAGGATAGTGATAACACATTGACATTGTGCAGGTTTGTGACCTAATGATTTATGAGACAAGTTATATTTGCAGACACATTGATTTTGGTAACTGTGCAATAAACAGAAGAGAAAAACAATTTTCTTTTTTTTTTATGTCTGTCTTCCCTCCTCTCCCAATATTACTTTATACATAGAATAGCCTCTTTCAAAGCTTGCTGAGGATTTCAAAGAGATTTTAGGTTGTGGCATTACTTTCTGAACAATGTTTAAAACCTTCACACACTTGAGAAGCCCTGTGCATCCAAAAAGGTGCCAATTAATGTGTTCCACATTGCTGAGTGTTAAGAAGTGAGATGATAAAATGATCTGACTGTAGTAATCCGATTTAAATGATGGTGATAACTTTGTGCCTTGATGCTCAGTCAAATTAGGAAGGACAAAGTAACGTGGCAATCACATTCTGAGTGCTTTCCTGCATCTGCTGGTGAATGTGGGTGGCCATGTGAGGAAGAATTGGACTGTATCAGTTGGACTGAACCTAATGGGAACATCTGAGTGGGATTTGGTATCCTTCACTGCTCATAAGAGAAATGCTGAGCTGCAGCATATCAGTACAGACTTATAGGAATCTCATCAGATATATTGGATAGGGTGAATGGAGAGGAGTCAGGGCATGCCACACCACAGGAGATAACTCCCTGCAATCAGAACAGGTGAAGGTAGGAATTGTCCTATTTTTTCCTTATCAATAACCTTGCAGCTATGGGAATAAAGAACATGAACAAATATTTGCATCAAAAATATGCTACTGTAAATGAGAAAAGTTTGTGTACCCGATAGCTGGTAACCAACAGCTGAGGTGGACACGGGCTGAGAGTCAGAGATGGTCTCTGTGTCAGCAGCATGGCCAACAGTCAGGTTTTTTCACAGATCAGAAGCAGTTGGAGAGTAATGAATCTGAGGTGTTGATCCACCTGGTTTCTGCTTAACTATAGCCCTTAAACAGGTGGGACGGCAAAAAAGACACTTTAATGTCAACATGCAAGATATGAGATGAATGATGGAGGAAATTTAAGAGAGAAAAGAAAGTGGGAAAGTAATAAGAAAAAGGGAAGAAAATGCCAGAAAATCCTTCTGAATTCACTCCTTTATTACAGCAAACTCTCTTGTTACTAGCACAAGAAATGTCCAAACAATAGCATGGATTAATGGAGATTCTTTTGCTGCAAAAAGCACAGGGCCTTATCACCAGTCCTGCAGAACCATCTATTTCCACCATCACCAACATGAATTTGACCCTGGGTTTATAAGCTAACGTTCAGGAATAAGAGTTTACACAAAATGTACCTTTTCATTGTCTCATACTAATAATCTTATCCCTCTCCTATCATTAAATTCAGGTTTAAAATACAATAATTTTTAGGCTTCCATGAAATTATTGATGGACTGAAATGTATGTGGCACTGTGATGCACTTGAGTCCATGAGTGGGATGGTTATTCATGTTACAAAACCTGCAAAGGTCACCAGTGTTAAACTGCTCTTCGTTTGAGAGTTTTTTGGTAACAACTGAAAGAATCTGAAATAATTCCAATTTTTCTTTTTTTTTTTTTAATGATAAATGAATTTGAATAAACATAGTTGCTTGGTAACAGACTCCTTGTGTAACAGGAGCATCTCTCACAGGCAGATCTAATTAGATACTTACAAGCTGATTGCTGCATTCTGGAACTCAAACCAAGTAGTGGAGGGCCCCACAGGGAATGAGGCATCACCAAACAGTGGCTAAACTGACTGCAGTGCTGCAGCCTGTTTTAATGCAGGAGTCTCCACAGGCAGAAGAGACCAGAATTTAATTCTTTCACTGACCCTGGGGCCCTTAAATCCTGATCTTCTCCTGAAACAAGCAGGTATACATTCTCCTCCTCTGGCCTGAAGTCTTGACTATTGTTTTATATGTGAGAACAACTGCTGTAAACTGCATTGAAGGATTATGAAAGGGTGAGAAAAAAATGAGAAGAAATTAATGTTAAAATTTACTAAAAGAAGAGGATGTATTTAAAATAAAACTCAAGAACGAAAATTATACAGAAAATTCCATGTTTGCCAGGAGGGAATAAATATATGATGTTTTCCTTTCAAGGGCCATAAGTTCCCATCACATTTATGCAAGAAATATATTCTCAGAGAAGCAACCAGATGCTTTCATCTACCATGGTAGTTAGAGGCAAGACCACAGATGACAGGGGAACTGTACATCCCTTACAACAGCTATTCACTGTTCTTAAATGTTTGCTAACTTCCTGGTACAGTGATTATCACTGCAGTGAAAGCAATAAGCTAGTCAAGCATATGGAAAATCAGAAATCTAAATATTTTCAGTTATGATTATTTCACTCTGAAATCATTTACTCACTCCAGGAAAATCCTCCTAATTTTCAGACTTTTCAGTCCTCCCAAAAGTCTCCCAATATCCTAGGCAAAAAAAAAAAAACCCTGTATTTACTACTTAGTTGTAAAGCAGCATGACTGTTGAACATCACTGGAGGCCTCTCATTTAATTTAATTGTTTGTCACATCAATGGATGGCTTAAAGATGCTAGCAAATGCTGGAGAAGACAAGTACTAAAAACCCACACTTCTGAGAAGCTTCTCCTCCTGCTGTAACTTAGCAAAGACCAACTTAATGGGTACTTTATGATTTTCCCAATTAGTATCCCTTTAATTCCTTGCTTAAATTTTAAATTCCATTAAAAAAACTCATATTTTTTGCCAGGTCCCCATCAAAGCCATTCTATCACTCTTCTCCTCAACTGGACAAGGACTCATGGGTCAAGATAAGGACAGGGAGAGATCACTCCCCACTTACCATCACAGGCAAAATTAACTCTACTTTGGTAATAAATTAAATTCATTTTCCCCATCAAATTGCAGTAGAGTAATGGAAAATGAGAAAATAGAACCATATCTTAAAACACCTTCCTCCCATCCATCCTTTCTTTCGGGGCTTATCATCACTCCCTATTCTCTTTAGTCCCCCACTTGCAGCATACAGAGGGGAAAAGAATTGAGGTTGCGGTCAGTTCCCCACATGTTGTATCTGCTCCTCCTTTGCCCATCTTCACCAACCTTGGTATCTGCAGCTTCCCACAGAAGTCACCTCTGTAGCCTGCCCTACTACCAAAACTTTGCACATAAATCCAGATATGGAGTTCCTCAGAAGATTATCACTCAGACATGGCATTTCAGATATGCCTTTACAGAAGTAGCAGTGAATCCTATGGCACACCTATTTATTGATTTATGGTTTACAGAAGTTTGAATCACAGTAATGCTAAGGTCACATTAAACTGAAGCATTCCTCAGTACTGTTACTATTTAGGGACTCTAATTCCCAAGCTGTATTCATCAAAAGGCCATCACTGTGGTTAGACTCACATGCACAGCAAAACCAGTTGCTGCTACACAGAAAGGTTATCTTTACACATCTGTGTGGTGCTTAAGTTTTATTCCCCATTACCTGCAGAGTAATCAAACAAGGCACAGTGACAAAATATGACACAGAAAACCTCGTGGATTTTCCAGATAATCACTCATGAAATCTTCAACTAATCTGGCAAGAAAAGACAGATCACAGTGTCAGTCTAGTGACAAAATAGTCTTTCTAAAATCTGCCAAAACTGATAGTCTTCTGGCCACCACAGGAACGCTCAGAAGGAAATCAACCCCATATCACTGTAGTTTCCTACACTGTTGTGTTCTATCAAGAGAATCTCATAAAGGTATATCAACTAAACTTACAGTCAAGTGTTCAACCCATTCACTACACAAATTGCAATGGCCTGGGAAAATCATACACATCATCAAGAAAATGACATAACATTTTCCAAACAAAAACTATTACTTTCAGTTTTAAGATAAGATCTTTGTAGTAGACATGACCTATCCAGCCTCTCTGGAAATGAATCTTCATTAAATACTTTAGGAAAACCAGTATGTAAAATCTCCCTTAACAAGTTCTACCATTGGATTGTGTTTTGGTTTTCATTTGGGTTTTTTTTTTTTGCTTGTTTGTTTTTTGTTTGTGTTTGTTTGTGTTTGTGGTTGGGGTTTTTTTTGGTTGGTTGGTTCGTTGAGTTTTTTTGTTGTTGGGCAATCAGCCCAAGCCAGGCAAATCTTGTCTTTTAGTCTGCTACCTAAGACACCCTTTCACATGTCACTTCTTGGCCATATGGTATTAGTGCATCTCTCCTGACAAAAATCAGCACCAGCAGAGATGATCTACCCCAGGTGTCAGACTGGGCAATGCAGGTTGGTTTACATTACAGAGCCACATATGCACAGGCACACACAGACTGTTTTGCAAAGCAGCAAGTGTGCATGACTCAGGAAGTCATGGTGGGACAGTGGAAAGATTACAAGTTTGAAGATGAATATGCCATCCCTGGTATCCCAGTAAGAAACAGACAAAGCAGTTTGATTTGCTGCAGATGCACAGAAACCAAATTAGCCATCATTCAACAAAATAACAGATGATACACTCAGACATATACTCAAGAAATCAAATTATAATCTTTGCCTGTCTTGTTTTGTTGTGGCTTTGTTTCCTTTCCAAGAGAACTATAGTCTGATAAACTTATCTGAAATCAAATCCTCAACAGGCAAGTGTTACACAACTGTCAACTAAAATTATTTTACATAAACAGCAATAACAACAACTCAGTTTTAGAAAACAAAGATATAAGAAGTAATTATGAAATCTACTTCTCTTAGATGTCTGATCTTGTCTAGCAGAAAACAATGAGTGAAAAAAGATGTAAAACAAATCAATTATAAATCAAATACACTTGAATGGGAAGGACTAATTTCTGCAGTCAGTGCAAAGTAATTGAAACATTTTTTGAACTCTGTTATTTCCAGAATTCCTTGGAAACAAAAATGACTCTTCCTTCCTAACTATGGCTTGTTCTTAAACTACATGCAAATTTGTGGTGTTAGATATATAGTAACTAACATGAAATCACAACTGATTTAGCTGTGTTCTAGTTGTTACAATAAAGCTTCAAAGCTTACATGAAATAAACAGACTGGAATTAATCAGTGTACTGAATTTACAATACTACAGTGAACATTGCTTATCAGTAATTGATCCAACAGCAGGTGTGCCTGTAAAATCTAAATACAGATCTAATAAATTAGACTAGCTTGCTAATTTTTACTTTAGATGCTCATTTATAATCATAATGTCTCAAACATGCACCACCAGATACCTTGAAAAGCCTGTTTCTGGGCTGTCAGTTTGTTCTGGAAAAGTATATATCTCCTTGGCATGTAGCAGAATGCTTCCATTTGTTGTCAGTGAGATAAGATCACAAAATTAAGATGAATTAATGGTGTCAGATTCATAGAGCAAAACACAGCATTATCCCATGGCTTCATTCACAGAGCAGGGCATGGCTGTGGTGGTTTGTCAAGGGAAGCACCAGTCTGGAGCAGGATGGAGCTAGAGGGAGCCCAAAAGCAGGCAGAAAAGATAACTTCAGCCTAGGGAGTCATCCTGTTCAGTTAGTGGGTTGAGATAAGTTTCTTCAGTGAACAATTCAGAACAGGAGCCTAACACAGTTGTTTTGAATCACTTGCATCACCACACTAGAGAAGGTGTCTAAAAAGATTAATTTTAGTGGGGTAGAGTTACCCCTACTTGTGGCTAAATGGTCTGAGACATATGTTAAGACTCGTTAGGAGTTTGAGTATCACTTATTTTGTGGTATCTGAAAACACAGTGTTCCTGTTGGACACATTTGAATCATGATGCTAATTTAAAACACGGTGAGCAAGCAATAAATTGTTGGGGTGCCACAGAAACCTGTTGTTCTGTCCCTTTTCTCATCTATTGCATTGCCATCACACTTCCAGTGCCAGGAGAAGGGCTTTAGAGCCCCGTTTGCAGAATAGCTGCACAAATGGTAAATTCCTACCACCTCGAAGATGATTTCTTCAACATCATGTTGCCATTTACACTGTAGAGCAAAGATAGTCTTGCATCCCACAGAGAAAACTCACTGTTGTTCCTTTAGGGAGCTTGAGAAGTGTCAGCAATCAAAGAAAACAGCTGACTGTCAAGTCTAATTTGTTTCTGCATACAGAACTGAACTAAGAACACTATAGTGTGTCTGGGTAAAGGTACGGAAATATTATCCTCAGAGCTGGGTTTGAGCTATGGAAAGCATATACAAACTATGTATTAGAGTGCTTGAAGCTGAAATCAGACATCAGCCTCTACAACCACAGCAAAGATGAAGAGAAGCTGCCTTGAGGCAATAGTGAGAAATCATTAGTGATGAACCTGCTTGCCAGGTCTAGCAATGGGGTCACCTCACTTCCCAGGAGGACTGACAATGTGCAAGCTTCTGGAATTTCAAGAATAATGCAAATTCTGGTAGAAAGGGTCATTCCTGTAAGTGAGGAAGAACTCTAGACCCCCAATGGCAGCCCAAAAACTTTACCAGCTCAGATTTTTTGTTTCAAATTTATCTTTATCAGAAACCACTGATCTAAAAGGTTCTTCAGAAAAGCTAAGCAGGAAAACTGACAGAGAGGAAATAAACCAAAGACATTTGGGGCAGAGCTTTTTATCCCAAGTATAACTATACCTTCAACTACAGTAAAAACATTGCAGTTGAAAAAGTGGGAAAAATTCTATTTCTGAACGCTTTCCTTACGGATTTTCAGAATTATTCATTAAAAATCCATAATATCTGACAAATCAGAATACATCTTTAAATAGTAACCAATGACACCAAACTGTTGAGACATGTTTTATCTAAAAGAGCAGGAACAGTGTTCTTCCAACACTTTTATTGCAGCAATGTGTTTGGGTTTGTATCACTGCCTGACAATAAATGAACATAATCCCATCTGTTCTGTGTGCCTTTCAGTTATGAATTACCAGCTGTCAGCTATATTCTTGGTATTCTGAGGCAAACAAAAGGGTTGTTTTTTTAAAATATTTTAAAAGAATATGAATTAAGTCCATACTTTGCTTCCCTGTACACACTTAAAGTAAGTATTCTGAAGACATCTATGGTCCTGAACTTAGCTGTGGGGGGAAAAAAATCCAAACCAAAAACTCCAAAACAAACAAACAAAAAAACCCACCAACCAACCAACCAAACAAAAAAACCCCAAACAAAACACAATAACAAACTAACAAAACCCAAACACATAGCTGCTAAGTAACATTTAATGTAACTACTTAACAATATGTATTAAACCCCATCTATTGAGAGATTAGTTTATGCTGAAATTTGTTTAAATGTTCAGAAAATATCCCTACAACAGGTAAGTGAGGAAAGAGTGTCCATTTTCACACCATAGCAAGTGCCCAGCATGATTTCTCAGGGCTGAGAATGGCATCAAAGCCTGTGAGGACCTCACATTGTCAGTGCTGTTTACCAAGAGATACATTACAGAGCACGGTAATGTGTTCTCTGATGTCCAGGGAATGTGGGATTTTTCTGTCAGAGCCACTGTTGTGTTGCATTCTCTAATTCTGTGTCTTTCAGGTGAGGAATAACCTTGTGGTACTCCTAAGGAACAAGGAGAATTGTATACACTGCTATTCCTCCTTTTGTTTTGCTCTTGTTCTTTTCCTGTCATGCCAAAAGGGTAATGGACTTTGAGGCTGATTCTTCAGATGGCAGGAAAGATGACACTTCATAAAGGACATGCAGTCAGTCAGCAAGCAAATCCTGCAGTTTTTAAATTAATCTTCATCCCAGTTCATCTGTTTCTTCTTTGGTCTTTTGATACTACTGAAGAACATCCAGACAATGCCATGTGGATTGCAAAACAGAAGTGCAAACTGGAAATCACAGAAGAGAGCCCACAGAAGACAACACACTGATCTAAAAGCTTTTCATCTGCTGACCTTGAATCAAACCCTTAGCTCAGAGCAATCACTCAGTGTGATTGTAAACCTCTTATCCTCTTCTGGGCCTGATATTTCATTAGGGCACTACATGGTTCAGCACACTGGGGTTCCTTTGTGCAACTGTAATCTTTGATAGATTTCAGAGAGAAGGTCTAGTGTTTACCACCAGAAAGGCAATGTTTGCCAAAATAGTTACTCCACTCTCTTCAGTAATAGAGGAAAATGTGGTATTTCACTGCATCAGAGCAGCAGGAGGAGGATAAAGACAACTCTCTTTGGGAAACATCATACAACATGGATAAGGCTTATGTACAATTCATGTATATTTTGTGCCTCTCATAAACATTGCATTTATCCCCAATTTTAAAACCACATCCATACCTTTGCAGATCATAGTTTTGATCTGATGTCAAGGGGCAGAGGTAAAATTTGCATTTTGTAACAGTTAGTGCTCACTCCTCTGTGCACTCACACAAAGGGGAACCCGGGGGCAAAGGAGTTCAGCAGCACCTCTCACTCAAGGATCTTGAGCCCATTACTAAATATACTTGTTTTCTTGCTAGAAAGATGGAACAGCAGCCCCTGTCCCTGATTGCAGGGAGGAGGTTCAGCAGCACTCCAGGATTAAAACCTTCATTCTGGCTTCTAGTCCTGGCTGATCACTGCAGCCCCCAGTGGGAACTACTCAAATGCTTTGGGATCTTCACTCTTACCTCCAGTCAAAAAATAGTAAAACATTTTATATAAAAGACTTAAATAAGTAAATTCCATAATTTTATGTATGTAACATCATTTATAAGGAGTAAAATTCACATTAAACCTGCTATTTAGTGTGATGGTTACATGCCTGTCTTTCTGACTGCTTTAGTTACTTAGAAGTCTCTTATCAGAGAGATTCATAATCTTTTATGAATGTATCCTTTGAAGACCTTGCTAGTAAGGGTACCATTATTACCTCTATTTCAAAATTTGTGGAAGTGAGGTACAGGCAGATCAATGTTAAGGATAAATAGATGAATTCAGTAGCTTCACATGGGATTATCTCAAGACATAACAGGAAAAATCAGAAGCTCAGATAACATGAACTTCGGGAGGAAACATCAATGAAATGGAAGTTCCTTAAGTTTTAGAAAGAGGCTTGATTATATATATATATATATATGAGGTAAAAGTTTAAGAAGAAAGAAGTGCTGGAAGAGACTGCCTGAATCCTAAAGACTTTTAAAAATTGATTCAGGGGACGTTGGCATAGGGAGACAAATGAAGTTGAAGATTAGGTTGTTTCTTACACTTGTGGAAGAGGAATGAACTTACTAACTTCCAAGTATGCTCACTGATGCAAGCTAAAAATCCCTCTGTGCTTTCAGATTGCCTTAAATCCAGCTCTAGGTGATGTAATACACTAAGGATGATCTCAGTGGGAATTCAACACATCTCAAAGTCATCCTTTCCGACTCAGTACAGCCTGCTACCATAGCCTCTGGGGGTAGGTAAATTCAGGCTCATCTCATGCAATTTCTTTATAATTCATCAAAGCTGCAAGATGTAAGCCATGGCTGTTGGTAGGTAGTGTAGACAGACAAAGTAATTATGCTATACAGTATGTATTAAAAGCAACAGCTGATGCAGTGAATTGTTTTAATGGTAGGAAATAATAGACATCGCAGATCTGCAACTCAGAATGCTGAGCATCTGCAGGTACCACTGAATTCTTATGGAGTTATAAGCTCCCTGCATCTATAAATTAGACTTTTATACATCTGAGCACTGTGGTAATTATTATTATTAATAATAATAATAGGAAGTGCAGAAGACCTATATAAAACACACAACAATGTTCTTAATCATTCATTTATTTCTTTCCTGCAGCAGCCTACTGCATTGCTAAGAAAAAATTAAATACAATTATTCATAGTATCATAACACTTAATTAGCTTTACAAGAAGATACTAAACAACACATCAAATGCTAATGTAATCCTGGAAGTCCATTTGGTAATGAAGCACACATGTACTAATTTCAGTTTAATTTCAAACTGGCTTTGAGATTACAAAGAGAAATTATAAGTTACAACTTCAAGATATAATCACACATTTGCATGCAGACACTCAAGAAGCAAATTGGCATTATGTGGAGCAGGATTAATAGTTTAAATAAAATATCACTATCAACAATAAACCCCACACACACTCAGTGCATCATTAGATTAAAACAAATGTGCAACTGGCAGCACTGTTGGTAAATTCCCTGAAAAGGAAAAGCAATACTAAGTCAGAAATCATGGGTAGTCTGAATATAGCCTAGGAAAACCTCAAAGAAAAAGATGTGTAACCCATTTGACGAAAAGTGAGTGAAGATCTGCAAAGAGGGAGGGAAATGACCAAAGGATTAAGCCAGGAAAATTACCTATTAAAATATTTTCAAGCTACCAGTGTGAAGCTCTAAGTCTCTCTTTCTACTCAAATGTAAAGTATCTCTCCAAGGGCCCAGTTAAAAGGCAAATTCACTGAGAATCATAAATTCCACATAAGGCCTTTTCAGTTGTCCTGAGGATGTCAGTAATTACTGTCATTGTGTTGCCCTTTCAGTGGGCAGGTGAAAGCAGCACATGGTCTCCATCCCTCCTGTGCACCCAGGGCCCAGAGTAAGGATTTGAGTAAGAGCACCTTGTTGCAAGGACTCCCTAACTGATGGACTTGCCAGCAGTAAATGGAGCCTCTCTTGTCCCCCTTGGCTACATTTGGAAGGCTGTAAAATGGTGCTTCAGGTCATATGAAACAGAGAACCTCAAGGAACATGTTTTCTGATGACCTTACTTAATGTCACGTAGGGCTACGCTGCTGGAGTAGCAGGAGTTTTTGTGTGTCTGATTTGCTGTGGTGCTGGAGAACCAGGTAGAGTCAGATGCCTTTACGGGTTGGAAGTAACTAAGTGGTTGCTTCAGGATTGCTGGTGGTGGATTTACACAGCTGAAGCAGCTGCTGAGTATTTCTGAGTGTATCAAAAGCTGGAATTCTCCCTAAAGTGAACAGGTGTGGAAGAATATAGATTCAGTTACTGAAAACCTGAATCTCTAAGCATTGGGACAGCATTTTATTACACAGACAGCTTTGTTGCTGGACTGTAGCACTGCACAGCTGTGGTGATATTCCTTTACCTTATCACAGGAAAGTTTCTATTCTTAGGAAAAAAACCCCAACACCACCATAAACTACCTGATTGTATTTTACAACAATCCTCCAGAACACTCCACCTAATCCCAGTGATATTACAGACACTGGTGCAGTAAATATTTTTAAGGACTGAAGTAGCGCATCAACTCTAGCAGCTGAATTGATGCTCAACAGGACAATTATTGTTTCTCTCTACTGTTTGAAAACATTCAAACTCTTTGAAGTAACCACAACAAGAAACTGCGACACAGGAACTGATTCCTTGACCAGAGTCAAAATGGTATTGCTAACTGCATGATTACTGCAACAACTCCCAGTTCTCTACAGAATGCTTAATAGTTACTCTTATTATCTAATAAAACATGGGGTCTTTTCAGGGATAGATGGAACATAAAAATTCATCCAAGAACTTTATGTGAAGCTGAATGAATGCAAAAATGAGCAAAATGGATGAGATACACTTTTATTAGCATAATGAAAACTATACCTAGCAAATTCTCCCTCATTTTTACATTAGCAGTTGGATCTATGTTGTTATTATGCAGTTGTTCTTCCTTTTCTCTCAATTTATTGATTTTTTTTTCCTTTTCTGCTAATGAACTAGGCATGCTGATAAATGTAAACATGCCAGTGTCCAGTAATCTCAACACACAAACCTACAAGGAAGCATTACAGAGCTGTTCTGCAGTAGCCACCAAATGTTTATTTTACTTGTCACTTGTTAACTCCCATTGCATAACTGTATATAATTGCTCAGGTGCTCCATAAGCCACCATTACCTGGTTGAAGAACTTAGACAAATTGTTTGACTTATGCTGTACCCACAGTCTCAACATGAGTTGGGAGCCTGCCAGAGGAATAAACTACCCAACAGATGTTAGTTGTGCACTAGACCACCCTGCATGACTCCAGGTTGTACATGGTTTTAAATATTGCAATTACTCAAAGATGCTAGGGCAGGCTCTCCAGAGAAAGCCTTCTGCACCTTAAAAACTTTCTGGAAACATGCAAGGAAACAAGACAAACTAAAGAGCTTAATGTAAAGGCCACAAGCAACACCAATGCTTTCTCACAAATTTTCCATGTTACACTAACAAAAAAAAGAGAGAGATGCTAAAAAATGGAAGCAAAGAGATTTTGGGAGGGAAGATAAAGGCTGGCAACAACTGAACAAACTCAAGAAAACTGGAAGGCAGAGAGAGGTTTATGTTCCACAGCAATATTACTGTGGCAGAGACCCTCTGTGGACCTCTGGCTAAATGGGAGTGAAAAACCTATGGATCCAAAACCCCACACTACAGTCTGCAGTTTGGAATTCACAGAATCACAGAACTGTCAAGGTTGGAAGAAACCTCAAAGATCATTCAGTTCCAACCCCACTGCCATGGGCAGGGACACCTCACGCTAGATCTAAATCCAGGCTTGCAAAAGTCTTCATCTTAGGTTTGAGTGAGTACATGAGTACCAAAGAGATACCTTAAGTCCCAATCTATATTCTCTGACTTGAAACCACCTTGTCTCACAGCACTTTTTCACTTCAGAAACTTCAGATAAAAGCTGTCTGATTTACATTCTCTCTTTTCTTCTACACACAGCATTCATCTCATCTGAGGTGTCAGTGTTTTGGACATTTTTGAAGACATCTTTCACTCCATCTTCATATGAGGTATGTATAATAAGACCCTGACCTTAATGTGGGTACAATTTTGATTTTTCAGCTCTGTTGCCCTTTAAAAGCCTCAATAAAAAGACTGAAAAATATAAAAGAATCCATTTTTTTCCACTTCAGATATTTCTCTTCTCAGTCTTGTTTTGGCTGTCAAGTAAACATCAACTTAAAAGGGAAGAAGCACATTAGTCAAGAAAAGCATTTAGTCTTCTTTTAGAGACTATCATCCAAATACAATTAGGTAGGTTTGCAAATATTTTTGTTCCTCTCTCCTCAAATGGAAATCACATTTTAAAGATGATTTGAATGTGTAACTTCTAAGCAGAATCAAAGGAGCTTATCAACATACAAGTCTTTTATTGTCTGACAGGCACGGAATTGTTGTCTGAATAGAGATTGATTTGATGCCAGCTCACTGCAATTAGTAAGTAATTAGCATTCTTTCAAAGTGAGGACCAGAAGAATGGCCTGAGATTGACATTCAGTTCAGTGGAGAAGCAACAAAATTTGTGTCTCCTGCTTTTGAGTAGGTGGTGACAGAATTTGAAAAATCACTGCCTGCACTGTAAATTCTCCTACCTCTGAAGCCAGGCCCAACATGCATAAACAAAGACATTTTTAATTAGTGAACACAGTATTTTGACTTCAACAAAGATACCTGCTAGTAGGTATTTCCCATCAGCCAAGCTTTTTATGTTAAAAGACAACAAAAAGTCCTACTGGCATATTGACTAAGAAAGGTCAGCTCAGTTATGCCCCCAAGGATTATAACAGTATGAAAGCAACCAGTCCAAAGCCCTGTGGTGACACACAGCCCACCCTCTTCTCCCTCACATCAAGTGACAGGATGAGAGGAAATGGCCTCAAGTTGCACCAGGGGAAGTTTAGATTGGATATTAGGAAAAGTTTCTTTGCTGAAAGAGTGGTCAGGCATTGGAATAGTCTGTCCAGGGAGGCAGTTAAGTCACTGTCTGTGGACAGAAACAACAAAAACAACAACAAAACATATAGACACAGCACTCTGGAACATGGCTTAGTGGGCACACCTGCAACTCCTGAATACATAAAAAAATTGCCCCCTTTTAAGAGTTACAAGATCCCCTGACAAGAACAGTGGAAAGGTTCTGACCAGAGTCAAATATCTTGCAAAACTATAAATACAGAGCCTAAGCGATACCCTTTGAACATCTCCAGAATCTCAGCAGGCTGTGACTGAATCTTCCCCTGAGCTGGGATGTCTCTCATATCAGAATGGAAGTACAAAAACTAAGAATTAAAGAAAAAGTAACATCAAAATGAGTGAAAGCTTTAAGAATTCACATGCCAGGAACACACTTGGTCTTCCAGACTTAAACATTACCTGATCTGAGTATAAATGTAAGTGACTTCTAGCATGGTTTCCCTTTTTGAAATCTGCCCCCTAAAAGCTAAATACTGCAGCTTAAAGACCTTTTTTTTTTTTTTTTATCTGAAGACTGATGTCCTGGCAAAACCCTAAAACATGTTAAAATCTCATTCAAGGGAAGAAAAATAACCAAGGGCACAACTTGTGAGAGTATTCAGTACAGGAAACAAAAAATGTGTTATTATCCTGGAAATCATGCTTTTAGGAAGGTGGTAAAGGCTGCTATAGCTACTGAGGGAAACCAAAATCAGTAACAGCCTTGCTTGACATGGCCATTACAGGTGATGAATCCAACTTTGAGCAGACACATTTTTGAGAACTGTGTATGGATCTGAAAGGATGAGATGAACTAGCACATAAAAAGGGGAAGTTAATGTTACACCTCCCCATGCTTATTCTATACTGTAAGACAGCTCTAGGATTTTACAGAGTGTCTAGAGGAATTATATATGTTTCCAGTTGCTGATTTTTTTCCCATGGTACATCCTTGCTATTTCTATTTCACTTCAGAGCATGTTTATAATGTTACACCACTATGAGCTTTCTGGCTAAAACATGGCCAAGATTTTCATCTACACTGAAGTTAATGATTTTGCCCTTCAAGGGTGAGAAGTAGCTTGGTAAACAATTACAAGTAACCACAAAACAAATTAATGCTGAGCTTTCAGTTATCTCTCACTGTCATGGGAACATAATGCAACCTCAGCAGTCCTCCTTGCACACACACTTTCAGAAGAGGTCTTGTAGAAAATGTATCTATCAGACATGGGTAAAAGGAGAAGGCAGCAAAGAACTCTCATTTAGTAGTGAAAGTGGGGACCAAAGCCTGAGGATTTGTGTAAATAAGGTTAAGAAAAAAAAGAGAAGACATTTCTGTTTATACGGCTGTTTAATTTCTGGAACATGCTACTATAAAAAGGTATGATTTTATCATGTCTCATTGACTTCAAATCAAGGTTGAAGATCTTTGTAGAACATGGATCATGACAGAGCTAAAAAGTTACTAGGTTCAGCAAGATAAATCCCATGGCCTCCACCACATAAGGTCAAAGTGAATGATCAAATGTCCCAGTTCATCCTTTAAAGTTATGATTCCTTAGCAGGAATAATTTTTGAGGCAATGGACAGAAACAGATACAATTTTCTCCTCATTGATGAGGGTAAAAGACTGCTTTTCTACTTCTTGTACCCATCAAAGACATTTATCTTTTAAACTAACCTTTGAATCAACACAAATGGCCCCTTTAACATCAACCATTTTCTCAATAAAGTAACAATTAGACAGTTAAGAATAAATGTCCCAGACTAATGGTTTAAAACAAACAAGTAAAATTATTAAATGTGTTCCTACAATAACTGGGTAGTTATTCTCATGCTCCCCATGAAGGAAAATACTTGCAATTTTGAGAAATCCACTTTGTTGCCAGATTGTTACATCCCCTTGTGAATGCAGCAAATAGTTAATTAAGTTTTTAAATGAAACTATCTTGTTAACCCATACATTGTTTTAAAATAGAAACCCTGAGAGAAAAATAAGTGGCTCTTCTGGAAGTGGTTACAAATTATTTGAGAGTATAGCAAAATATCATAAAACATTTCTTTTAAGAAGAAAGCCTGCAACCCTTTCTATTTTCCTTGCATATCAAAGTAAAAGGACAACATTTTTTCACTCCACAGCATCTTTTCTGATCAAATGGATTGTTGACAGGAGAACTCCTCTCTCTCTCTCCTCTTAAGTTGTAGTTGAAAACACTGAATTTTCTTCACTCTCCTTTCTATCCATCTGTGAGGAGTGAGACAGCCTCCAAGCCATATAAATCCACAAACTAATTGTTCTTTGTCCTCAGGCAAATCCTTAAGGTAACCTCCATATACTTCTCAAAGCTAACCATATGGTACCACATGAGCCAGAGCTCCTCTACCAGCTTCAGCTTTCATTGGCTTTCTCAGGCAAACAATAGAGGAAAACCACTGAGAATAAGGTGAGATGAGACAACTGACCACGAGGCTTCATGTCTTTCCCTGAGTATTGACACAACCAGAAACTAGATGGAAAATAAACATTTTTGAGTGGGACTGAAGGGAACTGGAAACACAGATAAAAGGGAAATTAAGACAGCAGCTTGGAAACTTAGAAACAGTCTTGGAAGCCTTAGAAACACTGCTGAAGCAAGAGAGGAAGGTTTGAGATTCAATACAGTTTGAAAGAAGCCAAGAACTGCAAGGGATTCAGTGTGCCTCCTATTGTTGAATTCTCCTGGTGTTCAGAAAAACAAGAGGATTTGCATCTTTTAAATTAAATAAGATCATGCATAGGAAACAACTCCTGTACCAACTTAAGAGAAACAACCTACAAGACCCAGAGATTTTGAGTAATTGCCCATGTCAAATGGAGAGAGAATCTGAATGGCCTTGGGATCACAATTTCTTTTGGCAGTAAAACATTTAGAATGGTTATGGTGAGGGTTACAAATGTTTATTGACACAACAGTACACTCTGGTTCCACAAAATGCAAGATGGTGCTACATGCATTATTCATGTTACCCAAGACCAAAATAATTCCTTGCTTCACACTTATGAATTCATAATTTAAGATGAAGAGACAGTCTCTCTCTCTTACAACAGAGATGTTTATTCTACTCTTATTTAGGTTGATGTGAGACAGACACAAAGCAGAGAATGAGACCTAAAAGGCAATCAATATGCTATATAATTAACAGCATTTAGAATCATAGAATCACAGAATTTACAGAATCAAACAGGTTGGAAGAGACCTCCAAGATCATCAAGTCCAACCAATCATCCACCCCTAACTAATCAACTAGACCATGGCACTAAGTGCCTCAATCCAGTCTTTTCTTACAGGGGCATCGACCCCACCACCCCCCTGGGCAGCCCATTCCAATGAGCAACCACTCTGTGGAAAACTTCTTTCTAAGATCAAGCCTAAACTTCCCCCTGTTCAACTTGAGAGTGTGTCCTCTAGTTCTATAGCTGATTGCCTGGGAGAAGAGACCAATCCCCACCTGCCTACAACCACCCTTCAGGTAGTTGTAGAGAGCAATAAGGTCTTCCCTGAGCCTCTTCTTCTCCAGGCTAAACAACCCCAGCTCTGAGTACTCCAATCATCTCAGACAAAAACCCAGCACCATTTTTCTCATGCAAAATATCATGTGTTAAACACAATAGGTGGAAAATAACATTGTATAAAATAGTAGGTTGATACATTCAGAGCAGAACTACAAAGCAGTATGTGTAGAAGCCAGAAACTTATTATTGCCTATGTTGTTCTTTTGTCTCTGGCAGCTATAAATTTAGAAACAAACTATCTTAAACCACTTTTGTGAGCTTAAATAACTTAAAAAGCATAGGTTGAGGATGAAATTTCAGCCTAGTAGCTGTGACTGCCTGAACACCAAGGTTAACAAAGAGGTATTGACAGATCGCTACCTAAAACATGCCATGATACCAATCGAAATGTCATGTTTGCCCAGCTTCCATGTCCTGATCAACTGAAGAGATGACATTTCCTTTCGTAGTACCTTTTCTGCTTTGTTTTGACTTTGTGGTTTGTGGGTTTTATTTTTCTGTGGTTTGGTGGTGGTGGTGGTTTTGTTTGGTTTGGGTTTTTTGTTTGTTTGAAGTTGGGGTTTTTTGTTTATTTTTTTTAATACACAGTACTACAAAGTAGATTTCAATACAGACTATAGCGAAATACTGTTTCTATTAGTAATATTTATCAGTTTATATTCTCCTCCAAACCTACAAAACAGTAGATATTTGTCAAATATATATTGATTTATTGCTTGCAAATTTAGTTTTAGATCAAGCATACCATTCAGAAATGCACAGAGGAACTATGGCATGCAGTTGAAAAAAAAAACTTCAGAGACAAAATGCTGAGTGTTGAAATATTCTATCTGAAAATGTCAGAAGGAAATATTTCCATTTTAATCTTAAAAATAAATAAAAAATAGCACTAGATTTATTTCCTTTTGGAGGTGGCCAAAAGTATTTAAAAAAATAATTGTATATAATACAATATAATAATATTGTTCATTTGGAGAGCCACAGCAAAAATAAGAGGATTAGTGTAAGACTGCAGACACTGGATAAAACAAGCAAGCGAAACAGAATATGAACATAGTGAACCTAACTATGGCATTCACATGGAACATGATCCAAGACCAAGGACTTTCCTGAGCCAGATGATGTAAAAACAGACCTGGATGTTCTGTAGAAATCCCCAAACTGTGAAACTGTCTAACCCAATTTTAAACCCATTCCCATTTTTTGCCTAACAATTTCCATTATGGATATCATATAAAATCTCATTCACAACATTTGTAAGATATTTAAATTATCCATTAGTTGATCCAGTAACACTAAATAGACCTGATGTAAGAACTGACAATCCATATACCCTACAGAATAAGTGTTTTAAGCAACCAAAGCAATTCTTAGTGCAATTCTTTTGATTCATAAAGCCACACATCTTTCCCTACAGCTGGGCAATCCTAACAGCTGCACTCAGGCACACAAACCTTGTGAAATAATCAGAGTTGTTGCTTCCAGGAGGCACAAGTCAGGTAAGTTTAAAACTTCTGTGAACAAACAGTCCTGAAATCTCACCATAATATGTGCTGCTTATACATCCCTCTCAAGACTTGTAAAATTTACTTTTCAAGCATTCAGTATGACAGGTATTTTGATGTATAAATCAGACCCATAAATTATGTCTGAAACCACTTTCGTGCCTGACAACAGGCGGAGAATAAAGATGCCACTTATCCAGAAAAGTGATGAAAAACGACATAAAGATGACCTTGTGTGTCCTTGAAAGCAACACAGGCACACTCAGAGGGATGAGTGCCCTGTGGGATGTAAAGTGAACATATCTGGCTTGACCAAGTCAGAAGAGTTCTGTGTCCAGCTGAGTCCATCAGCAATTCTCACTCATTTGTGGGCTTGCTATTGACAAGGCTCTTCACATCCCATTTATAAAAGATGCCTTTAAACATCCTATTATATTGTTTTCATTAAACAGAAATCACAGCTTGTATCTACTGACAAAACATTGCCATTATACCCCTTTAATATCAAGCTTAATATCAAGTCAGAGAAGAAATTGTCTATCCTTCACATTACAATAGCCAGAACACAACTGCCCAATACTTTTGTTTCTTAGTGTAGTCAATGTTTCAATTTTTGGAGCACAGCAGTGGCAGTTTTCCAAGTCCAAATCCAATTAGTCTTTTCATTATATGACTGCAATGCAGAACATAAAAAATAATGTATTGGGTTTGGTGCCAGTTATTTAATCTGGGTGTAAATAAAATTGTTTATTTGATAATATATCTAGGCATGAACGTTGTGTCACAGTTTTACTGATCACATAATTTGATTTTATTTTCATTTGTTATTGAAGACTCCAAATGGTGGAACAACAACAACAACAAAGTATACTTACTACTTCCAGTTAAAACTGAAGAACTGAATTTCCCACCTGAGTCAACAAACCACCCTCAGGAAACAGTGAGCTTCTGCATGCATTGGTGTCAAGACTACAGTGGAATATAAGCATGCGATTAAACAGAAAAATGAAAACTCTGTTAGCAGGAACACAATCAAGTAAGTATAGTTGTGTCTGAAAGAAAAAGGCTAAATTCCAGAACTGTAAAGGAAACTTCAGCAGAGAATGACAGCGGAGTTGTTGCCTTAGAACTCAGTGTGGCACTTATCATCACACAAACCCATCCAAGATTCTGCACTTGTGCTTTAATAGGTATGACACAAATAACAGTCAGAAAACAAGCTGCATGTGTGTATTTTCTTCTGACTCATAAGCATTCCTTAGAAGTCATAGAATCATATGATGATTAAGGTTGGAAAAGACCTTTAAGATCGTGTCCAACCATAAGGCAACTACCATGACCACTAAGGTATGTTCTGAAGTGACATGTCTGCATGCTTCTTGAACACCTCCAGGGACCATGACTCTACCACCTCCCTGGGCAGCCTGCTTCAACACCTCACCACACTCTCAGAAAAGGTTTTCCTAACGTCCAATCTAAACCTCCCCTGGCACAACTTAAATCTATTGCCTCTCATCCTATCGTTAGTTACCTGGGAGAAGAGACCAACAGCAGCCTCACCACATCCTCCCTTCAGGTAGTTGTAGAGAGCAACAAGATCTCCTCTTAGTCTTCTCTTCTCCAGACTACACAACCCCAGCACCATGAGCTGCTCCTCATATGAGATGCCCTTCAAACCCCTCACTAACCTCATTGCTCTTCTCTGGACATGCTCCAGGTTCTCAATGCCTTTCCTATACTGTTGCGTCTAGAATTGAACCCAGTACTCAAGCTGTAGCCTCACCAGGGCAGAGTACAGGGGCAAAATCACTTCCCTACTTCTGCTGGACACATAGGTTTTGATACAGAAAACCGACCCAGATGTTGCAGCAGGGCATGGGGACAACCAAGGTGCTGCTCATGCTCCCACTCCCCCACCCCCAGTCCCCTCACTTCTTCCACTGATGGGGTAGGCACCATGTGACACCAGCCCAGTGACATAATTCCTTCCCCACTCCCTCCACTTTTATATCCTTCCACTTTTGGACACCACAAACCCATTCCCCCCCCCCCCCCCCCCCCCCCCCCCCTTATCTCTGGCTCATTTCACTTCTGTATCAAATCAAGAAGTTTCATCTTATTCTCTCCTGATATTCATTTTGTGCAGGAAGTCTGCCTTAAGTGGTAAGGCCAACCATTTCCTCAGCTCTTCAGCACAAGAAAAAATGCAATCTATGCTTCTGAATAAAATTATTGTGCATGGTATGTTAATTCACCTCAGAGCTGCAGCAGCATTATTACAGTTTTGGCCACTTAATGGCTAAGAAGTAACACAGCAAAACTGCCCTCAGTCTTAGGCAAGCTGAGTGTCACATTAAGAGAGGGATTCTTTTTTAATGGGAAGCAAAGCATTGCCTTGATAATTAAAATTGCTACCTCAGTGGAATGTATTTTAAGTTCAATAATATTTCCATACTTGAAAGAAAAAAAGACATCCTTTATTAAATGACATCAAATTTATTAAATTACACCAAGCTGTGTGGTGCAGCAGACACGCTGGAGGGAAGGGATGCCATCCAAAGGGACCTAGACAGGCTGGAGAGGTGGGCACAAGCCAACCTCATGAGGTTCAACAAGACCAAGTGCTAAGTCCTGCATCTAGGTCGAGGCACTCCCAAGCACAAATCCAGGCTGGGCAGTGACTAGCTGGAAAGCAGCCCTGAGGAGAGGGACTTGGGGGTGCTGGTGGACAAGAAGCTCAACATGAGCTGTCAATGTGCACTTAGCCCAGAAAGCCAACCAGAGCCTGGGCTGCATCAAGAGAAGTGTGGCCAGCAGGTCAAGGGAGGTGATTCTCCCCCTCTACTCAGCTCTGGTGAGACCCCACCTGGAGTACTGTGTCCAGTTCTGGAGCCCCTATTACCAGAGGGATATGGACATGCTGGAATGTATCCAGAGGAGGGCCACCAGGATTAGCAGAGGGCTTGGAGCACCTCTCCTGTGAGAACAGACTGAGAGAGTTGGGGCTGTTCAGTCCGGAGAAGAGAAGGCTCCAAGGTGACCTTCTTGTGGCCTTCCAGTATCTGAAGGGGGCCTACAAGAAAGCTGGGGAGGGACTTTTTAGGATATCAGGTAGTGATAGGACTAGGAGAAATAGAATAAAGCTGGAAGTGGGGAGTTTCAGGCTGGATGTGAGGAAGAAGTTCTTCCCCATGAGAGTGGTGAGAGCCTGGAATGGGTTGTCCAGGGAGGTGGTTGAGGCCTCATCCCTGGAGGTGTTTAAGGCCAGGCTGGATGAGGCTCTGGCCAGCCTGATGTAGTGTGAGGTGTCCCTGCTCATGGCAGGGGTGTTGGAACTAGATGATTCTTGTGGTCCCTTCCAACCCTGACTGATTCTGTGATTCTGAGGGGTGTTGTCTCTCCATGCAGACCACTAGCAGCAAAATTCTTACTGCTCCAGCATCAGCTGTAGCATTGGAGAGAATAGCTTGCTTATCACATATGCTTTCTGAGTGCAAAGTCATTCAAATGAAATGAAAGACAGTCTGGTGTAGCTCATTCATTAATTTTCACAGCAGTTGGTGCCCTGTTGGCATTTCAAATTAACATAAGGAAAAGTTCAAGAGATTTAGCTTCATTTCAAATCACGGCTACTACGATTTTCAAGAAATGTTACAAATATATTAAACTGCATTAGTAAAAGCTAATTGCAGAGCAAGAGAATATTAAATGCTAAGTACCAAACTAATTTCAAGAAACATAATTTTACCAGTCAAATCATCCCCTACGTGAAAGATTGCACTCAAGTAGCTGCAGTATTGACTGAGTCACTGCACAAGGCTCAAGTCCCTAAAGATACCTGCTGCAAGTGTTAAATGACAAACTGCAACAAAAGGATTTCAATTCCTTTCATTTCCCAGCTTCAGACCCTTCCAAACTTCTCTACAGTTGGATCCAGGGTCTAAACAAGCCTCCACAGCCCTGCAGTTCTCATATGTACAATAAACTTTTTGGAGTTACTGAAAAACTGCAAAGCTTTACGAACATGCAAAGCTCTTATGGTGAGGCTGGAGTCTCCTGACAATCATCTTTGGCCATTCATTTGCAAAAGTCTTAGTAACTTTGTGCTAAGCTATTGCAATCTAAAGACTAAATAGAGAACCTGCATTACAAAACTGCAACCTCAAGTGTAATTGCTGCTCCACATTTATTTCTGTAGTGGTTGGTTTTGCTGCCTGTCCTTGTTCTGCTGCTTTAAGATCTCAGACACAGCAGAGTCAAGGAAATGCATCAATTCAATCAAATTGGCCATTTTCTGACAGAGAGAAAATTAACACACAACATTTTTTTTAAAAATAATAAAACATCCTATGTGTTTTATGCCTTGCTTCCTTCCCTAGTGTATGAGGAATTTCTCCATGAAAACCATGCACTTTCTGATGAAAAACTTAATTTAAAAAAAAAGTGATAATACCAGGGAAAATTGAAAACTGTAGCCAGGCATTATCTAACTACAAATCAGGGAGGGAGACAAGAGCTGACTAAAAGGACTGAGGTGCAATCACCTAATTTAGATATTAGCTGCACAGATGGCTGAATTTAAGTATTTCCCTTCTGTATAACAAAGAGAAATATGTTCTTGTATGCCATGGTTTATCTTGCCATGCAAAGGAATCAGAAGTGCTTATTTTCCACATTCCCTATTTATTTTCTCATTGCCCATAGTCCACACGACATCCAAAGCCAGGTAAGTTGAATTGCATTCCCTGGTATGTGTACGTTACTGAGAACTCAAAATGAGGGATATTTATGAGGTAGGAGGAAAGGATGACATTTATCAAGTTTCCAGAAAGAATTCACCTAAGGGCAGGACCTATGTTGCAGTGGCACCACATCAGTCAGATCTGTGTGTATGTTGACAAGGAGACAAATTCTCACAAGAATAAAGCATTTCATTGCAATTTTTCTGACCTTTTCTCTAAACAAACATGAGTTCATGCTGAAACAGCAGCAAGAGCTGTAGAGTTCCCACGATCCGGTGAATTCAAAGTTGAGTTAGATGGAGAAATAATAAATATCCAGTGGCACTTCACTGCCACAGGATGGAGAGAAAAGGTCTGTAAGAAATTCATTTTACAGTTTTTATATTCAAAGCATGGAAGAAACACTGTGAGTATGTTTCTGAGTTTAGTAGACACAGAAGGACTGCTCTGGCTTGTTTTCAAAGTAGAAGTTCAGTATTTGCTGAAGACAAGAAATGAAGCCATAAGTGTTTTTGGTTTTGTTTTTTTTTTTAATAGCATAGAGAAGTGCATTGTAAAATATTGAATATGACAGCTAAGGAGCGAGGCTAGGCAACAGAAGGAAAAATACAGAGCATAGCCTTTTGTGTTGTTAAAAATATTTATGTCCAACCAGAGTAAGAGCTGGCCATGAAGTTGCCTTTAATTAGTCTAAAGCACGTAAGCTGCTTCTCTCTTTTATAATAGAATATCAATATAATGTTATGATTTAATAAAATATAGAAGCTCCACTTCAGCTATCTTTGTGTGCTCACTTCCTCAGTCTGACTCAGAGATGGCTCCTGTCACAAGGCACATATTTCTTTGTGTCTTGTGACATAAAACCCCCGAAGAAATCAGTGTGGAGACCACTGTCTTTTCCTCCTTATGGGCTTCAGAGTAACAAAGTATAGAGCAGAAGGGGCAGAAGTCAGGAAGAATAAAGTGAGACAGCTGATCCTGGATTCCTGTGTTCAAAGTCAGCAGAGCAAGTGTAAGTTCCTGGAATGTCTCAGAAGCAGAAAAGATTGGAGGTGATCAGTTATGAGATCAGCTTCAGAGGGTATAGTAACACAGTATGCTGTGCCTGCATCAGACCTAGGGTTCAGTCCTACTGTATTGTAACTGGTGAAGGTATTTGTTCTTTAGGTCTGGGCAACAAAACTCTTCCCTTTCCAGTCAGGGGTATGGGACTGATGGAGCAAGCTCTACTTGAAACTTTCTGTAGATATACGGGGACAGATTAAAGACAGTTCCTTTCCCCTGCTTTCTTTTTGGGTCCTTAAAGATGCTTTCAGACTAATTCCTTCTACTCCCTCACTACACACGTTTATATAGGAGCACAGTCTCATCCACAGTTCACCACCACTCATCTGATGTTCAAATTAATCAAAGCACCAACAAAAAAAAGCTCTACACAGAGTCTTTGTTCAAAGTTCCTGCAAACTAGGGCCTAGAGTGTTTTACAGGTGGTTGAAAGTATGTAGCAATATGTCTCGTTTACCATGCAAAAGGCAGTCATAATGCACAGTTCACTTAAGGATCTTTCTCTGTTGCCTTCTCCAGATCTCGGATCTTGATCTGTGATTTGTTCAGAGGCCACAGGACTCTAAACAGGAGTTACTGTTTACTAGCAACTTGGCTGTGCATAATTCCCCATGTCCACAATTACTTTGGAATGTGCCAGCAATTTCTTTTATCAAAGGCAAACAGTTGTAGCCACAAATTCTATCTGGGAGACAGAATCATTGGGATCAGTGGATTTGGAAAGTTATAGTCAGTGAGAGAATGGAGTCAGGCTTCATATAGTTAATTCAATAGAGCCCCCAGAATTGCCACTGAGGTGAAGCTTGCAGGTTTACAGTTCAGATCAGGTATGAAGGAATGTGAGCAATAACTTATGCATCAACTCAGCTATGTTAACACAGTCAAATCCAAAAAAAAAAAGTCTATAGCACAGTATGCAAAACAATCAAGCTATGCCACAGAATGATGGGGTGCTTTAAATGTAAATCCAGATAATTTATTCACAGATAATACAACATGCTGTGTCAGGTTTAACCACCTTTCCAATAAACAGGAGAGACAGAGCAAAACAGGACTGCAACAAAACTCATTGTCTCAAGCTGTTATCTCATCAATCTGAACAAGTCAAGCAAAGTCCTCTTAAATGAAAGGTTGGGACTGAGGATACCCCACTGCTGTCTGGCATTTCAGCATTGCAGTTAAAGGTCTGCCCCTTTGGAGTGGACTCTGCATTTTCCAAATTTAATTTAAGAAGATTACAAAGATCAGAGAAGGGAACTTAGAAATTGTCACATCCAGAGAAGAGACAGTGATTCACATTTCCTGGAAGATTTTCAAAAGCAATGGAAAAATCTTAGAGAATAACAAATTACCACAGGGATCAATAGTTTCTTTAATTGCAGTTGTCTACAAAACAAATCATGCATCTTGGCAAGTCCTTTTGTCTCTACTAGCAAACATGTAAAAAGCAGTAGTAACAGTATAGTCTCAGGAAACGTGGCTTTTGGAGTATTTCACAAGGGTTTCAGTTTAAAGAGCTTTCCATCAGAAGATGGCAAGTTTGCTGATACCTGGATATTTCATGGAATCCCACTGTTTTGGGTAGTGAACTAGGATGAGGATTGAATTTCTGGGGAAGTTGCAACGTCCTGAAGAAAACAATCGATCTGCTACTGTCCCAATTCTTTATGTGTTGCAACACATAGAGCAACTCAAAGATACCTTTAAGAGGCTGACTCAGGACTTTACATCCCATTAATCAGAGGGTTTATGATGCAGATGTATTCTGTAAAACACACTGCTTAATAAGCACACCTCTGCAATTTCATAGTAGGCACAGCCTCTAGGGAAACCAATCCCTTATAATGTTCTGCACAGGCCTGAAATTCCTTTTTCCACCCCAAAAAAACGCCAACACTTGAAGAAAATTAAGTAGACTATGCCTTGTCCTGGAAGAGAGAAGGGATTTATGTTTATATCAAAATAATAAAAATAAGATCTAATGGTCACAATCTCTGAGGCACTGGGTATAAACTAAGCAATTTCCATAACTCTAGAGAAAAAATAATGGAAGGTTTAGGGTTTTTCTACCCCCTCAAATAAAATTTAGAGACACTCTAAGAAAATTCATCACACGATTAATCCAGTCATTGTATGCTCTGTTACTTCAATAACATGATTTCCATTGTTATTCTTTCTTTCCATCTAGAAAGAACCGAGGGAAAGGTCCCATAACAAATCTGCAGGGAAAAAAATCCCCAGTTTTAAATCCATCTGTGTTGGTGGCAAGAATACACAATTCATTCAGTTACTGACAGAATATTAGAAATGCTGTGATTATCAGGAGAGTAGCTGGTCAGGTTTGTATGTTTCAACAAAACAGTCTGAGAGCATGAAAGACCACCAGACCTTTATATTTTAGCAAATGAAGTAAAAATGATGTTAGTTGGAAAAGGATCACCTCATAGGAAGGAAGTATAATCTGACATAATTTTTTCCTCAATTACAAATAGAACTCTAAATCCTACTAACCAAAATGTAGGCAGAAAACTTAACTAGAACTTTTTATAGGAGAGGCATAAGGTGTTTAAGAGACTGCTTTACCCACATTCTGACATCTTCTGAATACATGTAATAGGGAACTTAAAAAAGACTTAATAGACAGCTATCTGGAGATTTACACAGTTATGAAATAGAGAAATCATGGCAGTGATGGAAAAGAACAGCAACAAAAAGAAATATATGAAACATAAGAATAAGCGTAAAAGTCTGACTTTAATTCTGTAATATGGAAGCAGATTTTTATACACAGATTAATGGGAAGATTTCTCTCCCCATCCTAACCATGATGAGCAGAAAGTTGGCACAGAGAACCTGTACAGGAGCACCAGAAGGCCTTCTGCAGTCTTTGACAACAAGTTTCATTTCTAATCATGGCCGAGATTGCGCAGATCATACATTTAATGTGATAAACAATGCTGCCGCCTAACTTTCATCAGTCGCTTCCAATGCACTTTTTTAACCATCCTGCCTTTTATTAGAGAGTGAAACAGAAGCAGTATGAAGTAAAATGATTTGCCAGACATTGATCTAGGAGATGAAAACTTCCTGGAACTCCAGACCATTGCTTTATACTTTCAGAGTACTCAGCACAGCGTGTTGCAGTGCAATGTTGTTGTTCTAACCAAGCCAGACTCACTGCTCCTCATTAGTTCTCTGCACTACAGAAAGCACTGCAGCTGTTTACAAAATTATGGCTCTCCATTACTCTCACAATGTCTTTTAAATAACAAAGTGAGATATTGCATGGTTCAGATCACTGTATTTGTCATTTCCTTTTCTTCCTCTCTTCCCATAGAATGAGCAGCAGGGATTTTACTTAGGCCTCCTTACAGGATTTGATCCTTTCCTTTTTACCAAATTGTTAAGAAACTATGTGCAGCAGGAAATGCATATATCTTTAGAAAAGCACCTGAAAGCATGTTCATTAAATGGTCACAGGATTTACATAATCCACAGAATTGAATCATATCACCTCTCTTCATTGCAGTGATGTTGAAAAGGTAAATCGAGGTAAATACCAAAGACCTGTGTTCATCTCTAATTTAGCTGAGAAGCTTACAGAAGTGTCCTAGTGACAATCATCTTTTGGTTTTGGTTTTCTCTGGTTGGTTTATTTACTTTGGTGGTGGGGGGGGCTTTTTAGGGTTGTTGTTGGGTTTCTTTTTGTTTTGTTTTGTTTTTTCATATGCCCCAAATATGCTCTTGACCTAAAGCAATTTCAAACTTGAGGTCATCATCTTTATAAAGGTTGATAGTAAAACTGTGGTAATGGCAAAACTGAAAATTAATCCCTGACTTCAGACAGGGCAACACCACACATACAGGAAGCAACCAAAAAAAGGAAAGGAGCAGCAAAAGATAGCAACAGGGACTAAGGACCAGGATCACATTTAGCAAACACGAGGACAGATGCATTCTCATCCTTTGCAATATGCAAGAAAGCTTGCCATAATCATTCAGATCAGCACAGCTTATATTTATTGTTTAATTATGAAAGAGCAATAATGAAAATGAAAAATGGCAATATAGATTTTCAGTCTTACAGTTCCTATGTTCCACTTTGCTAAAATGATGTAAAACACCTACCCTTATTAGCCAGGAATATGCTGAAACAGCATTTAAAAAGACAACAAAGCCCACTGCCAGGCAGCATGCAAAAAATTCTTTGGACATGTTTTTACAATTTCCAATTAGATGTTCCCCTGCAAATAAGATACCAGAAATACACATTTCTGTCTCCATAACATTATACAAGGCACAAGTATCTCAGATCAGCACTCATTACGTAGCAGTATCACAGTATATCAGAGGTTGGAAGGGACCTCAAGAGATCATCAGGTCCAACCTCCCTGCCAGAGCAGGATCACTTAGGATAGTCTGCACAGGAATGCATCCAGGTGGGTTTGGAAAGTCTCCAGAGAAGGAGACTCCACAATCCCCCTGGGGAGCCTGTTCCAGGGCTCTGTCACCTTCACTGTAAAGAAGTTTCTCCTCATGTTGAGATGAAATCTTCTATGTTCAAGTTTGAAACCATTGTTCCTTGTCTTATCACTGTGAACCACCAAAAAGAGCCTGGCCCCCTCCACTTGACACCCACCCCTCAGATATTTATAGACAGATCAGATCCCCTCTCAGTCTTCTCTTCTCCAGACCAAACAGCCCCAGAGATCTCAGTCTCTCTTCATAGGGGAGATGCTCAAGTCCCCTAATCATCAATCAATCAATCAATCTCAGAGTAGTGTTTTGAGACCTACAAATAAAAGTGCCACTTGTGACTGGCCAAAACCTATAGTTTGTTTGTTCTTATATTTGCTACATAGTTTCATATATGGTTAGAAGATGCAATTCCTTGCCTTCACAGTTACATAAAATACTCTTCACATGAGTCAGGGGCCAAAGCACTACTTGTCACTATGTGAGATTGTAACATTGAAGATGCTGCAGTCATTTAGTAATCTAAGCAAAGACACTACTGTGTTTAAATTACAGCAAATGTTGGCATTTTGATGGAGAAAACTATATGCATAAAAATCAAATTAAAACAGCAAATATTAAAGTAACATTAAGGCTGAGAGCTTAATTAACTGCTGTAAGTCAGAAAAGTCAATGCTTTGGAGATCCTCTGGTGGCAGAGCATTCAATGAGAAGAAAGAGCAGAGATAAAAGAATAAAATTTTTAAAAATCAAGGGCAGTTGGAAGCCTCAGAACAGGAAGGAGCTGGAAGTGACTATTAGACAGACAGTGGAAAGAAGATTTCTACTGATTTAACACCAAACAGCTGATGAATAAATGATCTGCTGATTCCTGTTGTATTGGAGAGAAAAAGCAGCTGGTATGGGCTGGGAAGGTCAAAGAGCAGCCTCTGGGAACCTGGAAACCCCAGCACAAGAAGGCAAGGCAGCTGAAATTTTTAGAAGCAGGGAGTAAAATGGCTTTACAAATCCTTTTATTATTGTGGCTGCAATGGCAGGTAGTCTCCTCAGCAGTCATCTTTCTGACACACCATCTTTTCATTTACTTTGTGTACATCTACATCCCTTCACTGGCTATAAACAAGAAAGTCACAGTAGAAAAACCCTCTCTGTTTCCTACATGCCTTAACACAGGTTTCATGTGCCCCCTCTTTTTAAAGACTTGGCCATGTTCAAGCTGCATTTTCCTCACAGCTCACTTCCCTTCTATTTTAACATCAGATCATTTTTTTGTGTCCCAGATGCTGTTGAGTTCTCAAGAGAACATGAACCAGCGCTGCTCACTCACAGCAGTGGATAATGGAGTTCAGCAGACAAGGTAATAGCTTCCTCCTGATGTGAATCAACAGATGTGAGGTTTTCATGAGGCACATAGCACCCTTTGGACACCTCATTGACACTGGGGTCCTCCTCCCACCCACAGTATTTGAACTGTTTGCGTCTAAAGCCAACCTAATACATGTACCCAGGAGGACTGCACATGAATCTTCACCAAATACTCTTAACAAGCTGGATAATTTGTTCCAGCTCTAAGAAATCCTTTTTCTATTTCTACCATATGTTTATTTTAAAACAGTGAGATATATGAGGTTGGAGCTGTTGCCTCTGCATATGCCTACCCTGGAGCTAAAGAGAACTAAAATTCTTCCAAGTAGCATTAGAACACCTAGGTTGGATATGGATAGTAACATATCTACAGCAACACACATCTTGTTCTGGCTGGCTGCTTTGAGTTATACACTTTAAGCCTGCACAGGAGGTTTCTCCAGCTTTTTCCTCAGATCCTCACTGCTGTGCTCAGTTCTTACTGAGCCTGAACAAGCTGCTTTAAACCCTGCTGTGACGTGCTGCTCTTCTCCTGCATCAGGGAGAGACTCTCAGTACCCTATGTCTGGCAAACTGGACCTCAACCATGGCAAAAAAAAAAAAAAAGGATGCATTATTCCCATCTCTGTATAGGTGAGTTGGCCCCAACTTCAGTTTAGAAACGAACTGCCAGTAAAGTACCTCTTCTGTTAGCCACTGGAGTTCACTGGAGTTTTTTTTAGATGGACTAGAGAGATGATAATGAAGAACAGACTAGGGGAAGGGGAAGAATATTTTGTTTTCCCCTTAGCCCCCCATTCTTGCCAAAGATGGTAACTTCTGATCATGGATGCATCAGATGGGAGCTATGTAGAATGGGTGGTTCTTTAACCAGAGAAATCAGCAAAAAGTTTCCACTTTACCCTTGGAAATATCTTCAGCAACACATTTAGAGTTGAGTAACACACTGCAGGATGCTTTTATTTACAGCTACAGAAATTACCACAACACATAGTCACTAAGCTGTCTGTGGATACAGATGAATTGTTTGGGAGTATCTTTTCGGCATCTCTGTACTACTCTACCTAAAACTTCTATCCTCCATATCACTTGAATACAACGATTGCATGTGTCAGATTTGTAATGTTTCTTATCACCATGATATTGACAGAAGCACAAGCATGACTGTCTGGGAAATTTATTGCTTACATTCATTCTCCTGTTTACTCTTTTAGTCTTAATTTAGAAGCAGAGATTGTTTATCAGTGTTTTAGGCTCAGATTAGCTACACTGAAAAGGGGATTTGAGCAGATGGCTGTTGCAAGCTGCATACAGTAAGTGGGTAATGTACAGATATGCTTCTTGATGTACCACTGAACACTTAGCAAAATTATGTGATGAAGGAGGCCAGCTTAGGCTGAGTGGTGAAAACTGTGACTCCAGCTCTAATTTAATTTTTTGTTCTGCACTCTCCAGGTAATTCCGCCAGCAAAGCAAAGGCATGAGCTACACTGCCTTATGCTATGCAAAGACACAGCTGAATTCAATGCATTAATTTACTGCATAGTTAGTTTGCTCCAAAATCAGAAAAGTCCCAATTGCTTTAAAGACAATAAAAATAAATAAATAAATAGCCATAGACAGAAACACACAAAACTCTGAGCAGCAGCAGCAAATCCAGAAGTCATTTCAGTTTATAATACCATAAATTCTTACTAGCAGCTCAAGTGAAAACAATGAAGGCAGAACAGAAGCATGAGCTCTCCTCTCAGTCTCCTTCAAGCATCAAGGTGACTGGCTTTGATATAAGGATGGATCACCTAAAGCCATTTTTTTCTGGCAAGGTGCAGCAAATTCAAGAACATACTGTGCTTTAATCTGTTCCTTATATCAGCTTACTGAGCCAGGAAAAGAATAATTGTGTTAAAGTTGCCCCAGCAAAGGTGAAGACAGAGGCCAATTGGTCTCAGAGCACTCCACTTGGCTCAGTGGAGTAAGAAAGTTAAGTGCAGCCGTGGGAGGTTTTAGCACGCCCTGATGTTTCCACATTAAACACAGTTTCACCTTTCAGTTGGCCTTTTAGCTCGTTCTGAGGTAAAACAACTCTTGGGCTACTCTTTTCCAGGCCAAGGTCAACAGGGTCCACCACTTCAGCAGTAGCTATGCTCTTCTCACAATTGACAGACTGGTGTTCTGTCTGATGTATCTTGAAATTTCTTACTGATTTTTTAAATTTATGCACAGATAAAAGAAATCAGATTGGTTTCCAGTTGTGTCATTCAGAGTGAGAAGTCCTCAAAGTCAAGAGCATGATAATTACAAGATTGATCCCCACCTCAACTATAACCACCTGCCTCATGAATAATTTTCTTCTCTGGGGCTGTCAATCTAACATCTTCTATGAACATGAAATTTATTACAGTAACTTAAAGAAAAGAATGATGTGGTTTCAAAATCATCTGTGAAGTTAGTGTCAGAAGAAAAGGAAAAGGTGAGCATGAGATACCAAGGACACCTGTGTGCCATGCTCATCTGAACTACAGCTTTTCTACCTCTGCTGCCCTTAGACTGAGGTCAGGATCTGCATCAAGATACTGCAAAAATGAGAATGGGCAGGCAAGGGCAGACACAGCTGAGAACTGTTCCAAGCCTCTCAACCAGTAATGTGATCAATCTATCTCACATGCTATGCCTACCAGCTGCAGCTCTGTGCCTCTGATTGTTTTTACTACCTTTGCATTTGGTTTGAATTTCTAAAGCAGCTTACAAGAACAAACTCTTTAATTCATCTTTATCACAGTCTTTAAACTTTTTTAGTATTATGTCAGGATTGACTTTTCCTTTGTCTTTTTTCCATGACTGCCAGTAAGCTAAAATTGAGACACAGAAAAGAAAATGCTCCTTCCATAACATTCAAAATATTTCTAAACAATTGGCAGAAAATGAAACATTTTAAACATGAGATGTCATAATAAACTAATTTATCTAACTTAAGAACTCCTCCAAATGTAAAAAGAATTTCATGTTTCCTTAAAACTCCACATGAAGCATAGATTTACTGAAAATTATCCAAGAGTAGTATGCAACAGCATAGTGTTTAGAAAGCAGATGCTAGTAAAGAGGAAAAAGGACAGAGGGAAAAGGACCTAGGGTTGTTCAGCCTGGAAAAGAAGAGGCTCTGGGGAGACATAAGAGCAGCTTTCCAAGACCTGAAGGGGGTCTACAAGAAGAATGGAGAGAGACTGTTTACAAAGGCCTGTGGTGATAGGACAAGAGACAATGGCTTCAAGTTGCAGAAGAGTAGATGTAGATTGGATGTTAGGAACAGGGTGGTGGAACACTGGAACAGGTTGCCCGGGGCAGGTGGGTGGGACCCCAACCCTGGAGATAATTCAAGGGGAGGCTGGATAGGGCTCCGGGCAGCCTGATTTAGTTGAGGATGTCCCTGCTTGCTGCAGAGGGGGTTGGACTAGATGACCTTCAGACGTCCCTTCCAGCCCAGACCATTCTATGATTGCCTGGCTTTGGAGAGGGATCACCTCCAAAGAAGACTTTGCACTGAAGATCAGTTCCATTATGTTGTGTTCTCTATTTTCCTGAGCTTTTTCTGATGAGGTACTGTTGCTTGTTGAGTATGTCTAATGTTATAGTGTTAACTGTCTAATAATATCATGTTAATTAAAGGTTCTCTGCAAGTGACTATTTTATCCCTTTCATATGCACAGCTGATTAACTTCTAGGTGTGCATTAAACTAAAAGGTGTATTAATTATCATTCTACCAATTTACAGTTACATTGTGCAGTAAAACTAATATCTTTAATTGCAATACTCATTGCACGTGGGTGGCACTGCAATTTAATACATTTATATTTTTAAGCCACAAGACCTATGATCTCAATTTCAGCAACTCCTCTTCAATAATTGATCTAATTTTTGTACTTTTCTTTGAAAGCAACTGCTAGCTTTCCCATGGAAATTAATCAATTTACAAATGGAGGACAAAAGTTTAAACCGAATTTCTTATATTTCAGATGAGATTCCTCCCACATACAGAGATGAGATAGAGGGTCACAGAGTACAAACACTGCAAGCTAAGAGAAGAAAGAAAACCCAAAACAAACACAAACCAAAAAAAAAAAAAAAAACCACAATGAACACCTAAAAACATCCTTGCTTTTTATTCTTAGCCTACTGTATTTCTTTGATAGATGTTTCATACAGTAAATGTTATTGATGTCTAGAGAGCTTATCTTGTTTCTGTCTTATTGCAACAATCTCTAGTGTTCCTCTGTGTGGCTGCAAAATTGCCACAGGATCCTATTAAAGACATGCTTAAATGTTCAGCTGTCCTAACATCAATGTGTCTTGCTTCTGCCCTTCCTCCCACAAGATCTTTTTCTGATATGTTATTATTATCTAGAGACTCTGTACTCAATCCTAATCCATCCTGTTCTATCTCTAAATGTAAAGTACCACAGGCAATATCTCAGCAGGCACAAGGACATTAAAGTTAGGCTCTCAGAAATGTGAAGTATGCCATCAGCACCCAAATGCAGCACTTGGGGTATTTTTATACAGTCAAAGACAATTAAAATGTTCAGGAGTCATTGTTTCTTTCTAATGAATATAAACTACTTCATTTACATTAAAAATTCTCCTGCATGCAACTGACTGACAGAGAGGCACCAACTGCCACCAGCCTGGTATGCAGCTGTCCCCAGGAAGAATTAAAGGGAGAGGTCCTGAATGCTTAACACAAAGCTTTGTGAAGCCAGACCTGCAAACATTGCACAATGGAAAGCTCACAAACAGTTGTCCTTTCTGAGGCCCTTTAGAGACTCCACCTTATCTAACACATATCTGGCCCTATCACTTCTTCATATTCCTCTTTTTGCCTTTTTTTTTTTTTGTCATGCTGCTTCTCATGAAGTTTAGATGCTTCATCAAAGAAATCACCCACGATTATAATAGTCTGCTATTATTATTGTATCTTTCCATTTCCAATCCTAAATGGAGAGAAAGAAGTAAATATTCCTCTCGACACCCCCCCTCCCCCACCCCTTTGATTATTTAACTTATGCAAGAATTTCACAAAACTGTCAGAAGTTTCTCTCAGGAATTCTTTAAACAAGCCCATACAAGTTTAATGAAATATTTTCCTGCAAAGAACTGCAGAAATCCATCATGTAATCCCATAGCCTAGAGTGACTCAGTGAAACACTACTCAGGAATCAAACTATCACTGCTGATGGTGTACAGCATCATACACAGGTTTATCACATTGCTGGTTAGCAGCTAAAAACACCATGGGTCCACTGCAAATTAATGTGGGAAAAGACAAAAAAAAAAACACCTCAGGAGGTCAGGATATCATCTTTATTTGCACACTTCAACCTCTGGACCAGGGAGAAGACAGCACTTCACCTCCCAAGGCCCTGCTGGAGTTGATAGTGTGTGTAATACCAGGACCTTACTCATCCATCTGGTCTTGTCTGATTCATCACATTCTTACTCTAAATTAGTGCTTCAAACTGATTTAAGAAAAGAGAAAGAGAAGTTATTTTTCTTAATTCTTATTCTTTTGAAGTTTACATTTTCTGATGAGCAATGAATACAAGAGTAGGTCAATACCTGATCTGTGGTAGTTTTAGACCATGCCTTTAAAGTTTTTCACAGATTTTGAGCAGAAAGTAAAAACGTAAATAAATCACTATTGGGTGTAAAAAGGAAAATAATGGTTATTTTCCTGAGCAATTCCATTGGAGAGAGAGCTCCCATAAGATTTAGTTCTCAAAACAATTTCTCCCTTCTTCACTGGGGAGATACTAACTGGCTTTGCTGACCTTTGCTGCATCACTTTTATTTCGGCTAAGTCTAATATCTCCACTTGCCTCTCTCTCTCTTCCCTTGTATACAAGGGGGTAAGGGGGAGGCAGGGAGAGAAAAGCTGTTATAGCTCCCCTGGTCTTTGGCCAAGGGGGTCCTAGTGCTTCTTGTTAATTGTAAATACCTGTAAATACTGTAAATATCATAAATACTGTATATTTCTACACATCTATTGCATTTCATTGTAGATTGTAGTTTGGCTTGTAAATACAGCTTTCCTTTGCTTCCAAACTGAGCTGGTCTGGCAAAGTTAATGTTGGAGGGGAATTTTCAACCCACCACATGATCTAACCTAATTTTCCTGATGTTTATCTGTTTAATATAAAAATAAACATGTAGGTGTTGGGTGCTTTTAAATGAAAAATTACTCATGTGCCCTCGAAGCCTTCTTCTTTGGAAGCATGTAAAATTACTATGTTAGCTTCAGAAACTCAATTTAGTTCTTTAAGTCACCTGGGCACACTTAAAAATTTTACCCTTGATGAAAAACAAAAAAAAAAAAAAGAGAGATTGACATCTTCATCAAACCACCCTGTTGAAATCAAACTTCTGCCAAGTTCTCCATTTTGATGAAATAGGCCATTTTTCTTTGAAAAAAAAAAATATATTTCAAATGACAATTTTCACTGGCTCGATTAAGCTCACACAGTTCAATGCCATGACAAAGAGAGCTTCAGCATCAAAGTGTTCTGTTGTAGAGAGTTATTAAACAAAGTATTTCCAATACATTATTTTCATTCATTAATTTTCTATGTCTTCTTTCAGGAATACCCATTATTTCACCTAGTTAAATCTGAGGGCATGAACAGATCCCTAGCAAAAAAGTCTCTCTCCATATGAAGAGGTTATTAGGTAATTGGCCATCTCTGTTCAAGTCATTGAAATGATTGTTCTTTACAGTTATTACCCTGTGCTTCCAGTTTACATAATTTTTCCATTTAATACAAAGAGAAGATAATTTACCGGGCTGGCAAACTGTGTTCTGATTACCAAAAACATTCTGAGCTAAAACAAACTCAATGCAATTGTTATTATAATCTTATTAAGATGATAAATCTTTAGAGAAAGTTCAGACAGAAGACATTAGCTTCCACATATGACACTTAAATATAATTATACCTAGTTAGGCCATTAAATAAGAATGCCTGGGCTAGGCTGGGAGCTTGTGGATATCTAAGGAATGGCCCAAGAGAGTGAATAAGTATTAATCCTATTCCTCTGTTCTTCCTTCATAGGTTCAGAGAACAATGAAAAAAGAGGCTTTGAGGGGACAAAAGGATGAAAAGGATCTGTCCCTGCACCGTAATTACAGATCCCAGAGTGTAATGTATTTAGTGTACTTGTGACAGGGGACCAAAGACCCTCCCTAGGAGGATGTAACTGGCTACTGTGTGTCACTGTAGACAGATATTTGTCCACTCACAGGCAAAACCCCTTACAGACAAAGCTGCTCCTGAGCCAGTTCTTCAGTATGGCACAGAACATTGTCCAGCTATGGGGCCCCCAAGAAAAGAAAGACATGGACCTGATAGAGAGGGTCCAGAGGAGGTCCACAAAGTTGATCAGAGGACTGGAACACCTCTCATATGAGGAAAGACTAAAAGAACTGGGGCTGTTCAGCCTGGAGAAAAAAGGCTCCACAGAGACCTTGTAGCTACCTTTCAATATCTGAAAAGGACCTACAGGAAGGCTGGGAAAAGGCTGTTTAGAAAGGCTTGTACAGATAGGACAAGGGGCAATGGTTTGAAATTGGAGCAGGGTAGATTAAAGCTGGACACAAAGAAGTTCTTTACAATGAGAGAGGTAAAATACTGGAACAAATAGCACAGTGCTATGGTTGAGGCCCCACCCCTGGAGACATTCAAGATCAGACTCAGTGCAGCCCTGCATGGCCTGATCTAGTTAGAAACATCCCTGCTCACAGCAGGGGGGTTGGACAAGATGACCTTTGAGGGTCCCTTTCATCCCAATGCAATCTGTGAATTGCATTCTGGGGTGACCCACTCAATTTCCAGTCATCTGGCATGGACACACAGATAGAACTGGCTTGCCACAGTGGAGAACTAAGCAGGATCTCTTTCATCTGCTCATCCAAGTACTGCAGAGACAAAGTGAACCAAATCCTGCCAGCCAGCATTGCTGACTGATTTATCACAAATTATGATCAAGAAAAATCATGAGGAAAGAATATTGCACATGGGACTCGATACACAATCCTAAGTAGTTCTGAAGTACAGGAAATATTAATTCCTAGGGCAGACAAATTCAAAGTCACTGATATAAGTGGAAGGCAGATATTTGAAGGAACACCTAGGACTTACAAAAATACAAAACCAAATCCAACCAATATTTTGATCTTGCAGCTGTGCACATTCAAGCCTTATCTATAACAGGTTAGCTACTCTGGGAAACTGAAGAACATACTGTAAGGACCAAGAAGTTATTTCTGATAGTCTAAGTCAGTAGTGCTACACTATTTCATCTCATTGTCTTCTTGACCACAGGTACTTTTTCATTTACTAATAAACATTGATGGTTTTGAGACAAGATATTTTTCAAATCCAAACCAAAACTTTGGATTTGTGCATACCTGTAGTTTTCTGTTAGTGAAAGAGTCACTGGCTGCAGATATCATCTGACAAATTGTTGACATTTTATCAGCTGTAGAGCATATAAACTATGATACTGTACTTCATGGGAAATCAGTCACTGCTGAAATTAACCACATTCCTTATCTCCTTATGCTTTTAGTTTATCACATCACTGACTAACTGCTTATAATGAGTAACACTCAGGGATTATTGTTACACATACTATTTACAGTAATTATTAGGTTACTGACAACAAAATTACTTATTAAAAACTAATAGCACATCTCTGTCTCTCCAGGTTCAATTTAAGGAACTTTGCCATTCCCACTCTATTTTAAAGCATCAGTAAAGCTGTTTGCAAGTTGAAAAATCATTTTCATTTTTACATAGACTATATATTTCAGAGGACAGAAACCCATTTCCATATTAGTCACAGGGACAAAATGATTTCTCACTCACCCTCAAGTTTATTAAAAACAAAGTGCTTCTACTGTCAGGTGAAGATGGATTAAAACCATCATTAGCTTCTGAAATTAAAATGGAGTAATTTCTTTATTCCATAGGCTGAGGCAGCAGCATGTTATTAGAGCCATAGAATTTCAACAGATATTTTGGAATTGCAATTACTGCATTAAGAAGCAAATCTGGACTCCAAGTAATTACTGCATTAAGAGATGTAGACTATAAAGGTGGATATGCATAAAGGATTAATTACAATTTTTTCTTTCAAAAAAAATACTACCACAAAATATTCACCCAGAAACAACTTCCCAGACACTGCCAATGCATTTTCCTATTTTTCTATCCTGCACAAGGACAGCACTGAAATCCTTGAAGTTGATATGTGGCAATAAGAAGCAAAGCAGCCGATTCAGTAAAACTCCATAGCAGAGCTGCCCACAAATAAAAACATTCCTTCATGCACAAGTCACAACATTTTCCACAGAAACACTCCCAGGACTGCTGCCTTTTGCTGCTGTTGCTCTCCTCTGAGCATTCCCTCACAACTTTTGTGACAGCTCCAGAAGAAACCTCAACCACAGATTCTTCTGCAGTGAACCACCCTCTCCCTCTTTTTTTTTTTTAGAAAGCTTTAGGAAAGCTAATAAAGGAGCAGACAATTGAATGCCTCTGTCTCACCTTGTGTCACAAATCCACCTCTGAAGAAGTCAGCAAAATGAACCACCTGCTTTCCTTCTCTCTTCTTCTCAGTTGCCTTTAGCTGTAGTTTCTTGAAGCACCCAGATGATTCTTCTTTGTCTAAGCTTCAACAAATTTGAGAGCCTTCCAGAAACCCAGCAGGTTGTCCAGCAAAGCATGCCTGCTGGCTACCAGGGCAGTTTATCCTACCACCCATCCTCCCCTAAAAATGTGTCCAGTTCCCAGCAGACAACAGCTATCTGCTCCCTGCCATCAATTCCTATGAGCTCCACCTGACTTTACATTAGAAACCATTCACATCAGCTGTGGCTGCCCTTCCTCTTCTTTCTGCTTAAAGGCTTCTAATGCCAGCTCCTTCAAGGTTGGGCTAACATGTCCCAGAGCAGCTAGAGCTGGTTTATTTTAAAAAACAGTAATTAATCTGACACTAACAGATTCCTCCCATGGGTAATAGTTTTCATGCCTATGTTATTTCTATTTTTTTCCTCACACAATGAAGAAGGTATGGGATCAGAATCATTATTTCTTGGCTACACATTGATTATACAGACCAAAATGCAAGAAAATTCTTGCTTTCAAAACATGTTATTATTTTTAGTCAATTACATATACAAATTATGGTTGCTTTCAAACATGCCAAATAGTTTGCATGTTTCAACATTACATTGAAATAAGCCAAGTGGTGGACGTTTTTTCTTCTACCATGGCTAAATCCTCTCTTAAGACTCAATAAAATCAAGTTTTCTGTATCTCTGCAAGATCAGGCTGAATCACTTTATTTTTTGTGCATTAAGGACAATGAAAAAATGGGAATTAAGCACAAATGTATAAAATGCAAAGAGGAGAACTGGGTCAGAAAGAAATGGTAGGTCACATTGATCAGGGAGACTGCAGTTGGAGTGCTGTGGTGGAGTAGGAGGCACACAAACAAGGTGGCTCGAGTGGGTCAGGCTGCAGATAGCTGTTACCAGATGCTGCTAGCCAAAAGAGATTAGATTGCTTTTGCATGGAACAGCACAATGTCTAATAGCACACAGGCACGTGTTCTGCAGGTGTTGAACCCCAAGAAGGCTTTTCTGTTGGGTTTTAAAAGAAATAAAATAAAAGTACATGCCAGCTGAAGGTTAATGTGAGTTAGACTCTCTAATAGCAGGCTGGGCAAACCCACAGAGACTCTGCTCTTGAGCTATGGAAGAGTAAGAACTGCTACCCTGGCTAGGACACAAGTGACCACAATTCAGACCCATCTTTCTGACAAATAATGAACAGAAACTGCTTAGGGAAAGAGTAGAAGCAAGAGAGCATGGGTAATGTCAGCATCCTGCTCACATCCTCTGCCAGAATCCAGTTAATAGATTCGCTAAATTAGAAATGTAAATAAGACTCATCATTTCAAATAACCATTAATGGACTCTTCCCTCATGAATTTATGCAGACCTTTTGTTAAATGTAACTGTAATTCTGACTTTCAGAACACCTTGTGGTAGTAAGCTTAAGAATCTAATTATAATTTTTTTAAAGGAAAAAAAAACACATTACTACTCGTTACCAGTTCTGCATCTGTAACTTAATAGTTTCACTTTCTCTCCTTCCAATTACAAATTCATGCCCCAGTAGTGTTTATAGATCTGTGTTTCTGCCACCTTCTTGATCTATCATCCAGTCAGAAATGGAAGGAGGATAGCCTGCAGTAACCTGAGAGTGCCACACAGGTAATCCTTCTCCAGTTGCCTGAGATTACTGCAGTTACCTTGGTGTTAGAATTTAAAATCCATTTTCTGAGAGGTCAACATAAAAGCTACCCTTAGCAACAAATACTGGAACCAGGTCCCAAGGGCACACAAATTGAGCTGGGTGCATTGCAGCTGGTAAAGCAATACTCTTACAGAGAACCAATAGAGCATTAAAGAATTTTTTGCCATAAACTGGTTGATGTCAAATGAGAAGCTTTTCTAAAGCTTTAGTCACAAATATGGAGAAAATCCAAACTTCTATCAATGAGCCTAAAGCCAGTAAAGTGAGGAGGAAGAAGAGTATGAACAGCAACATAAAGCTTACACTTACGATCCCACAATAGTACCAGGCTCTCCTTTCAGGAGAACAAAAGCCAATTCTACTTTTATGAGGGATATTCATCCTCATCAGTATTCATTTTTAAGCACTCAGAGAGAAAACAAACAAAATCCAATTATTCTTCCTATTATGGCAGAATGTAAGGCCCCTTACCAGGGCACTGATAGATGAGACACTCTTCAAACACAAGGGGAAGAGCTTTCTTGCTTGAAGTTTCTTGCACAATAAGTTGCTGAGAAGACTGACACAAAAGAGAAATGGAGAGTGATACTGCAATCATCAGTTCTTTAGTTATTTTCACAGTGGTGGAAGCTGTTTACTAACTCACAACCATCCCTGTATATTCAGAACAGTCACTTTTGCTGCTACCTGTCTCAAAAGGTAACTACTGGCCAAACAAATTTTATACACACACACACATATATAAGTCAGTTTATGCTTATTGTCTGCTCTACAAATAATTTGAGTAGTAGTTTTATGATGCTTACACTTGGCTGAGACAATTATGTGGTATTTCTTAACCGAGGGATCATAAGGCCCCTCATCACAAGTGGGATAAAACGAGGTCATTTCTAGATCATGTCCCTAGACCAAATGTATGGCCACATGCATTCCTAATTTAAGGATACTATGGGTTCAGAGACAGCATTTCTTTAAAAAAAAAAAAAAAAATTCTTTTAACATATACTGTTTGCATCCAGTGTTTAAAAAAAATAAATGACAAAGCAAGGAAAGATGAAATATAAAACAAAGTACATGACATTTCGACATCATAAAGGGCAGAATCAGTTCCAACAGTACGCTGTACAACTTGTAATTAAACTGTCATTAAACAAAGATGACATTGCTGATTTTTCATCTGATATTGCTCTTGCAAATCTCTGTAAATCCACTCAAGTAAACAGCAAAGCACTTTGAAGAGTCAGACTGCCTGATAAAAATCAAGTCCTGCCAAGTGACCTGAACAAATGTAGACAGAAAAATTCCATTGTAATACTTTTACTCTGAATTTGTCCATGAAGACATGTTCAAGGTTATGATTCCCCTGAGAATCCACGATGCTATTAACAGTTCCAGCAGCATTACTGGCAAATCAGAATAGGAACTACGCTCTCAGCAACACGTAAATCAGCAATGCCGCATCTGAGCAAGTAGCTGTCAGAATCCACTTTCAAATCCACTCTCTCAGCCTTTCTGTTACTGACTTAGTAAAGCAGGTGGTGTTGTCCAGTAGCCAGAACACGCTGTGATGAGATTATTTATGATTGCTCACTTTGATTCTACACCATTTATTATCTCTCTGAACAAAAAATATTTGTATAAACCTAATAGCAGGCAGACTCCTGGACAGATCTGAATAGTGTCTTTTGAGTCCTGCAAATTCATTCCAGTCAACAGAAGGCAACCAAACTCAGTCTTCATTTTAGGACTCTCCAGTAAATGAACTTGCACCAAGAGTGAATTTCGAGTAATACCTTTAGGTATGTAAATTGATTTTGGTTTTCTTTTTTTTCAGGTGTGATTTGATAAAAAGCACTGAACCAAAGACCATGGGATCAAACCAACACCTTGAAATTCTAGTTGTTGTTACTCAAAAGGCTAAGGGAATGGGGAAACTGAATGTGCTTTGCACATGTTCATGTGCTGTTTCCAGCAGAAGTAACAAAACTATTGTTTTCAATTCGACTACTAAAAAGAGCTGCAGAATTTTTAACACAAAACACAAATGCAGTGAGGCCACTCATACATTATTTTCTTTCTCATACTTTCAGTATAACCAATAACAATTTTGACTTGCTTCTACTGGGGTAAATAATCAAACGTACTGAGAGTTGTACTGATTTCTCAACTGAATTTGCATGTTTTAACTTCCTAGCTTACCTTAGGAATCATAAAATGGGTAGCATTTTTTTTTCCCAAAATGCTTAAGCCATGCACACAGTATTGGGTTAGCAATTTCCTATGCCATCTATGCTTGAATGCAAGATTTGGAAAAGTTGAATTACTCTGAGGAAAGAGAGTTGAGACTTTTGCAACCAAACAATTTATGTTTACAACAAACAAGTGTGCTTAGACAAATCCATGGCCTGTACCCTGACCTCAGACTCTTGGGTTAATATTATCATCTTCTTAATAGACTACAATAAAAAATAAGATTTCATGGGCATTACCCATGAGACATCCAATCTTTAATGGTATCATCAAGCAATTACAGGATTAAAGCAACTCAACTAAGGGTGAGGAAAGGAGACATGGAAAACAGTTTACTGTAATTAATATTAAGTTAATAGTATGCATTTCACAAACTCACTGAAGGAGGAACTATTACTTCAGTCCCAGAACACAATGCAAACTGGGGCACTGTGTGTTCAGTGCACTCCAATGTGTACCAGGGTGCAGTGCTGGAGTGTTTCAGTAGGTAGACAACAAAGGTGTAGATTATGATGGTCAGGTGAGCAGCTTCCTCTTGGCTCCTGTTACAACCACCTCACTACTGATCCCAAGTCTAAAGCAACAGTTCTGTTTGTGTTTGCATGGACAGATATTTCCTTCTGGCCTTTGAAGTTAGCTGTCTGATTTACTCGACACAAACAATTGCAAAGGGTAAGACAAACCACTGAAATAACAAACCTGGCCATCAGTAAAACATGTCCTTCTACATGCTGTCCTGGCTTTGGAGAGACATAAATTAGTTCTCCAACACAGGAGAACTGGGTCTAAGAAACAGATATAAAGATGGCTTCAGTATGCTTCATTTACATCTCTATCAGCGATTCATTAATCAATACTGCTAAGATAATTAAAGAAAAAAGGCTGACAGCTAGTGGAAAATGTATAGTTTTACATTTTGAACTAATGATTTAAATGAGAGAGCTTCCATTTTCCCTTCTCTGCTGTTTTGTTAATATCCTGCCAGCTCCATCCTTCATGCTCTTTGGCTCTTCTATGCTTTAGTGATCCTCTTGGAGCATTTCAGTACTTGCTCCCAGCATGTTTCTGCTGAAAAGTACTTCTATTTTTTTTTTTCCCCAGTATATTCCAGCTAAAATAATAATCCCTGGAAGAATTAAAAGGCTTTTTCTGGAAGCCTTACAGATATACTGCTAATAGAAAATTACAAACCTAAAGCTTGCGGTCAGGAAAGTTTACACCAAGGAATTTTGCCTGAATTTCTGAAGTTCTTAGAGAAGTAAAATGGAAAATGAATTAATGAAATAAATAGGTTATGGTCATACATTAGATCTAGTGCAGAACAGGCTGCATGCTGGGACAGCAAACCAGAAGCAGTGGAAGAAGAGCCAAGGCCTCACATCCACAGTGCTCATGCTGAATTACTGTGCTCAACTTATTCTGTATTGGAGATATGTGTATACATGGATATTATTCTTTCTTTTAAAAGATATATTAGAGATCTTACTTTATCAACTACTTATGAACATGTATGCTATTTTATTTAGTTAATGAACATGGCTACACAGCTATAAATTGACAAAGTTGGTTTATTATTCTGATTCACAGCCAATATTTATCAGACACTTAAATTTCTAAGGTGAATTGAATCATCTGCAAATCTATTTGCTGATAAGTGGGAATAAGACAAGTTTTGATTTAAATGAGGAGCAGGCTGATCAGAGGTGAAAATGATATTAAATGTTAATTAATGTATCAAATTGATGTGAGGGTTCTCTAAGTCATTTATAGGACTGAAGATTTGATTCCTTTTGTGTGCAAGGCTTGAAGACACTCATTAGCTAGCTTGAGAGAACACAGAAACACGGTTGAAAATCATTATTATAACCAGCCAATGTTCTTTCTAATGAAAAAACATTATGCCTGGTGTAATTCTAATTACAGAATCATTGTATGCTTACATCACCAGGCCTTTTTACAGTATGCTAACAAAATCCAGTGTGCTATAGACTAGCAGTTTGCCCTGCAAACAATTACACACTCGAGTAGCCTTCCTTTTAGAAGTTCCACTTCAACAGCTTTAATGAGACAGGTTGCATGAGCAAAATTCCTCTTACATACATTAGAAAATTTCTTTCTCTAGTATTTAACCTCAGGGTTGTTTCTTTTCTCTTTGTTAGCTGCTTTAGATTTGAGGGGGTTATTCTCCTCCCCCCCCAAAATTATTACTTTTTCCTTTTTCTTCAGTAAATCAGCAGAGACAGCACATTTCTTTCAAATAGAGTTTTTCTAAGAGGAAAAAAAAAATCATTTGTTTTGTATTTTAAAACAATAACCTATTTCATAACACACTGAAATAAAGCAAATGCTACTTTGGGTGGGGCTAACCGAAATCTGAACTATCAAAATATGAATACTTAATTTATATAATCTTATTTCTTTACATGATTTCTCATTACTAAAATATAAATGTTAAAATTTCAGGTTATAACATTTTTTTAATAGACATTTGGTTTCCACAGAGCTGAGCAACTTTGAGTTTAAGTCCCAATTTCCCTGTTGGCTTGACATCCAGAAGAGATCCAAGACCTGGAACCCAGCAGCTACCTTTCCCTCTCCCTCCCTGCTTTAATCTATTTACTTCAGTACAGCAAGCATCCAGCAAATGATGAAAAATCCATCTGCTAATCCTAGCATACAAAGGAGTAAATCTTGAGGTTGTGTTGGAGGTGACTAGACATCATCCTTGAGCAAGTAAAGATTTATCAGGACATGGCTGGGTGTTTCAGCCCCTCTCTATCCCCCCCCAAAGAAGACCAAAGATTAAAGATTTTTAATCTTTACCTTAAAAGAGAAACAGCACAGTTATGAGAGGTGGTTGTGAACAGTGGCCACAAAGTTTACCCAGAGACATGACAAATCTGCCCTGGTATTTGAACAAAACAGCTTCTGTATGAGAACAGCTGACTCAAACCTCTTTAAAAAAATAAAATAAATCTGAGGATATGGCTCATGAAGCACATTTTCAATTTGTGCTAGAAATACATCTTCTCTTTAATCAAGTCATTCAAAGCCCGCGCATATATTGTTCACCACTTTTCCAAAAGCCTTCAAGAAGTTCCAGCCCTGGTTCTGAAACATTTCTGTGCCACTCAAAAAAAAAAAAAAAAAAAAAAAAAAAAAAAAAAAAGAGTCACATTCGAATACTTCTGTCTGCAGAGAGTATGATATTTATATTCCAGCTAAATTCAACATCTATACTATCAGCCTATTTATTTTCTGTTGCCCATAACTTACACTGCTTTAAAGGTGCTTATCTTTATCTCGTATTTCTGATGTCCTCCTCACTATTGCTTATGTATTAAAATAACTTCTGCCATCAAGGATTCTATTCACCTTTATATAAAAGAGTCAGCAGCTGCAGTTACAACTGTAAAAAAAGATCAGACTTGCTGACCTGTGACAGTGTGCATTCACAGGGAAAATAAATACCAGCTTTAAATTATCATGTGCATATACAATGCAGGGTTTTTTCTGTTTATTTGTTGGTTTGGGATGTTATTTTTGCACAGCCTGTGTATTTATTTGTTTGAATGAACTTGAGCAGCACTTAGCAGGCAGTTCATGTTAGCCTTTAAGGTAAAACATCTGAGTTAGCATTGCCAGAGGACTTGTAATAGTGTGCAAGGGTCTGTACAGCTGGGTCCACACTGGACACTGTGAAAACACAATATTTTCCTTTTCTCTTCTGAGAAAGAGCAGAATCTTTTAGGGGTTCTTGGAGTGCCAGATGTTAAATGCACCAAACCAAAAGTGTTTGGAGAATAAGGCTTAAGAGGAGGAACAGAGGGAGCTGGGATTGTTTAGGCTGGAAAAGAGTCTGAAGGGAGGTCTTCTTGCTCTTCACAACCTCCCAAAAGGAGGCTGTAGTAAGGTGGGTATTGGTCTGTTCTCCCTAGTATCAAGTGACAGAAGAAGAGGGAGATGGCCTCAAATTGTAACCAGGGAGGTTTGACTCAATCTTAGAGGTCTTTCTCCAACTGAAAAAAATTCTGTGAAAATCAGACCTGGAGAGAGCAGCAACTAGAAACCTCAAAGGGAAATCATGTGATTTGGGACTGAGGGGGTAAAGGAACTGACTGGCATTCAAAATAGAATTACTGACTCAGGAGCCAGGTACTGCAGCAATTCTTGCTGGAGGAAGTCAGCAAGAGCTGTAAGAAGCCAACCATACAGTTCAGCAAAGAGCAAAATCCACTATGTTTCCTCCACACAATGCATGGATATAGTGTGGAGGGGAATATGCAGTCATTTTTCAAGCCTTCACCAGCAGTGGTGCACCAGGCAATGATCTGCAGGATCTCACCCAGGCAGGTCACAGAAGACCTAAAGGGGTCTTCAGCTAGCAGAAGAAATGGCACCACAACGAATTTGAAATCTTTCCTCAAGATTTTTTCTGAGCAAAACAAATATGATGAACAGCTATCATCAAACAAAACCTCTTGGAATTTCTGGACTAAAAGCTGAAAATTTTAGCCATGGAATATCAAGTCCATTTTTCAAGTGAGCAACAAGGGAGACCATAAACTAACAGTATAAAGTCAAGCTGATAAAGGAAAGAAATGAAGCACTGAGAAGTCCAAAATTTCATTAATTAGTTCAGCTGAAGTAGGAAGGAAAGACAAGGAACATTTCAGTTATCACTGTATCAATGACAGGAATCTGCAAAAACAAAGAAAGAAGAACTGAAGACTCACCAGTGGGAAGAAATTTCCTGTAATTAGCACTAGTGATGCCAGATGGGATGATTCACAGCATCATTGAAATGTTAAAAATTCTGTTTTATAGCCTGCTTAAGGGCAGAATGGGTGATAGAAGTGGAATTGTGTATTAAAGACATCACTACTTGTTTTACACTTATTGATTACTGTGGAGAAGAGTGTCTGGAATGAATATGTAGCACTGGTTTCAGCAACAACCTCCTGAAAGGCACTGGGGACAAGCATCTACCTACAATGCACAGAAGAAAGTGTCAAATGGGGGGTTCAGTTTAAGGTGCCTGACAAAAGTTTAACAATAGTTTAAAATTTGTGTGAGGTATTGAAAGTCATTGACATTTAAATGAATCTATCTAGCATTAGCAGCACTAGCCACCTTCTGATATGAAGTGTGCTTAATCATGGCACTGAGATCTGAACTCACGTGAGCACAAATGATTATGAAATACAAAGCACTTGAAAGTGGAAGAAGGTAGAAAAACACTGCCAAATCTTAATCCAGAGAGGTCTGAAATACAGTTATGCCAAATGGAAGGTATGAAAAGTGATGGATTCTTTGTTTCTCCACATTATCCTCTCAAGATGGGAGTTGTTGCAGAAAACTAGTGGTCTCCTACAAGGCATGCTCTCTCTAAAAGCATTTCTGACCTAAGCTTACATCTATGGGAAATGTCACAGATGTGAGAATTGTATAAAAGGAGCCATCAGATCTGAGACCCACATAACAGAGTGGATCAAGAAAGAGGACATAGTACCTTCCAGCCAGCCCCTGCAGAAAGAAACTGTGGTCTTCCTAGACTCACATTTTCACCATGGACACTCACATCACTCATATCCAACAGAGAGCACCTCAGGGACTAGTTCTAAATGAAGAATCTAGATCTGAGATCAGAGTTCAGAAAAATACTCCACCTATAGCATAATATTGCATAGCCTAGTTTCATACATTCATACCAGAAAATTACTGATGTTAACATAAATCAAAACTAAAGAGAGCACACTCACACACAGCTGCAGTGTGTTCAGCATTTCCAGTGTGTTTAATGGCACGTGTGCTTGTGACTGCAGCTGGAAAACTTTTGTCTTTTAACTTGTTCTAATAAAGATATTCTCCTATGGTTATAAAGCCTGCATAGAATTTATAAGCAGAAAGAGTAGCTGATGAGAAAAGCTATAAGCTCTTATATATTGTTCTGAATTGTAAATCATCCCAAGGGAACTCACCATGTACAGATTACTATGGGACTATGAATAAGCACTCAAGACAGTACTTACTCTTTGCATTTCAGATTTGACAATCAGCATCACTGGAAGGCTTAGCTTCACCAGAAAAATGCATACAGTTCTACAGTTCAAACTCCCATGAAATCTGCTGGCTAAAACAAATATATTTTCAGTCTAGTTTTCCAATACAATCCCCAACAGTGAAAAGTCAAATATAGCATTGCAGGAAAATATGTTTTGTGCCTATACAGCATGAGTCCTAAAACCTATTATTATTGATTTCTCCTGTTCAATAGAAGGAACTGAGTTACAGAATGACTCTTAACTGGAAATCACATTAAGGTCATTACTTTGAAAACAGCAGGTTTTGCTAAGCAGATATTACAGCAAAACCCACACAACACTTGAGCACACACCAGAAAGTTTTTCCAAGGTTATTTTGAAATTCATTTAAAGCAGCTGAGAATACCCTGTCTCAATGTTGTCAACTGTGGTTGCTCAAAAGCATCAAGATCTAGGGTTTTTGCTGCTTTTTCTGTTATCACTGTAATGATAACAATAGGAATCCCATAAGGTATTTCTGTTGGATCTTGACAAGATATGTGCAGTCTTTCCCTCTAACTGCTAACCCTTCTAGGCAGAACACAAACCAATTACAGGATTGATATAGATTAGAATAGTTCAGCTGGAATAGTCCTGCAAAAATCATTTGGTTCAGTTGCACTCCTTTTAACTCATGTGCTGTCCCAGGATGTAGTTTAGCCTGAGCCAAACTGACATTGTTGAAACATAACAAGGGTTTAGCCTCTATCACTATGTGGCCTTACAACCACAACTGAGACTGAAGCTTGAGAGACACTGCCTGTCTCTTCTAAGTTTGTACAACCCCCGCCAATATCATCTGCATTCACATGAGGCTACTCCCTAACACTACAACAAGAGGTATTTCCATTTCTGTCCAAAGCAGGATATCAGCCTCTTAGATTAACAGAAACTTGAGCACAGAGTTGTAACACAGTATGTGATCCAATTGTAGTAACTAGCATTTTCTTGTTCTCAGGAAGAACTTGATCCTGCTGCTGAAGTCCTTCCCTCATTCAACAGAAATGCAAATATTCTGGCCAAAGATTTAGTAAAGCAGTAATAGTGGGACATCTATTCCACACCTGAGCTGGCTAGAAAAGCTGTCCTAGCAAGACAGCAATCTTTTGCCATAGAAAGTTCCAACTGCAGGAAGGATTCTTCGAACAGAACATTTGTATCTCTTAACAGTGTGATTTAAGGAAGTTAATAGGAAAGATACAGCTCAATAAGCTGAAAACATTTAAAATTAAAAACACACTTAAAAATCTGCTTGAGACAGACTTTCCATTTTACTCACATTTTAAATGCTTTAGAGAACAAAGTTCTTTGTCCTTAAAGTTGGAACAGAGGAGAGCAAATAAACAAGAGACAGGAGAAAGTGTTGTTAATTCAAATCATTAAAAAAAAAAAAAAAAAGGGAATTTAGGCAATGAGGGAATTAAATTACTCAAAATGAGAGAAAAGTCTGCAGTTTAGTAAGAAACTGTCATTTAAGATTTCCTTGGTCCTAAAATGATGCTAGAACTATATTACATCTGTTGGAGCTTTTTTGATAAATATAGAGTTTGAGAGCGTCTTAGAGTACTGGAGGTTATACTTAATGAACCAATCTGCCATTTTTTGTACTACTACCACTTTAACTAAGAGAAATTAAGTCAAAATGTAAGCGTATTCAGATTCCCAAATGGTACTTGACGAGATTTCACATTCAAGATTGCTTAGTAAATTGGGAACCACCAGGTTAATTGGGACATTTGGCTCAATAGGCAATAGCTCAAGAGCAGGAAGTTTCGTGTTAGCAATTCAGCAAACATTGGAAAGTACAGGAATCACTTGAAAAAGGCTAGAAAGTAACAAGAAATAATTACATAGCAGGTCACATCAACCTGTCAAAAGAAAAGAGTGAAATGTTTATGTTTGGGGTGAGGTTCCCTATTATAGGGTATAAAGCCACAGAGATAGAGAAGTTGTGTAGCTTCACAACTGGTAAGGCAGAACTCAGGGCCTCTCCTGTGGCAAACAGGAACGCATTGCCCCAGCTACCTACCTCTCAAATAACAGAAATAGTAACATTAAGAGTAACAGTGGGAGCAACAGGGTGCGTCTTGGGGCAGTCACCACAGCCCCTATCCAGCAAAGCCATCTGGAAAGGTATATCAGGTTGGGTCCTCTGAGACTGGACTCTGTCCACTGCTTTCATTAATGACCTTGATGGCATAGTAGAGAATACAGTTATTCATTTTTCAGATGGCATGAACTCCTAAAGGCTGTAAGCATGAAAGGCTGAAGATGAGCAAAGACAGAAAAGGGAAATGGTCAAAACAATTCCATCAAGAAAGGTAAAAAGCAATACATCAGAGAAGTACACATCTGTGTGAAGTTAATGGGGAAGAGTTGCTTGGTCACAGCACTTTGGAAAAGGATTAATTAGGAAAGGTTTTGCTTCCAAACTCATTTTCTCCAATTCAGTCAGTGGCTCACATGTCCTATCTCCCATGCCTCTTCTCCCAGGCGACCAGCAGCAGAACGAGTGAACACAATCTCAAGTTGTGTCAGGGGAGGTATAGGCTGGATATTAGGAGGAAGTTCTCCACAGAGAGAGTGATTGCTCATTGGAATGGGCTGCCCAGGATGAGGCACTTAGTGCCATGGTCTAGTTGATTGGATAGGGCTGGGTGATTGGTTGGACTCAGTGATCTTGGAGGTCTCTTCCAACCTGGCTGATTCTATGATTCTATACAAGAAAGCTGCTTTCCCTGTGCTCTACAGATGGTCAATAGGGGAAAACAGGCTCCTACAGGGCATGGCTTAGAGCCTTTCTAGGCTTTCATTCTGAAGCACTTTCCTAAAAAGACTTTCTCTCTTTCTTGACTACAAGAAGCCTGGGAAGACTACCTGTCTAATTCGGAAATGTTTGAATTTAAATAGTGTGAACACTGCCCTATAGCTCTACCTAGACTGAAAGGATTTGTGTTTGTGGCACAGTAGTCAGCTCAGACCTCCATGACTCCTTTAATATAATTCAAGGCCATAAACATGACTGAAGTTAACAAAGAAAGATAAAAGTTATCACAACAGAGTAAGAAAGCATAAGCCTCACTGCTGGAGAGCTCATCCCAAACCTGCATGAGCTACTAAGTGCTATAGACAAAACACTACGACCCAAACAGATTGTAAGTATCTGGGCAAATGGTTGAACAGAAGGAGAATGAACTTTAGTGCAAATTAATTGAGAGGCAAACAACCAATCTCACCAATCTCTCCATACACTAATCAAAAAGGCTTTGAAAGGTCTTGATAGAAAATAGTAACAACTGGCAGTCAAACACCCTATTGCACTTTTATTGACGTTGGTGAAGTTTTTAACAGTGGGAGAATAGCACAGCTGTCAGCTCCAGGGCCTCCTGAACACACCACTAATACTGACTTTGCTCCACAGGACAGCAAAAGTTTACAGCCTCTGAAGAACATATAATGTGAAAGCTATTTAAAGGAGCTAGATGTTTTCCTGTTGGGAGGAAATAAAAATGCTGAACTGACCTAACAGGAAAGATTTATTTAAGCAGCAAAAAGAAAAATGATAATAATTTAAAAGGTTAAAAGAAATGAAGACAGGTCATTAGATGGTGTCCATTGGCTTTAAAAGTAACTGTACTAATTCTTGCTAATTGAGGATTTCTTTGGCCCATAAAGTGCTCCATTAGGAAGTGCCAGTTCTTAAGAAGGAAGAAGGACAAGCTGTTAGGATGGGTCACTGCACCACAAACGTGGAAAAGAAAAAAAATTGAATAGAATTGAGGAAAGAAAAATTCAAGATGTGCTTCTTTGACTGCTGACAAATACTGTTGAGTTACAATTTGATGACACAAAAGAGTGGAAAGGGAAGAAGAAAAAAATACAGTAAAGAATATCAAGGAAAATTACAATAATAATGTAAAAATCCTACAAATACTTCCAAACTTAATAAAAACTAAAATTATTCTACATTTAAGTCAGTGTGACTCAAATTTCCTGCCTATTTGCTGGTATTTTCAAATATCCACAGTATCAGTATTACCTTCCTTTCACTCAATTTTACAGTAACATTTCTAGAGCCTCTAGTAGGAAGAGCTCATGCTGTACACATCTAAAAGCTATTCCCCTGGCAAAAAAAAGCTCTGTTACCTAAGGGAATTCCTCATTTAGCATTTGTCATCCCCTTTTTGGGGCTCTTTTCTCTTTTCTTCTGAAAATACTTAACTGCAGGCCAAGATCTTTCACAGACAGTGCTTATTACAAATACAGGATGTTTTTATTTGCTATCATGGCTTTTCAGAGATAATCCCAAAACAGAGAATAGGCTTTGGAAGAATAAATCTCTTTGATTGCCAGCCTATCAAAGAGAATTTTTTTCCTGAATTACACATAACACACACTAATACTCACTTTGTGCTTGGACAGATACCATAAATAAGGTACACTGGAGTATTTTTGTGATCATTTTGATCCTTCTGTGTTTACTGTTGAATACCACAAAATAATTATGCCCTTATGGTCCTTAATTTTTTAAGACTGAATTAATTTATACAAATATTATAAATAATTTTATACACATGGAACAGAGATGTTTTCCTATTATTAGTTAAAGGCTCACTATAAGCAAAGTACAAAGGCATTTAGAGAAAATATGGACTTTTACTGTTTTCCTGGCAAGCTCCTTCCTCCTCTATTTACACTGCTCTTTTCACCCACCAGTGACAAAAGACAGTAAAGAAAACAGAAGTCATAAGAACCATTTCACAGAAATTATTTGCAGAAGTAGGACAGAGCATAGATTTCTTCACTCCCAGCTTTATGCTGTATGATACTTAGTGTCCAGTTTCCTCTTTACTGCTTATCACATCCTAAAGCTTTATCACAGCATGCTGGTGAAAATCAGGATACTCCACTCTGTGCAGTTAGGACTCCCAAGGCCATATAAATGGTCAGTAAGCTAGAGAAGATTTTAATTGACCTCAGAGATTAGTATCTCTGAGAGAGACTGACCTCAACCTTTTAAAGATTCTCTTTGACTCTTTTCTTTTATCCTTTGTTCTATCATCTCAACCTGCCATAGTAGATAGGCTGAGCCAATATATTAGGCAAATAAATGTGAGATTCTTTGTCATGTCTTTTAAAATTAGACTTTTTAGAACTTGAAATACCCCAAGTCATCTAGATCTAAGAGCCCTCCCTTTTGTCCTCTCCACTTTTTTGTTTCTTCCCTTTTTTTACAAATGGACCCTGGTAGAAAGCTCTCCTCCCCTAAGAAGTCATTTTGTATAGACAGATGATCTTTGCCCTGGCAACCAAAAGATATCTATAATGCTATTAAGCTTCAAGCCACAGGACTATCAAGCTAAATACATTTCATATCCTTTTCATTGATGTTCCATCTAAGAAGAACATATTAGTTGTCTTCTAGAGTAAATTTTATTAAGAAACATCTAGTTCCACTCAAAACAGGACTCCTGAGAGTCCTGTGTAGCTGAAAGGAATTAAGTAGGGATAGTTTTATGCTTATGCACCCAAAGTGTCAATTCAGCATATGAAAAGCATCTGTCTGTGACAGGAAAAATTCCTATGTCTGATTTCATTCTCTGTGCTTACAAGTAACCAAAACACTAATCATAACTATCTCTGTATGAGCTGGCAGGCTGCAACAATATTTGTCTCAGCTGATTCCTTATCTTTGCTATGGTTCCTAATACCAGTCTTCCTTGCTTGGTCTGTCTGCCTTTCTTTTGAGAGTTATTTATTCATTCTGCCTCTAAGATTTGCACTCATCATAGGGGTTTTTGTTTGGTTTCATTTGTTTCTTGGATTTTGTTTAGTTTGTGTTGGTTTGGGGATTTTTTTGTTTATTTGTGGCTTTGGTTTTTTTGGTTGTTTTTATTCTTAAAGCCTGAGAGCATACACATCCAAACCAGCCAAAGTGACAAGTGAGAGTAACTGTGGTCCCCAGAAGGATGACCTAACAAGATGTGGCTTTGATGTCAGGTATAACCAACAGTTTAAGACCAATAAAAGAACAGCTCTGGCAACAACCAGAACTCACCTATGCAGTTTCAAGATTAACCACAGTTTACACATAAAACAAATTTTCACATAGTTTTGTGCTTTATATTTTTCATTTTCTGCAGAGACGATGAGATACATCCAGAGATTGTGTTTTTGCTAACTTTTTTTTTTTATTTAGTGCATGGTTTGATCTTCAAAAAGAGAGGGAAATGTCACTGAATTCAAAAGTGCTCCCTGGCATTTTTTGTCTGGTCATATCAGCTAGAATCTGCCCCAGATGAAAAACTGATTTTGGCTAGAAGTCAAGTGCAGGCTCTGTGTGTTCTCATATGAGCTACAGTTCATCTTGTTCCAACACCTGGCACAAGTTTCTCTTCACTGAATCTTCTCATTGCTTCTTGCATACATTTCAAAACATTTTTGTGTATCCTGTGTTATTTATTTTTCTACAGCCGGATTGAATGGGTCATTTATAATGAAAATTACACCAACGGGATTTCAGCTCCTTTTCTGTTCACAAATTGCAAAAGCCTCCAACATATTTGTCATTCAAATATATTAACAATTTTTCATAAGAATAATTAATAGGATTTGCAAGGTGCTCACAAATACTTTGTGTGAAGTTGGTTCACGTTCCCTGCTCTGCTGGTTATTTTTAAAAGCTAAACCTTAACTGCTTCTACTCATTTATCTGGTCTCACATGTATTGCAGACTCATCATCTAACTTGAAAACTACACACCTAGCCATGAGAATCAATTCTGAATTATGTACTTGAACATCAAAATTAAAATCCACAGCTTAGAACTGTAATTCTCTCCCCATTTCAGACCATATTGCAGTATTTGAGATTAATAGTGTATTTGAGGTAATTTTCATGTTGCAATATTGCCATGTTGTCTATTAAGGAAAACAATACCTAAAACTACAGGATTGCAGGCAGGGCAAAGTCATCTTAAAGTTCAAATGCATAATTTTTATTTCTAGCCTGTGCTACCTTTCACCTTTGTTCCCAACAACTAAGCAGGCATGTGATTTATATGTAATTCCTGGCATTAAGCTGCTTTTCTTCCTCCTGGATGTTTAATGAATATATCAAATGGATAAATAATTTCTTTCTTTTCAAATCTTTATAAAGATTTTAATCCATGTTTTGGCTCAGTTTGTTTTTTCCAAACTAATATCTTAGCATTGTTTGCTAAAAATCAGGAAATTTAACCTGTCACATACCTAAAAATTGGTGATTTTTATAATTAAATTGTAACAATAATGTTGTTTTCAGTGATTTGCTCTTTAAAAAAAAAAAAAAACAAACTAGGCTTTTCCATAATACTCAAGAAAAAAGCAAACATGCAAACAAAAAGCTAAAATATTCAAAGCTCAAAGTGCACCTGTAGCCAAAATGAAGAAGGGATCATACATCTGAATATAAGAGAAAAGTACTATTCTTGTTATAAAAGGCAAAGTGATTTTTGCTTTCCCAATAGAAAAAAAAAAAAAAAACACCCCTCACAGTCACAGATGCACAAATGTCAGTGGCTTCAAGCTGTCTTTGTGCTCTTCCAATGAAATTTTAGCTAGGTTTCTTCAAACACCCAGACTCACCCCACCTAGTCACTACCATTAAGTTCCACGCAAGTGTAGCTTATCTCATGCAGAAGTAGCCTAGTTATAGTCAAATCTTGATTTTTAGTTAGATCAACAGCTCTTGAAATAATTAATTTCTACATTTCCTAACTATTTTTAAACCCCATTAAAGTCACAATTTGTTTTACAAAAACCTTCCTCATTTGTTCAATAAGGCCAGCTTACACCTCAATATCTGCAGCACTACATATATCTCTGCAGACATCCCTCCAATAGCCTCTCTGAATTTAAAACATCACCATCATCCCATATTTTGGGAATAAAAGATGAATCCTCAGAAGACAACTACACAGCTATCTCCTGCAGCATTTTAGTTGTGGTAGGAGTTTGAACTAGCAGGATCCTGACCTATTATAACAGGCATGTGCCAGACTGTTTTTTAATTTAACTAAAAGAACTAGAGCAGGAACCCAAGGGGAAGACAATTAGGTCTAACTCACAATTAGTCCCACTGAATTTTTGCAGTTCAGAGGAGATATAGCAGAGAAGAAAGATAGTTCTTACTTCCATATAAATACCTTTAAAGCCACTGATGTCTGAAACCATTTCTTGCCCATGATTTTTGACAGTCTGGGGAGCCCATAAAAATAGAAGTTAGTCATGAATAATTTTTCAAATTGTACAAGGATGATGAAGATGGAGAATTAGATTTAATGAGAAATACAGTCAGGCTCCTACATAAAACAATACCTCTACATTATCATAATGATACCATCCAATACCAGCAGAAATACTGAAATCCAGTTTCACATGCATTTATATTCCTCGTTGTTAGACAACCCCACAACTTCAGGCTCCACACTCTCTCCCAATCACAGTAGTACCCTATTTCCCCCTCTCTACCCCACACACCTCCCCCAAACACCCTTTCTACCTGTGAAGCATCCTCCAGTTTCACCAGCAAACTCGATTTGCCATCAGGATGAGGACAAAGCTGTCTCAGGGCTGTGTAAGAGAGATCACTGAACACAGGCACAAACAGAGCCTGACCACAGCTGCATCATGGGGAGCAATCTTTTCAAACTCTGCCACTGAATTGCCAACACCTGGGGGAACTTACATGTCTCTGAGATTCTTTCCTCTACAACAAAAAATGGGTGAGAGTTCAATGGCCATACTCAGGAGGGGGATGATCAAGTCAGTCATGTCTTAGGAAGCTGTAAAAATAAAAATTAAAGAAAAACTAGATATTAGAATTAAAATTGTCTAGATTTTACATCTTATTGTCCCACATTTTAAATTGCATGGCTGAAGAGTGCAAGCATCGGAATTGGGAATTGACACCAAGTTCACAGAAGGAAGACAAGAAAAATCACAGTATCACACAGTATATCAGAGGTTGGAAAGGACCTCAAGAGATCATCAGGTCCAACCCCCCCTGCAAGAGCAGGATCACTTAAGGTAGTCTGCACAGGAATGCATCCAGGTGGGTTTTGAAAGCCTCCAGAGAAGGAGACTCCACAACCCCCCTGGGGAGCCTGTTCCAGTGCTCTGTCACCCTCACTGTAAAGTTTCTCCTCATGTTGAGGTGAAATCTTCTATGTTCTAGTTTGAACCCATTGTTCCTTGTCTTCTCACTGTGAACCACTGAAAAGAGCCTGGCCCCCTCCTTCTGACACCCACCCCTCACATATTTATACACATTGATGAGACCCCCTCTCAGTCTTCTCTTCTCAAAACTAAACAGCCCCAGGGATCTCAGTCTTTCTTCCTAGGGGAGATGCTCAAGTCCCCTAATCATCCTTGTGGCTCCGTTAGATTCTCTCCAGCAGGTCTCTGTCTCTCTTGAACTGGGGAACCCAAAACTGGACACAGTATTCCAGGTGTGGTCTCAGCAGGGCAGAGTAGAGAGGTAGAAGAACTTCCCTAGACCTGATGAACAAATAAATAAATAAAATTCATGTGGCCAAAATCAGCATAGCTATATCATGGTTGAAGTTGTCCAACAGCTAGCAGCTCACTGAAATGTGGAAATGAGCAAACGTATAAGCAAGGAATGAGTTTGTGTGTCAGTGCCATAGGAAGGTAGGCTAGAGTGAAATCTAGTGTTTGACTCAAGTAGAGCATGAGAAGAGGTCACCAAAGAGGAGATGCAAAAGATTAGCAAACTGAACCCATTAGCTTATTTCTTGTTTTAGGAGAGAGCATAACAAGATGATTAGCAGCTGGAATTCAGACTGAAAATGAGACATAGATTGTAAACAGCTGCAGCAGTTATGGAAAAAGATTTCCAGAGATCTATTATGTTTTCTACTTTCTGAAATATTTAAGTAGCCAGTGGATTACTTTCAAAGTGATCTCTAATGGAGGAATGAGGTTGTATGAGCTGGTACAATAATAATTACCTGGCATGTGCTGCATGAAGTTGGGCTGATAAGTCTGGCCTGAAATTTATTTATCTGAAATTTATTTATCTGTCTATTTGTAGATACTGACTCACACTAAAACTATTTATTTTATTCCTTCTAGCACAAAAGAGCAATATGTGTCCTGAGATGCATTTATTTTGTTTTGAAGAGCTGGAAATCCCATACAAGGCAAAACAAAGTTCATGACATGGAAAATCAAATTTATCTGAGGCTCAGTTTTAATTGATAGTTACCCTAACAGAAACACAGAAGGATGCACAGCTTGTCTGGAAACCAACTGAAATTGTTGATCGAGATAAGCAGGGGAACAACAGAAAACCTACAAAGGGAATCCATATTCTAAAGCTTTTAAGACTCTGCATATACACAACAGGAAAGCCAAATAGAGCTTTTGGTGGGGGAAAAAATGCTTTTCTTCAAATCCAAAGTTTGGGGAGGGATTTTTCTTGGGGTTTTTTTGGTAGTTGTTGGGTTTTTAAATTTTTTTTCTCCTCCTTAAATGTAAAACAGAAGCATTTGACAGTACAGAAAGGGGAAAATTAAGTTCTTAGAAGTATCATTCTTCCCAAAGAAATCAATTTTAATTAATATTAAATGCTGAAGGTGTTGCATTTGCTGTGAAAGTGGCAGGAGAGATGTCTTCACAGCACTGTGTCAACCCTCCTGCTATGAAATCCTAACCAATGGAAACCAGCTCCCTGCAGAGCTCAAGTTCACTAGGAGGAAAATGCAGGGTATGCTCAAACTGCAATCATAACCCAATCATGTTATTAGGCAGGGCTGTGTATTCCAAAAAGCTGAATAAAGACAGCTTTAGGCCCCAGCAAACATAAGCAACTCACTTCTAACAACAGCCTGCAACCCTCTGCTGCTTTCTTCCCAAGCAAAGGTATTAGGGCACACTAGAGTGTGGTTCTGTGAAAACAGAGGTGTGAAGTTTAATTTCCCTTTTGGATTTGGACCAATGTCTGCCCTTCCAAGATGACACAGTATCTTGTTATTCAGGCTAATAGATTTCCTGCTATTCAGGAAATAAAAACCACGGTTACATTGCTTTTTCCTGACTTCTGGGAGTGGTGAGGTTCTGATGTTACCCTGATGAACCAGGACAGGCCTTCGACTTGATCATCACTTCCAGGGTAACTCAGCTTTCTACTACCTCATGTTTTCTCTCAATTTATATTAATCAGATCTAAACCCCTTTCATTAAATGCTAATCAAAAAGAAAGCATACACACACACTACAAATAATGCACTATTAGAAGATGGCATACCTGCACACACACAGAGACACACAAAAAAAGGCCATTTCCATGAATTAAGATTTCCAGTGCTCAGCCAGTTATTTTCTTTGTACGAAGAAAAAATAACATATGTCCACTTCTTTTCTGTGATAACTACATAGCAAAAAAAAATATCTGTATTTAATGACATTTTAAAATCACTTAAGTCACCATTTTATTGCCACCTGACAATTTAATATTAGATTGCTTAGGGTGTATTATTCCAATTTGTACTCTGCATACTGAATAGAGTTTTTGAAAAGCTTTTATTTCCCTGTTGGCATTCACATTCTTATCTACTTATTTTCTTATGTGTTGATTTTTCTCAAATAGAAAATTAATAAAGGATTATTTCTTTTCAATTAGAGTCTATATGGTAACATGAAAATTGTAGGCTTGCCACGGCTTAAAAGCTTGTAGTAAAAGAGAGCTAAGTGGTGCAATAGTGGGAGTAGATAACACACAGTCTTTAGATGAAAAGGAAGCATCTTAATCAATTTGCATTGGTTAATAATTACATGTCTTAATGCATCCTCAAGACAGAAATTCCCACTGAAGGTCTGCGCCAATATTAGGTTAGACAGCAACATAATAAACACTAGAAAAAAATAAACAGCTTACAAGCCTGGATAGTGAATTGGTAAATAAAAATGTCTGTATGTATGACTGCATATTGCTCCCATTTCACCAGAAGCATGTTACTAACTCTTGTAGCTGTAACTAAAATGAGATGATTGTATAGTTATATCATCATAAGGATTGTGGGTTTTGTGAGATACACAGAAAGTTTATGTCAAGTCATGACACGCTTAAGAGCAGCCATCTGAACACACCATTAAGGCTTCTAACATCAGTTGTCAAACATTTTGCATTTCTTTTCATCTTGGATAAAAGTGTTCCTTAAAAATATCATTTTTCACACATGGTAAATTGTATGAAAATAAACTGAAGCACTTGGGCAGAGAAGATGCACCTGAAACGTATGGGAATGAAAAGCAGGTACTGCATGCAGCCACTTGACTGGGGTTTCATAGCCCTGCCCTGGAGATTCTGACAGAAATTGGGTGTAAAGGTTGAGTTAGGTTAACAGTTCCTCCCTTTCCCATAGTGGGAAGGGAGAGTGCAGCTGGGCAGGCAGAAATTACTGTTGGCACTATTATTCAACTGAGAGAAAAAGTCATTACCGTTCTAGGAATGACAGAAAAAGTAACTAATCAATTAAAATACATATTTGTTTATGTGGGCACTAAGCAACTACTTTAGTGCCAGTAGAATCCTTTGACTATTTATCCTTTCCTAAGCAAGTTGTTGCACTATCAAATACCAATTTATAACACAGAAACCTGCATTAAAATGTTACAGTACTAATTTTGCTAGTTCTAATTTCCACAGTCAGGTTCTGTCATGTGTACACCCTTTGTTCCACCAGACATTAGAAAAGATAGATCCCACTCTAACTGACTTCAAATCTGATGCAAAGTAAAGACAACAACTAAATCACCTAGAAAATTATTTACATGAAATAAATCACAGAATCATAGAACCAGAGAACTGCTTCAGCTGAAAAAAACCTCTAAGATCATGGAGACCAACTTCTGACCTAACACCACCATGGCCATTAAACCATGTCATGAAGTGCAATGTCTACACATGAAATTAATAGCCAAATTATATGTCTTTAAAATATCTGGCTATTACTTCAAAATTGTTTCTTACCTCAATTCACATCTATAGGTCAATATTTTAACTTCAAGGCTTCCATCCTCATAACTAGCTATTACTGCATATTACATAGATTTTTCTTCTTTTTTTGTTTTATTACTATAGCAGAATTACAGTAATTAACTTTGTACCAATTACCAGGGTACATATTAATATTCATATACTTTTACAGAAAGAATGATCATGAAATCTCACAGCAGGGATGGTTATAATGATTCATTAATGTTCTGCACATATTTCTTTTCTAATTCATTAAGAAAATATTAGCATAATCATGTGAAATTAATTTCCTTTAAAAGGTTGATATAAGCAAGGGATTAAGGGGACTGGTGCTAATATAAGAAACATGGTTTGCACTATGCTCTTGGTCTCCAGAGGCTGACTATCATCTTTGAGGTATTACTCTTGCCTGCATTACTGCATTTTGATAATGAAGAAGAAATCAGAGATGGAGTTAGTTGAGCTGAGGATTTCATTTTCACATTTAAAACAAAACAAAACAAAACCTCTCATGTATCTTGTTCTTTTATTCTGTTTATTGAAGGGATAGAGAAAAAAAAAACAAAACAAACATGAACAGGAGGCTGAAAGAAGATAATAAAATGAAGTGAAAGGCTACAAATGAGAAAAGCACCTAGAGAATGGAATACCTAATGATAATAAAAGGTGAAGAGAAAGTTCAGCAGAGAGAAGAAAAAGTGATCCAAATAGAAAGGATAGAGAGTGAAAGTTAAATAGCCTCCCACCCCCCCCCCAAAAAAAAAAAAAAGAAAATCTTAATAACAAATAGCAACAAGAATGTAGATTTCATAGAATTCATAGATCAGTGTAAAGAGGCATTTAAAGTAGAAGTAGGTATCTTGTGCTATAATGCAAAGTGCCTCTTAATAAACCCAACTCTGGTGCATCCAGAAGGGAAATAAAACAAAAAAAAAAAAAAAAACAAACAAAAAAAGAAAGAAAGAGAAAAAGAAAAAGGGAAAAAAAGTTATGGAGCCTGAGACTAGTATCACTGAAACAAACCCAAGAAAATGTGTTGTGAGCCAAATCAAGGCTTCTTGTCAATTATTACATTAAATCCTGGCATTGCTGTTCTATTTTTCTCAATGTGACTATTCTTTCAAGTCAGCTGTTAGCTCTGTAACAAACCCAAGTTCGATAGCAATTGAACGTGTTCCAGAGACAATAGAGTTCCTCTGCTAAGAAAGGCAATGAAAGGTTTTTAACCTTCTTTGCAATGAACATATCAGAGAGGTTGGTAAACAAAGGTTGTTCAAGGAGCTCATTATCATTATAAAGATATATAACTCTGCCCCTCAGGCTCTGCTTCTCATATCTGATCTCTGTCTGGAACAGAGCCTGGTGCATGACAAGGCAGCTCCTCACAGGACGGGAACTCTTGCACAAAGTGGCGCTTGAAGCTGAATGTGTTGTTCAGCCTGGAGGAGACCTAATAGTGGCCTTCGAGTACCTGAAGGGGACTTACAGGAAGGCTGGAGAGGGACTGTTTACAAAGGCCTGTAGTGATAGGACAGTGATTTTAAATTAGAGAAGTGTAGATTTAGGTTGGACGTTAGGAGAAAGCTCTTTACCATGAGGGTAGTGGAACAATGGAACCTATTGCCCAGGGAGGTAATTGAGGCACCATGCTTGGAGATATTCAGGGTCAGGCTTGACATGGCTCTGGGCAACCTGATCTAGTGGAGGATGTCCCTACTTTACTGCAGGGCAGCTGGACTAGCTGACCTTTGGAGGTCTCTTCTGACCCAAGCTGTTCAGTGATTTTATCCCACCTTCATTCCCACAAACTCCTCACACACAAGCTTTCCTCCTAAATAGTATAGGGCCTTCGGAAACACATAGGAAATGATAACCCAAGGACATAGGGGAAGTTCAGATCAGACAAATCCAGACCTGTAAAAGTGCTTACGCTTTTGGTTCCCCCTTATCTCCAATATCCAGCATTAAACCTTTAGTTTCCTTCAGCAAACGATTGCCTGTCTGGAAGAGATAAGGCTGTGCAGAACTGCACATGTGTATGCACCTGCACCACCTGAGACCACTTCAGTGCTCCTGGCTGCCAGCTCAGAGCAAGAGCTACCAAATCTCCCAGAAACATGTCTCTCTTCATAAGCAAAGCAAAACACAGGTATTGTGGGACACACTGAGTGCTGTGCAAACAAATAATAAGGAAAATCTGAGCCCTGAATAGACAAGACTGGCTTCATGACCTGAACAGGTGAGTTCATTTGTATATCTAAGAGCCACGAGGATGATTTGGGGACTTGAGCATCTCCCCTGTGAAGACAGACTGAGAGCCCTGGGGCTGTTTAGTCTGGTGAAGAGAAGACTGAGAGGGGATCTGATCAATGTCTGTAAATATCTGAGGGGTGGGTGTCAGAAGGAAGGGGCCAGGCTCTTTTTGGTGGTTCACAGTGAGAAGACAAGGAACAATGGGTTCAAACTAGAACATGGAAGATTTCACCTCAACATGAAGAGAAACTTCTTTACAGTGAGGGTGACAGAGCACTGGAACAGGCTCCCCAGGGGGGGTTGTGGAGTCTCCTTCTCTGGAGAGTTTCAAAACCCACCTGGATGCATTCCTGTGCAGACTATCCTAAGTGATCCTGCTTTGGCAGGGAGGTTGGACCTGGTGATCTCTTGAGGTCCCTTCCAACCTCTGATATACTGTGAAACTGAAGACCCAACTTCCATTTATGACAACTTCTTTCCCATGTTACACAAAAGTATGGTATTCAATTCTAAATCAGTGGAAATAGATACAAACCAATTATTTTTTATAATAATGTCTAAAGTTGCATAGCACTTGGATCTCTGAACCAAAACAGTGCATATGGAAATAACCTTTTAGCTTTGAACTCCTGAAAATTAGTGTTCTCTAGCGTTGCTTTGCCTCAGTGATGTAATAGTTAAACTTTGGGACAACTTCCCAGATCATTCCATTATTTATTATCACTGAAATTATTATCCTATGGCATGTATAGTCCAACCTTTCACAAGTAAATTATATGCACATAAGTTGCACTGATTTATGACAGACATCAAATAATTCTTATTTGTGCTCATATTATTCAATCTATTGAAATGAGAGGATCATAGCTCACTTTAAGCAGCAAATCTATACATATAGACAAGGAATGTAGTAGGGTAAGGACTCATGATGTGGCAGGGAGCAGAGGGAAGGACACTGTTTGATGAATGTACAGTTGAGAGAAGAGAGAGACAAAGAATGGCTGTTGTAAATTATTCCTGCTCCATATTAATGTAATTTTGAAAATATTTTACAAGCCTTTTCCCCTTCCTTTCTAAATACTGCTTTAAGTCTACAGTCTTCCACTTTATCAATAAATTTTAGAATGTATTTCTTATTTTTTAAATGACCATTACTCCTTTTTCCTTAGAAAGCATTAATTTAAACCAAATATTTGTAGAGACCAATTCAGGCATCCAAGTATTTCTTAAGATAGTTTACATGGTATTTTATTGAACTCTTTCATTTCCCCTATAATCTTAATATTGTGGTTATATCCATTACTAAGTGAGATCATTAAACTCAGCTATTTTAGTTTTATACTTACCATAATTTTCTATTATTTTAGGTAAATAAAACAACGTTTAACATAGAAAAAGAAAAAAAATATTCTTTCCCCTATTTTTTTTTCCTATTGATAGTAATTGCAAAGGCAGCTTAAAAATCTCATAGCATTATTTCCCCTATTTCCCCACACTTTAGAACAATCATTTTCAGTAAAGCTGCAGTCCTGAAGGTTTTAGATTTATAAAGATAATGTTCAGTTCAAACACATAACAAAGATCCTTATTCTTCTATTGATGTCTGTTATTGATGGTTGCTGAATGAGGAAAGGGAGTACATTCAAAATATACTCAAGGGCACCCTTCTACCTTTTTCCCACGTGATCTTTTCTCTTGTAATGTGTTTTTCTTGTGACTTTGCCTGCTTGCTATTGGGAAAGTATTTTTACTGACATGAAAAAAACTTCTTTTAATAAAGGGAAAGAAAACCACTTTCTGAAGGCTTTCAAGTTATTGAAAGATTACCAAGAGGAAAATCTGTGCAGATTGTTTTTCCTCATTAATAAAATCAGAAAAAGTTAGAAAAGCATGTATATACCCTTTTTAAACACTCTTCCATAGAAGTGGATCTTTTGTTTTGTTTTGAAAGAACATTAGCTTGCCCCATTTTTGCCAGCATCCTATTGCTTTTTTTTCTCTTTGCTATAAAACTCGGGTTCCTAGCTTCAACCAATAACAGGATTCCCCTCCTAATTCATGATTCATTAACTATTATTATATAGAGATTCATTTCAAATGGCTCTTGGAAAACCAGACAGCTTAAAAGGAAAGAGAAGAAAAAAAAAAAAAAAAAAGGTCCCACATCACATACAGAAAGGAGATGTTTTCAAGCTGTCTTAAAGAATGAAGATTAAACTCCACTGCTGTGCTGGCAAGTAGGCCAGGCAGCCACAGAGGTAATTTATTGTTAAGCCTTAAGCAGATCTAAACTTTTGTGCTACCTCTTTAAAGCCTTGTGAACACTTTAATTATAGCCATTCTATGAATAAAATTGGAGTTAAAAGAAGGCTGTAGTTTCAAGGACAGGTTACACAAAGAGCCTCATGCTGCCAGGCACCACCACAGCAATGAGCACTCAAAATAAAATTAAAAAAAAAAAAATCAAGCCTTTCACATATGTAGGCATACATATAGTGAAGGACACGAGTAACAAAGTGTCCAGCTTTACAGTGAAGTGTTTGATGTCACATCAATATGTTGTAGTTATGTGACTACTACAGTCTATGCATGCAGAAGGGTATCTAACTAGTGGTAGTGAAATGCCAGGTATTTGGACTTCAGCAGCAGCACTCAGTGCTACCTAGTGCCCCTAATATCATACAGTGGGTTAGGATGCTTCACCCAGCATCAGAGTTGCTGCATGCTTATTTCACATGTTTTGAAAATGAAGACTTCTTTGGTGATTCTGAGAATTGATTTTTCCAACTTTTTTTTTTTATAAAGGCAGAATAAGGTGAAGATGTTCATTGTTAAAAATGTAAAAATGCTTCATTTATCAAAATGTTCTTCACTAGTTACTCTACCCTTTGCTGCACCTTGATGAGCTTAGCAGGAGTTCTAGGTGCCAAGCACAGATGATCCCTGTGCCGCTGGTCTCTTATGGTTTTGTCTTATCTCAGCTCTAAAGTTTTAAGCAACCATACTTAAGTGCTGGCAGGAAAAGAAGAGTAGTGAAACAACTTTGTTAAGTAATCCAATCATAGAGAGTTTTCTACAGATTTTCTATCTAGACTGCTCATTTTGCTCATTTATCAGCACCAACGGTTGAAAAATTGCATGTTCTCTCATTTGTCAACACTTCTGTGACAACCTTTTAGCCAATTCTCCTTTTGATCATCCTAATACAAATGGCAAAGCTGATTTCCATTTTTTATGTCAGCTAAATCCATTTCCTTAAGAGTCTGAAACATTCGTCTTCTCTAACTTGTTATCTAGGGTCAAAGCTTCTTGTTCAGTAAGACTTTTATGAAATTACTGTCTCCTTGTCACACTCTCTGGATTTTTTTTCTCTTTGCTGGACTATTTTGTCCCTATTTCTCTTCAGTTTGTCATGGGATTTGTGTTCTGGTTTTGGTTTGGTGTGGTTTGTTCTTTTTGGTGGGTTTTTTTTTTTTTTTTGGTTGGTTGGTTGGTTTGGTTTTTTTGGTGGGGTTTTTTGGTTTGGTTTGGTTTGGTTTTTTGGTGGAGTTTTTTGGTTTGGTTTGGTTTGGTGATTGGGGTGTTTTTTTTTGGTTGGTTGGTTTGGTTTTGTTTTGGGTTTGTTTTGGTTTTCTTGTTTGTTTGGGTTTTTTGGGGGGGTTGGGTTTGGATTTTTTCAGTAATATATTTTATCCTGCATCTTGTATCTGAACCAAGTCAGTATCAACTGCAGACACAGCCATGTTGATATAGCTAAAAATACATTATGCTGAAAGATAATACCTAAAATTACACTGGAAAGGTTTCCACCTAACTACATAACATCTAATAAACCAGACGATCAAAGGCATACAAAACTCACCCTGATGGAGAATGCACTCACTGAGTCATTACTATCAAATATCAAATATCATATGCACCAGCAACCACAATGCCTCATCTGTGAGATCTTCAGTTGCTGTAAAATTAGATAAGGAACATAGAACTCTCAGATGTTTTGAAATTATTATCCTCTATGAGGCAGATGCCAAGACCAGGATACTGGGAATAGTCTGACTTCTGCTCAATTGTTTTTAATACATCAGCAGTGCCTGTGTACAAAGTTAATTGGTATTACCTAGCGAATTCCTAACTTGCATCCCTCAACTATGAAAGCCTCTAGCATAAACAATGAATAACAACTCCCTTTATACATAAGCTTACAGTGTTGATTACAAAGATAACTATAATTAAGCATTTTATCTTAATAAAATATAGACAAGTGAGTTTTTCATGCAGAAAATGAGATAATAAATTAATACCAAAAGACAAAATTCTATCAATGAACCAGCCATTAGTTCAAAAGAAAACAAGAAATGCAAATTACAGTCTGGTTTTCAGTTCGTAGAGGATCTTTCTTTAAAGTCTGGGGTGAATTAAATAATCAGAAGAAAATAGGTAACAAAAAAACAAGTAGATGCACCTTTATAGAAGTGAATATGTGTACAGTAAGATGGCAACCATTCCTAACTGCAGAGTCTGGAGATAGGTGAAGTCTCACAAACACTATGCTGCACATCAAACAGACTGCATCAGATTCATCAAATAGATAATAGAATCATGACCCAGGAAAGTATTTTTTTAAGTATTTCTTGAGATGATGCTAATGAGAAAGGTTTCTCGACATACAGGTGTGTAGTAAATGAGCTCATATGCCATTATAGACATCCCAATTAAAATGACCGTTGGGTGTTCAATGACAGACAAAAAGCTAGACATGTGAAGATCTATTAAAAATGAAAACAGACTTAAAAATATAGAATTTTTACCAAGATTTCAAGTGCAATCTGGTATCAAATTAGTGTCTGCTTTTGGTTATCATCTTTCTAGAACTAGAACACTGGAAAAGTTTCACTAGGTTAAAATGTTAGAAGTAAAACCAGAAAAAAAATTATACATCAGAATCAAAAATACTAGAAATGAGACAAGTAGGCAAATATCAGGAACAAATATATAAGCAGGATACATGGGATTTTTTTCCTTTTGCCTGTTCAATAAAACTAGACAAAAATATATCTAAAAATAACTAATATCTCTTTTTTTAATATTTTATTCTTATGCTGTGACTTTGATAAAGTAATGACCCAAATGAGTTTGAGAAAGTGAAGCTGATATTTGTAAGAATGTTAAGTACATCAGGCACCCTTAAATGAACTTGGTCAGAGACACTAACTGCCATGTATCTAAAGGTGATTAACAGTGTAAATTAGTGGTTAGGCAGGAGTGTCATTAGCATTATTTGAGCCTATTATTCTAACATCTGCAAAGCATAAACCCAGAGGCAGGTACCACTGATCTCATTGTATAGTAAATATTGCTCCTTCCTACAACAAAACTGCACCCTGCAGGCGCCAAGTACTGTATTCCTCCAATATTCAGCATCTCCCAGGACAGGATAATAACATTTCTTCCCATTTCTACTGTATGTTAGTCATATTAGTCATTAACTATTAACTATTATAACTATTATTCTACTGTCTATTAGTCATATTAATCATTAACTATTATACAGTGTTATGTCACTCACCTTCCAGACGGAAGATCTTTAGAAGTGTTCCTGCCCATGGCAGGGGGGTTGGAACTAGATGATCCTTGTGGTCCCTTCCAACCCTGATTCTATGAGGTCCTGCGCACACTCACATGCATCCCAATGCTGCTTGAAAGGCACTTTGCTGTTGCTTGTAAAAGTGTCAGTGAGCACTCACTTCATCTCTCACAATAAAGTACTTTTTGACACAGAAAAGAAAATTAAAAAAAAAAGGAAGATAGATAAAGAAAAATTAAGGAAAAGGAAAAAGAAGGGGGGGAAGAGAAGAAAAAAGGGGAGGGGGGATGAATAAAAAGTGGATGAAAAATAAAAATAAGGAAAAATAGAAGGAAAAAAAAGAAATCTTGCAGTTAAACCCATTCCATCGTTGGATCTGCTTATTAATGTCTAGATAAATTTTCAAGTTGAACCACTTTGCATCTCAAAGGCAATGAGCATCCAAGCTTCTAGTTGGACTCAAGAACTTCAGCATGCAAAAATTATCCACTGCAGTGTTTTTGTTACCTTCTTTTCACTCAACATTGTAAATTTGGGTTGCTGTAAATTTAAGTCTGCAGGTTTATTTATTTTTTAGGTGATTTTCTTCTTGTGAGTTTTGGGATTTTTTTTTTCATTTATTTTCTTGGTTTGGGGTTTATATAAACCATGTGGCAACACTATCCACTAGAAATAAAAATAAATAAGGAGCTAGCTCTACCTCATGCAACAAACTGGACTGGAATTGCCAGTTGAAAAATTTCTATTTTGTAAAGCTGCAGTTCCCTCATAGGCTGCTACATGAGATATGTATGCTTGAACTTCTAACTCTTTTATTTGCAGCCGTCATCCTGAACAGATAAATTCAAACATTGAGAAGGGCAGGTGGCTGTGCAGCTGCAGATGTCACTATGAAACAAATATGATCAGGCCAGATTTAGTGATGACCCAGTAGGAAATGAATTAGACAGTAAAGGTGACTGTGGGCATTTTTAACAACCCAAATTGCATTTGAAATAGATAAAACTGCTATGCAAATCTGGGCCACTTTGCAGCCTCAATCAAATAATTTTGAACCTATTTAAAACAATCCCAGAACATAACATTATCTCATTGTTCATTTTGATGAAGCACAGGACAGTGTTGTGGTTTATAGCAGCCCATTACAGATAACAGGACACAATTGAACTGCACACTGTCATTACTCGAGACACCACATTTTGAAGTGGAGTTGCTCAGAATAACATATATCAGGTTACCAGAGACAACAGGACTGTAGCAATTCCTTTTTGCTGTGTTTCCTTCCTGTTTGCCTCATGACTTGTTACCAAGACACTTTTTCAGCCTTTTACTTCTGAGCAGCTCTTTCTCACAATATATGATGTTACAAATAATTCAGCCTTCCTCTGCGTTATCACGTCCGTGTGCAATGGAGGAGCAGACACGTAGCAAGTTGTAGGGTTATTAAATCACAGAGCTATCTCCACAGCTGCCACAGACATGCAAACAAACATAAGGTATTCCCAAGCCCTCCTCATTTTTTCCTTTACCCTCAAATCCCCCTCCTCTGGCTTCCTCATTTTGCTCTGTGTTGTCTTTCTCAGTTAAAAAATGAAATAGATAATTGCAGTAGAATGTGTTATATCTTATAGCCAATAAGGATTAATCTAAAGTGAACATTAATCTAAAGGGAAATTTAAGGCAAAGCCTTCACTCTCTTCAGCAATGTCAAGATGATATTATTTGTTATCACAGAATCAACAAGGTTGGAAAAGACCTCAAGGTTCATCGAGTCCAACCTGTCACCCAAGACCTCATGACCACTAAACCATGGCACCAAGTGCCATGTCCAATCCCCTCTTGAACACCTCCAGGGATGGTGACTCCACCACCTCCCTGGGCAGCACATTCCAATGGCCAACCACTCTCTCTGTGAAGAACTTTCTCCTCACCTCCAGCCTAAACCTCCCCTGGGGCAGCTTGAGACTGTGTCCTCTTGTTCTGGTGCTGATTGCCTGGGAGAAGAGACCAAACCCCTCCTGGCTACAACCTCCCTTCAGGTAGTTGTAGACAGCAATGAGGTCTCCCCTGAGCCTCCTCTTCTCCAGGCTAAACAATCCCAGCTCCCTCAGCCTCTCCTCATAGTGTTTGTGTTCGAGGCCTCTCCCCAGCCTCGTTGCCCTTCTCTGGACACGTTCAAGAGTCTCCATGTCCTTAAATCGAGGGTTCCAGAACTTTGTCCCACAGCTGTCCTCAGTGAACATTATATCATTCGAATTTTCAGTGTTCTGAAACATCTCAGAAATGAGTTTGCATTCTCACAATAGCATCAAATCAGTAGATCCTGTCCTCAGAGTTGAAAACCCAAACTCTAGGCCCAGCAGGAAAAAAATCTGTTTTTATAAAACTGGTGAGAAACCATTGACTAGTCTTAAACACTGGTATGGGTTCTTTGGGGATATGCCTGTGTGAGGCCAAGAGATTGCCTGATATTCCTCTGATGATCCCATCCGGGAACCAGAAGGAATACAGTAGCATGAGGGCTCAGACTCACTAATTAGTCTTCCTAAAAGTGGGATGTTAATTTGAGCACAGCACTGAGAACTGGATCAGTTGCAGCATTTCTGTTTGGTTGTTAACAACTGTTGATGAAAAGTAATTTTGTTTTAATCTAATGTCTGCTCCTTTGTAAAAATATTTTTGTATTCATGGAGTTCCTGTGGACAAACATTTCCATTGCCAAAACCTGCAGCTTGTTACCTTTTTGCTTAAGAGATACAGAGAAAAGGGTTATTAAATCAGGCCTACATATTCTCACTGATTGAGTTTAGGCAGATCAAAAGGGGAAACAGACAGTGGAGAGAAGTTTGATTATTTGTTTTTCTTTTTCTTTTGGTTTGGGGTTGCTTTTTTTCCCCATCAACCCTTTAAAGGTTGCTTCTTACAGAAAATAATGACCTGCAATTTTCAGATATCAGTCTAAAACATACCACAAAATGAAACTGCAAGCGCTGGGTCACAAAAAACTTGACCAATTCTGACACACAGAAAATATTTTTCCTCTTCCTAATCTTTTTTCACCAGCAGGATCTTTTGGGCTAAAGGGATTAAATTCAGTCCTTTTGTAAAGGTCAAAAAGGACCATTTCTAAAATCTGTTCAACTTTCTTCTTTGCTTCTTTTAAACGGTGCACAAAAGAGAGAACAATAACATGGACTCAAGTTTCCATTTAACATATTTTTGACATTTTGCTCCTCTGGTGATGGAATGAAGGGCAGTCAGTTAACTTCAGTGGAGCTCACAAAGAAAGAGATGTCAACCAAGCTTAGACCATTTCTTTAGAGCTGACATGAGTCTTCAGAATGCCTGGGAGGAAGCCACACAAAGTATTTTGTCATATTTTTTTTTTTCTTGTTTTAATCCTTCAGTGTTTCCTGACAGGCCTGGGATTCATAATGCTGTATTTCAATTTCTTTGATAAAGCTAACTCTCAGAGCTACTAGAGATTATTTTAAAAGCTCCCTTAAAATATTAAGTAGCATCCTGGGTCTGCACAAGGAAAAAAAATTATCACCTAATCACAGCACTGCTGAATCACAAAAATTAGAGATTGAAAGATCTTTCACTCTCTCCCCATGCCAGTGAAGGATTGCCCTCTAGAGTACACTTCCTACTATTTTTTCACATCTAATTTGAAACTGTCTTAAGTGATGGGTCTTTCACTACTTCTTATTCTCTCTCTTCTACATTCTGAATTTAGTGAATGAAGCTTTATCATGGCATTCAGCCCACTTTTTATTTTTCTTAATTTCAAGCCATTATTCTCAGTTATACCCCTCTACTCCTCTTCATAGTAAGTCTTCACCTTCATTGGCTTTTGCTGAGCAAGTGTTTCAAGACTGTTATCATGTCCTCTTCTCTATTTGCATATCCAGTCTAAATATATTGCATTCCCAATATTGCCTTATAAATCAGATCCCTCTAGTCACTTAATCTTTCTGGTTGCTCTTCTTCAACTTGCCTCCTACCCATGCACATCCCTGAGGTGGCAAAAGGCAAAGGCATTGAATTTTGCCTTTGGGGTACTCTCAGCCTAAAGCCACCAAAGCAAGTCCTGGTCTTATCCTGCCAGTCTCCTAGAAAAACACAATTTTTCTTGCTGTTCTCTGACTTCTGTTTTAGCTTGTTACAGGAGGATGCAGGATGGGCAGCCTACAGGCAAGTTCTGTGAAACAGTGGCAAAGATAAAAGGAGAGAAGATAGAATTTTGATGGACTGGAAAGCATCAACGCACAAGAGGGAAGTTGATAAAAAGAAAGAGAAATGCAACCTTTTGTCAATATTTTGGGTTTTTTTCATAGACAAGATATGGGAGAAGCAACAGAAGATTGAAATACTGCATTTTAAAAAAAACGTTAGTAAATGTCCAATGGCCTAACAAGAACAGGTGAAGGTTGAAAGAGTAGTAGAGTGGCAGAGGAGCAAAAGAGGCATCAGAGATCCCTTGTTGGCTAGAAGGTAGCTGGTGAGCACCATAATGAACATCCCCTCTGACTCATGCTAACTTTTTTGATTTTCAGAACCATGAGGGATACTACTGGGAGATGATTAAAGGAAATAAAATCCCTTTCTGAAAGTAATTGGTTTGTTTTTATTTCTTTTAATAGTGAACCCTTTTAGTACTACTGTATTCTACCTGAAATAATACAGTTTATCATTTGTGGACAAATATCCTGTTTGGCTTTGAGTGAGCCATAAACTAATATGCACTTATGGCAAAGCCAGACATCAATCTGGTCAAAGATGAATATGCTTATTAATGAAATGTTAGCATTTTTTAATTAAAAACTAATTTGCATCTTTTGATACCAGGACACTTTCTCAAGTATGCATTTCCCCTTTTTTTTTTGTCATTATTATCATCTGGATTCATTGTTCTTTAGAGTGGAAAAAAAGTCCACTTATACTGATTGAAAACATTTATATACATAATTAGATTTTAATCTGCAAAAATAATCTTGCATGCAAAATATCATGGGAGCTGGCTTTGGAAAAGCAGGGGGTTGCACAATCAGCAGGATTATTAGGGTAACAAAAACAACAACCTTAAATGAATGAGAAAGAGGCTGAGGGGCCCAGAACTGGACACAATATTCCAGATGTGGCCTCACCAGGGCAGAGTAGAAGAGGAGTAGAAACTCTCTTGACCTGTTAGCTACATACCTTCTAATACACCCCAGGATGTCATTAGCCTTGGCCACAAGGGCCCACTGCTGGCTCATAGTCATCCTTCTGCCCACCAGGACCCCCAGGTGCCTTTCCCTATGCTACTCTCCAACAAGTCAGTCCCCATCCTATAGTGGTACATGGAGTTGTTCTTTCCAGGTGCAAGACTTGTTGTATTTCATTCAATTTCTCAAACTCTCCAGGCTGTCTGGGTTCCACTAAATGACAGCACAGCCTTCAGCTGTGTCAGCCACTCCCCCCTGTTCTGTGTTGTCAGCAACCTTGCTGACAGGTCATTGATAATTATATTGAACAGTACTGGTCCCAGTACCATCCCCTGAGGGACTCCACTAGATACAGGCCCCCAGCCAGACTCTGTCCCATTGACCACAGTTCTGACTTCTTTCCTTCAACCAGTTCACAAGCCACCTCACTACCTGATCATCCAGACCACACTTCCTCAGTTTAGCTGCAAAGATGCTGTGGGGGATGGTGCCAAAATCTTTCCTGAGACCCAGATGAACCACATCCACTGCACTACCATCATCTATCCACCTGGTTATGTCTTCATAAAAGTCTATCAGGTTTGTTAAACATGACTTCCCCTTGGTAAGACTACGTTGAAGGCTGATCAAAACTCCCAGGTCCCTTTCCACAGGGCTGCTCTCCAGCCAGGTGGAACCCAGTCTGATCTGCACTCCTGGGTTCTGTATTCCCAGGTGCAAGACCCTACATTTGTCCCCACTGAACTTCATAAAGTTCTTGCTAGCCCACTCTTTCAGCTTGTTCAGATATTCCTGGAGGGAGGCTCTCCCTTCTGGGGTGTCAACCTCCCCACTCATTTTGCTGTCTTCAGATTCTGCTGTTAAGTGTCACCACTGTCCTGTAGAGAATGAATGGGGTTGAAAGAAAGCAATTAAAAAATCACTGAATTATGGGAAAGTGGAAAAAAAAAATAGGTGTGGTAAAGAGAAGGTCCAGGGAAGGCATCAAAATACTCATGTTTTTCCTATATGGGTTAACAGATCTTAATGCCAACACTTGAAACTTACTTTTGGGTGACAGAATGACTGACCAGAGATAGTGAGGTGTCTGGGGAAGGAAGATAACCTGTCTTGAAACCAGGTGGTGTCAAAATCTTGAGCTGAACACAGTGGCATTAAACCAAAGTGTATTCCTCTCTTTTTCTTCCAAGATTATCCAAAATTCACACAACTTCACAGATAAGCTGTTCCTTGAAACAGAAACCACAACAGGCTGCATGACATCCAAGATGAGCATTGTTTGCTGTCTGTACAGACTGCAGGAATAGATACACACAGTGTAAAGCAGAGAGTGTCTGAGCAAACAGCCAGGGAGCTGCAAGCTGGTGCTACAATTAGGCTGAACATGTAGGTCAGTGTGGTGTGCAAGTAGCTTTCTGCCATTAATAACAACTTTAGTCTTATTAATGGTAGCTTTTAAAAGGTGACCTAATAATATTGCTTCTGATCTGTCTCCACTTCCAGCAAAATCCCCCATTAGGCAGAAGGGAGTTTCCAACACTTAGTACAGTACTAAGTCCAGCTATAATCTTCCCAGATTTTGATTCCTTTATGATGCTTCAACTTCCTGTCAGCCAGAAAACCCACACAACACTTCTCTGAAACAAGCAAAGGGATATGATTGCACTCACTGCTAGTAATATATCATATTTAAGAAGCTTTTTTGAAAAGTAGAGGTAGCCATTTAGAAGGAATTATTGGGTCTTACTTCTCAAAGATCTCATAAATTGGAAAGAAACAAAACTTTAAGTGCAATAAATCTATCTTTAATGTCAATACAAAACTCATTGCTGCGGTCAACAGCATTTGAGAGGAGTTTTAGGAGGTTCAGAAGCAAAATGCTCCCTGGAAGTTCCATCAAATGTAGCTGCTATGGCAAGTCAGCAGTTTTGAAATGCTTTATTTGGGAAAACAGCAAACAGCTATGATCTATCAGATCCTTCAGGGCAATTCAACCTGACAGTGATTCAGCAGCTGCTCCAGCTTCTGCCAGCCCATTTTGAGCAGTCCCCTGCATTTTCCTGCCCTGTCCCAGCTGAGCACCAGACTCCAGGACTGTCTGAGTGCAAACATGCTCCCCATGCATTCACTTTAACTGTTATTATTTTCACCTCTTAGAGTTTGCAGTCAGCTCTTAAAGAAGGAAAAATAAACCAGTGTTGAGGAAGAATGATCCTGTGGTTGCCAGGATCCTCACTGTGACCCTGCCAGATAAACAAAAAAACCAGGAGATAACACTTTTTCTATTAGGGCTTATTACTCTTTTTTTTCTATTTACCCCACATGTTACCTAGGCCCATCTTACCAACCAACTTTTAATTGCCACAGTACTGTCCTTTTGCAATATATTAACTGTAATATATTCCTGAATGCTGGGGAGTCTCAGCTACAGATCTCCTCCTTTAGGTATGCAGAAAGGTCTTTGAGGAAACAGACACCTTTTAAGACAGAACATCAGAAGGAGCAGTATCCAGTGCTCCTGGTGCTTTAATCAATCTTCTGCTTCTAGATCTATGAAGCAGTAAAGTTGCATGTCAGTGCTCAAACTGAAGTTCATTTGGTGGCGTTTTGGAATCCTGATACCTTTACTATTCGTTTTCTTTTAAGGTTAGGATAAAAAGTTGATAGTGCAGTTAATATTCCACTAAAATGGAAGCTTCAGAAATGCGTCAAAACACAGGAACACTTTGTTTTGTCTTAAACCCTAGTATTTTAATAATATCAAATAATATTATTATTCAGGCATTGGAATGGGCTGCCCAGGGAGGTGGTCAAGTCACCAACCCTGGATGTGTTTAAAGGTTGTTTAGATTCGGTGCTTGAGGATATGGTTTAGGGGTGAACTTTGTAGATTAGGGTTGTCAGTTGGACTTGGTGATCCTGAGGGTCTTTTCCAACCTGAATGTTTCCGTGATTCTGTGATTATTTGCATTGGTCTACAAAGTGAAAATTGATGCAAAACCCATCTGCATTTTCACCTAATATTTACTGAGTGTGATGTGCTATTAAAAAAAAAAAAAAAAGAAGGAAAAATAAAGAAAAAAGGAAATGAAACCTTTTTCCTGTACAATGATGAGCGGTCATATTGCATCCATCATAGATCAAACAGCTTGGAAAAATGGGAGCACTGAGCTCCAGAAAGTCCTTAGCCTACAAGGTAATAGGGTTATCAAATGTGATTCCAAAAAAAAGTAAAGAAGCTTGTGGGAAGGAATGGATAAATCTTCAATTTAAATTGGTCATGACAAACCCTTCCCTATCATTTTGCATGGACGAGGTGGGGGAAGAGTCCTTAATGGTCACAGCTCGCTCTTATAAGGGAAAGGCTGAAAAAGGGAGAGCTGACTGCACCACCTTGTTTCTTTGTCAGAGAATCTTGTAACTGCACAGGCTTTGACCACAGTTTAAACTGATAAATGTCATCTGAAAGCCTGGCTTTAAGGTGGCAGTACTCAGCGAAACTCTGACAGGAACAAACAGACAGTGAATGCTGCTGCTTAATAAGGAGCTGTTAGCAGCTGGACAGTATCAAAGTTTCAGAATAACTAAATGGCTGTTAGAGTTGTGACTTCTCCATGTAGCCAGAGTCCTTTCACTTGCCCTAAACTTTTCCTCTGGTATCATATCCCACAAGCTGTGCTGATGAAAAACACAATGGACACTATGCCTGGGTACTGAGCATTTCATTTAAGTTTATTTGAAACAAAATGGGAACAGATTGAAGCTCACTGCTTTTAAGCAGCACTCACCTCCATCCTCTTACCACCTCAATTGTTCCCAAGCATCTCAGCACACATCTGGGCAGAGTGCAGAGTCTAGCAAGGCAGAACCCTTGGGCCTAACAACTAAATTATTCACAATTTGCCCAGGAAGGCTCTGAATACAATGCTTCTCAGCACGTACCTTTTCTAAAGAGCACAAAGGTTGTTTGTGTTTCCTCTTGCATGCTGCAGAAGTTATCACTGCCCTGCAGAGGCAAAATAAAGTGAATACTCTGTGCTCCTGGAACAGGCACTGCATTTGCACAGAGGTATCAGAAAGACCCTATGGTTTCTTGTATCCAACATCCTGTATTTGTCCTTTGATGAGAAAAATCTGTGTCTCTCTAATGTTTCAAGGTTGTTTCTTAAGGCACTGTTATCACAGATACAGAGAAGAATCAAACCAGCCTGTGACTTCATGGCTGCACAATTGCAAAGATCTGTAGGACAAGAAGGAAGGATATCAAGAGCAATATTATACATTTACCTGTCTCTTCAAGAAGTATCTTTAAAGCCACTGATGCCAATTTATTTGCTAGCCTACAGCTGCAGTTTGCTACTGTCTCACGTGTGATCTTAAGTAGGATGACTATCCCCTACTCTCAAGTCAAAGAGCACAAAACCAGTGGGAAGGAGATGAGAAATCTGAGGGCCTGCCATGGTGCTGTGGGAGTTGTGGGTCCCACTGGTCCCTGAATGTGGGGGACAATATCCGGTCAAAACTCTGCATTAAAAATTGGTAAGCAGGATTTTATTTGCTTTTAATTCTTACATAACTGAGGGCTTTTGCTCATACTTTCTAGCAAAGTATCACATCTTGTTTAGATATCAACACAAGGATAAAGAAAATGCCTGTCTTTGCTCACAGCTATGTATCAAATCCAGACATATCAGTTCCCTTATGATTTATAAAAGGACTCGGGATTGGAAAAGAGAAAAAAAACCAAACCAACCAACAAACAAAACCCACCAAAAAACCATGACAACACTAGAAAAGATACAGTCTTAAAAGTAAAAAGGATAAGAGGACAGAGAAGCAAGTTGCTGCAACCCATGACAGTTTTCACCAATCTAAGATCCCAATGATTTCACAGAAAAGAAAGTGGCAGAAATAACAAATGAAAACAATTTCTGATTATTGGTAATAATACAGGGGAGCACTCACATATTTTGCAGTGTTAGTCTAATAAGTAGACAATAAAAAGAAGTGAAATGTAGAGGTGGGACTGAATCCCATCTGCAAATATAAACCTCAGCTGTTTGCAGCATTCATATCCTCAACCTAGTTTCCTCCAAAATGATATTAGGGAGCCCTACCATGGAAAAAAAGACCATCAAGAACTGTTAAATACAGAAATACAATATAATCTCCAGCTCACAAGGTCCCTAAACTGCAGATTGCCAGAAGCTGGAAGAGTATATCAGAGCTGCAGGTTTGATTTATTCCCACACTCTTCCCCTAAACATCTGCTACTGGCAGCTGCTGAGGGCAAGCAGTGGGGCTGGGCAGACCTTCCTTCTGTCCCACTCTGTGCTCACTTTCCAGATTGGTTTAATGTTCAGGTTTTAAATTGTGACCCCGCTAGCTCCCCAAAACACTGTATGGAGGTGAGGAAGAGGACAGAGATACTTCTACAAAATTACATGGAAAAGTGGGACAGTTGTTATGACAAAAAAAAAAAATTAAAAAAAAATAAAAAGCAAGCATGACATAGAGAGAGAATGGAAGACAGGAAAATGAGACACTGGATTTTCAGTAAAATTCATGGGAGGAGACCTGAACAAGATGTAATCCCTTCAAAGTGGATTGGAAATACCTGTCTGGAAGATATCAAAGGCATCTCTGATATGGTTAGTACATAAATTCCTACAACCCTGTGTTACTCACAAGGCCAACAAAGCAAACTTATTTCAATAAATCTTTTACTGAGAATTCAAATGGAAACAGATTTATTGTGATCTTGAAGTTGCTGTGGTCTTGCAAAAGCATGCAGTTTTAATGTGAATTTATGACATTCCAGCACACCCACCTTTTTATCATAAATAGGAATTTAGTCTGTGCAGAGCAAATAGCTGGGAAAAGCAACCTGTGCATGAAAGCTTGTCATAGGAAGGACATGATAGACAGGTGTACCCAGTTCTCAGATTGGCTTCCATGCTTCCACCAAGTGCTCTCAGTAGAGCTTGAGAAAAATCCTTCACTCTCTCATCTTAAGGAGGATGAGGAAAAATAAAAGCATTCTTCACTTAAATTCTCATCCCTAAGCATCTCTTCACAAGCATGGAGAATACAGTGCTTCAGAGCTGTAAGTGGGCAAGAGATTCTCCAAAGTTCAAGTAGCTAAGTGATGTCCATAAGTGAAAATTACAATTTTCCATTACATTCTTTCTTATTTCCCGCTCAAATGCACCTTTTCTGCTTCAGGCTGCAGATGCTGCTGTTAGCTGGAGACTACACATATGCACCAGGGATGAAATGTTTTTCCCCTTCCAGTGATGTACATACCAGCTTTCAATTAGAATGACACCTCCCACACGCACAAGGAGAAAAGCTTCTGAACAAGGTATTCTGCTTAGTAATATTTAATTTCCATGCAACTGCAAACACAGGAGACTTGAATTCTTATTCAGATTTCCATAACTCAGGCCAGTAACTATTTATAATTAACTGGTGCCCTGAGTAAATGCTCACAAGAGTCTCTGCTGCTGTAAGCAAAACAGAATCCATATGATTTTCTCCTGCAATACCAAGCAAAGATGTAGTAGTCCATACAATTATTTCTTTCAGAAAAATGCAATAGAAATAAGTCATCAGCCTTAGGGGAGAAACATCCCACCAGCACATTCCTAGGTGTTTCTAGGACAGGCCCTGGTGTCAATAGAGTTAGCCCCTCACACAACAGCCAGTATTGGAAATTGTGTTTTCTGCAGTCACAAGCTCTGTACTCTGGAAAAAAAAACAAAAAAACCCAAAAAAAAAAACAAAACCAAACAAACAAAAAAAACCCACTGAGGATTGCAAGGTGTAGAAAACATATTGCTGTTGAAAAAGTCTGTTTGTTGAACACCAAACCAACTCAGTACAGCTCTGTGCCCCTCTAGGCTCAGCACAGTTTGAGTCATAGTCCTACACAACTATCCTAACTGAAGGATTAATTTAATGACTGCTCCGATTTTATTTCATCAAATCACTAGGGAGGGTAGGAACAGGGACAGCAAGACTTAAGAGTCACCCAGCATTGGGAAAGTCTAGTAGCACCCACAAATATTAAATAAATAAATTGATTTGGAAAAAAAAAATAAAAGTAAGAGAGAGAGAAAATAAACCACGTATCAATATGTAAAGCATAAGGAAAATCCTGACTGATATAACTGAAATTGCATGAATAACAGTTACTGAATGGGGGGGAAGACAAAAACTACTGCAGAAAGTGACTGATAATTGTGCCTGTGTCCAGTTCATCCTCATAAAGCCAGCAGCAAAAGGCCAGCACCATTTGGGAAGGCTGATAAAGGAGCATCATATCACTAAGTGCTCAAAGGAAAAAAACTCTTTGCACCAAATCCAATCAGTGATGAACTTGTATTGATCAGAGCAGCTGTGAAGTGCTTCAAGAGCTGCAACATCCTGGCAGCTCATCCTTCTGAAAAAATCCACACAAAAGCAGAGCAAGGAACAGCCTAGTTTTGCAGAGGCATTGCAGCCAGATCCTATAGCAACAGGGGCTGTAGCCTATAGTGACAGAAAACATACAGGAATGACAACCCTGTCCAGTAAGGCATTAACATTGTGTTATATATTTACCTATAAGGATAGAGTAACATGGGAACTGGAGGACCAGATTGGCACAGCTATATCAAAGCCCACAGCAACCTATACAGGTACAGAAGTTAAGAAAGGGTTCTTTCACGTGATTTTTCTCTACAGGCATCTTGTTGTTACTGTTAAAAAAATCAAATTTTGTTTGTTTATTTTCAGCATGTCTTTTGGCACAATTCTGCTCTCTAGTCAAACCACAGCTTGTTTACTTTGTGGTGCCCCAGTTGCATCTAGTTTTCCTCTTTTTTGGCCTTCTGCTTAGATTTCTTCTACTTGAAAAGAGCAGAATGATCCACATCTAAGGTCTCAGAGCTGAGATATTGCCAGAGCACATTTTATGAACCATGAAGTGAGAAGCATTGCTTGCACCCACATACTAGATTCATCTTATATTTGTTGCTGATCACATATTCACATACATACGTGAAAAAAAAATGTATAAAAAACAAGCAACATCCACACACCATTCCAGCTTCTAGAATGAGCACAACTAATAATAGGGTATTTGGAAAGAAGAATGGCAGGTTTTCATTCCAGAAGAGCCCAGTGCTCTAGGAAACACCTAGAGAAGAGCAGATAATGTGGCCAAATCAAAGTCAGGCAACCAAAGAAACACTGCTAAATATGAACAGGTGAAGTTTAGTAGCCAACTGAAAAATGCTAGAGCGGAAGCTGACTTGGAAAGAGCTCAATAATCATTAAGCCTTGACATAAACCAGTCAAATTTCTAACCAGCTAATGCTCTTATATGCAGGCAGAACAGCTCCAAACACAAAATAAAGGCAAAGACTAAACCAAAAGGAAAATTGTATGGTCACTGTCCATGAAGAGTCTTCACTTCATACATTTTACATAAACCTTATGGTTTACAGCTTGGAGAAATTCATGCATCTTGAAAGCTTGAAAGATTTTTACTGAATAATTATAATCTCAAAAGCACAGAGCTGTCCTGATCTCTATAGTCAAGATGTTAAAAATTCAATTATTGCTTAGTAAAGGCAATTAGCCAAGTGTAGCAGGATGAAATTTTTTTGTTTGTTGTCTTTTAATTTAAATCAAAATTTACTTTGATTTAAAGGTAAGAAAGAGAAAGCATTCATGAACTGATTCAAATTCCAGCAGATCTTCATCTCTAAATGGCTGAATGATCTTCTGTGGAGTCACAGTTACTCAGACTGTGACACTTAACTGATTTCCTCCACTTTCCAATATTTCAGTGGAACCTCAAAGTTCCTCAGATGGAGCCAGCAGCTCAAAAGTGAGAGCTACTTTGCTACAGGTAATAGGCCACTGGGGATTCAAACACCAGAGTGGGAAGAAAAAAAAATAAAAAGCAGAGGGACTAAAAAGATCCATTTTAAACTGCAAATGCAAGAGAAATATGAAGAAACAGATGTAGAGAGTATAGTGAAAGCTATGGAGATTCTTCCCAAGGGCACTTACAGCCAAGAGGAAGATACTTAAAGTATTAATCAAATCTCAGTTCTTTCTGCAGTTAACTTCCTGGGTTGTTTGGTTTGGGTTTTTTGGTTTGTTTTTTTTTGGGGTTTTTTTACCCAATATATATCCTTTTGTTTACAATAAACTCTGGAGTTCAACTGCAAATCTTCACTGACATTTGAATTTTATTGTTTCATCATAAATGCTAACATTAAAGACCCAAGCCCAGTTTCTAATGTGTAAACCAAACAGTATATTTGCATTTGTGTTGGTGTAGGTGATCCTGCTCTGGCAAGGGGGTTGGACTAGATGATCTTTCATGGTCCCTTCCAGACTCTAACATTCTGTAATTCTGTGATTCAAAAGATTAAAGTACTTTGGCCATTTTTTAATAGTATAAGGGAGAAAAAGAACTTCACATCTCATACTATAAGCAGTTTTCTTATTTCAGATAGTGCATGGCAATTGTAAAGGAGGGTTATATCTGAAGAGTTTAAGATACACAGAGAGAGAGAGACAAATTGTTTTAAGGTTAACACCATGATCTGTAGGGCCAATACAAAGAGGATGAGCACTTGGTAAGATGGGGTTAAATACAGATGCAGTGAAAGCATCAGATACATCTATATACAGAAAAGATTTGATCTTGTGAAATATAAATGGCTTTAGAGCAAGACTAATTTGAAAATAAGAGGTTACAGACAGAAATGGCATTAAAAAATGTTCATGTAGAATATTTGTCTGTGTTTAGTTTATAATCAGAACAGACAGACACTGCCAAAACAGCCATGAGAGTAAAAGCTGAAGATAGTGCACCAATAAAGGAAGGAAGCGAACCTACACCTATCCACAGATATGAAACCCACATTTTATCCTTCTGTTCCATTTACCTTTCAATTTGAACAGGAAAGTACAGCCTCATGGCTTTTAGTAGTCTGTCCAATATGCAATTCTTATTTTCCATTGATTTCCTGTTGTAACTGTACTTTATGTGAAATAACATACAATACAAAATAATATGTATGCCCATTTTACTGCCCCAAATTGGATTTCTGTGCCATCTCTTCTTATAGACCACTTTTATTTCATCCTATCATTATTTTACCTTATCTGCTCTCAGTCTTCATTTTGGTTCAAGGAGAAACTCATCTTTATGCAGGAAAGCCAGCATATGATATATCCAATGTTAAAAGCTCACTGAAGCTTTATTTGGAGCACACAGTTCACAGCACATGGATGAGTTTCACTCTCAATAAACAGTGAAGATTTCTGGCCAAATAAAGAAGAATACAGCATGCCAGTATTCAACATGTTTTCTTCAAAACAGAAGCAGTGCTTAATTTCTGAAGTGATTTGTGGCCATATCCTATTCTTAACCTTCAACATCACTTGAGGCATTCTCTCAAGCAGTAGAATGGCTGAGGTTTTGATATTGTCTGCCAGTCAGCTCCTGCCATAGAGTCAAAGGTACTGACAATGTAAATTAGGCTCTCCTTGACTATTGGACCCTTTTTCAGGAAAAAAACAGCTGTATAGCTCCATATCTAATTTATGTAAATCAGGACATAATTATCTACCTAAGAGTTTGCTCTTTCACAAACCCAAATTTCTGCACTTAAGCCCCCACCCGCCTCAGAAACTGACTCTAATATTCAATTCTTTAGAGAATTTGTAATTTTCAATGATTTCTGTGTATAGGGAAATATCTAAAATATCTAAAATGATCAGGGGAAGAACCAGTAGAATACATACTTTCCTGCAGCCTGAATATATTTGAAGCAAAGTAGTGAATGACTACCTCCCAGAATCTTATATGTGACCACAGCAGAAAGAAAAAGAGCATTCACAGAAATAAATTAGTATTTTTTTCAAATTATTTCATTTTTCATAGTGTTAATAATGGACTCAACAATTAGGACAGTCACAGACCAGGTTGCCTTAGGGGAAAAAAAAAAAGAAAGAAAAAAAGGGACATTCACATTTAGTGTTATCAGAACTGAGTACTTGATCCATCCTCATGTTGTTTATCTCCTGTGGCAGGTACAACCCCACTCCCACCTCACCCTCAAACACAGGGTCCTGACACATCCTAGGGTATAAATAGGGCCCTGCTATGGAGATGAGTTCTCTCCACACAGAAGCAGCCTGGCAGTCAGATCTTCTCCCCTTAGAACAGTATTCACCCCACCTTGTTGAGTATATACCCATGGAGAGGTTTGTATTTTCTGAGTGAGTGTGTGCACATTTCACTTCATCTCTCTCCAAACAGTTTATTAACTGGGCAACAGCATTTTCCCAACTGACATCTGACTCTGTAATTTTATTCTTTTGGAAGGAGAGCAGATTAATTGCAGTAAAACCAGTTTTCAGGTGGCTGTTGCCATCTGTTTTGTGGGTGCCTGTGCAACACCTCCTTGCCCAAAACCATTGGATTCATGGAGGTTACCTAAGGCCAAGCAGCAGCCAACCTCTCAAGCTAACCAGGTTAGCATTTCTATGTGATACTCCAGACTAGCCCCTGCTCTGCACTGCATCCCCAAGGCAGCTCTACCATCAGACACACACTCCCCTTGTTTCCCCTATGACTACCCAAGTGTTTCTTCATACTGACCAGGCTGACCTAATTCAGAGCTCCACCTGTGATTTTCTAGTTTTAAAAGGTGTTTTTCCTTTTGGAACACACTAATTTCTAATTCTAAAAGGTGTTTTTCCTTTTGGAACACACTTTGGAACAGCAGTATTTCCAAGCCTTGCCAAGCTCTCTTCTTTTTCTCCTCAACAAGATGCTACACCTCTAAGTATGACATAAGAACTGCAAGCACTGCAAATAACTCCTACCTCTTAAGTCAGTTACATTCAACTGCAAAAATATCTTTCTCAGGGTTTTTTGTTTTGTTTACAGGGTTTTTTTCCTTTTTTCTACGTTCTTACTATTTCAGTTTGACATGTGGCTTGACATCTTTTGTTATTCCTCATAGACCAGAAGGGGCATCTACAGACTTGCAAACTGAAAATGAATTTTATTAGGCTCAACAGGGAGAAGATGCCATGGGATTCATCATGGGTTTGTATCAGAGAGACTAATTGACAGCAGACTAAAGGCATTACACGGTTCTGATTTTGTGATTCCCACCACAACCTCTGCAACCACTTCTTCCCTTTCTTTTTGCTGGAAAGCAGAAAATAGTCATTAAAAGCAGCACCAAGCAGCCAAAAGAAGAAGTGAACTAAGAATTTATACAAACTGACTCATTTCAAATGTGTACTGAGCAACAGTTTCATGCAATGGAGTAATTTAATAGCTATGGTAGAAAGGAGGGAAGAAGAGATTCTTTAGTATTTACAAAAGAGTAATTGCTAGTTTAAATATTAAAAAGTGTAAATGTACACTGGCCAGAATTTACCAACCACATTTAAGCATTAATTTTAGTGGGATTTAACCTCAGACATTGCAGTACAGTTTAGTTTTAAGTAGGAGGTTAGACACAGTCACAGGAGCAATTATTTCCTTATCTTTGCTCTGTAAAGTTTGGAAATAATATAATCTTCCATCAGTAAGTGCATTAGCTCCTCTGAAAAGTCTTCCTGTTCCACTTTCCATGCACACACACCAAGTCACCTAATATGCAATGAGAGCTGCCAAATTGCTCTTTCTTCTCTGAAAGATGGGACTCGTCTTCTATTTCAACCTGTTAACCTCACAGTCACAGCACTCCTAATTATCCACAAATTCTGGCTTGTCTCTTACATCAGTTAGGGAAAGCAGTCCTCAGTGATGCTTAGCCATCCAACCACTCCCAGCAGAAGTGTCAGGTTTGTTCCTCTTACGTTCTGCTGAAGGCACCAGGCGGGCACAAGACAAGTGCTCATAACTTGCTATGTAACTACTGTCCCCCCAGAAATGGAAGCTATTTTCTGGTTGTCTTGGAGTGTCTGGTGGCAGGGATTGAGGTGATTGATTGGTTGTTTTAGGGTCTTTTGGTGAAGTTTGGGGGTGGGGTGGGGGTGGCCTTTTTAGAAAACAACAAAAATAGGAACATGCCAGTTTCCTGCAGAGATCAGGACATTCTAAACAGCCAGAGTCTTAGTGTGTTTTAGAAGAGTCTGTAACTCAAAGAGGGTGGAAGAGAGTTTGTGGAGTCATCTTCTCTGGAGACTTTCAAAACACACCTGGATGTATTCCTGTGTGGCCTGCCTATGATGATCCTGCTTTGGCAGGGGGGTTGGACTCAATTTCTGGAGGTCCCTTCCAACCCCTAACATTCTGTGATCACAGAAGGGACCTTGAAAGAGCAGGATCACCTATACCAAACCATACAGGAACCCATCCAGGTGGATTTTGATTTTCACCAGAGAGGGAGGCTCCAAAACCCCCCCTGGGCAGCCTGTTCCAGTGTTCTGTCACCCTCTTTCACTTCTTGTGAAAGAGCAGAGCACGTAGATTAGAAAGCATATTGAATACAAGCATGTAGCACTGTGACACAAAATCTAGGCCTTTTTTTTTTTTTTTTTAAACCAATAAAGTTAATAATTTGCCAACTTTGTATTCTTGTCACTAAATCACATGTAGCGACAGGTGTCACAAGTAGAGTCCCTCCCTCCCTTCCAAAAAAATGCTTCAGATGGAATAAAAATAACTGCAAATTATGTGCGTCACTAACAAAGAGGGGAGAACAAAAGGGGAAAAAGTAAAGTTCGATTGCATGTGGCTTTGAGGTCTTTTTGGTGATTTGGAATTGTCAGTGTGATTGTAACAGGTATTTAGTTTGCAGTTCTTGCTGTTTTACATTAACATCACACTGCCCAGAATGCTAATGTAACATGGAAACAAGGCTGGCATAAATATTTATGATGCTGTAGGAAACACACAACACTATTTCCAATCCTCTCTGTTGGGAGTACTGTATTATACAAAGGACACCTTGTCCATGAAAGTGTGCAGAATAGGCAAGCTGTGAGATGAACCAAGCAAGACTCAAGTATGACAGAGTCCAAAATGCTACAACCATCACTAAGCTCCCAGAAGGACTTTGCCTTTCACTGTTAACATATTCCTGAAAGATATTTCCACAGCCTACATGGTCTCACCAACACAATGACAGAGACAAGTATCACAGCAGATCTGAAAAGTATTGACAATGGTTTGCTGTAAAAAGTCTCACCACTGTGGCTGGATTAACAAGGTAGAAGCCAGCCAATTTTTCACACATCAGATAAGACGTTGGTGCCACCTTCACAGAGAGACTTGGCCACACAGACAGCCCAATGCTAAATGGTGGCCTTTCAGGGGTGATACATTTAAAATGAGGAACATTTAATGTTAGGATAGCAAGAGCAACAACTGAAACCACATATTATGCCGGTGCTCTACAGTTTACTGTCAAGGGCAGAAAATACAGAGGAAACACACACATAAAAAAACCCTACACAGATCTAAGAGGCTACATGTTTTTTACATTCTACTTGTTGCTTTGGATTTAAGGGCTGTTTCAATTAGAAGCCTCTATAAAAGGAATGAAGGAGTGCACAAGAACCATGTTGACTGTTATTAGATGATCTTAGGAAAAAAGTGCATAATGTTACAAAGAACCATTTAGGATCCTTTGTTTGCCCAATTACCTAAAATTCCTTTTTTACTTTCAAGCTGCTTAAAAAGTGCATTAACCATTATGTAACAAAACAACAATACAATTAAAAATACCATTTTCTGATGATGACCACACTGTATTTGATGGTTTCTAAAGGAGAAAAGCTACCTAATTGAATTAAACATCAGCAGTAGGAAGTTTTCTTTTTTTCTTTTTTTTCTCCCTACAGAGATGCTTTTAAGCCTTACAGACTTTAGCATAAATTTGATTTGCCATAATTTTGTTCAGCAAAGCATTAATGCCACCCATATCAGCAACCTGAACAGATACAGCAGATAGCATTAATAGCACTTAATCTCAACATTTTCTTAAGCTGGCAGATTTTATTTCAAGTGTCATGTATCTCATGTCATTTCATATTTCATAGAAAGTTTGGGGGTTGTTGGGGTTTTTTTCATACTTCAACATCAGTCAAACAGTATTGGCATAAAAAGACAAATTAACATTAATTTTTACCCTTCTCTGTTGCAGCATGTGTTTGATATACAGCCCTCAATCAGCTGGTGTGGGTCTTCCTGTTTGGATCAGACTGAGCAAAGCATTCCTTTTTGCAATTCTTTTAAAACACATCCTTTTCTCAGACAAGCAGTGATGCTTTTAGGGGAAAAGGAATTGCAAATGTTGATGATGCATCTATGTGTGTAGGTTGATTAGGTGGGGGGGGGCTTTATGTGCTCTGAACTCAAATAGTATCTTTCAGAGATCTTTGTTCAATCTGTCGATTAGTCATGGTTAAATGGGCAACAATTTCAAATACACAGAAAACAGACACACTTAAGGCATAGAGATTGTGTGTATGCAATGTTCAACATCAAACACTACAAAAGGGGTGACCCAGAGCTGACAAATCTTGGCTGAAACTGTGAAGGAAAAAGGGAGGCTCTCAGACTCTCACCACAGCAGTGACACTGATCAGCAATCCCACCTTGCTGCTTGAGGCACTGGGACATTACAGATGGACCCTTCTGAATTAAGCTTCAAATTCTACAGATCATGCTTTGGAAGCAGCTTTTGCACCACCATGGTTTAATTATAGGATTTAACACACAGCATATATCTGCTGCAGGGATTTCTAGTCACAGAGCTTTATATTTACTCTTTGCTTCAGTGATTTCAGAATATAATCAAACTCCTGGTCTACAAAATTTAAGAATTGAGGTCTCAGAACATCTGTGCAACCTTTCTACTCTGTGTCCCCTTTATCAAGCTGATCTTCCAAGCATGATACTTGATGCTCCTCACCATATATGAAATACCGCAGAGTATTGCTTGACAGCTACCAGTTACTGCGATCCTTGGAGTTTTCATGGTCCATAAAATAGAAAGGATGAGTAAGGGCAAATAAATCTGATGCACCAGGATTTAAAAACAAAACAACAACAAAAAAACTCATATGTGTGAAATGCAGCACTGAATTATAAAAACCTACATCTCTCCTTTTAAAGTAAGATTATTCATTTTTTAATGTGTATACAGTTATGGGGGAAAGTAGTAATAAATGGAGCAGTGATTTATATTCCTCATAAACATTTCTCCAGAGAAGCCTAAATTTCAGAGTTATCCCAACTAAATAGAGCAAGCTCCTAGGGAATGAAAGGGACAATTTTGCATATGTTTATCACAGGAAAGCGTGCAGAACGTGGGACAGGTCAGTGATCAGGCATAATAGCAATGCATGTCATTAGTTCTAATTTTAAAATAATTTTTTAAAAAAATCATATTGGGGTGCTGAGAGAAGAATCCCATGGAAATCCACCACCCTCATCCCCCAGTGAAAACTCAGTCTCCCAGAAACTATCATTTTCTCAGAGAAGTATTCTCTACCTATAGCCTTCACTGAAAATTACTAGGAGGCACTGTTCAGTTACAAGGATTAAGGGGGGACAAAAAAAAACAAACCAAAAAAAAAAAAAAACCCACACTTTAAAAACAACCAACAAACAAAAGCTTAGAACTTCACAACACAGAAACTGAGCCCAAATTTAAGTCTTATTGTGATGCTATCCTGAGAAGCATTTCAAATTAGAAATAGTGCCTTCTGATTCAGATTGAGGCACCAGACATCCTTCTACCCTCAAGAGTCTTTCCTTAGCAGATGTTCAGCCAAGGGAGTGCATGTATTTGTGAGCAAGGTTTTGCCTCCAGCTCAGGAGGGCTGCAGTTCTGGGATGCAGACACCCCCCTTTCTCTCCAGGGTCTGGGCTTCCTTCCAACACTGAAGTTGGTGGTTTTGACACAGGCACTGGAGTGCATTACCAGGCTCTGTGTGCACAGAAGTAGATGTGGCTACAAGCAAACTGAGACACTCTTGCCCAGCTGACAACCTCTATCCTCACTCAGAACCAGCTGAAGGTTTTTCAGCAGGAGCTGTCATACACTTGCAATGTAAACAGTTGAGATTTCTCCAATGCTGAACAGAGAGACAGATATTGAAGCACAAAAACATCCTGATAGAAAGAAATTCTCTTAACTTGCTTACTGATTTGAAAATACTTGCTATGACTTCATGGTTAAAGCAAAGGTTAATTTTGCTTTCTCCCACCACACTACTTAAAATAGCCAGCAGGTTGAGGGAGGTGATTCTCCCCCTCTACTCCTCTCTGGTGAGACCCCACCTGGAGTACTGCATCCAGCTCTGGAGCCCCTATTACAGGAAGGATCTGGAGGTGCTGAAGCATGTCCAGAGAAGGGCCACGAGGATGATCAGAGGGCTGGAGCTCCTCTTCTATGAGGACAGACTGAGAGAGTTGGGGCTGTTCAGTCTGGAGAAGAGAAGGTTCAGAGGAGACCTTATTGTGGCCTTCCAGTATCTGAAGGGGGCCTACAAGAAAGCTGGGGAGGGACTTTTTAGGGTGTCAGGTAGTGACAGGACTAGGGGGAATGGAGCAAAACTAGAAGTGGGTAGCTTCAGATTGGATGTTAGAAAGAAGTTTTACACCATGAGGATGGTGAGACACTGGAACAGGTTGCCCAGGGAGGTGGTAGAAGTCCCATCCCTGAGGGTTTTTAAGGCCAGATTGGATGTGGCTCTGAGCAACCTGATCTAGTGGGAGGTGTCCCTGCCCAAGGCAGGGGGGTTGGAACTAGATGATCCTTGAGGTCCCTCCCAACCCCAGAACTTCTATCATTCTATGATAATTTGTTTTAAAAAAGAAAAAGCCAACAGTTAAACAGAGCAGGTTGTGAAATTAAGTCAAACGACTAAAAGGCTAGAAGCTGACGTTTTCCTGCTCACATTTCCTAGAATAAAACCTACATCAAACCCAAATGAAATCATTTAATTGTCTGTCAGTATAAACGAGAGCCAGCAAGGTGTGCTCAGAGCAGCTGAACTTAAAAGCAGTGCTGGTGTGAGAACTGGCCTGTCATGCCACATGGTGGATGAAAACTTGGACTTTATGTTTCCCATGCCCACCTCAACAGAGTCAGCTTGGGAAGGAGATGGCTGTGGTCACAAAGTTCACCTACTGTGGCACACCTCAGAGCTCCAAAGCAGAGATTTAAGAGGTTGCTTGAAAGGTCAGCAGAAGGTATAATAATGAAACTAGAGACTGAGAAACTCCTGGGGTACAGGCTTTTCAGAAGTACAATGTGATGTATGTTTATCAAAGCCTCAAATGCCCTTTTTCATAACTCTGTTTACAGCTCATCCGTGTGCTGTAAGTCTTGATCGGAATTGGTCTTTGACACAGACTGTAAAATACAAATCTTAAAAGGACCCAATGGAAAATAAAAGTCAGTATCATGACAAAACGGATGACTTCTGATATAATCTCCTTCCACTCGTGCCTTCCATATAATGGAGATACAGAAAATATGTTTCCCACTGTACAAATTAAGAATTCTGCTTCAATAAAAACACATCTGGCTATTATGGTGTTGAATTAAGAGCTTGTTAGTATTATTGTTGTTATTAGCATAGCTGCCCTAAATGAACATACTGTCCTCCTTTTGGAAGATCTTCTGCTGCCTGTTCATGTCAAGCAGGGGATCAGTCATTAGAAGAGATGATAGCAGTACACCACCAATACACTAAAACATTACCATGAAGTCAAGCTGAATCCAGCAAAGATGTTGCCATCTAGACATAAATAGGTGTTTTATCTGTTCCTGATATTATGATACTATGACACTAACACAGCTTGATAACATGGGCATTAAAAAAAAGTTGTCTTCTCCAGCTAACAGTTTCCATGACAGAGGAAGCTTGAGCAGGAGAGGAAATAAAAGTAATTTGCCTTCTGGGCTGTCAAGCCCTTTGTCTTGACCCAACAGCAAGCCTATTGATCTACTTCAAAGCACAAAGGAAAGAGCAACTGTCATGATGGTCTGACACAAACCAGATCTTGAAACAAAAAGAGAAAAAAGAAAAAGTCTTGCTTATACTTGGACAGAGCAAGCTCTGACATTGCTCCTCCTTCACTCCATATGATTTCTTGAGGGAGATGTGATACACCTGTCCCATGTGGCAGTGCTCTCCTGGGTGCCATGAAGGATGTCCTCCTCTGCATCCTGTGAACCTTCTTGCTCTTGCTGCCTCAAGGACAGCAGCATTGAGAAAGCACAATAGTACAGCTCCCACTGCACTAGATTTTCTCAGCCTGCTTTTGAAGGATAAATGCCACCAAAATGTGCACTGTGAGCTCAGACACATGCCTCCAAGAACAAGAGGCTACAGACACAAGTCAATCCTTCCTTCTACTGATCTCCCAGTAATGATGGGGATAGCATGTTTTCTCTGCACTGCTAGCAAGCAGCACATTCGTGTTCCTTCTCTCAAACTTCAGGGCTTGAGATATCCACACCTTTCAGTTGAATCCAAATGCTTTTGTCCATCTGGCTTCCCAGTAATACAGACTATCTTGGCCAATGTCCTCACACCACCAATCAGTATTGCAGTAACTGCTTCTCTAGACTTTCTTCAGTCCATCTTCCTGAACAGTAGAGGAAAAACTGCTTTGTCAAACCCACTGGAAACAGCCCTGTTCTTCAAGACTCCTCATATTTTTATTCCCAGTCAAAAGAAACAGTCTCACAATATTTTGGCTACCCTGCCTGTCACAAGGAGGTTTCTCACCCTGGTCAGTGCCCTGTGCCCCATGCCCTCTCTAACAACCAACAGGTATGAGCAAAGAAGTCCTTCAGTGTTCAGCAGCAACCGTACATGATGTGAAGAGCTGTGAAGAGCCACAATGCAGCAATGCTCACAGAGCAAACAGAAAATAAACAGATGATGGTCCCAGAACAAGGCTCAGGGACCACTTTCAGCATTTAGCATGCAATCAGTTTATTCAAGGCATAAGCTTTTTTTAAATGTCCATCTTCTGAAACCCTACAAGAAGTTGAGGAGACAGGATTGCAAGATTGGCATTTAATAATGAAGAAATTTAGTGACAAAAAAATCTAAATTAGGAGTCACATTAGGGCTGCTCAATGCTGCAGATGTCTGCTCTCTGGCAGCAACTAGTGTCCACAAATAAAAATACTACCATAAAATCATCCACATGGTTCTTTCTTAAAGTTTGCTTATGTGATTCTTTAACAAATACTCAGGTGATGAATGTCAGGAAAACTGAGTTTAAGGAGAAATAAATTATTTTGCATGTTGGCCTGATTCAGTATTAAACTCAGTGATTCTGGACTTTTGTTTGGTTGGTGTCATCATCAAAATTTCAATTTTATTTTTTTTTAATATTCAGTGTGTCCTGGTGCTTAAAAGCACATCACATTCCTTGAAGAAATATCAAAAAGATGACTTAGGATTTCATACAGATGACCTGGCATGTTGTATCAGTGTGTATCACACACGTCTGCTCTAGGGGCTGTACTGAAAAAAGAAAGAAGTGAAAACAAGAATGCTTTACCCTCCAGTTGTTTTAGATCAGTTTAAGCTTGATTTACCCAGTATCTTGAAAAGTTTCTCTCTCCTTTCAGCCTCACTTGTTCCCCTCTCTGATTACTGTTTTGTCAGTGAAGGAAAAATGTATTTCCCAGCTGTATTAATCAGATATTGTGGATATTCCATTATTACAGCACAGCTATAGAGACAGCCCTCTCAGCTTTCAACAGAAATGAAAGTCAATCAATACTAAGCAAATTTCCCAGAAGTCAAATTCCCTAGAACTACAATGAGGATGGGCAAAAAAGTATGATGCCAAGTAGTACTACAAAACACCAGGTCATCTTGGGCAAAAAGTGTGTTTTTCCATACCAGATAGAGTTTCCCCTTTGGGCAGATGGGCAACTGTACAAAACCTGGAATTTTCAGTGGTAAGCAGAGAAAAAAAAAAAAATTATAAAAGAGCCTTTTTTTTTTTTTCCCATGCACCAGTTGAGTCTTTTCTCTTTCTGACATCATTGGAGATATCTGGACTGGCAGGATGTGTGTTAAGTAGTCCATCATAGAATTGTCAGGGTTGGGAGATCAAGGATCATCTAGTTCCAACCCCCCTGCCATGGGCAGGGACACCTCACACTAGATCAGGTTGCTCAGAGTCCCATCCAGCCTGGCCTTAAAAACTTCCAGGGATGGGGCTTCTACCACCTCCCTGGACAACCTGTTCCAGTGTTTCACCATTAAACCATCTCATCCTTAAACTCTAGACTGCATCTGCTGGACTGTCTATATTTTAAAAAGAATACCAAAAGGTACCCAGACACAGCCCCAGTGACAAAACAATATTCTGTATGTTCGTGTGATGTAGGACTTCTGGTTTTTGAGTCCTCAGCTACTCTCACATAGTTCATACCCTAAGCAGCTGTACAAGCCTTAGGCAGGTCATTCAGCAAGCATTAACCAATATACCAAGAGAAGGTGCAAGGGAGTACACCTCCATATACCTTCTTTAAAAGGTATTGCTCATAAATATTGTTCTTACTTTCACAAGAGGACTTCCATTGAATACAATTTTTCATTTATCTTCAATCCAAGCAGTAAATAAAATACTAATCCCTCCAGAAAGGCTTGCAAGTCTTTACTAAAATTTAGCATATGGAGATATGAATTGAAGCACAAAATAAAAAGACTTTGTTCTTGAAATTCCAATTTAGCTTAACAAAAAAAAAAAAAAAGAAAGAAAAAAGAAAGAAACAACTTCTATTTTTTTATTTGAAATAGTGACTTAAACGTATTCAGATGAGTGAAAGTCCCAGCACCCCTAGTATGGTAGTTTGGCCAAACAGGTATGAACTACACAGCAACATAATTAAATGGGATAAAAATTAGATAAAGGCCTCAATATTCAGTGTTAAAATTCACCCTTAAAAGGCAGGGTTTATAATTTAATTATAGACAGAAATTTTAAACAAGATTACCACATATTTTACAGGGGGAAAATCAACCTATTTTCTTTCTGTAAGGAATTCGTGTTATGATGGGGTTTTTTATGCACTTCTCACTTTAAAACAAAAATTTGCAGCCAAAGTGGCAAAGCAGCCTTGGATATAAATCTCATTTCCAGATGTATACAATTTTCAGATGTAGCTGCTTCTGGGCTCTCTGTCAACAGTCTGAGTAAAATTAATCTATTGCTTCCTTTAGGACAGCAGTTGTACCTCCCTGGTTAGCTTGAAGTTTGTAAAACTTGGAAAGAATCATAGAATCATAGAATCAAGAAGGCTGGAAGAGACCTCAAAGATCATCGAGTCCAACCTGTCACCCTAAACCTCATGACTATCTAAACCATGGCACCAAGTACCACGTCCAATGCCCTCTTGAACACCTCCAGGGATGGTGACTCCACCACCTCCCTGGGCAGCACATTCCAATGGCCAACCACTCTCTCTGTGAAGAACTTTCTCCTCACCTCCAGCCTAAACCTCCCCTGGCGCAGCTTGAGACTGTGTCCTTTAGCCCACTTTGTTAAGCTCTAATCACTCAAACACTAAAACTGAGCCCTAACTGGAGACTCTCATGTTACTAAATATTACTGAGGTATTCCTAAAAGGCCAAAAGCTGAGGAAAAAAAAAGAAGTTATTCTCTTAGGATGGGATTCTCTATGCTCTCTGGTGTTATTTTTCATGGGGGTTGAGCCTTTCAAACTTCCACATTTTCTTTTTTTTTGCTGCAAAAGCATAATGGATAGAGTGATACCTCAAAAATTACTACCTAGCTGCCTGAAGCTTAGCAAGCTCAGAAAGCAACCTGAAGACCTGACAGTTCCACAAACAAGGAGAAACAATCTGGATGGCCTCTGCTGGAAAACTGACAGCAAATTTTAACTTCAGATGTTTATTGCCACCAGGTTACATCCTCAAATCCGACTAAAGTCAATGTAATTTGCAGAATCTCTTTAAGAAGTATTTCATATCAATGTATCAAAGTTGTCTTAAAAATAAAAGCTGATTTGGTTAAGCTTTTGGATAAACATTTGGAGATATGAAACCTGTAGCAAAGCAGGATAAAAATCCCTGCAAACCAAAAGTAAACATTTGATGAAAGTTTTCCTTAAACAGAACAGTCACCATAGAAGCTTCAGGCATAATGCTCATTTTCAAGAACAACTGTGAAGCCAGATGTGAAGAGTGAGAAGGAAAGAGACATTACATGTGATGGAAACTTCTTTGTCTTCAGAAAGTCATAGAATCATAGAAGGACTTAGGTCAGAAGGGAACTTAGAGATCATCTACTCCAACCTCTCCACTGTGGGCAAAGGCACCTCTCAACTAGACTCAGTTGAAAACCAGAAATACTCTTCTCCTCCAGACCCCCCTTGTTGCTGCCTGTTGACTTTGGATCCAAGCTATAAGTAGAAACAGCAGAGGGAAAAGATTACAGCATTCAAGGAAAAGAAGACTTCCTAGTTTTGCCTGCATGTTGCTTGTTCTTTTGATCCTCTCTTGCTGTTTAAATGCTCTCTATTATGCCAGACATATCTAAATCCTAAATGCGAGGCACAGAGAGTCAGGTAATAAAATCTCATGACAAAAAACATGCATCACAAAAGAGAAAAAGAACATATTGACCATATTTAATAAATTCCTACACACACTCACCTCCAAGTGTATCAGTCACATGAAGGAACATGTGTAAATGAGGGCTTTATTTGCACATTCTGTAATTGTGTAAGAACATGGAGCACAAAACAAGCTCTAACCAACCTGTCCCTTTTCTTCTTTGCTCTGTCAAGCGAGGTGGGAAATGCCCCACATGGGTAAAATTTGGAAAATTATGATACTTTAAAGGATTGAATAATTAATTAGATGCCATTTCTGCAGCTCTATGTGCAATTGATCAGCCTTTCTTCCACATTTTCCTGAAAAAATAAATAATTCCAAAATTAAACAAAACCAAACCCTACCCTTTACTGTAACCACTGAAAGGAAATAAATGTCTGTCATTTTTTTTTACAAAATAGATGTGGTGTTATGTCTCAGCAATCCACTGCCATTTAACTCTGCAATACAGCTATAAAATGGTTGGTTTGGTTTAGTGTCTTACTTCTGAAGTACCTCTACACCACTTAAGGCAGCAACCAGAAGAAAGGTCCAGACTACAAATGGAAATGCAAACTCTTGTATAAATCAGATAAATCCTCTGAAATGAGAAACTTCTGAGGGACCTATGTGCTGTCATTTTGGGCAGGTTCCCATTAGTCCAAAGCACTATCAGCACAACTTCACCAAACCATTAACATGCCAACCCAAAAATGGGAAGGATTTTTTTTTCTCCCACTCCCTGTCTTTCCCAAAAGATGATATTTCTTCCCAGTTTTCACCTCAGCCACTGTGACAAAGCATGGGCAGAATGAAAAGGATATTTTTCCTACCATAATTCAGGCACTTGCTGGCTGATTTTTACTCTTCAGAAAGGCTCATCCCTACCTTTCCCTTGCTCACATTGTGCTCTGCTGTTATCTTGGTGCATCTTTTGCAGAGGATCCACTTCAGACACAGAGCAAGCACAATGAGCTGAACGACTCATTCACACACAACCCTCATTACTGACTCTCCAAACAAGTTGATGGCCCTCATGCTCACTTACACAAAAGGCAATTAGCTTGAATAGTCTAAACTCACAATATCACCCTGGCAGCATGGAGGGGCTTTAAAATGAGTCACGGTGTAATTCATTCCTCTTTTAGGATGCCAGAGGAGCATAAAGTATCCTAAGTGCAGACAATAACGTAGCAAAATTTCTTTTGCCATTGATTTTGTCAAAGGAGAATTCAATCTGATTTTAGCACTTATTGAGCTGAGCTCAAAACCCAGCTCAGCTTCTCTGGTGTAAGTGAAGCTGCCAGTTCAGCTCAGCTAGGGATGTTCACCAAGATATCTGAGCATCTCTGGTGCCTAATTTGAAAGTCACAGAATCACAGAGTGTCCCAGCAAGACATGCTGGAGAAAAGAGCCAGTTCAGAGGGTGGATACAGAATGTGTCGCAATTTCAGTCCTTCTATTAAGTCCTTAAATGAACTCTAGAAACAGAAGGACTCAAAACATCCAGTTGTACCCAACCCTAATGCTTTGGACAGGTTTCAGCTGCTGTTATTACATGCATACTAGGCAGCTAAGCACTTTGCTTCATATCACAATATTACAATTTGCTGTATTTTTTAACCTCTTTTTTTTTTTTCATTCTCCTCCTCTTCATTCCCTGGCACTGACTGTAGTGCAAATGGGGCCAAGAGGCCTTTGGCAAAGGCACTTCTGGTTCTTTGCCTACTGTGCACCTAAATCAGACCTACAATGCTCTAAGCTACAAGCAGTTATCACACAGCAAGCAGCAGAGAAATCAGAAGATATTGTCAGTCTTCATCTATGCCAGAAGCCTGCAGTTTATAGCAGTGTTTCCTCATTTAACTTGTGTCCACATGTGATCCTCTGGTACATCACAAAGTCACATTTTTATTTTTCTGTTTGTTTGTTGTTGGCTTTTTCTCACTAGTTTTTGAACATTTTTGCAGCATCCCAGTTGTCACCATCCTTAGCACTCCCATGGGTGGAAATAACATGAACTAATCCAGCATTCTCTTAGTTTTGACTGTAAGGAACAAAACCAAAGGTCAGTGGAGGAACAAAGCTTTATGACTATTAAAGCCCATGAGCTCTGCCCAGTTCTACCCACGCAATTTCCCTTTGCTGGGCTTGCAACCCAACAGCATTGTGGTTGCTATCCTGTTCATATAAATTCATAGCCAAAAAAAGGATTGTAATCTAGGCACATGTAGTTTTTGAGGTGAGATAAGGGTAGCTAGACTAAAACTAGATCCGAAATTCTCAGCTGATTTCAGTTATCTCAAATAGCTCCAAACCACTGGATTCATTTTTTTTTCAGACTCTTGGTGAGTATCCTGTCTGTGATATTAATCTCATACTAATTTATAAAGTAAACTCAGTTTGAACACTCAGGATCCAAAACTTCATAGAAATGAAAAGTACATAGCAGCAAGGTGTGTTACTTAGGATGCAATGCCACGTATAATAGCATTCTTTCTCTCAGTTATTGTAGGTGGACAACAACTAGATCATACTGAATGATTCAAAACCATTGTAAAAGTAAAGTTGCTGTGAATGCTTGCATGTCCAAGATTGCTGAAGAAATAGCAACTGCTTCCATGCATCAGTCCTGCAGACAGTGTAAGCTCAGGAGATGTGGCATAGATGGTTGGTCAGTGAGGTCAATTGTAACTGGCTTCACAATACAGTTCAGAGAGTCATCATCAGTGGCACAGAGTCAACTTGGAGGCCTGGAGCCAGTGGTGCTCCCCAAAGATCGGTACTGGGTCCAGTTTTGTTCAATATCTTTATCAACACCCTGGATGAGGGCATTGAGAGTACCCTCAGCAAGTTCCTGATGATACAAAACTGGGGGGGTTGGCTGACACCTGTCAGGCTGTGCAGCCATCCAACGTGACCTGGACAGGCTGGAGAGCTGGGTGCAGGCAAACCTCATGAAGTGCAGTAAGGTCAAGGGTCCTACATCTGGGGAGAAATAACAACAGGCACCAGTACAGGTTAGGGGCTGCCCTGCTGGAAAGCAGTTGCACAAAGACCTTGGGGTGCTGGTGGACAGCAAGTTCTCCATGGAACAACAATGTGCTCTTGTGGCCAAGAGAGCCAATGGGATCCTGGGATGTATCAAGAAAGGTGTGTCCAGCAGGTCAAGGGAAGTTCTTCTACCTCTCTACTCTGCCCTGCTGAGACCACACCTGGAATCCTGTGTCCAGTTTTGGGCTCCCCAGTTCAAGAGAGGCAGAGACCTGCTGGAGAGAATCCAACAGAGAGCCATGAGGATGATTAGGGGACTTGAGCATCTCCCCTGTGAAGAGAGACTGAGAACCCTGGGGCTGTTTAGTCTGGAGAAGAGAAGACTGAGAGGGGATCTGATCAGTGTCTATAAATATCTGAGGGGTGGGTGTCAGGAGGAGGGGGCCAGGCTCTTTTTGATGGTTCACAGTGATAAGACAAGGAACAATGGATTCAAACTTGAACATAGAAGATTTCAGCTCAACATGAGGAGAAACTTCTTTACAGTGAGGGTGACGGAGCACTGGAACAGGCTGCCCAGGGGGGTTTTGGAGTCTCCTTCTCTAGACACTTTCAAAACCCACCTGGATGCATTCCTGTGTGGACTATCCTAAGTGATCCTGCTTTGGCAGGGGGTTGGACCTGGTGATTTCTTGAGGTCTTTTCCAACCTCTGATATACTGTGATACTGTGATACTGTAATGAGCAAAGCAATACTATCTTCATTTTCAGTGGGTATTCAAATCATTCCTCTATCCTTTTCAACTATTACAGCTGACATTTAACAAAACTAATGACTACCACCATATCTGAACAGCCTAAGTAGACTCTCTCTGGCTTCTGGTTAGACCAGAGTAAACATTTTGAATTACATTCAAGTAATACCAAGCTCAGTTTCCTCAGAGGATATGATATGCATATCCTCTAAAAAACATCAGCAAAAATGCACAATCAGGCACAGGGCGTGGGGAAACCAGTCTGCTCCACATGCAATCTTGCAGCCTGCAAGCCTTACTTAGATGTGAAACACTGGATGCCCAGAACCACATAGACCACATACGCTCCTGTGGAGGCATCAGTACATCCCAAAGCCTTATGGAAATCTGTGTATTAATGCAGCCTCCGGTTGCATTTATCACCATCACATTGGTGCCTATTGTGCTTCTCTCAGAGCTCCCAATTCAGATGAGCAAATATTTCATCATTCCTTCAGCTTTGTGGTTTGTAATACTGAATTTTACAGAATTAACCATGTTGGAAAAGAACTTTGAGATCATCAAGTCCAACCTATCACCTAACATCATCTAATCAACTAAACCATGGCACTAAATTCCTCACCCAGTCTTATTTTAAACACTTCCAGGGACGCTGACTCCACCACCTGAGTGCTGATCCTGCTCTCATTGCTGCCTTCTCCAAGGTGATTCATTTCTTGTACATGAGATACTTTTTCACTATTCCTTTTAGTTTTGGTTTGCTAAGGAGTTTCATTAGCCTAAAATTGTTTGTTTTGTTTTGTTTGGGTTTTGGTTTTTTTTTTTTGGGTGCCAAGGTCATTTCATTACCAAAAGTAAAAGAAAAAGGGAAAAGCATATGCTATACAAACACAGGGTTAACTTTAGGGTTTATCACAGTTTAGTATAAGAATCTCTGTTGAACTCAGGCTTGCTGAGATCATTAAGCAGCTATATTGACTCTGTTAAGAGAAGGCTCTGAGACCTTATTGTAGCCTTCCAGTATCTGAAGGGGGCCTACAAGAAAGCTGGGGAGGGACTTTTTAGGATGTCAGGTAACAAGAGGACTACGGGAATGGAGCAAAACTAGAAGTAGGTAGATTCAGATTAGATGTTAGAAGAAGTTTTACACCATGAGGGTGGTGAGACACTGGAACGGGTTGCCCAGGGAGGTAGTAGAAGTCCCATCTCTGAGGGTTTTTAAGGCCAGATTGGATGTGGTTCTAAGCAACCTGATCTAGTATGAGGTGTCCCTGCTCATGGCAGGGGGGTTGGAACTGGATGATCCTTGAGGTCCCTTCCAACCCTAACAATTCTATGATTCTAAGATAATTCCTTTGAGCACTACAGTGTGTGATACAGCCCTTAAAAAGATCACAATATGTATTGCTTGCACACACATTTAGATAATCTGAACAAAACTTATACTCTGAAGGACAACCCCAATATCTAAGAACCAAAACAATTAGTGGCTTCCCATTTGTAGAAAGCTCATCTATACAGTATTAATAAAGGACAAATTACAAGGCATATTTTACATGCATCATTAAACCAGTAGGATTAAGTTTGCACAAACTGTAATTGCCTTTTGATGTGAATAAAGCACAAAAAGCCCAATCAGATGTAGCACAATCTAATTTATGACACAGCCCTAGATTTTTTTTGGTGATTAGTGTCACAGCATCAGAAGTCTAATATATTACAGTGTTAAGAGGTACACAGCCCTGTTGTAAATTATTTCACTTTTCTCTCCTGTACATCTGAGGTGACAGAATGAAGGTAAATTTCTTTCTGACCATTTAGACAGCTCATTATTTCCCCAGAATGCTCCCATGCTGTCACTAATCTCTACAATGGATCATCTTTCATACAAAACATCAAATCACTGCAACCAACGTTCATTTTGGGTTCTAATTTTTCAGGGCAAGTTCTCATCTGAATTCTGTAAAGGCTGACAAAATGGAAACCTCCAAAAATTTTTCTTTGTTATAGAAATGCTACTTTTGTCTCCATTACATATGTTATACAGAGAACTAGGGTAGCACTCACTAAACTGAGGGACATGAGAGCCATCTTTCATTCAGTGTAAGCTATGAGGAAGCCAACTGTTTGTTAAGAACTGGTAAAAGGACTCAGTACTCAAAAGCATCTGCCAAAGACACCTGTGCAATTCCAGCACAGGTATATTGCAGGCATCACTTGTGGGCCTCTTCAAACAGAGATTCAGGCACTGAAAGGGAAAATGACATACAGGAAACCAAAAATAAACCAACCTCAAACACAAACCAACCAAACAAAAACAAACTACAGACATGCAAAACAAAACCAAACCAAAACAAACACAGCAAACAAAACAAACACCCAAGGAAGCTAACCAGAAATAGCTGTCTCTAAATGATCATTTTGGTACCGGTTTAAGCCATCAGAAGTCATGCACAGAAGTCATCAGGGATCTTCTCAATGAAGCTGATGGAAATGATGATGGTTGGCCATTGGAATGTGCTGCCCAGGGAGGTGGTGGAGTCACCATCCCTGGAGGTGTTCAAGAGGGGATTGGACGCGGCACTTGGTGCCATGGTTTAGATAGTCATGAGGTTTAGGGTGACAGGTTGGACTCGATGATCTTTGAGGTCTCTTCCAGCCTTCTTGATTCTATGGTTCTATGATTCTATTCTGAGAAAGTTCTATTTAATTAGTTGCATTTCCCATTATTAAAGTAATGCACTTGTCTGCATAACAGCAGTTCAAATCTCAGCAACTCACATAAACTAAATTATTGGAAGGGTAAAAGACAAAAATGCAAGGCAATAAATCAACATGTCAGTCAGGGAAGGACAACACCGTCACAAGCCATTCTTGTCATCTAAACATACCATGAAAATAATATTTTTTTAAAATAAATTAACAGAGTAAGGCTAAATACACCTATTAGGGGCCAAGCCACACTCAGCACTGTCACAATTTTAACTATCAAGCACAACCAGTGAAGAAATCTAAGCCTCAAAATAAACTATTTCCAGAAGATTTCTTCTGTTTTCCCCTCTACAGTAGGATTAATGTCAGGTGGGACCATCAGGTTCAATCAAAGATAGCCTGATAAATAAGTTTGCAAAGCAAAGGATCAAACAGGCAGATGCAAACTAGTTCAAACACCAACTCTGGCAATAAAAACCATTTCAGAGATAGACACAGCAAACATCTGCCTCATCCACTGCTGGGAGGCACCCAGGAGAACAGGAGCAATTTGTATGTTTACCTAACAGGCAAATGATAAATATTCAGAAGTATACATTACATAACATTTGCCTTTTATCATCTGAAGAGCTGTGACTGCCTGGGAGGAAAAAAAAAAAAAAAAAAGCCAGAAGGAATGGCACAATACCTGGGAGAGATGCTACAGCAGGATGTAAATATTGTGTATCCAACTAAGGAAGGATTTCTTATGCCACTGGAAACCAGAATGAGGTTTTTAAACACACCACATTCAGCTCAACTCCTACCATCTCCCTTGGCCCAAGAATCAACAACTGAGAGGCTGACCTAGCTTTTCCCAAAATCTCCTTTATTCAGTGGAAACTGGGGCAATTTCTGTGCCAGAGATAGTGTCAGTGTCTATAGAGATAGTATCAGTGCCTGTTTAGGAACAACTTTTCTCCATCCAAATAAATTTGGTTTTAGCTTGCAAACACCTGAATGCATCTTATTCAGCACAGAGCATTCACTTTTTCATCAGCCTCTGGGCAGCATAAGAATTCTGCCTTCTGACTGCTTTCAAATTAGATTCACAATTTCCCTCCCAGAGACAGTGCCTGTTTCTTGATACTGGGTACAGCAGACAGAATGAAGACATTTTGCAAGACTGACCAACTCTGATTATTGTCGTGCAGTATAATTGTCCTACTCACACTTCAGGCAGAACTTGTATCAGGCAGAGCTCTACAGGCTTTCAAAACACATTCTGAAGAAATGTGTCTGTATCAAGAGTAGTGATAACATATGTCTGCTTTAAGCTATGAAGTCCCTGAAAGGCTCAGTGGATACAAAGGCATGAAGCACCACCTGCTAAGCTCTAAAGCAATGCAAAATTCCTGCTCCAAGCCCAGCCACAAAAGGATTCTTTGTATGGAACCCAGGCTGGATGCAGCACAGGAGAGGAAAAGGGTAACCACGATTTTTAGCTTTTAAATATGTTCCTAGTCCTTGTTTAAAGAATTCAACCTAGAAGAGTTGCAACAGGAAAGGTTATTCATCTGTGGTTAATCCATTTCTGCACTCATACTGTTCAAGCCATGAATGCTTTCACCGTTACTGAGTCAACACATGAGCAAGAACATTCATGATGATTTAAGTTATCAAAGTCAGGACCTTGAACTCCTGTAGGTTTACATTTCATTGACAGAGCAAAGAATTAATTTCAACATTCTGTCTGTTGGAGAACCATTTGATTTAATTAAAAATGAGGAGACCTGCAAACCCCTGTTTTACCTGCACTACCCTTACCTGATTGAAAATTCCTCCTAGACAGAAAACCTTAATTTGCTCAGATAACATTGTTCGGAGTTGAGATTTCTTTTTCCTGAGCTTTAGGGGGTCTTCAAGGTTCTCCTTGCCAGAGAGTGCTTATAGAAATCATCATAAATACATGGGCCCTTTCAGCTGGTAAAGACCAACCCATGGCTAAGGGATTTTGCTGGGAAGGTGTGCTGTATCCTGTTTTGGAGAAAGAAAGAACAACTATTGCCCAAACCAATTCCAGTCTAACAGTTACAGCTTAGTTTAAAAAACTTCTTCTAGATCCCAGAAGATACCTTGATTATTTAGATGTCCTTTACTCAAATCCAATCACTAAGGAAATCCTCCTGAAGTAGCTCATATTTATTAAGTCTAAACAAGCCATGCAGTCCATTCACTTAACCTGCATAATTGAGGGCAAAAAAGTCATAGCAAATTTTCTTCTATGAATTTTATTCAAATTCATAAATGCTATTTACAAATGCAAATTGTGACTGTTTAGGAAATATCAGAATATTTAACAGCTGTTAAAAGCTTTAAATGAGTGGATTTCCCACATTGATTGTGCGTTGAAATATTCAATAATCTCCCACGCAGTGTAATATGCACTACATCTTCCAGGCCAGAAATAGCTGATGGCAATTATTATAAGCAAATTTGCTTTCAAGGACAGTGGATTAGAACAAAGAGAAATAAGGTGGAGAAATCACATCTGCTTACCTATAAGAACACACATTGGGGCAATGGAGAAAGGAAGCCTGAAACCAAGGAGCTATAGTTGTTTGGGTTTTTTTTAATAAAGGGCCAGTTTTAAGTTAAAAATTTGTAATAAAGCATTTACTAAGAAACACTCTGCCAGCAGATATCTGCAAGCTAAGGAGAAGCAGCAGTACAAGCTAGAGGGGTTTCTACAATGAGCAGTAGGAATCCCCACTTGCAGAGCTGAGGAAATGTGTACAGATGCCTCTTTTTGCCCATATCTCCTGTGCTTTGCCAGTGAGTAAAGACCATTTAATTAATAAAATCCTCTGCAAAAGTTCTGGTTTCTTTCCTTCCACTGCTCTGTGTCCCTGAAGAATAAAAATATGAAGTGCAGTAATCAGAAGATTAAATTCCACCAATAGCATGGCTGAGCAGCCTGAAGATCCTGGGGGATCAGTTCTCCAGCTGCAGGTGCTCTTCCTAAGCTGCTGCACCAGGGAGAGCAAGCATCACTCTGCACCCAGAAAACCTGTCCATGGAGCTGCAGACAGATTATGACCAGACCCAGGGCAGCTCAAGGTAAAAAAAAAAAATATAACACAGCAAGTTTCAATGCAGTTGTCCACAATCAGATGGGACTGGGCATACAGAGTTGAAATAAGCTCCCTGAAGAAGTGAAACACTTGAACCATACTGTTTAAAACACTAAGTCAGAGATACTAAAATAGAAGGGCATCTTCTACTTCCCCTTCTGAAAAGGGGGGATAGAATCTGCAGGATAGAACTTTTAACTCCAGGCTTGGCTCCTAATAGAGACCAGTTGCCTTACTGCAGAGGTTCTGGAACAGCCTGATCCCCTCTTTAGGATGTGCAGTTTAGGCACTAAACATGTTTTTAGAGATTTATCTTTAGGCCCTAACCTCCCTGAGATACAAACATGACTACATTGGATTTCAAATAAATCTGCTGCTCTAAGAAGAGCAAATTGCAGCTTATTGTGAAAGAAAAAGCCTGGCATGCCTCAGGACAGGGCAGCATTCCAGACCTTCAGGGAAAGCAGCCTTTACAGAGGCTGATAGAGCATCCTGTAAGAAACAATCCTTATCTAATGTTGTTTTTTTTTTATTTACTAGTAGAGTTGACATCTCCTGCATATGTTACTATGTATGGGATATACACATTTATCCAAGTGCACTGAGAGCAAAGACAGCAGCAGAGTATATTAGGAAAATAAATTTCAAGCTACAGGAGGTATGAATTCACTAAATATCAGAGTACAATAACAGCATTCCTAGAGTGAAGCATTAGGAAGTAAGTGCTAGACCCTTGTCCTACCCAAATTATTTTGCTCAGTCATATCTAAATTCTGAGTTCTTTAAAAAAAAAAAAAATCTGTCTAGGAAAGCATAAAAATAATGCTTACAACCATAGAATGGTCTGGGTTGGAAGGGACCTCCAAAAGCACAGGGGCATCCTCAACTAGATCAGTTTGCCCAGAGCCCTGTTGAGCCTCATCTTGAATGTCTCCAAGGCCTCAACTACCTCCATGGGTGACTTGTTCCAGTTTTCCACTACCCTTGTCGTAAAGAACTTCAGGATAGTTTTTCTGTATTAAAGTCATTTCTCCTTTTTTATCTATGCCTTTAAGAGAAGTAAATACTTCACTTCTTGCATAGTACTCCTATTTTGTACTGCAAGTCAAGTTGCATTAACCAAGTTCCCCCTCTGCACCACAGCTGACAGTAATAGTCCTCCTATGTTGAGTTAATCTCCTGACACCTTAAAAAAAGGTAAGGTGAGATCACTGTCTACTCATCCAGGATGCTTTGTGGAATAGGTTCTGGTCAATGCCAGACTTACTACACTTGTTACAAGGATCACATATTAAAAGGCCACTTAAAATATTTTATTCATTTTGTGTCTCACAGATCATTATAACTCTTAAGCACATACAGCAGGATCCAGAAAAGTCACAAACTGCAGGATGCTCAGCTGCACAGGTAGTCTGTAGTACCTTGGGTTGATTGTTAAAGGATTGTAACCCTTGCTTGTGCACTTGTCTCCAAAACCACACAGCTGCAGAACGTTTCAGTTCTTGGCAGAAATGCTGCTTCTAAGACTCACTCACCTTGAAATGAATAAGTAAATTGAGTTCCACTTTGAAAGAGCTTTCTGGAGGACAGCTGTGTTCGTTGCACCTACCAAGCATTCCACTGAACTGCTGTGTTGCTTAGTCAAGTCACTAAAGTAGTTGAAAGAGAGTCACAGAGGTCTGAATTTGACTTATTTCTTCACTGGCACCCTAACATTTAATATAACTCCTACACTTACAACCATCAGTAACAGATTTGATTAAAATTCATCTGCACGCTCAAATTCTGTTTATAGGATTTCCTGACTGACAGCTCACACTAACACCACCAGCATCACAGACACAGTGGCTCAGGTCTGCACAGCATTATAAACACCAGTCAAGCACTAACAGGACAACACTCTGCAACCTTGTCCCCTTTTATTTGCATCTCTTGAATATACAAAACAAAACACATGTTAAAAGATATTTCTGGAGAAAAGACCTTACAATGTCCTAAAACTTCCTCAGCAATCCATGATCTGTGGGTACTGAGGAGCACAAACAGCAGCCTCACAGAGACTCCAGCTCCAAATGCTTTGCCATTGCATTCCCTTGGGTCACAAAGAAGATCCAAAGGCTGAAATACCTCTGCTATGAGGAAAGGCTGAGGGAGCTGGGGTTGTTCAGCCTAGAGAAGAAAAGACTCAGGGGCGACCTAACAGCTGCCTTCCAGTACCTGAAGGGATCCTACAGGAAGGCTGGAGAGGGAGTTTCTACAAGGGTGTCTAGCAATAGGACAAGGGGGAATGGTTTGACGCTGAGAAAGAGTAGGTTTAGCCTGGATCTTAGGAAGAAATTCCTCAGTACCAGGGTGGTGGGACCCTGGGATAGGCAGCCCAGGGAGGTTGTGGATGCCTCCTCTCCCAGGGTGCTCAAGGCCAGGTTAGATGAGACCTTGAGCAGTTGAGTCTAGTTGAGAGGGGTCCCTGACCATGGCAGGGAGGTTGGAGTAGATGATCTCTAAGGTCCCTTCCAACTTAAGCCATTCTATGTTTCTACAATTAAGGTAGTGTTTGTCCTCTTAGATAGTACTAAGGGGTGAGGGGAAATAGCAGAATGTTTCCCTCCTTCTTTGCCAGTGACGTTCAGTCTATTAACTTCTTTAGTGTTTGTTCTAGCTCTTTCTTTCAGACATGGATGATGGTAGAAATGAAACTCCTTTAGACAGAGTGGTAATAGAGTGAAACTTACAGTGGCTTATTTGAAAGCAAGGAGTTGTCTTCACATACTACAATGCAAAAATTACATTGTTGGCAACAACTAACGTGTCCTTGTAGTGAAAATGTTATTTACAGGGGGGGAAAAAGGGAAAAAAAGGAAAAAATAAAAGCAGCTTTCAAACTTAGCAACTGTTATTGCAATAAAATCTTGGAAAATCTTGTAATACTCAACAAAAGACTTCAGTGAAAGCAAAGATGAAATAAGGATTGGGAGGGGATTAAAAAAAAAAAAAACAGAAGAAAGAAAGCAGAAGTCTGGCCTCAATTATTTTATCGTTTCTACCTACAGAAGCAAGAAATCCTGTGGGAGGACAGAAAGCAGCAGGTGATTTAAAGGGTGCAATATCTCTTATTTTGACCAAGAAAAGCTTTTTTATTTTATTAGTTTCTCTACTGAGAAATTTTTAGCGGCGAAAGGAAAGGAACAAACAAATCGATGTAATAATTCTAAAAGAAAAGTGAAGTTTAATAACAAGTAGATGTAACATATGATCAGGTGTAAGAAAAGCCTTTAAGATGATAGTTCTGTGTCAGCCTTTGACAACATGTGGCCTGAAGATTATGTACTGCATTTTGCATCCTTTTCTGTTAGATGAAAGTGGCTTTATTTTTCCTTTCCTTATCTTCTGTAACTGTAATAAAAAGCAACATTATACCCAGGGAAAAATCAGCTGCTTCACTGCTTTCACTTGCAATAACCAAAAAGAGAAATGCAGATTAACACAAGCTAAAAGCAGCAACCATTTAAAGAGATATGAGATGGGACTTAATAGATTAAAATACCTTACTATGCTACTGCTACCCACAAATCAGTAGAAAAGTTTAAGTGCTACTTTTATAGGTCACCCACCAAGAATCAACCACCCTGACTCCACTTATTTCCTTGCTCTTTGGGTCACTTAATATGTAGACTACAACTTGGACTCCTGGTCAGGGCAACAGGGCAGAGACAAGCAGAAAATAGAAAGGACAGTAGGAGCCCATGCTGTGACTCTGTCTTAAAACTAACAGTTCAAAATGCACAAAAATTCAGATGCTCATTATCTGATGCATTATGAATCCTCCCCAGCAACTGTTGCTGTGAGAAACATATAAAATAAACTGCACTGCTTATTTTGGTTAAATTCAGTAAACACTTCAGATCTCACAAAGTCCTTATGAAATACTACAAAGCAGATCCTTCAGATTCAAATATACCACTGATAAATCTTCTAAAATAAAGGATGATGGGGGGGGGAAGGTATCTAAAAATATTACCTTAACTTAGCAAGTAGAAATAGATGTAAGCAAAAGGAATGTGGTTCATCTACTTACAGAAAAAGACTCATCAGATGGGAAGGCAAGCAACATCTCAATGAAAGGTGAGTTGGGGAAGAAATCCTGGCCATCTGAAAAATGAAACCTTCTCAGACTGTAAACACTAAATAGTCAAGACTTCTGGTTTAGGTGCTTTATGATGAATTACGAAAGGTAGTGGATTGAGTGGCAATTGCAATCCTGGTTTGAAATTTTTCATGCAGAAAAAGCATAATGACTGCCTAAGCCCTTTAGATAATGTAGAATAACAAGGCAGAAGCATCTGCCACTCCTTACATCCCAAAGCTGCTGACCAGTATGAACCAGAATGGGAGAAGCAGCAGTTTCATTCCTTTTCTCTCTCATGGTTGTGTGCTTAATAGCATGCAGTCATTAACAAAGTGTGCCTTAATGCCTACCATACATGAGGAGAGAAAGGTTTACTGGTGTGCTTAGAAGCAGTTTAAATTGAACTTTAACAGCCAATGAAAGGCAGTAATCCCTTGCTCTGTTCTCCTCTGTGGCCTTGGAATTTATATCACTTAATTTCATGCATTTGGCAGGGGGGGGGAGAGGGGGGGAGGAGGGAACTATGTAATTAATAGTGTGTAGGTGGTGTGGATTTTTGAGCTTTTCATCTGCCTAAAGAAGCAGCTTTGGGTATTCTTGTGAACAATCAGTACTCACTCAGCTCTGCTGAACAACATGCCAGTACTGCTAGCCCAAAGAATTCACACATCTTAAGCTGGAAACTTCAGAACCATGAGACTTCAATTAAATATCACATTTTTCACTCTTTGCCTTCTGATTCTTATTTTCATCTTCAAGGCTCAGCCAATGCCTACTTGCAAGTTCCTTCACTATCCTAAGAGCTTAAAAGAAGCTGAAATTCTCATATCATTGCCAAGAACTGGAAACTGAGACTTTAAGCACAATGTTAAATACTGTAACAAAGACAGAAGTTGTGAAGCCTAAGCAATTTGTGTTTCCAAACCAGGCTGGTGTACAAACTTTTGGAAGTTCTCAATGATTGAAATTCCCAGCTGACACAGAGGTCTCAAAGCTGCTCCCAGGCTTATCATTCTTGCTGCATTCTTTGAGAACCCCAGTGGGAATTCATATTATGACCTCAAGGGAGCTGATGGATGCCAGAAGGTGATTTCAAAGTTCACCAAAAAGAGATGCTGTCTTCACTAAAACCTCTGCTCAGAGCTAACCAGAATCTTGGAAATGCCTATTTTTACCTATAAAGTAGGATCTAAATACATCTGTATCTTGACTTTGCTTTTCTTAAAATATTTGAGCTTCCTTTGATAACATCAAGTTCTAGCACTTCAGAAATACATTTCCCAGTCCTTCAGGGCTCCTGCTTTGGTGCAAGTTTTCTCCTTTGATCTCAGTGTAAAAGTTTTTCCTGGTGTGATCTTTGCTCCCACCTTCTTCTGGCCTACATCCAAGAATGGGAGCATTTTTATTTCTCTCATTAGGTTTTAGATTTTGTGTATTTTGCTTTATTGGAACTGGCAACATGGTGCTATTTAAACACAGCTCCATCTGTTAGAGTCAAGTCCTGCAAGTAGGGTGTCATATTAGATTTCATGTTATCATTTGTTGTGTAGTCTGGGCTTAAAAAGAAAAATTCACTATAAAACAGTTACTTTTATAACTTCCTTTGAAAGCTCTTCTACTGTTGTTGCAGGAACTGCTTATGCCTTTATGAATACAGCCCCTTCTACACTGCCTGAGAGAAAACAGAAGGGGTGTGCAGTCTGGCTTTGCTGCTTGTGTTTCCCTCTTCTCTTCCTGTATCACCTGCATGTCTTAAGCATGTATGTGAATCTGTATGCCAGCACTACAGCTGATGGAAAACATTATAAGCCTAAAAGAAACCTGACATTTGGAGACTGAGAATTCAGATTTGAAAACCAACGTGTCTGTCTTTCATTGCTCAGCTCCAGAGTTGTTGTCCAGTAGGAGGTTAGATCTGACACTGGAAGAAGAGATATGGTTGACTTTTATCCCAGCATGATAACATTTGCGTTTTACAGTCAGTGCTTCCCAGCCAAAAGGGATCTGGATGGGAAGAAATGCCTAATAAAAGGCATTGCTCAAACCTTTCTGTGTGCATATCAAATAGATCTGATGAACACCATCATTTCTTCCCAGTCTCCTAGACTGGCATTGCTGCTTCTGTTTCTTTTTCTTCGTCAAAAAAGACATCACCTCTAAAAACCTTTACAATTTGATACTGTCTGGAGATATTTATGACAGAATGTATAGAAACTTTTGCAACCCATTCAGTGTTTGTCTTTTCACAAAGAATACTCCATCAATGTTGTATTTCTTCAGCCCTCCAAAAATGGCTATTCAGGTGTAGGGGGTTTGCTGAGTTTCTTCTTTCTCCTTTAAGTAGTTCTCAGTCTGTTTTTAACAAATGGCAGCAACAATGTTTCTAGCCTGGCAATTTCTAAGGACAGCCTTGCAATATATACTGCTTGTACAGCTTCACCAAAGGCAGTGGGGTCCCAGGGCAGAAAGCACAGTCAGCATATCTCAAGCCCTTCTGCTCAGAGGAACACCACAGTGGAAAGCAATCAAGTGCTGACAGACCATCCACGTTGCAATAGTGAGAGATCCAGCCATGAAAGCACTTCTCAAGAGGCATTCACATGTTTCCTCTCAATGTCAGGATGGGCTGTTATGGAGGATCTGACACCACAGGAGTAATTTGCACTGAAAGGGGTATCAGTACCACTCAATCTCTCTTTCAGTGGCCATGCAGAGGGGCAGGGTGGCTTTCCTGCCACAAGGACCCAGCAGACTCTCTTCAGAGAGGCCATGAAAGAAGCTGTGAATGTGAACATAGGGAAGTGAGTTGCAGACAGAAGATTGGGAGGGCTGAGCTGCAGCCTTGCTGCAACACTTAGAGGTGACCTTGCCACCAGCTAAGCCCAGGCACCAGTTTCAGCCATGCAAGCCCAGCATGGCCTTCCACTTTCAACAGCAAAGAGCTGGGGAAAGGCCACGTGTTAAACAAACAGAGGTCCTCTGCTGAGCAAATGTGAGCCATGAATTGGAGGGCATCAATATCAGCACAGCTGATCCACTGTGAGATCTCTGCTTTTAGTGCAAATAAACTACTGTCAGGGGGAGGAATGGGTTAAGCCCTCTGCTATTATCTCACTTGTCATTGTAAGCACTTTTCCAGCTTGTGCTGATGGAAGCAGCTATTTCAATTCAACCACAATTTCTTTTTTTTTTTTTTCCTCAGGCAGATATGACCAGATTATCTGCTCTCAACCAGCAAAGCAGATGCAGTGGTCAGAACACAGGACACACACAGACTCTCCTTAATGGCTATATTGGACTGGTGGTTTGGAGATCACTGGTGTGCTGGACATTGTGCAAATAGCACAAAGAAATTATGTTCATGATATAAAAATAGCAGCAAAATTATGTGATACTTCCTAGTTTCGCAGGTAAATAGTGATCCTGCTTAAACCTCCAGATTGGAGCAATCTAAGCCCAAACTGTTGTACTAGAGTTATGCTGTTATTGGCCTTGCCTAAGAAGGCTGTTGAGATTCCTGGGACTGTGTTTTATTCCAGTTAAGATGGCATCTTCCTTCTTCATTTGTTAGTGGCTATCCTGCACATGAGGAAGGAATTGTAGACAGCTGGAAAGCCTTCACCCTGCAGCAAGCAGCTACCAGAACCACACTTGCACAGTTTGTAATGGAGGCAACAGCAAACTCTGAGTTATGTACAGCTTGTGCAACAAGCACTCAAGCTGATAGCACAACACTGGAATTAAAGAGATCTTTTGTTTTGTTTGTCTTTCTTGTATTTACAGCTGCAAACATCAAAGGCTCAGTCACAGACCAACAGGCACATTTAAGTACGAGGATACGCTAGCACTGCTGTGCCTGGTCAGGAGAAACATCCTTCAAGACCTTTGTCATCAACAGCAATGCAAGGAAGCAAAACCAGCTGTTGTTCAGGTACTAACAGTCCTCAGCTGGACAGCTTGTCTTTCTCCAGGAGTTGACCCCTCCAGTTCAGGGAAGGATGGAAAAATGGAAGATGAGAGTTGGAAAGCTGCTATCTGAGTAGAAGTACATCCTGCATTGGTAGATTATAGCCTACAGTAATTCATACTTAATACATTTAGCAATTAGTAGTCAGTGACCAAATGCATGTCACAATGGTTTGGACAATTCCTACCAGTTTTAAGATGAACCATTTCTTTAATGGATCAAACTGTTCATTTTCTGCTGCCTGATGAGTGCTTTCTGCACAGATCCCCAGAAGTCTACCAGATAGTGGTCTATTGGGGGTTGTCCCTGCCCATAGCAGGGGTGTTGGATCTTCATAATCTTTAAGGTCTCTTCCAACCCAGACCATTCTGTGAATCTACTGGAATATGTCTCCTAGCCACTTAGTATGTGGCCTGGTTTATACTAGATGAGAGACAAAGTGTGAGTTTTTCATCCTGTCACCTTCCCACTTCACAGACAAAGATGATGTCTCTTGCATAATCAGATACTTCCTCTCTGCTCTGCTGGCCACAGAGAATCTCAGAACATCTGCCCTGTCCTCAGAAAGAGCTAAGGATATCACAAAGGCAGACCTGGTTTGAGCACACATGGTCCCACCACTGCCTCAACCATCCTTCGAGCACCAGCACCACTCAGGCTCTTTTCTAGCAGGCTTTAGAAGCCTGAGCTGACCTTTGCATGCTTTTAAACACCACAGGTGGTAATTGAATCAAGATTTGGTCTGAGGGGTCTGTCTCTGGCAATGTGTTAGCTGACATGCCTGATGTCACTCAAGAAACCTGTGACAGACTTGAAATTTGGCCTGAGCACCTTCACTACAGAATGTGCAGTGCTGTATCTGGAGACATTGACTTCTTACCAGGGGACTAATTCCCTGCAGGGATTTTACGAGACACTAGTGGAGGCTTGGCCTTTAAGAACTGTTTTCTGATCTTCATCTTTACCTTTCCTTTTATTCAGCCTTATTTATTGCTTTTGTTTTAGTGGAAGTTATTTTTCCCCATATTGGTATTTATAGACTTAATGCTCAAGACACCTCTATTTCTAGGCAGTGATAAGGTCCTCCTCCCAAGTATATTTTGTCTCCTTTATGTCTTCATCTTCTAACTCTGTGCTGCTGAACCAACATGGGATTACAATAACAAGAAAAGCACTAGCATTTTTAATTAGACAATTCTAAGAGAGCTTCAGATGCTCTACGATTCAGATACTACGATACAGATACTGAACAACTTAAGGCTCCTTCCCAGGCTTCTGAAACAAAAGCAGCTAGGGTTCATCCACCCACTTCTCCATTTGGAGTGGCCAGGGGTGAGATAACCTACCTACAGGTAAAACAGATGTAAGTAGGTCTGTGGGAGTAAAACTAAGTCCATGGATATAGTTCTAAATTTAGATATGAGGCAGTCAACACAAGACAGATATGTCCTTCCTACTCCCTAAGTCATTTTCTTTACAGATTCCTCTCTATATCTAACCTCCCTGAAAAACCTCTCTGCACCAAGGCAGAGGAGACTGCTTTGGTAAAGAGATGTATATTACTTTAATCTTACATTTTCCTCCCTTCTCATTTACTGTTGGTTTTTATTTCATATGTATGTGCCTAAAACCAACCATGTAAGACTGCTTCATTGTTGTGCATAGTTACAATGAATTTTATTTTCTACCCATTGTTTGTTGTTCACAGGGTCTCTGATTTTCACTTAAACTTCCTGCCTCAAATTTTCACTCCAGTCCCCCACATGCTCAGCATGGAAGGAGATAGAGTACCTCCAAGCAACTAGTCATTGTAAATAATAATGTGATTAAGGATGGAAAAGCTGGTTAAAATGGAGGGATGAGTTGGCTGCTTCCATGTGGAGCCTATTAAGCTAAGTCAGTACCAGTGCACATTGTACCCTGCTGTCTGTGCTTCAAATGTAGGAACACAGGGTCAGAGTCAGATACAAAGCTAGAAGTTAGATTCAGAAAGGGAATGGGAATGATAAAGAAAAGCTTCTTAGGTTTCCTCCTGAGATCTGTTAACTTAGACCCCAGATTTCACAGGAAGTAAAAACCTCTTCTCCTGAAATACCTGCACTTTTTAAGTTAACAAAAGACATAAAGATGTCTCAGACTTGAAGATGGACAGTAGTTTGGAGTTGAGTTTTTTTTTAATCCTGAAAGAAAAAATAAGGATGGGGTAGAAAAACATGGAAGCCTTTCACAAATTATAGCAAGTTATAGAAATAAAGTTGTCTGTTCTGTGCATGAAGAAGCACTGCAGTATGACTGACATCATGTCCACAAAATAAAGTAGTTGTGCACTTAAATCCTTCCTTCTGTTCCATTGGAATCCTCTCCCACTTCTCCTGTTACAGGAATGATTTTCTAACTGCCAAAAAAAAGTGCAGTGGATGCAGAGAATTATTCAAACACCATTTTATCATGTAACCCGTGGTGACAGCAGGCTGTGCTGTGGGAGGAAGTAGCAGGACCAGCCTGCAATCCACAAACACACAATGTTTCAGGAGGAAGAATAAAAATTGAGCCTACATGATGCTTTTCTTCAAAACTGCACATTTCTTCTTTATTTTTTTCACTGAGTCTCTTTCTGAAGAACAGTAAATTAAGAAACTTCAGGGGCAGCAGTACTTTGATCTAGCATGCAAAGCTCACTCACTGACTCAATGAAGCAAACAGCCTACAGTGGGTTTTTTTCTGTCTACCTTGTAGGTATAACCTCTACTGATTAAAATAGTAGCAAGTGCACTGTGTTTCTACTGTGGTATTGAAATCTTTTTTTTTTTTTTTTTTTAATCATAGGAGGGCTTAGGCTGGAAGGGACCTTAGAGATCATCAACTCTAACCTTGCTGCCATGGGCAGGGATGCCTCTCAACTAGACTCAGCTGCTCAAAGCCTCATCTAACCTTGCCTCCAACACCCCCATGCAGCAAGCCTCCACAACCTATTCCAGGGTGCTGCCACCATGGTACTGAAGAACTTCTTCCTAAGATCCTGTCTAAACCTATCCTCCCTCAGCTTCTAACCATTCCCCCCTTTCCTATTGCTAGATATCCTTAGGAAAAGTCCCTCTCCAGCCTTCCTGTAGGATCCTTTCAAGTATTGGAAAGCAGCTACAAGGTTCACCTGGAGTATTCTCCAGGCTGAACAGCTCCATCTCCCTCAGCCTATCCTCATAGCAAGGGCTCCAGCCCTTGGATCATCTTTGTGGCCCTCCTCTGGACTTGCTCCAAGTGCTCTGTGTCCTTCTTATGATGGGAACAGCAGAACTGGATGCAGTATTTGAGTTGGGGTCTCACAAAAGCAGAGTTAAAGGGGCAGAATCACCTCTCTTGCAATGCTGGCTACACTCTTTATGCAGTCCAGGATAGGATTTGCCCTCTGGTCTGCATGAGCACACTGCTGGCTCATGGTGAGCTGTTGATCAATCTATACATCCAGGTCCTTTTCTTCAGAGCTACTCCCAACCCAGCCTGTATTTGTGCCTAGGATTGGCCCGACCCAGATGCAGGACTTTGACTTGTTAAACCTCACACAGTTGTCACTGGTCCACTTCTCATAGATATGAATTCTGCTATAATATCTTATATAACAATGTTTCTTAACTTGTTTGTTTTTATGACTGCTGATTGACCCATCTGTCAGGAGTACAGATAGATTTTTGTGTTCCATTTGAAGGTTTTACAACTCTCAGGAGACCAGAATCTTTCAGAATACACCAAATTTTTTAAAAACAAACCCAAAGCAACTAACTACTGTCAGAAAGCACTAGTAGAAAATACCTGCTGAAGTGAAAGAGAAAGCAGTAAGAAATGTAGCTATATATTAAAAATAAATAAATAAATACAATTCTTCCACTACCAGGAAAATGTTAACAGTAGTCTAAATGCTGTGGTTTCACCATTAGTAGTGCTCACAAATGCAGCAATACTATTTGTGGACAAAACCCCAAACTTAGGGAGTGATGAGGTGCTGTAAATGTATTGAGAAGGAGATCAATAAATTCAAATCCCAAAATGCATTTGGATGAATGGTATTGCTCTATGATGGGAAGCTTGAAGGTTAGTGGAAAACTCTCATTGTTGCAAACTGTTCACTAACACTTCATTAATTCCACTGAATACCCAGAAATCATACTGCCCTACAAGAAATGCTTGACTTACATGTTACACCTATTGATTTTACAAGCTAAAAATGAAATCTCTCCTGGTTTTACACCAGAGTTTGTGCCAGGGAGCAGCAACAGCTGACTGCTGCCATAAGTGAAGCTGAGTGGGAGTCGGAGCAAGGGGCTTGAAAGGATCTCGCTGAGTAGAAGACAGAATACTGAGATGGTCAGTGTCTGGCTGAGAAGCATTGATTAGGGTCAGTCTAAGTCCCATGATCACAGGCCAAGTCCATAGAGAGAAGGTAGGTGTGAGGTCAAGCTGGAAAGCCAAGCCAACATTGAATGCTCTCAGGTTGTGGTAGTACATACTTGCCACAGAATGTTCAACACTAAGCCACTTTAAAACACCTTATCCATTATTTTTTTGGATTATATTAGTCTATATTATGCTTATTATCTTGAAGTAGACTAAATTCTTAACTAAATAACACCATAATTGCAAAAAAGGAGGAGAGCCAGCACTGTTCTTTGAAAGCTGACTGTGCTTCCTATGTGCTTCCTATGTGCATGAGACAAGAACCACACAGAGCTCCTGAATATTTGTATGCACCACAGACATGCCATAAAAGACAAGATAAATCTCAGATTCCTTGAGACACCAGTGTGAAGATGTTTCCCTGGGCTGTAGGAAATCCAGGATTCATTTCTTCCTGTGCCATTCTCCCCCTTCTCAGAACTCAAAACCTTAGCTCAGAACGTTGTGACTGCACTGAGAGGCATCAGCCAACTTTAAAAACATTCTGTCCTGCTTTCCCAAAACAAAATTATTCAAACTTGCAGAGTTTCAGAGAGGGGTGGCTTTTCCAGATACTTGCATTTTTAATAAATCAAGGATGATCTGAGAGCAAGCAGGAGCTGCTTCTTAAGAAATCTCATAACTCAAGTGTTACACTCAAGAAAAAAAACTTCTGAAGCAGCCCTAATTCCTACACAGAATCACAGAATATATGGGGTTGGAAGAGACCTCGAAGATCATCCAGTCCAACCCTCGTCCCAGCACTGAAGAGTCAACACTAAACCATGTCTGTAAGCACCAGGTCCACATACCACTTGAACAACCCCAGGGATGCTGACTCCACCACCATCCTGGGCAGACAATTCCCGTGTTTGATAACCCTGTCAGTGAAGAAATATTTCCTATCATCCAGCCTGAACCTCCCCTGTCACAGCTTGTAACCATTTCCTCTAGTCCTGTCACTTGACACCAAGGAGAAAAGGCTGCCCCCTCCTCGTTCCAACCTCCCTTCAGGTAGTTGTAGAGAGAGATAAGGTCTCACCTCAGCCTCCTCTTCTCCAGACTGAAGAACTCCAGCTCCCTCAGATGCTCCTTGTAGGTCATGTGCTTATGGCCCTTCACAAGCCTCACAGGTCAGACGATCACCTCCCTGTTCCTGCTGGCCACCATGTTTCTAATACAAGCCAGGATGCCACTGGCTTTCCTGGCCATCTGGGCACACTGCTGACTCATGTTCAGTTGACTACCAACCAATACCCCCAGGGCCCTTTACACACAGAATAAACCACAGCCTAAAAGGGTAAGACCAATGAGGAACAGCAGAAAGAAATAATTACATCTTGACAGGAGGGAAATAGAGAAATGGAGTGACCTACCCAGTATAAATCTTCTGGGTAACCATCTTAGCACCTTACTCAAAAGGCTATTTAAGCTGTTTAAAATGCATTCCTCTTATTTTCCATCCTATATAGTAAACACTAGACAGCTGCTTCATTCTCCTAAGCGTGAATCTTTAATTCATCTCCTGTCATCTGCTTTAAACAGCAGAGTATGATTTGGCTGTGATAAAGTTCTGGAATCATAATATATAAATCTGTTTGTGATTTGTAAATGTCAGTACACACAGTACTCAGGCATTTGATTACTGACTGCCTCAAGCATATAAACTAGCATATTAAAACCTTAGCATTCTTGTCAGAATTTATTCATCCTAATGCTCCTGAAAACATCTCTCCCATGCAGAAGTGACTTCTTCCAAGGTTTTTTAACTATTCCCTCAGTTCAGCTATTCCACCTTTCCTCAGAAGCAGCAGAATTTGTTCCAAAAAGACCCTGCTGCCAACAAGCTTAGAGGGTCACATGCTGAAACTATTTAACTTCTTTAATTTTGAGGCATAAATATGAAACAAGACATCTAGAAGCCTTCAAAGAAATCCCAGTTACAGTCATATACCAGCACTGCGTGCAACTCCCACATCTATGAATATAAATAGGTATTTGGGGCTAAAGCTGTGAAATCAAAAGAAAATTCCCTTCCACCCACCTGACAACATTTCAGATATTCACACAAATGTAACAAACAAATATCATCTGCTCTCTGTTGGCAAATGAACTTCTCTCTCCTTAGTTATCCAGCTCTTGCTCATCTTGTTTGACAGAGCCTCCTCTCATCCTTCTTACTCAGATTCTTCACAGTGAAATTCACCTTTGCCTTCTTATTGCTACCACTGAATGGCAAAGCTGTCTTTGGTTCAGCACAGGCAAGAAATAAACATCATCTTCCGCTCCACAAGCTTGCAATTTAAGTAACCTCCAGGTACCTTGTTTTTACTTTCTGTACATTCAAAAATTGGCACTTTGAGCACCTTGCACTGCCACAAAGAGATGCAGAGCAGTGCAGGCTTCAGTGCCTCTATTTCAGAGGTACAAACACAGACAGCTAATGCATCTTCCCTTCTAAGACCTGCTCTGCTCCATGTGTTCCAGTCTGTTCTCTCCTTACAGTCCATAAAGACACACATTATAAATTTACATAGCGCAAGATAAACCTATTTAAAGTCTAAAGCACAAGTGTGTACTATCATTTTGAACAGAAGACTTGATTTGTTCTTGTCTATTCAGGACTATTTTTTGGCATATTAGAGTTAAATTTTATTTTTCTCACAGCTAATTCAGTAGTAGAAAGATTAAGCACCAATGAAGTACCCAAAGGGGGCTACAAGAAGGCTGGAAATGGGTTGTTTGCAAAGGCCTGGAGTGATAGGACAAGGAGGCAATGGTTTTATATTAGAGAAGAGTAGATTTAGGTTGGATGTTAGAAGGAAGTTCTTTACCATGAGAGTAGTGCAACACTGAAACAGGTTGCCCAGGGAGATAGTTGAGGTCCCATCCTTGAAGATATTCAAGGTCAGGCTCAACAGGTCTCTAGGCAACCTGATCTAATGGAAGATGTCCCTGCTCACTGTAGGGGGTTTGACTTGATAACTTTTGCCCGTCCCTTCCAACCCAAATCATTCCATGATCCCATTAAGGTGAAAACACATTGCAGCATGTCCAGTAAAACAATCACTCCTGGAAGAATGCAAAAGAATTATTCAATAGACTGCATTACAAAGATGAAAAAAACCTTCTTCCAAGAAGTTACTCATTGTTTTGTTTTGTTGTTTCAGTCCTTTCTTCTGCCTGAATTCTAATTTTGAGCAATAGCAAGGCAATCTCTTTTTCCATCTAATTTATAACTGACAGCATGACAGACATCTCTAGAAGCCTGCCCACTGAACATCCTCTGGATTTTATTTTAAGAGTTTGGGGGGTTTTGCCACATAAGAGCAAGAGATAGCTGATGATATAACATCGTTTTAACCAGCTGTCTAAAATTCTCCAATTTGCAGAAGCTTGACTGGATCCCAGAAGACAATAATAACAGTCCCTCATATTCACTTTCAATTAAGTGGAAAAGCCATGGGAATCCTACTCTTCTGCCATGGGAGAGTGGAAGGTTTCCATGGTCAGTGCAGTATGTAATTAGTGGAAAACGTTACTTTGGAGTCCGTTGTCAGCACCCTGCAGGGGGAATTAGATGTTCACAGATGCCAGCATGCCTAATTTCTCACACACTGCACAGAAAGTTTACTCCACTGTGGCTTGAGACTGAACAATGAGCAGGAGCGAATTTGTCTGAGCATATTTTAATTCTGTTTTTCTGATGAAATTAGAAGAAATTGCGATGTGATGCAGTATTAATGGACGTATCCATGTGTACAGGTAGATTCAGATTGGATGTTAGAAAGAAGTTTTACACCATGAGGGTGGTAAGACACTGGAACAGGTTGCCCAGGGAGGTGATAGAAGCCCCATCCCTGGAGGGTTTTAAGGCCAGGCTGGATGTGGCTCTGAGCAACCTGATCTAGTGGGAGGTGTTCCTGCCCATAGCAGGGGGGCTAGAGCTAGATGATCCTTGAGGTCCCTTCCAACCCTAACAATCCTATGATTCCATATGTTGAAGTGGCTTATAGAAGTGGATAACCTCTTTGAAAACAAACCACAGGCAATGTTTAACCAATAGCTAAGGATCCCAGAAGTGTAGTCATACTTGTCTACCCAGCAATGTGCTCAGCTTTCGACAGGAGTCTGAGGAATTAAAAAGCTGCTGCAAGTGGGGTTGATTCTGGCCACTTTGTGCACCTGAGTTCTGCTTCAGTAATATGAATATAAAGTGACATCCTTGGTCTCCAGGGCTTATGAAACACTGTGGTATCCCTGTGGCTACAATGGTATCTTCCTAGGTAGAGAGAAAACGTTTGACAGCTAGCAAAGAGACCTCAATCCACTGAGACTTCTGCATGTGCCCACATTAAACTTTTCTAATATCTCCCCTTCTTTGCCTGTCATAGCAAAGGGTGTGAGTTCAGTTTGGACAAACCAAACCTAAGTAGAAGGATGGGGTGGGAAGATGAGGTGTGAACCAGAAGTGGCTGTTCTGTAAATTAATACTGAAGAATTGAAAAGTCAGCTAGTAAAATCAGTGAAATGTCATTGCTCCCTCCTGGATGCAATCAGCACAGAGTAAGGCCAAGCTTTGCTTGCACCTTGAAATAAGGCATTTTTTTTTCTATGAAATTCAGAAAGATTATTTTTTTAACAAAGTTCTTAGGTATTTGGCTTGTCTGAAAAGCAAATAAATATGATTGAAAGCAAAGAAATAACATGCTTTGGGGCTTAATTACTATTTGTACAATAGCCATTAATGACACATTTGTCATTGGGAAATTAAATTAATTGTTCAGCCTCACCAGTGAAATTCTACACTTGTGCACCCTGTGATTATGGCAGTTTCAAATTAATGGCTTACTGATTCCTGGTTATTAACAGTTTAACAGTTATGAGATTAACATCTGCAATTAAGTAATACAGTTCATGAAGGTGATTAAGGCAGTAGCACTCTCCACTGTGCATGTGCTGTATCTGCAAGCTTGAATAATCACCTGCAACACTTCAGGAGTTAGCCTCTGGGCCACTTGCTTTGTGTTGGAGATTTAAACCACATGCTAGACACTTTAGTAAGGAATTTTTAAAACTGCCACAAACTTATCCCATGTGGATCCTTAGTTCTGACAGCTTGGTGCACATTTAGCACCAAAAAAAAAAAAAATGCAGCTACAGACAACAATTTAAAGGACTCACAGTATGAATAGCACTGCTTAGCCAAAATTTCAAATCCCTTCAAATCCAAACAGCCTCAAGGGGCTGGATCTATCCAGTTTGTTGTATTTATGGAAAGCCTACAATATCATCTGTTTCATGTGATGTATTCTTTGTTAGTTCATTAAGGGATAACACAGGCTGTGATGCCAACAGTCAGTCTGGGGAATTAATCCTTACTTCCTATGAGCTTGAGTGGTGAGAGCTTCTTCTCAAACATCACAGAGAGTAAAATTCCCAAGAGGGAGTATCTCTTGTTTCAATACTGAGAACTCAATTTCTAGGACTTCCCAAATCCAAGATTCCTAATGTATGTACTATCAATTTATATATTTTCTTACTACTCTCATACCCTCTCAAAGAAGTTTTCTGTGATGTGTATGCCACAAACTTCCACTGGGCTATGAAAAATCAATTTGATGGTGTCAGTCAGCCATTTTTGTGGACAGTCAAAACCAGGAAAAGAAATACTAGCTCTGCTTCCCTATACTAGACAAAGATTGATGACTAGAGCATGTGCTGCGTTGAGAAAAAAAAAAATACCTGTAGGACATTCAGGGAGGATCTCTAACCAAACAGAGCTCATTAGAGACTAGATGCTTATTTTAGACTCCACCAGTGGTCTTTCTGTGCTTACATCAGACTTTACTTCCCCGTTATTTGCACTAGTAGAGCCAGCACACAGGTCCATTCACATGGAATAACCATTTCAACCTGAATACCAGAAATAGCTACAGGGATATCGATCTTTGATTTAGCCCTGCCCCCATGTGGTCTCTTCTGTAGTTTTCTTTTATTAAAAGTACCACTACACTTACTAAATTCACAATATTCTTATTTTCAGTTTTCCCCATTCATGTGTATTTCCCCATTCAGTTTCTACTTGATCTACCTTACCACTTCTCATTCTGTTCCAAGTCTTTCTATCCATGACTGGCAATTTCTATGGAGCTCCACACAAATCCTCCTATAGCTTGTCTGTGATGTATAACTGAACCACTGCTTTGTGATGAGGCTCAGGTTTGGATAAGCAGTGTTATCTGAGACAGCTCCACAAATCAGAAGCAGTGTAGCACAATCAAAACACTGGACTGGAATGAGAAGTGGGACAAATTCTTAGGTCTGTTCCTGTGGATGAGCTCTGCTCTCAGGAATCTCTCCTCCCCCATGTACAAACAACATAAAGTAGAGAAACAGTAATCCTAGTAGTCTGGGAAATTCTGGATAATACTGGCTTGTAAAACTGAAAGCCTGCCACTTTGTACAGTCTCTTGTCCTGACCTACAGATTTACCCCAAAATCCAAACAGTGTTTGAAGTCATAGCATGAAGCAGATGGACACACTGTCCTGCCTCACAGTGCTGCCTCTCTGGGCACTCAGAGGTCCTGCCAGATCCACACTCCCCAGCTTCATGCTTCTCTGCCACATGAGGCTTCATGTGTCAGTGAAGAAAGGAAGGTTGGAAGATCAATTTATACCAGCACAGAACACACACACATGAAAACATGTTGCATTAATACATGATCTAAGTTAGTTTTTTAAAAGTCTAGTAGGAACCCACCTGGAAATATCTCATATTAGTATGTTGCCCTCTGTTTCTAGCTACAAAGGCATGGTCTGAGATTCTCTTAACTAAGCGTTGAACCACTTAATCTGAGGCTTTTTCATGCTTGTATCCACACCAGTGGGCAATTTTAGGAAGTTGATACAGCCCAGGGATCTCCAGCTCAGACAACAAAGCTGTATGTAGATGAGAGAGAGTGCAGCTAAAGACCATTTGACTGTCTTACATTCCAGCACACGGACGCATACACCAATGATATTCACAGCACTTCATAGCTAAAAGAACAATTAATGACACATCTTCAAAAAAGTTATTCAGATTTGAAACTGGAGGTCAGAGTATGCAAATACCCTGAAACAGAAAGGTCAGGTTACAGGTGGAACATCTTCAGAAGACATGAAATGTAAAAGTGACAAGAGAACACTCAGAAAAAGCCTGCTCTTCAATGAAAAACTGTACATCAATATCTGAAGATATTTCCTTCTGCAACCGTAACACCAGATGTTTTCAGACAATGCCCTTCCTTGGCTGATGGCACAAACACTTCTGAGGACTAATCTCAGACAAGAGTTTCCAAATCTGGTACAGCATGAGATGACCTCCTGTGTTTCTGCATTCAGAAAGAACAATGTGAAGGAAACCTCAAGCACACAGATGCAGCATCAAATTCCTAAAATTGTCCACTGTTGTGGATACAAGCATGAAAAAACTTCAGATTAAGTGGTTCAATGCTTAGTTAAGAGAACTAAGAGAATCTCAGACCACGCCTTTGTAGCTAGAAACAGAGGGCAACATACTAATATGAGATATTTCCAGGCTGGTTCCTTCTACATTTTTAAAAAAACAACTTAGATCATGTATTAATGCAACACGTTTTCATTTTTGTTCTTTAGATGGCAGGAAATTAGAGAATGAAAGAAACTTTACTGTTATAAATTCTCCTTTTCACCCTACAGTTCAGGTTAATATCAGCTGATACTAATTTGGTGATTCATCTTAATGGCATGGTGTATCATAAATAGTTAGAAACATTTCTTTTTTACTTCAGATTTTCCACCCTCCAGCAGCAAGTGAATCAGCACTAAGAATTTTGGGGGTTTTTGTATATGCAGAAGAGATGACAGGATAGACTGAAGTTTAACAGAGGCATACTGATGACATATCCTAATTGTGTTCTTTTCTTCACAAAAATCAATCTGAAAATAATTTCTGTTTCTCAGAATATGAAGAAACTCTTTCCAGACACCTACATATAAACCACATTCCTGCCTTCTGTCCTGTCCTTTTGATGTCAAGCTCTAAAATTAAAAACCTAATAATGAAAATGCTGCCTGTAAAGTTGGCTGACATCCTACTCTGATCACCAAACAGAGGTAAATATCTTTTTTTTTTCTAGCAACACACCCCTATTTCCTGATAATTCTGTAGTCACATGCTCACAGATTTCCTTGCTGGAGGGATTCTGCCTTTCCTGATTCTACTTTGTATCTTCACAGAAAGATTCTGCTCTCCATCCTCTGCTCCAGCTGCCTTACACTATCTCTAGTGGGCTCTTACAGTCAGAAATTTATGGATATGCCTCTCTTCAGGGTCCATTTCTTTAGAAACATGGAAACTTCATGATGGCTTGAAATGAGGAAAGCAGAGAATTTTCCTATATAGAAGAGTGTATTCTTTTTCCCTTGAAGAAACAGGTTATGCAATGTCCCATTATAACCCAAGCACCAGTCAGAAATAGTCATAATCAAGCATTTATGACTGCATATGCTGACTTCTGATGATAAACTACTTAATCATGAGCTAATGGCTCACTTACAGTCAGTTACTCCAGTGCCAGAGTCTGCTGGCTCAAGCTGCCCTATATGCCCTTGCGTTAATTACTTTGACTAACTACAGGAGGAACTTACTCAATTTACTGATTGTGCTGTCCATAAACCAATATTTTCTAATTCTTCTATGTCAATAACTAGAGTACTGCTCTCTTAACAGTGATAATTTTCCTTGGCTTCTATTTTCAAATTGAGTGAAATTTCCCTTTGTGGACGCAGCCAGCACAGGACACTAAGATTCAGTGATTAAGCCTTGTAAATTGTTTTTGCTATAGCACTCCCACAGGGGACAATCTTTATTCCCACACCAAGTTTTTAACATTTGGCAATCGGTAAACAAGACAAATATTAGATACCTTTGATAGATGGGAGACCATCAAAATATCCACACCATTCCATTTACATCTTTTTCTAATGTTGCTGAACCATATTACAATTTGCAGAGATGCTGCAATAGTTCAGGTACTATTTAAAACTCCTTTTTCAATTTCTTTCAAGAAGAGGTTCATGTTGTATTCACCTCCAAATATCAGTAACCCCTTGATCTGTCGTTTACAAAAGGAAGAGGATTAGTGAGGAAGTCAGACACATCCCCAGCATTATTAATTTTAATGCCAGGATACCTATAGTTCTGCATATATGTCTCGGGAAATAAATTCTTTCCACCTGCTGCTTCTATATTACACTTTCCATTTTCTCCCACCACTAACTAATTTCTAAAATTCCCACTTATTTTCTTCAGTTTACCTTAAGCTATTGCATTTTGGTCTTGCAAGACCAGAAATTTAAATATTCTTTTTTTGCCTAGTATGTCTTAAAGCAGACTGAAAATGTCACCACTCTGCCAGGTGCATTAAACTTTAGTCTCTCAGGTCTGGAGTTGGTGACTACCTTTCTCCACTTTTAATTAGAGATAATTACTTATCTCTGTGCTTCACCACTTACTGCTGGCAGAATCCAGAGAAGGGAGTGATACAGCATTATTTCTATTACTAGAAGGTAACAAGGGCAAGGTTTCATATTTGTTTGAGAGACAATCTGAAATGGAACAGAGTTCTAATTTCTGGTGTCTTTAATGCTTCATCTTCCCTACATGTAATTCCCTTTAGGTCTTAAGATAGTCATCTTGAGTAAGAGTCTGCATGCTACCACACTGTAGTCTGCTTAGTACAGGAGGATTAAGGAGTCATTAAGTAACTTGGTTGTTCTGGAGGGGACACAGCCTAATTAGGCTAAGGACCCAAGGTTTTCTAATGTACAGTATCTTCCCCAGACTGTTTTATAGCATTGCACTATTGCCTAGAATTTCAGCAGAGCTCCAGTCCTCTCTCTAATACCTTTTGGAGTTAAATCCCCCCCTCAAGCAGCATGCTACATACTTTGAAAAGGAGATTTCAGTTTGTACCTAAGCTGAGAGAACATTTCCATGGCCAAATGAGAGCTTTTTTAAGAGTAAATTATCTTTATTTGGAAGAAGGAATGTAAAGAAGAGGCAGAAAATTTCAGACCTTTCTCCATGTGATAAAAACCACAATACATTTTAAAAGGTTGTAAGGTTATCTGTGCTGTAAAATATTTACAATGTATTACAAACATGGGGGCCATTGTAGAAGAATAACACCCAAGAACAATTCACTGCATTGCTGTTTTGTCACAGAACTGCTGTTTTAGCAGGCAGTAGATATGATAGCTGCCCTGCACCATCATGCAGCCCACAATTTGGTGAGTCCATGGTGTTCTGGAAGCAAGCCAGGCAATAAAATAATAATGAGGGATTTGGACATGAGTCAGAAACAAATTATCCTGAATAGTAAAAGCAGAAATTAAAAAAATATAATTGACCACACTAGAATAAAAATCACAAGGTTTTAGATATTACTGGTGGTTTTTCTCATATTGCAGGTAGAAAGATATTGTAGAACCTAAAACCAAATGGCCTTATTTCTAGAGATTCTGAGCAGCTGGAGTGGTTTCTACTCAGTTTATGTACTATTTCTTTCCTGGCAAAAGAAATAATTTCCAACATTACTGTCTGTCATTTCTCACAGTGTTATGACTACAAGCACTCAAAATCTTAGGAATAAATGGATTTCTGCTGGAAAAGGATGATCGGGGGGGAAAAAAAGTGAAGGTGAATGTGAAGGTGCAGTTTTTGCAAATTTAATAAAGCTTTTCTTCTGGGACTCTAGGTCACGACATCCAGCTTTGGAGTAGATTTAACTTATAAACAAACATTTATAATGCCTCACAGGAGGAACCAGAAGCTTTAGGAATCCCACTGTGAGTCAAAGAATTCAGGGTCAAAGTAGTGCTCAGTATTTAGTATGTCTAGAGTCTCCATCACAAAAATGTGATCTTGAAAGTTGTGAGCTTTCTGTTCCAAGATGATGATATTAAGCAAAATCCAAAAAACCTCAGGCCTTGTATTTGTAACTGTGTAATCACAAGATCAAATCATTTAGGTGCACTGCTGCCTTTTAGAGAGAGAAGTTTCACATAAAATGAGAAGAATCACACAGGTTTTGTTTAATAGCTCTTGGAGAGCACAGTGAACATTTTCCATTTCATAAAATTAAATTTGCAAAGTATTAATTATAAGTCTGTTTGCTCATGATTCTGGATTTTAACTCTGGACCAGATATTTAAAAAAAAAAAGAAAATAAAAGAAAATTGTGGAAAGGAAGATAAGACTCACAGACTGCTTTAGATTGCAAGATTCTCAAGGACAACTGTTTCTGTAGAGCTACTTTGCACCTCTTCGATACATTAAAATAACCATTAATATGTCAGAGTGGAGTCAGACTCCCAAGACACCTGTGTAAGCTGATTGACAAGGAAGAAAAAATAAATATTTGTGCCTTTATGTCCACTTTTTCTTTAAAGAGAAATCACATTTTTAAGAATCCACACTCAAAATAGTAAATTATATGCTACAGAAATTATTAATATATACATATATTCCATATATTCCTTAAGTTAGCTTTTCTATTCAATTCCACTTCAACGATGGGGAAAAACGTTTCTGGATTTAAGCCACGAAAGATTGTGCAATGTTAGGATTACTTAGGAGAAAAAGCAAAACAAAACAAAACAAAAACAAAACAAACAAACAAACAAAAAACCCTACCTCTATTTTTAATCTACATTGCCCAAAAGAATGAAAGGTCCATATTCTAACTTTCCTTCCTGAAATTTTCTAAAGCTTGCTCTGCCTTACCTCCTCAACCACTTAATAAAAACTGTTTGCTAAAAAAAGACAAAGGTTTTTGATTCCTAAAACCTTCTCTCTACAAAGGGATCAACAATGATAAAAAGCAGCTCACCTTACATTCTCATCACTGCATTTGCACTGAGAGTGATCAGAGAAATGGGGACCCTGCTGATCTTGTAAACTTTCTACAACAAACTTCCTAGGGGCATTAGTGTGTGTACCTGCACATCAGAGATCCTCAAAAAACACAAAATTAAAAAAAAAAAATCATAGCTAATGCATAGCCTAAATAGAAGAAAATAATGCCTTTTACATAAATTTTGGTGAGAAGTCCTCAGGATGCCTTTCTAAAAGCAGTTTAAAATGTCACCTGTGAACTTCTTTTTTCCTGCTTCTCAGTAGTCAGCATGGATTGGCTGGGCTTTATCTAGCGCTATGCATGCAAACTAGCTACAGGGTTGTTATTAGCACTGGAAAATCACCTGCCGTTAAGCTGCAGACTGTCGATGCAAATTTACCATGCTCATAAATGGAAAGCTTGAGAGGAGTACAGAACGTCCCTGCAGCTACAGCTTGGAATATTAATCACACTGAAATATATTTAGAGTGGATGAGCTGGGATTAATAACATCACAGAAATAATAGATCTTTCTTCTTTAGATAATCGATCCAGGTTTTACTTTATTACTGTTTTATAGCTGCGTGGTGGACCATGTGAAACAAATGGGAGGTTCTGGAGTTTCTTAGTGAACAGCTTAGCCCACACTTCAAGACCTCTCATCTCAAGCAGTATTTGTGATCCCAGATGAAAGGTGAAAGCCTGAGAACAGAAAAACAGTCCAGGGTGGGATTTTTAAAGGCTGTCTCAGGACATGGACTCAGAAAGCCCCTTTTATCCTCCTACCCAAATCAGGGCTAGAGAGCTCTGCACTAATTTATGCAGGATATTTCTTTCTCACCACCCCAGCACTGCCAAGTTCTCCACATGCCTCCAGCAGGAAAGCCAAAAGGAGGGGTACCTCCTGGGAAAAGGAAGTACAGACATAAAACATTTCTTTGCATGCAAAAGGTGATCTACTAAGCCAGATTTCCTGATATGGAGAGTCTGTGCACACAATCATAGAGCTTATGCCCTCGCCTCCCTCAACTGGAAAGTGAGATCATGTACTAAGAGAAGGTCTAAGGGTACTAGGGTGGTCCAAAATACAATTCAGTGCTACAGCTGAACTATGGCGTTCTTGTCTCAAAAGGCTGAAATTCAGTTCCATCTTCTCTTCCCATATTTTAGCTACATGCTTCTCACACACTCCGGCTCAAATGTTTATCCCGTAGCAAGCCAGTACAACAACTCCTTAAACGTGAGTGCTATTTATTAGGGCAGAAAGCAGTGTCTACTTTTAGAAGGGAAGTAGAGGAAAATATATTTTGGACTAAGAGGGCAGCTTAGCAGCCTTAAGAAACCTTCCCCTAAATCCTTTTACAGGTCAGAGTCCAAGACTAAAGATACCCCACTCCTCAGTGTCCGTCTAAGGTTAGGCAGCTCTCTAAGCAGCATGCTCATACTTTATGGTCCCTCTATAATATGCTTAGCTCAGCATTCTCGGATCTCCTGCAGGCACTAGGGCATACATACGTTTTTAGAGCAGCTTTGCCATACCTGAGACTTGAGATCTTTACAGGCAGTTACATGGATGCCTCCCACTGTTTTCAATTAAGAAGCCAGGATTTTAAATAACTCTGCAAATTTGATCCAGTAAATCCTATTTTTGTAACCTCAGCCCTTCAGGTTTCAGTTCCTATGCCAGAATCTATCATTTTTAGTTACAAAAGGCTTACATTCAGACCTTACTGATGGCATACATACAAGATTTCAATTTTTGAGAAGTAATTTGGAAATATGAGATAAATATGCCACAGTTCCTGTCCAGCATGGTTTCCAACTTATTTTACTGCTGACTATCAGCCTAAAATGAGATTTTATGCAACTCAACCTGAAACTGGAAGTTTATCATAGAACTGCTGATAGACTCTTTGTAATATGTTATATGCTGATGCTTTGAAAAGTCCTTATTTGCAATCTAATTTTTTTTTTTTAAGGAAACAGAGAAGAATGAAACATGACCACTAACACAGTCTTTTCAGCATGAAAATATCTTAGGCTATTTCCACCTTTCAGTTGCTAGTAATAAAACTTTGCTATCTTCATAAAAAAAATTGCCTCAAGGAACTTGACAAGACTTGAACTCTTCCATTAATGAGATTTTAACAAGCTGTTGTGGGTTAAAGCTAAATGTCCTTAAGAACCAGAGAGATGACAGTCCTCCAAGGGACTAGACAGCCACAGGAAATCATAAGCTACGTTATTTTATCCCAGAAGCTCTGTATATGTTGTATAAGAGGAATGCAGAGATTGTTCATCCCTTTATTTTCTGGCCTTCTTCATCCCTTTATTTTCTGGCCTTCTTTCTGCCTTCCTCCCTCCCCTCTTGACATGGTATCTCTTGCAGGGTGGGGGAGGCTTGCTGCCAGGTGTGGTGGGTTGAAAATTCCCCCAACATTAACTTTGCCAGAGCAGCTCAGTTGGAAGCAAATGAAAGCTGTATTTCCAAGCAAAACTACAATCTACAATGGAATGCAATGAATATGTACAATTCAACAATATAAGGACCCCCTGCCCAAAGACCAGGGGAAGCTGCAACAGCTTCTTCCTCCCTGCCTCATCCTTACGCACCCTGCACAAACCAAAGTACTGACTGAACATTTTAAGTGTGTATATCGATAAGCACAGGTGTAAAAAAGTGTTATAAGATATGTTTAAGAGACAATTTGTAGTTGAAAAATCCATAAACAATGGGAAGGCACCTGGCATATGCCAAAATATCAGGATTAAGGCATTGTACAAAAATGCCATTTTAGAGGAAAAAAAAAAAGAGTAAAAAACATTAAATCCAGTCTTCACTCTACTGTAGCATACCTGCTTCACATGAGCTTATCATGACCTACCACTACTTCTCATTCAAGTCTTTCATGTAGTGAGACACTACAACATCCATAAAAAAATGTGAATCTGCTTGTTAAGAGTGTGATTTGAAGTTGAATAGATCTCAGTGTATCATTGATGTTGATGTCTGTAGTATTCCAGAGGACAAGGATCTGCAGACAATCTCCTTGGAGATTCATAGTTTCATGTTCACAGATCATAGCCCTGTGCATTGGACCATTTTACTAAAAGGAGACCTTATTGTGGCCTTCCAATATCTGAAGGGGGCCTACAGTAAAGCTGGTGAGGAACTTTTTAGAGTGTCAGGAAGTGATAGGATTAGGGGGAATGAAAAAAAAATAGAAATGGGTAGATTCAGATTAGATGTTTAGTTGAGTGATGGGTTGGAGTTGATCATCTCGAAGGTCTTTTCCACTCTGGTTAATTTTGTGATTCTGTGAAGAGAGTCAGCAACAGAACAGGAACAGCAGTGTCCAGCTGAGAGTAATATTCAATCATCCCCTAATCCAGAAGGCAAGGAGAAAAGAGACACCACTGCTCCTGGAGAACTTGTTTGCCCTGAGAAGCTGTTTACACCTTTGAAAACACTCTTGATCAGCTACTCTGGAGGCCATGCAATGAGAAATCTGAATCAAACAGCACATTTAAAGTTCTTTTCCCGAGCACCTAAGAAGAGTAATAAACCTCTTTCACTGCATCTCCATTTCCCCATTATACTCACCTACAGATGTACCCCCTTCACCATTCTCCACCTCATTAAATGTATATGCATCAATCAAAACAATAAAACCCAAGCATGGAAATAATTTTTCACAAACTACATAAAATCAACCCCTCTTGAAGATGACACTGTGTTTCCACTGTCTGGTTTCTTCCCTCCCACGCACATTACAGATAGCCTAAAATGGCACAGGGACTCTGTTGGGTATGATTTATTGCCTTGATTTATTGAACTGAGCAATGACAGAGCTCCTGTTTGACAAGTTTTCCTTTCTTCATGGGAAGTAATTAGCCTTCATATTGCCAAAGGGCTCTTCAGCTGCCCCATGAATGCTGTTCCAGCCTAATGAAAATACACTGTCTTATCATAGTAAGACATTTACATTATTCACATATTGCTTTCCAGTGCCCTCTCATTAGCTCCAGCCTGCTTAACTTTGCTGGTTTATTTGTGGCAACAGAACAGAAAAAAAAGAACATGATTCTCAAGGAGGAAGGGAATCATTCAGCTGCAGTCTTGCCTTGTTCTAGGTTGAAACAAGGTCTTCTGATACCCCCATGCCAATGATTTTTCAGGAGAGTGTAAAGAGAGCACACATTTTTTGCTATATATTTACTCTTTAGCCTTCACAGTGCTGCATCTTGTCATTAAGCACAGCCCCAAATAGCAGGCTGTGTTATAATCCACACCTCATCACAGTCATAATCTCCCTCCGACCTTCTCCTCCCAGCAGGTAGTTTACAGCTATCTGATCCTGATACCAAGCTTTTCTCCTGCCAAGCCACCAGTGCTTTAGCCAGTAAATAAAATCTGTAACCACAGCCCTGCCTGTTCTGCAACTACCTGGGAAGAGGATAACTGTCAGCAGTTCAACATCCTTGCCAACACTTTCAGGCTGGGACCAAACCCTTTAAGCAGGCAGCCCACCTAGGGCAGGAAAGGAGCTGTGAGGGCATGCAGAGCAAGTCACAGTGCTGCCACATTTATACAGAGGAAGAGGGTCTGCTAAGTAATCCCATCAAATCCCACAAACAGAGCTTTGTCCAATGTGCTGCTTCCTTACCCACCAGAGATCTACAAACTGCAAAGTGCCTCAACACCTTCGGACATACCATGCACAGGCCTGCCCAAACCAACTGTAATACAGTCAGTGTAGCTCTCCAGAGCAATTTTGAGTAGCAGCAAGATCTTCAGCAAGGCTGAACAAGACTACCTGGCTCTGATGGTTAGGAATATAGTCAGAAAAAGCATACAGTGAGAGTGAACAGACAAGCTGCCACAAAGCATACACAGGTTCTCTTATAAACATTCTAGAGTTCAGTATTCTTTTTTTTTTAACATCCCAATCCACCAATTAGGATTATACTAGAGTACACCAAAGCTTTCCTCTTGTCCTGTTTTTCTCAATTTGCAATAAATTTTGTTACTGTTTCTGGGACAAGAAACTGTTCTTCATCAACACAAGACTAGGACTGCCAGAGAGACGAATTAGTAGGCAAAGCATCATTAGGAAGAAAACTTAACATAGCCAACAAATTCAGTCTACCACTGGAAAAAAAAAAAAAAAAGAAAGAAAGAAAGAGAGAGAGAGAGATGAATCCTCCTAGGAAACGAGCACCCATCAAAGCTTTGCAGAAGCTATCTTGCTAACTGGCCAGTGGAGTGTTTAGTGCATTTGCATTCAAGAAGCCAACTCACATCTGGACTGCTGGTGCCTTGCTTGGTTTATGACTAACCCTATGTGGATGCAGAAGGGTAAAATAAGGGATAAAGCCCCCACAGCCATACCATTCTGTGGCTTTCCTCAGACCTTCCATTCCCCAGGAGACATAAGGAAGAGAAAGCAAATCTCACTACCCTCTGCTTAATCCTAACAGAGTAAAATAGTGAGGAAAGCACACATTCAGTCTCTGCTATCCCACTGGACTGCACAGCTGAGAAATACAACTTGTAACATTCAGGAACTCGGCATATTCCTCCCAACACATTCCCCACCTCAAATGAAATAGAACAGAACATAAAGCATTGCTCCCCAAATACCACATTCTTCCCCACAGATGCTTTGGAGATGATAAACACACATTTAACTCCTAATTCTGCTTTTTTCTAGTTCTGCCTTCTACCATTCACAGAAAGAATGTCTCATCAGCAGCCAGCTTGTTACTCTCTTGTCCTGTTTCAGCTTTCAGGACTACCAATTCTCTAACGTAAGATTACTGTCCAGAACAGCAGAGCCCAAAACGGATATGGTCTTCTGTCTGCTTGTTTATTTTCACTGATATTGCCTTTCACACTAGCACTGTATCTTCCTTCCAGTCTGCAAAGCACCTAGAACGTTTTCTACTGCATGCTTTAAAAAATATGAAATACTTATAAACGTGATCACAGTCTCACAGTATATCAGAGCTTGGAAGGGACCTCAAGAGATCATCAGGTCCAACCCCCCTGCCAGAGCAGGATCACTTAGGGTAGTCCACACAGGAATGCATCCAGGTGGGTTTGAAAGTCTCCAGAGAAGGAGACTCCACAACCCCCCTGGGCAGCCTGTTCTGGTACTCTGTCACCCTCACTGTAAACAAGTTCTTCCTCACGTTGAGGTCAAATCTATGTTCAAGTTTGAATCCATTGTTCCTTACCTTATCACTGTGAACCACTAAGAAGAGCCTGGCCCCCTCCTTCTGACACCCACCCCTCAGATATTTATAGACTTTGATCAGATCCTCTCTCAGTCTTCTCAAGGCTAAACAGCCCCAGGGATCTCAGTCTCTCTTCATAAGGGAGTGGCAAGTACCAAAACCCAAGCTGTCCTACAGCCTTGTATTATGACCCCTCCAAAAAAAGTGCTGGTTGAATTTATGCTATACAGTTAAAGTGCTGCTGTTCCAATTGTGAACAACTAGATACTTCATCTTGACCTTGCTTTCCAAGGTAATATTAATGCCTTAGGAGAGTCTTTATTCATAGCTCCTAGCCTGCTTCAGAAGTTTCCCCAGTGACATTACGCGTACCTTAGCAACTGTGTTAAGAAAGCAGATTTAGGGCTTCTAATGTGAAGGGCAAAAGTTGCAGCTAACTGAAGTTGTGGTGACCCAAAGGAATATGCTATGTTTCTTCTAATTGCTCCTTTCATTTTCAGTTTGAGTCTTCAGTAACAAAAGCCTACTGAAATTTCAGGGTAGGGAGAAGGGTAAGAGGAGGAAAACAATCACTTTCTGTAGCCCTTCTTCAACCCTTCTCAAGCCCCTAAAATCCTGTTGAAAGGAGCAAAAGTAGGTCCTGCTTTTCCACCTCAAAGAGTGATCAGGAAAAAAAGAAATATGCTGAATTGTCCTAATATTAAATACAAAAATAACATTAAAAAAAATTAAAGCCTGGGAGCTATGAGAAAAAAGTAAATTTGTAAGGATTTTAATCACAGAAAAAAAAATCTGTCTTCTCTGCTTCCCTTCGATCAACTTCATTTAAATCTTGCTGTGGGTCATGTAAGCTTCTATGCCACTCCCTTAAGCAGTAAGGAATCTTCTTGTAGGCTGAGGGCTGTATGGCAGATTAAAAGGCTTCTCAAAGATGTTGGGGGGTTTGCAGTCTCATTGCCCCTCATCCTATCACTACAGGCATTTGTAAACAGTCCTCTCCAGCCTTCTTGTAGGTCCCCCTTCAGGTAGTGGAAGGCCAACAGAAGGTCTCCCCAGAACCTTCTGAACAACTCCATCTCCCTTAGTCTGTCCTCCAAGGAGAGGCATTCCAGCCCCCTGATCATTTTTGTGTCCCTGCTCTGGGCCCACTCTATCATAAAGTCTTTTCATCACATGCAAAGAGACAGGACTATGAGGTGACAGAGCACTGGAACAGGCTGTCCAGAGATTTTGTGGAGTCTCCTTCTCTGCAGACTTTCAAAACCCACCTGAACTGAGTTCCTATTTGGCCTGCCCTAGGTGATACAGCTTTGGCAGAGGATTGAACTAGATTACCTTTAGGAGTCCCTTCCAATTCCTAACATTCTGTGATTCTGTGACACAGCTGCAAAACATGATATATCCAGTGCACCAACCAGAAGATCTAGTGGACAGCTCACTTCTACAGGAATAACTGCCATATTCTTTCCATGGACCTGTAACAGAAAGTGTATCAGAGGAGTAAAATGTCAGAGATGGTAGTACCTCTTGCTGGATGACATTAGGTTTAGCAGTAACATCAGTATGAGATGTGAAAGTGTGGGAATAGCAATATATTTTATTGCAATATATTTGTTTAATTACATAAATTTTCATCAGAAAATGAAGACAAATAAGAGGATGAGCATACTTCTCAACAGTGTTTGGGTCACAACAGAAACAAGATACATTGGTAATACAGCACTGGATGAGACTAAAATAATTTCAAAAAGATCAGCTGATCTCACTTGTGCCTCCTCAGAAGAGCCCCATGTGTATCAAAAGGCCCTTATTATCTCAGGAGAAATCAAATTCATAGAGATCTTAGATAATTCACTAAAATTAACCATAATTAGTATGATATTAGCCATTGATTCTTGCAATCTGTTCCAGTGAGATGAAGAAACAAGTAAAAAAGGGCATTTTCCTGAGATGTTTCTGCACGATAATTTTCTAATCAGTACTGATCTCTTACCAAATGCAAGACAATCACATCGATCCAGCTGCTCCTATGTGATTCCACAGCCTCCTGCTTTTGTAGGTCATTTTAACAACACATTTATTGTGGTGGTGGGGCCCAACACAAACCCAGAACAAGTCCTGGCATGATCCTCCTTTGCCCCTCCCTCCTGCAGGGGGCTGGGGAATGCAGGAAAAAGACAAGGAACCCTCCCTCAGAAAGTCTGGTGAACCCTTTGTGGTAAACAGGCACGTGCACTGCCCATGTTTCACTTAGACTAGGCTTATGCCTTTACTTTATATGGTCACAGCCTGGCAACATCCCATTCTATTGGTTGCCAAGCGGCCAAATTGATCCTCAGGCAAATAACAGCAAAACCAAATTGTAAACAAGGTGCCTTGCCTAAGATACAGGCAAAGAAGCCACGAGCCTTGCAACTCAGAATCTTTGCTGTGCCTCAGTTTACCCAGAAAGATGCAAGCCCCTTCATGTAAGCTGCACCGAAGCCACAGTCAGCCTCTCCACGTTGCGGAAGCCCAGGAGCAGAGAGAAGTGTCTTGCTGGGCAGAAGGGACAAAACCCAGGAGAGCCGAGACCCAGAGAACTGTCATAGAATCAACAAGGTTGGAAAAGACCTCAGAGATCATCAAGTCCAACCTATCCCCCAGTACCTCATGACTAACTAAACCATGGCTTCAAGTGCCATGTCCAACCCTTTTTTGAACACCTCCAGGGATGGTGACTCCACCACCTCCCTGGACAGCACATTCCACTGGACAATCACTCTTTCTGTGAAGAACTTTCTCCTCACCTCGAGCCTAAACTTCCCCTTGTGCAGCTTGAGGCTGTGTCCTCTTGAGGCTGGTTGCCTGGGAGAAGAGACCAATCCCCACCTGTCTACAACCTCCTTTCAGGTAGTTGTAGAGAGCAATGAGGTCACCCCTGAGTTGCAGTGGCAAAACTGAGCATAACAGCACTTGCCCAGTTAGGCAAATATTACTCAGGACAAAACAACTGAACACACATAGGTACACATGACTAAAATTCACAGAAGTATGTTGAGTACCTTAAACTATTCATTTGACAACAAACTAGACTGCACAGCACAGCTAATACACACGTCTGAAAATATCTTAAGGATATACTAAAGAAAATTTGCCTAAACATAAAACTGGTTTAGGAAGAAAAATATGAGAGCATCCATATAGGCAAAAATGAGGGGCCAGGAACTGTATTATTTCACTGCATGGTTTCCTGCACTATGAGATGCTGAATGGTGGAGAAAGAAACTGTTGCTTTATTACCATGCTCCAAGCAGACATTCCTGCAAAGATACTCACAGGTTTATTGAGTTCAGTAGTCACAACACAACTTAAGATGGTGGGGAAAACAATGTTAGAAAGACAAAAACATAGGGTCCAGCTTTTGCTCAGCTACAGCTATCTTCTTTTGGCTCAACCGCAAGGGGTACATATACTATTCACATACAGAAGGTGAAGAATGTGAATATAGGCAGCTAAGGTGAAAGACCTTAGTCTACAAGATTGTGTTGAAGGACTAATCTTTAAAGGATGGACTACAAAGTTTCCCACTAACATAATAACAGTAGTAATTAAGAACACAAAAAAACTGAAATCATGTAGGAGGACAAGGAAGAATAGAGGTGGAAAAATGCAAACATGTTAATTCATGCCTGGCCTGTAACAAAAGGAACCCATCTAAAAAGTTTAACTCCAGGGTTTAAGGAAAACCCAAACCACAATCAATTTGAAATAGAAGTTTAAAAAGAAAGAATTGAAAAAGCAATGACAGTTTTCACCTTCATATAAAAGCCACTGAGGGAAAAAGAAAGCACAGAATTTAAAAGGGTATTTTCTTTAAAAAAATACTTTACATATTTCAATCCTTGTATTTCCCTTGGGGTTTGCATATTTTGGTCACATAGTTATCCAATTAAAATGAAAACTCTGCGTTATCCTTTAGGCGAGGACAGCTGCCAGCTGCTAAGTTTTATAAAGTCTTTAATCTTGTCCATAAATATTTAACAAGAATTGGTTGGTACACAAGCCAAAGTAAAGTAAGAAATCAAAGGCATGAGCTCTGCAGTAACCTCTGTATTGTCTGAATGGAGATGAACTACTTGAACAAAATTAAGATTTTTCTCTTTGTATGCTAGAATTATTATTAAAATGATTTTTCAGGCAACTTTTCTGATAGTTTCCCCATCTTCTTCTCATGTAAGAGGAGAAGCAAAGAACTTAAAAGATCTCAAAACTGACATAAATCTCTTTTGTCCAAACGGAGTTTGCAGCACAGCTAAGTACTAATCTGCCATTTTATCCTATATGATTTCCATGTTGATTAGTTGTTTTTCAAGCACAGCCTTCAAAAAAGGGTAACCTCTTTTCATGATATGTCAGATATGTAGAGACTGAGGTGAATATCTGTAGGCAGAAGCACACTGACAGATATATGAAGACAACAGGCATAGCCCAACACATCAGATCATTGCAACATCAGCCCCAGCACATCCTTAAATGAGGTACATCTAAACCCCAAGGCCTTCTCATTTAGACTGACATCTGCATGATGACTAAGCTGGCAGCCTAAGCCATATCCAGAAGCAAGGAAGAGTCTTGTGATCTGCTGTTTCCACAGACTACATGCACAAGAACACCTGGGAAGTATGCCTTCAAAGGCACATCTGAGAAAATCATGGATGCAACAGCCTCTTGCCAAGCCAGGGAAAATCCCATGGCAGCTCTTTCTTGGGCATAAGATATTCTGACAGTTGCTGAACCAAGGGACTCAAAGATTTGTATTTGTCATGCAGTCACAGCCTTGTACAACTCCATTTTTGCAGAAAGCAGAGGAATAGTCCTGTTCTCTGTAAGGTAAAGATAATCAATCCCCCAATATCAGGCCACCGATTTCGATGTCATGTCTGTAAAGGATTGGCAGCAGGAGACATGACCTTGCCCTGTAGTAGGGCATTAAGCACACATCAAAGTCACAGCACCTGGAAAAGCAGCATTACACCATTATCACCCCTTGGTCTCAAGAGAATAAGCTCAGTAAGCTCTACATGTAGGGTTTGCATAACTAGTCACCAGGATCTTATCAATGCTTACAAATATCTAAAAGGCCTGGTCTTCAGGGTGGGATTGGGATCTTCTCACTGGTGGCAGTAATAGGACAAGAGGCAAGGGGCACCAACTAGAACACATGAGGTTTCACTTGAACTTCAGAAAAAAATTCTTTACTTTGAGGATGGCAGAACCCTGGAACAGGCTGCCCAGAGAGGTTGTGGAACCACACATTTTGTGGAAATTAAAACTTATACCTACTCAAAATCACTAGTCAATAATGAAAAATATAACTTTTCCTGCCAGCTCCATGACTAGTGAGTCAAGTAAGCTTGGAAAATTATGGTCAAAAGCAAGGTGACTGCAAGTCTCTCTGAAGTTGATGAAAGCTGCAGAAACTAAGCACCCGGAAAAAGTCAAGTCATAAACATCCCTGCTGCAAAACTTCATATATTTAAACATAATTCTGAGGCAGTATTTACTACTTCAAGTAATCAAACTAAGGTCTTCAAATACATCCATTTAAAAAACATTTCAAATTCCTCTGAAGACAGATTCTAAGTACAAAGTTAATGGCACATCCAACCCAATCTGTAATCAAGATGCTATTTGAATTCTAGATCTGGACTTAAGAGGTGTTAGTCCTGAGTTCTGTTAGCCCTGACAGATTAGAGCACAGCCCCTCACAGGGCTGTGAATAGTTGAACAAAGGAACTCATTGCTATGGTCAAGCTGGGCAGAACTCAATAAATATTTTCATGGAAGAACTCATCCTCATAAGAAAATTTTATAGCATAGATTAACCTCTGGCAAGTCTTAATTATAGATGAGGGAGGTCAATGCAAGGATAAGCTACAGAGGACAAGTACTATGAGAGCCTCAGAAAATCTGCACTTAGCCTAGAGCACCAACCCACTTTTGTCAAGGAGGAGCTCCTCAGGCTCACAAGCCCTTAGGGCAGGTCCAATTAAAGTTCAGAAAGAGCAGAAAGAAGTGATGAGCATGATAATTCCTCTGATGGAAGAAACAGTCCAGGAGAAACCAGTGGGAAGCTGAGCATAATCACATTGAGGTGAGACGTATCAAAGCTAGGGAAGGACATGTGAAAACTGGTGATCTGGGTGAGAAGAGCTGGGGTCAGCAGGATGTAGCACCATAGTTTGCAGTAAGGAGCAGAAGAAAGCAATAAATTAGATTTTATCTTCAACTTGACACAAACTTAACTTTTCTTAAAAAAAAAAAAAAAAAGAAAGAAACAAAAAAACCAGCCACACAAAACCCCACAAATCTTTGTGCTGAAGGGCAGGGTGGCTAACTGAGATCAGTAGCTCTGTCTCTGGACTAAACCTGTATGTCCAAAAGTTTAGTCCTTGAGCCAGATTAGATGTACAGAGGGATATAATCCTATTGGATGAATCACAGAAACATTCATGTTGGAAAAGACTCTCAAGATCAACTGATAACCCTACTCTACAAGGTTCATCCCTAAAACATATTCCCAAGCACCACATCCAAACAACCTTTAAACACATCCAGGGTTGGCAACACAATCACCTCCCCAGGAAGCACATTCCAATGCCTGACCACTTTTTCCATGAAATTTTTTTCCTAATGTCCAGTCTAAACCTACCCAGTTGCAGCTTGAGGCCATTCCCTCTTGTTCTATCACTAATTACCTGAGAGAAGAGACCAGCACCAACCTCTCCACAACATCCTTTCAGGTAGTTGTAAAGAGCAATGAGGTCTCCCCTCAGCTTCCTCTTTTTCAAACTAAAGAACACCAGCTCCTTCACTCACTCTTCATTCTTCAGGCCCTTCCCCAACTTCATTGCCCTCCTCTGCACTCACTCCAGCACCTCCACATCTCTCTTGTATTGAGGGGCCCAAAACTGAACACATGAATACATGCCTACTGGCACAAATGCTGTGAGCAGCTGAAAACACATAGCTGCTATGAACAGAAACATAGCCCATGACTCCTGTGGGACAGGGAGGAAAGGGAGAGCACTTCACATTGCTCAGCAGTGCAAAATAAAACTGGGAGAAGAGAGAGCAGTATCTTGCTCATCCAAACAGCAATGCACCATCAAGAAGCTTTGGTGAGAGGACCAAATAACATCACTCTCCCATTCTGGATCTCCCCTGTGGACAGCACACACTAACATACAGCATAAGACATAAAAACAACTTGAAGTGTAGGACATATGGCAGATCTATTTTAACCTGATGTCACATTGGAAAAGATTGCTCTTAAGCCAGTAGAAACTTCTAAAGCCAACTGCCTTTAACAGTAATCAAATTCTTCTTAACAATTTTGACTCATGGACAAAATCTGAGCAAACTCATCTCTGATAAAGCACCTCTGTTCACAGCTCTGTGCAATCTCAAGTATTTCTGAGGGTGAGACATATGAAGTACAGAAATTCTTCCAAAATCTTCCACTTTTATTATCCTTGTGACAATGAGAAAAAGGAACATTTTAAATGAGTTTTGAAAGAGCGTTTGCAAAATGCTGACCTAGAAGAAAAGCCTTGTAAATCATTTGCCATAGATTACTTACAGGACTGGTGAGAAACCTGATGTGAAGCAAGCCAGCTCCCGAGTGTGCAGTGCACACTGCTTTTCACAAGCCTCAGCCAGAGCTACATTTAGCTTTGAATCAGGAGCAACAGATGAATTTTGTACCACAGCATCACATGCACCATTTCAATTTTCCTTCAAAAGGAAAAGCCCAAGAAAATACAAACCCAGGAAAATATAGATAGATCCAGACCCTCTGGTTCATTGTTCTTGCCTCTCAGCAGAGCACAGGGGTAGAAACTCACGTTGCTTTAGCAATCACCTGCCTCTTCCCTAATTTGGGGGAACTCTAAAGTTGTCACAAAACTTAGCTACAGAGCACACAGGCTCATGGCATTCCCTTAGGAAATGGTTCAGCATAATTCAACTCACAACACCACACACTGCAGATGGTAGATATATATCTGCTCTAATGCTAACTTCCTGTAATAGATTATATGGTTTAGGCTCCAAGATTGGATTTCTGATAATGAAATGTGCTATTAAGCTCAGAGACAACTTACAACTGCAGAGAAACTCACGCCACAGCTACTGAGAAAGGAAAATATGGAATTATATAGCCCACGTTCTTGCACTTCCTTACCAAGAGATTACATTTTGGGTTATCTTGACAGGCTAGATTGCAGTACTTGATGTTTTGAGCAGAGTGCACTTGTGTCAAATAACTGTTCTCTCAAAGTGAAAGACACTTTTATCAGTGAGAGACAGTTGTGAAAGCAGAGATCAGACACACAGAAGCATCTCTCTGCAGTCTCCTGCAGCACCAACATCACATTAAAGTATTTTAGGTGACCTGGTGCCAAAGGACACAAAAAAGGCCAAGATGCTCAATGACTTCTGCACCTTGGTCTTGCACTGGTAAAGCTTGCCATCAGCAATCCCAGGTCCATAAGAAGGTCTGGAGCAAAGAAGACCTCCCATTCATGGAGGAGGGTAAGGCCAGGGAACACTGAAAGAGTTTGGACTCTTCTCAGCAGCCACCGGGCAAAAGACAATAGGCACAAAGTGAAATATGAAAAACTCCATGTAAATAAAAGCAAGGAAATGGCAGAATGTCTACTATTTCATCTAAAAAAATGTATGTATTCCTCTAGACAAGACACATTTGGTGCTGTGTTTGACAGTTGCACTCAGGGAAATGGTTTCAAAGTATACTTCAGACTGCACTGCATTAGTGTGACTGCTCTTACTATCTAGATATCATTATTTGACAGAAGTACTTGAAAGAAAGGATGCCAGTGCTCTTTCCAAAGTTAAGTAGCTATCAAAGAGCCCAACCTCTTTGCTAATGCATAAAGAAATTCTAACTTATCTTTTCATAATTCAAGGATAACAGCACTTAACATATTATTGATTATAATTACAACTCCTAAGTCCAGAGACTTGTTTCTCAAAGCCAAGCATCACCATTTTCCCCCTCTAATCCATCTATTTTTTTTTATTAAAGAAGAATTATTTCACCCACTGGCACTCACTTGCAGGCAGTTGCTGCTTAATAGTGTCACTGTCTCCCTGTTTTTCTTTGCTTTAATTTCCAAATCAGTTCTGCACTGATTAATCTTACCTAAGTTTACTGCACATGTCTCAAATAGCATAAATATTGAATTTCAATATGCCACCTTGCATTCTGTTACTTCTCTGCCTTGTCTCATCCATAAACTTTGGAGCAAGAAGCATTTCAGCCAAGGAGCACAGGCACTACTCTGACAGAAACAACAGGAAATATGAACAATAAATTTCTCACTGCATGCTGAAAGAAGATCTTGGCTTCTCTCTGTATGTGGATCTTCAGAAAACAGATTGAGGTTATTGAACACAGGAAGACTTTGCCTCTTTGAGATGGACATGGTGAGGAGGGTACATAAGCAGGTCAGACTTGAATAAATACATGAAGGAACAAATCCACATTTTCCCTTGTAAATTCAATATCATGTCTAGCCTTCTCCATATATTTACTCCCAGTCAGAAGTATTAAATGCTGCTGTGGTGCCAACTTAGTTGACCAATAATGAGTAGCTGGGGTTGCACTTGGTGGTCTCACTAGCATTCAGTACTGCTGTATCATTCTGCAGCAGGGAGAAGACAATGCGAAAGGGAAAGGAAATAAAATGAAAGAAGGATTAAGATCAAAATCAGTTCTTAAATTACATAGTAGGCTTTCAGGCTAATGGACATCCCCTTCCAGACTCCATGTTAAGTAAAGAAATTGTCATAGTATGGAGCAAAGACAGTAGTATGATTATATTTTTGGTAGTTACATTTTGGCAGGAATTTTGGCAGCCTTATTCCACACAGATAAGTAGATGAATCATTTGTTCCATAAATATTCCGTTCATTAGAGCCAGAACAACATCTACCATTATTTTCTTCTCTCTCTATGCTCCTGAGACAACATAACAAAGAATACATGGAGTATCTGAGTTCTTAACAGCACCCCAGGACCAAATTATTTTTTTTTACTCATAGAATCATTGAATCAGTCAGGGTTGGAAGGGACCACAAGGATCATCTAGTTCCAACCCCCCCTGCCGTGGGCAGGGACACCTCACACATTTTGTGCTAATGGCCACAGAGAACAGCAAACACCAGTGCATATTAGTTGGCATTCCTTATTTGCAAAGATCCTCCTAGAATTTGTGACCACTCATGCTGAAGCCTGTGATTCTACAGTATCACTGCTATCAGTATTCATTCTACATGCAACAAACTGACTTGCTTTTCTGTGTTGCAATCACACCATCACATTTCCAGTAACACTGTACACAAGCTATTAGTCTCTGCTGGAAAGCACCAATGGTCCTAGTACAGCATTTTTCAAAGGTATTTAGTATGCTTGTTATTAATATTCTCTCCAGGTTCTACAAACCTATAATTACATGTGGCAATGAGGCCACATTTATCGAAGGATTATATATATATTTTTAATATATTTGTATTTTATTGGAGAATTATACATATGTATTTCCACCCATAAGGCATTCCTTTTCCAACTTGGGCCAAAAAAAAAAAATGGACAGTTTTTGCTTTTTAATGAAGCAGTAAAATTTTCAAGTAAAACTCCTCCTTGCTTAGCAAGGAGCTTGGGCTAGCTCCATGCACAGTCCCCAGGAGAGACTGTCATCCTATCTCCCTGTGGTTTTCTGGCATTCTCATTATCCAGAGCCTTCTCAGTCCCATGCTGACCAGCTACATTGGCTGCTAGGGAAGAATGCAGTCACAATCCATGGACTAACCACTCACTTTCACCTCCACAGACTCACACAGAATTTGGTGGGAAAAAGTAATAGTTCCATTTCTGAAAGATTTATGGCAGGTGCATGCACTGCAGAAGAAAGCAGAAAGAGGAAACTGTAATGAAGATACAAGTATAGATAGTTTCAACTTGTAGTTTCACATAGTGTTACTGTGAAAGGAAAAACCTCTTCCATTTATGTCTCCTTTCCCATTAAGATTGCTAGATGTATTGAAAGACTTCACTCTTAGACTTAGCAATATATAACCAGGTCTACAGCTGGCTTTAACTGATTCATTATATCTGTTTCAGAGACCTTGCCTGGAATTTCATAAAATATAATTCCAGCAGTTTGCAGTAGATCTGTTGAAAGGGTCCACAGCTTTCTGATTCCCATTTGTATTGGAAATCAATAAGTACACGGCATAAGACAAGAGAAAGAGCTTTGTTGTTAAAATGGAAGGTCAGGAGCTCATATATCTAGGTTATATTTCTGGGTTGAGTTTAGATGCTTGTGGGTTCAAGCACATAATTTCATGTTTGTTTTTCTAGTTTTCTTTGTAAAATGAGATACTTAATTTGCAGAAGGGTTACAAAAGTAAGGTACTATTTAAAAAAGGCCTGAAGCCTTCAGGTGGAAGGACAGTCTGATATGAGCAGAGTAACACTTAATATCTGTTATTTTTAATAAAAACCAAACTCAATGGGAACTAATAGGAACAAAGTCTAGCTCACAGCAATCAGTCAAGGCCAGTTCAGTCACCCTCATTCCCTTCCCTTTGTAAGTCCCTTCTGTACACTGAGTAAGGCAGGTACCCTGTAGAGAATTGAAGCAGGATGTTAGAATTTAAGACACTAGACATCTAGTTAAATGTTTCACAGCCAAGCATAAAACAGGCATTTTGCAGCTTTGAGATACTTGACTCTGCAACCTAAGTAACTACCTTGATGAACTACTTGGCTCCAAATAAGAAGTAGACTATTAACCTAGACAAGCATCACTTTGAAGTGGAAAGAAGTGTAAGGAACATAAATTTATATTTAAATCTTACCTGGTTGCAAGCTTACATACCCATAGTCAATTTGTCTGTTGTTCTATGAACACATCTGCTGAACACACAGCTCCTTGCCACAGAGGTCTGGCTGCATTTCCTGAAGCTGCTTCTGAATTCGGAGAGGACCACTGAGCTGTGAAAGACTCCAAACCCCTTGGTCAAAGGAGCATTTAACAAGGAGCCAAATTGGCTATAACAACTCTTTTCCTTCCCCTGGAGCTGCCTTTTCTTCACCCCTGACTTTGCTTCTCCTTTAGAAGCAGCCCTTGAACATCCATCCTGACATTTACATTTTATACCACACCCCAGCGATTAACACCTGGAAAAGTCCTAGAGACTTCATTTAGTGCTCATTGGAACTAAACCATGTCTTTGTGTGAAAGAATAATCTTGCTATCCAGAGAGGCAGAGAGATCTAAACCTTATGCTGGCTCTCTATTTCTTGTACAACATTATCATCAATGGGGAAAGCTGTGTAGGTCAGATGAGGTGCCCAGTTTCACCTTCGCTAACACCCTCACTGTCAGTGTATTTGCACAGCTGTGGCTTAGCAAACGGTTCTAATGCTGAAGACAGACAAGGAAAGAAATGTTTTTCTTTGTGGTACTGGCTGAGCAAACCTTGCAGGCACTCTGCTAACAGAGTAAAAAAATCATTCAAAGCTGTCTCTTGTCACACTAGTCAGTGAATATTATTCTCTGACTGCAGCCTTGTTGAGAAGGAAGAAGCTATCCTTGCAGAGATACTTTTTGATCTACAAATGCATTTCAAGGCAGAGGTATATTTTAAAGTGAGAACACAAGCACCAGTCAGAGAAGAAAGAAATGCAGAATGTAGTAGAATGAAACCAGTAATTGTAAAAAAAAAAAAAAAAAAAAAAAAAAAAAAAAAAAAAGACAGGGCTATGATGTACTTTCTTTCACAGCTTGGATATCCAGCTTCAGCGTGCCTTTCACAAAGCCTTGAGAGCTGACCCAGACCCTACTGAAATGAGCAGCAGATTTGTCTGCACAGAATATTGTTCATTGCACATTGACTTGACTGCAGATATCTAGAGATTTCTTGCAATGGTCTTTTCTACCTACTGACAACCAGCCACCATCATAACCCAGCCTGTGGGTGGCTGACTGCTTTCTCTCATTATTTTTAAGTAAAACTAACTAGGCTGAGATCTGGCTGCTTACACTTATCTGTTTATCCTTGTGGCAGTGCTCTATGACTGACAGCAGACAAACAGCAGCGTGGGATAATTCCTAAGAGTGTTTTTTTGGCCATGTTTCTTCATTACAATGCTGCAGCTGGACTCCTCATGGAGCACAGGCAAACTTACACAGAAATTCCCTGCAGGTCTCCAGAACAGGCTGTACCCAGTTTGTCTTTTGGTTTTACACTCACAGATGTTAAAATAAGCATTTCAGCTTCTTATTCTGGAGAGTCACAGCAATCAGACAGATGTCTCTCCTGGGGCAGCTGGAGCAAGTGGTAGAAAGCCTTTTTAACCTATACTGGCATTATATGTGTGCTTCCTCAGGTTGCAAGTAGAAACTGAAGAAACAGATGGAAAAGTAGAGCTGCACTGAGCAGACAGGTTGACCTTCATTTTACACAGTCATATTCCCAGTCCAGTCCAGTCTTATCTCCCTAGAAGAGTGTCACTGTGTTTAGGATAAAAAGATCCAATCTGTAATGTGCAGTTTTGTAGTGCACCAAAAGCAGATACACAAACACACACACAATGTGTGGAAAAATACTACTGGTTGTTAATTCAGCTTATAGGTATATTAGTAGTTAGCATAATACTTCTTCTCCTAAACTCAACATATTTTATAGTTGTCTCTAGAAACAGAGAGCTAGAGCAGGATCATACTGAGAAACAAGGTAAGGTCAGATATTAAAAAAAAAAAACAAGGAAAGGAAAAAATGGGGGTTGATTATAGAAAGTAGATTCAACACTGAAGTGAAATAATTGTTCTGCAATTTTGAACATAGTATTTGCAACAATGTACTAACCAATCAAAGCACCAACTATCTCCTTTCTTTGGAAGGCATGAGTAATTTTTTTAATTATAAGAATTGTGCAATGGGAAACCAGACATGTCAGTTGCCCCACTCTAATAAAATGTTTGATATCTTACCCAAAAACAAAGACTTGAAATGACGATAACCCACTATCTGTCACGAAGGATATGAGGAGTGATGGCACAATAAGGGAAGAGGCACGCAGCTGCTGTCTCTCCCTCATGCAGAGATGCAATAGGGGCATTCTGACTTCTTTCACTCAATGCACTCTGCCAACTCTATATGGGGACTCTGAAGTTAGAGAATCACAGAATCAGAGAACCACAGAACATTAGGGGTTGGAAAGGACCTTGAAAGATCATCTAGTCCAACCCCCCTGCAAGGGCAGCATCACCTAGAGTAGGTCACATAGGAATGTGTCTAGGCAGGTTTTGAATATCTCCAGAGGAGACTCCACAACCTCTCTGGGCAGCCTGTTCCAGTGCTTTGTCACCCTCACAGTGAAAAAGTTTTTCCTTATGTTCATGTGGAACCTCCTCTGCTCCTGCTTGCACCCACTGCCCCTTGTCCTACCACTGGGCATCTCTGAGAAGAGCCTGGCTCTGTCCTCCTGACACTCACCCTTCACGTATTTATAAACATTAATGAGGTCACCCCTCAGCCTCCTCTTCTCCAAGCTAAAGAGCCCCAGCTCCCTCAGCCTTTCCTCATAAGGGAGATGTTTCACTCCCTTAATCATCTTTGTAGCTCTGCATCAGACTCTTCCAAGCAGTTCCCTCTCCTTCTTGAATTCAGGGGCCTAGAACTGGAGTCCATTAGGGTCTGTGTATTTTTTATTTGTTAGGCAAAAATCACTTCTCCAGCTTGTTTCTGCAAATAAACTCATATCTAAAAGGGGATCAACAGACTATTTATTTGAGAAACTGTTTCTTTTTTCATATGCAACATGAATATGAAATTGAGGGTGCTGTTTTTATTTACAATGCCTTAGTTAAGGCTGGTTTCTATGGTAGCAGAAACCAAGTTTTTTGTTGTGTTGTTTTTTTTTCCCCATACATATTCCCCCAGAATATTCAGCTACTGAATTTATGAAGATTTGTTTAGATTATTAAAAATACTGTTTCTTCTTTGATGATATGCCAAAAGTGACAAAAATGTCAGCTACTTATATCCCACTTCAAACTGTGTTTCCTTAATGCTGTTCTGTGTTTCAAAAGAGGCATTAAGAAATAGAGGAAAGACATTTGACTATTCAGCACCAGCTGAGGTCAGTAAAATCACACTGATTCTAAGACAAGAAGAGTCACAAAATTAGTTATAACTTTACATCAGACCTTTACAAGCAGGTAACTCTAGATCCATAATGGCATTAGATTTTGGATGAACAGTTATATAGCTGAAGATAATTCCTCCTATTAAAAGTATATGCATTTACAAGTTCTATTTTTATATCTAATGGAAAAAGTTATAATCACAAGCTCATTGTGCAGGTATGGAAAGTACTATTCTAACATGTTTGGGTTAGGTAAAACTTTGCAGAAAAAAGAAATACAGACCTTTTTCATTTCATGCCTCACAGTCATGTATTACTAGGCAAATTCAAAGACTCAAAGACTGTAGTCTCGTTATATTCCTGTGGAATATCTTCAGAGAAGAGAAGACTGAGAGGGGATCTGATCAATGTTTATAAATATCTGAGGGGTGGGTGTCAAGTGGAGGGGGCCAGGCTCTTTTCAGTGGTTCACAGTGATAAGACAAGGAACAATGGGTACAAACTTGAACACTGAAGATTTCACCTCAACATGAGGAGAAAATTCTTTACAGTGAGGGTGACAGAGCACTGGAACAGGCTGCCCAGGGGGGTTGTGGAGTTTCTTTCTCTGGAGACTTTCCAAACCCACCTGGATGCATTCCTGTGCAGACTGTCCTAGGTGATCCTGCTCTTGCAGGGGGGTTGGACCTGATGATTTTTTGAGGTCCCTTCCAACCTCTGATAGACTGTGATACTCTCAAGTGGCATAATATCCATGGTAAAAAAAAAAAATCATAAAAATTAAAATAAAAATACAGCCTGTCATTCATCAGTGGTGAATAACTACAAGGTAGATTTAGGATATCAGCCTAGGATTAAACTGTTAGGCACTTGGAGATTGATTTTATTTCCACCGATGTCAACAATTATACTTCTGTACACATCCATGGTGTGTTTGACACTTTGACTAAATACTTTCCTAATTGCTTGATCACAGAATGATAAAATACCAGGTTGGAAGAGACCTTCAGAATCATCTGATCGAACCTTTCTTGTCAAAGGTACAGTGCAGACAATATGGTCTAAACAATGCTAATCTTTTTACAACAAAATGTCAAGCTGCATAGCTTCCCAGCACCACAGGTATGTCCATATAATCAACATCTGGTCAATGTTGTGCTCAGTGCAAACTGCTACTGTGTCTACATTGTGTGGACACAATTTTGTGTATTGAGACAAGACCATGAGAAAAGCTGGAGCCCCCATGACCCTTGGAACAAGTACAAATACATCAATATGCCATATGGATAGCACATATATGCTATATTTAACCTGGCTGTTGCCACATATCCTCTTGCTCTTGCATCAGTGTCTCATGGCTGAGGTCAAGAAGACTTATACCTGGGACCCTTTTGTGAACATTCCAAGGACTCCTGCACTCCAAGCAAGTGCATGCTGTAGAAAAACCATTTACAAACACAGCATACACACAGCTCTTATTCTGTCTTCCTCTCAAGTATTTACATGGCAGACTCTTAAATTCACAAGAAAAGCAGATCTGATGCAGTGAATATTATCTATGCACTGTTTGTAGGACCTTTTCCATTTTTCTGCAGTAGACTACCTTCTGGAATATTGCAAGTAAATGCAATATAATTTCTTCAGTATTTTCAGTCACAAATATTTACACAGATGAACAGTTTCTGGGATAATCTGGTTTTGCTCAAAATGCAAAATCCCAAATAAGGAACACAATTCAACTATCTAAATGCTTGTGTGAACAAATGCTGCTTAATTTGGAGCACTATCTCTACCACACCACTGTGTTTAACACTTAGCATTTCTTTTGAATTCCAGGATGCCATACTGTAGAAATGTGCTCCATATTTGTTTCAGCACGGAGCAGAAGGGTCCAGATCCTGCCATCACACACCTTCCTTCACTGACCTGAATGAGAGCTGCATCAAGCCTGATAGATACATCTTCCAATGAGAAATTTTAGTGGACAAGCAGTTTTGCTTCTTTGTCCTGTGAAGATTCAGTTCTGTAACTCCTTCAGTGAAAGCCTCTCCAGGTACAGAGAAGAGTGTTGCCTCACTCCCATTGAATATAGTATGAATTATGCTTCACCCCTTTACAAATCTCTCTCTTTCCTCTCTCAGATGGAAACTATCCAATTTCTACTGGAGGGAGGAGGAAAAAAACGCATTTAAAAGACAGCGAGTGTATGGTGATTGCCTTTTTCCATATCTAGTGAATACTGCCCCAAAGATGTTCTCCTCAAGTCAGATGAAACTGAATAATATATTTTAATATCACTGCAGGATAAGTTTGACCTTTAAATATTAATATTTAAATATTAATGAAATAGTAGGATGGAAGCAGACTGACAGGTGTAATACAAGTCAGACAAAATAGCACACTAAAATTATATGCTGCGTTGAAATTCTCATTAGTGATAATGAGATATGCCCAGATAGTCCCTGATCTGAAAAAGAACTCCAGAAAATCCAGGCAGAATAAATGATCAGAAATTTTTTGCTAAGAGTAATTATTCTTATTTCATAACTTAGGGGGTGACTCTTTAAGAGAGGAAAAGTCAGACACCTGTACTTAATGCATGTAAGTGGACCTTTTTCTTTAAATAGGACTCTTTCTCAATTTTTTCCCTAAAGTGTTTTAGTCAAGGCTCTATTTCCATTCCAACAGTAGAGGAAAATCTTAATCTTTACACTGCTCTTCATATTAGCTCTGCTAGTCTGTCCTGTATTAACCAAAGTGTATCTCTCAAACATACCCTGAGTACTGCTTATGCCACCAAAGTTGTCTGAGAACAGTAGAAAATTACATGCTGAAATTGTAAACATTCTCCCATTAAGTGCAATATACCAAGACAGACACATAATTTTGAGGTAGGATCAGCTCTTCATTCAGCACCTTCAATGCAACATAAAAAGGCAAAATCATAGAAGCCAGATAAATACACTGGGAGCTTTCAAACTATCCACACTTAAAATCATGTGTGCAAATCTACAAGACAGGCTTAAAAACATAACTAAAAGAATGATTTAAAACCAATGAAAACAAGGCATTAATGCTGAAGGTGAGCTTAACAGACCCACAGCCTCTGCCTCACAGGTCTGTCCCTCTGCTAAAGCTGTGCCATTTAATGGAAAGACAGTAAGTTGCTGGAAATTATGTAATTAAAACAAAACAAGACAAAACAAAAAGCTATTTGCAATTATGTTGTTCATCTCTTTTGGAGAGTTAACTACCTAGAAGGTGTAAACTTGAAAATGGCAAAAATGTGTAGAAATGCATGGTGGAGGTGAGGTTTAACTTCCCTGGAAAAAGCAAGTATTTTAGAGCAAACTCAAGCTGGCTAGGGAATTCAGTTTGTTATATCTCCCAGTGTCTCTAAGCATCACCTGCAGGGCCAGACTTACTCAGTGCTTTATCTTTGACTGTCAGGAAGACGTGACTAACACTAATTCTATGTCACAGCACGTTACTTCACTGTTGCAGCTAAATTCTTATCCTGAGCAGTCAGACAGCAGAGGATGTCTCATAGCAGCCAACAAGTAGCTGTACAGCATCAGCCAATGTGAAAGTACTGCAAGACCATGAATGTAGAGTACAACTGAAAATGCTGCTTTCGCAGGGCTTTTATATTCTGAGGAAGCCAAGATCTGTGCATGTCCTAACTTCGAGCTGCCAGAATTGCAAGTTTGGGGTTTTTTTTTGTTTTGGTTTTTTTTTTGTTGTTGTTTGGTTGGGGGTTTTTGTTTTTGTTTTTTCAATAACACCTGTACCATCCACTCCATCCTTACAGAGCTTCTGACATAGCTCTTCCAGTAGTTATGTCCTCAAGACTTCATCTGCAGTACACATAACTCCATGGCTCAAAAGACAGTCCTACAAAGTGTCCTGCCAGCTTCTTACTCTCCCTAATGGTTTCTCTTGGCTTCATTGTGCCAGAATCCTATTAACAGGCTCAGGAAGAACAACTGAGAGAGATGAGAAATGGCATATGCCTTATCTGAGGCAGTACATGGCCCAAACCCTTGTGGGAGATGGGCTTGGATGAGGCAGCCTCTAAGCACAGGAAATATGACTGACCTCATGCCAAAGACATCTCCACTGTTCTTAGTAAGTATCACCCATCAGCAGAGATGGTTGTTGTCCTGACATGAGATGATCAACCAGGAGCCATGGATTTCAGGATATAACACAAGCCTGTCTTGTGCCAACTTGTAGATGGCAGTGACTGAAAGGTGGCAAGCGCTTGGCTGTGAGACATTGCATTTTGGCATCATCAGAGGGCTGATGCTGACATGCTCTTTTACAAGAGCACACTCAAGGAACTCTAGGGTATAGCAAATACTGTTGAAATCAACTATTACTCTTTTTTAAAATCAAAGTTTAATTCCATGGCACATGAAATAACACCACAGAAGTTTTGCTCCACATTTGGTATCTAGACAGAAGACATTTTTGAATGCTTACACTTGCTGAGATGTTAAGGCTCAGTCACAGAGACCTTTTTTTGGGTATTTGTTGGCAGTTTGCCATTTAAGTTCATTAGGCATCTCTTGTTTTTCCTGCTTTCTTTTGTAAAATGAAATAATTACAGGTTAATGCATTTTGCCATTCAAGTTTGAAGTAATTCAGGCTTCATTTAAAGCCTTAAATTGCCCTTTTACACACTATAGAGTGAGTACATTTGCTCTCTGCCTGGAGCCTACCTATACTCATTTGCTGACTCTTTGTCTTTGATTATCTTCATTCTTTATGGACATGGATGGGAAAGGATAAAACACACTGTTAATCCAAAGGTTGGTGTTATATAGGAGCAATGTCATTCTGAGACTGGAACAAAATAAAAATCCTTTCCAGTTCACTCAATTTTACTTTAGAAAAACTTTTTTTTTTTTTTCCACTCTGCACCCTCCAAAAGGCATAGGCAGAGAAATTGATCCAAAGCAAGTTGAATACCCAGGATTCCCTTGTGTTTTGTGTAGAAAGGGCTGAGGGAAGACAGACACTCTGAGACAGCAAGGGCTCACCAGAAGGACACAGGAGCAGCTCTAAGGCCAGACCCTGTCTCTGGCAGTGACCAGGACCTTTGATTACCTATGTACTCTGGACCTGGGGCTAAGATTGGTAGTTCTCACAGATAGGCAAGAGTAAGTCATTACTGAACTCTGTACAAAAGGGTTGTGCTGGTTTGGGGCCAGACACAGATCGTCTCTTGCCCCGAAAGGGACAAAAGAATGAGACTCACACAAACAGATTGGAGAGTGATGGAAAGTTTAAATGGAAAAAAGCAATTGGTGAAGCTACAGAGAACTACAAACCACAAAGCATAGTGACAAAGAGTATCCCAAAGCGTACAGAACCCCTCACAAAATTCCCAGAGGCTTCCCAATCCTTCCCTTCTTCCCACCTGAGGGTAAACCCAAACCCCCCAGGGCTCTTTCTTCCCCCTCCCACTGCTAGGCAAGTCTCAGGCTGGCCAGGTCTGAGACTGCCCCTCTAGGGAAGCCCAGCATTTTAACTCAACCAGGTAATACTTAAAGCCTATAAACCCAGAAAAACATTCAAAACTGCACATGAGGACCTTGACTTCATTAAGAACCCATTCACTCTGTACTCCCAACAGTCACTGAAGAGGGAAAGACATCCCTATGGAGTTCATGTGACATTTGAAATGCTTCTTGAAGTGACTGCTTTAATATAGGACCTCTCTTCATGTCCATAGTTAGATGGGAGGACTGTGAGCATGGTCAAAGTTCCACATGTATTTTCCAAGTTCCCTAACTGAATGACATTCTGAAATAATTTTGCTTTTATTATTAATGTTGTTTCATTAAGCTGCCAGAGTATGGGGGAGTGTAGAAATTAGACTGAACACTATTTCAATGACCAAATGCTTCCTTTCTTTAGTAATACATATCTTTTAATAAGGCTTTGTTAATTCCCTACAAGAAAATTCTAGTGTCTGGTATGATGTTGCATCCATGGTAAATGACCTGTGCTTTACCATTATGCATAGTAAAGATGGAACATTTCTCTTTTCATGGCTCAATGATTTAATAATTATTGATGAGACATTATGAGTTTAAACATTTCTGGCAGATGATGCTGCATAGCAACTGAAACTTCATATGCACAGCTAAATTCCATTATAGGTATTTGGGAATTATTGCTGAGATATTGTGAAGCAGAAAAAATATCAAACTTTAATCAATTTGTATATCAAGCAGTTTTGTCACACCTATGAATTCTGTACTCTCAGTGTTTCCATATTCCAAACCCACATCCAGATACTCCTTACCATTCTCACCTGCAGAATCCTGGCACACAAGCTCAAAGACATTTGACTTTTGCTAGATGTGAACAGCTCATCTTCCCGCATGCCAAGCTAAAAATAGAGCTCTGCTGTGAGAAACAGTCATCTGCAGGATGTCTACAGGCACGAATGCTCAGGAAAACAATGGAAAGATAGGGAGTAACCTGCATCAAACTGAACATGGTGAGCTGCAGAATAAAGGTTGAGAACCTTTACACACAAACATGACATGGAGATCTGTTGTCACTAAATTTAAAACAGTTTGAAAGGGGTGTAAGGTAATGCAAAGCAAGACTTTGATGCAATAGAAGATAAGTGTTAGTTCAAACAATAGGTAAGCCTGATGTGACTGTACATTTAGCATTCCCATGCACCTGACTGCAGTTTAAGGGAAGGTATGATAACACCGAGAAGCAGCTTTGGGAGTCCAAAAGCCATGATGCTATGGAGATGAAAGATTATTAGTTAGAATTCTTTCACTTGCTTCTCGTAAACAATTGAAGGTAGATCATATTTTTCCTTAGCTTTGTTTGAGCTGTGCTGTGACAATGAGGACAAAGAGTCAATTTAAGCCACTTTTATGCTCAGAGTTTCTGGTGCTTATGCTAGAGAAAAACCTATAGAAAGGTAAGAAGTTTTTGTTCACGCTTGCAGCCAATGGCTCAAAATAAACTGATTATCTAATACTGTCATTGCAGAGATTAATTTCCCTAGTAAGAACAACCACATAGCTTAGTAGAGTGATATCCCACCAGGTTATAAACTGATGTTATACTGCCTTTTGTCAGGTTACATGAACAGAAACCAGAAACACCACAGCCAGTTAAAACCATCTAGAAACCCTGTGGAGCCTCTGAGCTGTCCAAGAACAATGACAGATACGTTAAGGAACAAACTAAGAGAGGGACAGACTAGGTTATACAGTCTCTAGATTACTACATTTTTACCAATTAAACATACATGAATGAATTGTATTTTGTTTCTATAATGGTCTTTGATTAAGGGAGCAGAGTATCTCTTAGGAGGAAAGACTGAGACACCTGGGGTGGTTTAGTCTGTAGAAGAAAAGGCTGGAGGGGACCTTATCAGTGCCTACAGATATCTGAAGGGTGGCTGTCAGGAGGATGGAGCCAGTCTCTTTTCAGTGATACCCAGTGATAGCACAAGTGCCAATGGATGTAAACTCAGTCACAGGAAATTTCATCTCAACATGAGAAAAAACTTTTTTACTGTGAGGGTGATAGAGCACTGGAACAGACTGTCCAGAAACCTTTTGGAGTCTCCTTCTCTAGAAATCTTCAAAACCTGCCTGGATGTGTTCCTGTGTGACCTGCCCCAAATGGTCCTGGTTTTCAGGGGGCTTGGACTTGCTGATCTCTGGAGGCCCCTTCCAATCCCTAGCATTCCATGATTCTATGATTCCAAGTACACAGTCCTAGGAAGGCTGGCTAGTCATTGACTCCTCCTATGTGTTACCAGAGAACTGTAGTTCCAGTATGTTGAAACAGTTCCAGTATGTTGAAACAACAGTTATGAAAAGTGCACTAAGGTTCACTTGAAGACTGGGAAGACCACCATTCCCCCTGGATTTATGTGATTGTCCAAGATCTGACACCTGAAATCCAAGGCTCTGAAGGATACCAAGACAAGTCAAGCATGCAATGACTTTTCACGCCAACAAGACAAGAAGCATGTCTCTTCTTTCACTTCATTTTAAATTTCTGCCTACTCTGAGACACAAGAGCAGAAGCTGTCATCACCAGTAGAATTTAACTCTGATCCATTGAGAAAGACTGCCATCTCCTGGTTTCTTCAACAGCCTTCCTTGGGGGAAAAAAAGAGTTTAGTTAAAGATTACAGCTCATCATAAGTCATGCTTGCTCTGAACCTTTAAGGGAAAATGTCACTAATAATAAAGGACAGGCAAGTGAAAGTGGGAAAGGCTAATGCAGTATGACTACCCTAGAAAGGTTAGGCCACTGTGTGCAATAATTAGAACTATCATAGCCTGATGCAGTTTATAAAGCCTCGAACTGTAAAAGCTCATAGTCTGATAGCACAAGCTACTGAGCATTCATGGGGTGCTGACTGTCCAAGCTGCCATTAAACTTCAATCAAAAAAGCAATATTACATAACAGACCAAGAAATGTCATTTTCAAGAATATTTAACTCCTTTAAATGTCATTCTGAGAGGGTCTTAAAAGTAGAAGTAACTTACCCCAGTGTTAAGGAAATGCAGAATTATGTGAAGTGGAAGAGTAGTGTGAAACTATGGATGTAAGAGCATATTAATAATATTTGGCAAGGAAGGGGTGAGCCACTTCAAGGAAAGTACTGCTAAGTTTATTCTTAACTGCAGAAAACATGAGAACTAACTCATTCTATTGAAGGTATTCTATTATTCACCATGGGCTAACATTCAGGTAGAGGTACTGTAGATTATTTGACATGCTCTTTGTTCACTATTTGGTTTCCTTCTCCGTCCAGGCTGATGAGAACCTAGTCCCCTGAGATGTATATTTGGTAACAAAACAGTACTTTATAATCACTTGTATATTTAAATTGAGGTGGTTAAGGGTAGTACACCTTAATTAGTATTACTGTAGTGCCCAGAACTCCCTTCTACATACAGACCTCCTTGTCACAGGTTCTACACAAATACATTTTTAAAACTAGTCCTTGTTTTAAGGGCTTGCTACCTAAATATTAACAGGCAGAGGGAGTAAAGAAATATGGCTATCCACATCTTACAGGTGAAGATATTCTCACTGTATGGATGAGGCAAATTAAATGGGGCATGATCACTATGAGCATCTACATATGAGTATCTACAACACAACGAGGCAGACGTCTTCACCACAAAATCCTTGTTCTTATTTCATGCAGGAAGGAAACAAAGATTTAAAGCATAAATGCCACTTTTAACATAGGTATGCCCCTGAAATCAGAGGCCTGAGCTCAAGGAGTTTAATATGTAAGGTTCCCTATTCACAATGAGAAAAATGATATTACCATTGTTTTTAAATAATGCTTTCTTTAAGTCAAGATTTTCAACCTCTTCTTCCTTGCAAGAATTTTGCATTACTTAGACTAAGGCAAAAGGAATTTCAAACTGTTACATAAAGAAAATATTCTTCTCAACACAAAGGTTTACACATTGGAGGAAGAAACATAACAAGTATGTGTGTTATCTGAAAGCTTTTCACTTGCAATTGCATCCTTCTATAAGCTTTTAGACATCAAGGTTAGTGTATGAAAATGAATGAGAAGAAAAATTAAAAGTATTGCACTTGGTTCTCCACTGTCTTTTTCACTTAAAACATAAGAAATATAGGGCTACTATTCAAGGGACTAAAATCTGGCTTCAAATTTCAGGAGCGTCCTTTAAAACAACAACTTTAAAAAATCAGGAATGGCATCATAGAATTTGATTAGAAATATTCAGCAAGGTGTAGAAAAAAAAATGTAATGAAACAGTGTTCTGTGATAGGTAAATGAAGGAACTCATATAATGGACAGTTTTAAAAAATAACAATAATAGTAACCTCAATCCTTTATCTTTCTTCTTTGACCAATGACATTTTTGTGTTGGAGCTATCTCACACCTAGGGTGACATCTTGTGTTCATTCCATCCACAAAATGCCACAGATCTGTCTCCATCCAAAATGTCCAAAGTTCTATCAGCCCCCCCTTCAAACTTTATCACCAAAATAACCTGCAAAGAGTTTGAACTGACCCCCATGTTTTTCACTTACTACCTCAGATTTCATACTCTCTTTAACTGTGACTTTCTATTATTTGAACAGAGCTATTTTAAATAAAGATATGTAAATAAAATGGCAATATGAAAGACACACTCCTGAAAAGAACACAGTAACATGTTTACTAGAATTCTTTAAATCAATGATGGCACTGTAAAAACAAAGTCATTGCCTCCTGAGAAAATTATTATTTTAAAGATTATGGCCCTGTCAGTCTGTAAGTTATAAGCTAATTGCTACACTTGCAGTTTGATTAAACTGTTAATTAATCACTTGATCTGACTCATAGCCTTTGCAATATTTTGAAAAACCTCCATTAATTTTTTTTTAAATCAGGAAAATATTAAAAATAGATCTTCATACGTAAAGAAAGAATATTGTGAATTTAACTACTATCTTAATAAAAGTGACTATGCTTTACTGTCATGTGCAAAACAGGCTATCAGCACTCATTAAGGATGGTGGAACAACTGAAACTAGAGCTATAAACAGACTCCTAAAATAGAAGAGAAAATATGTGGTTGTTATTTCATACAACTCAGACAAGCAGTTTCTGTGAATTTAAAAACATATTTTGTTTAGTTTAAATTTCAAGCATCAGAAACAACTTGTTCTTCATAGAACAGAATAGAATTTAAACTGTTCAGCTGTGTGTCATACATGTGCCATGCACATGACAGTCACCCACATGGTACCCCCCTGCCTGCTAGTAGTACATTACAAACTGTGCACTGCTCCTATATTATGTATTATTAGTTGTTCTCTGACTGCCTCTATGAGGATAAAAATGTGTATAGCACCTTGGTTTCCTTTCTTGTTTTATTTGCAGTGTGTAAGTGTGAAATGTGAACTTACTCTTCATCTTGGAAATGGCAAAGTTTTCTTCAAAAAACGAGTTATACCATTAGATCACAAAATCCCACTGTGACAACTGGGACAAAGACAAGAGAGTTGATCCTTCCCCCCGCTCAGCACTGGTGAGACACATGTGGAGTAATGTGTTCAGCTCTGGGATCCTCAGTAAAAGGACACAGACACACTGAGGTCAGTTCAGCAAATGGCCATGCAAAGAGGATAAAGGGATTGGAGCATCTGACGTTCAAGGGGAAAATGAGAAAGATGGAATTGTTCAGAAGAACCTTCCCAAAAGGTTCCCTGTGTATCAGTACCTGACAGGAGTGAGTAAAGAAGACAGAGTCTTCTATGGAGTCTGCATTCTTGGAGACACTCAAAAGTTGAGTGGACGGGGTCCTGAGCTCTAGCTGACTGTGAGCAAGGGAGTTGGACTAAGCAATCTCCAGAGTTGCCCTGCAACCTCAAACATTCTGTGATTCTACAATTGCAATTTCAGAGATATTTAAGCAATATTTTAGACAAATTGGTCCCTAGTGATGCTTTCAGAGATGAGGATCAAAATACTGACCTTAGCATAAATTTCTGTGGCAAACCAATGAAGAATACCTCTTAACTGCAGAGAAGAACTACAGCATTTTATACTAGGTGGAATTTCCTAAACACCGAAGAGTTTTTGCTCATAAACATTACATAATCTAGCTGTAGTCACATCTACATATCTCACTTCAGTTTAATTAAGATAATCTCAATTAGCTGATCTTGGGAGTGGCAGAGTTGATGAAACAGTCACAGATGGTAACAAATACAGATGGACAGATATCATCTTCAAATTGCTAACCTCCGAGTCCAGCGTTCTGTTGCTAGAAAAGGACACAAAGAAATTGATTTTTATGTGTTTCCAGCAGTTAAGGATCAAGTCAGGGAGGCATGCAGCTGATTGTCACTATCTGTTGGATTCATCAATTCAGGAAGTGCCCAGACTAGTACAGAACCCTGGACACCTGCCATCCAGCTCAAATGACACACCAGGATCCCACAATTAAGCATGATAAACTCTGCTAAAAAAAAGTGAGCTCTAAAAAAGTGAGATTAGACTTTGGTTCCATATTTGTAGAAAAGATGAGATCATTCATTCAATCAGTTTAAATTGTTTCAGTCCCTTATCCTGGCATGATGGAGATTATTACATCTCTAGAATACTTGTTTCCCTCTAATGAACTAATGAGGGCAATGGTGACCTAATACTCTAAGATGTTAAACTGCTTCTCAGAAACACCTGAGCACCTTTCAGTTCCAAAAAAAACCTACAAGAACTATGCAAAACCTACAAGGTCTCGTATAAAATGAAATATAATCCATCTCTGCTTTCTCATCCCAGCTGCAGATCTGCACTAGATTTGATTTGGAACACATTCAGGTAAATGTCCACCTGCATTTATAATTAATACACTGAATAGCTTCAGCTGTAAAATATGAAGTAAATGAGAAATTAAAAAAAAAAATCACAAATGTAATTTGAATCCAGCTGTAGTCCACATGCTATAAAAATTGTTGATGATATCAGTTTTAACTGAGACATACCTTCTTATGACACAAGGAAGACACTATTTGAAAGCAGTATTAAACAAACCCCCTAAAAAAATATGATGATAATGGCCTAGCTTGCTTCTTCCACACACAGATATCTCCTTGTCTTAAACTCAAAGCCATACTTCAAGTTCCCTCACAGATTGAATGATACTCAGTGATACTCTATAGAGATATGACTTGCACCAGCAGTTTCTGGCCCCATTTTCTCTACCAACATCTAGATTTCTGACCTATGTATCTCAATTAAATTGGAAATTTTATTATTTCTGCAAATATCTTTGTATCCATCACTAGCATATGTAAACAGATATTTTTCTTGCATATTAGACTCATTTTAAAAATATCCATCTATCTGATACTTTATTTTCAACTAAGTCCCAGTTCAAAACCTATTAGTCTCTGACAGATACATCTGATCTGCCAGGGAAAATCATAATCCATTACAAATTCAGACAGCTCTGAAATGCTTTCCAGTTTGTGGCTTTAAGCAATAAAAGCTCTCATTTTCTAGTACAAAGCTTTTAGTTTAATGGTCCAGATGTCCATTACTTACATCAGTGGTGGGTTTTTCATGTCCAACCTAAGACACACCAGAAAAAAAAAAAAAAGGGGCATTTTTTCAGAGATTCTGCTTTCTGAAAATAAACCCCATCTGCCTTAACCAACCCCCCAGGTGGTGACTGCTCTCTTCCCCCATGCAATCAGTGACAGAATGAGAGGACAGAGTCTCAAGCTGCACCAGGAAGGTTTAGGCTGGATGTTAGGAAGAAATTCTACACTGAAAGAGTGATTGGCCATTGAAATAGGCTGCCCAAGGAGGTGATGGAGTCACTGTCCCTAGAATTGTTTAAAATAAGACTGGATGAGGCACTTAGTGCCATGGTTTAGTTGATTAGATGGTGTTGGGTGATAGATTGGACTAGATGATCTTGAAGGTCCTTCCCAACCTGGTTAATTCTGTGATTCTGTGATTCTGTAACTCTGTACCACAACTCCAGTATCCAAAACCGACTACACACTTTTGTTTCATGATCTTTTCTACATAGCATTTTGATACCTTTTTTATAAAATATCACCAGATACTTGAAATGATGCAACTGAAATCAATGAATGCTTTTGAGTCACATTGTTCCTCAGCATAACACCTCTTGGTAAGTAGGAGTGAAGATTTTGAACTTGGCTTTAATGATCAACTGACTTGGGGGCTGGGGATAAACTATTGACATTGGCAGCCCATTGAAAACCATTCATAGAAGCCTAGAATCAGTCAGGGTTGGAAGGGACCACAAGGATCATCTAGTTCAACCCCCCTGCCATGGGCAGGGACACCTCACACTACATCAGGCTGGCCAGAGCCTCATCCAGCCTGGCCTTAAACACCTCCAGGGATGGGGCCTCAACAACCTCCCTGGACAACCCATTCCAGGCTCTCACCACTTTCATGGGGAAGAACTTCTTCCTCATATCCAGCCTGAATCTCCCCACTTCCAGCTTTATTCCATTCCCCCTAGTCCTATCACTACCTGATAGCCTAAAAAGTCCCTCCCCAGCTTTCTTGTAGGCCCCCTTCAGATACTGGAAGGCCACAACAAGGTCACCTTGGAGCCTTCTCTTCTCCAGACTGAATAGCCCCAACTCTCTCAGTCTGTCCTCATAGGAGAGGGGCTCCAGCCCTCTGATCATCCTGGTGGCCCTTCTCTGGACACGTTCCAGCATGTCCATATCCCTCTTGTAATAGGGGCTCCAGAACTGGACACAGTATTCCAGGTGGGATCTCACCAGAGCTGAGTAGAGGGGGAGAATCACCTCCCTTGACCTGCTGGCCACACTTCAGAGATAAAATCAGGGTATCTAACATGGACAAGTTCATTCTGAAAAGGCTTTGCTAACCCAGAACATGATTTCCTACAAACCTTCCTGCAAGATCATGTATAGAGAGTTTGAGACATTCTGACAACAAGTCAATAACCATTTGAGACAATCCTATTGTTAGAAACGGTTATCTGATAAGTCAAGCAATTAGGAATGAATCTATTGGACAGAAATGAGACACATACCAGGGGGAATTCATATGATATCTCAGAAATGCCAAACTTCAGAGAAAAACTATTAACATGAGGTAGTGGTTTAAACGATTGTCTAGACATGCCACAATACAATAATCATTATTGCCTTCTGACTCTTCTTTCTTTTTTGTGACTTTCCACAATTGCAACTTGAAGGGAAAAAACAATCAAATAACTAAAAGAAAGAATCTCATAAAACACATTCTGACATTTCCAGAGAAGCACAATCCTTTGCTAACTCCAAGCAACATCTTTTACAAGATGCTGAGACAAAGCAATGTTGGAGCATATGATACTTTGCCACCTAACAAAATCAGTAAGACATAAATGCACAGATGCAAGATTATTTTAAAATTACACAGATGCAAGAGCATCATTTATATACAAGCACACTAAGTTTTTACTGTGCACCATGCTGATAACAGTCGACAATATATTCTGCTCAGTGGGATCTAATGTAGCTTCTTGTGGTGGGTTGAAATTACCCCTTTCAACTAATTTGGAAAATTACCCCCCTAAAATGAAAATTGCCAGACCAGCTCAGTTTGGGATGGAAGCAAATGAAGCTACATTTACAAACTACAATCTGGAAATATGAAATGCAATGAATACAGCAGGCATTTATTTTACTTCTTTGCAGTCAGGGACTAGGCTAAAGTTCCTCCTTTGAGCTGTAACACTTCTCAGGACAGTTTATCAATTTGTGCTTCATGTCACACTAATGCAATTCCTCAAAAACTTGCCAAGTCAACTGGGACTCAACAGGGACAGTGAGGTGAGTTCTTTATTTAGTTCTTTATCTAGTCGGGTTTTACCTGACCAGAATTTTCAGGTCCTAACTGTTGGCAGAGCTGGTGGGGTGATAATGCTGGTGAAAGCAAATAAGTGATGATCCCAGCACTACAGGTTAAGATAGGAACATGTAGACCATGTCATTGCCAGAGGACATAATTTTCTCCTCTCTCAATGTAAGCCTTAGTATCAGGTCTTTCCTGCCTAGATTTTTAATTCACTCCAACTGCACAATGGCCATATTCCCAAAAAGGAGCACCACATGGTTTAAGTCTGGATCCAAATAGTAAAACTAGTCCCACACATATAAATCAGTACCTGAATCTACTTAAAAATGTATTCTGCAGATACAATGTAAAGTAGCCAGGAAGAAAATATGTCCAGAATCTAAATTACATTGAGCTGTAGGAAGGAAGTTTCATCTGCTTAAAATTCAGCCTTGAAGTGAGTTCCCCTGGAGTTTTGTACCAAAAGCCTTTCTTGCTGTGGATGATTCAGTTTATTTTCAAATGCAGCTGACGGAGATGGAAGTTGTCCTTTCAGCTTAATAAGCCAGAGGCCAGACCTGTTATCCCATCTGTGCAAATCAGTCTGTGAAGACCACATGGTTCATGTTCTAAAGTTCTGGCAATACAAATTTAATTCTTATCCTGGTGATCCATATGACCTCTGCAAGTCAGTGACAGGTGGATAATGGCTTGCTTCATCTCAAGAGCAGCTGCTTTTTTAAAAATAAATGTTGTATCAAATAAACACTTTGAAATTAATATAGTAGCAGTTCTGGAGTTTATAATGCATTATAACGAGCTAGTAGAGGCTGAACTTTACACGATTTGTAGTAATTCAGATTTCTAAGAGCATTGGAGTTACTGGTTTAAGACAGCAAGCAATCAGCTGTAAATCCCTGTACTGTTCGTGCCATCTGCTGGTCGAGCAGGATCTGAAAGGCACTGCATTTCAGCCTGCAAGAAGAAGAGGATGCAGAGCCAAAAAGCAAGAGGACACTAGAAAGAAAGGTCGTGCTGCATATGTATCACAGGAGTTTAGATGCAGTTGGGAGCTCCAGCTGGCCAGCTGAAAAGCAGTGCGTAACAGAGCTTCAAGAAACTGTGTCCTGGAAATGATGGGCTCCCAGATTAGGCCCACTCACTAACACTGTCAGGCTGGATAAAATCTGAAGGATGTCCATGTTCTTTGCATCCATCAGGAGGAACGGAGAGCAGGCCAAACGACTACTGAAGGCTCAGATCTGTTCTTTATGCCGGGGGTTTGTGCTGGGGATTCTGCAAGCCTGAAAAGTTTCACCAGCTTTACTGCTGGAATTCGGCATGGAAGTTTGCACCGCCACATGCTGCTTCCCCTGGGGATGCCAGTGGAGCTCACGGCCCACAGGCATCACCCGTTTCAGCTATGGGTTGCACTTTGGCAGCACTGCAGGGTACAGAGGCACCTGCAGCACTGTAGAGCAGAGGTGTCTGCAGCCCTGCCAGCCTGCACACGAGAAGGCACGCAGGACGTCCCGAAACCCCCCTCTCCTGTAGTGCTACATTTGCAAGGGCCCACGTGCATGCCCAGGAGCGTTTCTTTCTCCCACTGGACGTAAACACCTGCAACCAGGAGTGGAGGCACCACTGCCGGGCTGTCGAGGCAAGGCGGCTGCGGCAGAGCGAAGCGAGGCGTTTTCTGCCCGCGCTCACTGAGCTACAGGAACGGGACAGGGGAACAACAGCCCACGTCACGACACGCACCACTATCGTCCAACCGTGCCCGCGGCCACCCTTCTGAGGGCTGGGCACCTTGACGCTGTCTGTTGGGAGGCTCAGGCTCCCCCTGCCTGAGCGGCGCTGTCTCCTCCGGGCCGCTAGAGGACGCCCGTCAGGCCTGGCGCCCGGCGGGGCCGGGCGGGGTTCCGGTGGGGTCCGGATGCGCCGTGCCGCCGTCCACACGTGTGGCGGGTGAGCAGGGGTAGGTGGTGGAGATGTCGGTGTCGGTGGCTGCCGCGGGCAACCTGCCCATGCGGCTGCTCCGGAAAAAAATTCACAAGCGCAACCTGAAGCTGAGGCAGCGCAATCTGAAGCTGCGGGCGGCCGAAGGGGCAGGTATGATGGGGACGGGCGGATGGCCCTGCGGAACCTCTCCCCCACTGAGCCTTGCGGAGCTGTCGCTGACTTTGTGGGCTTCCCCTCTCTCTTTCTTTCTCTGTTTCCGACACGTGTCTCCGCGCTGTGCAGTGCCTCCGCCAGGCCAGGGACCATCGCAGGGCCCTCCGGAGGAAGAGGAGGAGGAGGCGGCGGCGGCGGCTACAGAGATAGAAGAGGTGGCGGCCGGAGCGGCCTCGGAGGAGGCAGAGACGGCGACGGCAGAGACTGCCGGCCGGAGCGGCGGGGAGAAGAAGAAAAAGAAGAAGAAAAAGAGGAAAGCGGCAGCCAATGCGGAAGATGGTACATGATATTAATAAATACAGTTTGTTTTCCAGGGCTGACTTAGTCTCGGAGAGACGCCACCACCACCACCTCACCCCAGACATACTTTCGTTTTCCGCCGTGTCGGAGAGATCCGAGAGAAGTGCCATGTGTTGGTCTGGAGTATGTTTGAAAGCCCGGGAGGTCTGCAGTATTATCTGTTCTCTTATTCCAGCTGTAACATTTGAACTCTAAACCGGAGGCAACTATATTGATTGTTACATAGGATGCTGCTTTGTAACATTAAGTTTGGATGTTTTGCTTACTTGTTATACAAATACACACAAGGTCTTTCTAAGCAGAGCTTTGGCAGACAGATGGTTTCTGTACTCGAATGTGCAGACAGTTCATCTTTTTAGCAATGCATCCAGCCATGGGCAGCATCTGTGTATTATGAAACTACACTGGAAAACTATATAAAAAAGAATTGCATTCTACTAGGTTTTTAGATATTTTTATACATTTAAATATACATTTTTATCTATGTTGATATTTTTATGTATTTGAAACTTCTGTCTCTTATGTGTTTGCTATGGTAATGCAAATAAACAGGTGTTTTCGTGCAGTTCTTCTCTGAGGATTCAGGTACTTGAAACAAACATTACATTACACGTGACATAAGTACAGGTGACCATGTTGGAAACTTAATGTCTGCATTACAGATAAGAAAGAGTTTTGTAACTGATGCCTCATTTCCAGAGAAAATTCATATGATATACGTGAAGCTTCACCACTTCATTGTGTGATATGAACAGTGTGCAAGTAACTTCTGAATTCTTTGCCTCAGAAGGTTGCACAGAAACCTTCCCCACCTTTTGCCCCACCCTGTACAAAAAGCATGACATTTGTAAGTGGTGTACAGACTAAAGAAATTAATTCTTTGGAAGAACTTTTAATGATGAATGTGTCCTCTGCATCTCTAACTGACTTGTCTTCTGTAAAATCACACTTCAGATAAAGAAACTAAAAAAGCCAAAACTGAAGAAGCTGAATCTGTGGAGGTAGCAGATGACCATAAGCAGGATTCCGGAGAAAAAGAAGAGGAGGAAGGGGAGGAGGACGAAGTGCCCAGTTTACCACTAGGTTTAACAGGTATCTTGTGTCCTCTTTTTCCTACGTGTGCAAAAAGCCATGGTCTAACAGTTTCTTTCAGAGCAAGATTCAATTCCCAGAAGAACTTTCTAAGTCAGAGGTTTATATATTGGTGTACAGCTGTTAGTCAGTTACTGTTGATTGAAATTTGGGTTATATACATAGTCCTATTAGTCTTTGTAACTGTAGAGGGGGGAAAAAAGTTACAGATAAGGTGAATAGTAAATTTATCAGGTCCTTAGGAACACATTAAGACATAGTATTTTGTCAGATTTTATGGTAGAAAGGAAAATGAAAAATCCTTTTCTTTTTTTTTTTTTTTTAAACTGGGTAATCTCAGAGGACAGATGGAATTGAAGAAATTGAATTTTTTTTTTCCTCCCCTCATTTCAGGTGCTTTTGAAGACAATTCTTTTACTTCCCTGGCTGGCATTGTCAGTGAGAATACACTGAAAGGCGTAGAGGACATGGGTTTTACACACATGACTGAGATTCAGCACAAAAGTATTAAGCCACTTCTGGAAGGCAGGTAAGAAATAGATCCTTTCAATCACTAAATCAGCCCCAAATGTTGTGTACATTTTGCTAGCAAATGAAGTACTTGGGATGTGACTTGTTGCAGCTAAATGGTTCGGTTTGTGTTTAAATATGTTCTCATGTGTTAATACAAGTTAACAAAGTGTATATGTGTTGCTTGTAAACAGTTACTTAGATTAAGCCTATGGATGCTGCTTTGCGTTTGGCTCTGAAAGCAGGGAAGTCTTTTCACTAGTCATCTTGTCAGTGCATCTCAAAATACTGGCTCACACTGTCACTAGAGACAGTCACCAATAGCTGTGGACCACATCTGCCACTGAACTTTTAATACCAACTCTGCTGATTCCTTTAAGCCATGTTATGTTTTTACGCTTATTCAGAACAGGATCGTTCTTTGCACAGTCAACTAAACACTTCTCTCTTTCTAACTTTGCTCTGTACAGGGATATTTTAGCAGCTGCAAAAACTGGCAGTGGCAAAACACTTGCATTTCTTATTCCTGCAGTAGAGCTCATCTACAAGTTAAAATTCATGCCTAGAAATGGTAAGACGTTTGTTTACAGCTGAGTTTTACTGTGACACAGCCATTTAGGGATGTGGCTAGGAGGAGGATTGGACAAGTCATAACTTTCTCTTTTCTGATGTATTTTCTAGGAACAGGTGTTATTATTCTCTCTCCCACTCGAGAGCTTGCGATGCAAACCTATGGAGTTCTTAAAGAGCTTATGAATCATCATGTTCACACCTATGGGCTGATAATGGGGGGCAGTAACAGATCAGCAGAAGCACAGAAACTTGGAAATGGAATTAACATCATTGTAGCAACACCAGGAAGACTGCTGGATCATATGCAGGTAAGTAAAATACTGATGTCTAATCTGCACTTTTAAACATAGTAGAAGTCCCGTCCTTGTCTGACTCTGGATTTGTTCATCTTCCAGAACACTCCAGGTTTCATGTATAAGAACTTGCAGTGTTTGGTAATTGATGAGGCAGATCGTATCTTGGAGGTTGGATTTGAAGAAGAAATGAAACAGATCATAAAACTTCTACCAAGTAAGAAAAAAAAAAAGTCTTTCCTGGAAATCATTAATGACTAACTTTATGTCTCGATTATTACAAGAGAAGTCATGAATTTTTGTAGTTCTGTAAAGGCACTTCAGAGTGATTGTCTCCTCTGTCCTTTTTTTCTGATTGCTATTATGATTTACTGTGTATTACTGATTGCTATTACTTTATTTAGTACAATTTATGTGACAGTTTACATATGTGCTTTAGGGATGTAATTTTGTTCATGTAAGATCCTTTTAATTTAACATCTGTGTTCTATTTTCCATCTTCCTCTGGTCATTTATTTCCTACAATTCATTATTTCCTAATAAGGCTTAAATATAATGAAAAAAGATTTTCTGACTTGCAGTTCATTTTTTTTTGTGCCTCCAAGAACATTTTAAGGATTTTTAGGTGTTTACCTTAAAAGTTTCTTTTCTTAATTTTTTCATTCAGTTATTTCTTGTCATTGACAAATACAGTCTCAGTCAACAAGGCTCTCCCTTCTGATTTTCAAAATGCAGAAAGAAAATCACCCATGGAAATAGTATAGACAAAAAAATGGAGGCTCTGTATCTTAAATATTAAAATTCAGATCTGCATGTTTAAAATTAAGAAGGTTAATGAACAAGGCTGAGAGGCAAGCAGATTTCCTACACTTGTTCTGAGAAAGTTGCAGTCACTGAGGCTCAGTACAGCTGCATTGATTACCCTATGGCTAAAAAGCAGGCACAAATGTCTGTGTTCTAAACTGGTTTTATAAGAGAAACTGCAATGATGCATTTTTTTTTCTTGTACGTTCTCCAGCATGATTTTTTTGTTGTTGTTGTTGGCTTACTTTACAAAAACATTCTAATACTCCTGGGAATGAAATCAGTTTATAATTAGAATTGCTAGATTTGCCTCTATTTAAGTTGTTTTGTGTTTAAATTGGAATGCAAAGGACTATTAGCTTTTTCCCAGAGAGAAAGAATACTGTGTTTTGATAGCTGTTAGGATTTTGGGGGTGTGGGCAGCCAAAGTAAATGTCCTATACAAGCCATTGTCTGGCTATATACCTCTCTCTTTCAGTAGCAGTGTGTTTGAACTGGGAGTTAATTGGAAAAAAAGCAGACTTGCTCAGGGCAGTTTGCAGCTAGTTATTTATGGACTTGCTATTTGCATGCTCTGAAAAATAAGACTCTTTCCAAATAAATGTGTTTTTCAGAGCGCAGACAGACAATGCTTTTTTCTGCTACACAAACCAGAAAGGTTGAAGATCTGGCAAAGATCTCTCTGAAGAAAGAGCCCCTATACGTTGGGGTTGATGATAACAAGGAGACAGCAACAGTAGATGGTCTTGAACAGGTAAAACACAAATGTTACTAAAAGGAGTATGATCTGTGAACATAGCCATATCCTGTGTGTTTTTACGGGGGTTGTACCACTGTCTGAAAGGGTGTTTGCCATCCTAACAGCCAAAAGCTATCAGCTGTCTAAAGGGCTTTATTCAGTCTGCTAACTACAGTAAGTTGTTTGCAGAACAGATGATATAATACCTCATAAAATACCAATATAGTTACGTAGACTTATCTTGTTCTTATCTGTATTAGAGACCTAAGCTCCAATTGTCTTAACTGTATCTTCCACATTACTGACTAGAGATACATGGGTTTATTTCATTGTTACTGCTTCATATAGTAGCAAAGTAGAGGTGCACTGAGGTTTAGGTGTTTGTGCATTTGACATGATGAGTGTTGTTACAAAATTACTATTGGCTATGCATTAGCTGAGGAGGGTAGACCAGCCACAGGAAAGCTATAGAATAAAATTCTTGAAATCATAACAAATGGCTAAGAACTCAATGCTGCTGTTTCATGCCTAATGTCAGTAATTCAAAGTTCTTTAATCTTAATTGAATACACTAATTAATAATCTCTAAACTTGGAACAGTTTGGAGAACTAATTAAAAAATAGTTCTTGATGTTTCAAGTTAGTACATTAAGTTTTTTTGCCAAGTTCATATCATCCTTAGGAGTTTCACATATGCAGGTAAGGAGCAGACAATACGATGGGCTTTAGCCCAGCATAGCTGGAAAAAGTAACTATTTGGCATATTTGTTTCACAGCATAACACTTCTTTTATTTAATTGTATTGCTGAAACATAAGTTTGTTCTGTAATATTTTGTATAACAATATTTAAACATTTTCCAGGGGTATGTAGTGTGTCCATCTGAAAAAAGATTCCTTTTGCTCTTCACATTCCTCAAGAAGAACCGGAAGAAGAAACTAATGGTATTTTTTTCTTCATGCATGTCAGTCAAGTACCACTATGAATTACTCAACTACATTGATCTGCCTGTTTTGGCTATTCATGTAAGTATTTTATTAATTACTTTTGTTTTTCATTATTCTGATATACCTGTAAGTTGTTACTAACCTTACGTTAGCCTTGTTCATTGCTGTCCAGTTTCTAACAGATATTCTGCTCAGAAAACTGTTGATGGTCTTGATTAAGTCTGTAGAGAAAGCAGATAGAGCAAAGGTTGTGTAATAAAAGCACTTCAATATTGTTAATCTTGTTATTTCTCAAACTAAGGCTGTGTATAAAAAGCTTTCTGTTTTCTTCCAAGGGGTTGCCTTTCACAAGCACTGACACTAAGTTTCTGGAGCAAAACTGTTGTCAGAGGCATCCAAACAGTGATCCCTGAAGTGCTGCTGGGTGCTTTTTCTGAAGGCCAGAGTGGTGGTTGATTTTACTATGCCAATTTTTACCATTTGGAGGAGTGTTTTAAAAATCTTTTCAAACCACAAAATGTATAATTTAGGAGAAAGAATTCACTGAAAGCTTAGGAGAAAAGCTTTCAGACAGTTCTATGAAACAGATATAAGTAACCACGAATGTTTGTTTGGTTTTGGGTTTGGTTTTGTTTTTTTTTACTTTGGAGTTTTGCTATACTTTGATAGAACAGTTAAAGCTATGGGTTTGTTTAACCTGTAATCTATCTAAGATGTTGCTAGTCTTGCAGATGTCCTTTTTCTTCGCTTCAGGCTCTCCTGAAAAGAATGCTTATGCAACTGAGTTTTCAGTGCTTTGGAAGATGCATTGTAGCCCCTGAGAGATACCACTTGATGTAGCCCTGTGCTGTTGACTGTGGTAGTATTGTTGCATCACTGCGCTTCTCTGTTTGGTCTCTACAACTCCATGATGTGGAAAGATTCTCAAAATTATTTTATATTTTTGGCAGTGATTATGTGAAATGGGAAATTAGATTAAAGATTACAAGTTGGCAGATGTTTTTTATTTATTGTGGGGTTTTTTTTCAGTCAATGTTTCATCCTTAACATCTGTTTCTTTCCTTTTAGGGCAAGCAGAAACAAACCAAACGTACTACAACGTTTTTCCAGTTCTGTAATGCAGAATCTGGAATACTGTTGTGCACTGATGTAGCTGCCAGAGGATTGGATATTCCTGAGGTTGACTGGATTGTCCAGTATGACCCTCCAGATGATCCAAAAGTAAGTTAAGGAAATAGAGAAACTTCATAGCAACAAATCAAATCCTAGCTACAAATGGAGTTGCAGAGAAAAGCTGAATCTGCTGCTTGACACAGAGGTCAGGATTCAGCCATGTTCATCTCTAGCCACTGATTTCTTCCAGTTTCTTTCACCAACTTCTTAGGAAATGCTGCACCTAGCTGAGACCTTTTTAAGATTTCCTTTACAAAACATTATTGGTTCTGTTAAATTACTTTAAAATCTAAGCATCTAGACAACAAAAGCACTTTCCAGGAGGAGTATGAGTTTATATGTCTACATCCCTGAATCTCCTAACAGCTTTTCCACTGAATTTTTTTTTTTTGTTTAAAAAATAAGGAATCTTACTTGAATAACTTTCAGTGTAAACAAAGCTCAAAAAACTCAGAGGTTTGGGCAGATACACAGAGCAAATACACCAAAAGCAAAGCTTAATTTTCAGTCACAGCAGACAGTTTTGTTTTGTTGTTCATTAAAAGGTAAAATACTTCAGTCAGGGTTTGTGTCTCAGCTTAATTATGCTTTGCATCTTCAGTGTTTGGTTTCCCTCATCCATGTGTCAGTCTTGAAAAATAGTGGGTGATGCATTACTAATGTTAAATTAGGGGGGGAGTTTGCAAAGCTATTGAATTATTAGATGTTTCAAGGACTGATTGAACCTGTTTCTTACTCTTTCCAAGGAGTATATTCATCGTGTTGGTAGAACTGCCAGAGGCATAAATGGTAGAGGACATGCTCTGCTCATTTTACGGCCAGAAGAACTGGGCTTTCTTCGTTACCTAAAACAAGCCAGGGTAAACTTAACTCTAGATATTTTCATTATTATTGGTTTTTTACTGTGCAAAAGATTTTGAAAGGCAAAAACTAATTAATAATTTGATTTTTTTTTTTTTTTTTTAAGCAAAACATGCTTAGAAGTTATTTAATCTGACTTTAAAGTCAGGAGCATAAAGGTAAATTCTGAGTGTATTTGTAGTTGTTTTGCAACTCTGTAAGTTGTCTTATTGAAATATATATATATATATATAGAGAGAGAGAGATATTTAATCTGACTTCCTGGTGGAAGGATACTGAGAGTTTGACCATCCAGAAGAAATGTGGAAAACCTAAATCCTGTTTGTGCAGTTATTTTTTTTCCGTTCAAAAACTCAATTGCATTTTGTTCAATTCCAAAAGAAGCGTAGTCTTCTAAACGTTTCTTGGCTGCTCTCCTTATGGACTTGTTGCCACTTGTAACTAACATGGTGTAACTTACAAAGCAAAAGGAGTAAAAGTGTTTTGATGAGCATCTATTACTCTAGCTTAAAGGAAATTATAATACTGGCATATTGATGTAATGGCAATTTACAGTTACAGCTGTGGTATTACAATAAAGTCTGTTATCTAGCAGGACTTTTCCCATTTGTCTTAGGTCTTAAATAGATTCACTGTTTACATAGTATAAATTATCTTGATGTTTTCTTTTATTTTTCTAAGGTACCACTAAGTGAATTTGAATTTTCTTGGTCAAAAATTTCAGACATCCAGTCTCAGGTATGAAATGACTTAATATTACAGCTATTCTGAATATCTGTATAGTAATTTACATGGAGAATGATAATCTACAAAACTTGAAGTTTAAAAATACGTGTGCTTGTTTGGAACAGCCCTCATAAAGGGGTATTGTGCAATAAATCTGCCTGCCATATTGTACCTTGATGACAGTAAACTCATAAAATGCTTAGAAATTAAAGATTAATTTTAATGTCTAGTACCAAATTTCATCATTATATACCATACACATTTCCTTCTAAGAATTGAGGGGTTTTCACATTACATCACAAAACCTCAGTGATATAAACCTACTTTCATTTTCTGAGTAGAATCTTCTTGTCTGGCATAGCAAACAGGGTTTCAGTAGCTTTTATTGAAGAGTTACCTATGTTCAGATTAGTTGTGAGTAACATACATCTTATAAGATGATTTACTCATGCTTCAGTGTGCAAAAAGAGATCCAGCACCTAGAAACGTTGATAAGTAGTCCAGGTATATTTTTCACTAGCTGGTGTCAATAAAGCCCAGCTAAACCTGTTTTGTGCTCCAAAATAAATATGGAGTACAAAGTTTAGTAGAAGAGTTGTAAATATGTGAATTTCTGTTGTTTAGTTCTGTCATTCCTTTGATAAGATGTTTGTAAAGCTTCTTTCCAGTAGCAAAGTACAAGAATCAGTGAATACAATCCTTACAGAAAGAGGTTCCTCATTAAGAACAACTAGGAAGTAACAATGTGTAATGTAGACTTATTTTTAGTATGCTGAATTAATACACGTTAAACATCAAGTGAGATATTTGTATCTGAAGAGTATTAGGAGTTTAGCCTGCAGCAAATCAAATGCCTTGGTCTACAGTAGTATGTCTGCATTTGTGTCTTAGAATTCAGCTTGTTTTACCAATCCATTTGCTTCAGAATAGGTAAGACTATATACAGAATTACATAGAATGGTACAGTTTAGACATCTGACTTAAAAGTGCTTTGGTGTTGTGCATTAATTCTCAATACACAAAGTTTCATGGTGTGGCTGCAGTAGTGTACTCCTCGATTAACTTGTTTGTGGCAACCAAATTTGATCTTTCTGTGAATTTGTAAATTGCTGAGGCTTTATACTGTAACTGTTTTGTCTCTCTCTTTGTTTCCAAAAGCACTCTGATATACGTATGCCTACTTTGCTGTCACAGGGCAATTTTGCTGAACTCAATAGTGAATGTCACTGCAACTCACAGTAAATAATGTGCTTGAATATAACTTATACACTTGTTACAGCTATAATTGAATATATCTCTTGTTTTTTTAATTTGTTTGTTGTTGGTTTTTTTTTATCCCCCTTACCAGCTGGAAAAACTGATTGAGAAGAACTACTTCCTTCATAAGTCAGCCCAGGAAGCATACAAAGCTTACATCAGAGCTTATGACTCCCATTCTCTGAAGCAGATCTATGATGTCAATAACTTGGATCTTCCCAAAGTCAGCCTTTCATTTGGTTTTAAAATTCCTCCATTTGTTGACCTCAGTATCCTTTTACTGCAGTGTTTCAAAGCTGAATTTCTGCATTATAAATGTTAAGTGCAACTTACTGAAGTTCCTATGTTACTTCAGATTTTTTTTTCTCCTTTTCCCTTTTTTTTTCCTTTCTTTTTTTTTTCTTTTTGGCTAGTAAGCACATAAATGCATCATTCAACAATAGTTTACCAAAGCAAATACTAAAACTGCAACATTTGCCTCCAGACATCTGTGTTTTAGTGCACATTGTATACGCTGTACATGCTTCGGTTGCTGTGGGATGGCAAGATCCTGGGATGTAGGCATGCATGCAAGTTTTAGAGTGCTGTTCTCCATGCAGAGTTATTTCCATTGAAAGGTACATGCTCATAAGTTTAATAATGGAATATTGAAAGAGAGGGGCAAGAGCATGAAATAGATGAGTATCTATATTAATGTCAAACCTCAAGTAGATGGAACTGGAAGCAGTAGTACTTGCTCCAACCTAGCTGGACAGCTGGAGGAATAAAAGCATTAATTAGTTCCACAGGCTGAAAGTTCTAGTTTTGTCTGCAGTTATAGAATTGGAGAATGGCTTAGGCTGGAAGGGATCTTAGAGATCATTCTACTCCAACCTCCCTGTCCCAGGCAGGGACACCTCTCTACTAGACTCACCTGATCAAGGCCTTGCCCAGTCTGGCCTTGAACACTCCCAGTGAGGAGGCATCTAAAACCTCCGTGGGCAACCTATTCCAGAGTCTCACCACACTTGTATTGAAGTACTGTTTCCTAATATCCTGCCTAAACCTACCCTCACTCAGCTTCAAACCATTCCCCCTTGTCCTATTGCTAGACACCCTATGAAAAGTCCCTACTTACTGTATAATGCTCTTTTTTTTTTTTCTCACATTAATAACCCTTGCAGTACCTAAAAAGCAACATTTCACATTACTCCTTTTTAAGTTCTTTAACCAATAAAATTCCAGATGTGCACAGCAACCATGGCAGAAGACTGCAGAAAAGAGGTGGAGGTGGAGGATTTGGTTATCAGAAATCGAAGAGTGTCCACAAAGCTAAAATCTTCAAACACATTAACAAGAAATCAGACGGTCGACAATTCTCGCGTTAATTGGATGTTCTTTGAAATGGCTTGTGGCGTTGGAATAGCCTACCTTCAGCAAAACATCTGGCAGTTACTTCCAAGTTAAACTGCTCCTTTTTTCCACATTTTTAGAGATCCTTATGGTTCTGCTTCTGTGAACGTCCTTTATCTTTCAGTTCAGGAAGACTGGAAGAGAGACAAAAGGTAAAAAGGGAGGATATGGCCAAGTAATTTTGCTGTACTTGTTGTAAGGAAGAAGGTAGTTTAATACAATTACCTTAATTCAATAGTACAGAGTTTTATATTAAAGAAATAAAAAAACCCTGTCCAGATGAATTTGTTTTGCATTTACCCTTTTGTCTATGCACACCTGTGAAAATTGTTGGGAGTAGATGTCACAAGGACAGATTACAGTGTGAGAAAAGGAAAAAAAAAACATTGTTCCCTGAAATGTTGCAAGGAATTTTAGTGTTACAGAACTCTTTGTCTGTAAAATATGCTGAAGAATATGGGAAGATTCCTTTAGAACACAGCATACCTATGAATAATTAAGGCTGCATGAGCTTGTGATTAGTTTCAGTCGTGGTATCTGTAGAAATACAGTGTCCAAGCTTATTTAAAAACAAACAATTCTCCTCATATCTGGGACATGCTTAATACTGTTTCTTTTCATGTGATAAAATCATAACATTCTAGTGAAGTTTTTGCTTTTCCTTCATGTTCTCTTTAAATCTAAATTTATCCATCTGGTAAACAGTGTACACTCTTATGAATATTCAAAGAAAATTAAGAAGAGCAGATTGCATAAATTGAAGCCCTCAGCCTAGATACAAAGTTTCTTTTTAAATGTTCCACAACCTTGGTGCAGTGGCAATTTTTGCAGTTGTGTCCTGGGAATTGCTTTTTAGTCTTAGTTAGAAGATCAGTGGTGGGCAAAGTCAAAGATATTACCACAGGATTGAAGCAGTGGAGAGATTCCATAAGTGAAAAAGTTAAATGGAGCATGGTAGAAGGGTATCCTGAAGGAGAAACATAGAAGACTGAAAAGGAAGAGAATACATATTGCAAACAGAACAGATATGGGGATGAAATACAAGAAGAACACAAAATTGGGCAGGGGTAGCTGTATTACAAACGTGATATTCATATCTGTACCATTGTAGAAGCAGGTAACTTTTTAGGGGGCTACAATGATGATGGGCAATAGTATTTCAAAAATGTGCATCCATCCATGCAGAGAAAGACTGAAATGTGTGATCTTAGTAGAACACCTTTTTTTTTTTTTTTCTTTCTTTCTTCTAACATCTGAAATGTAACTTGGGACCAATTATGAATCCAAAAAGCATATGTAGTTACTCCAGTATAAAGTGGACTGCTGTTCCTTAGGTCTAGTGAAATAGCATGTCAGATTTAAATCTATGATACATGCATTCAAGTATTGCAGAAAACCTAGGCAAACCTTCTTTTCATTCATAGAGAATCCAGATCATTTTAAATGGGAATATAGTATGACCATTCTGTTGCTGCTGTTTCTACCATTTAGAATTGAGACTTGCCTTTTTTTTTTTTTTTTCCCTTTCATTTTGTGGAACTGATGACTTCTAAGCCCTAATGGACTTTTCAAGATTCATCATTGGTCAGACATTAAGAACTTCTGATATGTCAATATATTTAAGTAGATCAATTTTGTAACTAGGATTTGAATGCCCTGTGCTTCCAGGGCATTGCAATGAAGAGGCAATTTTCCTCTGAGGGGTAAGCAACATTAAGTACATAATGCCTGGCTCATTGAGTTCTAATCTTTGAATCTGGGTTTGCTTATGTACTTACAAAAAACAGATGTCAAAATAGTTCTCTTGTCTGTTTATTAATAACACATTTTGAGTTATCTCTCAAATCTGCAGGATCATGCAGTTAAAGGATTCTATACTGGCAAGCTGTGCAGTTATACTGTGGGAATTAACTTGCACAGTAGTGAAATTAACTCTTGAGGAACTCATTAGATGTGCAATACTAATTACTTGAGGAAAAAAACGTAAGCAAAGCTGAAGTAAACTACTGTAAAGATCAATGTTATTATGTGGGAACAAGTCGTCCTGGTGCCTAGAGACATGGTTTAGTGCTGGGTCGAGGGTTGATCTTTGCTGGGTGATCTTTGAGGTCTCTTCCCACCAGATGTTTTCTGTGATTCTGTGTCATGTGGAGTACTGGTTTGAAAGAGGGAAAAAGCTGAGATGATGGGCACAGTCAGTGCCCACCTGTCTGGCCATGTTCTGCACAGTTTAAAAGCACGTCAGAATTCCTGCCAATTCGCTGTGTCAGAAAAAATCTGCTCCACAGGGAACTCCTTTTTTCTGTCACTCCTGAGAACAGAAGGACGACTGCTTTTCTGTTAGTTAGGCAGTTAGACAACCTCCATCTCCACCTAATCTTTTTTTCTTTGGAAGACTGCAGACACTCAATTTCTAAAGTCTGATATGAGGACAGTGGAAAAATGAGTTTGGCAGGAGTCTGTGCAACTTCACCCTTGTATATTTCATTTGCATTTTCTTACCTACCCAGATACAAAGATATCTTTGAAATAATCTCATCTAGGAGATGAAAAGTCTGGATGGTATTGCTCTAGAGCAGTACTAGCTTAGTCTTAAGAAGTAGAATTGCTGCACGATAACTACATTGTCTGCTACTTCACACTGTAATTTCCTGATTAAGCAGAAGACTAAATCTCAAACTGAGTAAATGGGAATCAAAAGAGAAGGACTTCAGCTTCCAGGCTTGTGCAGATGCAGTTACCTTTCTTTATGGAGCTGTAAATGAAAAACAGTTTCTGATGAAATATCTCTGTGTATCAGAGAGAATCTATTCTACCATGGTATTGCAAGAAGTTTAAAAGATTGTCAAACTGATTGGAAATCTAACATTTCCTTTGCAATTTACCCTGTTATCAATCTTGTGAGCAGTTAATAGACCTCAGCCATCAGACTCTCAAGGCTTGTCTCATAACAGTGACTGATAGCTTGGAGACTAATACTGTGTGCCTTGAGAAATTACCTTCTTTCTCTGAGAACCTTGACAAAGAAATTGGACTCTTTAAACCACTTAAGGGGTGATCAAAACTGTCCTGCTTGAACTAGAAGATTTTTTTGACAGTTCTTGGAACAGGCCCATAAAGGAGAATACCATTGCTGAGACGCTGGTCATAATCATGAAAAATCTCATCCTGGTAACATTTTGCTGTGCCATAACCTTGCTGAGTTACAGGCAAGCACAGGACTAGTCAGAAAGTGTTGCCATCAGATTTTTCAGTGTGCGTGTCACAGGTAAAGATTTATTGACAGTATAGAGCAGTACTTGGGAACTGAATAAGATACTATCTACTTAGGTCTGCTGTAAATAAGCTTGGTTTAATTTTGGCAGTAATTAGCCTTTTTGTTTCATATATGAATTGATGACTGGGTTTAAGTAAGCTACCAAAGCATTAGACACTGGATTGATTTGTTTTCAAGCTGGTCATCAAAGGCTCTGGGGAATCAAGCTCTCATGGGAAGGGTGAAAAAGGGCTATGGGATTAAAAAAAAAAAAAGAAAAACACCAAAAAACAAACACCTCCCAAACATTTTAGGTAGAGGTCTCTTAATTTTACACTGTGAAGGCAGGCAGGGTACTGACAGGATGCAGTACAGGTCTATCACTTGTTTTCAGTTGTACCACAGGCCTGTTTAGGAGACAATTCTCCAGTTATTTCAACTCCCCAGAGCTCACAAGAGTTTTTACAGAGATCAGTCATTAGCCTTTAAGTGGTGGGTTGATTGGTTGTTTTTTCAAACTAAAATAACAGTGCTGAAAGAAGCCTAGAATCAGCTGGCTAGGCATGCAGAATAAAGTCCCTCTGCTCTTGACTTTGGCTGTACTAGCTTGATTTCCTCTGGATTTTAGCTGCTTGGCTTGACAGGACAGTTCGTGCAACTGTTACCAATGCTTTTGTTTGCTCTAGCTTTATAGAAGATGTTGAGCTGTGAAAATAAGAATCCAGTCTCTTGAACTGGAATGCTCTTCACTTCTGAAAAATATGCTGGCTTGCATCAAAATCATAAATACTGTAATGTTGCTTGTGTCAGATCTATTTATTGCACAGCCACGTGAGGAAGAAACTGCTTTTTAATTTTTTTTTCCTCATCTTAGCTACCACAATGAACTTTTGATATGGAGTGGTGAGGAGAGGTAGGGGAAGGATGCCATTAAGAACAGAAGATAAATAGAAAATCAGAGGTTTTAAAATAGAGTGCTGTCAAGACACACACTCCCCTTGCTGTATCAGTGCCATCCAGCTTAAGAACTGCATACAGCTTTCAAAAAAAAAAAAAAATGTCTGAGCATGCTCTACAATTGCAGTCCATTTCCCCAAACACTTGTGAGCCAAAACACTGAAAAACATAACCATTCACTATTTTTATCTAGTTGGTCAGAATTAAAAAGAAGAAAATCATAGGCTCTGCAAAATCCTGTATAACAGTTCCAAGACTTTTTCCAAATGTTCCTCTCTATTTTTGCTTTAAAAAGCCAAACAAATAAATAAAAAACCCACCACACCATGAACAGCTTCATTTTTGCACAGAAATCATACCACTCATATCTTTACATTTCTCTCAATTGTTGCAGAAGAAAACGTAGCCAAATTCTTGTAGTACTATGAGAGGTAATTCTTTAATACTGGAAAAAGAATCCTTGACCTGTACCAAGCCACAGGTGCAGCATTGCCTGTTACAGAACTATATGAACTATTAAGTGTTTTTTTTAAACACTGTATTTTTCACTTCATTGCAAAATTTTATGATTCTTTTTCTGGTGCTTTGCATGTGTCACTCGAACTACTCTCAAAAAAAATATTAGTATAGAATCGTTTAGGCTGAAAAAAACCTTTAAGATCAAGTCCAACTATTAAACTAACACTATCAAGTCCACCACTAAAACATGTCCCTAAGAACCACACCTATATGTCTTTTATACACCTCCAAGGGTGGCTCAACCACTTCCCTGGGTAAGCCTGTTCCAGTGCTTGACAACACTTTCATTAAAGAAATTTTTCCTAATGTCCAACCCAAACTTTCACTGATGCAACTTCAGGCCATATCCTCATCCTGTCACTTGAGAAAACAGACCAGCACCCACCTCACTATAACCTCCTTTTAGGTAGTTTTAGAGAGCCTGAGGTCTCCCCTCAGCCTCCTTTTCTCCAGACTAAACAACTTTAGTTCCCTCAGCTGCTCCTCATAAGACCTGTTCTCCAGACTCTTCACCAGCTTTGTTGCAGTTCTCTGGACAAACTCCAGTACCTCTATGTCTTTCTTGTAGTGAGAGGCCCAAAATTCAGCAGGTTTTATCCCACTTGCCACATAAATTGAGCAAGGGATTCCTTGTAAATAAGGACACTGAGGAGAACGGACTATTTCCAGTTGAAACAGACCTACGCTGATTATCTACTCAAGGTGAGACATCAATGCCATTTCAGGTACAAACTAGCCAATAGGCATGCAAGTTTTAAATCAAACTTACTCAAAGAATTTTTCCTTTTAGTATGGATATGAAACTTGTCTGTTCAAAAGGATTGCACAGAGAAATGACCACACACACATTCCAGACTGTACTCATTAAAAATTCATACAAAGGCCCTGTTTTACATTCACTCGACATCATACTGGCAGTGGAGTTAATTAGTAGAAATAGGTGGCCCACATGGGGAATTTTTTATGAACACTTTGTCCAAGGAAAGAAGGCTCTTTCTACCACACTTAATACAAACATGAAAAGAGCTGCTGCACAAGTTTGAAGTGATCTGGAATGAGAATCAAAGGCATTTCGACAATGCTACTTTCTCAGACACCAATTAAAATCACATAGAATCAACCAGGTTGGAAAAGGCCTCAGAGATCATCAAGTCCAACCTGTTACCTAACACCTAACAACTAAACCATGGCTCCAAGTGCCAGATCCAATCTTTTTTTGAGCACCTCCAGGGATGGCGACTCCACCACATCCCTGGGCAGCACATTCCACTGGACAATCACTCTTTCTGTGAAGAACTTCCTCCTCACCTCAAGCCTAAACTTCCCCTGGTGCAGCTTGAGACTGTGTCCTCTTGTTCTGCCACTGTTTGCTTGGGAGAAGAGACCAACCCCCCACCTGTCTACAACCCATCTACAACTTCCACAAGTGGAAAGTCTGTGTCTTGTACATAGTCAAAAGAATAATGAATACATAAATAAACAAATAGATACAAAAACAAACAAATAAAAAAATAAACAAAAACCCCAAAGCAATGACAACAACAAAAAGACCACAAAAACCAACAGTCTGGCTCATTCTCAAAATTATTTGCAGTAGCAGAAGCCAAAAGCCAAGGTCAATGTTCACTCAGTTACAGATTATTAATTGAGTAGGGTGTATGCCCTTTGTATTCATGTGTTGGCCTTAGCTGTATTAGGGCTTCCTGTTTGTTAACATACATGCACACAGTCTTGTGGCAAACCTAATCCATGCAGGTATGCAGATATTTGCTGGCTACCCCTTGTGCTTAGTGGCTGATATCCTCATAGGTTACGTAAAGCTGAAATTTGAATGGAAATTATTCTGTCAAAGATGTGCTCATTATCATCAATAAAATCAGTACTAGCTAGCATCTATGTGACATCTAGATTCTCCATCACAGAAATATGGAACCAGCTGTCAAAGGGCTTTTGAAGGCATGTTTTTCCCTTAAGCTAATATTTTTTTCTAGGTATTTATCAAATTAATTGCAGGATTTATATAACTGATTTTTCAAAAAAATGCTTTATAAAGGAGGCTGATTCTGTTAAAGAAGAGGCAGCAGAGAACAGAGGATGAAATAAAACTGCAGATACTAGGAGCTCTCATAGGACTTTTGTATCTAAAACAAAAAAATGGAAAATAAGTCAAAACAGTCAAGTTCGGTGTAGTCTACTTTTAGGGCTCTAAAAATAATCTGCTTCCATGTCTAATAGATAAAAGCAAGCTTCTAAAAAATGTAAACTATATTTAAATTGTATGTACTTATAAAAATACAGCATCACTTCACATAATGACTTGAAATTCTGTTATCTGGATGAATCATTATCCACTAAAGCTGTTCCTAAGCATCATGCTGTCTTCGAAGGTGCTTGAAAACAAGGATAATGAAGCTAGCCTGCTGTCTGGGGCAGACAGGTGCTTCTGGAGCACAGCTCTACAAAGGGAAGCTTGGACAGGACTTAGAAGGATGTAGGGAGGGTTAAGCTAAGTTAAGAACTTTGAGAGTGACAGGTAAAAAATAAAATTATGACAACCCTGAGTCTGAGAAGATTCATTTCACTGCTGGCAGCCAGAAGAATGATTTTTGCAGGTGGTGTTCAATAAGGTGGTAAGGACTAGGAAATATATTTTGCAATTCCTCATCTCTGTCTCAAGTCCTTTTCTTGGCAATTCTCAGGTCACCAGAGAAAAGTGAGAACAGATGCAAAGGAAGATGTGAAGCATTTCCATTCTTAGATTTTATAAGCAGATGACTATTTCCCACCCTTTTGTGTTTTGCATCCCTGAGACTTTTCAGCCCACAATCTCTAAACATCCAGATGGAAAGATGACATTATTTCATATTTACTTTAAATTCTATGATTTAGCTCCAAGTCCCTAGTCACATTTATTTGCTTATTTGAAGAACAATGAAAGAGTTGGTGATATCAGTTATCTTTGGATGATACCCTCTGTCATATTTTGTTAAAAGAAGGAACTATGAAGATGCAAACTGTATTTTCTGAAGTCACTGAAAAATATCAGTGAATAAACCAAAGTATTTTCATTGTTTTTATTGCACTTTGACATGACATTAACTTGTAATACTGCAACTGCACATAAAACTAAACTAGGTCCTCCTTCAGTTTCAATAGGAAAAAAGCATGGGGTTTTGGGTCTCTTTCTTGGTGTTTTATTTTTATCATTTCATGCAATATTTATTTGCTTTACACATGCAAGTCTCCTCGTATTTTAAAATTCCCTCTTCTCCTTTTCAAAGTATACCCTGGTTTCTGAGACATTGTAATGCCATTGTTGCCATAGCAATCTTCGAGGAGCGCTAAGCCTTTGCATTCACAAGACAAGACAGCAGTGGGGTAATTACCAAGAAAAAAAATAAATCCCTTTGAGATTTTACTCAAGCCTCTGTATTATAAGACTAGGTTATTTCAGTCAAGTGGGAGGAAAAAAAAGTAGGAGATTTCAATGAATTTGATGTGTGAACTAGAATGTATCTATCAGGATGTGGCACATGATATATATAGAATAAACAGAAGAGATAGAATGTGCGTGTTCTAGGGAAGGAGGATTTTGAGATCTGGGCTGCTTTAATGGTGGCCCACATATCACAGTATCACACAGTATATCAGAGGTTGGAAGGGACCTCAAGAGATCATCAGGTCCAACCCCCCTGCCAGAGCAGGATCACTTATGGTAGTCTGCACAGGAATGCATCCAGGTGGGTTTTGAAAGTCTCCAGAGAAGGAGACTCCACAACCCCGCTGGGGAGCCTGTTCCAGTGCTCTGTCACCGCACTCAGAAGATCTATTCTCCTGGTAATAAAAGCTGTTAAGTAATGAAGATAGTTTTCTCTTTGCTGCTGCTTTACACTAGAGCACCTGTTAGAATTACTATAGGATAGAACAACTAAAATCGTGTCTGCATTAGGAGCCTAAGAAATAATTAATTTGCTTTATTGTTCATCTGAAGTGGCATCCAAAAGTTAACCAACAGGTTGGTCATTCTGATTACCGTCATTGTCTTTCATTTCTGTAACATTTTATCATTGTTTCAGCTTTTGAAGTTAGGATCCCTGGCTAAGCCAAGTTAGACCCTGCTTGCTGTGGGTAACACAGAGGTGCTATACGGTGTTTGTGGTTTTTTCGGATGATACTGTTTCCTCAGTGACGTGAGACCAAGTGAATCATACTGATTTGAGCAGCATTCATTTAGATGGGACTATTCCGACCCAGAAAATACTCCTTCTCTACTTCAGAACCAACTAACTAATCTCCTGCCCCCCAACTCTGCTCCAATACAGTTTGAGGTTGTAGCTGTGCTGCTATTTGCAGGGAAACAAACTTCACAGACCTTCTTTGGTCTTGTTTTGTGATTCTCAATAACTTGAAATCCCTTTGGAGATCTCTCAACAGCACCATATGACCTAGTAAGGAGGATGAGTTTGTGGTCTTGCCCAGTTACTTCCCTCAAAATTATCCTGTTAACAGGCTAAGAGGAAACAAAAGGAGTGGAAGTTCTGGTTATGGGTTGTAAAGGATCCCAGGAATGAAAGCAGGTCAAAGACAATAGACATAACATGTATGTATGTACTCAGGATACTATATGATCCTGTCACACTCCTTGTCACAATTTATTACTCAGGAAGTGACAAAGCTCATTGCTTTATGCATACCACCCTGTTAACAGACCCTATTACAGACTTTAAAAGAGGCTAACAGGTTTAAAATTAATTTTGAAGCATCTTGATTTTCAGAGAACGGTGTGTTTTCAGAGGCTGGGCACATGCCGTTGGTAAAGAAATCATACTGTAAATCTGCCCTGAAACAGAAGGCAAGATGGAGATGTTCCCGGCCACTTAAAAAAAATGTAACAGATTTTTTGTTTGTTTGTTTGTTTGGGTTTGTTGGTTGGTTGGGTTGGGTTGGGTTTTTTTCAACCTAGAAAACTTCCCATTTAAATGCTGTAGCCTAGAAGTAACTCGCGTTCAAGCACCAAAATTGTCACCAACCTTGTCGGTTGCACCCGGCGGCGGCAAGGGGCCGCTTACTCGAAGCGATGCTCCGGCGGCAGTTTTAAGGGGACCATGGTGGGCAGGGCCCGTGAGGAGAAAGTGCTCTTCGACTGCCTCACGGGTACTGTGGGAAGAACGGGGCGATGTCCCGTCATCTCACGGCGGCTGTGAGGAGAAGGAAGTGTCCCGCCACCTCCCGGTGGGCGGTGGGGAGAAGGCAGTGTTCGGCCGCCTCAAGGGAGCTGAAAAGAGATGCCGGCGGAGGCGGTAGCTCTCGCCGGTGCGGAGCGGACCGTCCGCCGCGGAGGGGACCGTCCGCCGCGGACAGGCTCCGCTACCGCCTCCGAGGCGGCCGTTGGGGCGGGGCAGGAGCGGCGGTGCCGCCCTCCCCGTGCCTGCTCCTCGCCGCGGTCCCGGAGAAGCCTCTTCGGCGGCGGCGCAGCCTCCTGGTATGGGCGTGAGGAGCGGCGGGCGACAACCGGTGCCCGGCGGCGCCGCGGGGCGAGAGGGTGCGGCCTGTCTTGAGGCGTCAGCACATGGAGGGTGGCTGCTGAGGGGAGACCCACTGCGGGCTCCCGCTCCTCCGCAGCGGGGCTAGGGACGGTGACGGGGCGGCAGGCGACCTGGGAAGGGGGAGAGTGCTGGCGTGCCGAAGTAGTGAGGGGCCGAGCCTCAGTCTCGGGCATGGCAGAGACCCTGAGCCCCTGCATCCCACGGTACCAGTGCCAGGCCAACCTTGGTGCCAACACGTCGTCAGCTAATGTGGTCACCAACGTCTCCTCGGCTGCCCCCGCACTCGTGGGCAGCAGCACGTGGAGGGCCCGGGAGCCCTACTCTATCTTCACTATCCTCATCTTGACGCTGCTGGTGCTCCTGACCGTGGCCACCTTCCTCTGGAACTTGCTGGTGCTGGTGACCATCCTGCGAGTGAAGGCTTTCCACCGGGTGCCCCACAACCTCGTGGCTTCCACAGCAGTGTCAGACGTGCTGGTGGCGGCACTGGTGATGCCTCTGAGCTTGGTGAAGGAGCTGTCAGCTGGGCGGCGGTGGCGGCTGGGCCGGGAGCTGTGCCTCGTGTGGGTCTGCTTTGATGTCATGTGCTGCACAGCCAGCATCTGGAACGTCACTGCCATCGCCCTGGACCGCTACTGGTCCATCACCCGCCACCTGGAGTACACACTGCTCACCCGCCGCCGCATCTCTAACATCATGATTGCTCTCACCTGGGCACTTTCTGCTGCCATCTCCCTCGCTCCCCTCTTTGGCTGGGGGGAGACCTACAGCCCTGAGCAGGAGCTTTGTCAGGTCAGCCAGGAGCCATCGTACACCATCATCTCCACTGGTGGGGCGTTCTACCTGCCCCTCTGCGTGGTGCTCTTTGTTTACTGGAAAATCTACAAGGCAGCCAAGTTCCGCATGGGAGGCCGCAGGAGCAACGCCGTGGTGCCCCTGCCCAAGACTGCCCAGGTAAGGGTAGGGAATGGAGAGGAGAGCCCCTACTACCTCCTCCAGGCACCAGCACCCCTGCCTCTCATCTGCTCTTAGCCATCACGTCATCCTGCATTGGTGGTTTCGGCACAGCCGAGACAACTGGGATGTGCCCTGCGGCTCTCGTGTGAATTTAGCTCTGTTACAGGCTGGACATGAGCAGTAATTAGCCAGTCAAAAAGTGTCACTCTCGGAGAAGAGTTTTATTCTCAGTTTTTATTCTCAGGGTTTTTTTTTTTTTCAGTGTGCCATAAAAGTGACAGGTGCATTCACTGCCACTCTGGGGAGCCATTTAAAAATTGTATCTGGTCTGAATTTATCATTCCTTTGCAGTATTGATGTGGTAAACAAAGACATAAACAGCTCTGTAGGTAATGTACTGAGTAAATGTATGCACATTTACCAACCAACATGGACTTTGTGTAGGATCTATCATTGTCTGAATAGAATTTAATGAGCAAATTATAGATTTTATTTATGTGCTTGAGCTATTTTACCTTGCATATTGGGAACACGCTGCTCACTGAATGCTATTGAAACAATGAGCAATGATTTGTTCCTATTTTTAGATTCTCAGCTGTCTTAAAAATCATGTCCTTCTTATTATTATCCCAAACTTTGCCTGTAATCCCACAAAGCCCTACTCATGTGGGAGTTCTCATTTATTCTGGGGATACACCTGGCTAACAGGAAAGCTCTGTCCCTGTGAAAGGGTTGAGGTTGTCCCCCTGTGTCCCATCATGTCAGTCTCTTCATAATGACACTGTCACCCATGTCATGCTATCAAGCTGTTTGGTAGTGGTTTATGTAAATTCCTTCCACTTTCTGTCACCTATTCTGACTCTCACTCCTATCTGTGGAAATAATTCTTTACAGTATTTTTTTGTGACTGCATGTTTTACTTGTTACATCCAGTCCCTTCTCAATAACAAAAGACAAGTTGTGTGGATGTTAGAGGTGCCTAAAGAGACATGCACCCTTCCAACTGGGGCTAATCCTGCAGAGCCTCACTCTTCTGCTAAATCCCTCTCACTTTGGTTTGGAGTCATGGTCAGAAATATTATTGTGGTCACAAATAAAAGTTTGTAGTTTGTGTCCCCCAATTCTGACAAGAGATGACATCACCAGTAACTATATGTGATGAGACCTGCAGATTTGGGCCTTGATGTCTTGAAGATGTAAGCTGAATTATGAAGCTGTCTTCCCCACAGAAGCAGAGACTGTGTTAGAAAAGATGAGTGTGTCTCCTCTGGTAGCATTTTTTTCCCCTTTTCCCCCTCCCTCCCCCCCCCTTTTTTTTTCCTTACAGCTTTTATTGCTTGTTTACACTGAATTTCTTTCCAAGTCATTATAAGTTTGATGAGTGTAGTGCTTGGAGTTAATGTATAATTCTTCCAAGCACAAAAGATAACTGAATATTCACAGTGTTATTTACATGCCTTACCTTTTACACAGACACATACAGGAATCTAAGGTTCTGGGAAGCTAAATGAGCTGAGATGTTGCTGCTTAATTTTTAAGCTATACAGAGACACATTGTTGATGTGTCAGTTTTAATATGGAAAAGTATGGCTCCTTTCACAGTTCTGTCTGCGACGGCCCTTGTGTGGGCACAGCTAGGCTGGCAGGTGAGTGGGTTTTGCTGATGTAGTGTCTGGAAGCTCTACTGACAAAAAGAGCTCCTGTCAGTGTGAGCTGAATGCCCATTTTGGAGGGAGTGCCAGTACAGCTGTTACTGCAACACCAGCAAATGCTCAAGCCAGCATTTCTTCATCTTCCTTATATGAGTAGTGATTGACATATTAGCCTCTCCTTTCATAACTCTGATTCTTGCATCTGCAATTGGTATAAAGTGGCAAACTTCCCTATTGTCCCAACAGCTTCGTTTGCTGACTTAAATAAAAATACTTTTATGACGCCTGTGCAAACCTTCACTCATCGTCTAAAGGAACAGCTGATGCCCATCTGCACACATGCATGTTAAATGAACCCATGGATCAGGGGAGCTGGCGTTCAAGATGAGTTTCTTTCTGAGTTTTCTTACTCACAAAGTTTTATCCTGACCCTATCTAAGCTTTACAGTCGATCATGTTCATAGGAACAGTAGCACTTCCTCAGTGAGTTCTAGAGAAGAACCTGCAGATGCAACATTGCTCTTTTGTCATGGTTACTCTGAGTGTAAAATGCCCTCTGGGTCTCTGTCAGTTCTTATCCTGGGTGCCCTGCACTAGCTTATCCAAGTAACACTAGAGGGTCTTTCAGCACCTGGTGCTGAAGGCTGGCAGCACTTCCCAGGCTGAATGTGAGTGGTAGTAGCAGTAGTCCCAGCAGGGTTGCACTCAGGAATTAACTGTCAGGTAGTGCTGAGATGGAACTGCAAGCCAGGGCTGCAGCCTATGGCCTGAAGTATAGCCAGAAGTGTAGCTGGCTAATACTATCAAGTTAATTTAAGGAGGAAAAGATTTGAGGTCATAGTTCTCTTATGCCAGTGGAAATGCTTTGAAGAAAATTATGCACCAAGTGGAACAGTTGTGATGCTACGTTGATGTTTTTTTACAGTGCTTTTCAGCCAACTGAGTCAGACACTAAAGTGCTCTGTAGGTTGACACTGTGCATGTTTTTATATATATATATATGTGTATATATATGTATACACAAACAGAGAAAGGGCAGCTGTCTCCAAGCTCAAAGCTGGCATACATACTTAGTTTCTGTACTCTTAGATTCTGAATAGAATAGTTACAGCATAACTATTCTGAGTAATTTTTGGTTAAAATTTTACTTACTGTGATGGTTTTAAATTTTAATTTTTTAATTTTTCTTCTCAAAGTTCAAGCAGAGAAAGCAAAAGAATGTAAATAAATCACTATTGGGTGTAAGAAAGCAAAATAATGATTATTTTAAACATTCCCATTGGAGAGGTAGAAATGTTTAAGAATCTCTACTCAAAACAAAGTTGGGGCAGTCTGAGTTGGGGACTCAGCTTACTCACTTGGTTTTCTGTCTGTCTGTCTGCTTCTTCTTTTCTGGCTGAAGATAACACACTGACCTTGTCTAACACTTGCCTAATAGCCTCTGCTTCTTTACTCTGCCTTCTGCCAGGGGGGTCTGGGGGGATTCCTTCTGGCTGGAGGGGAGGCCCCTTGGGGAAAGACCCCTTGGGGAAAGCAAAGGGGGCTTGGTTGTGCTTTTCTGTTGATTGTACACATCTGTAAATGTTGTGAGTAGTGTATATTTGTACATATTCATTGCATTTCATCATAGATTGTAGATTTGCTTGTAAATACAGCTTTCATTTGCTTCTAGACTGAGCTAGCCTGGTCATTGTCGGTGTGGGGGGGATTTCAGCTCTCACACTGTTACACTTGTGCAAGCGAATAACGTTTTTGTAAGGTATTTGGGGAAAAAAAATCGAATGAGGGAGATGGACATGAAACATCTGAGGTGCTTCTGGTTTTACCAAGAGCTTGTTTCTTACTTTCTTTTGAAAGAAAATGCAGAACTGGGACCCTAAATTTGTGTTCATGTTTATATAATTATTTGTTCACTAATTTTGAAACCCCTTAAGTGAATTCTACAGTCAATATTGATGTGGGTGACTCTTCTTAAAAAAGAGAGACATACCATCACTGATAGGAGCTATACTCTGACACACCTTGTCGACAGTAGGTAAATAGTCCAACTGAAATAAATGAGGCGGCATGAAGAACAGCAGATACTGCTGGATAGTGCCCATTTAAATCAGTCACTTGTAGCCCAGCAAAACCAAGGATGGCAGAATCTATATGTCAGGATTACTTGCAGTAATTGCAGAGTCAGGATTAAATTTCCATATGAAGAGTTAAAAATTAATTTCTGTTGAAAGTTGGGTTTTGGATTACTTTGGTTCTGTTTCTTTCTCCCCTTTCGAAGTACTTTCCATATAGTCTATAGGTAAGTAGGTCTGATCCAAACCTTACCAGTTTTGTGAGAGTCCTTCCCACTTCAGATAGTATCAGGCCTCAGAGCTCCAATGGTGCAGTGTTATTCTGCATGTTGGCTCATTCAGCCTCTCCAACTCATGTAACTAATCAGGACAATATGAGTGAGTAAACAGACTTTCCTTTTCTGAAGGAATCACAGGCCTTCTATTTCTTATTTCTGCTCCTGACTGTACAAGTAGAAAAGAGGGGTCAGGAAACAAAGTACAACTGTCCAGAAGAGTAGCAGCAGGTGTCAGGTAGGAAGGGAGGCAGGAAGCAAAGTGGAGTGGCAGTGTTTTTCTGGGAAGAATGCAGCGCTATTCCTGTTTACAGCAGAAAAAAAATGTGCTGTGGGAGAAAGGAGCTGTGCTTTTCCCCGTCGGATGTACCATTTGTCATGTTGGTGGAGCATCCAAGAAAGTGTAGCCATTTCTTATGTTTTGATCCTTCCTTGTGGATTTCAGTTTCTCATGTTCTTGTTCAAAGAGTAGACAGTATGCCAAAGCTGCTCTGAGGCAGTAATGATGTTTGCTGAATCACAGTGCAATAGGCAAAACTGAATTTGTGGTAGTAAGCCAAGTTTGCTTGATGCTTGCCATCTTTACTGTTGTTTTGTTACTGCAGACCCTGGATGTACAGGACAAACACATACAGTACCTGCCATGAAAGACTATAATAACAATCCTTAAAGCTACAAGGAACATTTACAATCAAGGGATTTCATCAGAAGCTCCTTGGTATCATGTGTTTTATAATGGTGCTAGGAACAGAAGAATTGAGCTCATACAGCTCTAGGAACAAAACAAACAGAAGTGTCATTGAACTATGACTACAGATGAGCATACAAAAGAATGAATTCTGAAACTAAACCCAAACTCCTCTGTGTCTGAGGAAGAATTTATATTAGAGAAGTCTTTTCCTTCATTTAACTTTATCATACTCTCGAATGTGGTTGTCTCTGCACTTTACAGAGCCTATTGTCCTGGAAATAGCCAATTTCAGAACTTTCACCACTTCAGAACACGATTCTGGCCTCAGAGTATCAGTCCTTTCATACCAGCTCTTTTATCCACTGAATTGCACCTCCTGGAGCAGAGCTTGGGCAGAGGTAAGGACATCTGTGCCCAAGGAATAGTGTGCTACTAGCCACTGAGAGAGAACAGTGTGCAACACCATGCAGTAGTGCTCACACACAAGAGATGTCTCCAGCATAAATGAAGGCATCTTCATGGATTGCTTTAATTTGCAGCCTGTGACCGCTTTTTCCTCCATCACTGCCAGCTCCCCAGCATTCATCAGTAGGCCCAAAATGGGGGGAAAGGTTTTATACTGGGCTTGCCCTTTCTTCCCTGTGACACAGGGATAGTGGTCAGGTATTGTGACTTACAGTAGAAACTGGAGTCATGCAAATCCTCCAGGACTGACACTGGCAACTGCAGAATTGGTATAGTCAAAGCTGGTTTTAGTTCAAGAAAGCTGCAACTGGCAAGGCTGGAAAGCAGCTACATAATCTTTTTGGCCTGTGCTCTTGTTCAGACAATGCCAAATTACAGTGGGTTACCCTATGCCTACATAAGAAGAGGAATCCTTCAGTTTGGTTCCCCTGCCAGCACCATGTGCCACAACAGCGTTTGCCTGCAGTAGACCAATTTCTTTCCATGTTCTTTCTGTGGGTTGGCTTGTAACAGACAGCCTTGACAACACAGTCCTGGGGGCTGGTAATTGTAGCAAGGATAATCTTACAACAACCTGTCCAGGGAGATGAGTCAGATCTGCAGCAAAACGTATAGAGAGCCATGAAAAATGTAAACATTGAAATGATAGTGAAAGGTTGGACTTCTCCAGCTTTGCAGTTTGCACTGATATGTATTTCCTGACATGAACAGCACTTGAGGTTAAAGCCATGTTTAACTTTTAAAATCTGGTGGAACTGTCCTCTAATGACTCAGTCCCCACAGAAGGGACAGGATGCTGGCAGTGCTGTAGTAGGTGTATATGGTGCCCAGGCAGGGAGGGAGTGCAGTACCTCAGAGCTGGGGCGTTCACAGGAGCCTCACTTAGAAACCCTCTGTAGATTCTGGTCACTTTTGCAATCACACAAGCCAGGAGCAGCTGGCCAGTGGATTGCAGGCCTGACAAGTGGCAACACTCATGCCAGGGGCTGGCACTTGGAACAGTACCCCAGGCCAGAAATGCCCAAGAGGCAGGTGAGCCTGACAGCCAGTGAGAGAGGGCTGTTCACAGTGTGCATGGCTGGTCAGCTGGAAACGACCTGCTGGGTGAGCATTAGACACTGATGATCATGGAAAGCTGAGCTTTCCTATAGTTCCCAAGGTTTAAATGTTTGTGTAAGTCCTGGTGAAGGCTCAGGCTGAAGGAAGTTGCTAAGCAGACATAGTAGTTACCTTTTCAAGAACATTTTGTGTATCCTTCCCAAAGGATTTCATATGGAACACTGAAGCAAAGTATCTCCAGTCTGCCAGGGATATTTACATAGTTTACTTAAGGAAGGGTTGCATGAGATTTATTATTCCTAAAGCACCAGGATTTTGTTTGCACTTTCATTATGATTACTGTTATTACAACATTATTCAGAAGTCCCAGGCAGAAAAAAAAAATAAAAAATAGCTATGACAGCAAAGAAAGTAGAAGAAAGAAAGTAAATAGGAAGACAACTGCTGTTCTGTAATTAAAAATAATTTTAAAAATCTATTTTCAGTTACTCTTCAATATCTAGAGACAAGTGGAGTTTGTGGAAACTTCTCTGATTTCAGTAGGAGCCTGACCAAGCTGTAAATGCATGCTTCATTAGGAAAAACAGCTAAAGGACTGTGGTATCTTCTGTTACAATAAGTCCAGTAACTCTTTCTCACAATGTGAAATTAAATGATAAAAGAGTCACTTCTAGTAAACTCAGCAGTTCAGTTATGAGCCTTCCAAAACCTGAAGTACTGGAAAGAGAAGGCTCTGATTTGATGATGACAAACTGCAAGCTCTGTCTTTTGAGGAAGAGTTGAAGGTTAAATGTAGTGCCAAACTATGCCTGGTGCCAGTGACAAAGTTCTTTGTATGGCTCTTCCCCAGAGGCTTACTTATGTAGCTATTCCTCAGGGCTAAGATGTAATCTTTCAGGGCTGCTTGTCACAAATTTGTCCTAATGTCATACATTCATCCCTTTTTGCCGAGTGTGATTAAGGATGTGCAGAGCAAGTCCTTCTGCAGACAAATGGTGTGATCCTTGCTACATGAGGGGTGTCCTATTTTAATTGTCAGGACAGATGTGATTTTCATTTTCCTCCATTATTTGCCTGCTCCCATAATCTGCTGCTCTTACATTCCGCAGCCATGTCTCACATCTGAGGGTGAAGACAGGGATATCCATCTTGAAGAGTGATTGTCCAGCCATTGCCAGTGCTTCCCTCTCTGAGCTGCTGTGCTCATATTAAAAGGAGGCCCTCCAGCTATTACAAAGCTTGCAGAAAGGTGGCATGTGCATGTGGAACATGTAGGTAATCTAAAACCAAGCCATCTTTGGGGTGGTGTCAAAGTCTTGCAGTGCCTGTGAATTATCACTTAAGCAAATTTTCAGGCCTCAGGTTGCATCCTTAAAATGTTTATTTTATTGTGCTGTCTTTGTAACTTCAGTGCCTAGAAGAACTTTAAACTTGGGGATAATTTATTCTTCAGAACAAGGGTTTTTTTTTGTAAGCATATTAATAGTTTATGCCCAGAACCTCTTTGCCAGTCTCACTGCCACCCAGAGCACTGTACTGTACTCACAGTGCAGATGAATGTCTTGCCTTAGCAAGGGAGGAGACATGAAGCATTGTTGGTGGTCTGGGCAGCTGACATTTTTTTCCCCCTCTTGTGTTAAGTTCTGCTGAAGCCTCAGTGTGAACCGAGGCTGATTGAAATGGTGGTTTTCTGGCAATGGAGTATTTTTGGTGAGAATACTAAGTAGATCTGAGTGAAATAAAGGACAGGTGACAGGGGAGAGAAAGCAAGGACAAGAAAATTCTGCTTCTCCAGCAAAGCTTTTCTTTTATTATAACCAGTATATATTGCAAGCTAACTCAAAATTGTGGCACAGTGCCTGAGGATACATCATCTTCAGGTGCTTCCTGCTGCTCCCATTGTCATGTACTGTGTTGGCACTGACACTAGGCTGCAGCTGGTACAATATGATGGTCCATCCCTCTCCAGGAGGAAGATGTGCCTGTGATGAGATAGCCTCTGTCAAGGAGTCTTTCATAAGAGACTCTTCTTGATGAGTTTACTTTCCACAGAACTATTTCCAAAGTACTCTTCTTTCAGGCTTTTATGATTTTTTGGGAGGGATAACGAACTATCAGCATTTTCCAAAGATCAGACACATTTCTTAAAACTTCCTCAAACCAAAGTCCCACGCTTTCATTAAAAATGAAAGTTCTGATGGGAAAAAAATCCTGCAGATTTAGCTGAATTTTTTGGGGTGTGCTCTGTCCCTTCTGCAGAACAAGTGGTAATGCCAAGCTTCAGTACCCACCAAGGATGGGATTTTGAAGAAAGTTAGACTGAAGAAATTAGCTTTATCTGGTAGTTGATGAGCAGGCATTTGTGGCAGGTGCCTCCCTAATACCTTAGGGAAATGACCCAAAGGGCCTGCAACAGAATGAAATTCATTTATGATTCAAGCTTGAGAAACCCTGAAGATCATGTAGCAGCCTAGAAAGTGTGGGATAGACAGAAGGCTCCTGCCTCTGTTAGCTTCCTGCAACAATCTGGTTTCCCTCTTGGTATCAAGGCATCCAGTAAAATAAACTGAACAAGAATGCCCACAACACACGCCACGTGGCATCAGTTACTCTTTATTTAGCTTTGTTTGTCAGTCCCATTCAGCAGCTTTTCCAACATGATGAGTAGTCTGGTAATGTTGGCACTCTGGGGCATTTTCTTTCTTTTAGCGTGGAAGGAACAGAGTTGGGGCCTTTTGTGGTAGGTGCACAGATGTCGTGCTGTCATTTAAAAGTAATGCTTCACTCAAACAAATTGTCTTGGTAAGAATCCATGTTTGCTTTTGTTTTGAGGTGAAGGAAGCTTCGCATGAACCACAGATGGTGTTTACAGCTCGTCATGCAGCTATCAATTTCCAGACAGATGGAGAAACATGGAGAGAACAAAAAGAGAAAAAGGCAGCTCTGATGGTTGGCATCTTAATTGGAGTTTTTGTACTGTGCTGGATCCCTTTTTTCATCACGGAACTAATAAGCCCTCTCTGTTCCTGCAACATCCCACCCATCTGGAAAAGCATCTTTCTTTGGCTTGGCTACTCCAATTCTTTCTTTAATCCTCTCATTTATACAGCATTCAACAAAAATTACAACAATGCCTTCAAGAACCTTTTTGTGAAGCAGAGATAAAAGGGTACGCAATGGAGAAGACAATTCCTTTTTTGCATAATAGAGAGAGTTCCTGAAGGAAACATGCCTGTGGAATGCAGAGTTTTCATGTGCCAGAGCTACTTGAGGGGATTTCGGAACAGTGAAAAAGAAGATGGATGATGTTTGGATACAAACCTGTGGACAGTTTACAGTTCCCCCTTGGAAAGACTTATATGCTGCTCCAGAACTTGGCAAAGAAGGATGAAGCAGTGAAGACCTCCTGCCTGCTCTGTGAATCAATATGTGTTAAAGTCTGCGAGTGAAACACTGCATGTGTCCAATACCATGACTGTCAAATCTTACCTGGACTGATCTCATCTAACAGCTACGAGTGCCATTCTGTAGCGCTCTCATCATCAGCAAAGGCACCAGTGGGAACTGCTAATTGAGCTATACTGAAATATTTGTGAGGTGGGCAGGACGCTGGTTTTCATTTGGAGATTTATTTGGAAAGGAATAAACATGCTGTATTCAATCAGTGTTTGAACTGACATGAAATTAAAATGGATGACTGAGCAGCTCAGAACGACACCCTGGTATGATTGAAGGGCTGCATGTTCTCTAGCAAGCAGCAGCTCTTGATGGGAGGTCTTGGTGAAATACAGGTCTGTTACGTTCCCTGGGGTTAAATGAATTTTAGAGCCAAGTGTAGAATTATTTGGAGCTACTGAGAATGTGCTCACATCACTTGCATGGGAGGAGGATACAGTGTGGAGTTCTCACTTGCATCGTACTCTCTCACTGTGCAGGGCTCAGGCTCTTCCTGTTTTCTGAAACCCAGGTGGGCTCCAGACAGACACCTGACACCTCCAACAGAATGGGGACTGTCTGCATTATTTTTTCATGCTGCCATAAACACGTATTTGTTTTGCAAACACCAAATATATTGTATTCAATCACAGATGTGCTGGCAGCAGCACCTGTCTGCTTAGCTGTGGCAGGCGAGTACCTGCACTGTGTTGTCAGAGGTCCTTGCACCACAAATGTGCTCATCATCTCACCTGAGTGAAGTCCACAATTTGTCAGCTTGCATCAGCATCCTCTTATTGTAAGAAAGGTACTGATGCCATCAGGTCTAAGTGACTCCAGAAACTCACAATTGACTCAACACCAAACCTTAAATTCTTTAAATACCGTAAGGGCAAAACAGTGTAGCTGTGATGGGGCTGGACAACATCACAGCTCCTTCTGAAGCCGAGGTTTCACTTTTTACACTCCTTTTCTCTGCCAGTTTTGTGTTTTCTGCTGCTTACCCAACCCTGTGATTCAAAGTGTACCCTCAGGCAAACAACACAAACTGCACAGAATGCGTAAGTCACAAATTCCAGCTCCAGCAATATACACCACTGGCATCTTGATCTCACTGCAGTGCATCACACTCTCAGCCTCATCTCTGATAGGTACCAAGTTAATTGGCATCACATCGACACAAATGGTGACCACAAAGCTCCTACCAAGTCTTGGTATCCTGGCAGGGTCTCGCAGGCAGCAGGAGCTAGGTGCATTTCCCCCTGCTAGGACTCATGTACTTAACAGATATGTCAGAGAGATTATCAGATGTCTGTGTCATGTAGTCTGAAAATCAGAAAAATGATGGAGCCTTTACTTGCTTAACATAAAGCAGAGTTTGCTGCAGTGTAGCCTAAAGCGGTTCATGTACCTGGTGATGTCAAATTGAGCTCAATGTCAGGTGTAGGGGCAGCTTAGACCGAAGCAAGTTCCAGCTCCTTTCTAAATAAGTGATTTACACAAATACCTTTGGAGCACATTCCTCCAGTTCCTGAAGGGAACTGTCCAGCCTCATCTCACTAGCACAGTGTGTGGCGAGATCAGCACTGCTGTACCTCACACTGCAGTACTTCGATATTCCAGCGTGACCTGCTGTGCCTGCAGCTACAGCCACCTCCCTATCTTAAATACCTGCAGAGGATGCTTCTCTCAGTTTCAATGGGAACTGAGAATTTTTCATAACCTAGAATTTCAAAGAGTGGTTAGATAGTGGTTCAGAATTCTAAATGCCAGCTTCAGTAACTGTCTCCCTTGTGAATCTCAATTTGCCTGGATATCGAATAGCTACACTTCAAACTAGTGTTTGGAGGCCTAATTAAACCAGAAGGAAGAGACATATGTAAGAGTCTAAAAGTTACTAAAGCCTGCAGACCTTACACAGAGCCACTGCTGAATTGTTCTAGTGAAGTGAATTTTTCTTGTGTGATAGTCATTGCTCTAAAATCCAAACAGATGGCATGGAAGGAGAAAATGAGGAGGACACCTTAAGCTGGTGGTTGAAAAGCATACAAATTGCATGTGGCCACTCCTGAAGTTTTCAATAACCACACTTTGGTCAAATTTTAGTGCCTGTACCCCATCTGCCAGGCAAGATAAGCCATTACTAGCATGCAGATCTAACATCAATCCCACTGCACTCAAGTTCAGGCCCATCACAGTCTGTGGCTGCAACAGCAGACATTTGTTCCAATGCTAAATTCCAGCTGACTGGAGGAACACCAGGCTCCAGTTGTGGTGCAGGAACCCTTCCAAGAAGCAACACAGATTTTGGTGTAGGTTTTACCATGTCTTGGCATCTGGAACTTGAGAGAACACCATAAAGCCAGAAAAGTGCTGTGCAGCACACTGTAGCTGTGCTCTAAACTGGTATTCCAGCAAATGCTGAAGATGAAGCAGGGCTGTTTTCAGCTAGCTCAAGAAATATAGCAGGGCCACTGCTGCAGCACACAATGTAGCTCTCCACCTCCTCAAAGATTAATTTAACTTCCTGAGGAGGTGAATCTGAGCCTCTGTAATTTTACTGTGAGAATTTCTCAGGATAACTAGTTTAGAGCTCTGCCCACCCAAGCATCTGTGACAGCAGTGAGTTGTTACAGAGTGACAGGCTTCCACCAAAAGCAGCCTGCTTTCATATTCACCCAGAGGCAAGGAGAAACAAGCAGAGTTTTCATTTCACAACAGTGGTTTAAGAAAGCTCTTAAGAAAATTGGCTTCCCACACTGTCTCTGTGCATGCCTGCATTTGGAAGATTAAAATAACCCTGGATTTTAACCACAATCTGAGCTCAGTGTGGGGGAAAGAAATATATTAACTGGAGTTATAACCTAACCTGATGGATGCTCCTTCCCACTTAAAACCAGAGAAGGCATTAGCATCCCCTGGCCTTCTGCACAGCACATTCAGGAAGTCTTACCCATGGGTTTGTGCACCAGACCCACTAACCTGGTGCAGTGGCAGTATAACTGCTGGATAGGCATCAGCCTTGATTAACAAAAGTTGGAACTCTAGATCATTTCCTACCTCCCTTGTTACTTTATTTCTGTGATTAATTGTTCTCATTATTAAAACTTGCAACTTCATTTTAATTAAAAAGGAAAAAAAAAGGGGGGCGGGGGGAAATCGGGCATGCAAGCACTGCTCTTCCTGGCACTTCATGCACTGGGGTTTAGATCTTATGGCTGTGGCAAGATCTTGTCTTTGGCTTCAAGACAGACCAAAGAAAATACGGCAAATACAACTCCCATGTGAACTAAGATAAATGATGCAGTATCTTAAATAGCCAAATAGAAAAAAATAGTAATAAATCAGCTATTCTAAAGAAGCATTATTTGGCAGCGCTTAGATGTATGGTCATTTATTTCCCCAAAGAGAAGTTGCCAAGCTGGGGTGCACCATTCACCCGCCTCTGCTTGTACACACAGTGGACTACTAGTTTTATTTCCTGACACTGAATCTGCTCCTAGAAAACTCTCTGGAGACTATTGCTCAGCAGAAGGCATTTCTCTGAGAAGCCTGCAGATGTACTGAAATTAAGACCTCAGTTCAATGTGTCGTTGGAATTCACAGATTGCACGGAAATCAAAGAGCTTTGGAAGACGAATGTGAACAGAAGCCACTAATAACTTTCTAAGCTCTTCCTTGCTCCATGAAACCCACAGCTATGCTACAGCTTCCACAATAACAGCTCTGCAGTGATTTACTACTGATCAGGAACTCCTGATCTTTCAACTTGTCTCTGCTTCCAGATAGCTGTGTGACATGAGAGCCTTTCCTACGTGAAGATTGGTACAAAAAGAGATGAAGGATTTCAGCCTCAATACAGGTTGACAACCCACTGCACCAGTACCTCACAAGCCCAGTTTACACCAGTCACAAAGGTAGCAGGTATCACCGAATGCCAGCTTGGAAGGGACCCCAAGGATCATCTGGTCTAACCTTTCTAGGTAATAGTAATTTAAACAAGATGGCCCTAAGCCTTCTCAAGGCTGAACAATCCCAGTCCTCTCACCCTTTCCTCATATGGCAGGTCTTCCAGTCCTCCAATCATTCATGGCCCTTCTCTGGACACTTTCCAGACTGCCTGCATCTTTTGTGTATAGTGGAAACCAAAAAGTATGAGCAGCCCCTGATAGCATGAGAACATGCTGCTAGATGCAACATGGCACTAGCCCTGCCTGAAAAAGCTGCTAGAGACAAAACACTTGCTTCCAGGTCCAGGGTCCACAGCCTTAGAAGCCTTAGATGCCAGCTGGCTGTGTTCACAGAGGCTGCAGCCATGGCTGTGTAGGTACTGCACGAATAAACAGGCTTCTGTTCATACTGTCTTTTAGATAAAAGGCTATCCTAAGAGTATGTCATTCACCACCCAAATGAGTAAGGCGTGTGTATCACCTTGTACTCATGCCCTACTTAAATGCCTAATTTAGCAAGGCTGGTTCTGAGGAGGTGGGTGAACCAGCAAAGCACAATTCTCCAGCTTCTCTTTTGCATGAGTACCAGCAGCTACACAAAACGGGACCTAAAGGAAGTGATGCCCCTTCTCTCATGTAATTTACTTTTCTACAGAAATTTCAGCCAATTTTTGCTATTTCCCATATAACTGGGTATATCCATGTCAGAGTAGCTTTGGGGAATAAAAGACCATAACCTGCCTCTATGCCATACAGTAAAATGCTTTTGTATGTCACACATTTCTCCCCATCAAATACTCTTTGGTTCAGAAACGTACATACTAAGGTCACACTTCTGGAGAATAAATCTTACTGGAGAATAGATCTTATGAATAGTGACTGAAAGAGTTGGGGCTGTTTAGTTTGGAAAAGAGGAGGCTCATCTACCTCAGAGGATGTTGTGGAGAGGTTGGTGCTGGTCTCCTCTCACTGGTAATCAGTGATAGTACAAGAGGGAATGGCCTCAAGCTGCAACTGGGTAGGTTTAGACTGGACACTAGGAAAATTTTTTTTCACATTGGAATGGGCTGCCCAGGGAGGTGGTTGAGTTGCCAACCCCAGATTGTGTTTAAAGGCCATTTAGATGTGGTGCTTGGGAATATGGTTTAGGGGTGAACCTTGATGATTGTGAGGTTCTTTTCCAACCTGAATGTTTCCGTGATTCAATGAGCACACTTTTAATGACATAAAGAGATAAAAAAAAAAAAAAAAAAAAAAAGTCACATTTTAACCTTCCAAGATCTATTCAAATAAACAGTGACTGGGTGCACTACTCCATTCATTTTGCTATCCTGTAACATAAAGATTGTCTGGATTTTATCATGCTTGGATTAGGTGTAAGTCACTGATTTCACTCTCAAAAGACATTTTACAAGTGCACTTGTAGAACTACATTTAAAGAAAGCTGTCACAGTTTGAAAGGTAAGTGAATGCCTTAAGTTCCGAGACTCCCTCAGCTTCTGAAACAAAAAGCAGACTTTACAGTAGTTTATTCATCAGCATATAAAAACCCCAATTGAATGCACTGAAATTGAAATTAAAGCTCTGAGAAGGCTCCATCAATTAAAATAAAACCAAGTTTTGCTACAGGTTCTGTAAATGTTATTTTACAAGCCTGGTAATACAAAATTAATTCAAAGCAAGGACTTTTACTAGTCAAAGAAAAACAGCAATACTGAGGTAAGCTTCTGAAGAAACTCTTAGCTTGCAACCAGTTGAAATGGAGAATTAAGACAGATTCTGCTTGCTTTAGGTTTGTATACTCCTTCACATCCACATTTACACTCAGAATTCAGGGGCTCATGCTGCACAGCTCCAAACTGTGGGCATTAAAAATATTTTTAATTTGGGAGAAAAAAATTAATGGAATAATGATGTAAAGAAACCTTAAATATCCAGCAAAGACAATGGTACACATCCAAATATATTTACTTTAAAGCACTGCCTTCCTTTCGTTGCAAACTCCACTTAAAAGTAACTTGCTGACACTGCCCTTCACTTTGACAAATATCATTTTACTGAAAGCCAAAATGAACTCAGCTGTTTCTGTTTAGCAGGACTGTCATGTTTTATAATGTCAAAGCATCTTGGATACAGTTCCCAAAAATCACCTTCCCACGAGTAGCCATGGCATGATGTGTACTTGTGCCTCCACACAAACAGACTGTGGACAGCCTAATGTAACAGTTAAGCCTGACAGCCATCAAGTGAAGGAAGAGGTGGAATGAAGTTGACCACTAGAAGTGCTTCTCTCATTTTGATTCCTCCCCAGGTATCAAAAGAAATGGAACCATCATATACAGCCTGTGACAGAAAGGAAGGAGCAGCTGACATTTTCCATACCTCTCCAGCTTCTTTCTTCTCATTTTCATACCAGGATCTGAAAGCAAAGATAGTGTCCATCTGCCCTGGATTTCAGTCTACTGCAGAGAGAAACTGCCTTGTTACAATACGTTATAATCTGCGCTCTGATTTATTTTCTATGAGCAATAACTGGATCTCCTCACAAGCCCCAGATTTACATCTTAGTCAAAATCGCTAGCTCCTAGCCCAAGCTAATGTTTTTATATTCCATGTCAAAGTTTCCAGGTTATTGTGTTTGAAGCAAATAATCACAAAATTTATTCTACCTGTAAGCTCATTACTCATCACTACTTAGGAAATTTTGCTTGTTGGTAAAGCAATACTGATGAAAATAATAAACCCAAACTGAAATGTCCATTCCAGTTGTTATTTTTTTTTAGAAGTGCTTGGTATGCCAATACATCACAGCCTGATTTCACAAACAAGTTATCTGGGTGCCAAAGTTAAATTATTCCATGTATAAATTAGAAAGAAAAACAATTATCATTTCAATAGAGGGTGAAGTTTGCAGGCATAAATAATATCTCCTAATATCAAAGCTGACTACAGAAAGTCTGCAAATAGCATTCAATGCAAATTTCCTTCTAAGAAGGCACTCAATGTAAATTTTTTCCTTCTTTGAAGGTAATTGGAATGTTGCTTTCATTATTTCAATAGGTCTAGGAAGACTGACCTTTTGAATAGATACACAAGAGGAGCAGCACATGTATTCAGTCACCACACAGTGTGTGGGGGTTAAGTAATTGTACTGGTTTAAGCTGACTGGCCTCTGGCTGAGGGACAAGGGATGAGGAGACTGGGCTACTCCCACCCAGTGGTACAGAGCAAGCAAGTATATTCTACAGCATGCTAACATCATGCTTGCTGCATGACAGAAAAGGGATTGCCCAGGTTTATGGGACTTGTAATATATTCTATAGCTTGGAAAAGGTTCCTGTTCCAGGTTTGTGTTTTTTCCCCAGTTTCTGGGCTGGGGTTTGCCCTTTTGTTCCAGTTTTGGTTTGAGAGTGGTGGCAGAGGTTTTGGAGGTTTCCTCTGCGGGGACCTTTTCTCCTGTTTTCTTTGTTTTCCCTTTGTGTAATCTGAGATCCCTGCAATAGAGCAGTAAACTGTCCTTATCTCAACTGACATTTTGGCTTTTCTGGCTCCTTTCCTCCTTGCCCATGCAGAAGAGAATGTGTGTGTGTGGAGAGGTGTGCAGGAGAAAACCCCTCTGTGGTAACTGGACTGTGGGGACTCAGCTGCTGGCTGAGTTAAAACCAGGACAGTCCGTATTTGGCATCCCAGCGTGAAGCGTGAGCCTGAGGAGCCCAGGGGGCAAGCTGAGATAATAAGAGAACTCAGTTCTGTTAGAGTAAATTTGTTCACCTTAGATTTGCTTTAGTATGTTTCCCTTCACTTTTCTGGTTGCATTGGAGGGGTGGTTACACTCCACAAGATCTGCATTTTATGTACTTGTATTCCCTATGGTGCTATTTGTCACTTTGGGGAAATGGCTTAAGGCATTGATGGTACTGTGCTGTTTAATGGCATGTCAGCTATGTTATGACTGGCACAGGGAAGCATCCTTTCAAACTGAATACTGGCACAAGTCATCTTTTAATATGCTCACAATTCAAAAGGGTATTAAGGCTTTTAAAGCAAGTTCCACTTTAAAAACACAATAGCAGAAGGTCACCATATTCCAAACATTCTTTATTTTTGTATTTGCTGCCATAGAAAGTAGTCAAACAGCACTGTCATCAGTGTTAGTGGGAGGAGAGAACATGGATTGCCTTCCCCCAAAGATGAGATGTACATTAAGAAGTCAGTCCAAAAATCCTGATGTTAAGTACAAAAAAAGCAACTGTCTGAATTATAAAATACTGTATATACAGATATAAAAATGTTTCAGAAAGTGTTCCACAAAGTTTCTAAACTTTCAAGAGCAAATCTTCAGCAGGGTAAATAGGCTGTGGTCTGCAAAGGTGAGCATCAGTTCACTGCGCAGAATGTCTGAACCTTTATCTTCCTATATTACACATGACACAGACTTTGATTTTCATCCAAGCCAGGGAAAACATGATGATCCTACTGATTAAGGTGGTTTGTTTGTTTTGTTTTTTTGTGTTGTTTTTTTTTTCCCTGGAGCTATTAACAAGCATACTCCCTCTATATAAAAATGAAATTTCAAAGAAATTTATACAGCAGCTAGACTTTATAAAAATATAGATCTGTAACTTTACACCAGGAATTTTCCAAGGTTAAGTTTTCATTTTCTTATGTCTTAACCATTAGAAATTAATTTTCATCCTTTGGAATATTATCTATGGCTAGAGTGTAAATTTCAATAATGCAAAGTGATTAGCTGGTGAAGAGAGTTTCAAGGATCTCATTCTGTGGGTTTTTTTCGGCCAAGATTAAAAAAAACCACGGCGCTCTGAAGTGCTCATCTTGTGGTACTGGACATACTGCACAGTACAATCCACTTATTCCAGAATCTTGACCTAATTCAACATTAAAACCCAAACAAAAGGCCAGTCTTTGTCCTTAACTGTGGAAAAAAAAACCTCCCAAACCCAAATAAATAAAATTAGACAATTTCTATTTTGCTGTACTGTGTTAACTCTTTACTGTGTAGTGGAGGCAATAATGGATAATACAGCCACGTGATGAAGGAATGTAAAACTTAATACATACTGGAAAAAACCCAGACTTTTACAGCTGTGTGTATATATATACTTTTTATATATATATATATATTTTATATATATATATATATATATATATATATATATCTATCTACATTGCAATTATAACTGTCACCTCCAAAAGAGATTCAATGGACTGAACAATCTATAAACTTCTCCAGCTGGAGCTCCTTCAGGAAGAACTAGCATTCAGCTTGGACTGCAGCATTTCATTCTTACGGCATTCCTGTTAACAGAAAGCAAACAGTTGCTAATCTACCAGTGAAAAAAGAATTTCCAGAGTCGGATTCAGAGTGCAAGAATCATGTGGAGATAACCCCAAAGAGACACTGTGAACATGGTATCGTAATCGTACCAGGAAATCTTGTGCATACGTTCACACTTTTATTGTGGAAGTCAGGCCACTGAACACTGGATGTTTTTACATTAGCAAAAACGTTCTTACCTCTTTGAATTCTTTCACTGTTTTAAAGTAAAGCCTCTGTTTCTCTAGAAGTTCCAGGTATTCATCATTCAACTGGTCTCGTCGCATTTTGTTTTCCTGCTTCTTCTTTTCCATCTGTTGATATACAGATGGGATAAGAGATTATACACTGTGGAAGTGTAAGGAACACACACACACACATATGCTGTGTAAGGAACAACTGTCTAAAAGAGACAATGGGGGCAGATGCTTCATAGATAACACCCCTGGCTTCTGCTTTAAATGCAATGAACATTTAGGCCAGCTCACCAAAAAAAAAAAAGACCTGATGATGATGTCTTAGTACAAGAGGCACTACAGGGAAGATCTACAATTAAGCTAAGGCTCACATCTCTGCCAGCCAGGAATCCTGCTCGCTAAACAATCCTACTGCAATGAGGACACAGTGAAATTTATTAACAAAGATAACAAAGACAAACCAGAAAAAGGGTTTTGATGCAATGTGGTGAACTTGTTTTGACTGTTTTTAGCTGTATGAAATGGAGAAGACAGGAGACAGCTTTGCCTTCCTATAACAATGCTCAAGATCCCCACATAAAAAATGTCTTGTCTCTTCTTTTGCCAAAGTTGTGACGAACATAACTCAAGTCTGTAAACATGAAGAGGACTGGTACTTATTGCAGAACAGACTGCCTTCTTCTCAGGAGTACTTTCTCCACCACAGCATCACACACAAGTTTACTGCTAGTCTAGAGTGAATCTTCCCTCCTTCTGATGCTAGGGCACAAGCACACAAACATAGCCCTGTTGTATTCCTCTCCCTAAAGATTATTTGTGCATTCTCTCTAGCTGGCTTTTGCCTCCTAATTTTTGACAAGGTAAAATGCAATTCAACAAGCTGCAAAAACCCAAACAAGCAGGTAATTCCACAGCAGCACAACTTGCTGTATTTCTAGATTTGTGTATCAACACTAACCTTATTTAATCTTATGCCTAAAAGAAATAAGCAGATCCCAAACTTTCCCTGAGCATTAACTGTGCTAACAAGGTGTCTCCTTTACAAAGCCAGATGCTGCCCAAAACATCAGGGAATCTGTCCTAACAGAACTTACAAAGGCCAGTAGGTTTTTAAAGTTATGCTTGAGGAAGAAAAAGCACCAAAATCATTAAAGCAGAAAAAGGCATTAGCACATGTCCCATTCCTTTAGGATGAGACTAAAACCAGCATTGCTAAAACATCCAGGGACTAGATCCTTGTGAAGAAAGAAGGCCCTATTACTACACTCTGACAAACTGCATGAACATGACAAATCTCTATGTACTTCTCTCAGCAGAAACTGGCCTCCTGTCCTTGTAAAGCCTTGCTAATCTCTGTTATCACACTGAGATGCTTGTTGGCAAGTTACTCGTTCTTGTAACAAGTCTGTCTCCTCGGGCCTCTTCCACAATGCAGTTACAATATGATAGGCTTTCAAAACCGAAATTTCTCTTCAGGTATAAAATCTCCAGGGCTGTACAGAAAACACTTATAACGGATGTACTTTAAGAGTGAATCATGAAACTGACTGTGAGCACTTCTAATGCACTGCAGACAGTACTCCAATAGATAAGACTAAACCATCACAGGGATGAATAACCCTTGCAGGGTACAACTAGTGCCAGTCTGTTGAAAAAGTCATCCAACAGACATTTCCTAGCAGAAGAATAAGAAAACCTTCCCTTTTGCTGCAGAGCTGTTCCCCAAGGAACCATGTGAGTTGTTAAATCTTTCTTAGCATCCATTCTTTGTCAGTATCTTCACTGGCATTGAGAAATCAACTGTTAAAAGTCACTGAGTGATTATCAACTCTGTCATAAACAATCAATATTTTTTTTGTCTCAGTCGAGATAAGCTTAGCCTTTTCATTCAGAAACTCTTGTTCTTCTCCATTAGTTCTAACTGCCATCTCCTGCTGATCCAGGCACCTACACCTAGGAATGAAATGTCACTGACGAACTCTTTCACATATGCCAGTGGCCAAACTGCCACTGTGTTAATACAGCACAAGCGACATGAGCTGCCACTGCTTTCAGCGGCCATCAGAGGTGCTTAAGTTGTATTTTTCCCCTCAAAATAATGATCCATCTGACTTGATAGCTCCAGTTCATTTCCCTCTCCCTTATCTGCACATGAAGCAGCTCAGCCTTTTTATTCCACTTGAGAATACAGTAAGGGAGTCCAGAATGATTTTGTGGACTTCAGATTTAACACTTTGATTGCAAGAACCTGAAGCCACAGCAGAGCTCTGTCTGCTCTCAATCCTTGCATTTGCAGTGCTGTTAACATCTATGTGTACATAATCGACTCACAGTCTATCATACTTCCATTTAAACTCAAATAAAGAACAGCTATAACCTACTACTAAGAATTTTCTGGCTCTAGAGAAAAGAAACTCCAGAGCCCCTTTGTGGGACTTAGGAAAATAGGAGTATGTTCACATATGAAAAATTTAAGAGTGAAACAACGCAATAGCTACAAGTCAGTAACTATCCTTTATCAAAAAGTACTTAAGCCTATCTATTTTGTGTGCAAATATGCCCATGGAGCTTGGAGCTGCTGCTGGACCTCATGCTTGCACTGCTCCAAGATCACTTAAATCCAATGAGGCTGTGCTTTACAAAATAGCTCCCAAAAGTTACCAGATGCAGTTTTGTCTTCTCTGAACAAGTGCTGGGGCACATCCACTGAGTGCTCACCCACAAACCCCCTTTAGTTATGTGGACACACGACACATCAGCAATGCAGAGCCTTTTCTAGATCAGGTTAAGACAACAAAAACAACAGAAAAACACCCAAGTGGATTCCACGAGGCGTCAAATAATGCTGCAACTAGGACAAGGAAAGCTGAGGGCTGGGGCTCTGTGATGTGCTACTGACCCTCTTTGGCAGCCCAAAGCAGCTTCAAGACATAGATATGACTGTGCCCACACAAACCAGATGAAGAGTTCTCACCTGACTCAGTGGCATAGAGTTGCTTCAAGCATCTAAGTCACTACACTGCTAAAAATAAGTTAAAGGATATAAGCTTCCTATCATGAGAGAGGTGTTACAATACCTCTATTCTACTCTAGTCATTATCATTTTAGTGGTGAAAAGTTTCTTATGGAAGGGAAAAGAAGTACTACTTGTTAGTGGCTTGCTTAATTTGCACCTCACATAACAGATTCAGTTATTATCAAAGAGGCACAGTTATTATCAAAGAGGATTTCTGAAATAATTCCCAAGCTCTAGCAAAGAAAATGAGAAGAGCCTCAGACCTTCATCCGATTCTGTTTGATGCCTTCTACAATCTGCTCCATCTGCCGTAAGAACTGCTCACGAGAACCAGAAGATGCCATTGCTCTGGAAAGAAAAAAGGTAACAACTGACAGGGATGTGGACATTGTGCCTCTTCTACAGTTTCCCTGCATATTTATTCATTTTCAAGAGTTCACCTTGCTAGTGTTCTAAGTAAAAATTCACAGGTTTAGTCACTGATCTCAGGCAACATTGCAGCTCTTCAGCTGGTACAGAGACTACAGAGCTCATCACAACTGTTCTCCCTTTCGGTTCAAGTCTGTTCCTTTCTCTCATCTGTTGCACAGAAATAAATTGCTATGAAGCAACCAAAAGCACAAACTTTTGAGAAAAGCAGCTGCTGTGAATGCTAAGAGCACAGAACTAGGAGATTACTCCAGAAAATAAATTCATGCCTAGATAGGGAAAGGCTGGAAGTAATTTTAGAATTGTAACATATCTTAAACAGATTAAGAAAAATAAATTAAAGAAAATATAATGCACCCTGCACAGCCACCAAACAAAAATCCAATCCAAACCCCAGATGTCAATTACAGTATTGATTCCTAATGACTGGACAGAATCAAGAGGATCTCATCACCGAGCAAAACAGATCAACAGTCCCTGCTGCAAAGGAAAGCACCTGAAATACTTAATTCATGTTTTTTATTGCAGTTAAAGGTTTTTTAGTATCACAACAGGAAAAAGAATCATTAAAAAAAAAAAAAAAAAATCAACATTTATGACCAAACACAAAAGAACACAAGTATATAGGAGCAAGCAAAGAGATAATTAGTCTGCAGGGAGAAACAAACAAAACCAAAAAGCCCAAACAAACCAACCAACCAAAAAAAAAAATTCCAGCACCCCAAAACTTAGAATTTCACAACAGAATTATATAAGGATAGAACAGGAAAAATAATTTCAAACTATTAAATGGCCATCTTTCCCCCATGACTCTCCTGAACTGCAATGCCGTTGCAAAAATTCATACTACAGAAACAAATAAATGCTGGCTGCATCACACACTGATATTTGACTTCAAATTTCCAAAGACAGCTATGATTCTACCTAAAGACTTCAAACTATATCTAAACCTTTAATGCAGAGCTAATTTATAACAAATATGTCTGAGAGACTAATGCTTTGTATATTATGTAATAACTACAGCATCACAAGATGGAGAAAATATTTAATTTAAAGCCAGGAAAAATGATGACTGAATTTCTTTCTACAATTGCAACTGAAGAGCCAAATACTAAAAACATAACTTGACTACAAAAGTTAATGAATTTCAAGGCTTTGATTCTTGAAACATTGGCTTAAACAGAATTAATAAGCTATTTTATCAAACAGTTTTTAGTCTCTGTAACTCATGTTCACTTCAGTTTTTCCAACCAATCATACCACTCATTGCAGCTATCAAGAGAAAAAGGACCATTACTTACTGATGAAAGTTGTCATGAATAGAATTCAGTAAGTTAACCTGCAAATTAGAAAAAGAAGAAAATATAAATTTATCCTTTTTGGTATGAGCTTTCATGGACAATAAAATCAAGTTTAGTTAAAAAAAGAAGATTGTCCAGATACTGCCCTGAAGAGCAACCATCTCTATATAAACCACCATGAGCTCTCTTTCTGAAGAGAAACCATGATCCTTTTGTACAAGTCCAGCCTATGCCAGTGGAGCAGCCACAGAAAGCAGAGGCAAGTCTTGGACCACAACTGAGATTTTAGACACCCAGTTATGCCACTGAGCATCTTCTAGCAATATGACCTTCCACACTAAAGCAATGAGGTAGAATATCACATACATGTTCAACATGCCTTGAAATTTGACCTACAAGTAATTTACAGGTACTCAATCCAGTGTTAACAATGACAGTGCAGAAACTTATGTTGTGGCTCTGCTAGGTTCACATAATTAGTCTTGCAGTGATAAAGCAGGACTATTTCACTTAGGCATATTCTTGCTGCTGACAAGTCAAACAGAATAGCAAATGAAGAAATATCTTTAAAAAAACCCACCTCATCAAGCAAAAATCCAAGCCATAACTTCCCACACCCAAACAACAGAAAGCCAGGTTGTATTAACAGTACTTGGGCAGCTTTGAAGCTAATAGCAGCATAGGCCTGTCAAGAAGCTGCAACTTAGTTCATTAGCCTAAGCAAAGCACTGCATCAGGAAAAAGCAAACTAATCCCAAACACACAGAAAACCCTCCACTTTGCCTCTGAGACCATTATCTCCACACAGTATGGTAAAGACTTACCAAGCAGTGAATTTCTGCACTGCTTTCATTGTGCAAAGGAGTTTTACAGGTTTCCAAACAGCCATGCATCATAACTCGTTTTGCTTGTAGGTATTTTACAGGCTGATAAAAGGTAAACTTCTAAAAAGTACTGAATGACATTTCACATGCATGGCTTCTCTTCTAAAGTACTGACTAACTTTGTGATGAATCCAGACAGAAATAGAAATTTGTAACAGCACCACAGAAATTTTTTTGTTGCTCTCCTCCAACCAATTATAGTGAATATTTTCTGTGTAACCACCTTTGATTCCCCCCCCTCCCCCTGCTTTCTACATATTGCTGAGAGCACTAAAATTCACCATGTAGCAATTAATGTGATTCTCTCTCCTGGCTTTGACTGCTTCCTGCAAGCCTCCTGTGGTAAAACCTTCCAAGCATTTCCTCTTTTGATGAATATTTGAAAACGCTCTGTACTAAATGAACCCAAGCACTGCAGAGTTGCTTGCCCTACTGCTTTGGAAAGCTACATTGCTCTGTCCCAAAACTAAAATCTTCATGAATGGAGACATTAATAAGCACATGTCACAGAAACTGCAGTCACTCCTAACATTATTTGGAAAATCACAGAATCATAGAATTGGTTCAGCTGGCAGACATCTTTAAGATCATCGAGTTCAACCTTCAACCTACAGCTGCTACTTTACACAGTATTATCTGCAACCTGTTGTATTATGTGGTATGATTACATTTCACTGTTTTGAATACGAAAATGAAAACAGTGAAAGACCAGAGAAAAACAAAGCATGTGATAATCTTCTCACAGCCTTAGCAAAGGAAAAAAAGATATACTGCTGAGTAAGTTCTGCACAGTAGAATATTGGTGAGCTTTCCAGCAGAATCACATGGAACACTTTTCAAGGTTATCAAAACAAAGTAAATTGTACTTAGCTACTGTAGAGAGTAGGAGAATCAGGAAGGAATGAAGTCAGTTTTTTCCCCCCTCACAGTACAACTGCTTTTGTACATGTCTAATGTTATTCTTTCCCAAAGGGCTGCTGTTTGCCCAAAGTTCCCTTGGCTCCTCCAAGTATCTCTTCTCACGGTTTTACCACACAGTACAGGCAGCTCTTGTCAACTGTTTTAAAAGAGCATTTCTGTACTTCAACCTATTCCTTTGGCAATCAACTGTCAGGATCACACACCCCTCTATAGAAGCTACATAAATTGATGACTTTTCTGAATTGAAAACTGAAAATTATCTATGTATTAGAGTCAGCTGCTTAAAGGAAGGAAGTGGTTGCTTATCATCTTTAAAAACTGGATAGTGTCTCTACATAGTCAGAAATTCAACAACTGCTTGTCTCACTAAATACATATATCTAAATAATGCAAAGCTAACTAATCTGTTTTTAGAAAGAAGCCTGAAGAACCAAAAAAAAAAAAAAAAAAAAAGGGTGAAACAACAAAAGATACCTCTAGATTGTTTTCACAGCCCCCTCTTCTGTTGCAGTATGTCAGGGGAAGTTCAGTTTGGACATTAGGAAAAGGTTCTTCACTGAGAGGGCAATTGAAATAGGCTCCCCTGGGAAGCAGTCACAGCACCAATGTTGTCAAAGTTCAAGAAGCATCTGGACAATACTTGCAGTCATATGGTTTTGGTAGTCCTGTGAGGAGCAGGGGACTGGATTTGATGATCCTTAGGGAGTGCCTTTCAGCTTGAGGTAGTCTACGACTCTATTCTGTGTTTTGTGAACATAGTAGTTTAAAACCTGCTGTACTAAGCTGCTGCACTTCTTTCACTACACAGACAACGTCCCTCTCAGCATCAGAAATGCTCATATGCATCAGTGTTTTCATTTTTACTTACAACGAATGTTAAATCTGCTCTGACATGAGTGAATGTGGTGAAAGCCAAGTAAAACTCTTTATCTCCTTCCCCACAGACTGAATATTTAGGAAACAGTAATAACATTTTCTTACCTCCTTTTCCAAATATACTTTCTTATCATCCAGTGTATTATAAAGAGTAAAGAACTGCTTCGTTTCTTTGTGAGTTGCTGAGACTGCAAACAAAAAAGGGTAGAACAATAAGAGCATGAGGTGAAATGGAATCTGTAAAAACACTTTATAGGCTTTATATAATATACTTTCCACTATCAATAATGGAGCACACTTTTTAATACACTCTGGAAGTATATTCCCTCTCTGCATGTAAACCTCCAGCAGGGTTTGCAGCTATCAGATTTTATGAGAACACCAGCCTCAACTGCTGACAGTCCTTTATGCAAACCTATGCTGAGACTATCAGCTCTGCTTCCTCACCACTCTCTGTCCATCCTTCCTTTATAACCTTTACCATTCACCAGCTTATAGCTGCTGTCCTGCCTGCTAACACCTGCCCTCACATAGCTTGCCCATGGTGGCAGAGAGGCACTGGTTCAGCAGGGACAGATAAACAATCTGATAGCACTGTGTGTTTCAAATTATGCATGTGTGAGATGCCCAAGAAAGCTTCTACTGTTTCAAAGCCTTTTTTCTCTTCTATTCTTTATTTCTTCAGTGCCTACGGAAACCTAAGATATCTGTGATTCCCAAGGAAAGGGTTTAACAGCAAAGGACTACTGGCAAAAACTATTATCATTACATATATATTAAGCACTGTCTAGAATCCTGAACTTGGAATAAAAATATATGGGTTAAAAGTGCTCTTAATTAGTTTGGTTTTTGCAGGACTGATGCCAAATGGATAGGCCTTTCCCAAACCATTTCCTTCGTGAAGCAGCTGTGGTAGTCAGATCTTGAACGACTAGATTCCATGTACCAAGACAGAAAAAACTTGAAAACTTTTCAGGATTGCCACCGAGCTGGAAAGTTGTACCAGCTTAGAGAGCCTTATGGGCACACACCAGAGCCCATGTAAGGCAAGACAGGCAATGAAAGACAAGGAAGAGTAAACCAGCTGACTCATTGATTCTCTTGAAACCACAGCTTAATGTTTCCAAGGAAGGAGGTTTAGTGAGGTCAAAAATAAAGCATGGTGTATTACAATTTAAAAGCACTCTAGTACAGAATCAAAGAACCACCGAGGTTGGAAAGCATCACTGGAGACTGTTGTGTCCAACACCCCTTGGATCAAAGTTCCAAAAAACCAAGTTTTGACCACTTCAAAGATTATCCAAATTTGGCTAAATGAAATGCTCTAAAAGTGCCACAGTTCACAGAAAGACTTGCCAGAGAATTTCAGCTTGTTTTTCAAAAAGCTTAGCCTGTACAGCGTGGGCTCCTGGAGTTAGCCAAAGTTACTACACATATTTTGTACTACAAGAAACAAGCCTCATGAAACAAAGCATCTTAAACTAAACACCCAAAGCGGCAAAAGTCTCTTTGACCTTAATCTTTCTGTACCTCATATGCAAATGAAACCCCCATCTTCTGAGCAGGTAGATGCTTTGACCATAGGTTATTTGTCTGAATTCCCTTAGATGGGATAGAGAAAACAATCTGTAGAAAGTTTAAGGTAGGACAAAGTTGTCTTCATAGTTGGACTTGATTAAGCAAAGTGGGGGAAGGAAGTACTGGATTTGTACACTAAAGAACATCTATTTCATGCATGGAGTCAGATAACATATATAGGAGATTCAAATGACTATGCCAGAGATGCCTCAACCAGGGCAAGGGATTTGCATCAAAGTTAGCTAATTTTACAACTGCTCAACCTTCAAGAGCGTGGTTCACATGCATACTTAATAAATACAGAACATCTTCAAAGCATTAGCTAGTTGTTCTTGGCAGAATCTTATTTTAGCTTATTCTAATAAACAAGGTACATTAAATATACACCAGTAAACATACTGGTCTGTTATCAGTTTAATGGAACAGAAAGCTTAAATTTTATGCAGTTTGCATGTGCCATACCATCCATACACAGCAAACAGACCTACTCAGAAAGTCAGCAGAGCACAGTTCCCAATTTTATAACTTCTTATAAAGACCATTTGTACTCTGATCCTACCAAGATATTGCAGAATATTTATAAATCAAGAATATCTATAAATCAAAAAATGAAGGCAAACAATCCTTTCAAGAAACTTTGTAGTTCTTGACATAGTCTGTTTCAGAACTGGACATCTCACGTCAATGAAAATACCGAAAGCAATCTCCTGTTAAAGAGCAGTTAATTAAACATGACTCGAATTTACAGCAACTTCACTTGTAAAAGATGAATTGAGGACTTTTTAAATGGACAGGCCATTACCTAAATGATTGAACCTGTTGCAGACAAAAATTTACTCCAGAGATCTTGTGCACTAAGTTTCACCCTCAGGAAAACCAGCATATAAAACCTTGAAAACCAGGTGTATAACAAAATTTCCAACAGACCCTTTAAAACATCACAGAATTAGCAAGTGCTGCTGTTACATGCCATATGGTTAAACTGTAAGCACCCTCCTTTCAGGGTTTTAACCTTCAGTAGGATGTTGCTGCTTGGTATACATACCCTGACTGTAAAGTTCAATAAATCTCTTCTGATACTGTGTTAGCTCAGCTCGGCTGGGTACTTCATCAATCTTGCGTTGCAAAATGGCTATTTCTCTGTTTCTTCGTGCCTGAATAGAAAGTTAGGAGGGGAGAAAACAAAGCCTCTTCTTGTTCTCTTCTTAAAATGGACTAGGCCCCACCCCAGCAGTATTTTGCTATTAGTAATTAATTAAAAAAACAAAACAAACCAAACAAAAAAACCCCAACAAACCAAAAGCATTGGCTGAGGCTTTTATTTTTTATATATAATTGATTTGTGACAGAAATTTTTTTAAAATTAGAAGGACAAAAAGAAGCATTAAAAAGTTACAAGATGAGCAAAATGCCACTAATTTTGTACAAAGAGATTTACAAAGAGTTACTCACCAATAGCAGCCGGATCTTTTGAAGTTTTTCTTTCTCAGCTTTGTACTGCTGTTCTATAACCTTATTTGGCTCCTGGAATTTGAGGACCCAAAATAATTGTCTGTTAGAGTAGCATGAGAGCTGCAGTGCAGAAATGTGCAGGCTGGGTTTATTCTCTGTGTTTGTCTACCTTCCATTTAATGTCCCACCCAATACCACCACTGTTTGCTGTTTGTTTTGTGGTGGGGTTTTTTGTTGGTTTTGGTTTTGTTTGTTTAAAAAAACAATGATTCATAATCTGAATTTAAAACTTGCCATCTTTTAGTGTAAACAATTGTATTTTGCTAGCTTTTAGTTTTTAAGGTTTGCCAATAGTTTTTCCATTGCTTTACAACAGTCATACTTTAAATGAAGATATGTATCAGAAGATTGTCCATACTCTGTCTGAATGTTTATACCTGGATTCAATGGCCCAGGTCCCAGACAGAACATAAACTTCCTGACATGTATTCTAGGTTCTGTATTGTGGACTTCAAAATAATTTTTTCTAGTTTAAAAATTTAATATTTAAGTTTCTATTTTTATTTTTTCATGCTGTGTTCAGGAGGACAGCAGCATCACAGACCTGTAATCTACCTCATTTCAGAGGCATAAATGTATCAAATGTTTACCCACTGAAAATACAAGTCATTCATGCTCTTCCTTTCTGTTCATTCATTATTCATTGCCATCAGTCTGGATGCACTTCTGTTAAAGCCTATCTTCTGACAGCTGCTCATGGCATGCAATGTACTGAGCTACTGAAAACTTGTGCTTTCATCCTTTAAATAAATCTACTTTTAAGGAAAAGGCAAAAAACCAACACCACACATTCTGGGGAAGATGTGTTTTTGTCAGAGGTATGCACTGCTCTTAACACAACATCCAGAGATTCTTCTCTGGTAATACAAAGAAAGAAGGAAAAGGCACAAAAGCAGCCATGAGTTAGCCCCATGGATTCTGCAAGAAAATGAAGAAAACTCCCAACCACTCTATTTCTGCAATTATTAGCCTGACGTGTGGGGGAAACCAGTGGGAGGGAAACAAGAATATTTCAGAGATTGCAACATATACTTCTAATGTTTAGAAGAATGTCCTAAAAGTTCAAAGGACCTAAACCAACATTCTAAAACACAAACTGAAAATAAGAGCTTAGACATTTGCTATTACCTGTTCCTCTCCATTTTCTGCTGCCTCAGCTTTCAAATTCTCAATATTTTGCTGAAGTCTCTCCATTTCTTCCTTTAAAACGAAGCAGACAAACAAACAAATTGTGTTGATTTTAACTAATATCCATTCTCTTCATAGGCAAGAGCAGGAAGTTTGACAATGTACACCTCTAACAAAACCACAGAGCTGACCACAAGCTTTCTATTTAAATTTGCAAGTCTAAACCCTGCTTAAGGGTACAGCCTCCATTACCACTCATTACACAGAACTGTCTGCTTTTATCAAACACAGGAACAGATTAATTTCCTACTCTCAAATATACTAGATGGAGTTAAGACAAGTAATTAGTTGGGAAATGAAACTGAGGAAGCAAAGGAATATTACCATAGCAACCGCATGACACGGGACTGCAACATATAGCATTTGTAAAATTGAATGAACCTAAAGTTGCTTGCAAGGTAGTTTACACTGCAATCCTTTAGGGCTTTCCAAGGCAGTATGTATGGGAAAAGAAGGTTCCTATGCTCAGTCTATGCCTCAGGGCACTATTTCTCTTTACTGCTTTTCATTCTAATTAACTGCCATCCAGTAGTTTTTAAATAGAAGAAAATTAAACCAATTCTCTCCAATTATATTTCCAGCAGCCCATAACACAGCAGTAAAAAGGACAGCAAAACACAGTGGTTAAGGAGGAAAACTGAAATATGCTCTGAAAACTGCAATAGCTTAATCTCAGTCTCATCTCTTTCGGTGGGTTGCTCCAATGCTACGAGCCTTCACAAAACCCTCCTCTTTGGCACCATCCATCTCTTCAGGTCACTGTTGGCTGCATTATTCAAGAAGAGACAACCCATTTCAGGTTCCTAATAGCACAGGTAGATCTCTAAAGCAGTACAATCTCAAACTTACATTTTAGTGCTCCCTATCAAGCCACCCCAAGCTGCTCTCAGCAGAATGGCAACGGGAATGAGGAGAGCCACAGCTGTGATCAGTACAAGGCTGATCATGTCTAAGAACTTCCCTGCATTAAAGTTCCAGGCACAAAAGAACACTGAAGGCCACACTAATTCAGATGCCTTGGCAGCCTTCCTCACACCTCCCTGTCTCAGAGCAAGACCTTCTGGTTAAATCCAGTTTTGAACTTCTTGGTCATGAGCCTTGTTGCAGATGTGATACACTGCAGAACTGGGCAACTGGCAGCAAATCAGGCTGGTGGCAACAGTCAACGTAAGCCTGTAAGCACCAGTAAATGGTGGGAGAGGAAAAGACACAGACATGACAGGCATGGACATGCAACGTGACAATTAATCAGGAAGAAGCATAATGCTTATTTAGCAGATTTTAAATGAATTCTTATAGGAGAAACTAAAACTCACCCTACAATGTGCTTTGAACTCTTGCTCCTGGCTTTTTAGGTTTTCATTCATGGCCACCAATGCTCGCAGACTCTGTAATACGCTAAATTTGAAGATCCAGTAAACCACATTAGACTTAGTTTCTAATTTAAACAGGTGGAGAACTAAAAGACATTAGAAAAAGCTTAGTTCTAAATACATTTCTGATAAAACCTGTGTAAATTACAAACCCCAAATATCACCACCCCAAATATACCAAGGTCAAAACAAAACTGTAGTATTAAACTTAGTATTTTTGATGGGTTTGCTATGTTCTGACTTAGTTATTGTGAACGTTTTGAGAGAGATACTTATTTAATTTGTGTGAGATGAAGGCTTCAAATATGAAGAAAATAAATCAGGAATGTCCTCTCTATGGGCCAAATGTGTTTAGGGTTCTTCTGCTTTAAACAACTACAATCACTTTCAACTACACATTGAGACACTTCATTCTGACTGAATAGTATGGTACCATCTTCCTGCCTTTGAAAAGCAAGCTAGAGAATTATTTAATTTTAGGTTGACAAAGCAAGAAACATTGAGAGATTCATTTTAAAATAAAAATTTTTCAGAACCTCAAATGTCACAAAGGAAGAGACTTACCTAGAATCTGCTTGGGATTCTATTGTTTCTAAGGCTGCCAATTCCTTGTCCAGCTTTTCACTGTAACTCTTAACCTAAAGGATGCAATCAATAATCAATTGAAATACACTTCCACACGTAAAATTATTCATGCTATTTAGCTTTCCCACATCATGGGATCAGTGAGTTGTCAAACATCATCATTTAACATATCCCTCTAAACACAGAGCTTCTAAAAAGTGATTCAGCTAGAATCAGTACAGAGAAAAAAACCAAAGATTACCTCAGTTAACGTCTTTTTTGCTTCGGTACATTTTGCCTGCAGATCTGTACATTTAGCTTGCAACTATTATTAAAGAGAAAAAAAAAAGAGTTTGATTCCATATTCATGCTAATTACACCTCAAGTGGAGAATAGCAGTATTTGAGCTGTGGGTAATGGTTTTCTATTAAAGAGTAGGTCAACCATCACAAATCTCTCTTTCCACGTCATCTACTCTTGAGGGCACTTGAATGCAAGAATTCTGATTGCATATTTAATTAGTAACAGCAAACATTTTCCACCTCACCTTCTGGAAGTATCAGGTCCAAAAATAAACAGCATTCACAAAACTGATGCAAACAGAATGGCAACTTACTGGACAGAAGAATCTCTGTTACACTGCACAAAGTCATTTAGCCTGGTTATAGCACAGCCTGGTTACTTCCACATCAGGCTAAACAGAGGGTCCCATTTTGAGCTTCTCTGGGTAAGTCTGGGTGACTCAAAGCTTGCATAAAAGTACCATGGCACCATACCACAGAGATGCCCATACCAACTCAGCAAGCTGGTTTATGCTTTTCTGCTGAGTAACTATGAAAAGCATAATGAGGCAGTTATCAAAGTGCCACTGAGTATTTCACTTGTCACGTATTTTTCAAGCTATTTTTAGTGGGACATCCTTATTTAAAGTCCTTATGATTTGAGATAATGCTGCAAATAGTAACAACAAAAATGGGATGTGGGCCACAAATGTAGTACAGATTGCAAAGCAATGCACATCTGGCTTTCTGTTCCACTTCTTCCATGCTAAACCTAACTTAACTAGCTAGCTAAACCTAACTAAACCTAGTTTACTGCTCACAACACAGAGCTGTGACACCACACTGCACTGATCCCTTTTCACAGCCAAATTTATAAAAAGATTTTTCATCGTTCATCATATTTTTCACCAATAGTTCACCACCAGATTGAATTCTAACTAGTTAAGAAGTAAATAAAATTTAAGCCTGCAGTCTGCATCTCATGAAAACTGGCATAGAAGTTAAAAGAAATATTTGTTAAGAGAACTCCAGACAAAATTTCCTGCAGCACTGAAGATAGAACATCACAAACATTTTTTAAAAGGGAGGGGCTTGACTGTCACCGATTTCAAAAGCTGTCTTTGTCAGCTGGAAAAAAGAATTCAGTCAGGAAATTTTAACTACACTAAAGTAATAAAAGGATTATATTTGCCTTCTAGCTGCCAGGACTTTTTTCCCCCATATGAAAACATGGCACTGGGACAAGTATGTACTGGAAATAAGCAACACAAAATCAAAGGTCCCTCAACTGCTAAATAGCAAATAGCATGATTTAGAAAATACTTAAGCTTTCCTGTAGATTTTGAAGTTTGCTTGGCAGTTAAAAGCAGATCTGTGATGAAGTAAGAACTCAAGCAATTTTGTGTGGGTTACAACCACATTTCCTTCCAACCCCAAACTACTTCCCCTTCTTCCCAGCAGTAGGTGAAAAGCAAGCAAATACATTCATACACATTCCAAGGAAGCTGGAAAATGAAATTACTTGCAGCAGGCATTAAAAAAGTAACTCACTCAACATATATCTAGTTGCAACCATATTCTGTATTACTCACTCAGTAGCCACATTATGCTACAATTCTCCAGAGTATAAGAGCCATCTGGTACAGAAAAAAGTACTTTTGAACATTTCAGTCATTGAGACTGCTTACAGACATTGTTGGATTCTTTCTACCTTCAGATCCCAAGAGCACAACACAGAACAGCTGCAAAAGGCACCCACAACTAAGCTCGCTTACCAACCTCGCTTGCTGCTCAGCTCAGCAAGAAGGATCAAGGAAACAGCATGGGCAGGTATTTTTTGAAATTTGAGCTAGCTGTTTCAGTTTCCTAATGCCACTCTTACTACACAATTGTACCTAGGCTGTATTTCCCCAAATTAAGCTGCCTCTAAGAACACAAACTGTCCTCAGAATGCAAGGGCTATGGAGCAGTGTTCTAGTACATACATACCCAAACTGAGCATTCCTCCAGTATACAGCTTGCAGAAAAACTGCAGATGGATGTGAGCTGGTGACACAACCAAAACCCATTCAAAAAGTCCACCCAACTGTACTAGAATATCCTTAAACCTGAGCAAAAATAGAATCAGAGAATCATAGAACATGCCCTCTTTTATAACAGGGCAATGCTAAATTGTTATCAGCCATGACAACAAAGCTTCTTGCTTGGAATAGGCTTGTAACTCACTAGCTGAGAGAGCCTGCATATGTCTCCATGCTACAATATACAGGGAGCACATCTGTATCTCCTGCACTAATCTTAGAGCCTTTGTGGTTTTATATAAGATTTAAAGTGTGACAGAAACTTATTGCAATGACACAGGATACACTGAATATCCTCATTCTTCTCCCCCTCACTTCTGAAATTCCAAAGGTTCTCATTCTGTAATTTGTGTTTTTACTTCAGGAAAAAACCTCAAACCAACAAGGGAAATCACACAGGGTTTAACTGCCTGTAAGTTCATATTATGATTTTGAAAGCCTGACACTTCAGCCTGCATTTAAATGCCAGGTATTGTCAATATTTTTTACTAACAGTCTCACCTTCATAGGGCACCAAAGTTATGTCTAACATAAACAGACATGGAAAATTTATATTACTAAAGTGTTAAAATAATACAAACTCTATTTTAAAAAAGGTCTCTTCCATTTCAGTGTATCATAACAATATTCAGCATATCATATAAATACATATTATATATTATTAGAATATCATATTCTACTATTTCATAAATATTCTAATAATATATAATAAATATATCGTATCATATTCTAATATTTCACTCTAAAATGGAAAGAAAAGTGTGACAGACATGGCTTACATTCAACATATAGTGCAATAGTCAGTGAAGAGAGTCAGTAAAAGTAGTGTTACTGACTACAAAAAATGCTATTTTTAACAGATAAGTGATGTAACACAAATAGAAATGCATCAATTTAAGAAGAACAAAGCTAGCTTGACATGTTCCAAAGGAAATGCATTCTAGTATTTACCAGTTAAAGCACTGTCATACTTCAGGCTTTGAAAGGTTTGGGAGTTTTGTGGAAAAAACAATAAATAAAAATTAAAACCCATCTGCACTGGTTCTTCACAAAGCTTTTTATTTAAGCTTTAATAAAAAATAAAAATAAGAACAAAACAAAGAACAGGACAGGCAATTAAGTCTTTCCAATTTTTTGTGCTTAATTTTTATTTCTATACCTTTATTTAAACTTAGTATTACTTCAATGTTAGTCAAAGACTTCCAAAAAATGCTCCACAGCTACCAAAAGGAGATTTAAGTTTTGAAGACAAAAAATATCCTTTAAATAGTTCATTGCACTGTTACAGACTGTTTTGTTCTTATTTTTCCAAAATAAGTATGTTAAAAATAAGTCAGGTCTTGTAAGTGGCTGGGCAGGAAGGTTTAAAATTGAGTGCACCCATAACTGTACCATAGTAGGTAAGGCTTTGAAATTGAGTGCTCCCATAGCTGTACCACAGTAGGTAAGGCTTTGAAATTGAGTGCTCCCATAGCTATACCATAGTAGGTAAGGCTTTAAAATTGAGTGCTCCCATAGCTATACCACAGTAGGTAAGGCTTTGAAATTGAGTACTCCCATAGCTGTACCATAGCAGGCAAGGCTTTAAAATTGAGTGCTCCCATAGCTGTACCATAGCAGGCAAGGCTTTAAAATTGAGTGCTCCCATAGCTGTACCATGGCAGGTAAGGCTTTCAAAGCTACCATTTTTTTATCTCTGTTGTAATACTGAACAGATCACTGTCTCATGAAATGTGCCACACAGACATCTATTACTCAGAGCTCCTGTACCCCCAAAATTAAACAGGTAAAGTCAGTTAAGATGCAAGGTGTTAAGACATTACTGTCAGCAGCAGAGAAAAACAAAATGAAAGAGGTGAAGAATGCTGGAGCAGTGGCATACTTGACAAGAGTATCAACCACAGAAGTCTTCAGACACAGTTTTTCCTTAAGTAGCATTGGATTTTTGGCAAGCTCTTCCAATTACTGATTCTGATGCAATAAGCACTCATCAGATTTTGCAAGCTAAAAATGGCATGGTGCTGATTACAGCAGTCCACATAATTAACAGCAGCATTTCATTAACAGCACAGCTTTTTCACTTAAGACTTTCCTGGATTTAAATAGCAATAGCATAATTAGGTTGAAATACAGGAATGGTGGTTCTTGTTCTTACTTATAAACATGACCAGAACATAAGAAAAGATTTAAAAGCCTTTCCCCCTCCCCAAAAGAAATGGGAAGACATGAACCAAGCAGTGCCTGTGCTGAAACACCTGCAAGGAAACAAACAAGCAAAACCTTCACATTAGTGAGACAAAGGAGCTCTTATAAAAGACAGGAAGTGAAAAAAAAAGTCATGTGTAGTGTATTTTAGAGTTAATTCATAAACTGTTTCTTGAAATTGTGAAAAAAGTTCATTCAGCCCTATAGCTAACATGTCAAATGGAGATACTCTTATCTGAGAGGTATGAAAAAAATAAATTAAAAAAAAATCATGCTTTGATTAGCTAGCCCTCTCCTCACAGACAGAGCTAACAATTTTTTAATATAAACCCAGCCACATTTTCTTAGTAATAAATGTGCAAGCAAGACATTCAGGATATGTCCAGCATGACAAATTGCTGGTACAGAAGATAGCTTGAAAATTGTTTCTGGATGGCAAAAACCTTTGTGATCAACCACATTTATCAATGTTTTCTTCTTTATTACACACACAACACTTACCTCTTCCAAGAGCTTGGTTTTTTGCAAGATCTGCTTATTCAGAGATGCCACCTTCCTTCTGTGTTGTTGGGCAGCTCCAAGCCTTTCTGGTCGCTCCTCTGCAGAAAGCTCAGATTGCTAAAACAAACAGTAACAAAAGCCCATTGGACCTCACATTATTACTTTTTGCCTCTTCAGCAGCTCAAGAAGTGCCAAAGTGGGATACATTTATGATACTCCTTATCAAGAAGTGTGTCCCACTATCCAATAGAGAGAATGACTCAGTGATTTATCTCACATCAATATAAGGAAGCAGCTCAACAACTGATTTATATTCTCAAAGGTAACAGGTAAAGTAAGCTAAAAATTAAGTCAGGTGCACTGGGACAGGTAGAAAATACTACAGTATACTACAAGAAAGAATTTTTTGCATCAGCATTACAGTTAAACCTGACAGAGTTCTTAAATGGAAAATATATAAACATACTAAACACCAGCTGAAGCAGTGGTGTTTACTGAAGTTGATGAATCTGAGATGCTCCATACTCCAATAAGTAGATCTAGAACTTTCAAAAGCCTTGGAAAACATGTATTTAACTTCTGAAATACTAGCTTGGATGCATCTTTATGCTGAGTGACAGTGATGTACTCTAAACATCTTTGTGCATGTGTGTACACTACAGACACCAGCCTTTGAAACCTATGCAATCCAGGACGCACTGCCAATAAAGTGTCTCATAAATACATAATGAAGACAGCAATCTGGATCCAGTCTTCTGTTCTCTCTGAATTGTGAAAGGAAAGCTGCCAGAGAGAGTCTTTACCAGAAACAACATTTATAATAGAAATTCTATATTTGCTGCAGGCAAAAGAAAGAATCTTAAAAAAAAAAAATCTGTAATAGCTAAATATCTAAATGATTATTTACCCAAACACTTGTACCTTTTGAAGTCCTCACTTCAATACTTACATCCACTTATCTTTATAATTTGCTTCATGCACTCAGACTTTCTTTTCCAGTTAATTAATTTTCCCATATTTCATTAGAAAACAAGTTAAATTTCAAGTACTTCAGGTGTTAATTTGCAGAGCCTATCAATCAAAGACTTCCATACTAAGTGCTTCTTGAACAATTACCAAATGCTGACAACCACTACAATCAGCAAAATTGTTAAAAAATATTCCTCACTCATATCTGTGCCTGGTAACCACTCTAGGCAAATGGGTAAGCAGATCTCCATTAACAGCTTAATTTTACTTGAAGAGACAAAACTTGTCTCTCTCTTTTACATTTTCTCTGTTATTCATACTGAATAGCAGTTTAATGATTTGCTGTACTTTTACAGCCACAGCTGTAAACTGGAAATTGGAAATAAGTTGTAATTGGAAAGACCCATACTGACATCTTAACCTAGCAATTTACAATCTTTCTTTCCATTTGTCAGGAAAGGAAAAATGCTTCTAAGCAGAACCTGTAATGCATGCCTCTTGTTATGCAGCAAAATCACATTCCCTCATCACATCATGCATTCCAAGATCCCATCCTTCTCACCTCACATATGTGGACACATCCTTCAATTTTTCTGTTAACACACATTATCCCCACCACTGACAGGTGTAGACTTACTTCTGCATTCTTCCCTGTCTTGTAACTGCTCAATTCTGCTCCTAGCAAAACCACTTGCTATATACGTACCTTACATTTGTACACTCTTTCTCTCTCTCTCTCTATACACCCCCCCCCCCCCCCATACTTGTAAATTCTCAAAGGAAGAATCTCTGTAAGACAGCAAAATCAAAGCTACTTCGAATAATTTGCCTTAGCTTTTATCAGTCTATTCCTCACCAGATTTCTATGTCAGTAATTTTCTGCCAGGGTTTTTAGAAAGTAAGGAACTAAACTAGAATCTTCCCTGCAGTTTACCCACCAAGTTGACACTGCAGCAGAAAGGAAGGGCAAATGCAGAAAACTATATGCATTAATCTTCTCCAAAAATGCCACCTGGAAATGTCCTAGCACACAACACCACCAGATCTAGAATTTTTATTGCCAGCTATCTTTATTGGACTCTATTAAGGCTGGTATACAACTAAGCACTGCTGCGTTCTTCAGACAGTGCATAGTTATAATGGGTTAAAACTAACAGATCTACATCCAAACACTGCTGATGCTTCCATAAATTGTTTGTTAACATCCTTAATTCTCCTTTCCTGGTGCATGCATGCACACACAGAATTTTTGGTCACATCCAATAGATTTGAAAAGTGATAAGCTTTGGGTCTGACTTGAATCAGTTCTTACTTTCCAGAGTATTAATCATTGTTCTACCATAATAGTCAAGGTCCTGCTGACTTTTCTCAGAACAGAAGAAATGTTACACTGAAATATGACCCTTAGGCTTCTGTTCTTGCAATTTTTTATAATAAAGAAAGGCCAAGAATTTTCTATAGACTCTGTTGAGTTATAGGATTTATCTCCCAAAAGGGAAAGCTCCATACCTCTTATGTGTCAACAAAAAGGAAGAAATACAAGGAGACTATTGGACAAATAAGAAGGACCTATAACTCATATATGGCAGTGATGTATTGTATGCATTAATTGCTTGAAGAGCCAGATTTTCTTTCCATATTACTGTAAAAATAATCACAGTTGAACACAATAAATGGAGCTAATATGCACATTTAATTGCCTTGACTTCTAAAAACAACCAAGTTTTGGTTTTTGATGACATTGGATTCAGAAATAGAGATCCAGGGCATGACTGAGAATTGGACTCCAGAGCAAGTAAGATCCCACTGTCTGAAAATCTGAGCAGAGGAAGCCTAGATTTTTCGCTAAGCAGTCCCAGAGAACTACATTTCTGTTCTTAACACTGAACATTTTAAAATGCATTAAGAGTTTAGACTTCTAGTTTGAAGAGATATCAACTCAGATCCTTCTTTATTCATGAAAATATTTAAGCAGGTGCTTAATCCAAACTACTCATAAATACAATTTAGGAATATTTACTATCACACCTAAAGCTCATGTATTTTTAAATCCCATTAAAATACTTTTCTGACCACTAACAGCACATATATCCACAGTGTTGCTTTGAGAGAATCATGGCAACTAAGTTGGAAGGTAAAGGCTTAAAACAACAGGCTCTCAAATGTGACTTGGTAAAACCCAGTCAGGTAACACACTTACCTTTTCAGCATATTCTGACACTATTTGCTTGATCTCATCTGACTGGAGTCCAACAATCTGGCCAACTGTGCTTGCTGTCAACTTGCCCTGCAAGTGTGTCAAGAAAACATTTGGACTTTTGGAACTGCCTGTGATTTTCACACAGCAGTGTCCCCAAGCTCTATTTTTAACAGAGATGTACAAAACCTTAACACTGAGCAAAAAGCTCTAATCATAAAAAAAGCACCAGGAAGCATTCCACCCCTGAAATATATCCTAACGGAAATTAATTAAGATTTTGAAATACTTCTGACTGTATTCTGTGTTCTGAATTTTGCATGTGCAGTAATAAAACTCACTATTTGACCACATGTGGAGCCAAACCATAACAATGCAGATGTTTCAAACTGGAAGCATGTACAAAACCAATCTTTGGGTAGAACTGAATTCTACAGTGGATTTCGGTAAATGTCAATCAATGTCAGACTAGGCTAATTACTACCATTTCTTCTGTGACTTCAGCACAAACAGAAATGAGGTTTAACAACTGAATTTCTTCAGTCCTCTCACCCAGAAATCAAAATTAAGAACTTTTAAAATTACAACATCCTACAAGTTCCATTATATCATTAACTACAACTAATTAAGACAGTAAGACACACATCTACTATTTTCAGAGTCTTAAGCCTAGGTGTTTTTAAATAAATATTCTTCAGTGCTTTGAAAAGCACCTTGAAGCACACACAATTTTCCTCCACTCTCTCCAGTACACCCATTTGAAAGAGGCACTTATTTACATTGTTTTTACAATTTCCAGGTAAACGATTAAGACACCAGCCTCTCAAAAATTACTGTCTTCCTAACTCAACCATCTTTCCTTACACTTCCTTGAAGAAAATTTAAATGCAGTCGTTCCAAGACTTCAGACTCACCATTAACTCGATTTTAGGAATAATTTCTATAATCAACCATAATTTAAACAAAGCTGTAGCAGTTTTAAATGTTGCTTACCTCTTCTGTTGCCATTGCAGCCATGCCAGTCATCAAAGTTTTAATGCGAAGCTAGGGCAAAACATGAGGAATTACACATAACAATTTACCTTTCATTATGTAACTTACTTCTGCCTAGTGACAGGAATACATGCATACAATTACTATACAACTTCTGCTTAGTTACAGGAACACATGTATACAATTACTATCATGTAACAGCTGTATTTTAATGCAGGTAATAGGACAGTAAGTCAATGAAAACTAAAGAAGAGGTGGTTGAAGTTAACCAAATTTAAGGAATATTAGTTGTAACAGTACAGATTCACTGCAAGTATTCAGCTCCCCCTGTTGAATGAAAAGTGACCTTATAAAAATGCTCAAGATTCCAAAACAAAAGTTGAATTTTTTGGTATCATCGAGAAACGTTTAAATTTGTGCATCAATTTCAAGTTCCATAATCTCTTGTGGGAAGCAACTCTCCAGCTAAGCATGGAAATTTTCCTTCCTGCAGAGAATGACTGGGCAGTGATAACGGCTGCTCTCTCCCCAAGTTAGTAATATCTATGCCTACTATGTACATGGCACACCTCTTCAGCAGCCTGAAGGTCATCTTCATCACAAGGCTCAGCTTTCCCTGCTCCTGCAAGCCCTGGAGGTAGCACAATTTTTTTATCTTCAGCCTTTTAAAGAAAAATTAAGAAAATATTATATCTAGTTCCAGTATTCTAAAGCATAAGAAAAACACCAAGGAGAAAATTGGAGTATAGCTTATATGAAGTTTATAGTTTATATGAATAGTTTCATATAGTTTATATGAATAGATCTCAGCTCCTCACACTCCATCTTATGCCAGCTGAAGTGTAACCCTCAGTCACTGCACAAGTACTCCAGACATTTCAAGACAGTATCTCTGGCTTGTTATGAAAACATCTGGGGCAAGGACACCTTACTCCACAGCCTTTTGAGAACTATCAGAAGACAATTAACTACCCCAGAATATGATGACTGCTATACAGGAGAAAGATTAATTATTTTTTTACATGCATTTTTTTTTTATAACTTAATATTGGTATAACAAATACATACATAAAAAAGTATTAAATTGCCTAGATCAGTCCCAGAACTAGTACAATTAAACTAATGACAACTGGTGACACATGGACCCAGTTTCTAGGTCATTACTGCACCACTATGTAAAGCATTTAATCTTCTACTTCTGCCTTACTGGAGACTCGATTCATGCACAAACATCTGAAATACAACATTCCAAAGTCACTTATATTTTTGAAGAAACAAGATGAACTCTCTATTATAAACATGACTGCAGTCTAGCAGTTACTTTGAGGGAAAAAAAAAAAGAGGTAGGATCAGGAAACACCTCCATTTATAAAATTGAAATGCTATATTTATATGTGGAACATTGAGATAATGAAGAAGAGCAACCTTAATACACTTAGTGTATTGCTGGGCCCTTGATCTGCTTAATGCATTTCATCATTATTGTTATCAGTAATAAAAACTTCTAGCCTAAGTAATATCTCCACTGAAATTATAAAACTGCAAGTACTCTGTCAAGGACATTTTATGAGTCCACAATCATCAAAAGCACAGCAAGAGGCACTAAGATTTATTTATACTATGGCATCATGTTTCTCTATTAAACTAAATAGCCTGTTATGTCATAAATGCCTATAAAATTTCTTACCAGAAAAAAAAAAAAAGTCTATTGATCACGTCAAGTGAAACTTAGTTAAAAGATACTCATGAAGTAGACAGGATATGTAGCTACCTCACATTAAAAAACAGAGCATGCCAGCCCCCTTTCTTCTAAGCAAAAAGTTTGCAAGATATGATCTTTGAGAGCAGATAAATGAAACCTTTTAAAAAAGGGTTTTGCATCTTTCATGGTGTGCTGATTTTTAGTTCCAGTTAGCCATTCTCAAGAGACGGTTACAATAGAAGTTACAGCTGTTTACTCTGTTGTATTCCTTTAAGATCTTAGAGTAACCAACACTTCAATAAAAACAACTCAATTCCTCCCACAATGTATTTAAAATTAGTATATAGATAGCTAGATTTTTTTTTTTACCTGTTCTGCTTTTCCTGCTTGTCTGCTAAATCCGTATCTCCTAAAAAACCAAAACACAACAAGAAAGAAATACATTGCGGTTTACAACTTTCACAAATCCATTAGCTTCAACAAGACCAAGTGCAGGGTCCTGCATCAGGGTCGAGGCAATCCCAAGCACAAATCCAGGCTGGGCAGTGACTGGCTGGAAAGCAGCCCTGAGGAGAGGGACTTGGGGGTGCTGGTGGACAAGAAGCTCAACATGAGCTGTCAGTGTGCACTTGCAGCCCAGAAAGCCAACCAGAGCCTGGGCTGCATCAAGAGAAGTGTGGCCAGCAGGCCAAGGGAGGTGATTCTCCCCCACTACTCAGCTCTGGTGAGACCCCACCTGGAGTACTGCATCCAGTTCTGGAGCCCCTATTACAAGAGGGATATGGACATGCTGGAACGTGTCCAGAGAAGGGCCACCAGGATGATCAGAGGGCTGGAGCACCTCTCCTATGAGGACAGACAGAGAGTTGGGGCTGTTCAGTCTGGAGAAGAGAAGGCTCCGAGGCGACCTTATTGTGGCCTTCCAGTATCTGAAGGGGGCCTACAAGAAAGCTGGGGAGGGACTTTTTAGGCTATCAGGTAGTGATAGGACTAGGGGGAATGGAATAAAGCTGGAAGTGGGGAGATTCAGGCTGGATATGAGGAAGAAGTTCTTCCCCATGAGAGTGGTGAGAGCCTGGAATGGGTTGTCCAGGGAGGTGGTTGAGGCCTCATCCCTGGAGGTGTTTAAGGCCAGGCTGGATGAGGCTCTGGCCAGCCTGATGTAGTGTGAGGTGTCCCTGCCCATGGCAGGGGGGTTGGAACTAGATGATCCTTGTGGTCCCTTCCAGCCCTGACTGGTTCTATGATTCTATGATTAAGTTACTATCAGTTTTCAACATAAGGAATGCACTAAAATGTGACCCCTTCAACACAACCAACAGCCAAGTTCAGGTTAGTTTTGGAATGCTTCAAATGAACTAAATAGGCAGGCACTGCAGCACATTTACAGAATAATTTCAGCTGGAACTACTCCTTCCTTCATGATCTGCAAATATAGACTGTTGATAAAATATTGTCATGTAAAGTTTACAAAAGCAAAAAGCGATGCTCATTTGGAAGTGAACCTTGAGAGATTAACTAGCCACTACTGAACTCTGAAAGGGCCCCAGGTTAATTGTCTCTACTGCCAAGAGAATGCTCATGCATTGTGTGCTTTGATGAATCTGCAATTTCCTTCTGAAGCATGGTGTTCACAGCTTTAAATATATACCCAAATCAACTTACTTTACATCCTTTTTTTTTGAGGAAGAAGGAAAACTGACATTATTTTGGAAACAATATTTTGGAAATACTCTCTTAAAGAAAAAACAGGTAGAAAGACATTTTAATACATGTAAGCAATTATCTTCAGTAAGCACTAAACTCAACATGTGCACAGATATGAAAAGTTGTGATGTTCCTGATTGACTAACAGCTACAACTGTTTAATTCCTTAACATTGCAGAAGCAGGACTATTTATAAGCATTTTATGGCTAAAAGTCAAGTGATCCTCAGCAGTATCATCAACTATCACCAGTTCCCTCTTTATTCAACATTTCCACTTACTGGGTAAATTCAGCTATATTTTTCAACAGCTTAACTCCAAGCTTTCAAGAGTTCCCCAACGTTAAGTTTCTCCTGCATTTTAAAGCTAAGCAATACAAAGAACATGGCAGAGCACTACCTTTCTCCATCATTCATTTTCATTGTTTTTTTACATTAAAGATCATAGAATCAAGAAGGCTGGAAGAGACCTCAAAGATCGAGTCCAACCTGTCACCCTAAATCTCATGATGTCTCTTTTTCCAGCAGAAGTGACCTTTACTTAGATCTCAACTGTTTCACAGTACCTAGAGCTAAAATGAATTTTGAGGATCTACACAAAACATCTTTTAGTTATTTAAATTTTTAAGCTGTATAGTGACTTCAAGTTTTGCCTTTTTTCCCCCCCTTAAAGTCTTAAACTACTCTAGAAAGCTACTCTTCCTGATGCTGGCACCAACTTGCAAAATCAATTTTCACTGAGGAGAGAGCAACTGGACTCTAAAATGGATGCTGTAAATCAAGCCTAACTCCTTACTAGCATTTGAAAAATAATAAGACCCACAGAACTTGTGAACGCTAACTGTGCTTATGTGTGTTAAACAGCTAATTTTATTAACATAATATAGATGAACCTATATAGAAGAGGCACTGTGTTTCCTGGTAGCTCCTAGACTTTTAAATTAGCTTGCTGTACTTCAGATAACTGCACTGAACTCTACTGGTGGTGGAAGGAAGGGAGAAGTTCCACTGTTAAACATTTATATTCAATGTTTATGCAAAGACAGAAAACCTCTGCTGAGGAACAAGACACCCAGGTGTGTCTCAAGTTTCATTCCACTAGGAACACACAAAGGAATTCAGCCCACTTCAATGGAAAATAAGATGTTAAATTGTCCACACTGATTTCACAGAACACCACCATGAATGAAAAAGGAAGATTGTAAGCAACCTGCAACCACGTTGCTGATTTCAATTGTGCATCAAGAGAAATGCACAAAAATAACCCCAAACCAAATCAAAAAAAGTATCGCTTTGGGGAGAAGAAGCCACAGAAGATAAAAACAAATTCAAATGTCATTTGCACTCATTAAGCCCTAAGAGCTCAGACAGCAGGCAAGTTGTCCACAGTACTGAACTATGAAAAGGAAACACAAACTCTGTAACATTAACTTGGAGAGATCTCAGTTAAACAGAGGGCCTGCCAAAGGTCATGGATAAGCACAAACTTTGGTAACTTTGTATACAGAAGTTTCAGAAAGTAAGATGATGAAGCACTAAACCATATTCAATCTCCTGACGAAGAAACCACCTTGGACCAAGGACTTCAGCTCCTTTTCCCAGACACACACACACACACGCACGCTTTCTGGGAATACTTGCAAATAGGCAATACTGATGGACAGACACTATCTAGGAGTGTCATGAATATCAGCCACTTTCATGAAGCAAAGAACATCAGTGTAAAATAACCATAAGCTACTCACAGTGTAAAGTCAGAACTTTGGCTCCCACTGAAAAAAAGATTGTTCACACATAAGGACTGTCCAGTTCCCCAAGAATTTACAGGTTAAGTAAGCAGGATTTGAAACCCAACAGAAGCAAATCTGGAACTTGAGTTTGACCCTCAAGTAGTATTAAAAAAAAACAAAAAACAAAAAAAAACAAACCAGAATGCTTCTAAAAACACACAATGCAAACCCCATAGACAATTAAATGAAGCCTTTCACCTGCCATATTCCAGAAGTGTAGAATGAACTTTTGATTCCTCATCTAGCAGTTCTTCAGCTCCCTTCTGACGTTTGTATTTTCTCTGGGGTTTGTAAACTTCCTGTAAGACAGAATGAATTCAGAGCTTGTAAAAGGCTTTTTGAAAAATAAATGATGAATTATTATCTATCTAAATACACCACTTGACAACTCTATATGCTTACCCAAATCAACATCCTTGACTTTCTCTTTTTAGAATTACATGATAAAAATCTTACTGAATTTACTTCTCAATAATTTGCTATAGGACCTGTCTTTCCAGGTTTAAAAAAGAAGTTAGAAATAAATATTTAACAAACATGATTTCTTCAACCATCTCCTCTATTACATTTGAAAGAAGAGTCAAAAATAACACAATCAACAATTAGTAAAAGTAAAAAAAAAAAAATCCCTTTAATTTAGCTGATAACCACAGAATCACAGAATTTTAGGGGTTAGAAGGGAACTCCAGAGATCAAGTCCAATCCTCCTGCCAAAGCGACATCACTGGGTTTTGAATGTCTCCAGAGAAGGAGACCCCACAACTTCTTTGGGCAGCCTGATCCATGATTAGAACAAATAAATACTTTTTAAACAAACAAAACCCCCAAACAAATGAACAAAATCCCCAAACAAAGGAACAAACCCCCAAACTCCAACCCCCCCCAAAAAAAAAAACAAACAAGAAGAAATGAAATCAAAGCCTGGGCTTTTCTACATCTACACTTGACTCAGGAAAATCCTATTCACATGGGATAAAAGATTCAATAAAAGAAGCTGCAAAGATTCTAAAAGAAAATGTAAAAGGAAAATTATTTTTTGCTTGATCTGACTTGCTGTACAACACAAACTATTATTTTCAGCAAGCAATTCCTGCACCATAACATTGCTGAAATAGCTTTCAATCTTTTTCCGAGATGTGTAATCCCGTAGCAGAGATTTTGAACAAGTGCAAAAAAACAGCATTCCTTGGCAAGTTTCTCCTGAATTTGCCCGTTACCCTCTGCAATTTTTACTTCATTTCTAATCTCAATTTCTGTTATCTTTGTTTCCAGCTATTAAATCATGCTATGTTTTTGACTGTCACATCAAAAAGCTTTCTATGATTAAGAATTTCCCACAAAATGTACTTTCAGACTCACAGAAAAGCAACCCAAATAAAAAAATTATAGCTTTTCTGATGTCATTCCTGTGCTATATAAAGTATAGGCATCATACCATAAACATTAGTCTTGCTATCAGCTAGTGAGTAGTTGAACAAAGCCACTGCAAGATAATCTCAATTCACTGAACAGACACCTTTCAGCAGTAGTAGTTCTTACACCAATAGCCATTACTGATATTTAACATTCCCTCTTCTAACCTTTAGGTCTAATCACAAGCCATAAATCTCACTGTATTGTCCCCCTGAGAAGAGAAGGGTAGGTCCTTAGACCACAGTTAGAATAATGAATTCAGACAACAGTCTAATCTTTCACACTTGCGTTTCCTCTTTCAGCAAAGTGGATTTCTCCTCCAACTCCAATGCAACATCATTTAAAGGTGACCTGCAAAAGACCTTTCATCTAACAGCCACCTTCACCTTCTTCCAGTTCCTATGGACAGGTAGGAAAGCTTGGGCTGAAATATCACTGTGCATTCTTCTAGACCACACTCATGCCTTGATGCTGTAAGAGATCTCATGAACTAATATTTTCTTAAGAAGATCTGGCACCATCTTGTAGAAGATAATTCTGGTAGAGCTCATACATAAGGAAGAGAAGTTTGTCTAATGATAGGCTGAGCAGTGATGAACAAATGTCAAAGTTTTATCTGCTATGAAGATGCACTCAAAAACTAGAAATCTGTGATCCAAAGAAGACAGAACACACCGTCATCAACCCTGCAGAGAGATCCACTCTGGGCAAAGCAGCCAGCAAGCTCAAAGGCACCTGGCACAACAGCTGTTTTTCTACTAACATACACTGCACTTCAACCACATAAATGAGGCTCAGTAGCACTCAGGGCATTAATATGGAAAAACACCTATAAAATATGACAAAAGAGTAAGATGACTTGGCTGGTCCATTATGCAATAGACATACACCTTGTTACACTGGCATTTCATCCATGGATGAAGAATTCTGAGTGTCTGGCCAGAACTACTTGAAATAGCAGCGGTTTTCTCAGAAGACTGGTGTTTCACCACCTACCAAAGAGCCTTGGAAGTGTTCCATTGAAAACATACCTAGATTTCTCAACCCTTTTCAAATAGTGATCTATGAATTTATCAAGGTGGTCAAAAACAAAACAAAAAAAAAAAAAAACCAAAAACCCCCGAAAACCCCAAGCAGCAGCAAACTATCAGGGTCAGAAATGATGAAGTGATGACCCCAAGCAAACAGGGAAATTAGAAAAAAAGCAAGGACAGAAACTCAAAGCATCTGAATTTAGTTACAAGAGTGATATATCCCATGCATTTTATATGTCACTCTTGGCAGCATTCACGAACAAGCTTTGAAAAAAATTTAAGCAAACAGTTTATCCAAGTGTTGAAAGACCTGCATCTGAAGAAGGAGAAGGTAAATGATACCAACTTTCCCAACCAACAATAACTACTTAAAGAAAACACTTCTGAAGCAGGGTGTGCATTTTCATTGCTAATTATAAGAAGTAAAAAAGTTCTGAAATGCAGACATTTAAATTGACGAGATTATCACCATTTTGATTAATTTCAAGCTAAGAAGTCAATCTGCTGATAGGTTCAGTCTGCTAAGTTAGCTGTAAGCTACCTCCTTGGCTTCTGTTTGATAGAGGGGAATTGCACACTCTGTGCAGGCAGGTGATACGATTTATCTGCTCATACAGATACATACACACCTAAAAGATTTTCAATTTGATATGTTGGCATTTGACACCTGATCTAAAAACAAAGCTCCATGTGTAACTCAATTGGGACCCTCTCATGAGACAACCCAGGACTGGCTGCATTAAACAGAATTAACCACAGTCAGTAATTTTTTCGATACTAAAACCATAGCTTCTTGATCATAAATATCTAACATACTTACAAAGATGTCAGTAACAGTTTTGATAGCCTTCTCTTTTCTTTGCATAAATTCTTCATCCTGCAAGACATTAACAGACGTAATTAAAAATACCAGGAATGGAGAATAATCTCAACCATTACAGTTAATATAGCAAAGTTGTCAAATAGTTTGAGATGCTTAATTATTTAGTGAAATGTGATTTCCTGGATCATTTACTTCTCTCCTCAGATAGGTAGGAAGGTCTTTATCCAGGTCAGCAATCTCTCTGCTCTCTGCTTAAACACTATGCCTAGTTATACAGCATTACCAGCATATTGATTCTCATTTAACTATATCAGCTTCTCCACATCACTCTGTGTGGTTTTGAACAGATTTCAGGCAAAGCAGCTCCAGTCACATGGTTACCCTGGATCCACTGCACAAAACTCCACATGCACTCCAAAAGTGAGCTACTTGCCAAGCCAGACCAACAGAGAACTACCAAATATTGCAGAAAAAACAAGGCACATCCTAAAGCTAAAGTTAACCAATACCTACAAATTCTCTGTCATCATAATATGTTTTAATTTTTTCCCCAGATGAATTTGCACATGGATTGCTTTAGGACTGATTCAACAAAATGACAGCAAAGGCAACTCTGGTATATTGTGTAGATTTCAGAGCTGTGAAGCTGGTACTGCACCTGAGCATTTGACACTTTCTAACAGAAACAAGAAGTGGCTTGATCTTACCTCTGGCAGTCTATGAGTTTTTTGAAACTGCGATATAGAGTAGGAACGGATATAGTCTCCCATTTCTTCCCTTGTTTCTATTGCACGTTTCACCAGCCACTGGGGGAAAAAACAGGGGGAAAAAAAAAGGTTTGTAAAGTTTTATCAGTGGAAAGAGGAGGAATAGACATCTAGAAGACATCTAATTACTGCATAATTGTTTTTAATACATGATAAAAGCTGTAAGCACATTTTAAGCAGAGGAACAGGAACATTTATTTGTAAACATGGTAACTCAAGGATGTACTTCTAAGAAATGATTCAGCATCAGCTATTTCAGAAACTTCCTTGTACTAAAAGCTCAGCAGAGCACTCAGATACTGCATAAGCTAAGAAATGATGTGGCTTTTGCTATAATCAAAGTTTTATAACTAAAAACCCAAGTATTCTTCATACTGTTGACCTATATTGAATGAGATAAATCTAAATGAGTCACATGGCTCACACTACATTGGGATTTAATAGTCCAAAGGAGATAAACCAGCCTTCCCTTAAAAGATTCTTGTAGTAGAGCCTGGTGTCCCCCCCAAAAAAAACCCAACTGTTCTCAATGTTATTTGTAAATAATATATTGCAAAATTATTTTGTTGTATAATTTCCCCTTTATTTAGCTTGCACTGTAACTTCTCATACCCCAAGTTCCTTTTACATTCTAATTAATTATTAAGTATGGAAAGAAAATTTGATTGTAAATTTCATCTACAAGGAATTCTTAGTTGAAAAATTCATTTATAAACAAAAACATAGGCAATCTTCACAAGCATAGGCAAAGTTCAACGGAATTTTGCCAAAAAAATGTCTGTACTTCAAATATTTGCATCTTCAGTAAAATTGTTCCAGAGAAGAAAATTAAGAGCATCTGTGGAATACAAATGGATGTGAGCCAATTTAAACATAATTCTTTTAACTTGCATCTTTAAGAAGGAATAAAAAGTAATTTAAAAACTACTCTTGCCACCCTCAAAAAACCCCAATCCTCAAGTGTCCTCCCAAAAATCTGACTTGCATAAACCCTACATCCTAGCAGAAGAAATGTACTACTTAGGCTAAAAAAACCCAAACCAAAACACAAACCTCCAAAACATATGGATAGTATTTATTGTTATTATTTGTTAAACATTAATTACATTGTTATCAAAATACAGAATACTATATAATATGGAAAAATACACAGCAGTAGGTCACAAAACAAAGAAATGTTCATTTCCTGGCTTCTTGTTTTCAGCTATATAATGGAACTGCCAGCACACCTAACAACTCACCAAACCAAGAGCTGAGCTGTACAAGCCTGCAAAATATACATCCTAGTTCATGTTTAAAAACCTCAAAACTCTGCCGTATGCTAAAAGCTGTCATACTTGTACATCAAATCCCTCAGCTGCAGAAAGCACTGGATGTACACCACCTATACAAAACTGCAATCATACTCTGCATGCACACAGGTTCATCCCTCTACACTCTGAAGAAGCCCTTGACAGCATACTTTAAAACAAATGAATAGTCCAGGCGTTTTTTACACAGCCTCTGAGTTATGGGATGGTCATCCTTCCATAAAGCAAGCTGGAAGTCTGCTGGAATTTGAAACAATCCAAAGTTGAACAGAAATCGTTCTGGGCTCTCAGTGCCAGGACCCAACAATGTCCACTATGCTCTCACAGAAGATACCACTTGAAACGTGACCTCTTCTCGTTCAAATTAAGCTGTACCCCAAGTAGAAGCCATTAGAACTGGCAGTTATGGTAACAACCATACATAGGTTATATGCATTTATATAATTTTTTTCCTATTGTAGATCACTTTCATTGCTTTCAAAAATTATAGCTCCACTGTGAAAACGTAGATCTTCAAGGCTAGGAAGCGTGGAAGAACCACATGCTCATGTAAGAAGAAAAGACTGCTTCTGACATTTATAAGACCACACAAAAAGCCACAAAAGATTGAAGTACAGTTTAAGTAACACTGGAGAAGATAAATCTTGTGGGCTGTTGACAGCCTGTGCAGGAGGTCATGTAAGAGATCAGATCAACCTCACGATCCAAGTTTGAACCAGCAACTGTTCTCTGTGCTATAACCATGAACCCCTGCAAAGTGAGGGGAAGATGATGACAAGGAGAGAAATGAAAATGCAGACTATTAATTACAAAGCACATCCCAACACAAGAGTGTGTGCATACTCTATGAACATAAGCAGAACTCACTAGGGAGAACAGCACCATTTCTGCCCACTGGAATAATTTTTAGTCTTTTTATTACTATATATTTTTTTTTCCACAGTTCTGTTAGCATCTATGGCAGAGAGCCAAATCAATCTCATTTCTTCCTATAGGGAAGGATTCATCTAAATTTCTCATGTCAAGTTCACCAGACTAGCCTGCACAGTGCTAGAGCTATTGGAACAAAATACCAGGTGAAGAAGAGTTTCTGGATCATTTGGGAATTGACTTGAGATTTCCAGATAGCAAGTGAAATCTCAAGTCTAACAGAGTATTGAGGAAAACATCATCATCAGCCTATTACAGCTCTTGCATAGTATTTATTAGAACACACTAAACTGTGGACACCAACAAAAGGGTTTTTTGAAAGCCTATCTTGGGATAAAATTATGAATCATCAATATTTGGAGCAGGCAGAACTTCACAGGGACCTGACAGAAAGCCACAATTTCTAAAACCAATCCTCTACATACAAAAAACTAAGAAATATTCCTTCATCAAATATGGATTAAATATACCACCTACTGGCCAGCTACTAATACTGAGAATCACTGCTCTCAGAGAAATCTAGAAGCAAATTTTCTCCCTGCTTAGAATTAATGTTTCTTCTTTCCAGAGGTAATATACCAAATCAGGATTTTGGATAAAAAAGGTCAGAGAAAAAAAATACTTAGTGCTATAGTTTTTACAGCAGGAATAATACTTCATATTCTTACTGCAGAAGATAAATTATTTTTCCTGTAAGAGAAGCCCTCTGTTTGACAAATGTAATCATTCATTGTCATCATCATTATCATCAAGTGAACAGGGCTGAAAATTGACCTGAGTTGGGATTATTTTTTTTTCCTGCTAGGAAAATACAAGCTTAGAAGTAAAAACCTCACATTAACACGATACGTCCTTTCCACATCAGGCAGCATCAGCACAACTTGAAAGCTGTGTAACAGTAGCACACAACACAACTTTTTGTGAGTAGTGCAGTCAAGTGTAGTTTCTTCAGGAGCCTCCTACTAAAGGATAATGAGACAGAATTTTTTCCCATTTCTTACAAACAGCAATTTAGATTAAAGTTTGAGTTGTTGAATTCTTTCATAAGCAGAAGGCGAGGAGATATTCCATGAAAAGGCAGCTTGCTTAACAGCCTTAATTTTCCCTATTTATCCAGGAAACATTTCTGTATGTAGTTGAAAGAAAAAAAAAATGATAATGACATGCCAAGGATTCTTAAGATACCACAAATAAGTGGAACACATGACATGCTAGCTTAAACCTTGATCAAATGGAGAACTATGAGCATGCACATGGGCAGCTAGTGGTGCTCAAGAAATACACAATATTAGGATCACATGTCAGAGCCATTTATTTTTTCCATCCATATAGTTATGAAGTGATAAAAATGAAGGACAAATTATGCTTAAAGAAACAACCTCAACTGGTTTCCACTTTATTCATATCCTTATTCATATCTGCAGAACTTACTCCATAAGTTTAAAAATCAACTGTAAGACATTTGCTCTATTTCCTAGTCTGGCAAAGCATATCAGCAGATTAAAAAACAAGCGTAAACTTTAGTTTCTTTAAGTAGTCATTCCACAAAGGGAGAATCTGACTTCATTCAAAAGAATTTAAAGAAGGTTTTCATGGTTTTATGAAACAGGATCAAACAATACTTAAAAATTCTATCTCCGTAACACCATTAAACTCTTTAAAAGCATTCATTTAAGCAACTTCTCTGTGATTATTCATTCCAAAGTTAAATAAATATTAAAATTTTAATGCAAGTTTTATGGCCTTTTTCAGCAAAGAGTCAATACATGACAAAATTACCTGTACAACAGGAAATATATGAATGAAATCCAGTCCCTGGATCTGATGTGGTTCCAAACGATGAGGGCACTTCATTTTGGGTAATACTGACACAATTTTTTCAGTTAAGGCACTATTATAAAAAAACAAAAACACACGTGTGTATTATATGCCACAATTTTATTTTGTAAATTACAAACTATTTTTGCAAGAACAGTTAGTTGTTGGAAGGTTCCCCTAGTGGCTTCCCCTGTACACAGCTGTGAAGAGCAATTAAATTTTAATCAACTAACTTTCACATATATCAATCAATCAAACCAGTCTGTGAAGAGGTGACTATTCCCCTCTTGCAGGCTCCTAGCTTGTGACTCCATTTGCAGTCTTACATACAAAACTTTAAGATCTGTGTATCTGGTCAGATGAAATGCCCATGTAAAGGTATCTATAAAAACCTCCATACACACATGAAGAAACACTAGATTTAAGAACAGTTATAATAAGTGAAAGATATGCGCTCAATGTCTAGAATCAAATTGTTTAGAACTCCCAAAACATATCTTGACATTATTACTGAAATTTTATGAGTTTAATGTGTTACACCTGAAAGCTAAACAAATATACTTCACACATTTTTGAAGGTTTTTGAGGTAAGAATTAAAAAAGGAAAAGGAATACCCTAATGCAAGGGGTTAATCTACAAGAACATCAACCTGTTTCCTTATTTTAGGGCAAGGTATTTTTTTGCTGCCAATGCTGTCAAAGCACACTTTTAAAGCAGGTGTCAGCAGCGAGGATGAACACTACTGGCAAAACTTGAATTTCATTTTTTCCATGACAGAAAAAAAACCCAACAAAAACCGTTCCAGTACTGACCTCCCAGGTATTCAGTGCTACCTAAACAGACAAGAGGGGAGCATGAGATAGAAGACAGAGGCCAGGCCAAAGTCTGGGAAGAGAGCCTGAAAAGTTATACTTCTTAAAAAATGAAAACTTTGATGTAATTCTTGTAAGGCAGTTTCCACTATGGCACTACAACAACAATATTCTACAATATGGAAATAGTAGCACCACTCTGCACAGCCAGAGTAAATACAACATAAAAAAAAAAACCAAGGAATATGTTATTTACCCAACAGAAGCAAAATCCTCTCCTAACGTATACTTTCATGTTCATTTCAACTCAGCAATAATATGACACCATCAAAATGCCTTCAGAATAACACTGAGAAAACACAACTTTGCTTTTCCTTCTCTTGAGAACACCACAGAGGCACCAAGCCACCACCAATATAAAAAATTACATGGACATCAAAAACAGCCCATGCCTGTGTAACTCTGAACACTTCAGATCTACAAATAAATCATTGTTGCTGTTTTAGGAGAGAAGCCTGGTTTTTGTTTTGCCATTTTTGCATCCATTCAGCTGGAAAGATAACAGAACATCTTCAGAACAACTTAACTATTTCCTATCCTGCTATTGTTAAGGGTAACAAATAAGGCAATTATAAACACTTGGCAATTGCAAAAACTACTACCACCACCACCTTCATTCCTACCCTCTATTTAATTCTGTGAATTTAACAATGCATTATGTAGTTACTTATCTATGATGATTTGAATGTCTCCAAGTTTAATGGCAATAGCTATAAATTTAAAAAAAAAATGTGTTGGTTTTGCTGATACAAAATGACTTTCAAGAAAACAGCACAGAAAGATGTTCTTTTGAACTACACTGAGAAAACAAGTCTCTTCATACAACTGCAACTTGACAGTTTATTCTTCCTCCAAATTTTTATTCTTTAACTGATCGCAGAAATGCATAAAGAAATACTGTACTTGAGAACGTATTCCCTTTCTCAGTACAAAAAATATTTACAACTTAATAGAGGAATTGGCTGCTTTATGAGAAAATTCTATGCATAAGAAATTCATCAAGCCAAAATGGTTTTGTCAGGTCACTATCAGGAAGGAAATCCTCAGTATGGGGCAGGTAATGGTTTCAGCAACAGCACCACGCTTTAAATTCTGTTTGCTGATGCCTACACTTCCAACCCAGATCCATAAAAGGGAATCAGAGATTATTTACAAAGCAGAACTGCAGGCAGAGAACTCAAGGAGGGTCTTCTAATGTTGCACTCTAGTTTCCAGCAGTGTGGTCTCCATCTGCCCTTTGTATTGGCTGCTGTATCATCCCTTTGTGCCAGCACAAGCATCTGTACAGCTGCATAGAGAACTGGATCCAGGAACTGATTCACTTTAAAAGTATTTTCCCTATTTTTCTTCTTTTTCCAGTAGATTTTAATATGGATCAGTTCCCAAATCCAGTTCAATGTCAGGCCACATAAATGCTTTCTCTGCTTAGTATGTATAGAACATGGCAGCCCAGGGTGCACTAGCACTGTCTTTTTTTTAATCTATTTATTGGTGTGTTTTGGGTTTGTTGGGTTTTTTCTTTTTAATAAGCTTCTTCCTGGTTGTAGAGATTGAGAAACAACCCTGAAAGCAGTGCAATATTTTGCAAACGGGTGAGAAGCAGGAAACATGGACTAAAAATCTCTCTTATAAACAAGCAAATATCAGGTAACTTCCCACCCACCCATTTCACCTTTTCTGAGGAGAAGGAAAATAAAAAACAAAACCACAACCCACACTTGCCATTTAATCTACTTACATTTTTTGACCAATAGTAGAGTTTTCCTGAAACAATAAATCAACATCGATATCAAAGTTGCAAGTAGTGATACACCACGTCATGCCGCCTACCACCTAGCAAAGGAGCAACACCTGGTCAGTTTCATTTTAAAAGGTAAGACCAAATATATCATAAAGGCTTTATTTTAGAAACTACAGATTACTATTTTCTCCATCCTTAGTATTATATAGAGTGAAATACACATAGACAGCATACATATACCAATACGCATATACAAGACACAAACCCCAGCAGTTAGTGACGTCCTAAATTCTTCTCTTAGCTTTATGTATCAGTTTTGAAACAGCTCCCAGATTCAAAAGAAACCAACAAATAATAGATGAAACACAACAGTATGTTAAATGTCACAATCTGTAAAAGCTGACTGTATCAAAATTTTATCAAGGATCATAATTTTTGTATACATACTTTTACCTTTATATATTCCTTTGCTGCTACTGTTCCTTGCTTGTTGATATACACAACACTGACTGACAGGCACAGCGTCAATACTACAGGGGAAATCTCCAGCTCTGTAGAAATCTCTGTTTCAGGCCCTATTCCTACAGATAGTTAGGCAACTTGGGCCATTTCATGAACTTCACATAAATTACATCCAAATTTAAAGACAACCTTGCATAAATATATGCAAGATAACCTAAACGTATACAAAGGCAAAGAAGAGAACAAGGCATCAAAATGTGGAATAACTTACCAACATCACACAGCAAATTAGGATTTTCTGTACAAGGTTTCCCAATGCATTACCCTTCTCACATTCCCCTCTGAAACATCTGACCAGTATCACTTCTGTACTAGCAGCTAGATCATTTTCAATAGCAATGTTCATTTTAGCAAAGGTTGGCCACTGTCATGAAATGGCAACTTTGCAATTGTATTTGGGCAAGTATAAACTTGATGCAGACATTTCTACATACAAATGCAATGCAACAATATTATATCCTAAGGCAGTCTACCTGAAACTACTCAGTGTCTGTGTGCACAGCCTCCCAAGCACCTCAGATCACTCCTATCAAGGAGTTTGAAGAAACTAAAACTGCATTGCAAAGTAAGTTGCCCTATGATCACAGAAAGAGCAGAAAACAGAAGAGCTTGTGTCAAGGCTGCTGTAGCGTTTTCAAACCTTGCTTGAGGAATTTCTCACAGCGTCAGCACTAAACAATTCAGAAGTCTCTTTTCAACCTGAACTTTGCTCACTGTCAGCATCACATACTTCCTGTCCAGGACAATGAAAGGTTAACATACATGACATTCTGAAGATGCATACAAACAACCTCAAAATAATCTCTCTAGACTAACTGTCCCATTATTACACAGAGCCTCTCAAGACAAGCATTTCTTCATTTCTAGCTATCTCCAAGTATCAAGTCTTTCCTAGGTATTTTAACCGCAGTTGAAAGAGGGGCAAAATTCTCCATGTACAACTATAACTTAAGCCATAACATCCATCAGAAAGCATCACCAGCAATTAACTTGCATCCAATTGTCTTCTTTAAAACAGGCCTTGCTGTGCAAAATCATTTTCCAAGACTGAGAAGGTCCTATCTGTTTGAAACTGGGTCACCTGAAGAATTATTTACACAGGAAAGTCTCATGCATTGCAAGTGTCTGTAAAAACAATAATCACTTAGTACTGCTAAGCTAATTAGAAAAAAATATGTAAATGTAACATACAGTTTTAAAAAATATTACATTGGCCTCACCTTGTCAAAGGGTGATAACCCCTTGATTCTTGCGCGAAAATACCCAGCAGCCACCAAGAGTTCCAAAATTTCAGTCAACTTGATGTTTTGCTCCTCATCTTCTCTTGTTTCAACCTGACAAACAAACAATGCAATAATAATTCAGTATTTCTCCTTCATTCTTCAAAAGGATATTTACCAAACTTTATCCTAACATACCTGACATACCAGGGAAACGCTTGACTTCCATTAGCAACTTGGCTGTTAATTTGAAAGACATTAAATAAATAGGTGATACATTTCTACATGGTTTTAACTTTGTATTTTTTTCACCCAGTTAAATACTTTAATCTCATTTTATTGTTCAGGCTCCTAGTCCACTACTTGCACCCAGCTACACAGATTACTCCTATTGCCGTAAGACAGTTAATTTATTCTCCATTTTGCACATTTCTTCCCATTTCAGGGTTCACAAAAATCATACATCTCAATTTAATGCTTCTGTAATTTTTTACAAAATAAGGAATTCATGTGGAACTCCACTGCTGGGTAATGCAATTTTAAGCATACTCAAAGTCTGACAGTAACAAAAAGCAAACTCGGACGGGCAGCCTGGACAGTTTCAGTGCTCCCAAGCTTTATCAGCACAGCAACCTTGCCAGAGTGCCTTTGTCCCCACGTTACAGGACGAAACCTCACAGCTCAAAGAATAGACCTGATTTGAACAGAGCACCCCAAATCCTCAGACCTTGGCCAGACAAGACAGCTAACGGGCTCTGGGTCTCCCTCTCAGAGGCTGCAGGGACCCACTCCCACTCACCCACTCCCACTCACCCCCTCCCCCGCCCCCTCTTCTCCCCTGTTCCGCAGTTTTTCACCAGCCTCCTCTCCCTCGCACGGAAACCTGAAAAGTCTCGCAAGCCGAGGGTACGCGGAAACGCAGTGGTGCACAGAAGATGACCTATATGGGCACTGCCTGCAGCCCCACAGGGCCTCCCCCAGGCCGGGGCGGCGAGGGGCCCGGCTCCTCATACCCGAGAGACCCCACCTCGCGGGGCCGTAGGCTGCCCGCGGGGAAGGGCGCAAGGCCGGGCCCGCTGTAAGGTGCTGACGGCCAGGCTCCCAGCACAGCCTCGGCGCGGCGCCTAGGGCTGGTCAGCGCCCAGTCCGCGAGGAGACAAGGAGGAAAAGGAGCAAAGGGGAAACCCGGGGGAGCCAAGTGCAGTGGGGCCGGAAGAACAGCGGGCGGCCCGCGCCTCGCCAACGCCTCGAGGGGGCTGGAAGAGTCGCCGCTACAGTACCTCCTGAGGGGCCTGGTACTCCTGTCCCTTCGGGACGACCATCGCCCTCCGTCTCCGACAGCCTGCACCCAGCAGCTCAGCCTGTCACGTCCGCTCCCCCCGCCGCAACGCCCGGGCGAAGGGATATTCTTAAGCCGGTGGCTGCCGGGTTCCCCCGCCCCCGCTCAATGGTTCGCCCGTACCCTCCTTGCGTACAAACGCATCCGGGCCGTGCCATTCACGGCCAAAGGGGTGTGGGGGAAGGAGGGCGGGGGCTGCACGGTTCCCCGGCGGCTCATGTGACTGACTGCATGGAGCGCAACCGCCGGAGCGCCGGCCCGCCCCTTCTCCGTTCGTCCGTGCCGCGGGCGGCGCTACTGGGGGCCCCTCTGGATGTCCGTCTGGGTGTCCCCGTTCCCAACGCCGCGCTTGGGCTTCGGGGTGGGCCGCATAGGCGTTGCCTCTCAGTTTGTCTCCTCCCCGCCTGCATCCGCCCGTTCTGGGCACTTCCCATGTCTTATACTGGCGCTCGTCCTCTTTCTCTTCTTTTCGGTGTTGCAATGGGACTCGGGGCCTCTCCCCATCATGGAAGACAAGTTGCTGAATGCTCTGCGACCTGAGGGATGCCTCAAAGCTTCTCATGCCACCAGGGCGCCGACACCCGTCATTAGCAGCCTGGTCTTGTTGAGTGATCTAACAGCTGAGGGGAGTTTAAACAGTATTTTCTCTCCTGCATGCAAATTCCATTGCTTTGGGAACCTTTGCGCGTCCTTGATCTGGTGCTGCCCCTTGCACCCTCTTGATCTGGTGCTTCTTTGGCCTCCTGGCAGTGGGCCTACCTTGGGACCCATGTCTATATGATGTGGTTGAGCGTAGTCTCCCACCCCATGCCAGTACCATGCAGGCCCTGCAGTATGATGGTGGCACCTTGGCAAGGGCCAGGGGCAGGAAAGCTGCACTCAGACACCAGTCAAGTTGCCCACACCCTGCTCCACCTCCACCACACTTTGGACTAGTGAATTAAATTACACCGATACAAAAGGATTTACTGGGTGATAATAACTTGGTAATAATCCACAGGCTGGAAGTGGAGTAGTCTTTCTTGTTGATGACGGACTTTGGAAATACCAGACAGCAGTCTCTCCAAATCTACCACAGGTGTTCAATTTCTAGGCTCTTCACCATGCACAGAGCATTAAAAAAAAAAAAAAAAGCCCAAAACCCAGAAAACAAAAAAAAATGTGTTAGGCTGAGACTAGAGGTGTGTCAGAAGGTGAAGAACACGGAAAGCCATACCGGAGCGCTGTTTCCGTCCATTGGAGGGCAGCAGATCACACGCGAGCCAGTCCATTCCGACGGCTGCCCTGACAGAGCGATCAAAACCGTAACAATAAAAGCAAAAAATATGCCAGACTAGCTCAGGCTACGTATTGGTGTAACCACAGGCCACGTCTTAATTAGAGTTGCAGAAAACTCTTATGCAGCCCCAGAGGCCAACATGCTTACTAGAGCAATTCAGGCTTTCTGCTTTTTGTCTGCCTTCTCACAGAGGACTGTATGGCTCTGATTTGATTGTCATGGAGAGGAAAACTCAAACAAACAAACAAACAAAACCAGGGACAACAAGAAGGGTTGAAACAGAAGAGTATTAGGAAGGGATGTATGTGACCTTCAGATGCAGCCACCAGCTCAGGTTTGTAAGATAACTGCTGAAAAGAAACATCATCTTGGAGAAAGGCTTCCTGAGACATGTTATGGTCATAAAACTCCTTTTCTAAGAAACATGTTAAAGGATAAATAAAAAGGCAAGGATCTTAAGCAGTAACTGGGTATCAGACCAGGGAGGGATCAAACCTACCCTGGTTTCACTGTTTCTCTGGCTTTTAAAACCATAGTTAAAGGAAAGGAGGGAGGCAGGGCTTATTGAGTCCTATAGACTTTAAAAAACTGACATGCAACTGACACTCAAAATCACAAAGCTGGCTTGAAATGATACACTTACAGAAATACAGTAAGTTCCTTTAATTTGCTTTATGTCACTGTGACCACAAGGATTGGAAACATTTCTCTACAGTGAATGCTGGAATTTCCCCTTGTATATGGTTATAAAATGAAAATTAAATGCATGAAAATAATAAAAAAAAGTATCCCTGTTGCAATTACAACTCATATTTGATGACTTGAACCTCAATAAAATACTCTGCAAAAGCATTGCTTCCCAATGCCTAATTGTGATGCAAATTCACCCAGTTATCCAGACAGACCCTTTGTCCCCTATGACATTTGGATAATCAATCTTCTAAATACCAATTAGGTTTATAAGAAGTCCCAAGAGGGGTACTGTATGAAAAAGAAAAATCTCTCTTCCTTCAGATCTTTAGCTTTTGTGCTTGCAAATCTCTAGTAGGTTTAGCTTTAGTCTTTGTGTTCCTTTCCCTGCTCTATTTTGATCTGTGAAGATAAGAAAGGTCTGGCTCTTGGTGTAGCTGCTTTGAAATAACTTGTCCTGATTTTTCAATTTCATTAATCTTGACCCCATGAAGCTGAGCTAAAGTGATCCTTTCCTTTTTTATAACCACACTATTTATTTTGCTGTTCAGCCTGGACTTCTGACAACATCAGACTTGGTCACAACTGAAAATGTGGCAGTAGGTTTCACTCTATCTTTTAGCACATATTTGCTTTTTCTTGTAACAAGAATTAAAATACAAGATGGGGTTGTAACAGCAATGACAAGAGCTTCACTCTTTGTTGCACAGGCATAGTTACATAAATAAATAGACAGACTTAAGTAATTTTCCAATGTTCTCTACGCTGATTAGGCCTCAAAAGTCGATTTATTTCCAAAAATTACATGAAAATGAAGATAAAATAAGTATAAATCTCTGCACAATGGTCCTTTGTACAGCACCTGATTCTTAGAGTACAAAGTTCTTTTATGTCTACCATAAAACAAAGTGTGGTGGACAGATCTTGGAGTAAATGGAAAGGATCCCAGGGATTGCATTGGCCTATAGACCTCAGTAATTCCATGCCTGCATCTTCTGGAGCTATGTGTAGGGGACTGAACCCAAACCTTTTGAAGTCCATATCAATTCTTGCACTATTTTCTTTGGCCCATATCTTGGATGAGCTCTGTTTATTTAACCCATTTTTTTGCTGGCTAGCAGCTCCAGCACAGGTATCATTTCCACCCTGATCCCTACCGAAATGATTCCTGTCATGAAAGTTTTAATATGGATTTCTGGAATTAGCAATACTGGCAGGTGCAGCAGCAGTGTCTTCCTCTGTACACATTTACTCTTCTTTTTTATTTGTTGTCTTGGAAGTATCCCATCTCCTTGCAGTTATTCAGCTCCTCTTCATCTGTTGCTTGGAATGTAGTAGGCATAAGGAACCTTTCAGTAGGCTATTGCAAATTCCCAGTTATCATCAGTGGAAGTGAGACTCTGGGCACTGTGAAATGAAAAAGTCATAGACCTGTTACAGTAGCCATTGTGTTAGAGGCTGCAGCAGACCATTGCATCAAACAGGCTAGTATAGGTAAGTATACTTGCAAGGTATAGTGCCCTTTCAGCAATCACATGTGACACTAACTAGTAATGTTTTAAACATGCCCACTATCACATCCATTAATGGCATAGAGAAGGTACAGTCCAGCTAAGATCTTATTCAGTCTCTGCTCTGAACAGTTTCTGTTCTCAGCATTTAATAGTTTAAAACATAGAGGGAAGAAGATTTTTTAAATTACTTTAATTATATTTGTATAATTTTAAATATTGTTTTATTAAGATTAACAATACTGACATGAATATTTTTAGCTCACTTACCAAGCTCTTAGTTCATCCCAGCCAAACCCAAAGCAAATACAGTTAAAACAGGTACAAGGAATGGATGTGAAAACATGGTCCTGTTCACCATCTTGGTGATGTAGTTAGAAAAGGGCCACACAACAGTTCATTTTTCAAACAGGAGGAAGAGGAAAGACTTTATGGCTTATGGAATTTGTAGAGGACAAGACAGTGCAATACCGAAACTGCTGATATCGTGGTAAGAAAAAACCACACAGCTCTCTCATAATCTACATGACAGAAGTTGACAAAATTGGTGGCTGGTCCTCTTTACAATTTCACCTGTGCAAACTCTCTCCTAACAGTCTGTCTGGAGAATAAGATAATATTATAACTCAGTTTCTAATTAATACTGAAGTTTTTTGCCAGACTTCTCTTTTGTGGTGTCATAGTTTTGTGGTGTCACATCACTCACAGACCATGGTTAGAATATTCAAATAACTACACATTTTGGGTACTTGGATTTTTGAGAAACTTTATGGGAGGCCTGATTTTCAGAGAGTGCCTACTGTGCCCTCTTTGAAAATCAGACTACTGAGTGGTTTCTTAGTTTCTACTTGGGTACTCATGGCAAAGTCCAAGGAAGGACAGGCACAGTACACCCTGATACAAAGTAATTATCCATAGTGGAGTTTGTCTGAGACAGTGACATTACACATTCTTCTCTTCTGAAAATCTCAGGGCACCTGTACTTGTTGCAGTCAAGAGAAATTAACCTATGGAGAATGAAGTGGGTTTTTCTGACTCATGTACTATCCATGAAATGACTAATTAACTCTGAGTCATTAAGCCTTTACCTGAGAAGGTACTAAGAAAATGAGAACAATTGCCTGATAAATGTATCACACAGTCCTTGATTTGGGCCAGGATATGAAATTTCAAGTTGCAGCTGTGTCTGTGATGCTACCACCAGGAAGAAGAGTTTTGTTTCAGTTTTATGTTTAGACTGTGCAAATCTGATTTGGAAATGTTGAGGGGAAAAAAAGCCCAGGAACTTAGAATATACTTTTATAAAGGTAAAACTTTTCTGAACAGAGTCACACTTTCAGGTTTTTTGTTTGTTTGTTTGGTTGGTTTGTTTTTTTTGTTTGTTTGTTTTTGTTTTTAATGTTCAAAGAACAATGTAATATGGGTTACTGACTGTCTTGGAACAAAACCTTATAAAGGGGCAGAGAAGTGTGTATATTCACCATGAGTGTTTTTCTTTTGCAATATATATGGATTGAGACTTTACTGTCTATGTGCCCTAGGTATGAACCCTGCTGGGTGGAAGGTTGGACTGGATGACCTTAGAAGTCTCTTCCAACCAGATACATGTTCTGTGATTTAGTTAAAACAGTTGTAAGAATGAACAGTTAATTTCTTCAGTGGGGGCAGATAATCTGAAACTGTAGCAAACTTCTCACAGACACACCTTGCTCCCAAAGGAAAAGACAATCTAAGGTGGAGGCATTTCTTTGGCTTTTCTTCTTCCTTTTCAATCTTTGTGGAAGAGAATTGACAAGGCAAAGAATTCATTAAGAGGAGCAAGAGAAAATATCAGTGATGCAGAGGTGGAAAAGATGGAAAGGCAGAGATACAAGGCAAGCACTCAAGAGTAACCTTCAACAGAGCCAAACAAAAAGCAAAATATATCTGAAGTACTGAGCAAACACATTCCCACTTATCTGACTTCTGTTTTATTCAAGTAAATAGGATTTTGCCTTTTCAGTGAATTACAAGCACTGCATCAACAAAGGTTTTACTTCATTGAGTTTAAAATAATCTACAGTGGTTTTTTTAATGAAAAATCTTGGATGAAAAATGTTAACTTTAATAAATCCTCCATTGTCTTCTACTAATGACTCATTAGGACATTAATAACACATCTTAAAGATATCCAGGATCTCTTACAAGCAGCTTTACAATGCAACTTGCCTGCGAGAAAGAAAAAAAATAACTGTATACTGTCTTGGTAGACATCAAGTTTAACTTAAATAATTTATATATATACATGTTCTGAAAAGAAACAGTCCCACACAACATTGTTTTTTAGGAATTTTAGCTTGACTACAGCTTAACTCAAAATGAGAAGCAAAGTTTACTACCAGGCACTCTACTTTCTCCATCTTCAGACTGCTTCTCGCAGTGGATTCTGGCATAATCCAAAACTGCCATTAGAACTATGTTTCTTTTTAAAGAATTGAATCTTACTTATACTGCAGCAAACACTTTGACAAATGGTGGAAGAGCACCATCTGGTGACACCAGGCACATCACTATATTCTGCCACCATTGCAAGATACATTTATGGTCCACAGCCTCTATTTTGAAAGCCTGTCTCCATGTGTTTTAATATGCTTTAATTCATTATTCAATTATGCATAAGGAGTACAGGAGTGAACTTCTAGAGAACCAATCTGAGCTGACTGTCACCCTTTCTCTACTGCCCCTTAAATCACTGGGAACTTCTTTTAATTCGAATCAACATTTTCTGAACTGTTCCGAGACATTTTTTTAAGGTTTTGGAGCGGATTTTTATGGGCACCATGAAATGCAGTCCCAAGTTTTATTGCACTGGACATTTCAAGGTTTTTCTGTGTGTGATCCAAGTATTTTCTTACAGTGTTCAAGAAACTTGGCTTAGCTGTCTTTTCAAAGAATTTTCCACAGAAGCGATTGCTAAGAAAAATGAATTAGCTTTTACCATTCTGTATGTTCAAGGGTAAGGAAAAGAATAGATCTTAACCTGACTATTATTTGCAAATCACAGCTAATTTCAGCACAAATTGAACCTGAATATGCTAACAAATAAAATATGTGATTTTTCTCTATAGGCTTCTTTTTTTTTCTTTCCTTTTTTCACAATACTGATGGCACCCATTTAGTTAAAGTTAATGTGACCTTAGTTAGGATTTCACAAAAGCAGTTAGCTATTATAATAGGCTTAGAAAGCACTTTCTGGAATTTTAGTCTGCAAAGAAGTAATTTTCTAATGCTCTGGTTTGTGCAGACTAACCCTCTCACACTTTGAAAGCTGTGCAAAACCCCTAGATGCCAGGGAACCTTGCCTAAAATTAGATAAAGGTAGATAAAGTCAAGAACTGTGGAAGTTCCTAACTGTTACCTGGGACCCAAGTATATAATTCATAAAAAACATGCTACCAAGTTATTTTTTTATTTTCTCATATGATTCTGGTCCACATAATTTTGATTGGATCTTTTATATAATAAGATAATAAAGCATCACCTCTCCAAAGTGTGAAGACAACCGTCAGAATGTCATCTAGCATAAAACTGTACAGCATGTCTGATTAAATCTGCTAGTAGTGTATGGTGGTGATCCTGAAGAAGAGTGATATGCCCTGCTTCCTCCCACCATCTCACAGCAGTGGGATGATAAATCTTCAGCCTGTGATGCCATCTAAAAGTGTTAAGTTTGTTTCAATGCTGAGTATACTGCAGCAGAAACATCCAGCTGGTGTCTAGTGTTTCGTGCAGCGAGGAATGTAGAGGAAGGCTGTAGTAGTTGAATTAGAGAATAATCACTCACACTAAACAGTAACTTAGAAAACATCTCAAAAAACTTCAGTCTCCAATTTGTACAAGACTTCTAAGCCTTCTTGGAGAACAAGAAGTCAAAAAATAGAAGGGAAGAGAGACCCAAGTCTGGAAGACCCAGGTTCTAATTTAGTTGTTAAAAAGCCACCTACTAGGAAAAATGGGTACAAGCTAGAACACAGGAGGTTCTGTCGCAACACAGGGAGGCACTTCTTTATGGTGTGGCTGATGGAGCACTGGAACAGGCTGCTCAGAGATGTCATGGATTCTCCTTCTCTGGAGACTTTCAAAACCCACCTGGCTGTGTTCTTGTGCAGCCTGCCCTAAGTGATCCTGGTTTGGCAGCAGAGTTGGACTCAGTGGTCTCTGGAGGTCCCTTCCAACCCCTAAAATTCTATGATTCTGTGACTTGAACTTGGATCTCTTTGAAACTGTTTTGTTGCTAACTAAAGGATAGGTCATTTAGAAAAGAAACCTCCTCTTGGTTTTAACAACATTAGTGTTACTGAGAAATGAATAAAAATTCAGTCATTTAGTCACTGTAAATAATGTAATCAGCTCAAATCAGGTGATTTAATGTATCTAAATCATATATTGATATGAAGAGTTAGCAATCACAAAATGCAGAAAACCTTTCTTGTTTGTTTCTTAATTAAAACAGAGATCCTCCCCTCCTCCCCCCCCCTCCCACCCCCAATCTCTTGATTCTGGGATCTGGGGTTTAAACAAACATCGAATATTATGAGGCCCATAATAAAACAGGGAGAACTGGCAATGCCTTATTACACTGCTTCACATCCTTTATACAGGGCCACTTAGGACAAAGATTTATCTCTACGACTGTTAGCATTTTTCTTATCAGTCAACTCAAAAGCAGCAGTTTGTCTGACTCCAGTGACTGTGTTGGAATTTTTTATAGTTCAAGGCTAATGAGGTCTTTTTGTTGTAGAATTCTCCTAGCAATTTCTCCACTGTCTCCAGCAGCTCGTATTCTTGTGAGTTTGTAAGGATGGAAATAATTTGTTTGGAGTTATGCTGCATATCTGCAAAGTGTGCCCACTTATCAGTGATTATGCCTTCTAGAAGCTGAAAATGGAAAAGGGTGCCTTGTAAATTCCATGACTTGAAGTTAGGAACAAAGTTCCCACAGGTACACAAACATCTGGGCTATGCTGTGTGCTGTCCAGCTGAGTTTGTTTGGAATGGCTACTCAAATGGCAGCTGATTCACAAAGCAAACACTAAAAGTTCCAGCAAGCTCTGCTTCCCATTGCTTCTGCTGCTGCTACTCTCTTTCTTGGGATCCATGGTACTTTTGCTTAGTGTCAGAAGTAGATGTGCAAGACCTCCTCTGTCCTAAATCAGCCTTAGTGTAGGGAATACAACCTCTTCCAACTTCCTATCTCTTGGCCCTGCTCTTAGAGCTTACTGGTACTCTTTTAGAACCACACTCCTGGCTGTGACAACCTGTGACTGCACTGAGCAGTACTATCAGCAGCTTCTGCACAGGCTGTGTGGAGCAGAAATGATCAAATCCAGTAACTGCTTCTGGGGGGAAGACGCAGTTGCTGCCTTTAGCTCAGAGACTAGAACTTCCACAGAGAGCATAATTAACCTTTTACTTTGAATATTATTCTACTGAGTTTAAGGCCACTTCAATGCTTTCACCTCTTCTGGCTAGCCTTAATCCCAGCTCTCTTTCTACTGCAGAGTTAAAGAAAAATCTGGCAATGCATTTTCTTTTTTGTCAGTCTGTCCTTGCCTAGCTGCCTTGTAGTCAGTCCTTCCACTATGCCTGTCCCTTTGTGTAGCAGGAGAATATCTTGCAAATTTTTTGATTTTGAGGATAGGATTACATCTCTGTCCTTTGACCTTGGTCAGCTATAGACCGATATCTTTCCAAAATGTTTTACTTAGTTCTTTCAAGAGTGTTTTTTTTCTATGGCTTATAGAGTGTTTTTTCAGGCAATCTGGACATGAGTGTGACTGTTAGTATAATATATCCACCAGAACACACATTGGTGCTAGCAGATAACCTGATGCTGGACAATACTTCTTATATACAATTCTGATTGCCCTAAGGGACATTCTACTTGAGAACTGGCATGCTGGTGTCCATTATGCTGCTTTCCCCCCCTGAATTTTATATCAATACCACTCAATTAGTAAGGCAAAATAAGATTTTTTTTTTTTTTGTAACTGCCAGGTCTGCACATAGAGTATCTGAAAACTGAGATGTATTTTTCCTGCCAGGTAGTTCTTAACTTTGATAACAACAGATATTCTGAGATCAGGACTGAACTGCAATTTTATTACTAAAGCATAAGGAGAGATAGACTGTATCTTGGTTTTTCTGCAGCTCTATTGATTGCTAATAATAATAACAACAACAACAACAACAACAATAATAATAATAATAATAACAACAATAATAATAATAATAATATAGCAACCACCAAACACAAAAAACAAAAATCAGAGAAGCAGTAGATGTTGCCATGGAGAAAGAGGAAAATGAACTATATGTAATAGAAATACATAACTGTGTAATGGAATCATTTACCTTTCAGAGCTGGCACATTAACTATGTAAACACAATATTTAGGTTGATCATGGATTATCACTTAGTTTGCACTGAAGTTTTACTGACAGCCTCAACCGAAGCCTACTGAGGTCAAAGTAAAGTTTCTGTTGCTTTATATAGAATCAGGGCTAAGAATTAATTCATTGAGTCAAAGCTGGATAAGAGTACATAGGAAGTAACAGAAAAATGTCATGCTTTTACAGCCTTTCTGTCTCTTACTGTGCCCATCAGTGGTAGACTATTTTCCACTCTTTATATCTTTTCCATCATCAAACTCTGTTTTTGAAATTCACAATCTTTATATGTAGACCTGTGTTTTGTTTTGTTTTGTTTTGTTTTTCTGGGTGCAAACCATTACCCATATTGTGTGTACTTCTATTTGTTAAATGCAACGAAAATGCCAGCATCAAGTAACTAGGCTGGAATGAATGGCTTGATGTAGTGAATGGCATGAGCTGATGATCCATCTGGTTCAGTCCTCTCTGCTTAGTAAACTGCTGGTGCTTGCATTGCACACAATGAGAGATGTTGTAATTCCTGATTACTTTTCAGGCTATTCTTCTAAGTTCTTTTAAGACAGGTGGAAAACATGGGATTTTTCCAGAATTTATTTAAAGGGGCATAGGACAATAGCACTGTGAAAAGGAACGAGGAAGGTTCTCTCTCTAGAGCAAAGCAAGATGGAAGATGCAGAAGAGGAAACATACAGAAAGAATGATGGCATTACTTAGGCTGGTGGTTTGGGAGTCTTTACAAGATGTGACAGTGATGAAACACTCCCTTGGGCAGGCTGTAAGAACACACAGGGCAGCATCAAGCAGCAACCTGTTCTAGTGGCTAGGCTTGCTTCAGAATTAGTCTGTGGCCATTTCAGCACTTAATTTAGTAGGAAACACAGCATCTTCTAGTCTAATTGAAGAATTCCTGGCAATGGGAGGGTTAGCATGGTGTCCCGCGGGACACAAGCTGTATGGGTAAATATTTCCTTTCTGTCTTTTACGTTGGCAATCAACACCGAGGCACATCGCAGACGTTTCCCAGGTCTGGGGCACAGGTTCCCTTTGTTAACAGCAGATGGCAGTAAAGTTAAACAAATAGGTGGAAATAAACAGAAAAGATGCTTTGCCTACTGGATGGTGTTGCTGCAGAGAGCTCATAGAGCTCCGTGCATATTCAGACAGTACATGGTTCATTTCCAGTGCACAGATCATCCGTGGCACATTCAGGTAGCAGAAGATATTAATTCGGCCATAGCTGTTTGTAATCCAAGTCATGTTTTATTTTGTTTGTGATATTTTTGATCATAGAAATGGTAGAACAGACAGAGTCTCTTATAATTTCTTTCTTACATCCATATTTAAAATCTATGCATAGCTGAACAGATGAGGATGAGGCTCAGCTTCAAGTGAGTAAACTTTTATTCTTTATTACGTATCTTGTGCTACATCTGAGAGAATGAAGATTATATCATTATGGTTTGCATTAAAACTTTTATAACACTGATTTTTTTTTTTAATACTGAAAAAAAAAGATGTGTGAAAGGGTTAACAAGATCAGTTTTAAGACACAGGAACAAAGAAATTGAGAATAAACTTTTACAGTCCTGCTTTACACTTTAAATTAATCTCACTTCTGGTGGAATGGATGGGAGATGGGGATATTGGTTTTCCAATTTCCAGCAGGCAAATGATGGAGATGTCACTACAGGTATTTGATTGCAACTTTTAATTTCCTTGCCTAAAGTGAAAAAGGGATGAAAAGATATTAGGAATATCTACTTAATGTCATTATACCCATAGCAGTGTCATGAAAGCATCGTGCTTGCAGGGTCTGCCATTTCTAATCACATTAGTCCATCAAATAGAGTATCTATTTCCCTTATTTACTGCTCAGTGCTTGATCGACCTCAGGAAACCCAGCATGACTCTCCCTCCATCATATACCAAGATAATTACTCAATCCTGTATGATTATGCAAAGCACTCAAAGAATGCTTTTCATACAGCACTCAAGGCCCAGATCTTCATTTCAAAACCTGTTCAAGACACTAACGGGCTCTGGCTGAAGTCATCAGATATTAACACTGTTAGCTTAATGTCAATACTGTGATAGCAGAAGGAAAGGAACCTTTCTTGTTCCCCCATTTTGGACCATTAATGCTCTGCAACTTGGACCTTGACTCTGCAGTCCTGTTCTTAGGAGAGGTATCAAGTCAGTGAGAGAAGAGAAGGCTTTAGGGCTGTTCTCAAGAGTCTGATTGCCCTTATCATAGCATGCATAATTTCTTATTTTCTTTTCAAGCTCATATTTACAGGTATTACAGTCTGAGTACGTTTTAAATCTTCCCATTATATTAGAATTTTTGGTTAAAAAATGTGCAGGACACCCCAGCAGGCATATTTATAACCAGCAAGGGCACAAGCGTCAATCACTTGTGAAGAAGGAGCCCTTCTTAATCTGTCAATCAGTCAATGCACAAAATGCACAAAGCATCAATTACTTTTTAGGCTGTTCACTATGACTTATATATCTGCCAATAAATCTAAAATACAGGTCAAAGAATGTGTAGCTCAAGTAAATCCATAAATGTAGCAGAAAAGCTTCACTAACTACCTCAGATTGCCAAAGCTGAGGTCATTTCCTTGTTGTGACAAATACCCAAGTCCATAAATTATGTTTATCACCTCAGGGGCAATGCAAACAGTTTCCCTCAGATACTGAAAGTATGATGTATTTTTTTATTTAATACCAGAACACCTCTTTTACACAGTTCTTAACATATGAGATCCAAGATTTTGCTTGTGCTTTTAAGGCCCCAATTCAGCAACAGATTAAAACAGACACTTCGGGTCCTGACATTAAACACGTGCCAAAGTGCTTTGTTGCGTAGTCATAGGTTGCTGAATTGGAGCCTAAAGACTAAATTTTATTTCTATGAAACTCAGAATTTACCTTCCATTTTCCTTCAAAGAAAACAAGGATTTTTTTTTTCACCAAATATAATATAATCAATCATTTAAAAACATTCAGAAAGGCTTGTCTTTTAGAGATCAATAGGTGAGCAATAGTGCTGGAGGTAAACCTTGGACAAAAGCTGGCAATTTGCAACAGTTTGACTGGTGCTAATTTAAGATGTAGTTAGCAGCATTTCCACAAAGAAAATAAAAATACCAATACCTTGAACATGTAAAGAACACAAGCCTGAATGGTGAACACCCTACAGAGAACTTTGGAGAAAACACCACTGAATTAACTTACAGTACATTTGTTAAACATGAGCAGCTCTAATAATGACATTTCATTTAACAATGCCCTTTGTCTTTTCAGTTCATCAGTTACCTATTTCAGTAATGAACTGCAGTCATACCATTCTGATTTCCTCCTAATGTAAAGGCTGAGATCACTTCACTTGCAGTGGAGCGTGATGCTATTATTCTGTTTGTTGCTTAGGAAAAAAAGCTATAGAATATATCACAATTGCAATTGGCTAGCAAATATTAAACTGTGTCATCAGTAAGGATACCAATAATTTAATTTAGCTTTAATGAAAAGAAGTAAAATAAAATAATAACAAAAAAAGACAGAAAATGCTGAAAATCCTCAGCATATCAATTTAATGAGCAGAAGAGTAAGTATTCAGCTGGGGAAAAAAATGAGCCACACATTAAATGTTATTTTAATTTTTTATCAACAGTCCATGCATAGAATTTCACAGCAACTTTTCCAGTTAGGATGAATAATCTTGGCAGCAAAAATAAAATGGAGTTGTCTGCCTTATTTAAGGAGGTTTTTCTGAAGAACTGGAGGAAGTCAGATTAAGTGGGTAATATCCCACTTTGTCCTATGTAAACACAGGACAGATAAAAAATATCAGAAGTCTACTTGATATGATCCGTAAGTCTTACAAGGGGTAATGAAGCCTACTTTCACCCATTTTTCCTGCCTCTTTTTTGGAGTTTCCTAATTTTCAAAAGCTTTTTCATTGCCTTCCTAGCTTCAAGAGAGAGACATTTGAACCAGGCTGCTGTTTTCACTTTTCTGTTCACTGTGATCCATTCAAAATATTTTCAGAGCTCACCAAAACCATTTAATTAGCAGAGACTGGTGTCCAGCACTTCATAATCTTTTCCCAGCTGAACCAAATCTGCACAATTTACAATAGATCTTTGGAAACTCATTTTTTACCGTGCACTGCATCTATAGATCTCTCTCAATTACCCACAGTAAATTTAGGCATTGTACAAGAGCAAATTTTACAGTCCATGAAGAGATGAAGTGAAATCTAGATGAAATTCATTGTGACAGATTTTCAGTTAGTGCTCTGATGTGTCTGTATTACAGAAGATAGACATTCTATTAGCATGGAAGCTCCCATAATGGACTGTGAATCATTTCAGGTAATAGAGATGCCAACTGGAATGACTGAAAAGCACTATTGAATTCCATTAGAGCTCTTTGTTTTTAAATCAGTCATTTCTTTGTGAATATCCAACTATATACTTCTTGACCCTCGCTGAGAGCAATAATTGTGAACTAATATTACAAAACATTAATCTGAGTTACTGTTCAATTAATGCTTCTGTTCCAGGGTTATTTTTGTGCTGCAAACGTGAAGAAGACTGTGTCTTGGATTACAAATATGTATTTGGACTTGAGCTAGTGCAGAATGCAATTTTCAGTTATATTTCTATCTCCACTGTGTTCAGTCTCATCTCATTAGCTGTAAAAAGACTCGGGTATTGGCTTTTCTTTTTCTGAAGTCATCCTACCAGAATAAAATAACTATAATCAACAAATCTATAAAGATAAACATTTTTATAACGGATGCCACAAAGAGTCTTCTTTCATTTAGGTGCTTGGTTAATTATCAGCAAAATAACTAACACCATATCCTGTTACCCAAACAGCCCCACCTTATCTATCAATCATGTATGATTTATCAGACTTGATAATTGCTTGGATAATTAACACAGAATTTAGGTTTACTCAGTGTGCTGAAACCTCGGAAATGCCTGCATAATTGCCATTTGTGTAGTAGATGAAGTTATGAATAATTCTTTTTCACATAAATATGAAGGCTGGGTTGCAGGCAGCACATACTTCTTCACCCATTGCCATTAATGCAGATGTCATGTCATACAAGTGCTAGGGCATTGTCACATGTTATCTCTATGTATATCGTTAAAGTAATTAAAATACATATCTATATAAACAAGGGAAAAGACCTTTCCTTTGTTTGTAAGTGCTGCATGCTTCTTTCATGAGGAAATACAGAAGGAAGGTTGAAGAAAAATTAGTCTGCTCAGTACAGTGGCAACTGGATTTGAATCTCTGTAATGTTCACACATAAATCCTTTGGGAAGACTTTAAAAAGAGTAGGCTCTGTATCTTCTGTCTACGATCATCTATTTTCACATCAGAATGAGCAACATTATCCTTATATGCTAAAGTATCTGTGTCTACAGCTTGAAAATGAGCCTCTCCTTAATGTTGTAATGACAGGTGTAAGATTAACTTTGTTAGGTGTCTAGCCACTCATGCAAACTAAATTAAATTAATGGAACAAATTTCTCTCGTAATTAAGATAAAAATTCATGTCAGCTGTAACCTTGCTGTACACTAATTATATACAAATGATTTATCATCTGCTTCGCCCAGAATATTAATCCTCAACTCATTGATAACTGCAGCCAGTGTTAAGAGATGAGACTTGATTAACTATGACAGATTGGGCAAGCACAGTACCAAGTGCCTGAACAACCAGCCAAACCAAGAATATTCAAACAGCTCTTCTTATTTTAAAATGCATTCCCATGGAAACAGGTGCACGTTTAATGAGGGATATGGAGATTATTTCAATAATGACTGATATTGGAACAGGGGGCAGAACTAATCAATAATAATTAAGCCCTTAGCCTGGTTAAGATACAGTTCTGTAAAGCAGGTTATACACACAAGTGAGATACTAGTTTAGGCCATGTTACATATAATGTCTTCATGTATAGCTGTTATTTAATTTTCCTACTGCAGAAGGAATTGCACAGTTTACAGATGTTTAAAACCCCAGTAATCTAGTTTTGGTTTCCCCCAGCTCTAACAAAAAGAACAAGAAATTGATGCCACCAACAGTTCTTTGAAAGTCCAAATGGAAACTCATATGATAATTATGCTTTTGGCAATTTCTTCGTGAAAATGTCATTCGACCAAAAAAACCCAAACCCCTCAAACAACACAAAGAGAACCCAACAACTCTTGAAGCATCATATGTTTAACAGGATGCTCTTTGATCTCTTGGAATATGTTATGTTTTTACTTTATAGGAAAATTATTAGAATTAACTTGTAAAACCTTCACCAAAAAAAAGAGCTATTGATATTTTCATTTTTAATAACTGATATGAATTTTGGAGAAGATTATTAGTTAGTAATGTATCCTTTAATGGATAAAAAAACCATGCAAAATTCCAGATATGTTGAAGATTTACAGACTTGAGCTTGTGGTTTTTTTTTTTTTTCCCAGTATTCATTCTGTCTCCCCAGTACAGCTCTTTTAGACTAATTGCTCACTGAGACTCTAAGAATCCCTGTCAGAAGGAACTAAAAACCCCAGTCTTGTACCTATGCATTAATAAGGCACAGCCAGCAAACTGGATGAACCAAATAATACTGCTGTAAATGAATTATTTTCCTCAAAAGTTGGTGTGTCTCAAGACAAGTTATGTGTGGAAAGGAAACCTAATTGCTAGTATAAAACTGAAGGCAATTAGGAAGTTAACACAGGGCGTGAACCTGTTACTCACACCTGTAAGCTGGAACAAACCATGTGGAATACTGCTCCATGCTGGGCATAGCCTGACCTGGTGAAGAGAGCTGGTGAAGAGAGCTGGAGAAGGCTCCCAGAGCTACCTGCCTAATCAGGCACTGCAGTCACATCTCCAGCTTTCCTGTTGACCAAAGAGGTGTGATTCTGATGTAGAGGAACAAAATCCAAGAAATTGGCTCCTAGCCTATGGTTGCTCAGTGGCTGGATTTTTAAAGCAGCCAACCCTTCTCAGCCTGCTAATTCAGATGCCTATTCCTCTGGCTACACCAGAATTATGTTTTAAATATGAATTTGAGCTCTTTCTTGAGCTCCTATGTTCTTTAACATCCACTCAGCAACTGCTTCCTGTATAGGTAGCTCCAGAGCGTGGCTCAGGTGAAAATTTGAGCTCCTAACTATGGAATTTGATTTGAATGCCAGCCCACCACAGAGACGAGCTGGACAAAACAGATGGTGTGCTGCAGGTTTGTCACTGCTTTGTAGTGACATTGCAGGCTGGTATTGAGCAGATAAACCAGACTACCCCCTAGAAATACTCAGCATTGCACACAGCCTGAGCTTCAGCTGCCAAAAGAAAAAAGAAGAAACAAAATGCCAGAGCCCAGCCATCCCAGTGCTGGCAGTCTCAACACATGGATCAGGGACCGCTTTCTACTTGCCACTATGGACTCAGCCTCAAACACAAAAAAAGTATTTGAATTAGGAAGTAAATATTCTATTTCATGATAATTTTATTTTTCTCTCTCCAGTCCCATGAGGGCCTTCCTTTTTTTTAACATTTGTCTTCTGTTCTTCAAAAGAAATTAAAGGCCTGCTTAGATGAAAGAGGAAAGATGAACTTTATGAGAAATAAAAATTCAAACATTTCTTTCTCAACACTTCTTGCTATTTCAGGGCTAATTGCCTTTGAATTTGCAAATGCAGATAATGAGAAGAAACCTATGTATAAAGAATTGAAGAGAATATATGCAGAGAAGTCAAGTACTTGATATCCAATTTAACTTGGAGTTGGGTATCAACTTTAAATAAGCAAAAAAGCCATAAGCATTTTCATCATCTTATCCTTAGGGGGTACATATCTGCTCTGAACCTAATCGACTACAGTACATTACTGATTCTCTATGTCAGTGCTAATGAATGAACATTTATGTGGCAGAACATAGATGGTCTGATGTGGTGACCAGACAGTGCCTTATATATTTCTACCAAGATTCAGTGGGTTAAAAAGTTTATGTGTAACTGCCTGGCAGGACTTTGGGATCATGATGCAAAAGCAATCATCAGCAGAAATACATTACAACGAAAGCATGAAGGAAGCTCCCAGTGTTAAATGCCTTTTCTGAGCAATTTTGTATGCAGTGTGACATGCAAACCTTTACACACCAAACTTAACAACATCTAGTAAGTAGATGAGCTAGACTATGTCTGCACCAAAGCGGTGCACCAGTGGACTGCACCAAAAGAGCTACAGCAGATGAGGCTGTACTGCAGATTTCAGAAGCACCCTTTCCAGCAAAGCAATTAGCAGTTCCTGCCAATACAATGCTCCCATTCAACACTGTGGACCTCCTGCAGGTAGGAGTACGTAGCTGCTCTGGTGATTGGAGTATGTTGAATCACAACAGTAGCTACTATTGATCTTTAAAAAAAAAAAAATCTTCAAATAAAAAAATCCAGGCAAGAAAATAGCTACCTGTCTTTCTAGAGCATACAGAAGGTCTTTTCCAATCTGGTTAATTCTGTGATTCTGTAATTCTGTGATTCTGTAATGGATCATTTTGAGGAGAAATGCCAATGTGGAAGACAGTGGCACTCCTTGCTTAGGAAAAGTGAACTAAAAAAGAAAGTAGCACTAGAGAGAAAGCACATAGACATTCAAAACATCTCTTCTAGCAGAAACTCTGCATGGACACTTGGCAGACAGAGTGTCCAAATCCAGCCTTCTGGGAATGGCTAAAATGGGTCTATGTTGATTAGTACTACTTGGCTAACTGCTCGAGGTAGGAATAAGGAACATACTGGGAGCACTCACTGCTACCAGTTAGAGCTGCAGCTCTACATTTGCTCGTACTGACACACAAGAGAAAATACATCACCTTTGATAGAGTTTCTCCAGTTTAATAGGCACAAGGAGAAGCAAATGCCAAAACTGGATAGTGTTCTTGTCCCTGCACAATAAATTAGTCTTTCCTTGAGCATCTTCTGCCCTCTCCACTTAGAGGAAGAAGTGAGATTATGCACTGCCATCTGACTTCCCCAGCAGTAAGACTTCATTCCATTGATCAGACTCTGCAAACAATGCAATTATTTCAGAGGAGAGTGCAGTGAGCTCTAGTTTTGCTACTTCCACTTATTACTGAGGAGCATCAAAGTACCCAGCCATTTTCCTGCAGCCATCTTTAAAAAAGGCAATAATCTCAATGTGCTGCTAACCTAATGAGGGCTGTGTGTGACAGAGTCGGAGATACATTTCCTCACTAGCCTAATGAGGAAAGTGACAGACACTGAAACAGTTCACACTTGAGTAATTTTCTAGTCATCAGCAATTGCAGTGTTCATGGTAGCAGAAGCCAGAGAAGGGACAGAGAAATATACAATAAATACACACTGGCTCCATTGGTCAGAATAAGTTATCACTAGGATAGAGGTCTTGGGACAAACTCCCTTAGGAAATTCAAACAAAAAGAGTCAATTTAAGGCATCCGCAGCAGTGCATTCAATTAAAATTAAATTTAAAAAGTAGGATCAGCTGTTGGGCTGTTAGGCCATCTGCCCAAAGGACAGAAAAAAATTAGGGATGTAACGAATCTTTACTCTTGATGCCTGCAAGCTGCTTTCAAATGACTGAATCAGACTGGCTTCTCATAACCATCCATTCAGCATGAAGTCCAGTTCTCCATCTTTGCCTTCCACCCTAAAAAGAAGGAAGCCAGCAGCAGATAGCTCATTATCTTTATAGACAGCAAATGTTTGCATGAAAAATGTTGTCCTTCTTACATTTGTAACTTACTAGCAATTTTTTTCCAGTGTCATTGTTTCTCGAGGGAATGTTACTATGAGCCAAGTCTTGGTACATCCCCAGGATTAATACCACCAGGAAAGAGCGGAGGCTGTGCTGAGCAATGCAGTTCTCCAGACAGTATGTTACTGCACCCCAGCAGCTACCACTGCCTTGGTGGTTAGGTATAAAAGAGCAACGCAGTTCTCCAGACAGTGTATTACTGCACCCCAGCAGCTACCACTGCCCTGGTGGTTAGATATAAAAAAGCAATGTAGTTCTCCAGACAGTATGTTACTGCACCCCAGCAGCTACCACTGCCCTGATGGTTAGGTATAAAAGAGCAATGTAGTTCTCCAGACAGTATGTTACTGCACCCCAGCAGCTACCACTGCCCTGGTGGTTAGGTATAAAAGTGCAGAAGAGATGCGTCCCAGGTGCGAGACAGGGAGCTCTTCCCAAAATGCGAAAACCAACTGGTCCAAGGAAAATGTTTCGCCTGACAATGGTGAGGTCCAAGTCTTGAAAGGAAGTTATGCCACAGCATAATGTTTTCTTTTCTTGATCTCTCACCTTGAGTATTGGAGGTTTTACAAGTGACAAAATGTTGTGCCTGCCCCTCTTTCTCTCTCAGACCAAGGCAAAAGACATTTGATGTTGCTGGGTCAAACAAAGCAGCATCCACACACAATCCACCTACCTAACCTAACAGCTGTCATGCTGTGAACTGGCCTGATTCTCTAAGCAGAAGGGACATTAGGAAATGAAGTCTTGTGGCTCCTCAACTGGATCCTTCTGCTGTAGCCCTTCCTGTCATGTGTGGGAACCAATGTGGTGAGAGGGACGAGTCCTGTTAGCTTTCTAGCTATTCTGGAATCACTTCTTGGAGAGCTATGGACATGCTTTAGAGATGTAGCAATTAGGTATGGCAGAGCTCGTGCTGCTCTTACAGGTCTGGTGTCAATCTGCAGGCAGAAATGATCCTTTGCTATTTCAGCACAGCTCTACATAGCTCCTTCTTTGAGCATCTCTACAGCAGCTGGATGATGTCCCAAATGCCTGAACTCACCTCCTCCTGCAACAGTCACAGCTTCAGTATATCTTTGCTCAAGGGGGTTGCTGGGACAAGTACATGGACTAGAAGGCAGGTCAAAATACCTCTCAGTGATCACTGTGGCTACAGATGATCCCATGTGCAAATAATTCCTAGCCTGCAAGAGCAACATCCATAACCCCAGACAGAGCATCTGTCTCAGGCTCTTCCATTGAGGGCAGAGCAGCTCTCTGGCAGCATTTTTGCCTGGTGTTAATTAGCTAATCCTCACTATCACTCTGTAAGCCATTTCTGCCCTGGCTTTGCAGGCTGGTGTGGAAGTGAAGGACTTGTAGGAATCACCAGAGGCATAAATGCAGTTAGCCAGAAGCTGAACTCAAACTTCTGGGCTCTGATCCTCAGCTCTTGCTGCTCAACCAAAACCTATTTATCCAAGCTCACTAGGATGAAGTGCTGGGTTTTTCCTGACATTTCTTCTTGCATGTGTGAGAGCATTCCCTTTGCTTCTGACAGAAGGCTTGCAGTTCAGAAAGTGACTGAGTTCTGAAGTGCCTGTTTTCCAACCACATCTGCTACTGCTTCTCTACATGCCTTTCCTAAGGCAAGTCATTTAAACTCATTGCACTGCATGAAGCATGTCAGAGGAACTCAAAATTGCTTCTGAAATATTGTGGTGTCAGCGCAGCAAAGTTCAGGGCTGTGCAGTTCGAGGCTGTGTTCATTCATTCCTGGCTGGCTCTGGACATGGACCCCCTGGTCTGGGCTTTGTGCTCCACTGAGCTTCGATCTGCTGGCTGGAGCTGAGCATGCCTTGACCACATCCCACACACGAAGCAGCCACACAACTTTTTTGAAACCACAAAAGCATGCAGCCAGTGAAAATCCAGACAACCAGGGGTGCATCTTCCTTTGAGTCACCTAATGGAGAGGACTGAAGACTCTACCTCTGTTGCACAACTGGTGCAGCATTTGGGCTCAATATACAGCTGAGGGTAAGCCAATAAACACTGGGATTTTCTAACAGGCATCAGAGAATTAGGTGCTTATCTTTCCCTGACTCTCACTGGGACCCAGCATGGAATTCCTGTCTAGGAAAAGAAACTGTCTTTTATGGGTACAGCACAAACACTAAACTACTTTGAATAATTCTCCATGTGGAACTGTTCATGTGCAATAAAACTGACAATATTTTCCAGTATAAATAACCATTCATTTCTTGAAAACAAGAAATCATTCACTTTTTTAATTACTTGGGTGTTGGGATAAACTGTTAAATCTATGTTTAGTATCTAACTCAAAGTCTTGCCTGATTTTTAGAAGGATGGCATGCTCTTCCACTGGGAGATTTTGAACAGCAGATCTCTCGGATAAAAGTCCTTAAATTTGGACTTACATGCTTGTATATAAAACCTCCACCCACTTAAAGGCAAGAGAAACTGGAAATGATTTAAAAACTGCTCTAAGCATTTTCAGAAATGACACAGTGGAAGGCATTCGAGCAGGAAATGCATTTAAACTAACTTTTCATAAATCTCTTCCTTGTGAAATGCTGCCTTGCTCATCAGAGACATCCTGGAACATGATAGCCCTGGTCATGACAGCCATGCACTGGATCACCCAATGGAGGCAGGAAGCCAAGAACCAGTCTTGTGGGGGAAACCAACCCATTGTGTCAGCCATATGGGGCATCAGGACTGGAGACAGCCCATGGCACAGTGTTGCAGAGGACAGATGTACCACCCTCGTGGTGGGAAGTAGGAGGTGACACCACACTGTGTGATCCTCATCATGAATATACTGGATTTTATAAGTCTTTATACCAGTAAGCTAACTGCAGCTCAGGTGATTTTAACACCCTGAACCATTCTGAGTGTCTACACAAAGATTTGTCCTGGTTTAGATGTGGTGCAGCATTTTTAGATGGGCCCTAATGAAACTGTCCCACTTCCTGCATATAGATGGACACAGAGAATCTGCCAAAAAATGTTCAGCCAACAAGGAAGCGTCAAGAGGATTTTATACAAGAAAAAAGATTTGAAGAAACTCAGTGGTTAAGTCAATGTTCTTTTTACTTTGTAATTCACCTTAACTGGTCCTGTATGTAAGACAAGGCCCTGCCCTGAAACAAAAAATGTGTGCAAAAGATGTAAAATGTGTGAAATGGTTGGACAAACAGTTTCTCTTCCTCTAGCAGAGTGAAACAGCAGCTACTTGTGACAAGAATTCACGTGCCAAATCTGTAAATACGCTCTACCTCTTTTTGTGCTGCTGCTATAATTAATCCAAGAACCTTTAAAATTCCTATCTGATACTTACACTTGTTATAGCAACATATTTAATTCCAGAGCTACAGCTTTTTAGCAGATTCTTTTACTTCATTCAAATTTCTAATCGTTTAGATTCTCTCTGAAAGTCTTTCCTCCCTCGCTCCCCATGCATGCTTAACCTAATTAACTATAAATGAGAAAAAATGCTATTCACATAAAAAGAAAATGTTAACCTATAAATTATCCAGTGCTCCCTCCTGAGGCTGGCAACGCCTCTCACAGAAAAGCTCAAATGTTGGTGCAATATTCTTGGCCTCCCATCCAGGTTTCTGCCACCCAACATCATTGTATGCAACACATTACTCTGCCGTTTTGTACATCTGGCCACATTTGCTGATGGGAAGTCCTCTCCTGTGTTCTCAAGATTACACGAAGGAGGATTTCCAGGATGATTAATTGGAGAGAGAAAACCATTCCTTTACATTTCAAGGAACATTTGTAGAAGACTAATGGTCATTTATGGAAATATGGCCTCTTTATACCCATTAATGTCTTCCAGTGCTCTCTGTGGGTCACACAATTAACCACCCATTTGTGTTTCTTTGAAGCTGTCATCCCAAGTCCTCTCAGTCATTGTCATCAGTTGAAAATCTTCTGTTTTGCTGTGGCCAGATCAAAAGCCTGCTCAGGTCTGTGGGACTGAGCTGCCTAAGGGACAGGGTCTTTGCTCTGCACAGTTCTCCTCAAAACTGACTTTTTTTCCCCCAGAAGTTCTCAATTGCCCTGTGCCAAATTCTACCTCATCAACCTTTTCCAAATATATTTGTAAATCCAAATAAAAACTATAGAGTTACAGGCCTTTGTTTTCTCATCCTATTCCCATGCTTTTGTGACTTTATTTGTCTCACTCTCCCCCTGCGATTGGAAAGGGCTTTGCTGTGCCTGGCACTAATATTGTTCTGATCCACAGACAGAGCCCCAGAGTACTCTAGTGTCTGTTGCTGTTATTATCATTATCATTATTCATAATTATAAAATTTGTTTCCAATGGAACCTGACATTGGATCTTTGTCCAGTAATGTGACAAACATGCACCCAGGTACCAGGTCACATCACAGGCACCACCAGGGATGCTAAGGCACAAGCGAAGACTGGCACTAGGGACACTCAGGGAAAACGACATTTCCATCACATTCTCCAGGGTTCCCTGCTGTCTGCCCTTACCTCCTTGCCACTGCAGGACTTTGTGTCACCACCCTGAGGGCACTAATAGTCCTTAACGGCTGAGGGAGTAGTCTAACACAGTATTCAGCCTGTTGTTTTTTTTTACTTTTGTCAAGGAAATGACACTGCCCTTGCAACAGTCTCTTACCAGGACATTTGTGTACACTCTTTCTTGCAATTGGCATCTAACCAGCTCTTGGTTTAACTTCCTACCAATCCCATCACGCTGTTCAGTGTTTATTCATGCAACTTGTGCAAAATGACAATACTGGGATTTCTTTTTGCATCTCATATTGAAAGAGACATACCCAAGCCCAGAAGAAAATTGAGAAAGAGGAGAGATGAGGACTATGGTGACAAAACCAGAGAGAAGTGTTATATCAAAACACAGTAAGCTAAAGGGTCTAACCACTTATCTGTCCATTTCCAATTCCCTGAAATTTTCCCCATTTTGATGGTGTTTGATCACAAGCTGAGAAGAGATCGGCCCTCCAGCTGTGAACAGACAGCCTCAGACTGAAATGGGAAAGAGAAGCATAACCTACTTGCCATCCCTGAACACAGTGAAAAGAAATGGAGAAAGAAAAACTCAGGAATGAACTACTGGGATTTTGTTTTATCTTTCTACATAGCAAAATCATCAAGACTTGGATTTAATGAGTGTGTGTGCATTATATGGCTCAGGAAACATACAAGTCAGTTTCAACATCATCATCATACACAGAGTTGAGGAGAAGATAGTACCATCCAATCTTTTCTTTAACATTACTTCAGGATGATTTAAAGCACTTTAGCAGAAAATGCAAAAGCTCTTCCACAAAGTTTCACTCAGATTTTTACCTTAATTTTTCCACAGGAAACCCTGTGCTCTTCTCCGTGGTCACTCAACAGACTGAATCAAGACCAGAGCACCTTGCACGCAGACCCCCATCAAACCCATCTGTCTCATTCTCTCCCCACAACCTCTCCCACAGTTAGTATCTGCATTTGTATTCCCTGGTCTCCTCTGGTGCTGTATCCATATCCCCTCACATTTCCTTGCAGAAACTGAGGCCATTCTCACAACCCCTAGCCAAAGGAACACGAGCCTGCAATTTTCCACAAACCCCCCACTTCCAATGCCCACGCAAATCCTACCCACTTATTTTCCTGTTTGCTGCTAAGAGCCCCTTTCACCAATGGGTTTGCAGGAATACAACTAAGAATTTTAGTTAATTGGTACTAATTACAGTTAACAGTAATTAGGGGCACATTCACAAGGGGGGAGGTAGGGCTGAAGGAAGAGGAATATAATCCAACATGCTCTCAACTCTATACACACACTTAGCTGAGCAGGGTTAATAAGAGCATCAGTCTGGTTCCCAAGCACATGAGAGGTAAATAGAAGCCATTTTTCATGTTTTATTCTGCAGAGTACAGTTTTACCATGGCCCATTTTACAAGTGAGGTAAATGAGTCATAGAAAAAGCAAGTAGCTTGACCAAGGCTTTGCAGTAAGACATTGGCAACATAGAGCGCTGGAGTAACTAATTTCCAATCCACTTGATCCTCATGAGAACACAATCTTGCATTGTTTTTATTATTATTATTGCTATGTAATATCTAGGCTCATCTCCAGCACCAGAAATTTCAGGCTAAGCTGTGGCACAGCTGCACAACTAAATTTGAATTAATCAATCCCTAATCCCTGATTAGGGGAAAGCGGCAAGAAGAAACCATCTGAGAGAAATGAAACTGAGGTCAGAAATAAAAATATTATTTGTGAGGCAAACACCCTGCATCAATTTACAACTGATAAGATTCAGTAAGCAGCAGTGGAAAAAATATTAGAAAGTCTATTAGGAGATGCTTAGGTGAATATGGTGCTCCAACCTTTGAAATCCAAGCTGTACCTTAAGATTGTAACTATCTTTTAGCTCCAAAACAACAACAAAAACATAAAAAAATTTGAAAGGCATGGCTATTAACCGAGGATAAAGGTTGAGTCATAAGCAAATGTCATGTTATAGATTTACCTACCAACAAGAAGCTAGCAGGGTTCAGGTCAGAGGTTAATGAAAGACATCCAAAGGTCACCCAGTGATTATGTGAGAGCATGAGTTTAATAGGGCACGGGGACGACAGGCACTGACAGAAGATTTATACCAGAGGTGATGACACTGCTACGAATACTGCTGATAAAAAGAGCCCCAATATCAGACTGAACAGAATGATGAATGGTTCACATGTCTACTCACACTTCTCATTATAAGCTCCTTCACTCATGGTGGCACTTAGTGGCGTTTATTTACTGTGGTTTGATGGTACTGAGCAGAAGCACAGTATATCTACTACTTTAAATGTGGACTTGCCATATAAAAATGAAACAAGAGATAAGATTAGACCCTTGAATAATTGCCCAGCTTTCCTGCAGAGATTATGTTCAGTAGTGCTAACATTATTTTTTTCCCTAATGTTCTAGTGTGTGAGCAGAGCAAGCGAATTAATTTTCTAAGGCAGAAGGTCAAAGGAAAATAACTGATAAGCGTTGTGCCTGCTATAGAATATCACTTTACGATATTCTTGCCTCCTCATTTGTCAGAGAGAGAGTAAGAGATAATATAATAAAGGTATATAAACAGATTTTTCATCAAACCATATTTAGTTTTAGTTATCCCAAGTGGTATTTTTTCTTGTGGCTATTGCTAAGAAGAGAATCAGTGAAGTCAGCCAAAAATAACAAATAATAATAAAAAAAAAATAAAAAAGAAGAAACCTTAGGAGCAAAACCAAGGAAAACTGAGACCTGATGAATAACAAGCACTGCAGCAAGAAACTCCTTCTCAGAGTTATATATTTATCAAACCACTGGAGTGTGAATTTATGAATAAGTCTTATCATCTTTCAGGCAGCCAGCACAATAAAAATTAGAACTACAGAAAATTGTGGGTATTACAAAAGGTTATTTCTATCAATTCATACGTATCTGTAGATGAGAATGTCTTAAGGAAAGTTCTGTATGTCTTTCCACTTGTACCTTTACCCAGCAGTGCAGCAGTACTGCATGATGTCATATTTAACATTTAGGTGGACGTGGAGCAACATAAATAAATCCCTACTCAACCAAGAGGTGTTGTAAATAGTGCAGGCAATTTTAAGAGGTGGAGAGATGGAACATTCTGAGCATCCATGATCATCACTCTCCAGGATAGTTCATTTAGTTACCTCGTGTGTACTGCCATTATTACTACTTCCAAATACAATACTTTATGTGGTATCCTTCTTGTAGTACCTGAATGTCTCCCATGTAATAGAAGGGTGAGGCAGCCACGGAAATGCAATGCTGTTATTATTTTTGTCATTATTGTTTATTATGGTCCATGTTGCAAGCACCTGTTTCACAGAGGTTATTTGGGTAAGCAAAGGTTTATTGCAACAGATATTCACAGGCTGGTCCTAGAAATGTTTCAGTGGCTTCTAGATGTCACAATTATGCTGTGTCTTGTGCTCAAATGTAATGAAAAGATGCTGCCAAAGAGATTGATGCCTCATGGATCTTATCTCCACAAGGTAAAGCCTGGGGTCTGCATGGCTGCACACAAGGTAGGACATCCTTACAGTATGAGGGATGTGTTCACTACAGCCCTGTGTGTTTCTGTAATAATGGTGTGTTAGGTCTTCCGTCTTAAAAAATGCACACATGAAAACCCTCCTATCCAACTGCTTGTGACCAAGTTTTCAAAGATCAATTTCTTGAAAGAAGGTCAGTGCATCCAAACTACTGCCTCTAGCCACTCTAATTAATGAACAAAATGCAAGCCTTCAGAAAAGAGGGCAGTATCTCCAATACACTTTGGAATATTCTTTCCCCATAAAAGAAATATGTAATAAGCAAGGAAAAGAACCAAACCTACCTGCATTTCAGAAGGAAATATTTCCTGGGTTACCTATATAATTTATATTGAAAATTACATATTGATATCTAATATCTGAAGGTCCAGTTGATCCCTCAGGATAAGGAACCTCTGACGGATTCCAGAAAACCAGATGTATGTCAAGCAGAAATTGCTGAAGTGTCATATTTAGTTAATAGAGAGGATAATTGTGGTCACTTATATTTCTGCTTTAGGTAGATAACTGGAAAAAAAAAAAAAAGTAAATGTAAATGGTACCTCATTCCTGTGCAGCACACGAGATCTATGCACTGCGAAAGCCAAATGGGAATGTAAGTGGTGCTGGCTTTGTAGCAGACTTCTGCAACATGCTAAACTCCATCCTGAATGGAAGAAATATCTTTTATTACCATACCAGTTATCGCACCAACTCATATCCCTAATATGAGTCACTGACTAGCCCTTTTGATCATTGATTCTTAGTCATCTCTTCCATCAATGTCCAAAGCAGATGGACATATATATACTTCTCTTTAAAGATCTCACTCAGTTTTCCAATGTTTTTAAATACTGCAGAATAATTGACCAAAAAATACATTTCTCAGTAGCAGGGTACTAAAGGATCTTTGAGATCTTGGTACCCACTTTCCTCTTTGGAAAAAAAAAAAAAAAACTTAATTATTTTTATCTGACAAGGCTTTATGCTGTGCTACTCCCTAAAGATTAATAGAAATATATCAATGAGGCCATGCCTCCATTAAAGTACAACGGTGGAGGGTATGCTCAGATACAGGAACACTGATGAAAAGGCAGGAGGCAGAATGGTTTTTCCTTAAAGCTCTGTAGTCATCAGTGACACTCTGTCATTCAGCATGTTTTATTGTCCACTTGAATCAAATGAATAGAACGGTCTAAAGGAAGCCACAGCGTTTCTGGAGAGACAGAGTATTTGTTACTGAGGCAGACAATAAAATGTTAGTAAAACATCTGAAGCGTCGCTACACCAAAAGAGAATGAGATTTCTTATTTATGAATAGGAAAAATAAAACTTGAATGACACTCCTTATTTCTTATGCAGCAAAAGAGAAAGTCAGGGCAACTGAAATTCTACTTACAGAGCGAATAGTAAATGTATCACTTTTCTAGCACGGCCACAAGAGACTTAAGTTTCATCTGAAGATATAAGATGTAAGATCATTGCTGGTTATGAAGGTAAGACCACTGTTTCTGAAGCAGCAGAAACACTGATGACAAAACATTACTCGTTTTGTCCCGTGTTCTGGTTACAAGCACATCAAACTATTTCTAAAGTCTCTAATAATGTATAGCTAAAACTTCGTAACTAGAGTAAAATATGATCTTTATTCTTCTTAACCACAAATGCTGGAAAATATTGAGCTCAGAGTCCAGAAATTGTTTAAGCAGATTCCTCTCAAAATGACTGGTGCATGAATTTCACTTTTTTTTTTTTTTAATAATATATTTGGCAACTGGCACAGGTTTTTGAATTTCTTTGGAATGGAAGATTTTCTTGCAACTCTCAAGGAGCACATTTGAGAAAATGACAGTGAACTGCTGAGAAGTTGGTGCCCTTTTGCAAACTAATTTTATTATTTGGAGTCCAGCACCTATCCTGGAGATCCAAACTCAGAACAAACTAATTATCAAACAATCTGATCTGCTGGATCAGGTTAAATCTCTATAAAAACTGATTGCATATGCATGTATATATGTGTGTATAGGTATGGACAATATTTTTACTTTAACACTCTCTATGAATGTAATTAATTTAGTTCTTGAAAAACCTTTCTTCTGAGAAAAGCTAGAGAAGAAAGTATTGTGACAAGAGCCATAAATCCACAGCAGAAGGTCTGCTGGGTAAGTAGCACAGGGCACAAGCTGTAATATTTTTCTGTATTTAAAGTATTTGTGTTCACTTTGGGTATGTGTGCTTATCTTTATGCAACTCCTGACCTGCTCAGAGCACTTCAACTTCTGGGTAATGGAAATACCATCAGAAGCCTGAATCTCATCATTCTTTTTTATAAATGAATCACTGAAGCAAAAAGATGGAAAAAAAAAAAAAAAGCAAAACCAACCAAACAACGAAAACCAGAACAAGCTACAAAAACCCACTAGGAACAATCCAAACACAAACACAATACTGAAATTTTATTTGCCTCTCTGCAAAGTGAAGGCTAAATTCTTCACTGGCATAAAGTTCCAGTGCCAGCAGAAATTCAAGTCCAAAATGTGTAGCCTGTGAGCAAAGGGATAAGACAAAATCCAGGAGCCAATTTAGTCTGGATGTACTTTAGTTCAACTTGTTTGTAATAATTCTACTAAAAGAGATAAGAATTAAAAAAAAAAATCCTCATTAAGCATTCTTAAACCTTCCTCTTTAAACCTTAAAAAATATGCAGAAGATAAGAAATTCAGAGATCCGTTTGCTGTCACATTAAAGTTTAAGCTTAGACAGTCCATACCTTGTGTTCAGGTTGTGACATCAAACGTTACACAACACAGCTAAACCCCTGCTTTTATGAGAAAAGGACAAGTTGGAGCACCAGTCCAGAAATCAAAAATAGCCTAAGAACTCTTTTCTGACACTAACTGGTGGGTCACTATTAAAAAAAAAAAAAAGAGAGAGAGATTTCTTTATATTTTCACATAGATTAGAGCCAAAGCAGTAAAATATTTAGGAAGGAGGGAAAGTATTTAAACCTTCTAGGTCTGAAAACTCTACAATACAAATTCCTTTTATATTATTTTATATTATGTTCTTCTGTCTTCTTTCCTTCTCCAGCATATGTCTCTCCAGTGTTGCCTGTATGATTCTGCAACTCAAAAAATGTGTTAATGATAACTGAGACAATTATGAATCCTTCTTGTCTTTTTATAGCTTCAGGGAGAGTTACATGGAGCTGGTTGCTAGCTATCATCCCACTTATCCCTGAATTCCTTGCACAAGCAGGTTGCCCAACACTGGACTCCACTTTCCTCCTGCCAAGCTTGCTGAAACTATGTCATGTGCTAAGAGGGCTCCCAGGAGACCACAGGTTTTCTTGCTGGACATGCCTGGATTTCAGCCTGCCTCTTACTCTAAGCCTTGGCATTGAAGGCAGTAGGTGAGCCACCTACCTGGTGCTCAGCACTTGCTGGAGGTTATGGCATGGAGCTGCCAGTGCAGGAATTTCTGGCTGCTCTGGTGTAAATAACCAAGAGAGGCCAAAAGGGTGTGCCATGAGTGTAAGAGAGAAGTAGCAACATGTTTATTGATTTGAACCAGTGATTTAACAGAGTTTGCAATAAACCTGACAGTGGTTTAACAAGATTTGATGCCAAAAGGTACACTTGATTAGAGGACTGGGTTAGACAAAACTGCCAGAGAAACTCTTCTGTTGTGCTGCAAGGTTGATAAAGGACTCCCTTGATTTCTGGACTAACTTCCTTCTCATGAGTCTAGATGTGACTAGATCCAACCATAGATTTGAAAGAGTATCATGATGCTAATCACTTACTGAAAATCTGTTGCAACAAGGAATCTCTCAGCCTGGAGGAGTAACCTTGATAGGCATCTCTTCTCAGGAGGAGAGCCTACCATGCAACTCATTGCTGCACAGGAGAGCTCAGTCAGCCCTGGGCTATCCACAATTTATGGAGTTAGACAATTGACTTATAGTCATATTTATGTACCAACTGCAGAAGTTAGTTTCTTCCAAATTTGCTTTGGGTTGGACATTGGCCAGCACTGTAGTTAGGTGGGCACATTGTTCACAATAGCCCTTGGCTGCTATTGTATTGTTATGCTTGGTGGAAAAAGACCTGGGGGTGTCAGTCAATGGCCAGCTATGAGCCAGAAGTGTGGCCAGGTGGCCAAGAAGGCCAGCAGCATCCTGGCCTATATCAGAAATAGCATGGCTAGCAGGACCAGAGAAGTGATTCTCTCCCTGTAGTTGGCACTGGTGAGGCCACACCTCAAATACTGTGATTAGTTTGGGATCCCTCACTACAAGGACATTGAATTGCTGGAGCATGTCCAGAGAAGAGCAACGAAACTGGTGAAGAGTCCAGAGCACAAGTCTGATGAGCAGAGTCTGAGGGAAGCTAGGATTGTTTATTCTGGAGAAAAGGAGGCTGAGGGGAGATCTTATTGCTCTCTACAACTACCTGAAAGGAGGTTGTAGTGAGGTGGGTGTGTTGGTCTATTTTCCCAAGTAACAAGCAGCAGGACAAGAGGGAATGGCCTCAAGTTGCTCCACGAGATGCTTAGACTGGACATTAGGAAGAATTTTTTCACCACAATGGCTGTCAAGCACTGAACAGACAGATCAGAGAAGTAGCGGAGTCACCATTTCTGGAGGTATTTAAAAGATTTGTAGATGTGGCACTCAGGAATATGGTTTAGTTGTGGACTTGGTATTGTTAGGTTATTGGTTAGCCTCAGTGATCTTAAAGTTCTCATCCAACCCAAACAATTCCATGATTCTATGAATACAGTGTGAGACTCAAGAGCACTGTGTCACTGACCTGTCTGCTTTATCAGGCTCTGACAGCCCATTAATAACATCATCAGATAGCATGTTTTATTTTTTGAAATTGTAGAGATTTGGAAACTAATTGGCTAATCAGGAGCGGTAATGCTATTCTAGATGCCCTAGAGTGTCCCTCCCCAGCTGCAGCTGTAGCCTCAGGAAGGTAAAGTCCTCCACATGGCTGTCACATCCTCAGCTCCACGCAGATGTCCTAGATGCCTTAAAATGCTTCTAAGATTGGCCCTGAAAACTATGTTTAGGCAGCCAAATCACTTCCTGACTGTCAAAAGCAACTAAGACTGATGGAATATATTTAATTTAAACTGCTTTTAATGGGAAATTGTGTTTCTAAGTGAGCTCTTGGCTCCTTTATTTTTGCATTTTGCACCATGTGCTTTTCAGGGAAAGGTCAAATTTAAGAGGAAGTTGAATACTGCAAAATGGAAACATTTGTTGGAAACAAGAACTTCTGGTATTTGAATTGTCACTGTAAATTTGCAGATTTACACTGGCTAAGAGAAATAGACATTTTTCAAACTGCTCTGTAATGTGTCCTTCCCAGCAATGTCAATGCCAGCAGTGATTGCTGTCCAACACAGCCGTGCCTGAGACTCACAGCAACACACTGTTCAGTGCTGACCCAGATAACCTGTGCTGTTGAACAAATGATACAGAGTAACATCATTATCTTCTTATTCTAAGGCCTAAAAGTTAGACATCTATGAAATTTGGCAGCATTTCTTTCCGCAACAGGTGAAGGAAAGAAACAGCTGTCTCCAGAAGACAATTGTTTAGACTTAAAATAGATACATCAAATGAGCAGAAGGATCACTACCTATGTGCTCTTTCTATTACCTGCGGAGGAATCTGCTGTTCTGTCTAAACTGTGACCTCTGTGGGAGTAAACTGGTTCCCACTCTGTAGTTGTATTGTGAATAGCAAAGTAAGGGTGGATTATTGCCCTGTCTCAAGATAAGTTAGAATGAGTTGTTGACATTTTTGGTAGGCGTAAATACAAGATCTGTATCACTGCAAACATAACGCAAATCGAAATCGGTTCAGTCAACAGTATTGCCAAATGCAACTGGCATTGTGACTGCTTGCTAATGACTACATGGCAAGTCTTGTGATACTGGGTAGGAGTTTTCAAATGCAGTGGCTACAATCTTTCCTTTCCTTGTGGAGCTGAGGTGCCACAAACGGAGTAAAAGGCAGAAAGAGGGAAAGGGAGAAAGAAAGGGAGAAATTAAGAGAGAAAGAGAGAAAGGAAGAAAAGGAGAGAGAAGGGGAGAGAGAAAGGGAGGAAGAGAATCTGAGTTTCATGACTGCAGAACAATTGTGAACCTTCAGACTTCAAGTGTATTAATAGAGGAACCAATTCCTTCTATCTTTAATGACACATATTTTCAGTCAAAATATTTTAACTTCTTGTGCAAGGCTGCTTTCCTTCTCAGACTGCCATTTTTCTGTTTGCATTTCTTATGCCATTCTTGTCATCCATTCAGCCATCTATTTTTAGCCTGATTTGACATGAATTTAGTTCCTGTCCTTTTTGCATATATTTATTCATCTGCACTGACTTTATTTTGACTCTTAGCAAGTCACACACTTCTGACACATGCATGCACTCCCAGGACTGGAATGCATTCGTATACATTCTCCGTCTATCTTCAGGCTCCATACCGTCCTACCAGAATTTATCACTGAAAAAGTAAGTCCCAATGAAGGTCAGTGTCCCAGCTATTTAGTCTGTCCATTGAATCTAGATGCTGTCTGGCACTATAAAAATATAGTAGGAAGTTTTTAATTTCTAAATCCCATATTTGGAGGTATTCCAACATGATGATGATTGATTTGCATTTTCAATATCTTATTTAAATGTCATATTCTTTCAGTACTACAGCTGTTTGTGGCTTTTTGGAATGTGATGCAATGAGGTTATCTTGGTAAACGTTTGACTGGGCTGGACTCCATATCTCAGAAACCATGGCCATGGTTGGCAGTGTTTACTCCCTAGGTAACTACTTTAGCAAATACTGAATGATTATGGAAACTAGATCAGAGCTAAGCCAGGCTGGCAGAAAGATATAGGGAACCTCATGCTGCATTTGTCCATGCAGCACCTTTCAGTAAATAAATACAGGACTTTAGCTTCTGGAGCTGAAAACCCAACATCTTTTGCAAGTGGCTAAATAAATGAAAATGCCTTTGATATCAGCTCTAAAATTGTGTATCCTGTTGTTAACCCGAGATAAGCAGGCATTCATATGTAAGAATGTACGAGATCTGATGGTTCCACATTGCTGCTGCCTCTTTTTCCTTTCCTCTCTAAAATGCCAACCCTACTGGAAAATCAGTTCCATAGAACTTACCCACTGCACACTATGCTTTTGCCAAGACCCCAGACTCATTTACAGCACACTGCCTCTTCGTGCCTAACAAGCTCCACGCTGATCTTTACCTGCGACCTAGGTGCGTGCTAACTAGGATGGCTACTACACCTGGGTTTTCTTTTGCAGGTAATAGATACAAGACAGCAGCCTCAAATGTGAAATGGAAAGCATTTGCAGAAAATGTGTCCAGTTGTGTATTTCTTAGCTTCTGAAGACCTTCCAGAAGCCTTCTGTATGCATGGAAAACTTCCAAGAAGCCTTTGAAAGAGATTTACATTTTTGAAAAATATTTTGATGAAGAAAATTATATCATTTACAATATTTTCCCTAATACTAGCTAAAGGCCTAAAATGACAGCAGTAGTTGATGTAGTTGTCTGGAATGTGGAATAAGTAAGGGACAGGCAGCTCTTGTTGTGAAACTGCTGCTGTAGTTCAGCCATGTCTCAGCACAGTTCACAAACAGGCTTCTTCAGAACTCTTGCTAAAGGGATGCCATAGATATTCGGAAGCTGTATGCTGTGCTCGAAGAGCTCTATTCATACACCTAACAGAAAGCAAACCTGGCCTAATCCCTGAGAAGAAGGCTCTGCATCAGATTGGTTTGTTATACTGAATGTATTCTGTTATTGTCTCACAGTAAGGGCATAAAGGCATGCTTAGGGACAGCATGCCTTTGGCCTCATGTTGTCTTTACTTATGTAAACTCCAGAAGTCCTACCAGGAATCAGCTGCAGACTTCTACAGAAGGGTTTTTTCTTGTCATATATATAGGCTTTTCCCAAGTTACATGTGCATACAGTTCTAGAAACACCTGGTCATTTTATTATGGATCACCACAACAAGACTCAGGTAAGGTTGTCCTACCTACTCTTTTGCTGTCTCTCTCTCTCTCATCCATCCATTCACCACCTTCTCACCCTTCCTTTATTGTATTGCTATGGGACACATCTTCAGCTAAGCTGACTGGCCTTGGCTTATCCCACTAATGTACCAGGCAGCTAGGAAGACCTTTATAAAATACAACTTTTAAAGTGCCACTGTTACAGACATGAGAGCAATTCACTTTTTCTATAGGTATGTGGCTGCATTAGGCTCCGCTGCTTGTGCCATACTCTTCTCTCTAATGCACACACTGCATGTTCACAGTTTCTTTCAGGCTTTCTGATGGTCCTAGTCCTGGTCCTTAAGGCATAAAGAGATGGGGTACTTTGCACTGCCTAAGGCATGTGGCTGACCAAAGGTGTTTATCTGGTTAGGGAAGGCTGTTTTATTGGATTTAAACACCTTTTGTCTTTCTCAGTCTAAAATCTGTATTTCAGGTACAGCAAAGTAACTATGTAAGCCATAGATGGGGCAAGCACCTCAGCAGGAATTACTGAGAAAAAAAAAAAAAGACTCTGTTTCTGTGGGATGACGAAAACCAAACTTGAATGATTGGAAAATTCATTTATTGTTCATCTAAACCACAATGGGTTTCAGCTTCTGTAAATCTCACCCTTTTCCATTCTTAATATGCCTGTTACAGACCCTTATACTCTGCTGAGTTTGTACATGTTCAGCAACACTGTTGTTCACAACATAGCAACACAAAGAAACCAGTTATCACTGAAGACACCACTACAGGAAATACAGTTAAAAGTCCCATCCTTTCTTATTATTATTATTATTTATTATTATTATTATATTATCACTATCACTACTACTACTACTACTGTAATAAGATCTGCACTGAATCACTGGAAAAAGCTCTGGAAAGCTCTACCTCTAGCTTTGCAATAAATACCAAGCTTCAGGGAATGCAATGTGCAGATATTTTAAGTAATTTTTATGCGTTTTCAGTGCATTTAGAAAAGGTTAGTTAACAGAATAATGAATAGACGAGATATATGAATGAATATAACAGCATTAATCTCCTATATCTCTCCCCCCATATATACAATAAACGGTTGTGAAGTCTTTACTACTCGCTAAGACAGGTTAAAGCAAATTTTTTTCTGCTTCACATTTGTACACTCTCCCTGAGAGGCTCCAGACCAGGGATGAAAATGTGGTTTCTGGAGCAATGAGCTGTACCATTTTTGCCTCAGTCAATAGGAGAAGCACACATGGAAGTCCTTGGAGACTCAGGTGCTGTGGAGAGTCAGAGCCAAGCTTCCAGTTTGAGCTGGGAAACAGCTTTCTCTTTTCTGTGACTGCACGGTGTAACAGGGACATTACACAACCCTACGTGGCGAAATGCAACTCAGCTGGAGCCATAAGCACGCTACAGAAAGCCTAACTGCAGGCTTATTTTTTATTTTTTAAATTATTTTGGTAACAAATCCCTTCCTAAAGCTCGAACAGCGTTACACTAATTAAACAGACTGCTACGGAAGTTCCGGTGAGTTACTCCATCCAGTCTGCACGGCCACGGTGGGGCTCTGCAGCAGGCTCCCGAAGACACGGCGGATCCGTGACCTCAGCCAAGCCCCGCTCAGCCCCCGCCCCCGTCAGCTGTTCGGTGGGGCCCGGCGGGGCGCTGCGGAGGCTGCGCGGGGCGGGGACTGGCACGGGGAGGGAGAAGATGGCGGAGGCCGAGTGAGTCCCGGGGCTTCGGTGGCAGTTGCGGTGCGGAGGGAACGGGTGGGTCGATGCAGTGGGGCGCGGGGCAGGCTGGGGCTGTGCGAGGCGTGGCGGACGAGCTGGGCCGGGCAGGCAGCGCTGGCCCCCGTCCTCCCCGCGGGTGGGCGAGCCCCTGACAAGTGTCGCCGCAGGAGCTCTGCCTTGGGGCGGGGTGGTGCTGGGCCCCGCCGCGGCCGGGCTGGTGAGGGCACGGCACAAGCGATGGGCGACCCTCTGGGCTGTGCCTGGGGCTGCGAGGCGAGTGTCCGCTGTGCCAGGGCTGAGGGAGAGGACAGTGAGAGCCGATTACCTCTGATAGTGGTTACATCTTTCGCCCGGTGAGGCTCCTTCGGCCAGGGGGGGCCGGGACGGCAGCCTGCGGGCTGGGCCGTGTGCCGCCTGATCTGTGGCCCCTCCGCCGGCCGTGCTTAGTGGGCCTGGCCTGAGCTGGAGGTGCTGACGCTGGCCTGAATCGACCGGTTTGATGACCAGGTGGGTAGGGCTGCTGCGAGCCGGGTCTTCGGTACTGACTGGCCGCCCGCCACGTCACCTGGTGGTGGTTTGCTCTCGGTGTCACCCTCAGAAGCCAGGTGGTTTCTTGTCATTTCACCGTTTCTGCCATCTCTTGTGTTGTGTTGCTTAAATAAATCTTCTCTTTCTTGGCTCCCACTATGTTATTCTGTTCTTAATGCGTCTATATTGTGTCAGAGGTTGTGAAGCACACACACAGCAGAAAGCTCTTCACGTGCATGAAGAGCACCAGGGAGCACTGGCACAATGGATCTTCTAATTAGAAGACAGTTAAGTTGACTAAGTGTTTTGAAAATGTCTAGGGTGATAATTTAGTTGTTAACTTGTTTTGTGCAACGCCAGCCATGGTGTGCTTGCCTTGTGCGTCGTGTTTGATGCTCTTGCATGGTATGTTAAAAAGCTTGTGTTGAAGCTGTGTGCCACCAAGAAGGGGAAGCGCAGTTGAGACTTCGTGGCAGTGCCAAGCCTGTACCTTTCAGTGCGGTGTTACAGTTTTGAGTATGCGTTCACAAGAGATGAAGCCTCAGAAGTACTGTTGGTTCAATATGTGAAGTATATTCCTATCTGAGTGGAAACCCTTGGTAAAACAGAAGGCTTGAAGAGTGGCATTGTTTCCTCTGTCTACAGGCGTGCTAGCCTCCCAGTCCAGGAAGAAGGAAGTGGTGTCATCTTTAGGAACTAGATTTCCATTTTCATGTAAGGTGACAGTAGTAAATATCTTTGCTATGCATGAGTATTGTGAACCTAAGCTGTACAAGGCACTGAATAATCTACATGAACGTTGATTGCTTTGCTTGGTTTCCCCATTGCTTTATTTGTGACATGCTGGAAGGTATTGGAGCCCATGAATGGAGAAAATGTATAAACTGGGGTGAAACAAAGAGGAAGAATATGATTAGGAGCAACCAGGAGGAGAACTACTGTATCATGGTAAATTCAGACCTTGCATTACGGACATTCACTGATGTGTACCTACCCAGATGCCTTAGCTGTGATCAGGCTATTTCCTTCCTGGTTAAAAATCTGTTGCTGAATGCTTTGAATGAGTTGCAGCTGCCGTGGTTGTATAAAAGTAGTGATTTCATTGCATAGCAAAGTTTTGTTACATTTTAATAAGCCTTCACAATTAAATATCATACGTTTGCCAAATGATGTGTTAAATAAATGGAAATAGGGTAAATACACGTTTTTATACTCTGAAACTGGTTTAAGCCAGAATAAAATTGGACTTTTGTTTGATCATCAGCATTTCTAGAAGAAAAAAAAACCTAAGATCTGATCAGTATTTACATCAGTATTGCTGTGTGGGACAGCTGATGATTCTTAATTAAGTTGTAGGTTATTGTATTTGAAGAATTACAAGAAGCAGAGCCTGGTTAAAGAGAGATATCAAGAGATAGTATAAAGTGGGGAAATAATGGCTGTGGGGAAATTTTTAATAAATTTCACGAAAGACAGGACTTGGGCTCAGTATTTTGATTGATGATCGTGGTGCACAAGATAGGATGCAGTAATAATGTTTGCTGAACCCAAAAGTTGGGAACCTTTTCCAGGGCTGAAGAGGGCTGAGATATCCTATAGGAAGAAAAGGAGAGGTGTTGATTGTTAGAGTAAGTAATAGCTATGGGTTGAAATTCAGCATGTGGGTTTTGGGGATGGTACCAAAGAACAAAGGGTTCAGTAACAGGAAAGAAGACAGACTTGAATGTAGTAATAGAACACAGGATGTGAGCAACTGCTTTGTGACAGTGAAATAAATTGTAATCCTTAGCTTGCAGCAGAAGAGCTCATTTAAAGAGAAACATGGGAGTGGTAATTTTCTTTTACAAGGCTTTGAAAGCTGAATTGAGGATGTTATACATCAGCTCTGGTCATCCATTAAAAAAAATCGTATTCAGACTTCAGAAAGTGCCAAGAGCTGTTGGGATGGTGACATAAGCGGAGAATCAAGAGTCTAGCTTATTTTCTTAGGCAAACTAAAGCTAAGGAAGCTTTAAAAGCTCCCTATAAAGTATGGTATTCCAGCAGCGTTTGTATATGGGATCTACAGTCTCCAGTGCTGTGTGTTGAAACAACTTCTCTAATTCTGGAGATTCCTGCCTTCACCTGGTGGGCAAGTCTGCAGGGACAGGGGAGATTCTCAACTGAAGTAATGATGTATTTGTGACTCCATGTTTTTTTTTTCCTGGAGGCTAAATGTATTATCCAAACTCCACCTCTGTGACATCCGGAGGAGGGGGAAAATAAAATCTAGAGCACCTCCCTTTTGCTTGAGGGAAGTATGTTGCAGTGCCATTCCCAGTCTTGATGGAGACATCTGTTCAGTATGAGTCAGGAAGCTAAGAAGTCAGACACGATAGTTGCCCTCTTTCTCCCCAACACATGTTCACAGTTACAAATAACGTGGAGGCTTGGCTGCATAGAAGAGATTCTGTATTCTTAGGAGGACTCTGCTGCCTCCCTGAACTACCAATGGGAAATTATGTGTGATCTGAACTTTGTTTTTCTTTTATTTTGCCTCTTGAAACTTCTTCTGAGTGATGGAATATGCCATGGCATGGCATTGCATCTTGTGTGCAGTTACCTGTAGTATCTTAAGTAGCCTGGGTGTATTTAACTTCCCTTTTGGCTTTACATCAGAAAAAGTGAATTCTGCGTCCTGTGCTGCTGCATCTTCAGAGAGCTTCTTGGGGATCTCCAGATGCCAAGGAGGAAGAGAGATGGATGGCAGTGGTTTGGCTTCCCTTGTGCCTGTGTGGCCCTAAGTAAGAGTTAACAATAGCCGCCCCCAGTTGGCAGTTTCAAATTTAAAAACAACATCAGGGCTTTTTTTTTTTTTTTTCAAGTTCCAGGTGGCTAAGCTGTCGATCAGAACTGTTGTTGTACATGAATGTGGCACTGAATCCGTGTTTAACAAGACTCTTGATGGACAGTTTGTATTTTTTTTGTTTTGCCTTTTTTTTTAAAAAAAAAAAAAAGGAATTGGGATGGGAGCTCTGCCATTCCTGTCATGCTGGCAGTTGCTTATGTGGGACCCTACCTAGTGTACAGGCAATGGGAGCTCCTTTTCCCTCTGCACTTGTGTTCTTCTGTGCATGATTACACTTACGGTTTGTATGTGTGGCATTTTCATAAGTGTTTTACTTGGGTATGTATCTCTCTGCATTGAGATTACTTCTCTGGTTTGCTGAGCTGTTTGCTCTTGTATGCAGTCAGGAAAATGAATGTGCTGCAGGATTGCTGAAATTCTGACTCCATCCTGAAAAATGTTTTCAGAATTCACTTTCCAATTGAGAAATGTTTTCTGGCGTCTCTTCAAGAAGAGAGATCTGTGAACCTCTGTGGCTGACTTGAAACTGAAGGCTGTGTTTATTTGCTTCTGACTTACATAATCTCTAGTTGTTGCTTAAAGGAGAGGAGAAAAACAATTTATTGTTACTGCAAACCAAGCCTGACTTCCATCTGATACTGGTTTCGTTTCTTAACCTCTTGTCTGTGGTTTCACATTCCTAGTTGTCTAATTCTCTATTTCCTTCTCCTCTGTCTCCTAGTAAACAAAGCTATTTGTAAAACCTGTTTTCTTTGTAAGGCATTTATGCAGCTGTGGTTGGTTCTGCTCTCAAATGACTAATTGCCTTCTCAGAAAATACAGGAAAAATACAATAGCCATATTTATTAACCCAATCTCAATTTATTCAAGAGAAATACATTTAATGTTTCTTATATCTGATTTTTTCACTCTTCATTTATTATTTTTCAGGGTTTTGATATCTCCTAATTGAAGGCAGTCGAAATACTAATTGCAAGTGAATCCTTCTTGGTCAGCCTGTTGGATGTCTCTGGAAACATAAGAAGTCATGGCAGAAAATGATGCAATGCCAACGTTACCAAAAAAGTGTGGCCCGTACATATCATCGGTAACCAGTCGTGGCATGAATTTGGTAATTCGTGGTATAGTGCTGTTTTTTATTGGTGTATTTCTTGCATTAGTATTAAACTTGCTTCAGATCCAGAGAAACGTTACTCTCTTCCCTCCTGATGTCATCACAAGCATCTTCTCCTCAGCTTGGTGGGTCCCGCCTTGCTGTGGCACAGCATCAGGTAAGTTAAGTCATGTATGTATGCCTGGCATGGAGATGGAATGTTGAATGAGCAATTGTTTGGTTGCAAAGGAAAATATGAAAGATCTGGAAGATAAAAATTTCTCTTCCAGAGTCACTACCCTTGTTGAGCTGTTGCTGTTCTTCTCATCTCACTGCGTGCACACAAACATGCATGCATGTGCCCAGAAATTGCTGTTCTGCTAACTTGTTTTACTTTAATATTTTGGTGTTGGTTTTTTTTTGTGGGTTTTTTTTTGTTTTTTTTTTTTTTTTTTTTTTTTTACTGAGCTAGAGTACAAGTTTAACAGATTTTAGAATGTGGTGCCACTTGAAACCTAGAGGCTGGACTACAGAAATGTGCTCTGCTGGAAGCCCTTGAAAATACCCCGGTAGTGTCAGGTTGTGCAGCACACAGTACCTTGCTTTGAGCACAGCAAGCCACCTGGAATAATGCTCCCTTTTGTGATTCAGCCTTTCCGTTTGTTCCTCATTCCAGTTCGAGGTACTGCTTTAGCTCCATAAAGCTGGGAAGAGCTGACTGTATCTCAGGGAGGTGAGGCCAGGCATGCAGTTTGTGGTTGTAGAGGCCTGTTCCTGAACAGAGGACCTAGGTCAGATTGGTGTATCAAGTTGGATGATGTGAACATGCACCATTTCTCCCATGATTACATAGGGAGTTGAGGCTTTTGTGTATTTAGCTAGTTTGAGTGAGACATCTGCTGTAAGTAGTAAGAAGTAGCCCTTTTTCCTCTTTTTATCTTCAAGTATCAAGGCATTTTCCATGTTACAAGTTTGATGGCATTTGGTTTTCTGCTTGTCTCTGAAGATCAGTGATCCCGTGGACCAGTTTTATTCTTAACTAAGGGAATATCCTTAGCAGTCAGTACCAAAGGTTTCTGCTTTAGCAAACCTTTATAGGTAGTATTTTCTTAAAGGTCAGATTTAGTAAGATTGAGAAGCTCACATTTCTGGGTACACTAACATGAGACAATAAAGTAGGTTTTGATTTGGCATCACTGTTTTGCTAATGATATTTAAATATTTTTTTCTCTCAGTTGTTTAATTACTTTGTTTTTGATACCTTGTTGAAATGCTACACCCCAGATGTCATAGAAGAACTTAACTTGAAAGGAAAGCCTCCAAATATCTCTCTGAATATGTCAGTTTTGTTACCGTGGAAATGCATTTGGCATGTTATGGTGGCACTTTCATGTGTGCTTTATCTGCTAGTTGTCTTAGTCCTCTTTCTGTTGCATTGCTGAGGTTGTTGATTAGTTTTTGGTTTCTGTCCTTTAAACTGGTTGTCTTGACAATCATGTCTGGTAAAGGTTTGATAACTTGCGGAATCCAAATGCATAAAGTTTGCCAGTGTTCACCATAATGTTTGCACTGTCAACGGTTTGCATCAGGCTGTACTTTACGCTCTTGGGCAGTCCAAGAACGCTGTCTGCAGCTGCATATGGGGAAGTTGTGAAGGCTACATCTTGCTGGTGTCAGAAGAAATTTCTGGAACTTTCTGGTTCTGATAGGTTGGTGGTTTTGATGGAAAGACAGGATGTGGGCTGTGAAGTGTGGTCAGTCACCTGCTAGATATTGGCACCACTTGATTTTAAGCCACACGTTGCTGCCTTAATTGGCCTTTCCTACCAGGAGTGACCCCTGATGAGGTGTTCTGAGTTCTTTCTTTTTATTATCAGCTTTTCTTCTCCATTTTCTTTCCTTATCTTCTCTGATAATGTATGTCGAGGCAGCTTCTGTGGTAAATGCTGATAATTCACCCATTTTCTCACTATTTGTACTCGTACAGCGTGACATGAACGTTTCTCTGCAGTGTGGTTTATTGTTACGAATAGAATAAAGGTAGTCTGCATATTTATAATCAATCATGATCAAGGCTGTTTTCAAAGCAGTCATTTCATCCATCACTGTTGTTAGTCATCAGTCTTACCCAATGCCTTTGGCAAAAAAAAAATTGCTCTGTTTTTTTTTTCCTCTCCAGCTGTACTGGTCATTTATTTTCTGGAACCTGGAGGTCAGTTTCTGGCAGAATAAGGAGCGTTTGCCATAACATAACCTCCAACAGCATGCCAGGATGAGGGCATTGAAGTCTGTAGCAATGACTGAGCCTCTGTCCCCTCTTGCAGCTCCAGTTTAACATTAAGCACCAGTGTTATTCCTCAGCAGTGTTGGTAGCAGTCTTTTTAGCTGCAGTTGTAGTAGAGAATGCATTTATGAAGAAACGTTCAAAGAGCTTAGCAGTTCCCTGAGGCTGAAAGTCTTGTTTGCTTTTTGTATTCAGCAGCTACCCTAGACTCTTGGCTTTCCCTCTTTCGTGTGAGCCTTTATAGTAACAGTGAAGAAAACATTATCCAAACAAAACCTGCTTGTAATAACAACAAAAGAAAACACAAAATACTGACGTTATAAGCCACACTCTGTCCTTACTGTGGTTTGTTTGTTTTGCAGTTATTTAAGCATGTATGTTTGATATGTGGGTTTTCAAAAGTGCCAGCCTGCAAACTGTTACTGCTCTTTTGGAACTAAAGTGTGAGACTGCACATTATGGTGGAGCACAGAGCTATTTCATCCTCTACTCCTAGTTCAAATTGCCTCTATTTTGTGACTTCTGCCAGGTCACTGCTGCAGTAGTTGAAGATGCTACTTATGGGGCTTTTTTAAGTAATGAAATAGTTTGGAATATCTCTTCTTTTACAATGCACGTTTTGTGCTATTTTTCCTAAGAAATCTGGTTTAGTAGTGACCAATTTTGTCAAAGTCTAGGTAGTCTTTGTTTCAGTTAAATACTGCCAGTGCTTTAACTTCAGGGCCTTTTTTCTTTCCTGTTTTCACAGCTGCGATTGGGTTGTTGTACCCGTGCATGGACAGACATCTGGGAGAGCCACATAAATTCAAGAGAGAATGGTCCAGTGTAATGCGATGTGTGGCAGTCTTTGTGGGAATAAATCATGCCAGCGCTGTATCCTCCATTCTCATGAAATTGGTGATAACAAATGGGTTTCCACTAAGACAAAGCTCACATAGTCACGGTGAATTGTTGTTAAAGATACTGTGTGCAGTGGTTTCACAAGGGAAAAGCAGAGCGTTTATTAGTGTTAAACTGACCTAGCAGTATTGGAGGTGATAATCATGGAATCAGAGAATGGCTCAGGCTGGAAGGGACCTTAGAGATCCTCTACTCCAACATCCTTGCCATGGGCAGGGATGCTGCTGAATTAGACTTGGTTACTCAAGGCCATATCCAACCTGGCCCTGAACACCTCTGGGCAGGGGGCATCCACAGTCTCCTTGGGCAACCCATTCCACAGTCTCCTTGGGCAACCCGTTCCAGACTTCTTCCTAAGATCTAGTCTAAACTTACTGTCCCTCAGCTTAAAACCGTTCCCTCGTGTCCTGTTGCTAGACATTCTCCAGCCTTCCTGCAGGTTCCCTTCAGGTATTGTAAGGCAGCTATAAGATCCCTCTGAAGTCTTCTCCAGGCTGAACAACCTCAGCTCCCTCAGCCTATCCTCATAGCAGAGGTGCATCAGCCCTTACATCATCCTTGTGACCCAACTCTGTCTTTTTGTTCGCAAAAATATTTTCATTAGAAATGCTTCAGTGTTCAGTAAGTTTTATCTTACTTACAGTCTTTATTTTGTTTGAATAGTTAAAGGAGAAATTTTTGTATGGAAGGTATTACAGAAAAGTATTTTAAAGTTTGGTGTACATTTAACAACAATAGCAAGAGGTTGAAGTCCAGTCTTGGGGTCATCAGTGAAATGGATAAAACTCAGGAGCAGGTAATACCCAGAACTACACAAAGCAAGTAAATGTTACCCATTCTGAAAATGATGCCTTGGATTCCCAGAGAGTAACCATTCCTGTGCTCATTCAGTAGAAACAATAGTAAGTCAGTACATTGCAGTAGGTTTTACTTCTCCTAATAGTGTCTCTCTTCAGATACCTTCTTGCACAAGTGTGCTCCAAATTGGCCTTCCTTCCCTCTGAATCATCTGGGGACAGGCTGTGTGGCAAGGTGGTTTTCATGTGGACTGACACACCTTACTGGCAGTGCAGTGAGTCTTAGTGGTTTTCTGTCCTTGTGCCTAGTGCCTCCTGTGTCAGGTAAAACAAGGATCTGTCCGTGAAAATTAGGTTCCTGTAAACTAATTGGAAGAAAGTTGGTATCTGTGGAATTCTCATCTCCATCAGTGTCAACTCCAACAAGATTTGTGGAAACTGTGCTAAGAAGTTGTAATTGCATGCTACTGACTCTCCTTATTTCCAGCAAAAGAGAGCAAGTTAAGTGAAAGATGTGAGGGCTGGCTGAATTCTCACTGAGGGGGGTTGAAACCTTGGATGGGTTTTGATCCCACCAGCTGTCCTATCCGGTATGGCAAATTGAGCTGGAGCTGCCAAGGTTCGGAGTCATTCCCACTGTCCCTTGCAAACCTTGCTCTCATTGCCAAAGATGCATTAATCTCAATCTGTGGTTCTATAGACTATACCTGTTGTGTAAAACTTTCGTGCTTTTAAGAAATACAGGAGAACTGACAGCTTCTCTTTGCATGGGTCATGTTATTTACAACAACTTTCTTGCAGTTTCCTAAAAGCTTTTAGACAATGTTCCAGTACATCATTAATGTACTGTCTATATTTCCTCCTTGACAGCTCTCCAGCCTTTTTTTCAGCTCATTCCAGTTCTGCACATCGCCATATTCAGGGTGGTTTTTGGTCTTGTTTGACATTTTTTTCTGATCCTGTAATTATTTGTTTCAGTTAGTTGAATTTCTTTCTCATTTCCTCTAGGTCTCTCTCCAGGCCTTTGTGAGAAAGTAGGGCATATGTTGTCACACCATGAATTTGCATTCAAGCTTATGAAACTTGGCAGCTTCTTTTTCAATAATCTCTTTTGGATAGGAGTAGTGAGGATGAGTTGGTATTGCCAAAACATTGTTGAGAATGTGAAACAGTACAAAAATATTTGGAATGACTTCATGCTTTCATCATGGAGTTGACAAAACTGTTTTTCAGTAGTAATAATACTTACATTTTGTAGAAAACATTTTTGTTGTTTGGCCTAATGTTAACTAGCATGCAAGTTAAACAAAACTGCAATTAAGGAAGAGTGATAAATGCTTTTTTCCCTGAAAATCCCTGCCATTTGGAGGAATCTAATTCTAGGTTTAATATTTCATGGTTAGTGTGGTAAAGGACCACATAAATGTTGAGATGTCCTTAATCTGAACAGTAACGTGCATTGTATATCAGTATAAAACTCTTGCATTGTCTGTTAAGTGTATAGTCTCTTTGCTCTTTTACAGTGCTAAGACCCTAAAAATGTAAAGAAGCATCATAAATTTTTAGTTTCATAATATATTGGCAGCACTTAGAAGGCTTATTTACATATGCCTGATATCTGTGTGATAGCTGGTAACAGCTACTGCTGGGTTTTTTTATGTGTTTTTTTTCTTCCTGTTGTGCCAAAATGTGTTAAATGGAACGAAGAGAGCTGCTTTACGTTTGTATGAGATGATTCCAAGCTTATCCTTAACGATCAACACAGAAAGTGGACTTTGCCAACAACATCCAATTGTCTCTCACGTTAGCAGCCTTGTCGATTGGGCTGTGGTGGATGTTTGATAGATCACGAAGTGGTTTTAGTCTTGGAGTAGGAATTGCTTTCCTGGCTACATTGGTGTCACAGCTTCTGGTCTACAATGGAGTGTATCAGTAAGTATTTACTTCTTTAAGTTTAAATGGTAGTCCCCTGAAGCTGTAATGTAAAATGAGAATAACTGAAAGGGTAATTGGAAATGCTTTCCAAAGCTGCCAGCACTCAAAATTGAGTATAACATAAATTGGACATGAAAACTTTTACGTATTTGTGAGACTTTTAGTTGAAGTTGCTTATTCTAATGAAATTGCTGCCTTACCAACAACGTAATGTGCTTTTTTTTAGTTGAACAAATGGGATTGTAATCATTAAGAAGCTTCCTTTGCAATTTGTTGCAAGCAATTAGATTCTATAATGCATGTCTTTTTTTTTTTTTTTGAGTCAAAATGGTTTAATACTTAAATGTGTGCATTTGTCTCATGTAACTGGAGGACTCAACGTTGAGCTCAAAAATGTGTGTTCTTCTCCAGATACACGTCTCCAGATTTCCTTTATGTTCGTTCCTGGTTGCCATGTATATTTTTTGCTGGTGGAATAACTATGGGCAATATTGGCAGGCAGCTAGCAATGGTAAGTTTGGACAGGAGGTGGATCACCCTCTTGTAAAGGTTCTAATCTACATGTGGTTCCTTCCTTCATTTATACCAACCAGCTTTTTGACTTTTGGATGTGGAGTAAGGTAGAAATTGGTAAATGTTGCATTTGTGATCTGGGTAGTGAGCCATTAGTACTGTTATTCAGAGCACAGCCCAAGACTGCTCTGTACACTCTCAGCTGCATACTTCTAGTCCTTTAAAGACCATGAGCTAAATAAGAACTCTGGGGAGAAGTCAGGTCTTCCCCTAAGTATGAACTGCTCTTTCTGCTGCTCTAGGAGACAGCAATTCAAGCTAGCAGTGTGTGCACAGAACTGAGGGGCAGGCTTAACTGAGTGTAGTGTAAGCTAACCTCTATGCTATATCATCCATTTCATAGAAAAATCCCTTTCATAGCAGTCTTTTTAATTAGTTATGTAAATTAATTGTATTAATTTTGTCAACCTCTGTTTTTCAGTATGAATGCAAAGTCATTGCAGAGAAGTCTCATGAGGACTGAGGAGAAACAATATGCACCTTTTAAACAGGAAAATATCTGACAAATGACTGTTGGAAGAGCATATGGAACACTTGACTATAAAATTGCCAAAATGCAATTTTTTTTCCCCCTTGAGTGGTGTACTTTACTGCAATCTGTGATTGCTGCTTCTTTAGAAACCTTCCTGTCTGATTTTGATTACTGTGAAGTTACAATAGTATGCAATAAATTTGACAATATAGGTTCAATTATAGGATTCTCTTTTCCAAATCTAAACTGCTTTTACCATAAATTCTTGACTGTCCATAATGTTGCAGTGCCAAACTGAATCTTTGCACTACATTTCTGTAGCTGAAACTCCTGCTTCACTTTAACTTGAAAGTTTTGAGGAATTTGTTCTTAATAGCTCAGTGAAAGAAAGATTCAACTCTAAGAATGAAAATCTTTCCACGATGATAGCTTATAGTATCTTTATGAAAGTCATGGATTGCAGGTGAGCTTTGATGCAACTGTTTCTATCTGTTAACACCCTGTATGATTCTTCTTGCATCACAGGTGAGGAAACTTCAGTTAAATTGTATGGGCTATTGTCATAGTGTTTCATTTGTCTGTGGTACCTGCCCAGTATCACAGAACACAGAAATGGAAACTAAGGCTGGAAATCTACTATTTTTTCCCCTACTATAAGCAGTATACATGTTTATGTATGAGTTTATGTGGGCCATCATCAGATGTGGACAGATGCTGAAATAATTTGTTGTGTTGAGTAACAGAATGTAATTTGGGTCATTCTTGTACAGTCCCTTAAGCTGACTTGTGCTGATCCCTTATAAAAAACATCTTGGGGAGTTTTATTGTGAAACTTAATTCTACTGAACTAAATCAGCCACTACCATATTGTGTCATAAAATCCTCCGTTACCAATTTTACTCTTGATAGTTCTTGTCTACTGCTTGCTCTGTTCACAGGGATCAGCAGAAGGGGGCAAGGCAGTATTTTAGGTACTGATGTAGCCCTTGCTGCTCTGACGATGGTACAGGCAACCATAAATGCTTTTGTTCTTATAACAGTTTCCTGAGGTAGAGAAATACTGTTACCCATATTTTACAGGTGCCTGTGCACAGAAAGTCTGATAGGAGAAAGTGCTCAAATAGGCTGTGTGCTGATTACCTTCTTAAGAAGAATTTTAATGTGCAGCCCATGTTTGGGGACATACGTGGAATTTCCTCTCGACTTTGCAGCTCCCTCGTGAGACCATGAGATAAAAGCTTGTGCAAGAAGGGAGAAATCAGACTTCAGGAGGACACTGCTAACCTGTGACAGTGGTGAATTTGGAATGGGATGTCTCTGCTTTGTTTTCCCCCTTCTGTCTCTGGGCTGCTGATGTTTTAATGTATTTGTTTTCCATTTTTGTCTTGAAGTACTATTTTTTGAATCTTCTATGAAAGGTTTATAAGACATGTTACAGTCACCAAGGGAGGCTGGAGTTGGTCCAAAGAACAAATAGATGTTTAGACCAATTTTTATTAATAAATGTGTGTATGCGTTGTACACAAAGCTTGAAACAGGCAACTCTTTTTTAGTCTGACATGTTTCTCTCTACATCTGAAAAGTATGCAGTGGAGCTCTTCCAAAAGTGTTGTAATGAAAGAGCTGGTCACAAAAGGAAAATTTCCTGAATGGGGAAGTATAAAAGTAATAAATAAGCAAATGATGTACAAAGAGTTTGGTGCAGTAGCTCTACAAAGTTTCATCAGCTTATCACGGTTCCATGACGATTCAACACCTGAAGCACATTTTTGTTGGGTAATGTTTCAGGCAAGCACTTAGAGATGCACTTTGCTTTAAGCAAAGATAAACATGTTTAAGAAGATTACTGACTAGAGATTTTCTTTTATTCAAACCATACATCAGTAAGAAGCGTTTTATTAATAAACCCGAGAAACTGTTAGGGCATGGACTAAGGGTGAGTTTCTTTATGCAGGCACTGGCATTTCACAGAAGAAACTTTTGAGTCCCTTTCCTTACAGTATTTTGCCTCATCTACCATTTTTTACTTAAACAAATGGCTTCAGCTTGGTGGGCAGTGCATTGAGTCCTCCTTGAATTATCAGGTCATGAATGGCACAGAAACTCTGATGTTTCTTATCCTAATTGTAGGGAATAACATGGTACCTCAATAACCAGTGTGCTGACTTGGCAAACCATTTAGTTTCATCATGACCAATAAGTGTGTACAGCTGGAGATGAGTAATTGTTGTTATTAACTTGGTAGAACTGCTTTTACCTGCCAGTTTAAATATTTACACAGACTAAGCCTTGTGTAGGTTACAACGTTCGGTATGTGAGAAGTGGTTATTGTGCATCTCTGGCACCCACTTTACAACACTTTGCACTTGGGTTCATCAGTCTGTGCTGTCCACCAACTTCTTGTAAATTTCCATTTTGGAAATTCTGAGCATGTTGTGGAAAGGCAGTGATCATCCAAAATAACTTTGGGTGGAGTCCTTTATGTGCTTTACTATTTTTATTCTAATTTTACTAAAGTCACTACAGGAATCGCATCTTGGATGTTGTATTTTTTCAAACTGCATTTTAATTTTATGGCTGATGTGCTCAAACCCCGAAAAAGGTTCGTGATGAGAATACTGACACAGCCTTAACTGTAGTGGTGTGAACATGCTGCTACTGTATAGTATGTAACTATAACATTAGACTGTCTTTAAAATGTTGTTCCATAGAGAATAAGGTATATTTTAGATACAACTTGATAAGCACGATAACCTCTTCACTAATTAAACATTGTAAGGTCTATGCTGTTTAAATTGGCAAATTGCTGTTAAAAGCAAAATGTGCATTAAATACAATTGCAACCTTGTTTGATAGGTTTCTTCTTTCTTTAAGAAACTATACTCATTTTTAAAATAGACTGCATTGCCTTCTATCAGCCATCTCATAATAATTTTGACTGTTTTGCTGGCATAGTGGTTGCACAAAACACCTGTCCAGAAATACTAAAAAAGAAGCAGGCAAGATCAAATCAACAGCAATTCTATTGTAATTAGAATGCTCAGCAGCCTTGGAAAATTTACCCTTTTGAATCTGCAAGGGGAATGTTTGAGCTGGTGGAAAATAAGCCAGATAACTTCAGTCACAATGCAGAAAAGAGTCTTAGATATATAAATAGCCACAATGAATATGAAAAACCCACCACAAATGGCAGAGAATCCCATAATATATTTGTATTTATTAATGTTCCGGTCAGGATATGAACTGAATGTTATATTGATATTCATAGACTGCATGTTCTTAGTGCCCATCATTCTGTCTCAAAAAAAGATGTAACAAATCGAGGTTTAGAGATGTGTAATTACAAAGCCTCCAGGCAGAGGTGAAGAAAGTGGGAAGAGCAGTTCATCAGTATTTGGGATGCAGCGTCTGCAGCAGGAGAGCAGCATCAGTGAAAGCTGGAAAGAGCGCAGTGGACGAATGGGAAAGACTTGTGTTTGTGTTGGCAACCTGTGACCCAAAGATCCTGATTCTGCTGTCAAATGCAGAGTGCTGGGCATGCCAAATGTCTGACCAGGCATGTTGCAGCCAAGAACAGAAATAACCCTAATTTTACCTGGTCATAACACTAAGATCATTCAGAAGCACATTGGCAAAGGTGCTTTGCTGGAGACTTAAGCTCCCTTTCATTTGTAGCCTCTGCATGAGAGAATTGCCTGCAGGAATGGAAACTCTGTCCTTCCTGTTCAAGTTCAGCCTGAGACTACAGTATGGAAAGCTGCCCATTTATGAGAGAATATTCCAACTGCCAGGCTCTCATAAAACACATTTTGTGCCACCCTTTGTAATGTGGCTGCTGCGAGCAGCTAGAAAGAAAACAAAGAAACTTTTCCTCCATAGCTTCTGCACTGCCATCTGGCTGGGAGCTGTCATGGGGACCTGTGGGCATACACCAGCCTTTCCATTTTATCTCTCCCAGCATGTAAGGAAGGGACATAATTTTGCCAGCTGCGTCACCCCTGACATTTTGCATATGCTTCTTACATTTTGGAGCAGTGTTACCAATAATTCCTGATGGTAATGAATGAATATAACCCATGGAAGTGATGTGAAATATCAAATACAATGCTTATAGAAGTACATGCACAGCTGGGCAGAGGGAGCGTGTGGCTCGCTGTGGGAATAGCTATCTGATGCTGTTAGTTTTGATGCCAACACTAAATGCAAAGCATGAGTAATTTTGCAGCTTAATGTTCAGTACTAAACAGTAAATGAAAGGTCAGTCCAACATGTTAACTGTCATGGAATAGTAAACACTATTTTAATTGCTTTATGCAGCCAGCTTGGATTTTTGGTGTGTCTGTTTGTCATGTTTTGAGCAGCATGATCCAGAGCCTTGTCCTGATTGCTTCCCCTGGTCAAATGACAAAGCCTCAAATTAAAGGATAAACTTTATGCCTGGGCTTTTCAGGCAGCATACTAGGAGCCTGTGCTTTGAATGCTTAAAAACCACACTGGGGAAGAGGTAGAGTTCATTTCTTGATCTGACAGGAGCCAAAGTCCATATTGAAACCTAGATTTGTGTTTAGTGCAGAAGTTTAGCAGCTCTTTTTGCACTTCCACACTTTGGCTGTCTTTTAGCTTGCCTGGCACTATAGCAGGTAGGAAACAACACACACAAATATCAAAGACTAGACTGGGAAAAGGCTCCTACTAAGTTTTCCCAGGCCAAGTTGTTTGAGTGGTGTCCAGTGTGCCACATACTTTAGTGTCAGATGCACAACGTGCAGTGTCCCTAGATCAAAGTTTGTAGGATTTGCTTTCCTCACTGACAGCAAGTCCTGCCTGGACTTCTGCACTTCACAAGCTCTATGCAGGGAGTGAGCTGTTGTACTGTAGGCATGCAGAGGTACATGCACAAGTTGTGAGTCTATAGGTATAATTAGAAAGTCTTTTTTATGAGGTGGTTGGTAAAAATCCTGGAGCGGTGCCTTTTAAGCAATATATTTGTTGAAAGGGAACCTGTATTTCTAAATATGTTGCTGTCTGAATTCACAATGTGGTTCTGCTATTTCTGTTCTTTGATTAGTGCCTCTACCTTGTGTTATGTGAGGTAAACCTACATTTCAGGTACTTTACAACTTTTTTTTGGTAATCACACCTCAAAGCTAGATATGTTTCATGCAATTATTCGGGGCAAAGGTGTGAACCAAAGAAAGCTGAGAGGAATAGGGTGGCAGCTTAATTTACCAGACAGAAATTATGGAGGAAGAAAAAAAGAGCTCCAACATTTTGCACAGTGTTACAAGAAAGAAAAGGACAATAAGTGACCTGATTTCATCCTGGGTTTCAAAACAAGAGGAGAAGGGCAGCCTTACAGATGTAGTGCATGTGTATTGACTTGTTCTGATCTTTAGCTGTTCTCCAAAAGCATCACTTTGTTGCCCATGATCACCAGAGTGTGTTTTTACTTGCCTGTTTTCCTCTAACCCAGCTCTGCCAGTTGTTCCCTCAGTGACTAGGAATGCCTGAGGTGTAATCCTGGGTATGCCACCAGAGAAATCATAGAAAAATGGATTTAGCAACTGCTTGCTGAGATTGACACGGTCCTTTTGAACTTTGTGAGAAACTGGTGATCTGGCCCTGGGCACTTTGATTGGTAAAGGTGAGGGAGATGACTACATGGCGTTTGGGTGGGCATCTGAGTATCTGTAAGGACATTAAGTGCATGTGTCAGTTATAGATTCTAACGAAAAGCAAAGTTGCCCTGCTCTACAGACTATCATTTCTTGTCTTCAGTGATGAGACCTGCCTTCAGTGTGCCAGGGGGAAGAGTATGCTTTTTCTTCCCTCCGTACTCTTCCCTTACACAAATATATAGGAGCCTGGGCTAAGGACAGTTAATCCCATTTTTGGAATCAGGGCTCTGTATAGGCTGGGTTAGCACTGAAAGACTCCACTGTTTTCTTTTTAAAAGCAAATGCTTGTTCTGTGCTGCGTGTCAAGTGCAATCATTGCTGAATGAACTGACATGCAAAGCCAAGTTCTCAGCTGAACTGGTGCAGCTCCATTGATTTCAGTGGATATGCAGTTTTTCATGCTGGTTGGGAGTTTGGCCCACTGTGTTTGAAAGGAATGAAATTCCTTCTTTTCTAATGTGATACAGGGGAAGAAAAATCCTGTATTACGCACAATATTCCTACAAGAGCAGCACGCTGCAGAATCTACTGTTCCATCTCTCACCACTGATGGCAAACTTATTCTCTGTGATTTATAATGTGTACTTTTTATATGGTATATCAGCTCTTCAGGAGGACTCACTTAGAAGAATCAGATCTGGCAGGTCAGATTAATAATGTTGCAAATGTGAAGTGTTGGCCACTGATGGCTTGATGTCATAAATGCTTCCATTTACCCCTCCCCCCAGGTATTTCACTTGTAGGAGATTCAGCTGAGGACTTGTGTTGGACCTGTGCCTGCTGTGATTAAACTAGAGAGGGAGAAATAAGACTGCTTTGTGTGGTTTCAGACTCCACTTACCAGCCAGTTTCCTCAAATCAGTGTAACAAGCAAAAATACAGCTGGAGTAGTGGCTTGAAGAAGATGAATTGAAAGATCCTGAAGACTGATGTTTCAAGGACACAAATCGATGTAGTGATGTGTCCACTATGGTGATAAGTGATACAAGAAATAATAGACATGTAGTATTATGTAAGTAATACATGTAGAAATGCAATGTTAAAGAAATAATGAAGCTGGTAGACAGATGTGTGCCCATTCCTGGAAACATTTTTTTGGAGGTTGTTCTGCAGACTTTGGTCCTTCACACTGGTCAAAGGGATGAACTCTGGGACAGTGAGGAGCAGTGAAATGAAGGGTCATTTGATAAGGTCAGGTCAAAATGCCCAGCACAAAGACAAATACCAATGGTGTTTGTGTAGTCCACATACACTGGCTCTTTTTTTAAATGTAAATTTACAAAGGAGAATCACCTTTAAGTTCCAAATGACAGTCAGAGATATCACAAGTTGCAATTGCATTCAAACCTCAATCTCCATCGGGGTATACTTAAAGGTGAGAGGAAGACTTGGTTTTTGAGACCCATGTGTTCCATTTTATGGTGCATTTTTGAACCCCAAGTCCCTGCATTTGGAGTTCTTGGGATTCAAAAACCAGTGGGTTTCACCAATCTTTATCAGCTTACTGGTAAATGAGGATAGTCGTGTGGCTCCTGTGGTCTGTGGCCTGAAAAAATGTGGTCTTGTAATCTGCTCCTAGGAAATAAGATGAGTTTAGCTGAATCAGGAGCAGTTCCCCCATCCTTTTGTCTTTCATCACATCACCAATACACAGGTCAGTGAATGGGAAGGCCTCTTTTTGTCATCAGTATTGGATCATCCTGCCTTGCACTGGTTGTAAAAGTGAGGTACCAGAGGTGGTGTGCAGTAGAACAGAGGCTCAGAAACCCTCAAATTATCTCATCAGGGAAGTTTCAAAACTATGGGGGACAGAATATGCTTTCTGCTATCATCTGATTCAGCTTTTGATAGAATACTTGTGCTTTGATGACAGTTTGTGATTTCTAAGGTCACAGTAACTAATGAAACCCAGAGAGATGTGGTGAGGTTGGTTGTGTAGCTGCTACATGGTGAATTACTAAGCAACGTGACCTAAGAAAAAGGACCGTGCAACGCATCTGATGTCTCTCTTGCACAGCAGCTCCTGGGATTTCGCTGAGGAAGGACATAAACAATTGACACTTGTATAGACAAATCTTTATGGGATTTGATACCCCACCTAATGGTGACTGATGTTAAAGGGACTTAACGGGTGGAAAAGCTGCTAGAAAATTGTTCTACTTGAGCTCAGATAAATGGTGCGGAGTATCTGGTGTGTGCAATGAAGACGAACATATGTTCATCACTTTGACATCTCTTAAATTGTTAAGGCCTATTCATTCTGCTCTCTGAAATTCTTCAAAACAATATCACCTGCTGCAGTGTTTCCCTGAAAGACTTCACAATATTATCATAAGAACTGTCGCATCTTACTGTTGATTAAAATGGTCACTTCCAATTTAATCTCCCTGTGGGAAGCAAACACTTAAAAGTTATTATTTTTTCTGCACTTCAATATCAGGCTTCTCTTCGTCACCATACTATTTCTAACTAAATCTGCTGACCCTTTGGTATGAATTCTAAGGTAAAAACAGCAATTAGTGCCCAGGCACAAAGCCTACTTAAAAAAAAAAAAAAAAAAAAGAAGAAAAGCCTGCATTTTATTCTGACAGCCAGTTAACATCTAAAACATATACCTCTAAACATTTACATATGTCCTTAGCTTTTGGGATGTCTTCATCAAGTTGATGTGCCTGAGGCCTGACACAAGTTGTTCAATGATGCTGTCTCCATTCCTGGAAGCGGAGCGTAGCTTTGTTTGAAGCGTGGAGGGTCTGGCCCATACTTTGACCGGAAAGGTGGCTGCAGCCAAAAGATGGAGATCCACCTCCTCTACTTCATCTCCACCAGTTCAAAGGGACCCACCAAAGCTGTGCTCAGAGCCAAGTGATAATTGTACACTTTTGCTTTACAGTTAACTGAGTATTGAAACAAAAAGTGCTTTCTTTTCAACGCCGTCTTGTCAAGGTGCCAGACGCTGCTTGTTTTTGACATTTTCAGCTACTGTTAAATAATAGTCTTGCTTCTGTCACAGCTAATGTTGACTTGAAGGCAGTTGTGCATTTCTCAACTCAAATGCTAAGCAGACAGGCTTGGGTCTTGACAAATATTTTCCGGGCTTGCCCAAGGCAAGTAGAAATGAGCTTCTAGTTAATCGTTTGTTTTAAAATTCAAATTGGTGAAATAGGCAATTAAAAAAAATGACAATTTTCATCAGAATTTGCAAATGAAATGTCTCTTTGCAGTCATAGCGAGTTTGAGAAACTGCAATAGATAATTGCTATTTGAAATCAGTGAAGTATCCAGCATTTTAGGGCCGTGAGGATTGTGGCTGTTCTGCCTTAGTAAACCTTGATTGATTTGGTAAATAAGCATTGCAACTTCTCTCTTTAAAATAAATAAGCAATTTTATTGCTTTATTGCTTACCCCTGTGTGGGAGGTAAACAAGCTCTCAAGCAGTAGCCCTGTAATATCATGAGCCCAAGTGCCATCTGTCACCGAGACTTTTGTCCCTTTATGCACAATAGCTTCTTATGGCATCAGGTTCATTGTAGGTTAATTGATTAGCAGAGATCCTCCTTTCAGTTGTTCCTGCTTTTCTTCACTAAAGGACCATATCTCTCATCTCCATTTCCTTTTCTCTCTCCTGTATTAGCATACTAATCACACTGAACTCCCACTGCTAAAAAACTCTATCCATTTTATACTGGGGGAGGGAAGGATGAATAAACTGGCATTTCCTGAGAGATTTACAGATGCTGGTTTATGGCAGTTAGAGGGGAGAAAAAGAATAAGGACTGGTGGCAGAGGTGAATAATGCACTGTGCTGGCACTAGCATGCCAGTGAAAGCTGAGACTATAACCACATAAATATTAAACACATTTGAGAAGCACTATTAAAATAAATATCAAAGGCAAAGTTGCTCACACATCTGTTTCTCCTCAAATTTTGCCACAGCGCTCTCCATTTGTTTTCTCTCCAGCTGTTAACACCTGTCTCTCTGTCACTGGTAATAATGCAGTTTTAAGAGGGCTCCAGAGCTGACAGAAACATGAAAGAATTCACTAGTTTTGATGTAAGAAATTCCTTTTTCGAAACTAAAAAGGGGTTTGTGAACAAAGATATCTCCTTGTGCTAATCCTTCAGAGCAGTATATGGGGATTTTGTTGTTTTAGAGTGTTGGTGTTTTTTTTTTTTTCCTACCAAATGACAGAGCTGGGCTTGTATTGCACAGCTGAACTTGATGAGACATCCTACAGTGGGCAGCTACTGCTTGCCTTTGTAGTCTCATTTTATTGCTGACACATATTCAGGAGGTTGTGTGTGCATGGTACTCCACTCTCCATGTGATGCTTGTTATCTAACCTCATCAAAAGTGTATGCTGTGCATTGATTGCTACCAGAGGACACAAATCCAGTGGTGATGTCTTCTTTATTTACCTCTAAATGAGCACAGTATTCACATGGCTGCTTGAAGAACATGTTATATGTCTTTGCTGTAGTCATCTCAATAGAAGGATGGTAGGAAGGGCCTTTCTTGTTGTTGAGGATGATGGGACAGATCCTCAACTAATGCAAACTCAGAAAGTCCATTTACCCTGCCTGTTTTCTAAGTGCAGAAGAAAAAGCTATTTATTCCTTTTGGCCTACAGAAACAAATCCTGAGACTCAGAACAAAGCATTGATGAACCACACCAGAAACATCTCAGATAAGGAAGAAATAATGATGTACAAGTGTGTATTAGTAGCAAATATATACTCTTCACCCAACATGAGCTTAGATTTATGTCTGGGGTGCTGTAGGCAGAGACTCAAGGCTGTTAGGCCTATATTTAGTCCTTCATGCTTTCTTTTCCTTCAAGCCAGCCTGTCGGTGAAGAAGCTCCCACCTGCTGCAGGATTGTATGTTTCCTTCCATGATCCCTGCCTGTGAATCCTGAGGAGAAAAATGTGGATGAACTTTGCAGGTCTTTCAGCGCAGATTGTCTTTGACACCTGGGGAAAGCCAAGCTGGCCCTCAGGCACGTTTTGTCAAGAAATCAGTGTGGCTGGCGTGGCAAATAGACATCCCCTTTACCCCAGTCTTATCTTCAAGTTTATAGAATTGAGGCCATTTCCTCTCATTCTATCACTTGATACTAGGGAGAAGAGACTGACACCCACCTCACTACAACTTCCTTTCAGGTAGTTGTAGAGAGCAATAAGGTCTTTCCTAAGCCTCATCCAGACTAAACAACCCCAATTCCCTCAGCTGCTCCTCATAAGACTTATTCTCCAGATTTTCACAAGCTTCATTGCCCTGCTTGAGTTTGTCTTTAAGTGATAAGTGCAGTTTTGTCAGCTATTTCAAACCAACAGTAAACTCTTCCCCTTCTGAGGGTCCTACATAATGATTTGTGGGCACATTATTCTCTCAGTAATGAATGGAATTGGTTGACTTTCAAAAATATGAATTTGCACCAAGATTTGCAACCAGGGAACCAAAGTAACCTTACAGTAGCCCTCGAATTCAGTAATTGCCATCTTTGTCATTTGTGGGAGGACATATTAGTATGAACCATGTCATGGCCTGCCTGATCTCATCAGCCACTGCTTGAAGAGCTTCGTGGCCATCAGTCAAACAACCTGTGCAGGTGATGCTGGTTTCCCCAGGAGGGCATCAGCGATCCCAGGAATGATCCCACTCTGCGAGCTGTAATGGTTAATGCAGAGCGGTCGCAGCCTTAGCGCCTGCCCTTGGCACAGTGGCTTCACTTCCCCACCACGAGTCCTTGTGCAATGCCTCTTTATTCAGGCTTCCCACAGGGATGAAACATTTGACCCATTGTGTAGGAGCGGGTGCGAGGGGAGGGATTTCCCGAAGCGCTCTGTGCTGGCTGCGCTCTTCTGCTATTAAAGCAGTGGGGGACCCGGGGGGCTCATTGTTTCCAGCAAGAGAGGGTTTGGGCCAAGGCTGAATGCTTAAAAAACAATCCCACCCCAAAGATGTGTAGTAATCAAAAACTGAACCCAACTGCAACTCTGAAAGAGGGAGATAATATTATTGCATGAGACACTCCCTCGTGTTTTCTGTTTGCCATAGGGCCAGCACGTGCTTCAGGGAAGCCTTTTTATGGGTTTAGTGCATGCTGGAACGTTTTTCACTGCCTGGGGAAAAATTCCAAGGTGCCAAAATCCACTGTCACCTCTGAGTCAGCTCTCCCATGTTTTATGTGCTGTTAGTGCTGATGGCTATCCACACCACATTAGAGCTCCCAGTAACTCTCAGAAACTCAAATACTGCACAAATTACAGCCAGGATGGGCAGGGAGCAGAATGTTCCTCTCTCAGCAGATGGCTGCAGCCCACAATGTCCTATAATCACAACATAAAATATTACTACTTTTGCATGCTGCGTTTGGGAACACATGCCAAACTGTAGTTAGGTTTCATAGGATCAGAAAAGTTTCTTCAGTCTTTTTTTTTTTTTGGGTTTGGTTTGGTTTTTTTTTTTTTTTTTGATACTACCAAATAGATCTGTCTTCTATCTGCAAGTACAGTAGGTCTCTGAATATAATACTGTCACAGACCATACTTTGCTACAGCAGTGCCTGAGAATTTAGAAAGTCTTCTAAACCTATTTGGCCTGACTGATTTGGCATCACTCTGAAGGCCTTTGCCCTGGGAAAGTCATAGACTTAGGTTACTATCAGGACAGGATCCTCTAAGAACACAGCTGGCCTGATGTGACTTTAGCTGAGCATTGTTCTTCTGCCTCTGGGTGATGCTCCAAGATGATAAATGATGCTGTACATGGAATGTACAGAAAAAAACATTCTTCCTCCCATAGACAAATTACTTTCTTGGTTTCTGCAGGCTGCATGGTTGTGATTTTCCCCCTTGCTGTAATCTGTATTGGGTGTAACGTTACATAATATGCGATTAAAGCCCAGTGATGATTAAGAAGGTAAGTGATCAAATATTTTACCTGAGACACATGTACACATCATTTATCTCACTTTTCTCACAGAAGAAATTAAATCCGTTTCCTAAGCTGTTAGTCCAAGGCAAATGAAACCCTGAATTTGATTAAGTGCTGATCCTTCTGCCTCACATTTTCCATGAGATGTTATTCCAATTTTGGGACAACATCAGGCCTTTCAATGGGTCTTATCAAGTCCCAGCCCATAAGGTTTCTCTTGTGGAGTGAAGAAATCAAACCAGTTGAGCTATTCTAGTGATTGTAATGTCGTGGCAAGAGACTTCTCATATTTGATACAGATGTTTACTGGCAAAAATATTCTCTTTTCCTAGATGTGAATGAGAAAATTCCTGGTTCACACCATAGTAGCACTTATAATTTTATTAAAATCACAACTCTGTTATGCTCCTGTCCTTAAGAATATGTAAGTCCTAAACAGTCTGCTGATAAAAATGCTAAGACACAAGTAGATGAAGCAAGAAAAACATCAGCAGAGATGCCTTGGATGAGAGGACCTGAAGCCTTTAGTAAAAAATAATCCTCAGTATGAGCCACCTGTGCAATTCACATCTGTCCATGGGCAGGGATGAGCATGCTCCAGTCTAACCTTTGTTTCTTGGCCTTTTCTGGTACTGCTCAACTGTTCCTTGAGTTGTTTAGGAAAGTTTAAATCTGCATAAAATCAACTTCATATCCACACCTTAGTCTGCAGAGTGTCTCCTTGGTGGGAGATTCCCCAGCCTGGCTTGATAACCTGAAGTTTCTTTCTCTCCACAGTTTGCCAAATTCTTGGTAAAGTCAGCCTCAAATCCAGTAATTTTCAAAAAGTATGAAAGCAGCACAGTTGCCATCCCAACCCCTTCACAATTCCAAGCCATGCAGCAACTTCTTCACACAGATGTAGGAGAAATCTGTGCCAAGCATTTAAAAGGAACAGTCACATCTGATGTTGTTCAGGTTTTTTATGTCTAGTGAGTTATATGCTTCCAGCCAAATTCAGAGCATTCAGTTTGCTCATCACAAAAGCCACCAGCACAGATGGCAACTGTCACCCTGCCTTGTGCAATGGGGAGGGCTGTAAATAACCCCACAGCCAAATTTTGGGTGAACAATGTGTGTGTAAGGCTTTGCTATCCAGCTGTGAAACACCACTGTGCCAAGGAGAGAGCTCAAAGTGGAAGACAAATAGGACAGGACATTTAATGTCTATGTGGTAACAAATGTATTAGAAGTGGAGTCAGGCCATGGATGCTGAACAGGAATTGAAAACTTCCCAAAATTCAAGGATATTTCTATTAGTGTGAGCTTTCCAAACTCTTCAGAACATTAATGTCTTTTTTTTTTTTTTAACTTTTCTAGAATGTATTAGAGGAGAATATGTGTTTAAGATTTTTCTCCAAGTTTTGCAACATGTCTCCTCACAAAACTGTCCTATGTCCTTTCCTTTCACAACATTGCTCCAAAGATCATAGTGTGCCTGGTGAGCAGGCAGCCTTCATGCTGCCAAGATGCCCAACCACCATGGTTTTTCTCCACTAAAATTTCATTCCACTTGGGCTGAGATATGAAGTGTTAAAAACTGCTGTTTCACTCCTTCCAGTTGCATTCCTGAGGGAGATTTTGGAATGTGGCCAAAACCAATTGAATGCAAGAATCCCATGGCACAGCAGTGCAGTGGAGGCAGTGGGAACAGACTGTGCCAGGAATGCCTGGAGCTGCCAGGACAAGCACAGTAGTGGTTGGCCATGGCAAGAGGAGCAGCACTATTTCCTCTGCCCTCATCACCTCATCAGCAGCCATCCTATGGCTCTTTTTTTTTTCTTCAGGTGTCAGATCATGGGGTCACAGTTTTCAGGCTCTTGAGGAGGAGTCAATACCCACATCCCAGTGAGGGAAATGGTAGGAGGGAGCAGAAAACTGAAAATGTGTCTTACCCACCTCAACCACAGGCATCCAGAGCACAGATATGCTCTTCCTCTGCACAGCAACCCCTCACTTCCACTGGAAAACATGACCATTAGTGCAGTGGCAGCATGCTCTGCTTCAGGACTTTAAATGCACTTGGAAGAGAGAAGCACTGTGGTTTCTTGGGGGGGCAGAGGGAAAGCAGATTAAAAAAAAAACTTATAGAAAGATCAGGAAGCAATAAGTAGCAGCAATGGAAGACTGAAGTGCATGGGCTTGGTTGTTCACAGACAAAGGTACACACAAAAATACACTTCAGTCATTACATCTTTGACAAGCTTGAACTATATGTTAAACAAAAAAAACAGAAAAGGTCACAAAACATTTCTAGAAAAGGTATGAGTCAAACAAGCACCCTTATGAGGTGGCAGAGACTGCAGGGTGTCAGGGTTAGACAAGCAATGTCTGTCTCTCCTGCAAAGGACACTGGTTCTAATTCTCTTTTTTGAGAGTCTGTCAGTACCAAAGATACTCTCTGGGACAGATGAAAATCATGAACAGGGTCTGTGTCTAAATTCTGTTCTGGAAGGCTGCCATAGAACAGCCTGATGGTTTATAAATAAGAGAGCTCAGGCAAGTTTAATCACTTCTAAGGGGATTCAGTTGCCACGACACGTGCCTTACACTCCTTTGACTCAGCTGCCAGCCCTGGCCTCTGCTGCAGAAGATGGAGTCTCACATTGGTCATCTCTCTCATCTTCCCAGCCCATACCAATGTCTCAGGTCCCTCAGAGCATCCCACCTGTCACTAGAGACTTATGCACATTGGCAAACTGTGCTCTGTTCAGAGAGCTTCTGGGAGGGGTAATTCAGTAGCAGTGAGGAAAGGCTTACTGATATCTGGTCCAAATTACCACTGTTAGGACCAGCCAACATGCTCAGATGCTAAGTGGCTGTCTTGCTAATCAGAAAATGGCATTATTGATTTTGGATGTATTTATGTTCCACAGATATGATCTGGAATAACACATAACATGACTGCCTGGAAGGACAGATAAACCCTGGTGCCAGAAAAACAATTAGTGCAGATTTGCATGAAATTTAATCTAAATATTTTAAGGTCAAAAGTCAGGTTGCTATGTTTTTTTGGTGTTAGTTTTTTTGTTTGTTTGGGGGTTTTTCCATCCATGTTTTAATAGAGATGTTTCTCTCTGGAACCTGGCCAACAGTTCTGTCTCCTGAAGCTACACTGAGAGACAGGTTCTGCTCAAGATACATGTGAAGTGTTGTGAAGACCCTGCTCCAGTTTCTGTGCTTTGTAACTTGGATGCATGGCTGTTCTTTCAGTAGCAGTGGTGAGGAAAACCTCTTAGACAGTCTTCTCCTTTTTTCCACGTGGGAATATTTTCACTGTAACAGCTCCAAGAAAGCTCTGCACTGGCTCCATTGAGCTCTACCTTTCCTCAAATATGTGATACATCAGCATCTTCAGGATGTCTTGTTCACAAAATGGGCAGTTTTCTTTGTTTTTCCTGGCAGAAATGTCTACCTGCATCAGAGGAGTAGAGACAAGGTCTTCAGAGTTGAGCACTGCAATGCTGAAAAGCCATTGTGTGCACTCCTGGAGGCAAGAAGTTGTGAACTGTCCATGGGTAAAATAGGTTGAACACAAGATGCTCATTGTGCAAAAAGGCAGGCTAACACCCTCCTAGATCCTAGGGGTTCTGAAGCAGTCTGGGACTGAACAATGAACTTCTGATGACTTTTAAACTTAAAAAACCCCAACCAAACAGCAACAAAAACAAACAAACAAAGAACCACAAACAACCAAAAAACAGTTGATGCTTAACAAATTTTTGTGAAAAGTCTGAAGTCTTTTCAGAAGTTCAGGTTGCTTCCTCAAGACAATGTGTTAAAACCCAAAGATTATGGACTTTAAACCACTGCTATTGCATCAATGCAGTGTATTATTTTATGTAGCTGAATCATTCCAAGTTAAGAGTAATCCTAAATTTTATTACAGCTCCACATAGTAAAAAATGAATTTTTAAACAGGTTTATTTCTTTTTTAAAAAGTGTATTTAATTTACATTAAAATAATATTTACAGTCCAACTGGAGCTAGCTATTTGTTTCCAGCCTTATATAACTTTCTGTCAAGGGCTTTGGAATGCAACTCATTTCTAAAGCAAGGAAGTACTGGGGATTAGTTTTTTTCCTCACTAATAAATTTCAGCTTATTTGTAATCCAAATGTGTTTAGCTTCAGTGTTCAGCTACCAGATACTTCTGTACCTCAACATGTTAGCTCAAAGAGCCCTCTACTGTCAGAAGTTTCCTTCCCTATGTGTAGGCAATAGCTAAACTGTTGCTGAATTTTCTGTTTGCTAAATTACATGGACTGAACTCGTGTTTCCAAAAACTGAATCATTTCCATGGCTTTTGTTATTTGGACTGGATTTCAGGCTACCTATGTGGATTTGCTGTACTGGGTGGGCAAGGTGCCCCAGCCCCAGTCTGGGAAGGTGCAGAAGAAGAAGGAAAGCAGTGGTGGGATAGCAGGTCTGGCACTGTTGGGCTTCACTGGCTCTGTTTTCCTAAGGTGTTTTGGTGCCATAGCCTTGGTGGTGAGCACCAGTTTGGAACAGTCAAGGGAAAATATCAACCCATCTCAATCATCAAGTGGTCATATTCCACCAGTCTTAACTCTAGCTTTGAGATCAGCTTCTGTTCAACCTACCACCATCCTCACCTCTGTTTTATGGAGCCTATGTGTGATCATCCATGTGTTGTGAAACTGGAGCACCCCAAACATTTGCCTTTCTTTGGAAACACATTATTTCTGAGCAAAATGGTCTCAATCAATGGCATGATATTCTGAACCCAGTGGGAATAAAGGAGGGATCTCAAGTAGCTGGCATAGCTCAGCATGGGCTGTGGTGCTGCTGATGGGATGTCCCTCAGCTCACTTTCTAGCTGGTCTCATTGATTCTGAATAGATAAAAACCAAGAGATTGGAGGTTGATAATATTTAAGACTTACAATTTCTTCAGGTGTTCTTTGTATTTATATATTGACCATTTTTGCATTCTGCCTAAAGAAATGGTTGTAAAAAATTTTAGCTGTGGCAATTTTCTTGCAGCCTAAGTTTTCTCCATCTCATGCTCTTTGTGTGACCACAATTATTACATAGGCTGTCCAAAGCACTGACCAGCAGGACTGCATTTAGTGAAAATGAGTGACAGAAGAAAAAAGGCATTCTGAAGCACCAGGCATTTTCTCAGATTCAAACTTCTGTTCTCCTTTTTAACAGGAGTGTGGGAATTGGTGGCACATGAACTCAAAGCATGTGTTTCCTATCATATCATCACTGAGAGAAGTATAAAATAAATGAAGGGGAAGTAATTTATTGTGGAGCCTTAAAAAACTGCTCTGGAGCTCATCTCAGACCTCCATCAGTAATTACACGTGAAAACATTATGTGCATGGTATATAATCTGTTAAGCAGTTGGATGTTTAGCTTTCATCCCCACCTGGCTTTGGGGGACTGCTGGCAAGCTGAAGTAACCCACAATGGGGGTTTGAGATGTAACCTCCACATGAATTTGATAGCACCCATCTGTATCAAGAGAGATCTCAACTTCAGTGGTCTGAAATCAGCTCCTGTAAGTACAGTAAGGGCAACTGCTCTCTGTGCCCTACATACCTCATGGGTAACATGCAGGTTATTGAGAATGCACTTTAATAGAGGTGAGAGTGGTGTCATCCTGTGTGTGACATCTAACAATTAGGATACCCTCCATGCTTATATGAATCATTAAGTTCCAAAACTGCTAGTTCAGCCTTTGACACAGAGCTGTGCATCACTGCTAAGCGGTGTTCACCTCAACACACATACCTGAGCTTTTCACCTAAAAGTTGTAATTCAACTCACTTGGGCAACCAATGCTTAAATCCATCTGGAACGACATTTAACAAACTCCAGAGATTACAAAATGCTGGGATCCAGCTAGAAGCTCACCAACTTTTAGAAAGGTTTCTTTCCACAGGATTTTTTTTAACACTCAAGAAACTTCTGCGTTCATGGTAGGCTTGGTCTAGGCATGTCTGAACTGTAAAACTTTAATATTTTCCTGTCAAAAATGATTTTGCTAAAGTTAACTTTCCCCATACTTTGACTTATCAGTTTCAGTTGTGGTGGTGTGCATTTCAGCTGAAGTTTTATTACATTATGTTGGCAGCACATTATGTTTCTTTACACATGGATTTGATTGAGAAATGAAACTGGAATAAGAATGAGGTAGCAGCAGCATCTGCTGGGAGACGCAGCTAGTGCTGATGTCAATCAATCTGATTGATTAAATATGGTGGCACACATTTTATTAAAACAAAATGCTCTCCCTGAAGAAGACTATTATGCCAATATAATACACAGCTTTCCTAAAGAATGCTACAAAAGAGGTGGTTTGTTTGCAAAATATAATACTTGTAAATAACTGGAAAGAACTGAAGAGTTCAAATTACATTTGGCTGCTCATGGAAACAGCTATTTTATTGTCTTGGCATACAGTAGCTGGTATTGTTGTGTTGGCAAGATCAGCAGCACTGATGGACGTTTAATTATTCTGTTGGGCCACAAAAAGATTTTATGTGCTCGCTGACATTATTAAACAGGTCTGAGACTTGAAAGTGCTCAGTGGCTTGTGACCAGGGCATGTGACAGACTGGCTCAAGGCTGGAGATGGAGGCAGTGCCTGCCCACCCCATGCCTCAGGCATGCTGGAACTAATTTCCAGGCAGCCTTCTGGCTCTCTCATTGCAAGGATGGGTGTTTGCAGGGCTGGCCTGAGCTCCTCTGGGAAGGGATGGTCATCAAAGGCACAATTACCTGCCCTTCAGGTATAAGGCGCAGGCATTTGCAACTTGCCTTCTCCCTTGCAGAAACTGATAGGATGTGCAGTAACTCCACCCCAAAATACAGCTGGTGGCAAAAGAAACCATTTCATGGTGCATTCTCTGATCTCCCTGGGGGAAGGTCAGGAGGAACAATGAGTCATATTATTTGTGAAGTGCTTAGAGGCTATAGTGATGGAGAATTTAGGCTACAATAAATCTTTGCAGTGTTTCCTATCCAACTAGAATTATGGCTTCTACTGCGTATCTTGAAGAGTTGGTGGGAGTTTTGCACTGGCTTGACTTGGACTGAATTTTTACCAACCTCCATTTATATTCTACACAATAAGATGAATTACAAAAATTCTTAACCAATGTTGTTATTTGACTCGCTTTCCTCCACATGTAGACGTCCATAATTTAACACAGGTTTCTGGTTGCTTCCTTTATTCTCATTGAATGTATCCAAATAACACTTTTTTCCCCCCAGTAAATAATATAAATATAAACACAAATGTAAATATAAACACAAATGTAAATATAAATACAAATGTAAATATAAATGAACATCTGTACCACAGCAGGGTGCCACATCCTACTCTGTATGATGAGGATCAACCAAATTTATGCTCCAGCTGGATATGACACTGCAGGAATAGGTTAAGGGGATGATTCTGCCATTGAAGGGTTCCTATCATCTGCCATTGTCCAGGAACACAAATCACAGCAGAAAAATACCCAGTATGCAAACCATGTGATAGAGCAATAGCCTACAAAATGTGCTGGCTGGTGCCATTCCTGTTTTGAAGAGGAGAGTGCTCTATCTGGGTTGTTCAGATCCTGTGAGGTGAGAAATAACAGTTTCAGGGGAGGTGAATGGACCACTGGAGGACTTTGATGGGATAGGCAGTGAAAAAGGAAAATAGGAAGGAGGGAAACATTAAATGGGGAGAGAACAAAGTTGTGTAGGAAACACTCAGCTTCCAGAGGGGAAGAGATGAAAAGAAAAAAAAATAACCAAACAAAGCATCAACAATAACAAAACCCAAACAAAAAAACAAATCATGGTAGAAATTATTAGTTTAATTTCAGAAAAAGGCTAAATGCAACAGTCTAGCAACATATAGCATAGAGGAAAAGCATAGAAAAACCTCAGTTTCAGTCCACTCTTCACTTCAATTGATGGAGTTTTTCATGGTAACCCTTCTGGATCACCTCTTCTAGTTTCAGTGCAATTCCTTCTCCTGTTTTATTTCATATGGTGGACACAGCCTGTTTGCTGCACTGTAGTGCTGTAGAAATTCTGGTAGCAGGTCCCTGAGCACCACATTACTCTTTGGCCATCTAACTCAGTGAAATCCTGTTTTGGCAGGGGGGTTGGACCTGATGATCTCTTGAGGTCCCTTCCAGCCTCTGATATACTGTGATACTTAAGTGAGTGCTTAAAATTAAAACCAAGCTCAGTAGAGAGTGTCAGCATGTTTAACATGATGGCATCAAAATGACATGAGTACAGATGGCTTAGACAATATCTGTGTTGAATTTTTAATGGAAGATTTGGAACTATTTTTAAGATCCTACTGTTATTTCTCCTGAGAGATCTTTTCTTAGCAATCTAAGTAGAAAATAATAATGAGGGGGAAAAAAAACCTTGCTAGGCAACCTCTTCAACATGCAGATGGTTTCTTCAGTGACACTTCTGCTGAAGCTAATCTTTCAAGATTGAGATATTTCCAGAAACATCCATTTGTGGTTTCTTTTTTTTCTTTACTCACAAAGACACAGCTTTGTATACAAATCTTTTCTCCACCCCCCCCTGCTTATTTGGTGGTTTCAGGCTTGTTAACAACTTTTTGCATGTACAGACATCTCTGTTTTACTTTGCAGACCTCAGAAATGTAGCTAATGATAGTATTTGTACAGATGCATACTTCATCTGCCTCCAGTTTTCATCCCTTTACAGAGCTTTCTCAAAGGTTCATCACCACCTGTGTTACCTTAACTTGCAAACTTATCCCAGTGCAGGATTGCTCTGAAGAGGAGCTCTGATCTCACTGTTTGGCAGTGAGAGATGGTATATTTTCTAATATCCTCTCAAGAAGAGTCACTGAGGTGATTCTGAGCACATCAGTCTTTGGCAGGTGACTCTCCCATTTTTTTAACAAGTTTGTCTCCCTTCATCCCCATTAATCTTTTGTGCTTCCCACCTTGCAGGAAATTCACCATTTAGTTTACTTGCTGCTTGGATGCCCATGGGCTGGGAGACTTTTGAGTTTTTTGTGCTTATATTGTCACCTTTTACTGATGATGAAACCCAAAGGCAACATAATCTGGATTTATGGTTAATGTGCAAAGACAGGAGAAAGTGGAGTGGGCTTGGGGGAAAAGCCTCAGGTCTGTTATACAGGCAGAATAAAGAATAGTCACTTCAGACTTCAGTAAGCACCTGAATTAAAGCAAATGCAGTGATACCACCCCTTTTGATACTCCCTGACAGTGCAAAACCCACGATTGACATCAGAATTTCATTTCCTACTGAAATGCCAGACAGTGTAGCAGCTCAGGAGCTCTGTGTGTCCTCTGCAGGTTTGCTTGCAGCAAGACCAGGAGCAGCCTCGGCAGAAGAAGTCACTTCAGCTGTAATGATTTAATATCTGATAAACACACATCAATATTTAAGAAATATAAAGTGAAAAGTAACCTCTCCTAAAACACTGAAAAACAGATTAAATACTGTTAAAGGAATGAAAATAGCTTCACAGCATGAGATGTTTTCAAGCTTTTCTCTTTAGATTTTCATGAATATACCAGTTTCACTACCAGAGATTCATAGTTACCTCAAGGTTAGGCAAAATTTCTCATTCTTAACAAGGGAAGTGCATGATGGTATTTTGATGAATATTTTGACACATCTGCAAATGTTGGCATGAAAAGGACTTCAACTGCTGCCAGCTATGATTAGCCCTAAGAGAAATATTTTGTATAGCGTCTCAGTGGGATTTTAAAATCTTGATAGCTACTGAAGGTTAATTAACATATACTTAAAAATAGCTAAAAATCTAGTGGTTATGCTTCTGCAAAGGACAAGGGGCAGACACATGTCTACTAAAGTGGGTAACATTTTGAGGGGTCCTCACTTGAGACATGACACGAAAGTAGGACTTGCTGACATCTGCACGGTCAGGATTGTGCATAGTATGATCTGAATAAACCCCACTGTTAGCTGTAAACATATATAAAACCATTTAGCAGTTGCATACTTGATCACCACTTCATTAGAAATGCTTTTCCTGGGCATCCGTTTCTTTTTTTTTTCCTTCTCAGGACTCAGAAGCTGTTTCTTGATAAGGAAAATGCCCTTCAACAATGCACTAGGAGGGAAGACCATCTGGAACTCTGTTTTGTGGTTAGCTATATTTTGCAATCCTAAATGTTTTCCTATGTCTATATTCATTAGGCAGAGATTTAAAATAAAAAACACATCACTCATTATTACTGCAGTACAGACCTCTACAGCTAGCCCTATCAAATCATGCAAACCCAGTGAATAAACAACCAACATAATTTACTGTCAACTTCAGTAAGAACCTGGAAAGAAAAATCCCTGCAGTCCAAAATATTGTGGGTGGTTTTAACAACATTGTCCACAGTATATGAAATGCAATATTTTGGGGGTAGTAATTGCCATTATTTAAACCTCAGAAAGCTGCAGATTTATATTTGTTCGGTTTCCCCTTAAGCTGGATAATAAATCTGTACAGCTTCTTCTGGGCTTTTTTGGTGTCTTTGTTTGTTTGTTTGTTTATTATTCTTTTAAAGATAATACCTGCCTATACTGGTCTATTTTTTCACTTTTTTAAAAAGCAAGAGTTGCTCTGTATGGAGCAAATTGTGTCTTTAGACAGATTGCACTGTAAGTACTAAAGGTAGCACCACAGATACGTATGCAGAAACCAGCAGTCAGTTGTGACTCAGAAGATAATACACCAACTGTGTATTAAGTTTAATGTAGATTAATGTGAGTTGCTTTCCTTTGCATGTATGTACACAGGTACAAATAATTAAGATTAATTCCACTGGATGTAATGGCCTTCACTGTGCACAGTGCCATAAAATTCTTCTTTAATAGCTGTTAATTGGACGTATTTGCTTTGATGGTGAAGTCCTGATTAGTCTTGTTACCCTACAGCCCCTTCTCCCTCCCTTTGCTCTCTTTTGTGCTTAGGAAAAGATTTATAATAAGGGAATCACAGCTCTGCAGTTTATTAGCAAAAAATCAATACATGCATCTGTTTACAGGTATTAGAGCTTCAGCTCAACAGGGGGTGCTCTGCACAGTGTCTGAGGACTAGAGATGATTCATGTTTCCAGTTTTTCTTCTTTTTCCTTTGCAGTGTTTTTACAGGTAATAACTCAGATTTCTTCCTGAATTTATTTTCTGTATCTGTTCTCTTTCTTTTGTTTCTGCATAGAGTTGCTTGGTGAGCCACAATTCCTTCAGCAAGTTCCCATGCCAGGGTGTCAATGTAGGGCTGAAGTTAGGAACTGCTTCCACATGACAATTCAATGTGTTTCTTCTTGAAAACAGTCAGTAATTATTTTGCCATCTCTGCCCTCTGTAATACAATAAACCTAAGCATAAGGGACAGGAGCTTCTGTGTGTGCAAACTAGCATGTCTTCACTGAAGTCTAGCTGGATAATCGATTTATGCTGAAGTTCTGTGACTGGTTTTGTTTTTTTTTTTTTAAGTAGCTCATTTTAGCATTAGTCCTTTACATTTGTTATCTCCCAGGAGCACAGCTCTTTTTATGGAATTAGTGAATGAAGGATATATAAAGGAAGAAATTAAAGGTACAATTGCAGCCTAAACCAATGTCTCAGAGCCAGGTTCTTAGGCATGGCTGCCCTGCTCTTTCCCATGCACTGCCATGTGTGGAACCACAGGTAGTTTTCCTGGGACACAGACCCAACTGCAATGTGAAGTTGGGGCATTTTTTCCTGCCTGGAGCAGTTTTAAGTGCCTGAGCCCCACCACCCAGGAGCAGTGACAAAGCCAGGCCTGGCCCGAGAGATTCATCGCTGTGGATTTCCTCTCCAGCAACTCAGCCTTACCAGCACAAATCATCTGTATTGTTTTATCATTAATATACTGGCCCAATGCCTTTTCTTCTATGAGTATGAGCACATCAGCTTACTGCATTTCCTGCTCCCAGTGATCTCCACAGAGCTCATTGAAGAAGACAGGACTGTTCCCTTCTCCTGTCTCTTCCCATTTGCCTGGAGCCACAGGATGCCCCTGCACTGCAATCACATACAGGAGGGGGAATCTCAGCTTGGGATAGCTTGCACTCTAGCCAATAGATTCTCCCTGAAGGAATACTTGAATTAAATGTCTGTGAGATCTGGTCTACTGCCAGGAAAGCTTTGGTGTGACCTCATCCAGCCAAGGGTAGGCTTCTGTCTTCCTCCTCTGCTGTTGTGTTTAGTGGGTCAGTGCATTCCAGCTGCCAAACAGGATCCTTAAAAGTGTTTGGGTTATAAACGATCAACCTGATTTTAGCTTACTGCATAAAGCATTCCACAGAGGGCAGGCTAGCACTGCTACTTGTGTGGCTCTCTGAAATGTATTTCCTTTAATTAGGAAAATTGGTATACAATGTGGGTTTTAGAAGATATCTTCTGACAGATCTCCACTGCTCCCTCTGACTTTATCTCTGCATCCAAGTCTGCTGCTTATATTATTCCGATCTCTTACTGCAGCCAGGGGAAATAAAACCAGGGCCAAATCCTAAAGTGTTTAAAACTGAGAAACCCCATCATGATGCCCAATTGCACCATTGTCTGAGGATCTGACTGAATGATTTGGGGACTGAAAGAGCAGCTCTTTTACGAGATTAATAATCTACAGAACATTAATATGTAATTATCCCCCTTCCTCCAAAAAGGAAGAAATCTGTGTAACAACAGCAATTATAGGAGAAGTGGGAAAAAAAGGAAAAAGCTGTTTCTTTGTAACCATTTAAATGTGCTTAGCAATGACACATTTGTTGTCAGTATAAAACCAACCATTTTGAAAGAACTGGGTGAATATCAGCAGATACAAACAAAGTGTTTATTTTACTGAGGCCTCTCCATTTTGATTTCAGAAGTGAAGCTCTGTCACCAGGTTTGCAGTTGTGTTATTAATGCTTTTAATTACAGCCATTCCTAAACTTGACTTTATCTGCTCTAAGCAAGGCTGTATTTCCATGCACTTGTGCCTTAAGATCCCTCTAGCAAGAGGAGGGTTAAAACCAATATTTGTAGATAAAGAGGTAAACATATTTACATTCAGTTTTCCACACTTTATGCATATGTCATGCAGTGAATAGTTTTAGAGGTATGTTTGTACTATCTCTCCAGAATTTTTACAGTCTGCAGGACACAAAATCTCTATAAAGTGACTTATTGAAATAGAAGCAGATTGGTAAAACCGTTTCTCTCTTATGAACTGTGAAGAATGATCCTCTAAATGAAATCAGGAAGGAACTGGACAGAATCTTGTTTAATGGTGTGACAAAATGAATCACAACTATTCCAAGCATCCATCACTGCTAAAAGGGGACCACAAATGATCTGTGAACTACTATATATTGATTACTCATGTACTACAAGTGTCGGATTTAATGTTCACACACCATGGAAAGGCGGCAGGGACAGATGGTGCCTTAACTCTTCTTTGATAGATTTTAATGGTGAAATATTGATTTCTATCTGGCCAAGGCCTGTTGTTAGGGGCCAAAGTCATTTGTTGGGTATAGCTGGACACCCAGTCTGCTAGGGGTAATCAATCATTTTTGGCAAGGCAGGTGAAATTCTGAAGAGAAGCACCTTGGGTTCCCAAACTGTATCGAGATGAGGGTGAGACCGATATTTGCACACGCACCCCTCCTCCTTCCTCCACGCACACATACCAAAAGACTCCATGAAATTGTGCTTGTAAAGAATTATTAATGATAAGACATGTTTACTGAGGAGAGTCACGGCGAATCACAGCTGACATGAAATAGTCTGGGAGCCTCGGAGAGAAAATGAGCTTCTCGCTAAAAGGGACTATATTTTATTTAAACATCCGTCTAGGGCTGAAAACTCAGGTAATCTGTTGTGTTACAAGCCACTGGCTGTTCTTGCCATCCAGAGAGATAACACTGAGGAGCTAATAGGAACACATCAATCACAATCAGGCTGCAATTCCACCGGTGTCTCCTCTTCCCAGCTTCTTTTTAAGCTCCTTAATAACGATGATAACATAGTTCTGGGCTTGTGAGAGGGTTTCTTCCCTTTGAGGGTCATATTCATAAAGCGAATGGCTTGCAAAGTCAGCATCTCACTCCTGTTCAGGGGGTGGGGGGTGGGGCATAGGGAGAGTGAGCAAAAGGAAGGATTTTGCAGGTGGGATGGGTGGGAGGGGGCCAGGAGGAGATGGATTTTCCCCAACAATAAATCCGTGGATGCCCCTGACAGCCTTCCCAAGAGAGGATTGCTGTTCGGAAGCAGGCTGGAAAGGGTAGCCTCTGCCCAGATGTGCCCCAGATGTGGGAAGCCAGTTGAGGCTGATTTTTCGTTTAGATTATCTTGCTTACCTAATGATTTTTGCTTCACTGCTCAGCTCGATTGTGTTCACTAGGACGGCAGGCTATTAAAATGTCAAGGCACATTGAATTGTTGTTATCAAGGAAAGAGACCTTTCCAATCAAAGCCATGTTCCCCGGGTTGCATAAAGGTGAAGAAGGGATTGGAGGAGCAAGAAGACCTTCTCCGTGTCGGGAAGAGGGGGTGAGGTGCAAGGGGGGATGTGTGCGTGTGTGTGTGTTGATGTGGTCGTGTGTGCAGACGGATGTGTGGCCTGTGCCTGCTGTAGTGGGTGCGGTAATTAAAATGCCATCTTCTGTAACAGGTATCAGACATTTCTCTCATTCACATTTATGGGAGGAGGCAAAACTTCTCCCCGTTGTGCTTTCCACTGCAATCCTTGTAAAGAAAATACTGGGAGGAGGAAACTTGTGTGGTTGAATCACTGGCCCTGCATACTAAGGAGCTACTGGGCTGGGCTGAAGGAGAAAAACAAAGGCAAATGCCTTCCTCATGTCTGCACCTGCCTTAAGGCTTGATAAGAAAATAAGTTCACTGACCTACTGGGAAAAACACTGGAAATTGTCTGGTATCACAATATTGAACAATTGGTGACAGGATGATACAAACCCAGCACATTTGGAGACACTAAAATCCCCTACCTCTCGTCACCACCACCACCTTGTTCATATAATTGCAGAGCAGTTTATTACACAGAGGCACATCAGATATTGCCACGGATTGATTTTTTTCTTTCTTCTCTCGTAAACTATACAGTACATCATATTGGTTGTGGAAAAAATATATTCTTTGGATTTACTTCTCTTTGTTTAAATCATTTCACAAATATTTTGCTTTTCCCCTGCCGTTTCTCCTTCATGTTCATTCTAAAAAGATGGCTTTGTTTTCGCTTGTATACAGTTTTATAGAATAATGACATCTACCCTGTCCCCCATGCATCAAACATCATTGATTGGCCAGAACATCATTGTCACTACTGGGTGTTCATCTTCACACTTGCTGCTGGCAGGTCCCTCATCTACTTTCTCTCTGTCTTGCACATGCCCCTTTCCACAGCCACATGCTCACTCACTACAGGCATGCCCACTTTCTCTTCTTGCCTAATATGTGTTTCTCCTGGCGTGTTTTAACTGTCTGTCTCCTCCTCACACCCCCTTGCTTTCTCTCCCTCCGTCCTTGTGCTGCTGTGTGAGTCCATGAGCGCAAACCACGGCCAGCTGCTCAATTCTGCAGCAATCTTCAGCTTGGTTTGTGTTAAAAAGCCAGGAGAAAACAAATGCTTCCGTCTTTTTCCACATTGTCTGCACTGATTCACGAAAGTTTCTCTCCCAAGATTTGGTTCTCTGACCTATTCAGGCACAGGGAGAAGAGACCACTGAAAGGATTACAGGAATCCTTGCTAGTCCTGCACGTGGCAGTGGAGAAGGGGTACACAACCATCCTTCCCCACCACGTTGTTGCTCCAACTGGCCTGTATTTTTATTTTGGCTTTACATTTCCATTCTCACTTCTGTCTTGGGCCTTGCCTCCATGGAAAAAAATATCACAGGTAGGGCTAGGATGTGAATTAATAGTGGATCCCTGCAGGGGACACAGAGGGTACAGTGAGGACTTGTGTGCATAAGGGTGTTACTATGGAGGCAGATGACTTGCAAATTTCCTGTGTTATGACACCAGCTCCCCCCTCCCCCCACACTGCTAGTGCATATGGGGTCTGTGTGGCCCTCACCCTAGCCACACTCCACACACCCAGTGCTCATATGCACTTATGCCACATGTGCTTCTCAACCAAGCATTTGCCGGTTTGCTCATCCCATACCCATGTCATACCCATCCTTACAAAGCTCAGTACACTTACCATTGCAAGTTGGGAAAGTAAGAAAGTAGTATTATTCCTTTACAGAAGGGAAAGTGAGGCTTGAAGGCTTGTGAAATGCTTAAATATTTCAGATGCTGGGATCCAAAGTGACTTGCCCTAAGATATAAGAAAGTGGGTGGCAGACAGCAGGAACTAAGCACCCAGTTCAGACTACAGTACTCTGATTATTAGCACTCTAGTTATTAGACCAGCTTTCATTTCTCCTGTTAATGTTTTGTCTCCTCACTGCTCCTTTCAATAGCTAGCAGTTTCCATATTTGTCTTGCAAACTCAAGCTTCCTTAAGGAGATGCATTTGGCTCCACCACTGAGAGCTGTGAACCAGACACCCAGCCTAGCCAAAGATGTGAAACGCCTCCACTTGCTTACCAAGTCAAATAGAGTGATCTTTATTGTCACCCAGGTGTGTGGCCACCACACTCATGGCACCACATGGGTCTTCTGTTCAACACTGCTCCCAACCACGGTGAGTCACCAGACAGGACGGGGAAAGAAACTACCACTTTCAAGGCCAAAGCAAGCATGCAGCAGAGGATGCCTGCTTCCTTTTTGCACTGTCATCCAACCTGCATACTGATCCCTGTCTGGATCTGTATCTAAGACCAAGTCCCATGGACTTGTACCATTTCCAGGTTACCTGGACTCAGCTTGTGCTGCTCTTTCTTTGCCATTCTGGGTCCTTGTCTGTCCTCTGAGTAGAATACTCCTTCCTATGAGAATTTCCTAGATATGTTGTTTGAGCATGTACTTTTTTCTGTAACAGGCTATGAGCTTCCTAGCAGTGCTAGCACTTTTTTTCCTGCAGGCTAAACATCAGAAAGCATTTTTCTTTGCCTAACAGACTTGACCAGCATCACTGCAGAGTCTGAAAATTGTTGAATCTAATCCTTTCCCCTTTGCTCCACAATCTGGGGGAAAGAGCAGCACTCTTTCTGAAATTTTACTGAGTGGGTATTTTTGAACTGCTGCTGGTTGAGCAATGATGGGTAATTTTTGAGGAATTCTTACTAGCATTACTATCATAATAGGTGAATTGATTTTACTGTCAGTAAAGGACCATTAAGGTACCTCCTTCGAAGTCCTGGCCAGCACTGGTCATCTGAACAACATCATGTTGAGCCCAAGCTGATATAATTTCCCTGTTTTGGACATAGCTTCAAGCCTGAATTCAATGGCAATCATTCTACTAAGTTTGAAGGCTGAGAACTGTCCTGTAGTGGTTTGAAAGGAAAAATAAATAATAATTCCTCACTATGTTCTTCCGGCAAAAGTAACCAGATCACTTTCTCTAAGAGGAATCATTACAGCCTGCAAAAGACAGGATATCATTAAGGGCAGAAGCAATGCAGGAGGAGCTGGAAAACCTCCCACTGACCTGTGCCTTTGACAAAACACCTTCTTGGTGTTTGCTATATATCAGAATTTTTTTAGAAACCTGAATTAATTTCCTTGATTCTTCAACACATGCTCAAGGAGATCTTGTCACTGACCTACTCCATGTGGGCTTGTTCTCCTGGATTTATGCATATCAGCACTGCTTCTGAGAGGGACAGCAGTCCAAGCAGAGCAGATATCTAAACTACTCTTTCCTTATCAGTCTAGGGCATGAGGAAAAAGAAGACCTGTAACACTGTAACTCACAGGCTCCTGGACAGTTAACAGGATGATAAATTAGAAGCAAAAAGCTAACCTAGCTTTTTTTTTCAAGGATGGACAAAGTCAAAAAGCTCAACAAAACTAAAGCTCAACAGGAAGAATACTTCCCCAGAGTGAGATCACCAACAGAAGAAGTCACAGATCGACAGGGGGAATAATTCACAGCGTGAGATAATACTGTACTACTTTCTGCCAAGGGGTATGATGCTCATACTGCTGGCTGGTCAAAATGCATTCAGAGCTTGCCCAGTTTTTGAGTGCTTGTGCACCTCTGTCCATGGTCAGGCAAAGGGTGGAGCTTTGTACTTTGCATGATGAGGTCTTGGTTTACAGCTGTTCTGTCTAGGCACTAACATGTTGTAAAATCAAGGAAAGGAGCTACATAATGAGGGTCACTTTTCCAGTGCATATGTCCCTCTATGCCCATATACTTTACAATTTCTCCTGCTGGATTCTCCAAACACTGAGCCTGTTTTGACCAGTCCTGTCAGTATTGTGCCTCAGCTAAATCCACAACCAAGAGGATATCCCTTATGCTTCAGCAGCATCTCAGAACATGCATAGTTCTGTCTATTTTTCTTATTGTTCAGTCTGCACCCTGATTCTAACACCACAGTGTGATCTCTCAGACTTGTCTGGGGCTTTTGCCTTGTTTTCACTTCTGACACACCAAGCTTTGTCTGTATATGACAGGATGAAATGGTTTGCAACAGAGATGGGACAAATTCACAACATCTTTTTGAAGAAGAGCTGCTACTGGTCTTACCTGTTACCTGAGCTCCCCAGTCTGTCCAACCCAGCAACCATGTGTTGCTCCTGCTGCTTCCCTGTGTCTCATCCCATGAAATTCAGAGGCTGTGCAAAATGATCAACCTTCAAGAGGATCTACGTTTCAGTGCCAAAATCTAATTTCAGACCTCTAAGACCTGCTTCTGTATCTGCCCCTTTATGCAAGAAAAAAAAAGAACCCTTAATACTGGCTATTACATTTAAATGTAAATTGAGTGGGACCAGGAGAATTGGTTCCTGAACTGTGCCAAAACCCCTGCATTAAGAGGTTAAGGTTGGTATATATATCAATCACACCAGCATAAAACACATCAAAGGGATGTGAGTGTCCCCTAAGCAAGCCTTATAATTCACAGAAAACTCACTTGATGTTAGCTCAGTTAAAATAAGTCTGAAGAGAAAGACACTGGAAAGTTCCCAATGATTTCTTGCAATGTCATGCAATAACCTTATAATTATGATTAAAGCTTTATTTTCATTGGCTTCAGAACTTATGTTCTTCCCTGGATGCCTCTCTTACCTCCCCAGGCAGCTTCCACGGAGCAGTGGCACAGGGGAGGATCAGCACTTTCCAGTGTGTATGGACATAGTATGCCTTCTCTATTTGAATTCAGCCCCTTCTCTGGAAACTTCCAGAAGCTTCAACAAATTCCTGGGCTGACACTATCAAAGATACGAGGGAGAGGGCAGAAACGTGGGGGGCCAGTTCAGACAAACCATTTTTGGGGCAGATGTGACCCAAGGCAAGTCCTGTTGTGTTTGAGCAAGGCAGCAGCTCTCGAAGCCTGCAAACAGACTCATTCCTGTGGCAGCAGCAAGTTAAAGCCCCAGAGCAGCTGCCAGGTATGCCAGAACTGTCCTTGCTTGGCAGGTCCTGGCTTCTAGGCCTTCAGCACACAAAGGAAATCCAATGTCAGCCATGGCAGACTGCATATGACAGCATGAGGGTGACAATGAGCAGTCTCTGTTTGTAAACAGCAGTCCACCAGCCCCCTGCTCTGGCCAGCCTTGGCTCTGTGGTTTTGGAAGGGCCTCTGCTATCATTCCCAATCCATGCCTTCCATCACCCTCAACACATCAAGGCAAAAATCCTCTGGGGAGCATCTCAGACATAGTCCAATCTGTTATAGCTCTGGGATTCTCAAAGCAAGCACTGCAAGCAAGGTCAAGTCACAACTAAACCATGTCCAGTTTTTTTTTTTTTTTTTTTTTTGCACACAACGGATTTATTTGCTAGCAAAGTAGCTGTGCTGGGAAGAGGAACAGAAGCCATGTGTTTTATTTGTAATGGAGCACCTTGAAGAAGCTAAAACTGTGCTCAAAGCAGAATAATTGGTGTAGCAGGAGGCTGTGCCCATGTTAATAGTTTTTACTGAGATGAAACTTATTAACATGTGCACTGGTGCATCTGTATTGCCTTTGGGACTCAAACAGCATGGTTCTCTGCCACGCTGCATAGAGGTTTTACCTTCCTCTGACCTTGCCCAGGCTCCTTTGTCCTGTTCTGTGCTTTGAGTTAACCTCTTGTCTGCTCAGGCTTAGAGTCTATATTTTAAACCCAGGCCAACTTTCTCGAGTTTCTCCTACACCAAAGATTTCAGTTGTGCTGAACGTATTTTCAGTCTCATTGTTACAATGCTTTTGGTTTGCAGCAAGTTTGTTGTGCAGTGCACACTTCAAATAATTAGCCCATTTCTAAGCTGAAATTTTAAGCTCTCAGGAGTGATCAGAAAACCTCACTCTGCTTGCTCTAATATCTTATTTTGAGGGAAGATGGGTTCACAGGCTGATTTTACTTCACATGGCTTTACAGACTGAAGCTCTGTTTGTGAGAGACAGAAAACAAAAAATTAAATCCTGCCTATAGTACCAGACCCTGGCCTTATTTAATCTGTTGCAGGAATGGAAATATAACTTCTGGAGACTAATACAAAGTAGGTAAGAAAAGAAAATCTGGTATCTGCATCTGATCTTTGCTGTGAATTGCCAGGCAAGCCAAACCTCTGCACTTCTGATTTACTGCAGCTACTACAGTTTAGGTGTATGTTTTTGCCAGGGCATTGCCTCTTATAATTGGTTTGTGAAGACCATAACAAAGTCCAAGTCAGGTATGTAAAAGTCCAAGTAAGCTATGTAACAAACATTACTTATCACAGGTGGAGTTCAACCTTAAACTATTAAATCCTCCCAAAGGCACTGAACTTTTTAACACGTATTACACAAAGTTTCCAGAGGGGAGGAAAAAAGAAAGTTGATATGCCAAGATGCTGAGCTACCACCAGTTCTATGGTGCCAAATACAGGCTGGTTATCATCACACAGGCATTATGTGCAGAACAGCACTCCACCTTGCTGCACTTCAGTTATGTGCTTCAGGTTGTAATCCATCCAAGGCTTCCTCCCTCCCTCCAGACAGTCCAGCCAGGGCAAGAACAAACTCCAGCAAACATAAGCAATTAGGTTTTGGCAGTGTTTTGCTAGCAGTGCCAACCACCCTGATCTGCAAGTTCCATCTTGAAATGCCTTCTGCTGAGCTGTACTTAGAGGTTGTCCCAGCCCAAGGCCTCTTTTCCGTAATGTTCTGCACTAAAGCTGAATACCTGCTGATTAAGTAGGTATGTTTTAACCTGACAGCTTTCAGACACAATTTGAAGACTTGTAGTGTGCTAGCTTCCATTTGCTTTTGCACTGTTGAGATCATCTCAGCATAACTCTGTGAGCTTTCCATGGACAGCGTCACTACACTGAGAATTAGTGGATTTTGCTAGTTCATTTCTTTTGTGAAATCCTGTTGCTTTGTGCTGAATGTGGCATGTCTCTGGCATATGTGATTCAGATCAGGCAATCATCCTGCACAGTGTAAATCAATGAGATGAACTGTAGCCATTGACAGCACTTACAATTTTGCCCATTACTATGAAATCCTCTTCTTTTATGAATCCATTGAAGCATAGCTGACAAAGCCTTCAATACTATTGCCTAAATACTGCAAAACATAACAGTTATAAAAAGTACATGTGGTGCATATTTATAAGGATCAGAACAAGCACTTTGTTGAACTGCTGCAACACATTTGTCCCTTTTTCAGGATACTTACAAATTTTGGTTATTTTCTTCTTCCCCTGAGTCAAATAAACACTTGATTGTGGGCTTACCAAATCTCTGCCTCAGGGAGCAGGGCTGATAGGGCAAAATATGTGTTTCTACAGCTGTGTTAAAAAGAAATGGAAATAATCCATGCAGTGTAATTATTCTTTATGTTCATATAGCAGACTACTAAACACTCCTACACTTCTCGTAGGACTAATTACATTTCAGTAATGCAAATGATCCCTGGAGCCATTGCTGTGAAATATTTCTGGGGTGGTAGCGAGGGAGTTTGTTATTTGTACACACAAGAGAAGCATGGATTTGTGAAATGGAATAGCATAACTCTAAGGCAGTAATGCTCCTTCTGATGTGACCATACCAAGTCAGGGTAGATGTAATATGGGGAACCTGTGAAACAGAGGATTTGCTGCTTCCCATCTGATAGAACCAAGTCCTCACATTCAGAACCTAGCTTTTGCAGTGGCTGAAGTAAGTTTCACTTCAGACACCAGTTAAAGGAAGCTTATTAGGAGCTGCTGTATGTCTAAAAAAAATGTAAGGGATTCCAAAACTAAATCTCAAAGTTGTCTAAAATATAACATTTACTATAATATACTGATTAGCAAATAAAGCCAAAAGGAGCTAAAGAGAGCAAACAGAGCCATTTCAGCCAGCAATTCCTTTTAAGTATCCTGTAACGATTTGGAAAGGCAGCTCTGCCTAGCTATTGAATTCTGAGAAATACTTTTGTTTTGGACAAGGAGCTGACATGGGGACAGCTGTTTCATTAATTGATTGAAGCTGTCAGTGAAGCTCTAGCCTTGATGCTGCAGCTACCTGCTCAGTGTGTCAGTGATTAGACAAGTGTTGTCTTCACCCTCTCTATTCAGAATGATAGTAATGATTACAATAACCTACAACTCAAGATGCTGCACAGTCACAAGTGCTGCTCACTAGATGTGTCAGTCTACTTTTCTACTCCAGGGCTGGGTTTGCATGTTCTCAATCAAGAGTTGTGCCTGTCATAGCTTCAGGTGTCACAGGTGTGCTGGGACTGAAGGATTGTATCAGTCTATATATCTACATATTTTATAGTGGTTCCTTCTTATAGAAGCTGAAAGAAGCTCAGCAACTGAGGGCTACCTGCCAGGTCATGTCCTCTTTTTACCCAGTGTTTTAGCTTGAGCAGGGTTTGAGGTTTTTGCTGCCCTTCTGACTAGGATGCTGGAAGTCTTAGTTACCCTGATCTATTAGACATACTAGCTCTGCTGCTTATGTCCTAAGCAGATAGTCTACAGGAGTGCATGCCAAAGTCAACAAATATAGACTAATTTAGATCCAATAGAAAAGCTAAACAAAATTATCTGGGTGGTCTTGGTGGCTTAGGTTGGACTGTGCAAAATAAATCTGCATAGATCATACTGCCATGGAAGTATATTCACTGCACATGTAGAAGCCATAACCTGGTGATAACCTGACAGCTCTATCACAACAAAACTGAAACCATGGCCATGCCAGCAAAAGTGCTTCTTTGTCCAGTTTCCTTCAGCTTCTAGGTTTTCTTTTTTTTTTGTGGGAGTACTTGTAACGGTTTAGAGATCTGCTCTCTTACCCTGCTACTGACACTTCTCAAACATCAGAGCCCTGCTGCAGGTGAAACCATTTCCATTCTTCATTTGAGCAGATCAATCTGGTTTCCTTAGCCACATCTGTGAACATCTTCTGGTGTAGCCTGCTCGGGCTGTTATTTTGAATTTGCCCTATACCAGAGCTGGGATGCTGCAATACAGACTGTGTTTTGTGTTGGGGTTAGAAACAACAGAGCCCTGATGCTGCAGGGAGATAACGAAGGGTTGGGAGCTGAGTGAGGCCCATTTGGGAAGGGCCACTGGGGGAGATGGGTGTGACAGAAATGAGTTCATGGAGCTGCAGAAAAGGAAACCTATGGCAGGAAAAGAGAAACTAATAATACAGGGGAAAAAAAAGAGAGAGGAACAAGGGTGGGATTTGAAGAGAGAAAGGCAGACAAATTTGACAAAGTTACTAACTGAAGGAAATGAGTATCTGGGGACAAACAGAGGATTCGGAATAACTATCTTCCATCTGTTCCTTTTCCCCACTACAAGATTCAGTTTTTACCTTTAATGTGGTAATGAAAGGTTCACAGAGAGGGGAAAAGGACCTATTTTGAGTAAGCCTGTGCTGCTTGTGGCATCTTATTGAAATCTCTTTGACCTTCCACCAAACCAGCTCTTTGGGTTTTGAGTTTTTGGGCAACAGTAGATTACCCCCCAAATGGTAGATGTTCAAGCCTCAGAACTTCTACAGATCATTTGTCTTCTAGAAAGAAAAGAACAAAAAGTCACAATCAGAATGTGTTACCTCCTTCCTGGAAACCTGGGATGAAACTACTACTCTTGTAGTCAGCAAGCCTTCCTCCACAAGAGTTAGTGCTTCTGATGTGAAAGTGAGGAATGATGGTGATTTTAAAACCTTACAAAGTGATTCTTTACTTGTTTATAGCAATGGAAGTGCAGCTCTCCAGAATATTTGCTAAATGACCATGCAACAGCCCACACCCAGGACTTGTGAAGGGACAAGGGATGTGGCAAAGAGAATCAGCAAGTGCCTCTGCACTCTGACCTGTCTCTGTAGCATTAGGAAATTAAATACATACATTTGCCTAGGCTTTGTTTCAGCCAAAGAAGCTGTAGAATATATTTGTGGGCTGTACTCAAGAGCTCTCTTATGGAAGCTCCCAGTGCATGGCTGTGATGGCATATTTGTCCCATCACCACAACCCCTTTCTCCTGGTGTTCCCTCTCTCCTCTTTAAATTCTTCTTCCTTACAGACAGGGATCAGAGCCAAAACTTCCATAATTTGGGAAACTGCTTGGGTCTGAGGTTTGACTTAATTTATCTGATGATTTGAGTGAACTACAACCATGTTGACTTCTGTAGTGTTATCCAAGGCTAAATCAGGATATACCTGACCCACAAAGGACCCATTGTACAGCATGTTGGCGTTTGATCATGCTGGAGAATGAAAGCCATATTTGAGTGAGGCCTACAAGTGCCTCATTACTGCACTGTAAACAACTGGATATTACAGTAATGGACAAGGCTTTGAGTGCTACGAGCGGCTTCACATCCACTTTATTGATTTGCAATGTGCACAGTGATGGTCTGCTGTAATAAATACAAATGCCATAGTGCAGAAATGTCAGAACAACTTATTAAAAATGTGTCTCTTCCTTGCTCATGCTGTATGGCATGTATGTCTGCACAGCTGCAGGATTGTGGTGAGGTGAGGATGAAGCTGTGGCTCAAAATTCGGCAGCACAAGAATATAAATTCAGCATATAAAGAGAAGCTGTCCTGGCCAGCCTTTTCCTTTTGCTTTGTGCTTCTGTCTAACAGACAAAACTCCTCCTGTGCCTCAGAACATATTTCACATCGCAGAAGAGAATATATTGTTTCTCGCATCTCAGGAGGGTTGCGGTGGTGCCAGGTCTCAGCTCACATACCACAGGCAGTTGTCTGCCCACCTTCCTCCACCTAGAGAAGCAGGAAGTGCTGCTGGAGCCAGAATTTCTCTTAGCAGTACGATTGTTTTATCTAGGCTTGGAAAAACTTCGATCTTTGCTAGAGCTGTAGTACAAACAAGAGACTTGTAGCAGATCACATAGGCGCTTCTGCTGGGTGCATCTAAAGTAAGTGTGTGTACCATAACAGATGTGTGCATCTACCTCTCTTTCAGGATAATGCATATATAGATTAATACTCTTTGACTAGATCAACAGTGTCAATAATGCCTTCCTGATATCTTGATCCACTAGAGGCAACTTGCTGAAGAAATTTACTTGTGTCCCTCTGTATGTATGGTTTCCCAGTCCATTCTCTGTGTCCACTGAGTTGGTCTGCACATCCTGGCTGGAATCTTTCACTTCTGGGTGAATTCATATACTGACTGGCAGTTTCTTGATAGGTTTTCCCCACATGTTGTCCTGACAACCCCTTTAGCAAATTGTACAGTGAAAAAAACTCTGTCTGTATCTACTACCCATAAGAAGGTTGGAAACCCCTCAGTTCCAGCTGCCCCAAACTCTAGTGCAGAAAGAGAGAAGGAAACTGGGAAAATTGGTTTATTATATAGGAGAAATTATAGACTATTCATTGTAAACCAAAGAAAATGTGTGTTTATGAATGAGTGTAGAGTGTGATGGGGGTGTGTGGAAAGGTCAGGAAGAGAAGTGGATGGAAATTTCTTGCTGGGAGCTCCATTCTGTTCCCACAATCATGAATATAAATACTGCCTATACTCTAGGAACTCACACGTACACAAACATGATGATAGGTGTTTCCCTGACATTCATCAACCTTGGCAATTTGCAGATGACAACTGCATCAAACCAAATCATACATTATTTGAAGGAGAATTACTGTGCTCATCATGCAAACTGAGAAATGGAAAGGTTAGATGACAGCCCAAATATGTGGCTTTTGGCAAGCCCAAATCCAGGAACTCTGATTCCATGTGACTATTCTTTGTCCTTGTATTGATAGAAAAACTCCTTCTTGAGTTGAGTAACAGAAGGCATCAATGGAATTTCACTGAAGTCTGTAGATGCAACTGCAGAAACTTGCAGGACCCTGTATTTTCTCTTTGTTGTTCAGGTAGTCCCATGGATTTAGAGATTTCTTTTAATGTTCTGCTGTGGATACCATAGGACATGGGAGAGTCTTGTACAGGATAGAGAAGGTGCAGTGCTTTGCTCCCCAAAGTCCTCCATTTGGTAGGCATGTCAGGAGAGGGGAGGAGAGCCTGCTGTTAACCTCATTTGATGGATAGTCCCTGAGGCACCACTGCCATCTGGTGAAAGCTAGAGCAGCCCATGGGGATGTGTTAGGGAGCCATAACTGACAGCCTTACCACAGCACTAAGCTCAGCAGAAAGTGAGTACAGTCTGGCCCCACAGAATTTTACTGAGATTTGTTCTTTGGAGTTTTTGTTTTAAAGTCTATTTCAGATTTTTGTAGCAAATCCATAATGCTTTACACGATACGTACAAGCTCATCCAAAATTATAGTTATTAAGCTCGAAGGACCATCTCTATGAGGAATTGACAATGATGTCCTCTCAGACTTGGGAAGGGATTTGTAGGTTTTGCACTTTTTTTTTTTTTTTTTTTTTTCTGAGCAAACCCATTTTCTGAAGGATGTCAGATGGAGGTGTCCTGCTTGTGTTGTGTAAATGCCTTGTTGAGGGTCGTTCAGTGGTGATTACTTCAGTGCCATCAAACATGCTTCATGGTCAGATTTGTCAGAAAAGAAAGCAAAATGCTTGTCTTAAGTATGTGAGTAATTATTGTCTGTTCATTTCCCTGGGCTTTGGAAAATTACCTGGTTCATATCAAGGATGCTCAAAACTTGTCTTGCCCAGACTGATTATCCACCCTTGGAGAATGAAAGGAGCTGCTGGCATGAGCAAAACCAGTAAGGACATAGATGCTTTGTGTGGAGCCAATATGAAGAATGTAGAACCAGTAGGTGTTTTTCTGTTACTGACCCGATATCACACATGGAATAGAGGAAGTCAACAGGCATGGTGTCTCCTGAGGGCTGATCCAATTTGACCTGTACGCTGAAATGAATAGAAAATTGATAAACGTGGATCAAGCTCCAACTTCCCATTATCAGAGTTCAGTGTAAGTGATGTAATGGTGAACAAAATCTCTCTAGCAGAATTGTACTCAGTTTAAATGTCACAGTTAGCTGTGTGGTGGATATGTGCTAGCATTTGCTTTTTCTTTGCACTCTTTTAGCATCAAAGATGTTTATATGGGTTTACACATCTTGGAAATTTATTATTAAAGTGTTTATGGTGTTGTGGTTTGGTTGGTTGGTTTTGTTTTGGTTTTTTGGGGGGTTTCGTTTGTTCTTCAAATCTCAGAATAATATTTACAAATAGTGTCAATTACTGTTTTGACAAGGAGGGATTGCATTACAATCAATATCATATATTATATCCTGGGGTCTGTTGTGAGCAGATAGTATTAACACATAAATAATTTATTAACAACCTTAGCAGTGGCCCAAAGTCTTTAGTGAGGATCAGGTCAAGTTCTGGTCAAGCTTTGGTCAAGCTTTGTAATGACTTTGCAGCTAATTTCATTGTAGTGCAAACCCATTCACTTCAATGGAGCTAAGCAGCCAACAGTTTAAGGCAAGCAGAGAATGAAGAAACTTAATAACTAAATAATAGTTGTTTTCCATGCAACAAAAACAAATGAAAAGGAAGAGATTCTTATTTTGGATAATCAGTTTTGCATCCTGGAAAACATAGTAGAATCTATGAGAAGCCAATTCTTTATACTTCCAGCCAGAGTCTAGCTAGAGGCCTGAATACAGCATGTCATTTTGATTAATTATGGGTAATGAGTGTTTTATGAACCTAAGAAAGAAAAGCATTTATTTTTCTGGTATTATGGTGGTAGTGCCTTGTTTTGAAGCTGAGAGTGCAAAGCCAAACAGATGATGAAACCCCTTTATTATCTCTTTTGTTTTGCTCTAGACCATTACTAGACTTACGGAGCCAAATCCCAGTCACATAGTGGTTCTGTCAGTGCAAGAGACAAGGATTCAGTTCAGGAGCTCTGGGATTTTCCGGTTTTGCCTGTTGTTCTGTTTAATTCATTTTTCTGTGGCAGAAAACCCATAGATCTATCTAGGATGCTGTTCAAAAAGCATAAAAGGAAGTAGGACTATCCTGTCCCAGGAGACATCTACTCCAGGGAGTTTAGTAACTCTGAACCTGACTCAAAGCCCACTGGAACCCCCAGGAATATTTCTCTTCATTTTTACAATCCCTCAGACCATTTTGTTAGGGACTCACCTAGAAACCTGCAGCTCAGGATGATAAAAGCCTGAGAGTAGCTATGGCAGTGGGATCAGGGCTGTGACAAAGGCCCTGCTCAAAAGATAATATTTAGAATTGACACCTGGGGCCATGCCGTGGAGTACCACTCGTCCAGAGCACACCTTTTGGTGCAAGTTTGGGTCTCCACTCTTTCCAGACTGGGGTCTTTGTTAAATCAGTGATGTGCAGCCTATTGGCTTTATCCTCAGAGCTGTTCTTGCAGAGGGGCGGTTTCTTCCTTGTATTTTAGGGGATTTGGGACAGCAGGATGGGATAGGGAATTTTGGTCGTATTGGACTTTAAATTTTAAAAAAGGGTTTAAAAAAGAGAAGGAAAAGTGGGGGGTGAAAAAAAAAAAAATAAATAAAGAGCAAACCAGAAAAGGGATCAGTCAGCAAAAGCCCTGATCTCTGGCTGTTCCCCAGTGCACCAGGAGGTGGTGCAAAGCCCCTGCTCATCCCACAGATAACAGAGAAATTCCATTCTTCCAGGGAGGACTCTCCAACTTGTATTACCCAGGAAAAATACTAGCGATTTAACTCTCCCCAGCATGCTTCTAAAACTCTGGTGTTTTGGTATGTGTTTAAGGCTGACAATATTAACTCTGTGAAAGGAAGACAATGCAAGGGAACTTTATACTGCCACTGCTGTTATCATGCTGCAATAATGGTAATAAAATAAATACTTCTAAAGTATTATATTTATAGAAAAAACAATTTTTGCTGTGCAAAATGCAGACAAAAATGTGACAAGATGTTAGATTCTTTGTGCTTGGTTGTTTTTTTCTACTTTGTACAATTGCTTTTTAAAAATGTATTCATTTTCTAAACATTTCATAAAATAATACTTAAAAGATATTAATATGAGTAAGAATAAATAAATTTTCATAACCCGTTGCTTTGATGTGAATTATTCAACAACAAATTAAAAGCTGTGGCACGAAAGTGTGTTGTCAGTTATCTCTTACTCAAATCAGGAACTGTTAAATGTTTTCTCTTTCTCCTTACTGGAACACTGTAAATGGGTAACAAGTAGTTTGTAAATACATTATATGGACTTTAGTGGCAATTTAACAAAATAGCCAATTTGTCTTTGTGACAAAACTGTGTAAAACATGGCTTGATTGCTGAATTATTGAATCATTAGCAAACAGAATACATCAATTTCAGGTAAATAGCAGCTTTCATTTATTTTTTTTTTTAAATCTCAACATATGGTTATGAAGCTGCTGTGAGAGAACTGATTTTACACTGCTAGAAAAAAAATTATATGAACATGACTTCAGTGTATGCAGAACATAAAAAAATCACCTGAGTTCAAAATGTTCCTAATGTTACAGAAGTTCTGTGTTGTTTTTTAAGTGCAAGGATCTGTTAAAGAAGCATGCATTTCAGCTTCCCAATTGGCAATGCTTATCGTGGGATAACTTAGACAGCCACTATCCAAAAAGCAGTATATTTCAGTATACTTTCTCTGGACCAAAATTAAATACATTCTTTGTAGAATTTAATTTTTGACAGCTTTTTTTTTCCCCTCTCCTGGTTGACAATGTTGTGTGTGTGTGTAAATTTTGCACATGTTCCAGATACAAATGCTTGCAGATTTCTTCAGGCAATCTGTGTATTTGTTGTAATAAGCATATCTTCTTTCAACATATCATTAAACCATCTTTTCAAGGCATGTGAGAAAGTAAGTTGTATAAAGTTTAGCAGAAAATACAGGATTAAATTTGTGCTAACTTCTTTGCTTTTATAAGATTCTGAGAGATGGGAGATGGAAGATTTTTTTTTATCCCTATCTTAATAATAATGCATATACACATTTATTTTGCTTTAGAGGTGAGTGTCCCTTTGGAAGTGAGTAGTCAGAGGAACAATGATTGAGAGCTGTGAGTGTAAACATCCAAAGCATCTTCCAAACGACTCAGTATCATATTCTAAATTTCAAGTCAAAAAGCTTTTAGAACATTGGAGCCAAATCTGTGTTTCTTTAATTCAGTGTAACTTCACTGAAGTCAATGAAGCTATGCTGGTTTTTATCAGGTAAGAATCTATGCTGTTCTGAATATTTTAAACACAAGTGTTTTTTTGCAAACCTTTAAAAGTTCAGCTTTGCTTATTCAAGAAAATTAATGTTTTGAACTGTGACTTAGAGTATTAAAAAGCCATTTCAGAATATGGCCAGATTTTCTGTTCTTGCTAATTTAACTTCCCCTTATTATCTTTAGAGAATGTCATTTTCTGAGCATGCTAATGCAGCAAATTTTTATACCATCATTAAGGATCATGGTTTATTGGATTTCATCTGACTACTCAAGCAAACATTTGTTTAGTGACACTCTTAAATACAAGACTGTACTACAAATGTCAGAAATGCTCTTTGAAAGTTTATGAGTAAAAAACTTCGTTGCTTTTAAGAGAACCTGGTGACTAATGAAAACAAAAGTTTAACTTTCGCTGTAGTGTTAAGAGAAAGCAATTTGGCTTCGGGGAGTTTCTCAAGATCATTATGTAATGGTAACAAAAATTATAATTAAGTTTGGGAAAAACATGTGTAAGATACAGATACAGATCAGGCAGTGTAGGTGCAGATGTGTATCTATCACCCTTAAGCAATCGTTTTCTTTGACAGCTTTTGATAGCAACAATTGAATGTACAATATTGTAACATCACAAAGATTTTATCTGGATCTTGATGTTGTTAAGCTAATCAGAAGTTTCCTATTTTATTCTCTTTCTTTTAATTTTTTCCTTTTATTTAGCTGATAAGAAAAAAGAAGAAGAGGAAAGGAAAGGAAAGGAAAGGAAAGGAAAGGAAAGGAAAGGAAAGGAAAGGAAAGGAAAGGAAAGGAAAGGAAAGGAAAGGAAAGGAAAGGAAAGGAAAGGAAAGGAAAGGAAAGGAAAGGAAAGGAAAGGAAAGGGAAAGGAAAGGAAAGGGGAGGAAAGGGGAGGAAAGGGGAGGAAGGAGAAAAGAAAAGAAAAGAAAAGAAAAGAAAAGAAAAGAAAAGAAAAGAAAAGAAAAGAAAAGAAAAGAAAAGAAAAGAAAAGAAAAGAAAAAAGAAAAGAAAAGAGAAAAGAAAAGAAAAGAAAAGAAAAGAAAAGAAAAGAAAAGAAAAGAAAAGAAAAGAAAAGAAAAGAAAAGAAAAAAAAAGAAAATAAAAATAAAAATAAAATAAAATAAAATAAAAGAAAAGAAAAGAAAAGAAAAGAAAAGAAAAGAAAAGAAAAGAAAAGAAAAGAAAAGAAAAGAAAAGAAAAGAAAAGAAAAGAAAAGAGAAAAAGGTGGGAAAACTGCATTTTGCACCTTTTTATAACCATTGCTGAAAATCTGTCACAGCTACCAAGGAAAGCTAAAGAAAACCAAAACCAGAAAGACTATTATTTACAGCTAGCAAGATACAGTATGGCACCATATGGTAGAATTTATCAAATTCTTTCCTTTCTCATGCAGGGCGGATAGCTGTTGTAGACAGTTCCCTCTGCAGTCCTTGCTTTGCTAGCCACGCATTCATTTACACTGTGGGCTAAATCCTGCCTGACTTACTGCTTTTACACCCATAAACTTACTTATGAGGGCATGGAGAGCAGGGTATGGCCCTCTGTGTTTATTTCTTCTTTCTGCAAATGTAGTTTTGCTTGGAATGCTGTTTGCATTTCAATCAACTAAAACAAGAGGATGGATAAATTAATGCCTGACTTAGCTCTTCACATCTGATACTGAAACTTAACAGTAATCTTCTAAGGGTTTAAGTTTGCAGGGTGACACTTACCAGGTGTAAGGTGCTGTAAGGTTAAGAAGCATCAAACCTATAATAAGAGTCCGACTTCCTCTTCATTTTGTCTCCTTTTGTGTTACATACTAGGGCAAGGAAGGTCTGCCAATCACTATCATTTCTTTTTCTTGTTCTGTAAAGACTGGGTCGTCACAGCAACAGGCCTGTGACAGGCTGGTATCCATTTAGAGCTCCAGGGGGGTCCTAATAGGATTGAACCAAAAGATCAAGTGAATAGCTTCCTATTTTAGATTTGTAATAACTCTGAACTGCTTGCATATACATGGGCCTTACAGTGTTATGAGGAGACTTTTTACCAGAGAAAAGATCTGTTTGTTTCTAAGAGCGATATACTTTTGCAATTATGCTCCTTAGCCTATTCCATCTCTGGGAAAAGGAAGGGAAAAAAAACCCAAACAAACCACAACAAAAAAAACCAAACAAAAATTAAGCCCACTTTCTCTTTCTCCTATGCAGATGAAATTGGAAGGTGTCATTTCCTTTCATTAATTCATTTTACCAGATCAAAGTAAATAGTCTGTTTATGGAGAACAAAGAAGCCCCTTTTTGGTATTCTGCTGAAGTCGCTATCAGATTCAGAAGTTTACTCATCTTTCTGAAATCTGGCAAGGCTGCATGCTGCCAAGATTACAGCCAAACAACTCATGCAAAACGGGCAAATAAATTCTATGCAAAACAAATTCTAACAGAGAAAGAATTAAGAGAGGGCATTTTGTTGATTTGGGAGACTCTGAAGAGGCTAGGGCTCTTATTCCCCCTGCAGAGGGGGCTTTGGTAAACCCACAATATTTGGTATATAAGGGAAGAACTGCTGGGGGAGAGGGTGACCTGTATTTTGTGGAATTAATTTTCACTGATTATGAAATCAATTAGGAAATAGATGTTGCTTCATACATTTAATTCCCAATTAGATTCATATATCTATTATTTATTAGGAACAGTGCTTTATGTGGAACCTACTGTAAAGCAAGATCCTAGGACTAAGCATGTTAAGATCTAGCTGCAGAAGCTGTAAGATATTTTTCAAAAAGGCTAATTCTGGTAGCTGTTTCATTCCACTAAAGCAGGGCTTCTGAAGTCTCTGATTCAGAGAGGGATCACAGGTGGAACTGTCACAAAAGCTACATCGTTGAAAGATTTTGCTGTCTTCTCTCAAGACAGAGAGAGCTAACTCAAACACCTAGGTTATGAAGGCAACTGTGTGTTGAAGATCCCTCATGCTTTCTTGCAAGGATACCCTGCTCTTGAGGTATGTCCTTTAGGAGCTCAATTTTGATAACAATATGCCAAGTTAGGACACCTGAGGCCTTTTCCTGAGTACTATCCTTGTGCTCACCTTTTTGCTGCTTAGATGAAAAACAATGTCAGACACTAGAAAGCCAACCTGGCACCATCTCTGCATGATCTCTGAATCTTTAGTCTTTGACTTTTCCAACCTTTTCCTGAAAATATTTTGATTTTAGCCACAGTATGCCTTAATCATGTTAAAAAACAATGCTAGACTTTGTCAGAAGGGCCCTCCATTTCCAAATAAAGTGCAATTTTTATGTTAAAAATGCAAGATTCACACATGACAAGAAATATTCACTACAAGGTTAAGTAAATACCTATATAAAGTAAATACTTCTATATTTTATGTAGAATCTTGGCACATACATCTGTTCCTGGCACTTTTATCAGTACCAGTTTTGAAAAGAATTTTGCATAGACTAGGGACCCAAAGGCACTCAGATAATTAGAATTAAGGGCATCCCTCTGTGAGAAGGATTAGGCAGGTAAAAGGCCAGGACTGTGATCCATCAACCTATACGGACAATGGCGAAACTGCTGTTCATTGGTTTGAACCCTGTGTGTGGAGTTGAGATACATGACAATGAGCACGAAGATGAAGGCAGTGCTGGGGGAGGAGCAAAACCCACAGGACTCTGTAATGGGCTTTGAATGAATCTTTCTAGGCGCATTTGCTCCAACCCCAAATTTCTCAAGCTTCCCTTTCGGATTCAGCCAAATCAAGAGAAAGGCATACCAATCAGATTTTTAATAAAGGTCTGAAGAACTGGAACAGATTTTGAAGTTACATTTCATCACAAATTTCATTTTTCTTTTGGTAGAGGCTTTTGGCAAGCTTTTCATGATTTGAAAAATTAGATAGTTTTCCTTTGCTATGGCTTTCCTTTAAGACCTGTGTTATTGAGATTTTCATCCTGGTAAAGTAAGTCTGGAAACATCTTCTTTGCAGAATATAAAAATATTCTCTTTTACCTGTAAGGTTTGAGATTTTGATGAAATTGTCTTAGAAGCTTTGAATGTTGCCTTCTAGTTTTGAAGGAGCTGAAAAAAAAAAATCTCTAAACCAAATATGTTGATTTGGGGCATCCTACTCCCCCCCCACCCCTTAACTTTCAGTCCTCTGAAGAGGGCTGTATGTCTAACATAATGAGACCCCTTTTCTTTAACAGATTATTTGGTTCATTTCCATAGAGAAGCTATCTGGCAGTGCTGAGGCCTGACCTAAGACACTAGAATAGGCTCTCAGGGAGGTAGTTGAATCACCAACCCCATAGGTGTTTAAAAAACACAGCGATGTGCTGCATCAGATTTGGTGGAGTCAGATAATTGTTGGACTCAATGATTTCAAGGGTCTTTCCAACCAAAATGATTCTATGATTCTATAATTGATTCTAAGAGTGAGGGCAGCCAGAACATGACTGTTTGCTGGGGCATGTGTTCTTTCATCTTCACCTGTTGAAGAAACAATTTTCCTAATCTTTTAAAGATATATTTATAATATTTCTTTTATCAGTGCATACACTGACAAGGCATACAATTACCACATTGTAGACTGTGCTTTGAATATACATTTGTAGATGAAGAATTCGCTCAGAGTAAACTGCTAGAGTCTAACTAATCTGAGACTCATGGATATTTTTACCATGTACAGGACTAAATTTTCATAACTGCTTTCTAAGCCAGAGTCTTCAGTGGTTTGATGTCTCTGTAGCAATGTTTCAGAAATGACCCTGAATGAACAAGGTTTGATAAAGGTATCTCTACTCACCTTACCTTCTGCCTGTCTCCAAGTGTGGTAATCATGACTCCTGTTAGACAAAGACTCTATGAGGAAAATAAATATTTTATTTAACCACAATATCTGATGCATGTTCCTTTTTTTGTCCTGATCTAGACTAAGCTGTCCAGGTCAGGAGTGGTCACCTTTGCTATTATTCTGTAACTTGTCCACAGAAGAGAATTACTTTTTGTTTTATGTTGTACAGCACCTGGCCTCTGGCATGGTGCTAGTACAAATAATAATAATGTACAGTACCTGGCACAGCAACACCTTATGCTCTCTATATGGGGCACTGCCATAAATGTGATAGTGCAATACCTCCAGTCAACACGAAGAATTACCTCTTACTGAAACTAAATGGATATGAGTGCTCTTGATGATAAATCTGCCCACCCTGGCCTATGCTTTTCTTTATGCAATTAGCTGGAGTGAGGGATGGGATTTTTTTTCTGACAAACTACCTGCTTTTTGCCTGTGAGCAGAGGGAGATACTTCCCGAGGGTTTGTCTGATCATGACCTGGCAGAGCTGCGTTATTGCCCTGTGTGATGGATCCCCAGGGCTTCTTTGACTCTAGGTTTAGCTGTGGAACTTTATGTCAGCCCTGCTTGGAGCAGACTCTGCACTCACCAACCATTTTTGCTTCCTCCCTTATGAAGGTTGCACTTGCTGTCTTGTGATGCCTACTCTCTGTGAGATTTGAACACAAAAGCAATCAGACTCAGGTAGAAATTCAAAAGATGGCTCCTGAGGGAAGCCAGATAGAGGAATCTCTCTGTGAAGGGGATAAAGGTTACTAGGTCATCAGCATGCAAGGAAAAGGACACTTAAACATTAGAATAAGTAGCAAAGACTAGGATAAGCAGTACTTCAGTTTGAATGGCACACAGCTCAGCCTTAGTCCAAATAAAAGCAGTTTGTGGGGACACCAGTGCTGCCATGACCCTGCGACCCTCAGATCCCTAACTGGCTCTGGCCCTCCACTGCCGCCTCCTGGGGCCTGAAGCCCAGGACTCCACTGCAGCCCATCCTGGGCCATTCTCCCTGTCCCAGCAAGGCCAGGGAAGGCCAGTTTGTGGTGTTACTGGTGTCCTGGGCAGATCTTGACCCTGCCTCATCACTGGCCCAGTAGGGCCTACTTGGCTCCCAGCTCCCTCCTTGTGTGAGGTGAACTACTTCACAGGGAGGCAAGTCCAAGAATAATTCGAGAGAGAGCAGGAATTGAGGGGATGTCCAATTCTGAGGCATTTAGTGTATGCTGGCCTGGTTCCTGCACCCAGGAGACCCTCGTCTGAGCAACAGGTACCAGCTCTGTTTCACTTTGCACTGCTCTCTGTTCTCTTTTCTTGGCACACTGAATTTATATCACATTGATGACTCTCCCAAGTGTGGTATTATTTTTATTATCTATGTTCATATTACACCAGTGTGGCAGAGATGAGTCAGCCCATTTTTTTCTGGTGAAACTGAATTTTTCCAGTAGAAACAGGTCTTTCAGAGTTTTTTGACTCGTTCTGCTCCTTTGCTTATTGGCTCAAAGTATTTTAGCTCCATTAACCCAGTGTACTGAAATACTTTGGTTTGCTTTGTTTTAGATTGCTTTGTCTGAATATAGACTACATCAATAAGCCTCGGGTCTGACAGTCTTCTGAAGTGATTACATTTAGAGAAGGTCTAGAGCTTTCAGAGGGAAAAGGAAAGAGCAAGGAAGGGGAAGGCTCAATCTTACATACCGTTTTTTTTCTGTATGCTGGTTTTATGGGACCTCATTTATGATAACTTCCACCAGAGAAAACCAGTCTGGTATGGGAAGCTCAATTTTAAATAACGCCTCTGCACCAATTTCCAAATTTATATTCTTTGAAAGTGTCTCAAACAAACAAAAAGTAACAATACCAGGCCCTAAAAGGATGCATTCAGAGCACTGCTGTGGAAAAGCATGTGTGCTGAAAAGATGTGGTTTATCTCACTGTAGATACAACAAATTTCCCACATAGACAAGCCCTCTGTCTGAGAGAAAGAGGACAACTGAGGCATAAATCTTTTAAATGAGTAAAATGATAGCTGTCTTGGCAATGGCAGACCTGATAAAGTGTATTCCACCTGTTGTGGAAAGGCAGCATATGGCCACAGTAATCTGCAGTTCAATCTGAAATGCAAGGATTTAAGTCCTAGCCTGGAAATATTTCTCGTCACTGTCTCTCCTCAGCCCTGTCTGCAGATGAGTCTGTTCACGAGACACAAGGCAAAGAAAGGGAATGTTGTTTGGTGGCTGTGCTCTGGGTATGAGGAGTGCTGGGTTTGACTGAAATTTACAGAAATTTCGTTCTAGATCTTCCATGCTACAGAAAAACCTGTGCATGTTTTTGCATCTACAACCTACCTCCTGGATCTCAGGCATCTTCCAATGGGCATATAAAATCTTTCCTTTCTAGAACTCACAATGCTTATAACTCTTTTAATTACTGGTAATTGCTTAAAGGTGTAATCTTCTGTAATGCTGAGTCTGAGAATAGATAAAAGAGTTAAGTACAGGGAATATCTGTAAATGCCTTCTCTATCCTTCCTCCTCCTGGGAGGAAGAGAGCTTTGTGTTAAGAGGGATTCTGCAGGAATGTTCCACTCCATTTCATGTCCTACTCTATTTCATGTCATTCTAAACCTTTTCCATTTTGGCTTTGTGTAATTTTCCTTTTGATTGACAAATTGCACCAAGCAATCCACAAGTTAGTATGAGACTGGAAGGTTTATACAGGTGAACAGGGAATGTCTCTTTTCATAACCACATTAAAAGAGTCTACTTAAGCTCCCATGTAAGCCAGACGTAGACTGTGATTAAGTTTTACTGAGCAAGACTGAATGTTCCTGCTGAGAATCTGAAAAGGTAATTCCAATGGAGTAAGGAAAATCTCTCTGAAATCAATACAGGAAAGAGAGTCTGATGGTTTTATTATTCATTACCTTCTATTTAAAGAGCTGTTTAAGAGTATTCCATGTATTTACTAAAGTTTGGGAGAGCTATTGATAAAGTTTATCAAGGATATTTATGTTTATTGAACCTAAGACAGTTTTATATCAATGTTTATCAAAAAAGAGGTGAACTTCAGCAAAGAGCTATGTGCAGGATGAGGCTACAACAGCTGCATATGTGCACACTTTAACAAAGGCCTCAGGTGCAGACACTTTACAGTTCAAAGCTTGAACTCCTCTGTGTCTCATTGTGCTTTCTCCTGGGACTGCAGTAAAACTTAATTCATTGATTTTAGAGGGATCTCGAATGGACTGCAGGTATATTTCCAATCTACTGCTTTTAATTCAAGGTTTCATAAAGGTCTGCTGTAGAAATCAGTGCTGAAAGGCTGACCCAAGTCCTTTACACCTCTACTGGAGCAAGACCAGACCAGCTCCAGCACATCTGTGACATTTAGATGCTTAAAGGCATCACACCCATGCCACTTTCCTTTCTCTTGCAAGGAAGAAAAGAAGTAATATGTCAATAGAAGTGGTGACATCCCAGTGCAAGCTTCCCTCTGCTGAAATGAGCTATGGGAGAACCTGCCTTTCTCCTAAGTCACCACTTGTCTGGATGTGGTGCGTGCACACCTATGTTACAAAGCCAGGACCTGGAGGGTTGAGGAGAGTCACTAGTTCTCTCTCCTCACTATTTGGATGCAGAGTCTGTGCCAGTCAAGACAGGTCAATTTTTTTACCTGAAGTACTTTAAAGTACAGTACAGTTGTATGAAGAAAAATACTCCATCAAGAAATGGGTCCTAAGGGGGTGGACAAATCCAGGCACCTCCCCTAAATTAATGAAAACAAACTAACAACATCAATAAAGACCATTTCTGGCTTCAGTTTAAAGCCATCTGGAGCCATTCTCCACCAAATCAGCTTCTGCATTTTTAAAGAGTATTAGGCCAAAGACAATCTTCTGTCATTACTACTTAATCTTAATCCCCCCAAAGGTCATTCAGTGATATGGTTAGGTTTTCGGCATGCCACTAAAAACGGAGAAAAAATATTCTTATATGGTGATAGTGTAATGAAACACAACCTTCCACTGGCCAGTGGGACTCTCCCAAGGCAGAGATATGTGGGGGTTTTATAGTGTTTGTGAAGGATGCTTTATGTTCTGTAACATATGGTATTGTTGTTACTCTTTTGATTTGTAGGTTTGGGCAGACACATTCTCATAACCTTTGTACGCCTTCGGCTTTGGAGGTCCTAAAGCTGCAATTGTTCAGTCAGTTTCCAAGCTCAAGAAGAATGTTTTCTTCATAGAGAATATGTTAAATATTACCAGAATTTCAGCATCAGTTTTATATTTCAGGCATATGATTTGGCATGTTCTGTAGATGACGAAACATAGCTTTTAAGTTATGATTTAATTTAGATATTTTAAATTAAAAAGGCAGCTGTTTCTCTGCATATGAAATGTGAGTCCACTGTAACTTTACATGCACAAGCATCATTTTCAAGATATAATATATTGTATAACCCAAGCACAAAATAAGGGCTGGATTCAGTATAAGATCTGTCTAGCTGCTTCCTACCATCTGAATGAGTGTGAGGCTCGGGTAAGCTTGACAAATCACTGTCAGTGGCTTGGATAAAATTTGTTTCTCTCTCTTTTCAGTTTTCTTCTTTTCCAAACAAACCTGCCTTCTTAGCTGAGCTGAGGCTGAATATTGATAATTAGGTTTGTGAGAATTATGGTGGTGGAACAAGGTCCAGTAATGGGCAAACTGGAGTATTTCAAAAGGGAAAGCAACACCTATGCTGGGTGAAATGCTCCTACGTAGAGAGAGTGCTAGATTATGTATCATTTAGACTCTGTTTTAAGGATGTAAGGAATTTGTGTGTGGTGCTGTGAAAGAACTAAAATTTCCCTTGTGTTTAAATGTGGCTGATAGCATTGTGAACCACCCGAAATATGGCTGAAAGATGTTATCTGGACATCATTACCAGTGCCTTAGTTTTCCAAATGGCATAAAGTCCTTCTGCTTTTGCACAGTATTTGACCTTAGATTTTTTCCTAAAATTTGTCAGTTTTTTTCTCTTTAATTTTTGCTTTTATGGAATTTTAAAAAAACGATGAGTGGTTTACTTGACTGATATTCAAAGAAGGACACAGTCAAGATATCCAAATGTGTGCTAACAGCTATGTGAGCTATGTATTGTGGACAGCGTGGTGCCTTTGTAGGCATAAGAAGTCACTCTTCTAGCAGTGTGACAAAAGGAAATAAATTAGGACTGAGTTTTTCCACACTAGACAAAACAGCTGTAGCTCAGATAATAAACAGCCATTAAACATTGTTCTTTTCATTCAACATCTTTTTCTGCTTGCTACTATGTAGTCAAGAGCAGTTGTGGTGCTTAGGATTCTGTGCTTAGAATTTCTGAACAGGGAGGGTAAGCTGGTCCATTTTCTCATACACCTACCAGCTCTCAGAGTTTCACTTGTGTTTCTTCTTGGGCTATACTATGAAGCAGTACTAAAATGAATGTCCTTGGTGTCTCCTGCAGTTCATTCCAGGTATTGAATGTCATTTATATGCAGTCTCATAATGCAGTAAATTTTTAAGTTATGCGTGGAACTACTTATATACACACAAAACTTTAGTTTAAAACTTAATGTTGTGCATTAAAAAAAAAAAAAATTTCCATGTGCATCAAATCAGGGCCATTATTGCTGTAGCAGCATGAATTGTGGTGGTCACTCATATTGCCTGCGTGGTATGGTATCAGAGCGAGGCCTGTGCTAACAGTTAAAGCTGGGCAGATAACCTCTCTCCATCCCCACTGTCTTTTAAGTCACCAAATCAAAATATTGAGGGGAACCCAATCCACAATGACTTTCTGCAGTATTTAAAAAAAAAAAATCATGGAAGTTAAAATTATTTTTGGAGTCAAAAGCTTTAATATATGAAATAAACTATTTCTTTTTTTCTTTTCTTTTTTTGACTCTTTGTTTTACCCTTAAAATGTCTTTAAGATGTTTCTCTTAAAAAAAGCTGATTTCATGAGATAAGGAAATAATTTGACATGAAGCAGTTGAAGTGTTTCATTTAGCAAACATTTAAACAAAATGTTTAAACATTATATGTCCATTCCACTTTGCTCTTTTCAGTTTGCTGAATTTGACTTGAGTTTTCAAATATTTATATGTGTTGTCACAGCATGGCATTTCCTGACAAGTATATTATTTGTTTGAAAAATTTTGCCCTGCTGTGTTGGAGATACCGTATGTTTCTCTAAAAGACTGCCAAAAACTGGATTTTGAAAGAAGAGCTTGATTAACACTTCACGTAAGGAATCTCCACTAAGAAATCCTACTAAGAAAAGTGGAGTTGCTAATATAAAGTCTTTCCCTGGGAAAAGTTTGGGATAGAATGCAAGTGATAAATCAGTGATTTAAATCAAAACTAGAAGTCCATAAATTCCTTTTTCAGAAGTAAGTTAAACTGTCAGATTTAACAAAAGCTTACAACACTCTCCTGCTTTCTATTGCTACCAGGTGTTACGTTCACATCTGAGACCTGTCACAGTGGGCCTATTTGGGACTACCTAGGACCTTCTTTAGATGGGGCAATGTGTCAAATATTCATCATATGTAGGTTTCCAGTGCTGCTCTGCAAGCCCTTGATAATAAATAGTAAATCTGACAGATCTTCCATGATCATGTTCAACGAACTCCCTAAGAGTCACATTCTGCATCTACCATTCAAGTGTTTTCTTCTGAAAGTTCTGAATAAAAAGTCACATCATTATAAACTTATAAATACTATATATGTTTTATATATCTGTATTTCTGAGTATTTTATTTGGTTTTGGTGTGAAACCACTTCACTGACATATAGAGTGGTGAAATATGTTTTCCCTTGTCAGGTGAATTTTTTTAATTGTTTTATTTTCTTCAAGAATCTTTCAACATCATTTTTATCACCCCAGATGCTGCTGTAGTGTCCCTGTTAAAAGTCTCTCAGCATATCCTATACGAATCCTTCTCTTCAGGTTTTATAGTTCAGTCACTGAGTTAACTTTGAGCCATAACTGTTTCTTGAGAGAGAAGCAGCTCTGTGGAAAATATGCTGACAAACCAGCTGCTCCTTGAAAAAGACAGGAACGGTCATAGGAATTGCAGGGGACCTGTGGACTTCATCAAGATGTGTTTCTGTGAGGTTGAGAAGGACCTAAAATGTACTGCTGCTGAGAAATCAGAGAACAGAGTGAACTAACACAGCTGGTGAAACTCCCAAGTTCAGTTTTGCAGAGTGCACCTCTGCAGCACCTTCCTGGCCGCTGTTTTGTGCGATGGGTCTTGAAGCCTGTGTTTAAAATGAGTTGCTTTCTAAGCTGTATCTGTTATTCCTCCTGACTGTGTCAACAGTTGACTATGGTCAACAGTACTGACACTCTACCACCAAGGGTAAGCAAGAGCAGAAATAATATTAGCAGCACAACTGAAAGCTGGACTAATTTTTATGGAATGCTCAGTCCCTTGAAAAGGAATGTTAAGTTAATTTTAAGTGTGGAAAATGCCTTCTGTGGGGCATCTGCTCAGCAGAAATTTCCTCTGTGCTTCTCAAAGTCTGGTTTAGACAGACTAATAAATCTTTACCTCTCTTTGGCTGCAGAAGGTTGGCATTTTATAGCTGGAGAAGGTGAAGAAGAGAAAGTTACATCTTGTACAGAACAATAATTCTAGGGCAGAACCAAAAGAATACACAGACCTCTCTTAGTGCTCACTGTAAGCAGCTGAGCTTGTTTTAATAGAAAACAAAGGCTCAGAGTGTGGAAAGACTGAGAATTGAGAAGGCTGAGTGGACAGAGAGGAAACAAATTTGTTTGCAGGGGAGACTGGGGAGGTGTAAGAAAATCTATATGTGTGTATGGGATTTGTGGTTGCCACTGAAGCTACAGAGTGGTCTGAATTAGAACTGTAATTTATTCCACCTCAATAATAAGTAAATTGCAATAATATTTAAACTATTTTCATATTTTAATTTGGTTTATGTACAACCAGTCTGAAATGTTCAACAAAGTTATAAAAATATCATATCAAGTTTATATACTTCTAAATTATGATTAACTTGATTTACAAAGTCTAAAAAGAATGGGATCATTCATAACCCAGTGATTTAGTATAAAACATAAAATAATACAGTTATGTGTTTTAAAATGTAAGGAATAAGTTCCAGTGATGCCATAAATTCCAAGAAAATATTTTAGGAACTACAACATATAAATTTATTACAACTTGGCTGGAATAATGATTTTGCCTTGGCCAGCATAACACTTTATATCTTTAAACATAGGGATCAGTATCAAAGATGGGTTTGTCTTTTAGACTTATATGTTATTTCCTAAATTTAAAAGGCTAAAATAGCAAGCAAAATCACACCAGTTACTAATTAATTTATCTTTAAAATGTAAATAATTACATGCTTTCTATTGTGCATGACATTTGTGAGGTACATAGGCTCAGCAAGATCTCTTTTACACCTAGGATGGTGTCAGGGCAGCTATTAGCAGTGTTCTCTTTGATTCTCCATGCAAATCTGACAGAAACTGGTGTGTGTTTGAAAGTCACCATCTTGCCTGATAGTGTGGAGGCTTGAAATTCAACTTCGAAAGAAAAGCACTTCTGTGAGCAACATAGCTACGCACACAAAATTAGTACTATCACCAATTTCTGAGAGCTGGCACAGAGGGAAGTTCTGTAACATTTTCTTCTAGGCCCATTTTCCACTTGGCTCCCTTTCTACTTAATGAAGTGTAGAGATGCTCCCCTTAACCGTTTCTTCTTGGAAGGGCAAAGTTGACATCATTGAAGATCTCGCCCGTTTTATTGCTCTTTGTGTAAACCTGCAAGTACTTTTCCTTCTACAACAGCTTGGAGTTCTTTTTCTGGCAGGTGAAACTGTAGTGCCTGGAATTTATAAATATGACCAAATTCTGTCTCTGATGAAGCTTTAATTCAGCTGAGCTATGGCCAGAAACAGTGATGTTCAAATGCAGAGTACTGCACCGCTGCGATCTTCACACCAATCATTTCTATAGTGCTCTAAGCGCGAGTGAAGGTTTAAGTGACTGCCAGGTTAATAAAAACTTGATATTCTTGCCCTGAGATTTTACTGCCCAAAGTTCAGTTGCACGTTATGACTCAGATTCAAGGACTTTTGAAGACAATTACAATAATTCCATTCATGTCAAAGTTGCTAGAAACTATTTGAACTGTGCGCTGCAAAACCATCACCAAGAATGTGCTAGGGAGAGGTAGAGCTGTCGTGGTCCCTTTCATCCTCCAAAGTGATCACCTCTGAATACATACTGATTAGTTACCCTTACAGGCAACTCCAAGACCCTGTGCATGACACCATTCCTGGTTAAAGCCTGGTCTTTTGAATGAATTTGTGAAGCAATTCACTACAGAGGAGGGTATTTCATGTCTATCATGGGTCTGCAGGTCCTGTATCCCTCTCACCACATTTGTGGTGACATAGAGAGATATAAATTGTATTGTATTAGGGTTCTCGCAGCGCATGTAATCTGGAGGACTCTATATGTTGCTTCCCTCCCAAAGAAGTCATGGTAAACAAGGTAACATGGTAAACCTCCACACTGGCATTAAATTATCTGGCTTCTGCATGGGTTTCAGCTTCACTGAAGTAGCACAGGGCTCAGGGCAAACAGAAGAATCTGCCAAAGAAGAATAATAAATGCTTGAGTCCTGACCCTTCACATATAATGCTAACACTATGTCCAGCTGCTTCAAAACTAGGCATGCTCACAGTCCACATCTAAGGCACATCTAAGGCACAGTAATTACTTGAAGATGTAGACAACTCATGCTAAGGATGAGGCAGGTAGTTGTGGCTGTAGTGTAGTACACAGCCTGCAGGAGCTGCAAAACGCAGCAGGTAATGTCTGGGCTGCTTGCCTTCTTAATTTGTTTGTTTTTCTCATAGGATGATTCAGGTTTGAAGGAAGTTCTAGATTTAGTAATAAGATTTACTTAATTTGACCTCATTTGGAAGTGAAAGTGTTGACCTGCTTTTACTAGCCCAATATTTCTACTCTTCAATAGGGACTGCTAACACGTGGCCCAGAACCAAGGTGGTTTCTCTGTGGCTATGTGAGAGAGGAAAAGTAAATCAGAGGGCTTAATTCTAGAGGAAGCAGCCTATTCCCATGTGAGAGTTCTTCTTTTTCATATAAAGAATCATCCCACAGTTCTGGCAAACTAAAAGACTTTTTTTTTCTGGGTTATTTTCTGGGGGAAAGGTCAACACTGCCATTTAAAACTATGCAGAGTCCCAGTATTATTTTTGCCTAAATCCCCCCAAAGTGTTGGTTTCTTCAAGTCTGTCTACAGTTTTTTTTTTGTTTGTTTGGGGTTTTTTTTGGTTTGTTTTTTTTTTTTTTTTTGTCATTTTACTTACATCAGTGAAACTTTGAGGTTCTATCCCTTTACTTTTCAATTCCAATGACTTCACACAATGTGTATGGTTAGGGATGTAATGTCTCTATAAAACTCAACCCTTTATGGGCAAAAGCAGGACATTTATATATTCAGCTGAACAGAGGTGACAACCATTTTTTGTGTATTGCTCTTTTGGGCTCTGGATAGATCAGATCTCATAAATAGCTGCTATAATTAATCTTATGACAATTCCTCCATTTTGGCCTTGAAACCTTTCAAAGTTATTATTTAGAAATCTACATATCTGAATCCTGACTGAAGTCCTAAATCAGCTTCACTAGGGAAACAAAGCTGGTGAAGGGTCTAGAGAAAAAGTCTTATAAGGAACAGCTGAGGGAACTGGAATTGTTTACTGTGGAGAAGAGGAGGCTGAGGGGGGACCTCATTGCTCTCTACAACTACCTGAAAGTAAGTTATACTGAGGTGGGGGTTGGTCTCTCCTCTCTAGTATCGAGTGATAGGACAAGAGGAAGCAGTTTGAAATTGTGCCTGGGGAGATTGGGATTGCATATTAGGAAAAATTTCTTTACAGAAAGAGTGGTCAGGCATTGGAATAGGCTACCCATGGAGGTGGTGGAGTCACTATCCCTGGAGGAGTTCAAAAAATATGTGGAGTGGCACTTTGGGACATGGTTTAATGGCTGTGGTGGTGTTAGATTGATGGTTGAACTAGATGATCTTAGAGGTCATTGTTTCCCACAAAAACAATTCTATGATTCTATCAGTTTTTTATTCTGGAATTAGTGCACTCCAAACTCTCACAACACAGCCATAAAAGAGTTTAGCCCACACAATTCTGCTTTTCAATTTCCAGCTGGTAAACCCACCTGCTTTCTATCCAAATTTTGGATTATTCCTGTAGCACTGAACACATTTGTTTGCAAAGAAAAGTAATTCTGGATGATTTTCAATATATTTAATTCTGGGATAAAGCAACTGAACAAAGTGAAAGAGTTGGCTGTGCCCAGGGTTCTTATAATCTTTTGGGAAAAGAACAGCATGAAAGTCCACCTGATCTGAGAAAACTACAGCAGTCTTCATTACTGTAGAATATTGCTGTCATTAAATACATGAGGAAATATCTCTACCTTCAAATTTTCTTCTCTCTTTCATAAGTATTCATTCTTTGCTATGAAATCAGTACTGCTAGCTGAATCCAGCACAACTTCTTTAAAATCAAGTGGCAAATTTCTGGGTTTCTATTTTTCTCCATTGCAAGTCCAGACAGTCTTTGATTTAATAAGAGTATCCATCATTAGCCAGAAAGAAAAGGCTTGTAGGAGTATTGTCTTGATACTTTATTATTTTCAGAAAATACATTACAAGTTTGATATCTACTGTCAGGGATGAGATAAACAAAAAATGAGCACAGTATGCTTTTGCCCTGGGTGAGCTTGTTGCAATACTCATCAATTATAAGACTTTTTCATGGCTCCTACACTCCTTTCTGAAATGTTAAAGGTCTCACTAATCTTATCAGGTTGTTGATTACCACCTGCGGAGCACAACAAAGAGCCAAAGAGTGTGCATTACCTTCAGTATACATCAGCAACTTAACTGTTCCCCTGCGCTCTGAAGTTGTTTCTTTAAATGATATGAATATTGAAATTGCTTTGTTCAAAACGTATGCCACAAGTCTGTGCTAGCCAACATCTCTTTCAACATCATGCCAGGTGATACAGCATGCTGTGACAGAACTGCAACAATGGGATTTTTAGGGATGCAGGTGATGACAACATACAGCAAAAGGCAACTTTCCACGGAGCCTCATCTCTTTCCCTGAGCTCTAAGTCTCCCGAAACAAAGCCATAAAGAGGGTGTGTGTTGCTTGGAAAGATGTGGAAAAGTTTTTCTGCTGCAGTGGAGTCAGAAGCAGCACAGAAGATTCTCTCATTAATATAACAAATAAAGTGAGAATTAGGGGGGGAAAAAAGATGCCAGTTTTCAGTGCTGAAAAGTGAAGCATGTGAGATACTCCAGAAGCTCTGAGTATAAATCTTCCTTATACAGACATCAAAGTGGCAGGACTGGAGAAGCCCCAGGGGGGTTGTGGAGCTGAGTTTTGACTAAAGATGGATATAACTAATATGGGTCAAATCTTGTATTTAGTGGATAAGCATTCAAAGTTTGTCAGCTTATTCCTGTTTACTGGACTGCGAAAATTTGGCAGGACATATCAAGATGATCTCTTTTATGATGTTTTTAGAGTCTTCTGCTTTGGTTCAGCCTGGAAATGCCCCAAGATCAGCTTTCTTCTGATATTTTGGCACTTTCCCCCCTCCCCCCCCCCCTATTATTTGTACTTTTTGTAAATTATCTGAAGCCTGAACTAAGACCTCTGTAAAGGAGATGGCAGGATGAAGAGGGCTGGATTGGGCACTGAGGTTAGAGAACAGCTCGAGTTGGAGTTAGAGGAATTTACTGCTCTTTTCAGAGGGTCACCAGATGAGAAAATGGGACAGGGATAATTTCAAAGCCTGGGAGGAAAGCATACCCCAGCCATTTGCCTTTGTATCTAAACCAATGATAGAGGCACAACCACATGTTGTTCAATTAAGGACTGAGTACCTCTGAGCAGGGAGATGAGTATCAACGTGAAACATGGTCCTTCTCAGGCACCCTTTAAACATCTCCCCTCTACAGCTCCTGTGGTCTGGAGTAACATTCCTATGTCTGATTCCACCTCCCTGATTCTCCATTTCTCTTCAAACTATTTGAAAATATTTTCCTTCCCAGAAGTTCCCTTTTGCTCTGCCTATGGTTGGTACCAATTGCTCTCTAAAATATCCCTTATGCAACTGTTTTTTGCTCTGTTTTGGCTAGAACTTACACCTTGGCTGGATTTATGCTTTATGCAGTAAAACATTGTGGGGTTCACAGTCTGTATCTTATATGATATAGATTAAAAGTTGGGTTGAATTCACAGAAGCTAAAGCACTGCTGTAAAGCATTTTTCCTCCAAGAATGGTCTATCGGTGCCAAGGATTCCAGCACTGTGTCTTGTTAGTGGAGTAGTATTAAGCCAAACTCTCAGTACAACAGATAACAAAAATCAGCCCAATCAGGTTTTTTATGACTTTCCCATGTGAACCTTCCTCAGTGTCCAAGGATTTCCAGTTAAGAAGGAATAAGACTAGAGTTAGCTATGTGATGTGTTTCAGCAGGCATGCCTACATCCATGCACTTTCTCTCAGTGTTCCCTACAAATGAAGTGTTGATTACTGGCTAAGTGACAGCTGATCGAAGATAATTCTTCCAGATGCTGCTAACTGGTGTCACCGGTGACACTTCTCTTGTGTCAGGGAAGGTTTTGTGAAGTAGCTGCCAAATTGCAAACTTCTTTCATGATATGTCTTAAGCTGGTGAAAACAGACATTTTGAACTTTGTTTTGATGGAAGAGGCAGGGTTTTTGGACCTGGTGAATCTATCCATGCATTAGGGACACATAAAACATGTAAATCTGTAACTATGTCCAGCTCACTGCTTTCTACTGCTGAGAGGATACCGTGAACTTAAATGTTTTAAAATCACATGTCTATTTATGCCCTAGGCTTTTCACAGGCTGTAGGATTCCGTCTTTGAATTCCACCAGGATCTGCATGCACCGATCCTGCTTTTGGCACTGTTAAATTGTGAGCTATTTATTACATTGATTTGGCCAGAGAGGAGTGGCAAAAGGATTTAGCAGAAGCAGCTGTGAACGTAAGCAGTATTTTATCTATTGGAATTTAATAAAGGATGTCAATCAAAAGAACATCTTAGTGTAAGGTTTTGCTTCTGCATCAGAGTTTGTGAAGTGTAGGTTTTAATGACTTTTACCAAACACAATTCTTCAGACTTGGTCCATTGCTCACTGAAGGTACTGGAAAGACTCTCACAGACTTTAATGGCTGTTCAACCAGTCCCAGAGTGATGAGGAAAGTGTTTGTCAGATTAATTCTTCCACTTAAAGAACCTTCCCCCCTGCAAGAATTCCTTCTAAACAAGGGATAATGGACCATTTTCTTCATTCTATAGCTTTATGAAAGATAACTGAGAGAAAAGATTAATTTGGTAATACTTGTGGAATTAAGTGAAGTTCTAACATATCAATGCAACTGCAGCTTTGATCTGTGTTATCTCCTTCTCCTCACCTATAGGTGCATTTAACATAGTCTGAAAACTGCAGGTACTCGTTGTTTATATCACAAGTGTGATATACTGTTTAATACAATATGTGATATACAAAAAGTTTACTAATTTCAACACCCTTTAAAAAATTATGCATTAGGTGGGATTTTAATAATTAAAATTTTCCTGCCTGTCCTGTTTTTCTTATTTTGATGATACGACAAACAGTGACATAAGAACAAAACAGCAGTCCAATCTTTGTGTTTTGTAATGAATAATAAAGTGTTTTAACCTCTTTAGGGACTTAATGCCACGTTAATCCTTTAATCCCCAGAAAAACCAATTTTGTTGACATGAAAAGGGGATATTTAACTTCATCCAATTAATTTTCTACCTCAGAGATACCATGATTATGATGATGAGATTGAATAGATTCATTAGAATAACCTTATTATGTACAGATAGTTTTGCCAGAAGATAATTGTATAGGAAAGTAAAAATTTATATCACAATCCTACTTAATTTTCTTCAATATAAGAAAAAAAGTCCAATACTTAGAAACCCAGAAAACTCTGCCATTTCTGTAATAGTGAGATATTAGGTACTGAATCATCTTTTTGACCATATTTAGCAGTTAGAAATGGAAGAGAACAGAATATTCCCTATTTTGCCGATGTCTTTGCTCTATGACTTTGCAAATTTTGTTCATCTTCAAAGTTTTACCAAAGCAGTGAAGCAATAAAGCATCTCTTCTATGCTGATTTTCCAAATGCATGGCATATGTAAATCGAGACAGATTTTTCACTTTTCACTTAAGCATTTGCAGAAAGGTCAGGTTTTTCAAACATGTTTTGTGGTACTTCAAAAGGATAAGGTTTTTTTGAAAAATCCTGCTTCATAGTTTGCAGTCTCTGGAATGAAAAGGATATGCATAAGAGCGAGGAGGGGTGGTTTTATGGTTAAGACATCAAAGTGAGATTTGGAAAATCCAGATTAAATTCCCCACTCGGCCACAGATTTGATGTTCAATCTTGGTTAGGTCACTTGACCTTACAACTTCCACTGAAAGTGAGTAGATAATACATCCTTTCTTCTATCCTTTTTTGATTTGCCTTTTCAGAATGGAAGTAGTTTGGGATACAGACTGAGGCTACCTTCAACGATACAATAAATTTGCTTTCTAGTACTGGATTAAAACATTTTGTGACTGAGTGATGCAAACCACCAAATCTGGACAGACTTTCTCTGTTAGGCCAAAGCTGTCACTTCTGATGACTTTGTATCAGTGATCTTTATACTGGGTGATATATCACTCCCTATATCACTCAAAGAGTGTGGTTTATGAAGCAGTTTAAGCCAAAGAAAGCTCAGGGTCCTGCTGTGTGTTCCCTCTCCTTCCCTGTGTGAGCATTAACAGGGGACAGCTGTGCAGTTGGCTGATCTGTGAGCTGATCCAGCTCAAAAGAAACCTTATGCCCCACAAATGGTATTTTTTTTTGCTCACAGCCAAATGTGTGATCAGTATTACTGTCACAAGGGAGAAGATGGAAATGCAAGGCTTGAGGAGGGAAGAAGGGACTACACTGCAGATGCACAGATTTTCACTGGGTCAGTTAAGGGCTTTGCAATGTGTAGTTTATGACCAGCATACACATGCTGGCAACATCTCCTGACACAAGCATGGCTGTACTGACAAAACAAGTGCACAGGATGGAGATACCAGAACAGCTATACTGAAGAGCTCACTAAAGCTTGTGCTTGGCCTTCTACCTGAACGGTGGCACTGTCATCAGAGAAGTGGTGTTGAAGATAATTATCTGCATCTAAGTCTCAGTCACAGGCTCAGCATTCCATGGTGTTGGTGACAACTACTCCTTATCTCATTCTGAGAAGAGCTGGGTGTTTTAAGCACCACTGTGCTTGCCCAGAAGCTTTGGTGACAAAGCTCTTCCATCTCAAACACAGGCTCTAGGAGACTGAGATGTTTTTTACATATTCCACACCTGATAAGAACCTAATACATGCTGGCCTTGCCTTTGGTTTCTTTATATAGGCAGCTGCAACTGGACAGAGCATGAATTATTGCATCCACTGGTGGATATTTTGCTGCCTACAGTATTGTCTTTAAAGTTATGGCACTACGGTGTTGCAGCATTTCAGTATCATCTGCATCACTCCTACTCATCATTAAAGCATAGAATTGCTCAGAACATCACTTTGGGCAGGCAGGCAAACTTACCCTGACACAAAACAACATAATGGTTTCCAAGGAGCCATTACTTTCTGTCATGTCAATAACTGTCAGATTAATGCTTCTTAAATAGGCACTAACAGCACTGAGTGTAACAACTCCAAAGGAGCCATTACCTCTTGTGGTGTCAATAATCCATCAATTAAGTATCTCTACTGGTATGCATTGACATAAAAGATTAGAATGGCTCTGAAGGAGCCAGTTGCAGTCATTTGTTTGCTTTTAGTTAATTGGAGTATTTTTTACATGCTTCTACAAATGTATTTTTTCACCTCTTTCCTTGTTCCCTCTCCTGAAAGTCTGGTCAAGTGCTCTATCTAAATAACACAGAAATGTATTTTTATATTACAATTAGATTCAGAAGAATTCAGGGGTATTGAACCAGTTTTTCTCCTGCTTTCTCCACACAGCATTGTGCACATGTGCTCTCACACAATGAACAAAAATGCTCTTCAAAAAATTGAAGGTTTTTGCACATCAGAATGCATTTTGAATTAAGACTCCATGGAATCCAAAAGGCATCTCTGACTTGCCTTCTGTGCAGAAGTCCTCAATGAAAATAAAACTTGAGTCTCCAAGACAGTTACACAACAGCACAACTCACATGGCTCATATTTTGTTAGAAACTGTTTTGGTGAGAATATTGGTTTCATCCCTATAAGTAGGACTCAATTAGTTGGTTTTGATTAAAGAGGGAAAGCATTTAGGGAAGAAGAAATTCAGAAAGTAGTCAGGCTGAGGCATATTCGAGCTGGAGTTTGAGTACAGTACTACCACCCAGAAGTTTATTCATCAAAGCATATTAGCACATGCTAAGCACTGAGTTCCTTGAGTCTTGGTGATATTCTAACCAGTCTTCCCTGAACTGTACCCACACCAGGGGTTCATTCTAGATGAGCAAAGGAATGAGCACCTAGTCTTCCATATTTTACTTTTCTGCAGGAATAAGTGCTTGCCTTGACTGGCCAATGTCTGTTCAATGGCCTTTGGAGGTTTTCAAGGCCCCCAGCTGACAACAGTTCAAGAGATATAATAAATTATCTATTGTCCAAATCCCCCTGCTGTCCTTTCTGGACATTGGAAAAAAAATTTTCACAGAAAGAGTGGTCAGGCATTGGAATGGGCTGCCCAGGGAGGTGGTTGAGTAACCAACCATGGATGTGTTGAAAGGTCATTTGGATGTGGTGCTTGGGGATATGGTTTAGGGGTGAACTTTGTAGAGTAGGGTTATCAGTTGGACTTGGTAATCCTGAGGGTCTTTTCCGACCTGAATGTTTCTGTGATTTCTGTGACCTTTGATGGAGTCAGCATGGTTTTTCATGATGGAAGTGTGGGGAAAGATGAAGGAGGAGATAATTTTATTTTTTAATTTTGAATTCCATCCAGACAGTATATTGAGGAAAAAAAAAAAGAGGAATGTTAATATTGAAAAATCAAAGATTTGGTGTGTTCCTCTTGTATGGTGTTGATATAACTGTTTTTAATTACATGAGCATATACTTACAGTAGAACACCATTCTTCCATAACTCAGTAATCCACATTACTTAATTAGTAGAGCACTAACAAAATGTTACTATCATCACAAAGTTTTGGGCATTTGTTGCATAGAGTTTAAAAATCATTATTTCGTGCTCAAACTGAGTATTCATTTTCAGTGGCAAAACAAACAAAATTTAGCATCCTTAAGGAATATGTAGATACAGCAAAGAACATTGTATTGCAGTAACATGCAGTTTTACTCCTCTGAATAGAGATACTGTCCTCAAAACGTTTCACACTAGGAAGTTGTCACCATCCTTCACCAGAACCCTGCTTTCCTTAGTGCACTGAGCAGATAGCACCCTGTGAGTGTACTGTGCAGTCAGTGAAGCTCATCTCTGCACAGAACCTCACCCTAGTTTTTCCATTGCTGGAAGGCGTATGACAGAGGCAATGGAAAAACAGTAGAAGCTGGATGGTGCAGTTAAGAAAGCTGGATTCCATCCCTGCTGCTGTGTCACACTGTATGTCCTAGAAGACGAGGCAGATCCTCAGTGATAGCACAGCTGGACCTTTACGATCGGCTTCTCATTTTCTGGATGCGCAATGCAGTTCATCTGTAGCCCAATGTAGAGATGCTGAGTTCTTACAGCTGTAGCAGAAATCAACTTGAGCTGTGATTTGAATGTAAAAAGTGCTATAACAATGGCTGATGCTCAGAAATGAAACCCAAGAATAAAAAAAAAATCAAACAAACTGATTTCAGATATCTGGGATCAGTGGACACTTTTTGACATTAAGAGTGCTGCCTCTGTTCTGCAGCTGCAAAATGGGGATAATAACATCTGTTCTGCAGAGTGCTATGGGCTACATGTTTGTGAAGTTACTGGTTGCTTTAGGGAGTGCAACACAGAAACAGAGTTGAGAGAAAAAAAGCAATTCTCTGCTGCTTGGATAAACAGTATTAGTGTGGGGCCATATTAAATAAGGAAGTAAAAAGATTGATTGAATCAAAATGAAGCCAGACCCTGTGTAATGATATAGTTGCACTCCATGTACGTGCACATACTGAATCAACTGTCATTCCCAATATTTTAAGAAATTGATTGTATCATCCTGATATCATTTTAGTGTTATTTGGTAGTGATTTCAGTGCATGTGTTTGTGTGCAGCTTTGCTCTGATAATGCCAGGAGGCTTTTTTTTCACAGATTGTTGTGTGACACTAAACCCTGAGCAACAGCAGGGATCAAGAAGTTCTGGTGCAAGCAGCATCAATGAAACCTGCTTCCCCATGGACCTGTGCACTGCAATTTTACTTGCTGATATAAGAGCTGTTTGATGGTTTTCTAGCCTTGGTACTCGTATTGTCTCTTACCCGTGTGGCTTCTCCCATAGAAAATGAGTTCAAGCTGTAGTCTGTAGTCTGACCTTCCATAGGGGCACTAACACAATCTCTCACCCTTCTCAGGTGATATATTTAGAATTGAATAGAATGGAAATTGTAGAAATTTGTAGAGACTCAATACTTACCCTTTTGTCAAATTTGGCTGACATTTCCTAGTATGCTCAAAAATCTTTTGCAAAGTGAAAGGATGAGTGAACACTCAGACATGATTGCATAAGCGTTTTTCCCTCAAGATAAAAGAGAATAAGCAACATGCAAAAGGCGGCATGCGAAAGGCAGAGAATTCCCTCTCTGCCAAGCCAGCCACCAGAGAATTTATGGTCTTATAGAAGGAATGGATTTTACCATCACTCCTTCAGCAGTTCCCCAGCAGTAACTTTTACAACAATAAGACCAAGGGGGGAAAAAAACCCCAAAACATCAGCTCCACACATCCGAACTGATGTACTTTATCCAAAGAGGAATACCCATAAATTCAAAACTTGGGGCAGATGTCTATGTAAGTCTGGCAGACTGTTTAAATGGCTTCTATCCATGGGCACATTGATATAAATATTTCCTTTTTAGAACTACTGCTGTATAATAACCTTTCCTAATTTTAATCTTCTACTCTTGTCTCAGGAGACAGATAGAAAAAAAGTACTACAGGAGTGTGTGACCCTTGAAATTTCCTTCTTCCTGTCCCCCTCCCCAGAAATTCATACTTATATCCTGGGAGACAGAAGTCTATTGTCCCCATTCATTCAACTGGTGTATATATTTCATGCTCTGAAAATGAACACTATGCACATTCAAAATTATATTTGCATCAAAATAGGGGAAATGTCCTGAGCTTTTATTTAATATCTAATGAGGAGTGCCCAAATTTTCTAAGTGAAAATGTGACCCCCAGGACTCCTTTAGTGTGGAGTGTCTTGTTCATTAAGAAGGTGCTGTGTATGAGGAAACAGAGCAGAAAGAGTGCCCTCCATCTATCCGTACCTCAAAGAGCTTTAAACTATTTCCAGAAATAGTAACAACACCTGCAAAGGGTAGAAGTATAATTGTTTGCATGTCCTCAAACATTGCTTTACTGCACCACTTTTCATCTTGTTCTCAAAAGGATTAACGACTGAATGCTGAGGATTAGAGCGGTGCAAGGTTAAAAAGGAAGAGGAGATCAGAGCAGGCCAGGCAGACAAGAGTAGGACAAAGTGATTATATGCAATACAGTAATTTATAACTCCTATGGCCACTGAATTTTGTGTTTTGCTTGCATAGTAAATGCAAGTAGGTTGGAGTTTTCTTTATTTCCATTTTGGTGCTGGTCAAGTTTTACATCTTCTCATTTGGAGCCAGACTGTACCACTGTACAGAACTTCACTGTAGACAAAAGGATGTAAGGCTACACTACGGACCAAGAGCTATTGGGATCATGTGGCTACCACTAACTGTTGAGATCAGTCTCTGCTGGCATAAAGGGTACCTATTGCCTCTGAGGTTATTCCAATTAAACTTCTGAAGCAAAGAAATTGAGCAGGAAAAGTACTAAAGGATGACAGTTTGGCTTTTAGTGACTTTGTCTTGACTTTGTAGATATCCTTAAAGAATTCAGTCCAGAAAAGTGGAGCATTGCTGGCTTAGAGACCTGGTGTTGCTGGGATTTTAAATAGTCTGAAAGTGGTGGTGGGCTAGAATAAATAAATGGAGCAGAAGCTCCAGCAGAAATAGCTCAGAAAGTCAAAAGTTGGTGGTTGGGGTGATTTTTTGGTTTTTTTTGTGTTTGTTTTTTAAAGATAGCAAAAGAAAGTTAGAACCAGGATTTTAAAAAATGTCTTTATATCATAAAGAAAGGAAATCAATGTTTTCTGTCATATGATAGTCAAGCTCTTTAGGAAGTTTTAAGCTGGAAATAAACCTGTTGATTATAGAGGTCATTCCAATTTACGTTAGAAATGGATGGAACTGTCTCTCCCATTGCACATGCAATACAGCCTTTCACCAATTTACTTCCAGATTTTTGTGGCATGCTACACAATTGTAATTATTTAAAACCAACCAAGCAGGCAAACAAACAAATAACCCCAGAATATTATAACTTGTCTGGAATTCCAAAACTGAAACAAGAATGTAGAGTCTGTAAATTTTTAAAATTTCTGTCTAGGGGATGATCTGTTCTCTAAGAGGAAAATTTTTTTTTTTTTTTTTAGGTAAAAGTAGCTGTTTCAATTACAGTTTAGCTTTGGGAAAAACAGACTAATTCTCTGAGCAGCTTAAAATGGGGACTTTGCAAAATGAAAGGAACAGTCTCAGCCCAAGTCAGTGATCTGATGTGGCTGCCGTGGGGACAGAGGATGGCAGAGACACAGTCACTTCATTCTTTGCTGGTACCACATGAGTGCAGCAGGTGGCAAAGGAAAGCTAAGAGTTCCAAACCCACACAATATCTGCGAATACTTATGCCATTTCCTTTCCCTATGCTTTTAACTCAGAATCTTCCTATAGGATCCTGCAATACCTGGTGTCACTGTAATGGAAGTGTTACAGATTGAGCAGCTAAAAAGGAAAGAAGCCAAGAAGATATCTCCCCTGATGAAGTGCTGCCAGATTATGCACCGCAAGGTTTAGTCAGAGGTTCATTTTTGTCCTTCGACACAGAAATGCTAGTGAACAATTAATTATTTTTCAATTAAATCATTTTCTTCAAAGGAAAAATACTTTCCCTCTACCAGTTTATTTCCTTTGTATGTATGTTTTATTAGGAAGAAATAACAAATCTGTTGCCCTGTAATTAAATTGAATCACAGAATAATTACAACCTTGTTTGTTTTCTGCAGATTACATGGTAATTATACTTGGTATTACCATGAAAACCCAAGAATTTCCAACTATGTCATTACATGGTTAATTCTACAATACAATGCAACTGCTTAATTATACATGCAGTTTCTTTACTTCAGTGGAAAAAAATGATTAAAATAAAGTCAATGCCTCAAAGTTTTGAACAAGTGCCAGCATATTATATAACATTTATAGCATCAATAGGCAGTTGTGTGTGTATTTGCAAGAATGTATTTACATCCAGGATTCTCATTCATTCTTTCGGTCCCTCCTTTGTACCCAAAGCTATGCAAGTCAAGTTGTGCAACGGGTGCTACAAGACATATTGATCCTCAGTATGTCACAGAAAAAAAAAAAAGGAGAGATTCAGAATCCAGGATTATTTTCCCTGGTTCTAAAATCTATTTAGAAATAGCCATGACAAAGATTTTTAGAAGGATGAGTGTATAACAGATATTTCAAGCTGCACAAGCTTAGTTTTGACAAGGTTTCTTTACTTATCAGATTATTTGCTGGCATAAAATCCATCTGCTGAAAGACTGAGCTCTTCTGAGAGTCTTCCCTGAATTACCCTCTTATGTTAAATAAGCTTCTTTAGTAGGCTTTTGTTAGCAATGGTAAGATCATCAATGCCACATGTAATGAGAAGATAGAGTCAACCAGATCTAGTAAAGGTCAATGTCTATCTTCTAGCCACACAAAATAAGCCAAGTACAGTAAAGTCTATGTTTTTAATGCTTGGATCTGGAATTCAGAGTCTTGTTTTGTAGCAGAAGCATGAGTAGCTGGAAAGTGTTTTCTCACCACCATTTCACAATTCAATAATATCTGATGAAAGAAGTAAAACAAGCTGATGAAAGATGTAGTAAGACAGGCAGTAGGAGCAAATATCTTTTTTTAAACATAGTGACCTCTGTAAAGTAGAGTAGATCAAAGTAGAAATAGGTGAAGTTCCTACAGACATAGCCTCAAACCATTTTGTTACTCAGAGATCATTTGAGTCATGTGGTGAGCTGTGGACTTGAGTGAAGCATGGATCCTTGGAAGGGGCATTAGCAATGAAAGTTCTTACTCTGCAGGAGGAGCAGAAAAATAAAGCAACAACAAAACTTTTGCACTTTTCCCAAGATTTGTAAAGGAAAATGTTGAAGGGTCTAGAGAACAAATCCTGTGAGTGGTGGTTGTGGGAACTGGATATTAGTTTGAAGAAAAAGAGGCTGAGAGGAGACCTTATAGCTCTCTACAACTACCTTAAAGGAGGATCTATCAAAGTGGGTATTGGTCTGTTCTCCCAAGTAGCAAGTGACCGGATGAGAGGAAATGACCTTGGGTTGCATCAGGGAGGGTTTAGGTTGGACATAAGGGAGAATTTGTTCACTGAAAGGGTTGTCAAGCATTGGAATAGGCTGCCCAGGGAAGTGATGGAATCATCATCCTTGCAGGTATTTAAAAGACATGTAGATGTGATGCTTTAGGGACATGGTTTAGCAGCAGACTGGATAGTGTTAGGTTTAACAGTTGGAATCAATGATCTTAACAATTTTGTGATTCCATGGTTTCAGAAGGAAGAATAATACTCTTTCTCTTCTGTAGGTTTCTCTCTTGTATATTGTCTGTTTTAATTGATCATGAAGTATTGCTTACTAACTATCGTCATGTTGGACAAGTTGCTGTAGAAAAGGACAACTCAGAGACTATTCTGATCTCTCCATATACAGCAAGACATTGGAGGAATACAGACATCTGAAGAGACTGAAGTTGACATTTAGGCTATGACTAGAAAACAGTAGGTAAAAGAGGATAAGCTGGGAAGATCCTTGCAAGCAAATACTTCTGTTAGATACAGCTGTGACAGATGAATCAAAGGATGGTCATACAGTGAGGGTCAGAGAGGCTTTTAAGACGATATCAGAATCACTGCTGTTCTTCATCTTTATCCATTCTACATCTGGTCATGCGAATCATTTGTGCCTTTTAACTCAAAGGAAATCAATGGGAGTTCTGTCTCTGGGGGTCTTGCAAGACTGTGTCCTGAGGAGAGGTATATTTTATACTCCATCCAAATTAGTTTGAATTTGTTTTGTCTGGCAGTAGATAGCAATAGCTGCCAATGCACACAGTGTCACTTGCTGCTGAAGATACAGCTTGAAAACTCTGTCATTGGAGAAGACATTTTGCATCTTGATCCTGTTGCAAAAAGCTGATTTCAACACTAGAAAATTCAGCAAAGTCGTTTCACTGGGTTTAATTGCAAGACCTCTCAGTGTGAGTATAGAGCAAGCCAGCTTGATAACCTTATCCACAACCTTGAAACCCAAAGGGATAGTTCAATGTTACCAAAGGGTACCTGAATCCTGAAGCTGTATATTAAAGTGCTCACATTAAAATGCAGTTCTACCATCAGGTTTCTCTAGATGGTTGTTCTGGGATTCATATATGGATAGTGAAACTCATAAAAGAAAGAAGCACATCACAAATGAAGGTTGCTTATTAGTCATCATATAGGGAAGATGAAGTGAATGATTAAATTTTGGTACATCACATTTTTTCCCTGAGTTGCTGTTGCAGAGGTTTCAGCACAGGGAGAGCTAAGAAATCCTCCATGCTCAGCTGAAATGCTGCTTTGTGTTAGGATTGTTATGTGCTGTAGTTAAACATTTTGTTAACTTCAATATTGACAGACAAAGGTTTTTCAGGTAAATACAGCACAGATTTAAGACTGTGGGAAAATACAGTCATTAAGCTATCTTAGTAGGGGGAAAAGAGAACCATTATTTGCTGTCATTATGCACTGTTTGCTAATTATGCTCATCAGGTGATAAAAATGAATAAGTTAATTTAGTTTTATTATTGTTCTGCTTGAAATCCTCAGAGAATCTAAAGGAAGTAATTCTTCCTTTTTTCCCCTTCCCTCTCTTTATCTTCAGAATTGCACATTAAGGACTAAATATGAAACTGATGGCAAATACAAGTTAATTTTGATGGATACAGTGTTAATTTCTGTCCTAAATTTAAAAGCATCAAGGCCAAAGGTATTCCTGGGAATCAGGAAAGTATCACGGTATCACAGAATACCAGAGGTTGGAAGGGACCTCAAGAGATCATCAGGTCCAACCCCCCTGCCAGAGCAGGATCATGCAGCTGTAGTCTAGCTACCCACACCTTAATTGAAAGCTTTTTGTCCAACCCATCTTTATACAGGAAACAGTTACTGAGGTTTTTGATGCTGTTGCAGTATATTCATGTTGATAGCAGCTGTGGGTCCTCATTGTTACTTTCTGAAGGTAGGGGAAAAGGCTTTGGACACTGGATATTTTCTATTTGTTCCTAGCTCAGTTGAAAGGAGGACATTTCCCTGTCATTCTCTTCTCAGTTCTCCTATTTCTTCATTCATAAAGTATTTTTCTGGATTCAGATAAAATACTACATATAATGGCAGCTACATCTGAAGACGTTGTGAGGAGAGGTGTGCCACTGTAGCCTGTGTGCCAGCCTGTGTGCCACTTTAGCCTATGTGCCCTTGGTTTGACTCATAGATTTGGAACCTCTGCATTGTCCTACCTCTTTCTACTTGAATTTCATTGTGAATTAAATGTGGCAAAAATACACATTTGACTCTCAGAAGGGGAGATAGGAGAGTTCATTATTGTGTTGGAGTTGCTCTTGCTCTGAGAACCTTTAAGAAGGGAAGTTCAAGCCCAGGCTGACATGAAATCCAAAGGCAGAAGGCTGTCTCCTCAGATGGTTTAAATCATTATGCAGCAGGACTGGATTAGTAGTTTGCTAGCATGTTCTACCCTCTTTTTTAGAGAAATGTGTTTTAAATACTCCACTATTACTGTGGTTTGATTAATGAAATTCCAATTGAAAATGAAACACACATTTATTTGCAGAACATGGCCTGCGCACTACCAGGGAACAAGTTAGTGTTGTAGTACAACTTAAAGAAAGCTACATGAAAAAAAAAAAAAAGAAAAAAGTGGTTTTAGATCTTCCCATGTTTTGATTCAATCAACTGTAGAAGTACAAAGAGTGTTTACGGATGTATAATAGAAAAAGCTGTATACACTTGGATGAGTAGTAAATTCTGATGAGCTTTCTTTGGTTCTGTTATTCAAAATATTCATGGAACCCATTTGCTTTTAGCTGGATGATTCCAGGAATTTTCTTTGTGTATTGAAATGCCAATTCTAAATCACAAATACATATTGGAGTAATAATACAGAGTGCTTTTTTCTTAATGATTTTTCATTTTGTGGTTGAGGCAAGTATCTGTATGGGTTAAAATCTATAATTCCCAGAACTGATAGACAATTCAATAGGCTTAACAGACGTCATGCATCGCTTGCTATTGAAACTGTATATCTAGAAGAAAACTAATATATTGACCTTAGAAGGCCATTTACTGTTATTTGAAATAAACCCATTGCTTATAAGTTTATGAAGTGTCTATTTTGATGGTTAAAAGAGAAACATGAATCCTGTGAGCATTTGGGGGGTTTTTGGGAAGCCCATTTTCATATCCCAGAATGACCTCTGTCTTTGATCTAGAGCTCCAATGGGAGCTCTGAAAAGATGCCTATTGTTCCCGTGGCTATATTTATTTCCCTGTATGATTCTCTCACCTATCTGTTTTCTTTTATTTTGATCTGTGTGTGTAACACAGCTTTTGAAAGGAACAATAGAAGTTCTTTATGTTTCCCACAGTTATAAACAATTATTTATTCAGGACTGAATTTTGAATACACTAAAGTCCTTTAACAGTCATCATTCTATTTGTCTAAACTGACTGGACACTTCTTGGGGCACCAAGGGGGAAAGAATAGGAGGGCAATTTCTCTCATGTCTAAACCAGTCACTTCACTTGGTGATTAGGTCTTTACACATAACATTTGCACATCAGAAGTAGAATTTTAAAAGCATTGAGTGCTCCAAGAGCTACAATAAATGTTAAAGTACCAAACATAATCTCAGACTTGGGAATCTTAAATATGACTATTTGATCAAATATTATTGGGTTAGCTTTAACCATCAAAATAAATTAGTAGTTACTGATCCTACCTACAACATAACTAGGGGAAATAGAATAAAAATAGGCACATGTGAGTGCTGGATGGTTTCTAAGAGTGAGCTTTAATAAATAAGGAAATAGCATCCCTATGGAAATTGGGGAGCTTTCTTTGATACTTTAAAGTGCACTAGGTAACACATAAATAAATTTGATGTCCTACACACAATCCAAGCACTCTTTCCTTCTTCTACTTTGGTTGGCTGTCTGAAAAAAAAAAAAAAAAAAAAAGTAAAAACAACTCAATTAGGAGAATATTTAACTTAAGACAGCCAACCAAGATTCAGGTATAACTTCTATGCAAAGAACTGTACTTAAAATCACTGTTCACCAGCAAGCAAAAATAGCACATAGAAGATGGAAGAGAAAGAAACCTAATTTCTGCAGATGGGTATTTGATGGCCTACAAAAGATGTCCAGTACCTCCTTGGGACATCTATTGATAGGGGGAAAGAAGATTTTTCAAGATAAGGCCTGTTGTCCAAGAATCACCTCAAGAAATGTGGCTCAAAATCATCCTTGCTATTAATATAAAAATCAAAGGCTGATGCTGTGACAGAAAGAAATAAGTAACTTCTCAGTAGTAGGATTAAATGGATTTCCATGCATCCCCTGGCTGATAAGTCTGCAGTGAGAGGATCTGGAGACCCTAGAAGGCAGTTTTGTAACCTTCACAGCTCTGAAAGGCAATGAGAGATAGAACCATTAGTAAGATATCAAGGGAAAAGAGATAATTTTTTATGACTGCTTACTTGACAAAAGCTGGTGCTCTCCTGCATTTAAGTATGTGTAAGACAATAGTAGATGTCAGCCAGTTTTTGAAGCCAAGTATCAGGAAGCATTTAAAAACATTCATAGTTTTAAGGAGACACTGATGTGATCATCTCAAAGAGATATTTTTCACTAGTGTAAAAAATCCTTACATCATGCCTAAGACAGAAAGCATCAGAAAATGCTCACTCATCCATTTAGTGATACAATGGAAAACTTTTGACTCACAGGGGGACTTAAGGTCACCTATATTCCATCATAGACAGTAGATGGGTCCCATTAATTCTTCCTCAGTAAATCTTCTCATAAAATAGCTATTTGCATCAGTTCACTAGCACAGTGAGTGGCTTTCTTCACCACCATCCAGAGGAAATTTTCATTAATTTATGTACACTGATTTCCCACTGAAGTGTAACTTAATCTTATTAATTCCTGAAGAAGGTTCTGTTTAGTTTCCATACAGACAATACAGCATATGCATCCCATTTTTCTGTTCTGAGGGATCTCCGAAAGAAAAAGAGAACAGAGAAGAGTGATTTTAAGAGAAACATGTTAAAAAGACGGAAATTAGTTTGGAGTTTGTTTTGGTTTGCTGGTTTGATACATTTTTACATGTGGTGACTTTTATTTCTATTGGTATTTGTAATTACCCTCTTGGTGAGCAAGGAAAACTTTCCAGAATTAAAAGCATTGGCACTGTAACATATACTCTCTGAGGGAACTTCTTTAACTGCATTAGTTGAAGTTAGGAAGTGGAAAGCAAGGTGTTAGGAAGTGGAAAGCAAGGTGTTAGGAAGTGGAAAGCAAGGTATTAGGAGAAGAATACATGCACCTCTTTATTTTTGTAATGCCCAGGGTTAAGTTACACAGGCAGGCAAACCTGCTGTGGGACATCTTAGTAGAGAAAAAAATATGTGTAGAGGTAAAAGCAGAATATGCTTCCTTCAGGTCAGAGGATGTGTCAGTGTCGGCCAGAAGTCAGACATTTCCATCCTTGCTTCTCTTCAAGCCCAGTTTATTGTATGTGAGATGGTTACATGGACTGCTTATGGTGGGTGAAATCTTGTTCAAAGTGCAATGGCTTTTCATCTGGAAAGAACAGAGATAGATTATTCAAAAGAGCATAAGTGGCAGTATGCCATGGAACATGCAGCTGGTGCAGTGGCATGTGATTGTTTTGCCCTTCCCCAAAGAGTTTGAGGAGCTGTGCTTCTGAGAAAGTGTGGCCTGCAAGTATTTGATTAGATGAGTTACTGCAATGGTAAATAACATCATCAGCTTATTTTTCACATTGCTTGTTTTGTAAGACTTGGTCATTTAGTGTAAGCAGCAAAAAGACATTTCCTGGAGTTCTTTGGAGTGTTAAATATGTATGACCCCAAATCTCAATTGCCTTGTGCACATTTACAAACACAGAAAACAGTGGGTTTGGAAAAGGCAGTTTGTGTTTGATCCAAGGTGTCAGGCAGTATAAAAACCTCTCAGATTGACACATCAGTTCTGTGTGATGCTGTGTGGGTTGGAGAGGTCAGCTGTAGATATCATTTTTGAAAATAACTTTTGACAGAGTTGACATAAAGGTACACATTGCTTGGCAATTTGTTGGTCTAAATTGCTTGCAAATATAATTCTATTTTGTGTTTGGGAATTATCTGCAAGCAGACTCTGAATTTTACACAGTTTCTCATTCATCAGCACCAGGATGTGATCTCCTCTTGTCAGTCAGTTTCACAAACTGTCCTTGCATATGCAGAGTTCATTAAGGTTTAATTCTCAGTATGCAGTCAGCCAATGGAGGCCATGTGATGATGCAGATAATGTTTATCCTCCCTTATTGCAGCACTAAGATTCTGCCAAGCCACAGCAGAGACATTGAAAAAGGTTTCCAGAAGACTGATAGAAAAACGTTAACCTTTGGCCTTTTGCAAATGTATTGCACAATACTTTCAGCATGAGGGTGGGCAAATACAACTTGTATGAATACTGTTTTGAGAAAACTGAAAAAAATAAGCTTAAAAAGCATAACCAAGTCAAGTTAGGAGGCTTTATTCAGTTCCCTACCAATAGACTTAGCTGTATTTTTCTATCTCTGATGCACCAGTTTTATTCATTTTATTCCATAGAAGATGCATAAAGTTGTTGAAGAACAAATTTGCATTTGGTAAGATATATTTTTTCTCCAGAAGAATGAAAAAAATTGCAAGCTATAAATTTTTATTATAGTTTTGTCCCATTTTGACAAAAACAGTCATCAAATATAAAACACGTTCCAAGCCTCAAAACTGTTACAATAATGTATTTTAACTGCTGAAGGAAAATATGTTTGGTTCAAACTCTTTCTCCTTTTCCTATCTCTGTAAAGTTTACTTTCAGTGTGTCTTGAAGCAAAAAACAAACCCAGCATTGTTAGGGAGGGTAGACCTGTGGAGGCTGTCAGCAGATGGGTGAAGAGAATAAAATCCTGGGCTCTCTGGACTCAAAGCAGTACTCCCATTGGCTTTATAGGATCAGGCTTTTATTTGAGACTGGTTAGATCAGTATTGATAGAATTACTCATTATATGCAACAATAAATGTTCTTGTAGGAATGGAACCTAAACTAACAACCTAAATTTAGGATCACATTATAAGAATGTTGGCCTAGCTTTTTAAAATTCTGTTTAACATAGCAGACTTCAGTGAGCTAGGCCTAAATTCTGACATGCATTTAAATTATTAACTTAAGTTTCATGATGCATTATCACAGGTATCTATTTGTGATTTAGCCATAATAATTTCTTTCTAAACCCAATTTCTTTTTAAAGAATCACAGTGCTCAAGGTGCCCTTAAAGAGTACAACAATTAGATTTTCTAAAATAAGAATCTGGTTTTGATTTGGTAGGAGTGCAAACCTGTCTCAAGCTGCTAACTTTTAATTTAATGGTATTCTTAGCAGTCAAAAATGATTGAAGAAGGCCCAGTTAGAGAAACATTTTAAAAAATTAATTTGTTTTCTCCTAAAATATCTTTGAGAGTATTTTGTTTTTCATAGAGAATTTACACAATTTTAAAAGAGAGGAATTGTCCATCCAAAAAAAGAATAATACCTTTTATGATATAATTTGCAGCTCAGTTGTTTTATTTAGCCAATAAAATTACAAAACTCTAAAGAACCTGGTGAAAGCTAGGCAGAGCATGTGTTTGTGTGTGTGTAAGAAAAGAAAAATATGAAAGGGGGAGAGTAAACCAAAGCAGAGAAGTAGAAAATATTCTGATGGATCTAATTTAATTTTATGTTGTGTTTTTATATTGAATTTCATTTACAAGTGCTGACATTTTGCTGTGAAAAGTCATGAATGTGCTATCTGCCACAAATGAGAAAAATATTTTTAAACTAACTTTAGTTGTTGGATTATAATTTGTTAAAACAAACAATAGCTTCCTGCATTACAGTTGAATGCAAAAATATTACTGTACTCAGCTAAAATCAAATAATCTTTTAGTTTCTATTCTCTCCAAACTAAGCTAAACAGTGGTGTCATAAAATGACAAATTACAGGATGAACATACGAGCAGTGCCTTCAAAAATACAATAGTTATACAAGCCATCTATTGTTAATGAAGAATATAATGCAATTTGTCTGTCTGTAATACAATTATGCAAATCAAAGATGGAACTATCCTGAAATCTCTCTACATTCCAAGTGATTAAAATGAGATAATTTATCAAAAAGAATATTACTGATCATGTTTATGTGTTGCACATTAATCCTATTACAATAATGTATCTTTCTACTAATGTAATGGATTTGTGCAATCTAACAGAAAATGACTTTTATACTAGCCACAATTACAAAAATATTCAAAGCATATCCATTGCTGCATAATAGCACATGCCTAAGACTGTACAATAGACCTATTAAAACAAACAAAGCTTATGAATGTAACCTTCATACCAATAAAGACAATGCTAAATTCAATTTTATTGCCCTCATTATTTCAACAACTTCATATATAATAAACACAGTGAGTAAATTACATTAACCTTCTTTATAAAGAAAGAAAATCTTATAAAAAAGGTGTGAGACCAAATCTGGGATCTGGTTAAATTGGTGCCAGGCATGTAGAACAAGTGATAAATTCTTCTAACCCAACATGTACATGGCAATCCACTCACCTTCAGTCCAAAGGACTCCAAATCTCAGCAAACTGACAGATATAATCTTAGTATGGGACAAGTCAATCCTTAAAGTAACAGCACCTTCTGAAAGTTTCTGTTATATGCACTGAGGCATGTGGAAATGTCAGAAGGTACACATGGATGTTCTTCCATGCTCAAGGAAATATAATATTAGGCTTTAAAATTCCCCAGACAGAGCGACATTTAGCAAAGTCATGGTTCTGCCTTCAAAAACTAAAGGAAAAGGAAGCATATTTAACTGCAGAATTAACATTGTACATGTGTATTAGAATAAAGCCACTAGGTGAATGCTCATGAAACATCATAATATTACTTTCTGCACCCATATCCACACAAATGGATTATTGCATAATATTTATTATTGTATTATAACTGTAGCAGTCGTGTTCTTCTCAATGTGCCAAGGTGTTTCCAGGTGAAGACGAGAAGACTCTTATTGTGCAAGGCAAAAGCATTTATTGCCTAAGCAACTAAGCAAAGCACTAAGCACAAGCAAAAGCATAAGGAAAGCAAGAGCTTAAGCATAAGCCAAAACTCTAGTCTGTTACATAGTCAGCGTATATACTTTTCTAATATAGAGCTGCCACATCCCAATTGACTATCCTTTCACTGACATGGGTCCAAGCAAAGCATACAACAGGTTAATACTGACAAACAAGCTTCTCAACATACCCAGTCAACTTCTGTCTAGTCTTTCTCTTCAGTTATGAGGTTCTTTCCAACTCAAAGACAAAACATAGCCTTCTCAAAATCTGTTCAAAGGTTTGCTATCTTCCTACATTGTATATTTGCACTAATTTCTCTTCTAGAGTTCAGCCCATCTGGATTGGCCCAGGTTTGCTGCATTCTTATCTGTAAAATGCTCCATGAGCTTTCTCAGTATGCAGTTGCAATGTGCTGTTCTTTTTTAGCTTCTGGCAAGTAGGCTTTTCACAGATGCAGTTTAGAGATTGAGCTAGGTGGCTGCAGAGCTAGTGTGGCTGCATTTACACCTCATGATAACCCTCTTGCTGACCCTCCTGTTACTAAGTTGGCACCTATTTATTCCTCTTTCTTGGAAAGAATTCTTCTTATTCTTCCTCTTAAGCCAGTATATCCTGCAAAACAAAACAAGAATATATGTTTAAAAAAGGATAGAAGAAGAGAAACAAATGATAATGGATATGTACAGTGAGCCTGATATTTAGTGCTTTCAGCCCACTGTGGACTCGATATTACTGCTAACACTTCACGTGTACGCATGTGCAGCAGGTCATGGGATAGCTAGCTGCAGTTCCTTACAGATTCACAGATTCACTGAAAACTCCTTTTTGCCCTCCCTAACTCTTGCACTGCTTTTTGAAGGTTGATTTCTTAGTTTTTTTCAGAGCTGCTCTGTGGCTTCCTTGATTCATACAAGCCTTGAAAGACAGTGCATCCCACATGGCCTCATCTTCATACTCAGCCTGCATTTTCATTTTTTTTTTTTCCTTTCTGCCATACCTGCTTTCCTTTGGTCTTTGCAGTCTGGAAGCACCTGACTTAAACTCTGCAGTTGTCAGGAGCTGCTGTTAGTGTCAAACAATCTTCACTGTGATAGCTAGAATGGATTTTATGCTGCATTTTACTAACTGTGTGTTAAAACCAGACTCTTCCATAGTGGAGAACTTGACTTGATGTACAAGACATAACAGTTTGGTGAATTCAAAAGTGTTTTAACCACTCCACAAATCTATAAATCTGCCCCTCCCGTTGCTGCTACAGTATCATGTTCAAAAGGATTTGAATTCCCAAACTTTCCCTCTGTTCTGTACTGTGAATGGGATAACATGATCTCATGGGTAGAAATTCTCCTTTTGAGACTTGCTGGCACAGATCTCTGCTTTCAGCTCCTGAGAACCCTTGGCTTTGTTTGGCATTTGTAATATACATGTTTCTTTATCATGTGTCTAGGAGGCTTAAAATATTTTTGAACAACTGTTTGTCAAAGCTGTCTAATGCAAAGTTAAAAAACCTCCTGTGGTTTGTAGAACAGAAATACAGTAGGGAGAGGCCTGGTGTTAGCTAAATCTTGGTGAGGGCAGAACCTCCCCTGTCACACTATTTAATATTTCCCCATATAGAGTTACTTGAGACTAAATTGAGATATTGCTTAAGCTTTTTTTTTTTTTTTGATCCATCTCTGTTTTCACTTTTTTCTCACTTTAAAACAACAATATACTCTAAGACAACTGACAGATGACAAACACACAGGCTTCTGCTAAAATCAGTAAGATCAAAGCTGTCCTTTATCAGATGAGAACTGATCCAGAAATAGTCATATTTGGCACTCAGAGAACTTGATACTTTTAGACATTCTGAACAAGTATTAATTTAACCAGCCCTGTGTGACATATGCAGACATAAATTCCAAACGCTTTCAAGTAACTAGCCCAAAGAAACCTCATCAGCCTCAGAGAGTTTACATCTCCATAAAACCCATGTAAGGTGGTGTGGCAGCTGGCCCTAAGAGTCTTCTGTGCACTGGTCCAGCCCCAATGCCTTTGTTCTTTATGTTAATCATGATGTTGCCAGTCCGTTTGGCAAAGGCTGTCCACACATTTTTCCTTTCTTTTTAATTAAATTGAAACTTGCTAAGGTCTTGGACTGAACTGTTCATCAAATAGAATTTTCAATCGATTTCAGCTTTGCAGATTTCTGTAGGAACCCTTCTTTTCTTGCCAAGCTAGACACACAGCTTCTGCTCAGCCTCACCAGTGGTAGCAGGACATAGTGACTGAGGTGCTTCATTGGGTGTAAGGGCTACTGCTTGCTAATGTCACTTTAAAACTGACTGCAAAATATTTAAATAGCAAAATTATATAAAGCAGGTGTCCCCTGGCAGATGTACATCCCAGTTTAAGCAGATTGATTGAGTCCTGAGAAGAGGAAGGGGGAAAAGGAGGTTTATTAATTTATACTTACTGCTAACTGCCTTTTTTTTTTTTTTTTTTTGTTGATCATGTTGGCTACCTTTAAGCTTTCCCTTATCTCTTTCTGAGGCTCACTTCCTAGAAAATGAAGATTAATTCTGCCTTATTTCACAGATTTATTGTGACACTAACTACAGTGTTAGTGAGATGATCAGAGAGCACAGAAATGGAAGACATCTAAGTATCTTAGTTTGGCATATAGACTAATTTCCCTGAAACAGCTTAGTTAACCCCAGTAACTAGAGACTGGTAACCCAGCTGGTTGTGACAAACACATGGAGCTATTGTGCTCTTTGTTTACTCCACACTTGACTGTCCCTCTGCTGTGCTAGTGCGTGAACATGCCTTCTGGAGAAAAGCAACACCGATTTTCCATACCATCTAAGGAACTCAGTTGGCAGCACTGTGTGACAAATCAGGGCAGATTAAAGTCAAGATGGTCAAATTCTACCATGCTGACATTTGCTCGGAAAAAAAAATGTGGCATTTCTGGGTCCAAAAAAAAAAAAAAAGAAAAAAAAAAGAAAAAAAAAAGAAAAAAGAGCAGAATTTGGATCATAGTCACAACACTCAGATGTAAGAAGGAAGAAATCCTGGTGTTAAAGACAAGGCAAGACTCATTTTTGAGCAGAATGAGGCTGGATGGCTGCTGGGGCTTTTCTGCTCTGTTGAGGTTGTAATTACAGCCTCTCAAAGCTTGCGTGACATTGCTAATTTGAGAGAAAATGGGACATTGATATCTGTAGGAACACTCAGTGTCGGGATTTTGATTATAGACTCCACATATCAGCAAATCAAACCCATGAATATTAAAGCCATTTAGTATCTTTATATAACTAATTACAGAAATTGTTCAGAAACAAAAGATGGAAAGATGTAAATGTCAGCTATTTAAAAATATTAAAGAGTTTAGTTGGATTATGAGGTACCTGGAAGTCAAATTTACAATCAAACTGTGGCATGAAATTATGAAATAGGAATTATTCTACACTTTTCAAAGCACAACTTTCTTTTCTGAATCTCTCCTACCTACAGAGGTATCTTGTGTGTTCAATGGTGCCCTCATTTACGATACAAATTCTGTGATTTGATGCATCCCATTTTATTTCATGCAGTTTTGTATCATGAAAAGATGCAGTTCTTTGTCTTACAGGTTTGAATGTTGGGTGATTCCTGTGACTTTTGAGAAACTGTATGTCATCTATATTATCATAAGAGAGGCAAACATGCCATAAGCACCCATTGCAAATAGTTATTACTTATGATTTGTGTCAGCTTAATTGTGTGGAAAACGACTTGCTCCTTGGCACAGAATAAGTGTCAAAGTATATACTTATCCTACTCACATCAACCCAGAAGGGTGCTTTTCACCTTGTAGTACCACAGTTCTAGTTCCCGGTGAAATTGGAGAGGTGCCATGTGTGAGAGCTGCAGGAAAATAAAAAGGCACATCCTGGGCAGACCTGTCTGAATCTATCCATCACTCTTAGTCAGCTCTCCAGGTGCTCTGTCTCTTTAGGGTATCTGGGTTCATACAATGGATTTAGTCTTGCAGGCTGCTGAGCATCTTCTGTAAAGTGCCCTTTAATGTCAGGGTCTTCGGATGCTCATTTGACTGAATTGGCTAATGGTCCATGTACCAAGTATTCTTATGGGAATGGAGACCACTTGTTTTAGCCTTTAGCTAATTCCTTTCTCCCTCCCCGGGGGACTAATGCCAGCTCTTTCTCATCATCAGTGGGAGATAAAGGTGCCTAGCACCTTGCCACACCAGACCTTAAGACTTCATTGTAGTGCTGAGCTTTATCAATAGCTTAAAAGAGACTAGCAGAGGTTTCTTTCCCCTTACATGTGACAATGCCCCACAGCAGGAATCACAGGAGAAAGCTAAATACTTATAAACGATGTTATGGAAGGAACTGGAGTTTGGGGGCCTTCTGAAATAATTTCTTGTTATGGATAAACTCCCTCGTTGACATGCCTAGTATCCCTTGACATCACCTGTGTTCTGGGTCTGTGAATAAAATGAAGATGTTGGCGCTTATCTATCTGTATCTAATTTACAGAAAGCTTGTTGTCAAACTTCCCGTGTCCAAGAAATGGTATTTCAGAGATTTGGTGTCCAAATAAGAGTGGAAACAGGGACAGAAGACAGGAGAATTAAAAAAGGTTTCGTCTGATACAGATCAAAATCGAACTGATCTCCTTTATTTATTTCCTCTTGAGACTCTCCTAGAAGCAAGGTGTAAGCATTAAATATACAAGAGATAGCAAGCAAGGGGGGTGGGGGGGGGGGGGAAGCAAAGGAGGTAAATGATGACAGGGATCAGTATTTTAGTATATTCCCTCTACAATCTAATAGATACAAATAGAAAAGTCCAGGCACAACATAAATATTTCCTATTATGGATAAACTAAAGCCACAATGGAATCTGTCATGCTTGTGATATGAGAGATGGACAATATTCCTAAGCTGTTGCCATGCTGGCACTTGAATGCAGTTTATATTTTGTTTATGGAGCCGAATCAGAAACCCTTTTCCCCCTCCCCTCTCTTCCCCCCCCCAACTCCCCCACCCCCTGCCTCCTTCTTTTTTCTTTTTTTCTTTCTTTTTTTTTCTTTCTTTTTTTTCTTTTTTTTTTTTTTTTTTTTTTTTGGCCCAGCATGTGTAATTCTGCTTCATGGAAGCTCGAATTGGTTGTGGAGCAGCTCAATATTCCATTTATTTTATTTATAAAATAAATTCAAAGCCTGAAAAGATGAAGTAATTGACTTACTGGGATGACAGTTAAACCCACTAAATTTAATCTTATCCTCTCAAGTACAACATATCGCGCTTACAAATTATCACCCTGCACCAGACAGGCCTGCTCTCTTCACCTAATCCAAATGGAAATGAAGGCCTCTGTTATTGTATTATCTGACTTTACTATCAGCATTAATCCGGCTTAACTCACTTAATGATGCCACTTGTGGCACTATGAAGGCAGCAAAGAAGTCTATAAACTACTTCCATTAAAATGCAAATCTGGCCCACAGAGAAAATAAGTGACACAAAAGTAGGAGAATTTGGCCATACACTGTATTAGCCTCTTGCCGCACAGAACTGATACAAGTATAATAACTGATGCTGTGATTATTATTCTAGCTGTGGATTTCCAATGAAAGGAAGCCAGTCTACCACAGAACGTCACAAAAGTGCTTCAACAAGCCAGGGTATTTAATTTCTGAAGAGATTTATATTTTTTGTTGTCAGGAAATGAACAAATACTTATCAATGTAAAAACTGCTATCTTAAATCTTCCTGCCAGGTTTTTCATACTGATATTATTTGCACCCTATAACACAGGAAATGAAAATCTTCTGTGCCTTTCACATCTCCACTGTATCTTAAAATCCTTTAGTAACAGACTTGCTTCTTTTTTTAACCCCCTTCTGTAAACATAAAAGAAAACTTTTATGGATTAAGTAAAGGGAATTACTAATGCCAAAATCCCAACCCCGAATTCCTTTTCCTGGAGATTTCTGTTTGCTGTTAATTTAATTATTTTTTAAAAGGGAACCATAACATCTGTTTTATGGAAAAGCCTGCTTTAATTTTAGCATAGAGCTACTCACATTTACCTCTACCCCTCTCCTCCCTTAGAAACACACATGCATACTAGTGCATCCTGACTGGCTACCCCTTTATGTGAAAAATCATTAATGCAAAAGCATTCATTACTAGAGAAAGAAATCCTTGTAAAAACACTAGGATTCTAGTTTCTTCCAATCTTTCTTTGGTTCAATAGCTTCCCTTGCCTCAATAAACCTAAGGCTTCACCTCTGGCTTTGGCACAGAGACAACATACATATCTACAAGGAGACATAGGCACAGAGCCCCTACTGCTTAAATCAACATTTTTCTGTAGGCTTCAATAACGAAATGTAGAAAGTTGGTCCAGCATGTTTTATGTACAGGGTGATAGGTGTGTGATTCCCCTTCACTTTTCCTTGGAAAGCTTATTACTGATAATATTACAAATTAGAGATGGGGCCAAGCTATGCAACTGGGATTCATGCTTCAGTCTTGCGCATGGGAATTTGATTTAGCTCAGTGTGCTGAGAGGAGTAGCAATGAGATTCAGGTTTGCTTTGAGTTTGGATGGTGAATCCCCTCTGAGGCTGAAGAATGTTTTGATCTGGAGCCCTGGCGTGATCTCTGACAAAGACCTATTCTCTCTCATCCCCACCCACGTGCTTACCCCACCCTGAGCATGACTTGTTATCGAGGTGGCCGTTCAGCAGCACACGATTTTGCTCTGATGGTACATTGCTGAAATACTGTTAAACTGGCTTTTCTCTCATCTCAGGCCCATGCCAGTGTGATCTGATTGCGGCAGGCAATCTACTATAGCACTTCCGTCTGGGATACTCATCTCTGACCTTAGTGTCACCAGTGTTTCAGCAGTGGGCTGCTCAATGCAAATGAAAACATCCAGTTTCAGCCCAAAGCCATGCTCTGTGTGCTTACAGCAAAGGGAGTTTCCACTTAAAACAAGCTGGCAGCTCTGCAGACTTCAGCAGTTTCTCTTTGTAGCTGCTCATGGGTTCTGGGAATTTTTGCTGCTTACAGGGTGAAGTTAACCCCTGGGCACAGCATATCTGGAAGCCCTGTTATGGCCAAACAGACATGCAATGTTGCATACACACTACTCATTTGGTGGGTTTTAGAGCACTCCTAAATTGCAGAGCATGAGTGGATGCCAGAAGAGAGCCCAGGAAGCGCTGGCAGGGCCACTTCCCTCCACTTGCGCACAACAACGTGATCCATCCTTGGATTTTTATTCCTTTTACCAAATCCCTAGCTGATGTCACACAGTGTCAGCAAATAATTTACTGAGCTTTTCTCAGGGCTTGTTAGGAGAAGATTAATTGCCTGATTTATCAGAGAAGGGCCTCAACTCCTGCATGACTCTGGTCTGCAGGTCTTTACCCTCTGAGATGCACAATGCTCCATACAAAAACTTGGTACCCGTTAGGTATTCGTTCTTACACAAGAAAACTCACTGGCTTATCTTGAAATGTCATTGTAAAAAAATAGGACTCCTGAATAACATCTCATCATGAATATTGTTATTGACATTTAAACTGGAGTTGTTTCAGTTTTGTTGACTTTGCTCCAAATTGGTTTAACCTAAATAAATGAGCAGAAGTTTCCAAAGGCAAAGGGCAGCGATCTGTGAAACTTAAACTGCCAGAAATTCTTTTCTTTATTTTAACACTGTGACATAGGACTGGATTCTCACACTCTGCATTTTATTTATGCTAACTACAGATGAAGGACATCTTCTTTGTCATCATCTTATTGGCACTGACACTGGTGTGATGATCTAGAGATCTATTTTTATAGACTTGTTAATATATTTGTGGGGACACAAACACATTTGAGGTCTTTTTTTTGTTCTGAAAAAGAAGCATCAAACTTCAACTAAACATCAGGTGCTCATTAACTTTAATTTAAGTATGCTAATCAATTAGATCATTAGAGATGTTCTAATTCACACCTGTGGAACAGTTAGGGCTTAGTGGGAACTGAGAAATGAGAGATGAGCAGTATACCATAAAAGCAGCCTCTCTGGTAAGACTGGATTTTTTTCTTAAATCTCTTAGCATTATGAATCTTTGTATCTGAGATTGGACTTTGCAGGTACTGACATGCTGGCTTTGATAATCAGGAATGAGAGAACCAAGATAAAGCACCAATTTTTAAGTAATCTGTGGGTGTTTCTGCTCTTCAGCAATTCTTTGAGACACTTCTGCTATATTATTCTTCCTTGGTTTCATCCAGCATGAGTTTTGTGTGGTTGTTTTTTAAAATTCACTTTATTGCATTAGCTGAAGTAGATTATGGTTTGTGCTTCATAAGGACTCTCACAAAAGCACTCATTACTATGGTTTGAACACATTTCATGTTGTTTCTCCAGTATTAGCTCGCTCCATTCAGTGTTGGTTGGCCCTTGGGCAGTCTTCTGGTGAATGAGCATAATTCTGGTGTAACAGCATTTATTTCAGAGTATCTCTGCCTTCCTCTGTAAGTAATAAATATCTATTAATTTTCAGAGGACAGCCCGATAGGGGATGGTATTTATCAACCAGTTATATAGGATCAGAGAAGGCTTTCTCTTGATCTGGAGTTGCATAGTAGTCAAACGGCTAATTAGAGCATGCCATCTTTATGAACAGCTGCTCTCCCTGTGTTGGTGAGGGAGAAGCTTTGGAAGAAGTAAGATGACTTTCTATGGGGAATTCCCAGTACTGCCTGTACTGACATGCTGGTGTCTCTGGCAGGGCTTTGCAGCATGCTCTAAGAGCACTAAGAACATGTGCAGGAGCAGGTCTAGATTGCTGAAGGTTGTCTTTGGTGGTCTAATAAATTCAGCCTGTAAATGGAAAGATTGTTTTCAGCTGCAGCTTGAAGGTAACAGATGTATTTATTCATGACAGTGTTGTTTAATCTTTGAACTGATAAAATAGAATAAATAGTAAAATGTAATGTCTGTGAAAAGGCTCTAGATCAGCCTAACCTATGTAGTTTTTGTTTGGCTTGCTTTTTGGTTCGTTTTTTGTGTTGCTTGTTTGTTTATGGTTTGGTTTGTTTGGGATTTTTTTGTGGGATGGGAAGTGTGGGACTGAACAAAAGCAAAAGGTAAAACTTTCAGCTTGAAATCCCAGTTGGTCAGCTCCTGCAGTATTGATTCAGTTTTGACACTGTCCACACTTCTGGTTAAAGTTTGGTAGAGCTGCTCAGAATGCTTTTAATGGGGAAAATAAACCAAGAAGTTTTGAACAAAATGAAATATCTTGTGTGAGCTTTCTTCTTTTGTGTTATCCTGTCTTTATTGCTTCCACTCTTACATCCTTAATTTAAGACCATATTCAGCTATTTTTGTATGTGTGTGTACGTAGCTTATGATTTTCTGGTTTTATTACAGTGTTCAGTATTAAAAAAAAAAAAAGAAAAGTTTCTTAGAGAAAATATTTGACTTCATTGATCTTTCAAAGTTTTATTTCATAATGTTGAGGGTTTCTTCAAAGGATGGAATTTGTTATTTTTTCCAACTCTATTGCCCACAAAAAATACTGAGCAAAACCAGCAGAAGTCTGATTCAGTGTGGGATCAGTTATATATATCTCTACCCAGAATAGATGGGCTGAATGGTGCTGAATTCAGAAGTGTCAAGGAAAGACATCTTTTTTTTTTTTTTTTTTTTTGTGGTCATAAAGAAATGTTGGCTCTACTCTTGTGTAACTATGTTTTCTATTCTGTTACTATCCTCTTTTGGCAGATAACTTTTGGGTGGAAACCTGTTCACTGAGTGAAAAGTTGGGGTTTTTTTTGTTGGTTGTTTGTTTTTTTCCAAGGGCCACTGGACAAGAGTCAGTGAGTAACAACTTACTGACCCGAAGACCTACACATGCTCAGATAAATGAGTTAGGTGTGAAAGGCTAAAAATTCCATTACCAGACCTTGAGCCATCCCGTTCTTAAGCAATTTTGCAATATTTCCAGGGAAGAAAAAATACAAGTTGTGGATTAAGGAACAAATCATATAAACAAGTAGTGAACAACTTTTCTCAAATAAATTTTTCCTATTTTTGCTTAGCTGCACTCCTCAGGCCATGAGATGATAGCCTTAAGAGATGCATGGTCATTGTGTCCTAGAATGAAATCAAACTGTTGATTTGAGGGGCTGTAAACCTTGTTTTACTACCTTGGTGATGATGTTTATCCTGAAGTGTTAAAATGCTTTTAAAGTTCTTCATACAGCAGATGACAGAAGATCTTGTTCAGATGACTCCAACCAAATTTCTTTGATCCAACCTCCAGCAAGCCTGCAATTTGCTCACCATTTGGAAAATTAGCCAACTAGATTCAGAAGGTATCTATAGTTTAATGTAATGCCCAGATCTTTGGGAAGTTCTGGACTCTCAGCTGTATGTTGTTCCTGAAAACTCTCTTCAAACTTTACCCACAGCCCAGTTTTTATGAGCATTAAGAGTGAGGCAAGACAAGGTATCCTCTGTGCTCTAAGGGAATTAATCTTTAAAGTCCAGTTATTTGTAAAAACATAAATAGTTGGTGTTGAGAGTAACTTCTATTTCTGTCCTCTCCTGAGAGCCAGTGATTAGTGTACAAATCCTGAATTCACCTGAACCTATTGGAATTCAGACCACCTGTGAACCATTTCTCCCCTGTGCTAATAGGGCTCTTCTGAAAAAGGAACTCAAGCTATTTTTTATCTGTCTGGTGTTGCTCAGGTGATATTGCTGCAGAAGTAGATGGGAGAGATAAAAGCTGCCAGAGCAATTGCTGGGGTTGCCTTTTCAATTAGGCAAGGTGAGCAGGCAAGAAGGATGGCCCTAAGTTCAGCCTTGGAGCCTCTTACATAGAAACAAGTCAAGGGGGGGGATAGTTCTGGGGAAAAAAAATATTAAGATCAAGTACATATGGAACTAGGTGAAGTTCAGCTGAACACACATTTTCTGTCGCTCTTCCTGGTGAAAGAGGAAAGCAATTTTTTTCCCCTCTTGGTCACAGATTATTATCCTTTTTAAGAACTACTGGAAGTATTGTTTAAGAAGCAAACAAAACAGGAAAAATTATCTTTTGGAAATAGCAACAATGAAACGTTTTTGGGTTTTCTTGGATAGCTGAAGTCACTTTGCTGAATGCACCATGAATTGAATAATCCTGTTGATTAACCTAAAATTTAATTAACTGAAGAAAAAAAAAATCACTCAGCTCTTTTAAATATTTAACTGCCTTATTATGTGACTAAATATTTTTTTAATACAATATTTTTTTAAAACCTTTTTAAATCTTGTGGAGCTAGGATTTTTCAGGTATTCAGTCCCCTAATTCAATCACATTGATTTCAATAGGGTTTAAATCTCTTGGCACTTCCAAAAATCCCACTAGGCACTTATACATCTTTAAGCACCTAACTACCTCTAAAGGTCTGGCCCTTGATAATTTTAGAAAATGTTCCTTTCTATCATGCAGAGTTTCCTGCTAGCAAACTGGAAAAGTAATTAGCATATAGATGCATCCCTCAGATGGTAGACTGGGTTAAACTGGATTTTTCTACCTTTTAATAACCATTGGAAAACAACACGGAATTAATTGGCTTGGAAATGTGAACTGATGGAAAAAGTCAAGCTACAGAAAAGTTATTAACTATGCAACGCTGAGAGTCCTTAAAAACCATCAGTTAATGAAACAAAGAAAAGAATACATTGAGTGAGAATTGATTTAGAAGTGAAGAAGACAGATGGAAAAGGAACAGCACTCTAATATGATGAAGAAAGGATTTCTCTCCTGGAGACTCCAGTATTCACTGCTACAGCAGTAACAGAGTCAGAACAATGGTCCAGGAGATAAGAGCCCCTTTACCCTGGTGCTGTGATGCTCCTGTGTGCTTTCTGCTCAGGGCAGCTTCACCAGGCTTTACCACAGCCCAGCCATCACAGTGCTATGTGCTCTGGTATATGATAGTGAAATGGCACTTCTGGCATGTTCAGTGATCCTGTCTAGCTATGCAACCCCCCCACCCCTTGTTGACCCTCCAGGCATTCAGGGGTGTGAGCAAGCAAGAAGAGAAAAACCTTTCCACATGGATGTGGGGTGCTATAGTAGTGAGACACAAAATGTTGTTGAAATCTGTGGGAGAAAAATATTGTGCAAGAATGAGGATTTATGGATTTTTATTATCCTCAAGGGCAGAATTTGAAATAGCTGCAAGGAAGTATTGCCTATTCCCAGTTTACATGAGATATCTTTAATCATATTCTAGCCAGAGAAAGAAAGGACTGCAAGAAGCACTATAAAAACTCTTCCTTGCTTTCATCTTTGTTTTTCAACTCAGCCTCACACAAGAGAGGAGTCTGCAGCCAGACTGATTCTGGACTGACTAGGACTGTTCTAGCACAAGGGGATAATTATGAAAGACATTTCTACTGCAGATACCCCCAGCTTAAATTTTTGGATTTGGACAGAGCTCTGCTTTCATGATGCAGAGTAAATATTTTTATATGTTGTGTGCAGGGGAAGCAAATCTTTGTTTTGGCTTAATTGTGAACACATTCTAATGACATAATTGAAAAAAAAAAAAGATTGGCAGGAAAAAGCTTCTGGTGGAATTACAATATTTTAAGTGGTGGAGCTTTGCATTAAATGTCCAAGTAAATAGAATTTAAAAGAATACCAAATAAAACATAATGCTCTGGTAATTGTGTTTTGTTCATCAGAGTTCCTAAGGCTCTTATGGTACCAAAGAGGAGCCAAAGTGAGAGTGCATCACTCCACAAAGCAGAGTATGGACTAATTTCTTATCACATGCTTTAAAAAGTATCAGTGCACCAAGCAGATCCATGAAATTAAATACACTTTAATAGTATGGAGCCAAGAGTTTTCTTGGAATTCTTTTGTACAGGTACAAATGGACAGGTAGTATTTGTGGGCATGTAATATAGGGAAGGAAATGGGAGGAAGGTGGTGCTTGCAGAGTAGAGTGAGCTGTCTTACAATTGTGTAAGGAGAGGGACAGATTCAGTACCATGCTAAGGAATGCTCACAGAACACCTGCCCTTACGGAAGCTGGTAAATTAAAGACCATTGCTTGTGGACTAAAGAAAATACAGTCAAGGTGATGAGCAGACAGCTTATAGGTAGATCTGGTGGGAGAGAAATATAATTGGGTTCCTGTGCATCTTAATGGTTGTGGCACTCTTTCTGCCTCCCAGCAAAGCCCCAATCCAGTGAAACACTTAGGGCTGAGTAACACCTTGGAGATCAATGGCACTACTTTCAGTGTGTAAAACTAGGCACACATCTAAGAGGTTTATTGGGTTAGAGCCAACCTGAGCAGCATGTGCATAACACTATATTTGGATTCGCTATATGCAGTTCTCAGATCTGTATTGATCTGGATTTTGAAGCCTTCACTGGAGTAACTTTTAAGTTTCTTTTTCATAAACACAAAATGAATTTGATATAGTTGCTCCTTTCACTGAGAGATTTGAAAATATTTTTAAAATATGAATGTATTGATCTTTCACTATGGGGAGAGTAAATAGTAGCAACCCATAAAACAGATGAGGAATCTGAAAGTAGAAGAGTGGAGGGGAAAAAAAAAATCTACAACAACTGAATGGAATTGGAAAACAAATTTGTCTTGATCGTATTCCCATCTGCTTTGGGTTCAGTTTCATTAGCTTTCTTGAAAGGGAGCTTCTGTCAGGAAAGTTTATGAAAGCACTCGTGTTTAGTAGGCATTCAAGAATAGTTGAACAAGTTTTATTTTGGTTTTGTAACCTGGTTTTTCATTAATGGACTTATGCATGCCTCTTCTTCTGTACTTCCTGTGAAAATATCTTGTTACCTGTATGGCTTAGTCAGACTAAAAGCTTCTAAATAACACACTGAACATATATTAGTTATTGCAAGCTTTCACAGAAATCAATTAACATAAATTGTGATCAGTTTACACCTAGCACAGGAATGTATAGAGGCAAAAGTCTGCAAGTATATTACTCCTTTTTTATTTATTATGTTTATTGCTACTGAATTGGTTTGAATTTAGAGAGGGAAACAGTAAAGAAGCCATAAGAAAAAAGCCTCCATAAGGATTAGTGAAGGTGAGATGATTTTTTTTTTTTTTTTGGTAATGCATGATATCAAATGAAGTTTTTTCTTTAAAAAGGCCCAAAAAGAAAAAAAATAATTGAAGTAAAGAGAGCCAATGAAATAAAGAGAGCCGATGGTATCCTGGGATGCATCAAGAAAAGTGTGTCCAGCATGTCTAGGGAGGTTCTTCTACCTCTCTACTCTGCCCTGGTGAGACCACACCTGGGATATTGTGTCCAGTTTTGGGCTCTCCAGTTCAAGAGAGACAGAGACCTGCTGGAGAGAATAAGAGAGAGAACTGCTGGAAAGAACCCAATGGAGAGCCATGAGGATGATTAGGGAACTTGAGCATCTCCCCTATGAAGAGAGACTAAGAGCCCTGTGACTGTTTAGTCTGGAGAAGAGAAGACTGAGAGGGGATCTGATCAGTGTCTATAAATATCCGAGGGGTGGGTGTCAAGTGGAGGGGGCCAGGCTCTTTTCAGTGGTTCACAGTGATAAGACAAGGAACAATGGGTTCAAACTTGAACATAGAAGATTTCACCTCAGCATGAGGAGAAACTTCTTTACAGTGAGGGTGACAGAGCACTGGAACAGGCTCCCCAGGGGGGTTTTGGAGTCTCCTTCTCTGAAGGCTTTCAAAACCCACCTGGATGCATTCCTGTGTGGACTACCCTAAGTGATCCTGCTTTGGCAGGGGGATTGGACCTGATGATCTCTTGAGGTCCCTTCCAGTCTCTGATATACTGTGTGATACTTGTGATAACATTTGTACATACTTAGCTTGTGGAACTCATTGGACATAGACAACATTAAAATAACATAACAAAGACTGCAAGACTCACTGATTATGTGTGGAAAGAACAGCTGTAGCCACTTTAAATAGGACAATAATAATATATAGGACAAAGAACAATAATGCTAACCATTAAGCACTGGGCTTAGGAAGAAGATTCTCTCATAAGCAAGTTATTGCATAATTCTCTGTTATGGGAGTTTCACACCTTCCTCTGAAACATCTGGTGCTAGCAATGCAATAAAACACTAAATGAATTTCTGACCTGATGTGGCGTGACAATCAATATAATTCTTTTATTAGCTAGCTCTAGTTTTAAGAACTTGTCATAGTAACAGCATGCAGCTTTGCAGAATGCTAACTTATGATCAAACATTCAATTTATTTTTAAAACTGAATCTTTCCTCTCTTATTACACATTTCCTCAGGTCTGGGGAGACTAACCCAGCATGCTGTACCATCTACCACTAGAGAAAACAGAGGTCCTTGCGGTTGATTAGTACCTAATGTATGCTGTGTAGGAAAGCTGTAGTGGTACAAGGCAACTCAGCTGCAAAAATATTGCTTTAGACCAAGTAGCTACCTATGGTTCAGGCACAGGGTCTTCAGCCATGCCTCCTTCCTCTAAGTGATATTCCACCGCAGTGTCTTTTCTTCCATCCTACTCCCTCACAGTCCCTTCTAGCATCACATGTCAAAATATAACAACTTCTAATCTTCTGATGGCTATTTCTGTAAATCTAGTCTGGGAGTACAGTGTTGATCAGGTCACAAAGTTAAAAGCTTGTGCTTTCAGTCTGAAGTGCTGGCATAGGACTGATTGTGTGGTGCAGGAGATTTTCATCTCCTTAAGATGCTTTGTGCCCCTGCCCCTCCAGAAAGACTGGACTCCACTGATGTGAACAGGTTCAGGGAATGTTGAGGCTGTTGGAGAAAAGGACAAGTCATCCCAAAATGACTTTGAGGGTCTCAGGGGCAGTTCACAATGGGAATTCAAGGGCTCTTTCATAAGGACTATATCACAGTGAGGTCCCATTAAAGTCAAGCACGAGCTACCTGATTGTTTCAGTGAGATTAAAAGTTTATTAATCTTGAGTGTTTGGAAATTCCTAGCTCTGAAATTATTCCCCTGCTGAGAAACTCTGAGGAGTGCAGCACTGCGAATGATTCCCTCACTCCTTCAGACTGAAGCTATGCTGCAAAGCAATGCATTTTGATAGCATAGCTTATATCTCTCAGAGCAGGCTGAATGATTTTCCCAAAGAGTGCAGCAAAGTGTTAATATGATAGCTCTGTGGTTTTGAATTATAAACATGTTTTAAGGTACACCAGGAGTATTGAATGAAATGTAAATATCTTATAAGATTAAAGGAAACATGCTTATGCATCAGAAGGGCTTATTTTGTGCTGGGTAGTACACAAAACTCAACAAGATTTTAGCAGCCATATTTTCATGCAAATATGGTGTAGCCAGTCTGAAGATATTTCAGGAATCCCAAACTTTATGCACCACCTCTGAAGTTCTGTTCATATAGAACAATATTTAATTTGTCATTAATTAGTAGATTACTGTATGAAAGCCAGCAAATGATCTTGGTTGAATTGACCAATATAAAGATTGGTCTTCTGGAAATGAGCTGAAATTCTTACTGCTGGGTGATTTCCATGAAAATAGAACAGCCTTTTGTAGCATGTATTTTTAAATAAGAATAAAATGATGCCAAAAGATGGCAAATAAAAAGGGTGAAAAAAATCCTAACTAAAAAAAATAGCCAAGAAAATCCCAACTGCCCAAACAAGATAAAAAGTCTTATTTCTTGAGAGGAACTACTTGAAACTGGAATTTATTTGGGACTATTTAGTAGCTACAAGTAAAGTGGAAATCCCTTCTCATTGCACCTCCTGAAAGTTGGGGTAGATTTTGTTGTATGAAATCTTTTCCTGTTTGAAAGTCAATGACTGGGAAGGGGGGGTAATGGGGAGGGGAAGACTTGGCAGACTGCCACTGTCTTCTTTCATTATTTCATATGTTACACGTACCATATAAATCTACATTTGCTTGGTTTAGCAGCCCGTATGTCAAAGCAGGACTGATTGCTATTTTATTGTTATAAATAATATATGTGCATTTAGAGACATTTCAAATATTTAGCTTTCTTGAATCCTCACTTTTGCAGACTTTCCCCTCTTTACACTCACCCCCTGCCTTTGCGTCTGCTACCAAGTCAAAATAAAAGTCTCCCCCATCTCTGTCTCCCATTGTTTTCTCCCATGGTTGATTGAATGGTGTGCTAGGTTCGGAGAACTTGGTCTTGGCTAGTGCCCCACCCAGAAACAACCTTCCCTTCTATACGAATTAACATATGAAAGCTGCTGATGTCATTACACTACAGCTCTGCTACATGTTTCAGCATTATAAGTGGCATCGTCCAGCCCACATTTGTCCCACTGCAGGGAAGAATCCTTCTCCATCTTCTCTTTCTTCTTTCTGCCCCACATTTCAGTGGAAAATATTGTCTCCTTCCTTTTATTTGCTAGGTATGTGCCTTCACTTCACGAAGTATTTGCCACTTCAGATATGAAAACAATTTTCAGTCTGGCTTTCTGATGTGTTAGAAATATTACTGGTTCGTGTGGGACCTATCATCTGAGGATGAAATTGGTTGTTTCAGGCTGATTTAGAGCAACAGAAGGAGCTGGTCTCTTGGAACTTCAGAATAGTGGGAGTCTCTTCAGAGTTTCAAACAGAAACAACAGTAAGGGAGACAGCCTAATGGGGTAAAAAGTTTAAATGGAGTTGACTGATGCCACTTAGCCAATGGTTTGCCCTCAAACCTGGTCATTTATAAATGTAAAATATTTTTATATATTGAATATACTCCTGAGCATATATGAGTATGCTGTTGTGATTTTGAGATGTTAGGATGAAGAAAAACAGAATTTGTTCTTTACAGTAGTGTTTGAGTGTTAAAAGAGATTCTTTCTTGTCATTACCAGACAACAGAGCATAGGTAGAGAATCTCACTCTGTGCCACCCATAAATGCCATCTGCACACACATTAAAGAGTAAAACATTTTTCTGATGTTGAAACGATAGCTTCACAAGAACAGGTATAGCTTAAATTGGGAAAAGCGCTTACCCTCACGGTCATGTAGGAGTGATTTTTTTTTTTTTTATTTTTTCTTAGATTTAGTCAGAAAAGGTAATACATATATATATATATAAATGTTAATGATTCTTATTTTTTACTGTATTTCTTCCTAATAAACCTTGACAAGAAGCTATAAATGTTAATAGCTGGCATTGTTCATCTCAATAGCAGGAAATGCAACATGACTGCTTTTACTGGGTGCGTGGGAGAGAGGACACTTTGTTGCCTAAAAGAAATATCGTTTTTTCATTATTTTTATGTTTGTTGCTCCCACAAAAATGGACCCAAGTGTTTTGAAAGGATTATAAATATGGTTGTAATTTGGCATTCTGAGCTGGTTGCAGCCACTGTATCTTTCTCTCTCTGTGCTTGTGTGTGGAATTCGTCCAATTCGAGCTCCGACTTGGTCACAAGCAGCCAAATGGCTTTCAGTTTTCTTTTGTTGTAGCTGCATTCTCTAGAAGGTGAAATCTTTCAGGCTCTATTTCAAGGTACTACGTGCTCTTCTGAGAAGATAAATTATTAAAATGCAGTGTCTGCTTGTGAATACTCAGACTTTGCAGTTATATTCATTTGGTCTCCAAGAAGTGAGTTTCATCCTTCTAGGTCCTGGTTAAGCCAAGACACACACTAAGTTTCTTTTAACTTTGGAGTTTTGATGACCTTAAGGAAATAATTGTTTAAGAGAAAAATGTGTCTACTGCACTGAGAAGAAGTCAATGTGCCTGGTGTGATTAATCAGGAAAGGCTTTCTTCACTAGCATCTGGAGTGATCAGGTGTAAGGGCGTAGCCTAATATTTGGCTTTATGTGCCATCACAGCACATTTTAAATGCTATGAAGCAGGCTGGCATAGGCAAAACGTATTTTTTTTTATCACAGAACTTCATCTTTTATTACCTGGCTGCATAAATATCTGAGAAGTGACAGGCTCAGTCATGAGAGGAGTGGTCATTTTCCATAGCAAACCAAACATTGCCCATTCTTGCTGGCATCAGGCAGAGCTGAGGTTACAAAACCAAAGAGATTCTGAAGAGGGCAAAAAAACTCTGACTTTATTGAGATCCTGATGGAGCCTGAAGGCCAGTACGAACTGCAGGCTTATGTAGGGAGCAGCCTCTCCTGTTTTCCAAATCTTTAATGATTTGCTTTCTGCCAGAGTATCTGGGTGTTCATCTTTCTGTTACATTCTGGCTTGTTGCAGTTATTAAAGAAAATGTATATTATCACTTGGAATGAAATATATACACATACAGCATGAGTCTATTGAGTGAAATATGTGTATGAGAATATAGCACATACTGAAACAAACAAGCAAAAAGGAATGTTTTGAGACATTTGACAGTGTTAATATTGATTACTGAATAGATTAAGAGACAGCCACGAGAGGTTTTGTCAGGAGATCAAACTTTACCTGTGTGACAGTGTTAGTAGTATGAGACATGAACATTTATCAACAAAACAGTTTCAGCTGCTTGGGAGAAAGCATTGCATCTCTGAAGTGTTTTGTCATACAGCTTCTTCCACGTAACAAATCATGGTGTTATATGCTGAAACTTGCTCATGGCAAGAAAAAGAATGTTTCTAGCAGGAGGCTGTATCAGTAAGTTGCTTCAGGAATTCTTTGAATACATGTTTAGTGTGCATAATTATCATATTATTGATAGAAAGGTGACAAGGACATTAGAACCAGCTGGACTGGATTGTTGGTCCATCTGGCCCATATTGTCTCATGCAGTAAGTGACCATACTAGGATTTACATGGGAATATAAAACCTCAGTGTAGAAGATGACTTCTGATATACATTCTTCCAGCTGTAAGTACTCAGTAAACTCTCCAGGAGAGGTGTGAATTTGAGACCTGAAGAAAATCACTGCCTGTGCAAACCAAACCCCTATATTACTGGTAAGTCTAAGACAAACAGAAGATCCACTCCATGTATACCCAAAGAGATGGTTCAGATATGTGTCAAAATCAATGGTGAACATCTTTAGGTTTGATTAATGTGAGGATTAACTGAAGCTCTCGTCCTAAGCTTCTCTTTCAGTCCACAGCTCTGGTTTTCAGTCTAGATTGCAACATCTGTGTTAGTAATGAAAAAAAAAAAAATCTTAATTTTCCATAACTCTTGTGGATGTCACTCAATGGACATTCCATCAGAATAAAGGAAAAAGAATGTCTGCAAAATAACTGTTATTACATGACCCTTAGTAGGGGATGCTTAGGAAACAGTACATTTGCATTCTGGTCCACATCCAGGTCCCCTTCCAGTTATTTCCTGTTATTTCCTGATTCAAGGGTGAGAGAAAAACAATTACTCCTAGAAAGTGCTGTAGATATGACATCAAAAGAGAAGCAGCATTTCAGCAAAGATATAAAGTGAACATTGAAAAGGACTGAGAAAGATGCAGATAATTTGGATAGATATCTGGCTGATGGTCACAACTGAACTGCCAAAGCTTTAGAGCTGTCTAAAGAAAGTGCTGATTGTTTGTTGCTTTTGCCAAAATACAGCTTGTAATTGTTATTCAGCCTTCAGCTCAAGAGTTAGGACCCAAAAGCCAGCCTGTGACTGACTGGCAGCACTGATGTTACTGAGCTGGAGACCAGTTGCTCAGAAGTGAATCTCTAATATAGGGTTGCGTTTTTCAGTCCTATTCAGAGAAAAGGCAGTTTGTTTGCACTCTGAGCACCCAAATATTTTAAGGAATCTGGAACAACTAAACATTCCCAAGTTCCAAAAATGCATTGAATGTGCCTGTCAAAATAACTTTATACTCACCAGAGTAGTTACCTGTTCTGGATCTGTACAGATTATTAGCATAAATAATAAAGCTATAAGTGCCCAGGAATGTAATTTGTCTTGGTATATGTACTCCTGTTTGATGATGTTTTCTCACTGATAAATTTCATTATCTAAGATAATCTCAAGGCAGGTGACATTTGGGGAGTACTATAAAAAGGTCCCTGACTCCCTGAAATTATCCCAAACAGAAAAATCTGAAGCAATGGACTTGGACTTTGAACTATCAAAATTGTTGTCGTTTTGAAATGACAATTTGGTTCTGATAAAAAGTTCATAATTTCCTTATTTATTCTAATATTGTCAAAAGATTTTCAGATTTTTTTTTTTTTTTGGTAAAGATCTAGTATTTTGTCTTTCTGTCCAAAACTGCATTACAAACAATTTTTAAATAATTTTGTTTTCTACTAGATGGTTATCCTGCTTTTGAGCAGTCCTAGTCCACACATTTTACTTTACAGTTTAACTGATCTGTGTCCTACAGAAAGAATCTTCACTGAAAATTAGTGCTGGGTCTATTTGCTATATAATAAGCACCAACAGCTGTCAAAAGCAGAGTGAGGCAAAAAAGTGGAGAAAAAAGACAGTAATTGTCTTATAAGAGTGCCTCATGGTAATTCAAGAAACATTCTGGAAATTCCACCTCAGTGGGGTATGAAATAAAACCCACATTATGATGGATTGGAAAAACCTGGGGTGGCCCACAGCTACTTTCTCTAGGACGATTTCTTCCTCTTTATTTTTGTTTTCTGATAGCTTCCCTAACTCTAAAAAGAGTAGGGGAAAAAATGGAGACAGGAAAATATATGACCATGATATTAAAAAAAAAAAAAAGAGGGGGGGGGAAATCTTTTGCAATATCAGATAATCTTGAAATACAATAATATATCTTGCAAACCTGTGAGATCTATAGCAGGCTTATAACTGATCAATTTTCCACCCAGGTTTACAAGAAAAATAAAGACCATTGTAGTTCATAAATCAACATTTCTTAAGGTACTTGCATGTTTCATCTCTCCTGAAGGTTAGTGATTTTAAAAGGAAGCTATAAAAATCAGGACATTAAATGAAACTGAGGCATACTAGTCCAGGAATACTTGCAGGGGCATGTGTATAAAGAGATTAGTATACAAGTACTCTATACTAGGTAACCATAATTTGGTTGTGAATTTCATTATCTAAAAAATGCTGAATGTCTGTAAGAGCAGTAAAGTATTTTTGTGCCATGTTTTTCACACTCTCATTTACAGTTTCATTTTTAGAGGTCTGAATGCACCTAAGCCTTAGAAAACAAGTTTGTGTTTTGAACTGGCCACCATGGAGAGTTTTCTCTGACTTTACACTGAAGTCAAAAGATTGAAAGGATGTAGATATTAATACCAAACATGGCAGAGTTAGATAATCCTTGAATTTGATGATCTTCAAAGTCTTTTCCAACTGAAACAATTCTTTGATTCTTTGGTCTATGAGAATTCCATAAGCAGCAATTGTGACTTTGCAGTACCAGATGTATGTATTTCTGACCCAGTCATTACAAATCACCAGAATAAGTCAATGGTTTGTTACAACTCTTTGGGAAAATTGAACATTCCAGATCTTTAAACACATCTCCAGGTATGATCCTCAACATTTTCCTTGTATATTCTTTTAATGGGACTGTCAGAAGACTTAGGAGGGCTCATGGAATTGCTGGGGCACTAAAAAACACAGCTCTACCTGTGCCTTACCTGACACACCTGCAGGTGTGCAGCAATCCCAAGTGCACCTTTTTCACATCTCTCCTTAGAGAAGACTGAGACTGTATCTTTCAGTTATGGCCCACTCTGCTGTCTGATGGACCTTTTTGGGATTCAAAGTTTAGAGGGAAATATCCCATCCTCGGTCTGGGGGTGAAGGTGGGACTGCAATATCTGTCTGTCTGGGTACTGCGCAGTGCTCTTTGCTGAAGGTCAGTGCTGAAGCTCCAATTTGTGGTAGCTGCAGCAGTGTCTGATTTCACAGCAGGTCAGAAATTCTGTCTGATATCCTCAAGGTTCATCACCCAGCTTAGCTGGGGATCTAAAGCAGCAGGAGCTTGATTTGCCCATCATTCAATAAGGCAGAGCTGTGTGTGAACCTATATCATTCAATCACCAAGTCTTTTTCTAATCCACTTGCTCATATTGCCTCCTCCATTTGGCTTTGCATTTTTGTTCCCTTCATTGTATAAAAGTGTTAACAGTTGTAGAGACACCAGCCAGTCATGGTCATCTGTGTGCTCCATGTACAAAGAGGTTTAATAAAAAATTTGGTAAGTAAAATGGACTTGCAAGATTGGGCACCATACTGGGTTTTGTGTGTACATTTTAGGTTTCAGGCTTTTGAATCTCCATATTTCTCTTTACTGTATTTCTTGTGTTAAATTTTGTCTTTCAAACCCCCAAAACACTGCCCTTCCAGGTTCAGCATCCAATCATCCTAAGCCTGTTTCTGCCTTCCTTTCTTATAATCCTGCTTTGTTGTTTGGGGTTTTTTGTTTGTTTGCTTGATGTTGGTTTTTTTCCACATTGTAAAAGTTCCTTTGTATGTTGGCTAATTTCCTGAGCTCTTCTCCTGAGTTCCCTGGAAGCCCATCTGCCATTCATATTCAGAGAGCTCTGAGCCCTGAACTCCATTATATATCTGTGATGGTTTGAAACTGTCTTTTTAATTTTTCTTTGCAAAGTTCAAGCAGAGAAAGTGAAAGAATGTAAATAAGTCACTATTGGGTGTAAGAAGGCAAAATAATGATTGTTCTAAACACTTCCATTGGATAGATAGAAATGTTTAAGAACCACTACTCAAAACAAAGTTGGGACAGTCAGGGTCTGAGTTCACGACTTGCTGGGCTGTCTGGCTGCTTCTTCTTTTCTGGATGAAGATAACACACTGACCTTGGTGAGCTAACTTAACAGCCTCTCTGCTTTTTAACTCTTTGCCTTCTGCCAGGGGGATCTGGGGGGAGGAGGCCCATGGGAGAGATGCCCCTTGGGAAAGGCCCCTTTGGGGGGAAGCAAAGGGAGCTTGGTTGTGCTTTTCTGTTGATTGTATATATTTGTAAATGTTGTGAATAGTGTATATTTGTACATATTCATTGCATTTCATCATAGACTGTAGATTTGCTTGTAAATACAGCTTTCATTTGCTTTCCAGACTGAGTTAGCCTGGTTGTTGTTGTTTGGGGGGGGGGGGATTTCAGCTCTCACACTGATACAATATCTTAAACGGAAAGAAAAAAATATTTGTTACTCTTTATCTTGCTGATAGCAAATAATAGCTGTGTTCTTTCTCTCCTGCATCAAGGGCCAGCCAGATCACTAGTAGTGTTGTGATGGTCTGGATTCCTCTTACCATCCCCCCAGTGAGTCCTGGAAGGCACAATGGGCTGCCAAGGCTTTAAGAGGCACAAATCTCTGGATTCCCAAGCAGCTCACTGCCTGGGTTGGTTGCTCTCTCTGTTGCGACTGAAGTTTGAAGAGAAAATTGTCTTTTCACATGAGAAGAAAATATACCTGACAGTTCTGAATGCTGAAAGATAGCTGCAGCTGTGCAATGCAACTAAGGCAGCTTTGTAAAGTTGCTTTGCAGTATTGACAGCCAGTCAGTCTAGTTGTGCTTAATCCAAACACTTTTACAGTTAGAATATATTGCCAGAAAGAGGAAATCAGCTCTTGAAGTGCATTATCTCCTTTCAAGACTGTCCTCAGGGCACTTACTCATTCTCCTGGAATAAAACAAATGAAAGATTTGTTTTTAAAAACAGTGTTCAAACCATTTAGAATCCCTAGAGCTGACTACTTTACATTTTTGTGGCTTGATAAAATAAAACTAGCAATTAGTTTACATGTATTTATCATTTATGGTTCGTTCTTTCTCTTTGCAGCTCACTTTGAATACTATAATCCTGACAGATTAACTTTCCTACTATGAAAATTATTATTATTTCTTGGAAGTATGAATGAAATAGAAGTACATGTGTTCACTGTGACTGATGGAGGGAAATCTCATTCTGCTAAATAGCATTTTTAGCTGATTGCCTCATAAAAAACAGCAACAACAAACAAAAACAAACAACAAACAAAAACCCCAAAACCAAACCAAAAAAGCTGTAGACAAATATTCATGTGTGTCTTTGCTTCTGTGTGTGCCATTTCTTCATCAAGAATATGACCCATTTTAACTAAATTTGAGAGGGAATAAATATTCCATGAAGGTCAGTGAAAATAATGTAGCATGATAGTGAAAAAATAACCCACAAATGCACCAGTAAGGATAGTGGCTGGAGTGATATGCAGCACACTAGAGAGCTTAGATAGGGCACAGCCTCAACAAACCCCTCATCCAGGGAGAAGTGCCATTGGACATCATGGCAGATCAGGAGACACACAACCTGTACCATTTGCTTTATCTAAAGGTTAGGGGACTTGCTTTAAAGCATATAAGAGTCTGGTTAAAAATCTGATTGTGGTAAATGATGTTGATCTGTGGTTTTGCCATTTGAAAGTTTTCCTTAGCCCTGATCCTGGACTATCAATCAGATGATTGCTGGTGCTGCTAGTGACTGTCTGCACAGCCAGATATGACACAGTGGGACAAGAAACAACACAAAGAAGAATAAATGCAAAGCTTTCTCCCCCTCCCTCAAGGACAATCAGTGCTGTAAATTTGATCTAGTTTAGGAAGTCACCATGCAGGAAAACAGTATTAGAACTTTTAACTGCTGTTTTAATGTGACAGAAAATATTTCACCTCCTTGGCATTTCACTCTTTGTACTATTGTTTTGTACATGTAGGATGGTGTTCAGTCAAAGGATCACAAAGCTCAGGGTATAAAGTCAGTGCAGTACCAAAGTCTTTTTTTCACTAGGTGTCTATGCCTGCTATACATAGCTTTTATAGGCACAGCCCAAGAAACTTGTACCTAAAGGTGAAACTACATATGCAGAATCTGCAGAGCCTCTCCTGGGTCTGCATCTCATGACATGAGTCACAAAACTGCTTAAAAATGTAGATGGTAACAATAGAGGTGGAAACTCAACCGTTTGTCCAACCTCGGCTGAAATATTTATATTTGCAGGGGTTTGGTGTTTCCTTCAGTGAGGGCAACAATTTCTCCCTTAAAAAAATATCACTCCATAAAAAAAAAAAAAACAAAAAACCCAAACAGAACAAACAACAACAACAAAACAAAAAAGCCCACCCCCCCATCTCATCTTAATAGAAATTGTCAGTAATAAAATAAAAATAATTAATTTATTATTATTTCAGACTATATTGTCTAGGAATTTTTCTTCTATAATCAGAGATTCTAAGGTCAGAAAATACCATTATGGCAGTCCTTTTAGGTAACACAAGTAACAGAATCTGAAATGGTTCCCCTCCTGTTAGCTACATTTTTACTTTATTTTTACTTTTTCTAATGTTTACTAATCTCAACACCTAGATTGTCTTTTCCATCTTTTCAATACTGCATCTGCTCTTAAGCTTTTCTATGACATCATCTTTGATCTGTTCTGCTTTTTCTAAACATTTCATGTCCTGAGCTTGTAAATCTTTTAATTTGCAAAATGTTGCTAATTTTGAACTGTTTTCAGAATGATGTTCTATTACTATATTACTCTTGTAATCTATATTACTCTTAGCATTCTAGCTCTGCTAGTCATGATTTTGGTTTACCTTAATGAAGCTGAATCTTTCCTATTTTGTCCTTCTCATGAAAATAATTTTTGTCTTAGACAAAAGACCAACTACTTCTGAAAAACAGTATAACTATGGAGATGCCAGAGAACTCCCTGGCTTATCTGCACAGGATGTGTGAGCTGATACATGACACCCTCCTTTCTAGCTCTGGTGGGCAATGATAGTAGGTCTGCAATTTTAATATTTCCCTCTAGCCATTGTTTTTCCTCCTTTGCTTTATGTTGAGTTTCATGGAGGGGAGGAAAGGGAAAGAGCACACACCTGTCAGGTGAGCAAGTGCATGTGAAGCAGTCCAGTTTGTGTGTGAAGCAAACTGGCAGGATGTTACTCTCAGCTGAATGGTGAGGTGGTCTACCTGGGTAGGCAGCTGTGAATGTGTTGTGTGATATCGGAGCCTGTGCACGCCAAGTGCAGCTGTGCTTGGAGACCTTCAGCCTCCCTCCCATGGTAAAACTGCAGCTGATGCAGGGCCAGGGTGCAAACACTGCTTGGGCTGATAGTTCTTGGCCTTTCTGAATAGTAAAATTTGCATTCCCTTCTTGGACAGCGTGGTGTATAACTTTCCCATTGAATATGCTTGGCCTATTTTCATTTTGTAATTGCCATCCTTGCAAATTTACTGTTTGTCATTTGGTCTGCACTAGTAAGTTTGACCACAAAACATCCAAAGCCTTTGTAGTTTGTTTTACAGAGGATTATTTCAGGCCTAGATATAATATTGGGGATCTGCAGCGAAAGATATGGCTTTCAAGAGACATCCCGACATTGACTTGGCATTCATGTCCCACCCGCTGAATGCCAGTGGGATCCTGTCCATTGCTTTCACAGGCTTTGGATCCCACCCAGAGCATTCTCAAAGACAGGTGGTTACTGGGAGCATGGGCTGCACTGGGAAATCACCAACAGTTTTGAGAGAGGTTTTCTCTTTCATCAAAACATAATTTTTGTCAACATTTTCTGAACAGCTCAAACAACTGCTGCTCTGGAAAGCAGAGAGTTTAAATCATCCCCTACAGTAATTTGTGCTACATAGCCAAATTTAATTTTCATACAGTAGTGTCTCCCAAATCATACCAAAGCTTCTTCACAAACTTTACTAATTATCAGAAAATTAAACAGGAGTTTTCTTTCAGAGTTTACTTTGTTTTACTCTAATTTCTTTTAAGATCTAGGATCCATGTTTCTAAAACCCTTATGCAATTTCGTAGCACCGTGATGCTTGCTATCTGTTGCTGTCTTGTTCAACTTCGATATTGGAGTTTTGCAGCAGTTTTCAATGTTTTTTTTTCCTCTTTAACAAGAATCAAAAACCTCAGTGTCTGTTTTGTTTTGCCTTTGTGTTTTTATTTCCAAATAGTAAGAAAATGGCTTTTCTTTCTTATGCAGTGTGTCTGTGCAAAGACTGTCGTATTTTTGGCTGAAGACTGCTAGCAAACTAGAACACAGGTATTTTTTCCCCATTTTGATCATTCATCTTCTTAATTGTCTGCTGCTTATTTTCACCAATATCACAGTCCTTTTCTCTAACAAAGCATATATTCATAGACATCCTACTTACTCTACTGATCACCTTGGGTGCTTACCAACACTTGCTCCTGCTGTCATTCCCTCGCTCACATAACCAGGAAGAAATCCCTCTACCAGGTCCCTGATGGCTCCATGGGCCATGTGCAGCTCTACAAGGTGGACTTCCTAACTACCAGAAAGATTAAAATCAGCATCAGCTACTTAAAGCATCATGTGTTCCTGTTGTAGTTTTTACCCTGGTGAGTACTGCAAGTCAAACAATACCCTAGTTGTGAATTGTTGTCTCGCTTGCAACCTTATTTCTCATTCTTGGCTTGTGTCCTAGAACAGGATCCAGAGCAGTCACTGACTACGAGGATACAAAAGAAAACACACCGCCAGTGAAACACAGTTGCACAATCTGCCTTCAAACACACTGCTCCTATTGTGTGCTTCTGCTGATCTGGCCCCCAAAATACAGGTAATTTAAATCCCTTGGGACTGAAAGTTAAAAACAAACAAGCAATCAGAAAGTTGAAGTCCTTACAACCTCTTCTGTTTTGAAGAAAGAGGAAATGTAAAGGGAAAACCTTTGATATATTTAAGTGCTCTTGAGTCTAAGAACCATGTCTGAGAAGCACTTAAAAATCTTCATAGCCCTTAATGTCTTCTCAAACTGAAGTGTTAGTAAAACTCTGCCCAGCACTCATTTTACCTCTTGCCTCCTCTCAAGAGGACACCAGACCTCTATGCAAGGGAGATTATTGCTTGCAAGTGAGGCAATCTTCTTCTTCAGGCAATTTGTGCCTGAAATGACCTTGAGGATTTGGTTGTAAGCCTCATTTCTGGTACTCTTTAGTGAACCTCAGTAACTACGGCAGCCATGTGACCAGGAGCCTTTTTCTAGGACTACTGATGGATGTTCTAAATTGGGAATAATACACTGGACCTCTAAATAAAAGAAACCTAACCAAGTTTCCTGGAAATCTCGGTGGTTGCTCTCATGGAAGCACAGAAAGACTTATCAGCTCCCCAGACAAGGGGAGGTGTGTCCCCTTCTGTCCTGGCACTGCAAAAGGAAAGAAGAAAGGGAAGTAGAGCCCTACTGAAGAGATAGAGTTTTGTTTAGAAATGGTTTTCAGGAGATGGCAAAGGGATATAATAATTATATCTAGTAATCAGTGTAAATGAAAGAAGAAATATATAGTTTTTTATAGTAGTATTATTATGCTATTTTAAGTACAAAACTAGCTAGACATGAGACTAAAAACAGTTCTCAGACAAGATGGAAACAGAAGTTGCACGGAGAGTTATTCTTCTGAGATAATTAAAAGCCATAAGATGTTACGTCTCAAGACAAAGGCACGTTAGAAGGAGACAAATTACAGCAAAATTAAAGGACACATTAAGGAAAAGTATTCTAAGGGAAAATACAGACAGTGAAATGTACCAAAGAGGAAAGCCAGGCATTAAATATAGGGTAGACCAGTTAAAAATAAGGAAAAGCATGAAACAAAATGAGATTAGATTCAGACTGAATGGTTGGCTATTCTGACACTCACTTTGATGTCACCTTTTTTTGTCATCAGTGTAAACACACTGGCCTTTCACTTATGCGTACACCTCTGGACATATAGTAGCAGACAACATTTAACAATGGCAAGCTCATTGTGTGAGGATTTTTCTAAACAGGGAAGAACGGAACTCTCAGGCTTAAGCTCCTTCCACTTACCTCCCTGCTTAGATCATGTGTGGTGCACAAGAAAAAAGGGTGGGTTTTTTTGTACAATACTTCTGCAATGAAATTATTTTTGCCTCTCCAAATGGGACAAAATGTAAAAGAGAGATTGTGGTAGTTTCAGGTTTCCTCCCTGAGCCCCAAACTCATGCATCAAACAGAAGCCAGTATTAAATATAGATATAGGTTTTTTGTATATAGGGTCCAGGAATGATGGTGTGTTTTCACTGTGCAGCTGATTACTTCTCTGCCATCAGGTCTTGCCTCATCACTGAGGGTTTTGGTGAATGAATGCAAACCTATTTTCTCTGTTTCCAGCCCCAGTCCTGCGCTTGGGGAGGACACTGCATTGCTCAGATTATTTCCCCAGGGCCCCCATCAGTTCCCTATTCTGCTGCCAACTGCCCATGCAACCACAGGCAAATCCTTTTACCTCTCTGGGGCTCATAACTGAGGAAGCACATCCAACTGGCTTCTGTAGGAGCAAAAGTATCAAAGCTTCCTGAATACAGGGCTAAGGAGATGTCAAGCGCATTTAGCCTCACCCAGTTAAAACTCCCAGTGGCACTTGAAAGTGTTGAGGCAACTGAAAAGGTAGCAGCAAAGCCTAGTTTTCAGCTACTGAGATGTCAGAGGCAAGGAGCTGGGACTAGAGAAGCCAGCCAGCATGGCTGTGCAAAGCACTTCACTGACCTTTGCAATATCCTTTGCTGTGCACTCATATTTCCCCAGCTCATCCACATCTCTATTGTTCCAGAAACGCCTCTACTTAGCACTGAGCTGGGCCCAGTGCTTTGTCAGATCTCTCCTTGGTGCTGGGACCAGAGACATTTTGCTTCTATCTTATCTGGCCTCCTTGCTTCACCTTTTCTCTCTTGCCTGCATTATCATACCGCAGATATACTACCTGGGGATCAAAAGAGTCCCTTTCCACACATATGTAAATTCTGAATTACCTCACCGTTAATCTAGGAAACGGGCAGCTTTCCATATTGGCCAGCAATCTCTTCCTCTACAGCGCTGTGGTTCGAGGAGCCCATCACCAGGCAGCGCTTACCAGCCCCCCCCGGGCAGGGCAGAGGAGGCAGCCCTGCGCTGTGCCCGATGTCCGGCTGACCCCAGCGTGCTGCGGTGCCGGCTCTCACGGACGTGCAGAGGCGATCAACAACAAAGGTGAACTGCCTTTTAGATATGTGTGATGGGGAAACTCTGAAACCATCCCTTGTGTGTACTGCAGTTATGCCCCGTTCCCCTGCATATCTGCTTTCAGATATCTTCTGCCACTGAAAGTTTCCGTGCAGCTAGCCCGGCGGACTGCTGCTGTCTGGCCACAAAGTTCCTATTTGTGTGCGGCTGTTACAAAGAACGTCAATTAAACGGAGTGTTCACATGCATTTTCATAGGCTGCATGCTTATATACCAGTGCACCTAACAGGAGAAGACGACAAGAATGTGCTCGGTGACAAATTGAAATACAAAGGAACAAATTAGCATTTTTCTTTAAAAAAGAAAAAAAGGCAAAAAGCTTGTTTTATTAACATGCGTTTTGTTCAAAACTGCATGGAGAAATCCAGGCATTCATGTAAAATGTAAGCAATTGAAATTGGCTTCAATATTGCTTGATGAGGATTGAGAAACTGGTATTGTTTTCAATGTATTTCACAACTGGTTGCCTTGAAAAACTGCTTACTGGTATATACTGTTTACCATTAACCGAGAAAATGATCTGCTGCCTGAATAGGGAATTATTGAAAGGGTGTTTATTGTCTTCTTGCTGCCTTCCCTACAATTTAAAAAGGCATAAACGGGCTGAGTAATAGCCTGTTAAAGTGCTGTTTTAATTTTCAGCCACTAGTGAGTGCTCTTGAACAGTTTTTCAAGGCAGAGAGAGCCCTTGAACCCTTCTGAGCTGCAGTCTGAACCACAGGCTGAATTTTTTGGAAGCTAGAGAAAGAACAAGGTTTATAAGGGCGGACATGCAGTGCCACCGATGTGGAAACAACTTCCCCGAGTGGGGCTGCAGCAGTGGACGGAGCAGCAGGGACTTGGCTTTTTTAAGCGGGATTAAAAATAAATTTACAGCGCTGACAATCTGCAGTTTAGAGTCACTTTTATTTCTGTCCACTGGTAATCCTGCTTTAAAAATCTCTACAACTTTGTCGGAAGTGTCTATTTCGGCCTACTTGCCCCTGCTGTTACTTCTTTTGTGTTGTGTGCATGTGCCTTTTAGCTGGCAGATTTAGCTGCTTATGCATGATGAATCAACAGCAAATGCTGGGTGTTAGCCTGGACTGAAGCCCGGGCCCTATATGAACAAACATATAGTTGGCTGAGAAGGTAATGGTTTATTTAGATTTAGAAGAAACAAGTTGCAAATTACAGAGACACACACAGCTAAAGTTTTTGATGTGCAGTTTCACCAAGGGAATATTTTTTTTATGTTGAATAGGGCATGACATTTTCCTAATAACAAAATGAAGACTTTGTATTTACATGCTTGCACAGAGCCTGAGATATTAATTAATTGAAGAGAGACAATGGAAACCTCTAGTAGTATGTGATAATGTTTGTGCACCTAGCAATGGCAGTTTAGAAGATGCATACACCAGCTCTGAATGTACTAAACTGCTCCTTCTCTTATGGGACAAAAAGTCTATAAAGCTGAATGATTCAGATACCTAGGTTACTGTGAAAATTCTGCTTAAAAGAAAAAAAGCTCTATTGCTTTTGACCCTTAGTTAGTCATCAGCAGTTAACTCCAACACTGATTTCTCCCCCGCCCCCTCACCCTGTACAATTCATACTCATTGTAATTAATTTTATGGCCTTTTTAGCAAAGGGAGACCTCTACATTTTATGCTACATTGCACAAGCAATTGAAAGTTGCAGATGAAAAAAACCTAAGCACCAAATGTTTAGCAGGTTTTTATTCTATTTTAAATGAGCAACCTATTTAAATCAATTATCAGCTTAAAATGAGCAGCCTGATCTAATTAGTGTTAGCCCCTGGTGGGTTAATGAATGAAAGGGAGGTCCTGGGCAGATGTGCTTTCCCCCAGGATATTCTTCTACTGACCACATTGACACAGAATCCTTCTAGGTGGGAAAATTTTGTCACACTAAATTGCTGAAAACAAGAATTATAAAATGTAGAATTATTAATTCTGTTAGCAGAACAATGTGTGATGTGGCTTGGGGGTCTTTGCTTTAGCTGTGTGTGTAGTTTTGCCAGACTTTTTAAGACAGGTTTTGTTAGTGTCAGATAAGTAATTACAAATCCCCCCCAAATTACTTTTAGAATTAGCAGATGAATTCCTCTCTGTAAGACATAAGAATTAAGCATACTATGGAAAATGCCAACTAAAATCTTCAGAAAATAAACTCAAACCAACCCTGGTCAGTGTGCATAGATCAGCTCATATCTATCCTTCTTGTTCCTTTCTTCCAGTTCTCCGTTCCCCAGTTACTCTAACATCCTCTGAGCTTTATTATGGAGCCAATTAATAAGCTTAATATAGTACATGCAAGTATAAAATATATTAAGTGTCATTAAATGTGGCAAAGGGTGAAAGTGATGCTGCTAGTGAGTGGTCTTTTTTTCTTATCCCTTTGATACATTTGGCAACTAGTCCACTATGAGTACACAGATGTTTGAGTTTTTGGAAGATGACATTTCTGGAAACAAATGTTCTGGAAACAAGTTGCTGGTAAATATTACAATTTGTTTCTGTGCAGGACTTCCAGATTTCTTTTTCTGAATATGACTTTTAAAGTGGGTCCTGCTGCTTTTCCCTCTTTCCTGATGTTTTCTCCTGCCCGTATGGATCCATAAAGAAGAGTGGATCACACCATGAACTGTAAGGTACCCCCAGAAGCCCATTTCCTTCTCTCTCCACTGGGAGTTGTATCTCCCTTATCATGAAAACTGGTGAGTTGCTTTTCACTTTTACAGAGGTGATACTGGTTTTCTACAGTCCCACCAGTCTGTTCAGAAATACATTTATGTAGACATGAGAGACTATAAAGTTTACAATACTCTCAAATGGCAACAAAAGTATGTTGACATTGTGTGCTACTTGTGTACTTACTTGTTACTCCTGGATCCTCAGCCTCTGCTGGATGAATAACTAGGGCTTCTTAAATATCTCTCTTTATCTGAGACAAATAGATGTTGGTGAATTATCATGTTGCTGACCAAACTCTGTAGTGTTTGATAGTAGAAAGTCTGCTTTAAGAATATTTTGGAACAGTCCATACATTATATATGTTAAATGGTTTGACTGTCATGAGCTGCAGAGGCTTCAGCAAAAATAACTAGTTTGCTAGAGAACTTTTTTCATTGTGTTGCTCACATGCCTGTTAGAAAAGGTCAAAATGACTTTTAAAAGATGGGTGTGAAGATGTCCTTTTAAAATCTCCAAATAAGTACATCAGCAGATATATTAAAAAGCAACTGCACACGAAGTAGCTGCTGACCCACAGGCTCTGCTGGAGTTTTCTGTATTACAGACACTTTCCTGAAATTTCAAGTCTTGTGTCTTTGTAATTATAAGGTGAATATTTTCACTAGTGCACAAGAGCTTACAGGCAGACTGAATACACATAATTACACAATATTTGTCTGGATGTTTTAATGTGGAAGGTTTTAAAGCGTTTTCTAAGTGACATTGGCATGCTTTGAAAGGGCTAAATATAACAGAGAGTGTGTTATTTGAAAAGTATATGAGAAGTATGTTTTGGGTTTTTTTAAATCAAATGCTGGCTTCAGCTTTTTTTTTTTTTTTTTGAGGAGAATATCTACTGCCTTTTGGGGAGAGAAACCAAGAAAAATAACTTCTGAAGGTTTTTTTTTCTCCTTTTGAAAGTTAAATTAGAACCCAATAGATAATCATAGTTTCACCATGAGTTATTACAATGATTTATTCAATTAACCTCATGAATATAAGCCCTATCATTAAATAAGCGAATTTTCAGAGCAACAATTACAACTTTTCCTAACTGGAAGCAGTGTAAGTATTAAGTGTTTAAATATACCAATATTAGAGCATGATAATTTTTAAACATAATTACCTCTTTTATTATATTTTGATTAGATTAAAATTAATGCATTATTAAGCTATGATATGTTCTACCATCTAGACCTCTGTATAGACAAAGATAGGAGTTTCCCCCCCTCACACACCCTTTTTTCAGGTCTAAATTAATTAAATTCCTTTTAATTACAATTTACTAAAAAGCTCCACTTTTACCACTATTATGTCTTTTGAACTTTGAAATTCAAGAAGGGAAAAAAAAAAAAAAAAGAAGAAGAAGAAGAAACCAAACCCTTAAAATGGTCTTTTGCAGGAGAACTGAACTGTCAGCGAATTCAGGCAAAATTAATTATTTCAGCTTGATAAACCTTTTCATCTATTTGACTCCTTATACAGAAAAGCCAATTAATAATGTCAAACATGCTTTGCCTCCAGGGACTGGTGGGTTGTAATGAGTGTGTTTACTGCGGAGTGGCTATAGCAGAGAGAGCCGCGTGTAGCGGGGCTCTAATCGCGCCACACCTGTCAGGCTGAGTCTCATTATCTGTGTACCAAGGGCAAACCTCATTTTGTCAGGAGTGGTTTTCGAAGAACTAACAACTGCCTGGGGAAGCATACAGGACTGTCGGCCAGTAGACGAGTCACTTAATTACCAATCAGAGCAGCAGAAGTGAATTCCTAATGTTCTTTCGTACCGACCCAGCTAATCACCAGGATGTGCCTCTCACCTTATCAGGGTGCCCGGACCATCCATTCATTTTCAGCACGAAGCTAATTCTCCTCTTTCCTCTATGTTCTAATAAGCTACGATGGATGATGTTGCTCAGTACACAGCTATTCATCAAAGGAGTGTGATCCTACCAGTGTAACTGATCTGATCGCCTCTTCCGATTAGTGGTTGATAATGGGGTGGCTCTTGGCAAAGCGATGGTCACCTCTGAGGTGACCTCAGAGCTCTCCCTGAAACCTGCTCACATACATGCAAACACAGCTCTGTAAGACAAACTAAGGGCTGACCTTGGAGCGGATTATATTTCAAAAGCCGTGTATACACATTACCTAAGCCCTCAGAACTTCCCCATGGGATAAATAGTATTATCCTTACTTTACATATTGGGAATGGAGGCAGACTTCTAGCCTGTGACAAACAGATTGAGCTCTCCACAGAGCAGTGGAGGAGGGCAGTGTCCTTGTGGGAACTCCTGAAGGACTCTGTGTTGCTGTTGTGTCTTTCCTCTTTCTGGACTCTGTGAGCATCTCTTCAGCACTACATCTTAGCCTGCTTGTAGCTAAAGCAAGTGGGAATTAAGAAAGGCAAAAAGCCTATTATACTTTTTCTCCCCAAGAGCTGAGGGTGCTGGGCTTTCGCTGAGCACACTTGGAGCAGTATGAGTTCAAATGCACAATGCCCTGGGGTGCAAGCAGGTGTCAGGTCCCTGTTCAGGTGAGCCAACTCACAGCTTTCACTGGGTTTCTCAGATAACCAAAGGTTTCAGGAAGTTTACCAGACCACACTTCATTTCCTTATTGCCATGTATTTATAGTAATGGTGCTCTCTATACAGAACATACTGCTGGTTTTAGGAAGTTCATTCTTTCTTACTCTAGTCGCAGATGACAAATGATAGACAAAGAAAAAAAAAGCAATGGAGGAAAGTTTCATTTAGCATATGCTAAACTAACTGGTGTGAGACTATTCTGAAATTCTAGAGTGCTAACAGGCAGCAGAAATCCAAAGTGACTGCCTGCCAAGACAGATTTTGCACTTCATTTACTGCAGAATACCTGCAGAAGTCAAAAGGTCAGTTTACTGACTATGTGAAAAGAGGGAGGGGAAAAACCAAAACCAAGCAACCAACCAAAAAAAAAAAAATCCATAAACACTGAGCAACAAAATAAGTAGAAGAACTAGCGTCCCCACCCCTAGAAGGGTGTTACCAAAAAATTCATAGAACATATTTAGGAGGCAGTTCTGTTACATGATATCTCAGCTCCCATGCTGTGTGGTTTTAGGGGTTTTATTTTGATTTTTTTTTTTTTTTTTAGTTTAATTTTGTATTGTAGGAATGGATGATTGTGTTCTGAAATGGAAGCCATGCTCATCTGCCACCAATATTAAGTTGCACATTTTGTGTAATTAAGCAAAATGAGCCCTTTAATTCTAGCCAAATGAATGCAAAGTTACAAAATAAGGAGATGAGAGGTCTAAAAGGAAAAATGGAGAGAACCCCAACTATTCCAACATTCGTGTCTTGCAGTGAGGTGGCCATATACAAGAAAAGCTCATTTCCCTTGTGCCACAGCTTATCCACCAGGGAGGAGATTATGGCAATCAAATGAAAATGAGACACTGGCAGCATGAAAAATGTCCTCAGAGCAGGTTGTGAGCAGAAGGAGCTTGGACCACGTGAGCAGAACTGTATCCATGTGGATTCCTGTTCTTCACTGAACTTTTATAGTTTCAACAATCTAGCACAGCACTGCACTGGAGGCTCCCTGCCTGGCCAGGAGAGCTGTACAGCCAGCACATGGCTTCTCAAGGTATTTGGCTCTGGGAGCACATGTCACGTTGGGTGGATGTTTATTGGAGAAGCTACTGGGGAATGGTGGATCCAGGGGCTACAGACTGCTGTTACTCCTGTCTTGCCCTGCACTTCCTTTCTTAGGATGCAGTCTTGCAAAGCAGTTAAACATACTGAGGCCAAAGTTACTACTAATCTGTCTATGCAGAGAACGATCCAGCTAATATTTCATCTCAATTTAAAGCAACCTTTGCTTATTTGCTGATAGGGCTTTTCAAAGCCAAAATGAGTGGAAAACAGTAGTAGGAATAAAAGCAATGATCTGGGATAAAAAGAGAACCTGGGATAACCTGTAAAATAGAAACAAGCCTTGTCGTAGAGGGAAAAAAAACCCAGATGTATTGTATTGATTGTTCATCTTCAGTCTTCTCATCATGACTTTCAAGCTGTCATGTTACTTCAGCTTTATTGGTTTTGATTTTGTCTCCCAACTTTCAATGCAGATGAAAGTCTACAATGTCCTGATTGCTCTACTCTTAGGCCAAGGACAGCCTAACCTCTCCCTTCAATGCAGCAAGTGGCATCCATCTTCCCCTTATGCAGGCAAAGGGTGAAGAAGAGGTCAACATCTCTAATGATTGCCTCTTGGACTTCTCTGCTGGTATGGTTATATGAACTTTTGTTTTCTGTTTTATGACTGACAAGTCCTCAAAAACCTCCTGGCAACACTCAACTTTTGCAAATTTGGTAATTTTATCTGGGGGAAAACTTTCAGTATGACTATTCTTTTAAATTTTTGAGGAGTGGGGGAGAATCTTTTAAAATGTATCATTTCTAATCCAACTGACCCACATCTAAACTCTAAAAGCATTGGATTGAAATATTGAGTTGGAAGGAGTTTGAGGCAGATGTGGTTTGGATGCTTCATGCCCCTGTGCTCTTTATAGGCCATTAATAACAGTACTTTTTTCTTGTGACCTAACACATGACAGACATTATGGGGTCTCTTGGGAAAATGACTTACTAAGGAGGGAGGTGGGAAGGACACCAAGCTTGGGAGGCAAAGGACAGATCTGGCTTGGCTCGTATTACTTGCTTTGTTACAAAATCATGATCCCTAAATCCTTTGGTTTTCTTTCCTCTCCTTACACCAAGAAAGAAACATTCCATAAGTTTCAGAGGAAAAAATTCCACTTTTTAAACTTTTTTTTTTTCTTTTTATTGGAGGTAAACTTTGTGCCTCCATAAGGGCAGCTGAACGTACAGATGGTAGTTGAAGTTTCCAAGTTGAGCTCAGCCTCCATTTCAATGCTATTGGTTATTAATGCCTCTTTTGACTTTTGAAAAATTTGTGCAATGGAATATAGGGAATTTCTAAACCCTACATCTTAAATTCTCTTGCAGTTTGTGATCTGTCTGGTTGCCGTACTGAATGTGCCTAGCACAAGTTGGTGAGTCCCAAGGAAAGGACAGAGGTGCAGTAAGAAACCAGGTAAGGTTTCACCAAACTTTCCTAAAGTTCATACACTTGGATTTACTTTTCTCATCCTCTCAAGGCTTTGAGGGAAGTGATTCTTAAGGTTTAACAGAAAGAAGTGGCTGATCATTCTCTCCGTATCAGGCAGGCCTCAAGTCACATACAATACCCTAAAAGCAGTTTCATCCATGAATAAGAAAAGTAGCTGCTGTGTTTGTAATGCAGTCCAAAATTGTGTTTTGTTTCCTTTTTGGTTTCTGCATTTTTCTTAACCACACACTTAATCTGATGTACATTATCACTCCCTGATCTCATTGCCTCTTCTTTGAACTAGTATGTTGCTCAAACTGCCTTAGAAGGAAGAATGACATTGAAAGAATCAGGAATTCAATTCCAGAAATAACTTTATGTATTTGCCCAGGTTTTCTGAATGTCCTTAAGAGAGGTTAGGCAGTCCTGACTTCATGTTATCTATTGAGAGTGACTTGGGATGAAAGTTTTTTGTTTGTTTTCACAAGAGCTCATCCAAATGTGGAATTCAAGCCAAGGACTGTGCAAGGAGTAGAGGCTCAGTGATAACAGGACTGTGCTTTCAGGAAAGACCAGACTTCCCAGCAGTGTTGCTCTGCCTGTGCATAGTAAAACCGAAACTTCTTGGAAACGTTGGGCTTTGCAGGTGCTGCCTGTTTGCTTTTATATGGGCAACTGGCCTGATCCTTCCCCAAAATACCCTGCCTAAACTGCCTAACTGTGGTTGTGCTATAGCATGTTTACAAAGTAGGAATGCTGAGGAGTATATAGCTTTACTCTGACATGGCTGCTTTTAAACACACTTCCAAATATGAAGAAATTTTTTTAAAAAATGCTATGGTCTGTAATGCTAAATATAGTCAGAAACATAACAGAGAGAAGGCTCTATAGGTTTTGCCAAGCTTGCTGGCTTAAATAATTCCCTCATTTTATACTTAATGATTGCCAGGCATGGTTCATGACACAAGAAGTCATTTTGAAGAGGAGTCTACTTTTTTTTTTTTTTTTTTAAATCCAGAAATCATCAGGATATCGAAGCATCCACAATACCTTATTCTTTCAAATGTGTAATGCAGTCTTATCTTTTTTTCATTTTAAAGATGTTGCTGTGACATCCAGATACACTGTAGCTCAAAAAAAAAAAAAAAAAAAGGAAAGGTCCTTGTGAAGTGTTGGAATTACTAATTTGTAAGAACTCAAAAAAAAAAAAAAATCTGGGACCCTGGAACAAATACAATTTTAATGCAAGAGGCAGGAGGGCAGATGTTAGACTTGTAAACATACACTAACCAATCTGTATCCCTCTTACTTGAAAACAGGTCAACCTATTAAAATACATATGAAGAAAAGAGAAGTTGGCTCCTAGGCATAGCAGTGCACATGCCAAGTTCCAATGTGAAGTGAATTTTCATTATGAAGTTGTTCATTAAATGATGCCAAACCTAGAGGTTTATCTAATGGAAACGGTATTGGCCTGGGATAAATTCAGGAGTTGGGTACCTTCATAACAGAAAGCCAGGTTTTTACTGTAGCTCTTTATGTGCAGAGCATAAATCACTCCTCTTAAGGACCATGTGTCCTTTTGACTCACAGAAAAGTGTAGGATGCTCAATGAAAAATGGCTTTCTTGCTCCTGAGGCAGCGTGGTTAAAGCATCTTGCTAGTGTTCCAGAGATGTGTGCTTCAGCCTTGAGACAGCCCCTGGCACAGGGCCAGCACTCCTTGTCAATGGGTCTCTGTCCAGTGTCAGGAGTCAGCAGCAGGCAAACGCTTATGCGAGACACAATACCCTCTTGTGTGCCACTGGCTACCAAAGCTACTGTGCTTCAACCACCCTTTGGGCCTGCTAGCCCTCCATCAACCACACTTATGCTCTCCATTAAAGAACAAAAGTTTGTGAAGTCTCTCAATAGTGTGTGTGATTTCCAGAAGCACACAGAATACCCACAAGGCGTTTCCAGAGATCCTTGTGTGGGTATAACTCCAGATGGCTCCTCCAGTGGAACACAAATCCTGCTGGAATCAGAGTGCTTTTTACGTAGAAGAGTGATTGAAATGAGCTTTTTGGTCTTGCATAGCCTCTTTCTCTCTGTCCTGAAACAGTCAGTTATTCCATGAGCCACTTATTCCATACTCAGTTTAATCAAACCAGTGTCTAAGAAGTTCACTTAGAAGTTCACTTAACTTTGTAGTATGACCTACAGCACAGAGAGCTACCATCACTGTTTCTTTAGCCTAAAACCCCCACCACTTAAACCTACAAGCTGAATCCTACTTTTCCTCTTTTGAAGACGACTCCATAGCCTGATTATATGTGAGATATTTCACCTTCAGAAACATATATTACTTTGTTTCAGGTCCATTTCCATTGCCTGTTTTAAAAGCAGAAGTCCAAGTGCAGCAAAGCCTACCTAAATGTATCTGTCCAGCACAGGGAGGAAGAGAAGCCCAAAATCCAGGGTGCAGCAGGGATGAACTGTGTGCTGTGAGCAAGATTAAATGATTATGAACGATGAAGATTGTTTCTGTTTACTATGTGTTCCATCATAAAGCTTTATAGAAAACATTCCAGGAGAGGAATAGGTGAACAAGGTATTCCTAACATAAGCACTGTAGGTTCAAAAGTTCAGCTTTAATACGAGCGCTGCAGATTCTTTTTCACACACGAAGAGTGAACAGATACTTCTTTCTTATTGCATGCAAAATGTGCTCCGCAGTCTTTGTGCATGGGTTCTTGGCCTGTCCTTAGATAAATGTCTGCTAACCTCCAGACATATGAAAAGCATTGAAATATAAATGTACTGTCTCCTTTGCACAGGTAAGAAAGAAGGAAGGAAAGTGAAGCTCATAGCACATGTATAAAAAAATCCCTTCCTTTCAGATCAGCCACACTTGATCTGTGCTTGCTAACTTTAAAGAGCCACAAGAATAAAATGGCAGGAAAAAACCCCATCAATTCCTCTTTTGGATTAATGTAAATATGGGGCAGCACTGGTCTGAAAAAGCATTTGGGCACCTAATGAAATTAGGTTCTCTGTCTTAGAAAGTGTATTAAATCCCCACAATCACATATCTGTGTTTCTAAAAGGTATTGTTTCTTCATTAACCTGGCCCCAAGCATTAGCCAGTGCAATGATCTTGAAAAACAGTGCTTCTGATGTTCCATATTGCTTTTATATCTAGTTTATCTAGAGACATTTTCCACTTACTTGATAAATGTCTGTACAAAGACAGACTTAAGATTAGTAAATACACATTTTCAAGAGGCCTAGAAACTTTTTGTGTACTTCCACTTCTTCCAGCCTACCCTGAGACTCTGAGAAGCTGGATATGTGGAAGGAGTGGGAGCTTTCTGGGTTTTTTCCCTCTGTTGGTGAAAGCCTAAGGATGGCAGCAGGAATCACAAGCTATTTGTAGAAATGCAGGACTTAGGTGCAGTCAAATAACAGCCTCCTGTTCCAGCATATTCTTCTCTCTTCCATGTGTTGAAGTCTTTCTGGAGCTGGATATGAGCAAGATGAGAGAGGACTGAAAACATATTTTGGTTTGGGTTTTTTGTTTTTGTTTTGTTTTCAAATGATCCTTAGGGAATGCAGGTAAAAATCTGGTTTCAAGTTACAGGGGAAAAAAGTTGACACCTTTAAAACAAATTCTTCAAAGATGAGGAAATCCACAAAGTACACAAAAATGCCTTATACTGTCCAGAAATAGGAGAGAAGGGGAGCACTTAATGAATGACCGGGAATTGCACTTTCAAGTATCTTTTGCATGTTTCCTATTATGTAAGAAACATATGGGAACAAGACTGAAATTTCTTATGAATCTAGCCCATAAAATCTAATCCTGGTAATCATTTATCAAGAGACATTTTTTATGGAACATCATTGCAGACCTGGATGAACTGTCCTTCCACTGCTTCATGCTCTGTGCTTTCATGTTAACAAAGAAAAGGATTACATTACAAAATAAACATGTCTCCTAATGAATACAAACTATTCTCAACTGTGCTGATAACAAATAGGCCAAGGTGAAAGAGCTAAATAAAGCATGTTGCCCTGAAATTCAGTAATGACAATTGTGACTTATCGTGATACTTTAAACAGAGCTACTCTTTTCTCTTTGGGGAATTTGGCAAAAAGATCAGTTTTGCACTCTCAGAGCTGTACCACTGCAACAGTCCCTCCTGTTCTCACTGGCATGATAAATTAGCTCTTGTAGGCAAGGGATCATTTTTGGCATTCATTAAATCACTATTACAGATCCACTCCTGCTTTTTGTTCTGGGATGTGCCACCCACTTTTTTTCTGCTGAAGGAGTCCAAAGAACACGGTGCAACAGTTTTTCTGAAGAGTAATAGCAAAGAGGCACGCAGGAACGAAACATTGTATTGTTAGAGTGTCTTCAAGGTTGTAGTTATTTAATATATACTTTGGGGGGATGTTAGTCTTGAGGGACAGAGCTGTGTATGTGTATGTATAGAATGTTTCCACAATGCTTTAAACCCCATTTTTTATAGTGAAAAAAAATAGCGATTGGTTAGTCCCACTGAGGACAGTCCTGTTCAGGAACCTTTCAAAGCACAAGGTCTGGGCATTTGCTGCTGACTTTCCTGGGACTTTGAGCAGGAAGAAAAGGTGTAGAGACAGGCCCACCATTCCTTAAATATTTGAGAAGAACTGAAGAAGCAATAATAATAATAAAGAATCATATAATCAGTCAGGGTTGGAAGGGACCACGAGGATCATCTAGTTCCGATCCCCCTGCCACGGGCAGGGACACCTCACACTAGATCAGGCTGGCCAGAGCCTCATCCAGCCTGGCCTTAAACACCTCCAGGGATGGGGCCTCAACCACCTCCCTGGACAACCCATTCCAGGCTCTCACCACTCTCATAGTGAAGAACTTCTTCCTCACATCCAGCCTGAATCTCCCCACTTCCAGCTTCATTCCATTCCCCCTAGTCCTGTCACTATCTGATATCCTAAAAAGTCCCTCCCCAGCTTTCTTGTAGCCCCCTTCAGATACTGGAAGGCCACAATAAGGTCACCTTGGAGCCTTCTCTTCTCCAGACTGAACAGCCCCAACTCTTTCAGTCTCTCCTCATAGGAGAGGTGCTCCAGCCCTCTGATCATCCTGGTGGCCCTTCTCTGGACACCTTCCAGCATGTCCATATCCACATAATAATGTTATTCTAGTCACGAGTGGTGTGTTTTTCTTAGCATTAGTCTGTGAGTTGTGTGTATGGTTTTCTATAGCAGCAAGATTTGTTATAAAAAGAGCTGGATTATACAAACAGGAGATTTTGGGGTTGGCCTGTGGTTCCATTCAGTGCTTTGGGTTTGGAAGATGGATTGTTTTCTCAGATCTGCACAGCTTCACTCTGTAGGGTGGTCAGAGATGGGTGTTCACCCATCACCCAGTGGCATCACCATGTGTGACACAAGGCCACATAGCACACAAGGCTGCTAAAATATCCCCTAATCTCCCTCCAGTGATAAACATGAGCCTGACTGCACATAATCTGTAGGTGCTTCAAATCCTTATCTTGTGACTGGATGTGATGATTTTCTTCCTTTCCTACTCTCTGACTGTCATGTCTACTTAGACTGGAAATTCCTTAGGACAGGTTGTGTCCCTTGAGGTATGTGTATCTCATACAGTTATCCCTGAGGTTAGCAAGGGTGTTTAGGTGTTTTTAAAAGAAGATGACAGTAAATTTCTCTCTTCCTATCAATATATCCTATCCATATGGGGTCTGAGGTAATCCAATCTTAATGGTAGATAGCCCTGTCCTGACTATTTTGTATTCATTCCCTTTACTCTGTTTCATGGGTTATTCTTCATTCTGGTCAGCAGACATGGAACTAAAGAGCTGGCTTCAGCAAGATGACCCTTTCCTGTTTCTGTCATCATGGACTGACAGTATGCTTCACTATGCTACTTTTTAATTTACAAAGTGGTCTAGGACACATGAGAAAAAATATGCCATAGAAAGGGATATCGTAATGATGCTGACACAATAATGAAAATTTGGGTCTGTTAATTGTTGTTAGCAAATTACAAGGCAAAACTTTGAAAGGAAATGAAATGTGGGACAAGAAATTTTAGTTCTACTAGGGAACTATATGGTCCTGTGGTAGATTCCATTCAATGAAGTTTTGAAGGAAGAAAAGTCATACTCACCCATTTCAGTTTCTGGATGTAGTATATCATTTTAGATTAATACTTTTAACATTTCAAGGTGCCATTCTGGGATACAATGATCTATGATATTCATCAATTTCCACCTCTTTTGTTATAAATTAAGAATAGTACCCCCAAAAAGCTCTCAAATCAAATTTGTCATTTGAAATAATAAAAGTAAAGTGTGTCATTCTGACTGACCATATTTTATGTCACCTTTTCTGATTCTCTCAGCTGTGGTACTGCTGTCATTGCTATTAAAAGAGATGACATGAAGAGATGAAAGGAAACAAAAACACGAATAGAGAAGTTGTAAAAGTGTGTACAACAATAAAACAACTCAAACATTTTCTACCTTGTCTGGAGGATTCACCTGCAAAAAATAATCAAGATCAGCACATCATAATGTAAACATTTTCCAGATTTCTTGTACTGTTTGGTAGCTTCAGGTACCTCAGAATCTGACTGCACAGGCTGTATGCCCAGCTCTTCATTCCTGATGACTCTGGCCAGAGTGTTTCCTTGTGCACTGTGCTTAACTCTGTTTAGCAAAACTTTTGCTCTGCTCCAGCATTTGCACTGTAAGCTCTTTGTGACCAATTTCTATTATGTATTTCTATAGCCTTTCAGAGACATTTTCCTTTGAACTGTTAAGCAGGAGCAAGGAATATCTTTCCACTGTGTTGCAGGCACCTGCCCTCAATGCGTCTTGACCCTTTAGTAGTATTTCTGCTGTTTCAGACAATTTCAGGTTTCAGTTGTGGTTTCTCATCCTGGCGTGACTTCACTTTTTCTATGATGTTCTTCTGCATTAGGATGTCACCCCCAGTGTTTTCTCACTGCTCACAGGGAGGGTAGTCCAACTCACACTAACATATGAACAAACCTGGCTTAGGTTCTCTGCTTCCAGATGGATAACATAGCCTTTGGTAGTAAAGCATAGTAAAGCACTAAAGAATGTAATCTTTGGTAGAGGATGCCTGACCCTCTCCACTTGTTATTCCATGTTCAGGAATGTGTTTGAAGCCTTTCAGAAAACAGATGGAGAATAACTTTCTACAACAGTCACAGCATTTAATACCAGGACACTGGAGTCCAAGCTAAGCCTCCATGTAGGAGGGTGATCTTCCCTTTTGTTTCTCATATTCACAGAATCACAGAATTAAGCAGGTTGGAAAAGACCTTCAAGATCATCTAGTCCAACCTATCACCCAACACCATCTAATCAACTAAACCATGGCACTAAGTGCCTCATCCAGTCTTATTTTGAACGCTTCCAGGGATGGTGACTCCACCACCTTCCTGGGCAGCACATTCCAATCGCTCTTTCTGTGAAGAATTTCTTCCTAACATCCAGCCTAAACCTCCCCTGGTGCAGCCTGAGTCTGTGTCCTCTCATTCTGTCACTGGTTGCCTGGGAGAAGAGACCAACCTCCACCTGGCTACAACCTCCCTTCAGGTAGTTGTAGACGGCAATAAGGTCTCCCCTGAGCCTCCTCTTCTCCAGGTTAAACAACCCCAATCCCTCAGCTGCTCCTCATGGGACTTGTGCTCCAGACCCCTCACCAGCTTTGTTGCCCTTCTCTGGACAAACAAAGAAGATTGTGATGCACCAGGAACACAGATCTTTTTCTAACTTTCTGGAAAAGCTCTAGTTGTGACATCATTTCTGTGGTTCCCTGAAAAACCCATTGATTGCTTGAAATTGTTATAATCTGCCTTTATTCTGTGTCCTCTGTGATGTTTGGATATTGGAACTGAACCCTGAAATACATTTCATATTAGCCCTCTCATTCTAACAGAGTGCTGAAGGCAGAACAGTAGCATGAGACAACTTTTAACCCTGTAATTTAGAGAAAGTTTTGTTTTTTCTACCTTCTCATTTTCTTCACAGTGGTTGTCACAAAGTCGGATTAATGTTGCGCTGCTTCTGTTCCCATTTTGTACATGAATGAAGAATCACAACATCCCTGCCTTGTGTACTGTGTTCCCATATCTGTAGAAAGATCTGCATTTTATAGACATCTCAGAAAAGAAGATGCAGGCATGGAATTCAAAGTATCTTATACTCCATCAGCTTTCTGAAATCTGTTCAGATGAACTTGTTGCCTCTGGCTTTTTACTTAAATTTGTGTACCACAACCCAAAAACTAGAGCTGATTTGCAAAGAACCTGCTCAACATTCTTTATTGTCAAGTTTAAATAAATAATTTAGTCTGATTACTGGTAGGAAAAAAATCCAGCTCAATGTAGTTATCATTATTTTAAATGAAACTGACACATTATACTTTTAGGCTTTTATTTTTTAATAGAGATATCTAAGCATGCCTCTGGCCCTCATCAGCATCATATGGAAGTACCTCCAAAGTACTTAATGGAAATTACAACAACAACAACCTCTCTTTCAGTGATGAGCTGAAGCTCTGCAAATCATACTCTTTCCCTGGGTTCTTCTACAGGAAGGTCAGCAACCTTCATTTCCTTCTTACGCCTCTCTTCACCTGCCCTTGGGAGTAGCCATCTCCTTTTTGGCTTTCATTACTCTAGCCAAGGTAAATAATAGAGAGGCCTTGTTATTAATGTTCTCATTTAAAAATCTATTATGGTATTTAGAATGATGAGGTCTGACTTTAAGTCAAGGGAAGATTAATTATGTGACACTAGTGAAAACGGGATGTGACAGTCTTTGGACTGATATGACTAACTGTCCCAATAAATCTGAGCTTGCACAATTGCCACAGTAAGGTGTGTGCCATGTGCCAGCATTCAGAATCTCCCTCTGCACTCATAAGCAGTTTCCAGAATGTCACTTAATTATCTCTTTAAGGCAGGCACCATAGCAAGACGAAAAGCATTTCTTAATATACCTTCCCAGGGAGAGGGATGCAAGAAACATCTCCATGGAAAAAAAAAAAAAAAGATACTGCTGACCCAACCTTCTGGATTTCAATCTCCTCCTTGTAATTTTTGGTACCATGTAGGAATGATAGTGGTTTGCAATCTCAACTGGCAAGATATGCTGCTTACCAGACAAGTACTGCCCTTACTGTGATGTCTTCTCATCTTCTAGCACCTGTTTCTCCATAAGCTCTGTCTTAAGGCTCTGTGGTTTTCTTGCACTGGGTTTTAGCCTTTGAAAACCTCCATGGCCTAGGATCTGCCTTTGGAAAAAGTTGCCACTTCCTCTGAAAGCAGTCATTGATGACCTGGTTTAAATATAAATGTATTTATACAGCTATAAATAAACTATTAGTTTATGCAGTCTGTGAAGATCCCTCATCTAGGTCAGCATATAGCAGCGTGTGGAACAGCAACAGCAACTATGACACAGCTAATGCCCGGGGAGTTGAGTCCCAGACTCCTCCAGCATTTGTCTGAAAATGCCCATTAAAATTGCCCCACCAAAGCTTTTTGCCCTCATTTAGTTGCCAGGTGAAAGACAAAAAAATTGTGTGGCTAAGCAGACAGGTAGTTGTAGCAGTTACAAAAGACAAAGTGAAAGGAGGAAGTGGTGCATCCACTGCCCATGGATGGGAAGCTTTCTTCACAACCCACAGACCCACTTTTAGCATGTTCCCACCACCCACACCACTTCCTCAGACTCCTCGCTAAGAAGGTGCTGACTTTTTGTCCTTCAGTTGTGCTATATGTGAGATTAATTTGTGCATGGCCACAGTCTAACTCCAGGGGAAGAAACCTTCACTTCAGGGCCAAGAACAAACAGTTTGCATGCATTTTTTTTTTCTTTCCAAGAAAGTGGCAAAAAAGTAAAGCAAATCACACCAACCAAATATGAAAATTAGCACTGGTTTTGTTTTAACAGCCTCAGGCAACTGTAAGCTATAGGGCCACATCTTTGAGACTAGGCTCCAGCCTGCTCCCAGCTTCACTGAGAGGGCCCTCCAGGCCCCAAGCTCTGCAGTGCTAATGTTGCTCCAGTGCAGCCTCTAATCTGGTTCCCAGTCCCAGCAACGCACTGAGATGTGGAGAAGTTTTGTCTTCCTTGCTCTGCTAAATTTCCCTTATTGTGAGTAGCATAAACAAGAGCACTTGGAGGAAAGTGTCTGTCTTTCTAAAATCTGAAGCATGCTGTGGATTGCAGTGGGAAAAGTTGCTGATACATATGAACCTCAAGTAACACCTTCTGTTGGAAGATGCTTGTTGAGCCAGATCAAGAAAGCCGTGAAAGACAAACTTTCATCAAATTACTTCTAAAATAATTTTAAATGCACATGTGTTGGTAAAATAAGACTTCACTGAGTGAACTAGGATCTTAATTCAGCAGCCATCCTCTCGCTGTCTTCTGAAAGTATTCTGTGTTTATAAATAGTATATTCACAAAATTAAAGCCAAAGCAGAAATGTCAACTGCATGAGAAAATCTGCCTTTGAATAACAGGGGTTCCCTTCAGGTTCCTCCTTTGAAGAATTGCCCATAATTTTTTGTCCAGAAGAAGAGAGGGAAGGAGATCCTTGCCCTGCACAGCTCTAAAACTTGTGTATTAGGTATCAGTTTTCTTGATTTATTGAGGTGCACTGGCTTAAAAGCTTCACAGTTGAACCTTTCTGGTCATCACCAGTGAATTAGGTGTGCATGGTGTTTCTCAGTGGTAATCAATACAGAATTAGGGAATTTCTTGGCAAAATTAGTTTGAAATTTTTGTATTAACTCCCCCACTTCCCCCCCCGCCCCCCCTTTTTCCTTACTATAACCACAAAGTTTCTCTTGGTCTTTTTTGTTTGTTTGGATGGGTTTTTTTCAGATCTTTCTTGGACCTTGTTTTTTGAACAAATCCCAAATAAATCAGAGGTGATTATGTCATAGACTTTGAGGGTCCCTGAGTATTCTGCAAGGCTCTATGATGGTAAATGTCATCCCTGTTGGCCCCATGCCTTCCTTCACCCTCCCAGGTCTGTCTGCATTTAGTCTATTTTTGTGTATTCAGTTCCTCACTTTCTATAAATGTCTGGACAGGTGGTGGGAGAGGACTATACAGCAGTCAAGAGAAGGGTGAAGATTCAGGGAGCCTTTCAGGATGTGCAGTGACCTAGGACTTCCTGGCAGAGCTGACGCTTCAGTGCAATTCAGTATCAAGACAAAAACTGGCAGTATAATTAGGTCTAGATTTCAGGCTTAGCCTCAATGGCATCTGAGCAGCACTCTCATCTTGGTACATAAATAACAAGGCAGAAGGGAACATTCTCTCTTCTGGTGACCCCTCAAAACCTGACAGCGTGCCTGTGTTCTTTAGCGCCATCTACTGGCACTTCGCCCAAACTAGCCTTTGTGGATGTACGGATTGAAAGTGCTCCTCTACGAAAAGCAACAAACAGCTTCCTCCAAATTGCCCATCTGGTAGATATGATTATCTTACTTTTTAACAATAAGTAATAATAATTATTATTTTTGTAATCTCAGTAGGGTGGAGTCTGTCATTTCTCAGAGGATAAGTCCATGCTGGATGTGTTACTAGACTACAAATGAATAATTGTGTGTGTGTGTGGCAATAAGCAGTTATCGTTCCATGCAAGCATAATTGAAGCATCATTTCAAAAAAACCAAAACATAATTAAGTCTTTAGCAATACCCAGGGGATCCAAGTTGTTTCTACTCCCATTTAAAAAATGAATGAACAAAATCTGACCAAAGAATCCTGGCTCCTATTTGACTCCTCTGCTTGTTATACCTTTTTCTCTTTTTGCATGTTGAAAGAGTCCGTTGGGTTACCCTTTCCTGTGGTAGATTTGGGAATAGTACTGAAGGTGACTTTCTTCTTTCTCTGCATTTCCACCGCTATTTCTTTAAAGTCTGTGCTTAAAAAAAGGACTAATACTAATAATTTTTGTGAGTAGGTAAAAGCGTAAGAAGATGCCTAAAGCTTAGATTTAAAAAAAAAAATTAAACATGGCAAAATATATACTTCATGCTTGAAGCATTTTTAAGATGTTCTTCTCAAGTGTGCATTTTTCAAAGGCTAGCATTTGAAAAGAATGTTGGTTTGCATTCATCATTTACAGCGATTGTAGTTTTACATCCAGGCTCCTATGGAGATTTCTTTTTCTTCATCTGCTTCTGCCAGCTTTCATTTTTCATACTACTCATATATCACTATTTGGTATAATGGGAAAACTTTGAATGAACAATACTTACTTTTAAGATAAATAAATAAAACATCCAAACCAAACTGGGTTTTCCCTTATTCAGGACATTATTTCACAGTATCACAGTATGTCAGAGGTTGGAAGGGACCTCAAGAGATCATCAGGTCCAACCCCCCTGCTGAAGCAGGATCACTTAGGGTAGTCTGCACAGGAATGCATCCAGGTGGGTTTTGAAAGTCTCCAGAGAAGGAGACTCCACAACCCCCCTGGGCAGCTTGTTCCAGTGCTCTGTCACCCTCACTGTAAAGAAGTTTCTCCTCATGTTGAGCTGAAATATTCTATGTTCAAGTTTGAACCCATTGTTCCTTGTCTTATTGCTGTGAACCACTGAAAAGAGCCTGGCCCCCTCCACTTGACACCCATCCCTCAGATATTTATACACATTGATCAGATCCCCTCTCAGTCTTCTCTTCTCCAGACTAAATTTGGGAATATACTAATTTCTATAAATATACTTTTAATCAAACTTTACCCATACAACTTTAAAAATAATTTTCCTCTTTAAAATATTAATGGGAAAGGAAACAAAACATAGCATCATAAACAATCTCTTACTGTGGAGTGACCACAAGACACTGAGTTCTGGCATAACTTCCCATAATCATTCTCTGATGACTGCAGTTTATTTATTCCGGTTTAAATTAAGGAGTTTAGCATTTCTCAAATAAGACCAAAGCACATAGGAAATATCTGCTGGATAAGAAGCAAAAAAGATTTTAAAATGTTCCACACATTTTCAGCTAACATGATTTATACATGTTTCTGGTTTTAATGTTGAGGGAAGGTGGATTCAGTAAGCCATTTGTTTTCCATGGGGAAATCCTGGTTACAGCAGTGCCTTGGTAATCCTAGTTTCTGTACTATCAATGCACAGCTTGCCTGTAGCAAGTTGAACAGAATGGGATTCTGACCTAAGCAAAGCCAATGACAAAACACTCACTGACTTCGCTGGGATCTCCATTTTAGGTGGAATTGTCAATATTTTAACTCATTTCTCATATGTGCAAAGCACACTAGCCTTGTGAGTCTGTAAGAGGCTGATCCAAACCCCAGTGGAGGCCATCGTACAGCTCTCATTGATTTCAGTAGGTTTTGGTCACAGCCTAATTGGAGGTCAGCTAGCACACAGCATCAATGTTTGGAAGGAAAAAAAAATATTCATCTCAGCACCTGACGAAAAAAAAAAGTGGCAGTGGCAGGCATATGGGATAAGAGAAACACTTAGGAGGCTGGAATAGATCTGTAAGTCGGGACAGACAATCACAGAGGCTTCAAGGAGCACCGGTGGAGACAAGCTGAGCTTGAATAAGGAAATCATCAGCATCTGAAGGGCAAAAGGGCTAGTGAGTGAAGCACAAATAGGTGAAATAAACTGTGTTTACATGTCTTTCCATTTGAGTCAATTTTACTAATTAGTGGGTGGTGGTTTTTTTTCTTTTTTGCAGAGGAGTCAATACTGTGAGAGTGTATTAATATGGTAATAGCATTCTGCAGGCACTGTAGCTGGCTGTGACTTTGGGGGAAGGGAGGCTGAAATGACAATTCAAGCTTGAATGTGAATGTAGCAAATTTGCAACTTTGAACAAGATACCTCCAGTAAATAGTAAACAAAGGGGTTTCTTCCCCTCTTAGTCATTTTTGCACATCCTTTGGCCAATGATATGCTACAATAAGAAGGCAAAATCCCTCAGTTGTGGAATTAGGCAATAAAGGTCACATTGCTCCAAATGTGTCCTGCTATCTCAGAGCAGGCAGGCAGACTGGAGAAGCCCTTCGTCAGCCAAGTGGGGACTTGGAGATGACAATCTCAAACAGAAAGGAGCTTTTCTCAAGATTGGTAGTTATTTTATTTAAGTACTACAGGGAAATGAGAATTGCACATGTAGCACAAGCTCTTTGCTAGCTAATTCCAAGCCCAAACTGACCTTTTTACAGCTTTCCTTTACCATTTATCCAATGTTCTTTCTCTTAAGTCTCCTGAGTATTAGGATATCTGACACCTGCCAGGGAAGAAACACTGACAAAAAGGCACTTGGTAACCACTGATTTCTGCCCATTGAGATCTGCTTCAGGTCACCTGTGCAAGCTGGCGAGAGGAGCATAAGATGACACACACTGTTTTCTTCTTGCTCAAGGACAACCATTCTTCCTCCCTGAGATTACCAACCCCCAGCCCAGTACAATCAATATCAGGAAATACACTGTAATCTCCCCATGAATATAAGCATCCTGTGGGATGTGAGCTGGTCAATGCATTTTGATGTATTCCTAGAAGAGCAAAAGGTTTAGAACCGGAGTGCCTTGTCTGGTTCCCAGCTCACAGGCCGTTTCTGACATTTAAGAGGCATTTTATACACACTGATCTACTTGATTCTTGGATCTGTGGAGAAATTGAAATCTAGGTAAGTTTTAAAGAGGTTTTACTTACTTGCCCACAGACCCAAGAACTGAATAGATTAGTTAAATCTAGAAAAGTCAGTGACTTTTAATAGGACAGTTGTGTCCTTGCTGGGAAGACCTGCTTTTTTCTTTAACTGAATGCAATACTTGCTATCACTTTACATTTTAGTTTCCAAAATTAGCAAAAAATACAGCTAGAATTGCCTCATTTGTCTCCTCTAGCATTATCTGAGGTGTAGAAGTAACTTCTCTGCACACTACAGAACAAAGCCTAGGTTTACAACGTTGTCCTAGAGGCGGCAGCAGAGTACATAAGAAACAAAAAAGCTAACACACAAATGGGCAAAGTTGTGTTTGGTTAGTAGTTATCTACATAAAATCTCACTAAAAGGCTTTTCTGGAATACTGTGCTAACACAAAACCCGAGAGGGAATACTGGCATAGCTTTAAAACAAGTAACAGGGTGGAAATAGTACTACTGTTATTGCACGTTCTGGATCCAAATGGATTTGTTGGAGAGCACTCACTGAAGCAAACTGTTTACTAGATCACAGCTTTAGAGTAAGCCTGAACTGCTTTCATAGAGCTAAAGGGTCAGTTGAGTCAGCAAACTTTGAAGCAACTGCGATGCACTGACACACATTAAGTGAAATGTACTTTCCAGTGCAACCATTTAGCAATGTATATAAATATCAAAGCTTTTGGGTTTACTGTCAGTCTTTGTTTCTGAATGAGAAATTTATAAAAGCCATCTGTTTCTAACTGCCACTGAAGTGTGTGTTCAGAAGGATGTGGCCACTGAACTGTATCAAACTTTCCTCAGTACCATCATGTGATGAACTTGCTAAGGAGATTCTTCTGTTAATAGTGTGTCTTCTCAGTAATAACCAAAAGTTGTTAGTGCAGTTGGCAAAAGCACTGTTGTATTGAAACAGGAGGAACAGAGGCTCAAAGCATGGTCCCACTGAAGTCATGGATGATTTGTCATTGGCTGCAGTGGGGCCAGGATTTTGTCAAAATATCAAATTCTTTCTGAAGTCTTTCCATTGTCTGCAAGTAAAAATAAATCATCCTGTATAAGTAAGTTGTGTACAGAACCCACACTGCCATAAACTTCGGATCTGACTCCAGGTTCTCCAGCTTCTGGGACTGCTTAGCTACAGGATTTTGGTTTTTTTCTCCCCCAATGCCTAGCTGAAGTCTTAACATGGCAAAATGATCATGTCACTTCCACTTTATATTCAAAGCCTGGGTGTGAGGCTCAATTTGTCTGATTATTTGTATTACAGCAGCACTCTACAGTGAGAACATCCTTACAAAAAGGCACATTGTCTTGCTTCGCTCTACTTGAAAATAAGGTCCCTGAGACTCAGATGATCACCTGTAGGCCTACCCATGGCATAGCTGCTGGTGGAATGAGCTCAGGTGTTTGCAGAGATCTGTGCTTGAATGAGATCTGTGTTTGCAGATTGGTCACTCAAAGCTGCACTTGGAGACCAAGTCACAGAATCAGAGAATCAATCAGGTTGGAAAAGACCAGAGATCATTAAGTCCAACTTATTGCTTAATACCTAACACCTCCTGACAACTAAACCATGGCTCCAAGTGTCACATCCAATCTTTTTTTGAACACCTCCCTGGGCAGCCCATTCCACTAGAAAGTTACTCGTTCTGTGAAGAACTTTCTCCTCACCTTGAGCCTAAACTTCCCCCTGGTGCAGCTTGAGTCCACACATTGTGTGGCAGCCTGTCCCCAGTAGCAGCGTAGACACTACTGCTGCACTTTCAATGTATGATAGCCCACAGGGGCTGGCTCCAAGGGTTTATCAGGTAAGTAAATAGCTACACAAAAGTTTGGGAGAAAGGAAAGGCTTAGGATGACTCAGGCCCTTCTGACTCCATGGTCTTGGCTGCATGAAGGGTGTCACAGGTGTCACAGGCTTTTTCAGTGAGTTAATTTTTTAGCACCAGAGAGGGGAGTTAAGCTTTTTTCATCTAGTACAAAAGGTTTAGGAAACCTTGTTTGACTACTGTTCTGTATGTCTGGAAATTTCTATTGGTTTGTAAAAAGATCTGTGATGAGATGCTCTTATTAAGATGCCTTGGTTTCTCCTACCATTGATGTGGAAGGGAACAACCCCAACTCTCTCAGTCTGTCTCCAGACAGGGTAAGCTTTATGGCATGGAGCTGCCTCCTTGGAAGGGTCTCCACACCAGGAGGTTTTCTGAATTGGTCTGATGAGAATTACTACAGAGTAATAAAAAGCAGTTCTGTGGCCTTTTTCTATGTCCTCCTGGCTGCTCAGGGGAGCCCCTTCTTGAGATGCGGGCACAGCTTGGGGTGTCATCCAGTCCCTGGATCTGACTGGTGGAAAAATGACTATTTTGGAGGCTGTTGTTGCCAAGTGATGGCAAAGCCTGTGTGTGGGCTCCAAGCAACAGGGGTCAAAAGGATGGATTGATGGATGTGTGTCCCCTAGTTCTAGGAGAACCTAGAACTAAATCCTGCAGGCTTGATTTTTGCCAGAGGTTTGCCTTGATAAGACTTGAGGGTAGAATCAGTTGGTTCTCATGCAGTCTTCTGCTACTCTCTGTGCAATATTCCTCTACATTCACCTAGATTGGCATAGTGGGTAGCAATGGGTGCTTGTAAAGCACCAGATACATGCTGCTTGTACAAAATACAAAGTATGCTGGTGATGGTCCTTCCTCATGAACAGACATTCCTGGGAATTTGTAAACATATACATGTGTTTTTCTGAATGCAAATCTCATTTAGGATAATAATGTCTATGAACAACTTACAAAAATATAGTTTATATTCATTTAACACCTAATCTTTACCCACAGATCCCTGGCAAGCAAACCCCTGCAATACACAAAAAAAGCTTTCTAAAAATTCACATAAGTTTCCTTTTCTTTGTTTTCAAGAAGGCTTAGCTAACCTGTACACAAATATTTTCATCCCTCCTTCTCCAGAAAGCCCCAGCTGATGAGCCAAGCTCCCAATATTTCATTCCTGTGTAGATAGTTTGCTAATTTTTTTTCCCAAGGCTTTATCATTTCCAACAATATATCTTTCATCACAGGATTGCCAAAAAAGAAGTGGCTGCCTTGAAGCCTCCCTTAGGATTTGGACTGGATATCGAGGATTAGTTTATAACTGGTAACTTATGAACTGCATCGTGTTCTACAAACAACTTATTTTTCTTACTGTAATGGTGAAACTATGAAACCCCATCATGGGAACTTATTTCTGAAATGATGTTTGAATGAAGCTTTAAAAAATACTTTGTATTCCTAGGTCAAAATTGGTAGTTTTTAAAGGAGAGGATTTTTTTACTTCACAGAATAAGCATTATTTGACCACAAATCTTGAAAATATTCATTTCCAGTTGAATTTGTATAGATATGGGTTGCATTTGGGGTGTTTGGTTTTTAAGATTTTTGAATCTCCAAGAATGTCTGAGTTTTGAGTTTGGCTTTTGTGCAGCTGGGATCTGACAACGTAACACAAGAAACCCATTATTTACAGGAATGGAATCACAGCAGGTATTGGCAGAATATAGCAATGGGAAACTTCTGAAGAATATTCCTTGCTTTTACCTGTGTTGGTGCAAGTCATCTGTGTTGGTAATAAGGGCAAGGAAAAAAAAATAACAAGTAAGCACAGATTTTTTTATTTGAGCACATCTGTTTTATTTCAGTTCAGTGTGATGGCTGGAGGGAGAAAGGGATTTCTTCAGAAGGCTTGTGTGTAGTTCCAGTTCTTGGTAAACTTAAAACAGAAAAGGACATCTAATTTTTTAAAATGTATTTCCTCCAAGTTGGTTATAACAGAAATTTTTTCTTTTTCTTTTTCTTTTTCTTTTTCTTTTTCTTTTTCTTTTTCTTTTTCTTTTTCTTTTTCTTTTTCTTTTTCTTTTTCTTTTCCTTTTTCTTTTTCTTTTTCTTTTTCTTTTTCTTTTCCTTTTCCTTTTCCTTTTCCTTTTCCTTTTCCTTTTCCTTTTCCTTTTCCTTTTCCTTTTCCTTTTCCTTTTTCTTCTTTTTCTTTTTCTTTTTCTTTTTCTTTTTCTTTTTCTTTTTCTTTTTCTTTTTCTTTTTCTTTTTCTTTTTCTTTTTCTTTTTCTTTTTCTTTTCCTTTTCCTTTTCCTTTTCCTTTTCCTTTTCCTTTTCCTTTTCCTTTTCCTTTTCCTTTTCCTTTTTCTTTTCCTTTTCCTTTTCCTTTTCCTTTTCCTTTTCCTTTTCCTTTTCCTTTTTCTTCTTTTTCTTTTTCTTTTTCTTTTTCTTTTTCTTTTCCTTTTCCTTTTTCTTTTTCTTTTTCTTTTTCTTTTTCTTTTTCTTTTTCTTTTTCTTTTTCTTTTTCTTTTTCTTTTTCTTTTTCTTTTTCTTTTTCTTTTTCTTTTCCTTTTCCTTTTTTCCTTTTCCTTTTTTTCCTTTTCCTTTTTTCCTTTTCCTTTTCCTTTTTCTTTTCCTTTTCTTCTTTTCCTTTTCCTTTTCCTTTTCCTTTTCCTTTTCCTTTTTCTTCTTTTTTCTTTTTCTTTTTTCTTTTTCGTTTTTCTTTTTCTCTTTCTCTTTTTCTCTTTCTCTTTTTCTCTTTCTCTTTTTCTCTTTCTCTTTTTCTCTTTCTCTTTTTCTTTTCCTTTTCCTTTTCCTTTTCCTTTTGTACTGCCCATGGTACTCTCAGACCTGTAGAAATACTTCTAGATGGAAGGTTTTCCTATGATTGCTTTATGTAGAATATACTCAGACTAATCTTCCCTTTGTTTGCATTACAACTGCAAATGGAAGCTCCTTTCAAGATCAGGGACCACACTGGGAAGCCTTACAGGAGCAATAATGGAAAGCCAGTCACTCCCCCAAAGTCCTTACAGCTATCTAGATGAAACTGGGAAAGAGGGAAAGAGAAATAGATTTGCTAAGAAGAAAAGTGATTTGCCTAAGGATGTATATTAAACTAGTGGTATTGCAGGATATAGTTGGAGTATATTACTTTCTCAATATTTTACTAAAGTGCATGTATGGCTGGAAATCTGCGACATATTTAGATTACAGAAGATTACAATTTTGGCATTAGGCTTATTTGTCAACTTTTTATTTAACATTATTTACCTGTTTAGTTAACATTATTAGTTAAGTTTTATTAAGATGATTGTAATCATTTAGTAAATAACATATTGTTCAGAGGAAGGAGCTGTGGAAGGAGGACTCCCAACATGTTTCATTGATATGCTTGTCTCTAAACCTCCTTGGGCAAACAAAGCCAGAAGCAGAATGGCAGTCAAGGTGGATCCTCACTCCTGTCCCAGCCTGACATCATCCTAGCAGACTCAGTCAACACTAAGGCTTTGTTAGACCAACCACTGTATAATCCCTGTGTAGGAGTGGATCTCTATGCTGAAGAATTTCAGTTTTAAAGGACCTGAGGGATAAGGATAAATACAACTTAATGATAGGAAATAAGGAAGGAAACGAAGGTTTTTTTTTTTCTGTGACACTTAGATCTGACCTATCTCTCTTCCCATTAATGTAAATTGCTGTTTTCATTTAATTCTTAGGAAGCAGAGTATGATGCACTTTTGAAAATCACTCAGCAAGGGAGGTCAGCAGTGGGTGTTGGTGGCAGAGATGGGAGTGAATACTAGTCTGTTGTCTTCACCACAAGACCATGTTTCCTCTCCTAATCCCAGATTGCTTTTAGAGGGCTGTAGCTCATGAGAAAAAAATACAGATTTAAAAATATTAAACTTGGCACTGATGTTAAAGTTATTAAGAGCCAACCAAGGAAAGGCACAACCACACTGACATGGACAGTCTTCAGAGTAGAACCATGTTGTAACCTAAACAGATTTTATTGCAGCTCTCCTGATGCTTCCATTTGACTGCATTTTGCCTTTTTTTTTTTTTTTTTTTTTGTCTTTGCAGGCATCACAGAAATCAGTGGAAGTTTGATTTGAGCCATAGAAAGCCATGAAAAGAATTTCAAGAGATAAAAGTGTGGAACCAAACTTTCAAGAATAGCTTTTTTAAATGCAGGTCACTGACTTTTCTTATGACTTGCAAATGCAATCTGATTACCCAGAGTGAAATTACTTTAGAGGGAAAGCATGAAATTTAGACTGAATAATGCTCAGAAGACAACAGTGAACTTGCTTGGGAGCATGAGTGTGAGCTGGGCCATGTAAAGGAGTTTGGATTCAGATCTCACCTCTGTCTGGATTTGTCCCCATTCACAGGAGCAAGATAGTATGGGACAAGAAAGGAACCAGGATGGGGAGCTGACCCACCACTACCCCTACAAGGTAGTCTGAGAGCACAATTGACCAAAGGAAAACAGTGATTCAGGTGTTTGGCTGAGTGATCTGAGTGCAAGCTTTTATTACTGTGTTTGTCTCAGCATGAGGGCTTTGAGCTAAGGAGAAAGAAACCAACCCACTGCCTGGTCTTTCATTCCTATTCCATCCTGTTCCAAGAAGAAAACTTCATGAGGTTTGACTGAATTGACTCTCTAGGCAGAGGGTTACAGTGGCTCTGGGATGTAGAATAATCCAGGAAGTAAATATCTCTGAAGGCTTAAAGACAAGGGTACATACATCATGCTGAGCAGATCTTGTACTGTATCTGAGCCTGGAGTAAAGCCTGTTAGTCAGAAGACCTGCAAAAAAGGAGTCAGTAGCTTAAGATTTTTCTTTTGGACCCATAATAAGTTCATGCATCTGTTTCTGATCTCAGAATTCCTAGCTTGTAACACTTCTGTCTTTGGATATTATGTTTGTAAACAGTGTTCAAAACGATCATTCTGCTGTAGGTATGACCAAAAGTCCTCCTGGGAGGTTAAAACACTGCAGACACTGTAATCTTGTGGTCATTCTGGTTCTTGGTGACATCCTCTGACGTTTCTCCAGCATGAAAATAAATGAGGCAGGAGGGAGTATTTTATAATCCAGTTCTGTGGTGCAACAGCTGCACAGCAGCTCCCTGGAAAACTCAATCCAGTGACAAACATAGCAACCTCCAGGTCATACGCCTGGAAGGAACTCAGGTTACATCTCCTCTATTATCTGGAAATAGTTTCCTACATCTCTCAGATGTCAGAGCATTGAGTGGATGACAGGTAACGAAAGAAGATTGTCTACACCTTTGTTTTTATGGATTCATCTCGCTGTCTCAGTTCATAGAGTGGCAGAAATAAAACCTTTAAAAGTATGCTCAGTGCTGTGGATCATGAGAGCAGCCTCCTTGGCTAAAACCATATCAGTATGGCCATAAACAGGATTCTGTTGTCTTTTTCCAGATGCTTCCACCTTATTCCCCTGCCCACCCTTACTGAATCTTCAGTGTCAATTTAGGAAGAAAAACCTCACACTCCTAAAAGTGCTAAAGACACTTCTCAGGTGTCATCTTCAGGCCCTAGCCTAGATCTTGGGGGCCTCAAGCCTGTGTTTCCACTAACATCAGTGGAATTCCCTGCATTGATGGAGAATGTGGGTGAACAGAAAAGCTGGCAGGAAACCCTTCAACATAATTCAAAAACAACTTTGTTGCTGTTATTGTGGAGAAGTTTTGCCTCAAATATTCCTTCTTTTCCCTTTCAAATGCGAGAACAGAATGTTTTCAAAGATATGCTGAATCTTTACTGTCTTTAGCATATTTTGGTGCAGACATATATTGGATTTTTATAAAAAAAATAATCTAATTCCAACTTACTTTGAAGATGTGTTGAACTTAAATGTTGGATAAGGTTCATAGCAAAAGAACCCCAAATTAGTGGTTTAATAATTACCAGCTGCTATAAAAATCAAATGTCCATAGACAACCATCCTTCTCCCAAATACAGAGGGGAATGTATGCCCCTGGGGTAAGTTTGACCTTGACTCTGTCCAGGTATATTCAGAGGTGTTGTATAGGTAGTTATTATGAGAAGGTTCTGGGCCATGGCAATAATTATGTCTAAACATTTTCTGAATCTTAATCATGTACCAATGCCAGAAGCTTTTCAGACACCTTTTATTTTTTTCCAACATAATATTCCCTTTATTCTGAAATAATAAAATCTTAATAGTTGAAGTGTTGGGATTTTTTTTTCCCCTTTATCCTAAGCAGATGTTTTCTCTTGCTCTTCCTTTCTCTGCTGTTTCCTCATTGGAAGGAATGATGAGTGTGTGCCAAAAGAAAATTGAACACCATGTGAAAAGCACAGAAAAATTATTTTTGTTAGGGAAAAATAAGTTAATAAAAAAACCTGCTCTGTTCTGCAGCTATTGGACCAAGTATAATTTCCAAGTTTATTTAAAATATGTTGGATTCTGACCAGTTACAGTAGCTTCTGAACGTTTTTGTGTGATTATTTTATGAGATAGGAATTCAAAATAGTTAGAAGGACAAATTTTAACACTGAGAGGGCAGGGCAGTTCCACAGCTGCCTCCAGGTCTTGATTTTTCACTTCCAGAGGTGAATCCTTTTCTGTACATCATGGCAGAGGGAGTGTACTCAGTAAGAAGGAGCCCTGGATGCAGGTAGGTGGTCATCCAAGACCACATGGATTTGTTTGTTTTTGTTTTTCTTTTTCTTTGTTCGTGAAGTAGTACTTAAGTTGCATTCCTTGCTGAAAGATGATGGCTTCCTTAAATTGTTAGCTCCAAACTTGTGGTTTGTGCCTCTCTCATGTTCTTTCAGAACTCTTTGCTCAGCAAACAGAATCACTGCTTCTAAGGGCGCTGCAGGATTTGACTCTATGATTTGATTAGAGCCTTAATGAATAGTAGTGAAAGGAAAGCAGCACCCAATCAATAGTCTAGGGTGTGCAAACATTTATCAGAAGGAACCCAGAATGCTTTGCATTTATTCTTCCACTTACTTCCTCTGACAGTTACATCTGCATCCATCCATTTTCTTCAGTCTGATAATCATTAGACCTGTAGAACATAATTTACATAAAAAGAAAACCTCTACAGCTATGTAGCTTGAGCTGAGCATTGTTTTAAATGATTTATCATTATTTGTCCTGGTTCTAGATTAACACTTTTCCTTTCTTCCTTTTCCACAATTTGAGTAGGTCTACCTTCCAAGCTAGTATGTACCTGCTCTTATTAGATACCATATCATATTTGCTTTTGTTAAGCATCTGTGTGTGAATATCTTCATAAAACATACAGAGAGCACCAACTACTCAGACCTATGGGACAAAAATCAAGACAACATCTGAGAAAAGATTTTTTTTTTTTAATTTTGTTGTTGTTGCTGTTGTTTTTTCATACAGAGCCTGGTTGCTATTTCAGCTGTTCATTAAAGTTATATTGCTTCCTTTATCTCTTGTGCTCATGGAACACAAGCACCTCCATAATGAGCTTAAATTACCACAAGCTAAGAATAGAAAACTCGATTTCAGTTCTTGGGAGGCTGAAGCTGTGGTGGTGCATGGGTAATCAAGCAATATTAGCTGTATAATGGTGCTAGGATCCCAAGGCAGGGCTGCTGGAATGTTTATGGCAAGGTAGCAGAGTAAATATCTGTTTTCTGGGCTTCCTGGATTCTTTTCCCCCCTCACAACTCCTGCTGCCTGCTTATATATTTTGAAATAAGCACTGCTGCTCACTCTGTATTAATATCCTATATATGTGGTTGGCCAGCCATGTCTGTCTTTGGAGAGTAGAGCCCTCTGTGTTCTCATTTTCTCATTTATACAGCTAACCTATGGAGAAGTCTCAGCCACCTGAGTTACCAGTATCAGAAAAGCACAGGCTAAACTCATTGAAAATGGCAGAACTTAAGACTAAATAGGCTGTGTGCAAGAAAAGCTCTGTTTCCAGGTGGTTTGGATGCTGCAGGTTTCATTCAATTAAATATCAAGTGAGTCTAAAACTCTTCCTTGCACACTCATTCATTAGCAAAGCACAAGTGGGCGTAGCTTGTCCAGAGGGATCAAACTTACTCTCTTCTTAATTTAACAGACATTTTTAGCCACTTCTGCTGCAGGATGTCTGTCCCCTTGGACACACAAAGCCCAGGAGGCTGCTGCTGCCAAAAGTAGGCACAGGGAATGGTGATGTATCCACATCTCCCCAGGTATTTACAAATTGTCATTGAGTTTAGCTTGCTGCAATGACCACACTGTGGACAGCATTAGCTCAGGGCTCTGCCTGGTGGACTCCGTTGAACTTAGCTGTCATAGCTCTAGAGCTAATAAACTCCTTGCTCAAAGAGCATCCACAGGCACAGGTTAAACCTACCAGAGACATAATGACCTGGGAGCCAGAAAGCAGGATATTTAAGAGGCATCCTGAATCCCGCCTGGATGGAAAGAAACCCACTTTATCATGGCTGCATCACAGAGCCTTTGGATATTTTCACTATTTGACTGCAATGGATTGGCTTTCCCCCAACTTTCCACTCACTTTCAGTCTCTTTCTATAAATTCTCTTTCTAGTGATTAAAAAGCTCAATCACCATAGCTTGTAAGGTTTCCCTTTAGCATACTAAATGCTAAGCAAAAAACCTGCTCCACCAGAACAATTCTCCACAATCTTACAGGTCCTGTGTTTCCTCTACTATATATTTTGACTCTGAGATTCATTACTGCTTGTATCTCATGTTCAGAAAATAACATACACATCTGTTTATCCTCAGGTGGAGAATTTCAGCTGATGTGAAGAGGGGAATCTCAGTGTGTCTCACAAGAGCACAGACCTAGCTGAGAGATCTCATGCCCTGGGTTGATCAGAGGATCATCTTTTCCTTTTAGGGGAAGGTACTTCAAAGCACCACAAGTGGGAAACACCAACCTTCTGTTTAACCTATAGGTGCCACTTCTGCCACCTTCTTATGTAAAGTACTTTTCTACTGCAAGTTGTCCTACCACTACCAGGGAGAGCAAACAGTTTGAGGCTCTACTTAAGGGCAGTAAAGTTAGTGGACTTTAGCCTTTAATGAGCAGAAGGTGCAGTTCAATTGCAGTTCATTAGTAGATATCATTAGCTTATATCTCCAGGGGTCATTGGCAGATACCATTAGCAGGGGGTCATTAGCATGTTTAGTCGATATTGGGAGAGCTCAAGCCACTTCTGCAGTGTGAAGAAGGTGAAAGCAGATGATGCTTTATTAGTGGCTAATTCAGATGAGACTGCGTCTCTGCCAGGGGCTGTCAGAGTTGAGTCCTGGTTATCCAGGAGGGACTCTTGCTATTTTTGATGATGAAAGATCTGGGTAAATAAAAGGAGACCTCTGTACTTTTAGCACTTTGCTCACATAACTTTAAAATGTGATTATGTGACCAGCTTGAGAATACTAAGGCAGCTGTCAGTCTGACCAGTGGATGGGTGGGTCTAGCACCATACTGACCTGCATATGAAGTGAGGATTTATTTGGGAGGTGGCATGTGACATAAGCTACTAGACTTATATTTATGATTTGTGACCTTTTCTTGTCCATAGCTGCTGGTAATACTTCAGCCCTCGCTGCACAGCGCTGGTCAGAGAGGTGGTGATGCAGCAAGGGCCACAGCATCAAGCTGGTGGGACCTGTACAGGGCCGTTGGGGTAAAGGGAATGTTTTTAGGATGGCATGGATTGTATGTCCCTTTGAGAGCAAATGCTCCCTGAGGTTTGGGGCATTGTGATATCTACAGGGTGCCTTCAATGTGGAAAAAAACCACCTACTTTTTCTAATCAGTCTCCATTCTTCAAGGAACTGCCAAATAGCCAATGTATCTGGGTAGTCTCCTGGCAACCTTGAAGTAACTTACCTGGGGTTTTTTGCTTTATCCTGGGGCTGTCCACTTCCAACACCCCCTGGGGCTGAAGCTTGCATGGAAGGGATGCATCCTGTTCTTGTCATGTCTCATCGTGTCTCACTCCCATCCTTCTGTAAATCCTTAGCAATTGCATTAGGCCATTGGCAGTTTTCCTCTGGAAATTAGAAACTTGTGCCCATGGCAATGGAGATCAGTTTGGTCAGTTCTGAAAAGCATCTGCTTCATGCAAGCTGTTTTTCCATTGGAAGTTGTTAATTTGACAACGGTTAAATTCATCTGTGGCTTCAGGACCTAAATGTAAAAAAGAAATGCTGAAAGTGAGCCTTTGACTATGGTTAAGCATTTTTGCAACACAAGTGCTCTACTTTATTAAAATAGCTGGTTTCACTTTGATATTTAATCACTGGTAAGAGCAAAATGATAAAAGAAAACTGCTTAACCTAAAAGGGCTATGTGCATATGATGTAATTTACTTTTGAAATTTGACATTTATTCTGGTTCTCTTGTTGGCTTGGTTGAGTTTTTTGGGTTTTTTTTGGATTTTTTTTCCCCTGCCACCTCAAAGCAGGAGAAATATCAAATTCACACCCTCAAAATGAAAAATGTAGCATGTCATCTTCTTTCATGTAGCAACTTATGGAAGTGTTTAAATGGTCAGTGTTGGTCATTAAACAGCTCCAATGCCATAACTTGTAAATCTGATAGCAAAGGTTTGATAGATTTGCCTCTACTCAAGTACAGCTAGGAGATCTGTTAACGCTTGTCATGGAGATTTACATAAGTGCAATAAGAAGTTCACACATCCAGTAATATTTCCTGAACTTTTTGGAGAGAAGATTGGCAATTTTATAGTTATCATGGCTCACTAAAGATTTAAGAATCACCCCAGGCATAAAGGGAGGATGATGTAAGTTAACACATCATAGCTAAATAAATACCTGTTACATGGTATTAATCCACACACAAGTCTGGGATATTTCCAGTTAAGCATGAGAATGCTTCCCACTTCTGAAGTATGTGGGTGTTTTACCTGTATTTTCAGAATCCTAGAATCAGTCAGGGTTGGAAGGGACCACGAGGATCATCTAGTTCCAATCCCCCCCTGCCACGGGCAGGGACACCTCACACTAGATCAGGCTGGCCAGAGCCTCATCCAGCCTGGCCTTAAACACCTCCAGGGATGGGGCCTCAACCACCTCCCTGGACAACCCATTCCAGGCTCTCACCACTCTCATGGGGAAGAATTTCTTCCTCATGTCCAGCCTGAATCTCCACACTTCCACCTTTATTCCATTCCCCCTAGTCCTATCACTACCTGATAGCCTAAAAAGTCCCTCCCCAGCTTTCTTGTAGGCCCCCTTCAGATACTGGAAGGCCACAACAAGGTCACCTCGGAGCCTTCTCTTCTCCAGACTGAACAGCCCCAATTCTTTCAGTCTCTCCTCATAGGAGAGGTGCTCCAGCCCTCTGCTCATCCTGGTGGCCCTAATCTGGACATGTTCCAGCATGTCCATATCCCTCTTGTAATAGGGGCTCCAGAACTGGATGCAGTACTCCAGGTGGGGTCTCACCAGAGCTGAGTAGAGGGGGAGAATCACCTCCCTTGACCTGCTGGCCACACTTCTCTTGATGCAGCCCAGGCTCTGCTTGGCTTTCTGGGCTGCAAGTGCACATTGACAGCTCATGTAGAGCTTCTTGTCCACCAGCACCCCCAAGTCCCTCTCCTCAGGGCTGCTTTCCAGCCAGTCCCTGCCCAGCCTGGATTTGTGCTTGGGATTGAAGAACATGAATGGTTCATGGTGTGCCTCTCCCTCCCCAGCCAAAGAGGCAGTTTTGTTGATGGAACACTGATGTAATGATAAAGTTTTGCTTACAAAAATTCTCCAAAGGAAAACTGTGAAAATAAAAAGAAATGTTCTTTTAACATTTATGTTTGTATCTTGGAAAGAAACAAACTGAAAGAGCATTTTGAAAATGGAGAACTCTGAAGTCATACCTGTACTTCCAATGACAGTGAAACATTCCTTCTTCTCCCAAAATGTAGACATTCTTCACAAACCTTGCTCTTCAGCTAGCTCCAGTATTTAACATACTACAATTTAAGCTGGTTACAGGTAGTATTTGGGTAGCATTATTAATTTTCCTTCCAGAGAATTTACCCAAGTTTATACACATTATCTTCATCACTGAACTCTCCTGAATTATTTGTGCACTTTTCTGTCTTTCTTTTACAAAAATCTAAAAGTTGAGACACTTAGCCAGCTAACAAAAAAAAAAAAAAAAAGACCACCCTCCTGAGTCAGCTTTTTAGCTCAGTTCCTGCAAACACAGAAGCAGAGATCAGCTGTCTTTCAACATTGTTTTTTCTGTTACCTCCAAAGGGTATTTAGATAAAGTGCCCACATTTTAGGTTATTACAGGGTAAATGAGATGAATAATTAATTAGATGTGAAAAGCAGTCATCTCAGACTGAGCCTGCCAACTGATTTCTAAAGATAAGGAAAACTACACATGAAGGTTAGTGAGGTCTCCTAGCCTCTGGACCATTCCTTTTTTCCAAAGTTTCCCCAATCAATGCTTCACTCAAAACAAAAACCTTTGAAAACTCTAATTCTGTATCTTTTGAATCTAATCGCTGCTTAAGTCAATACCATTTAAATTGTTTCCTTCTACTTTGAATTTTTTTTTTATATGTTGATCAAATAATTATATGCAGTTAGATACTACACAGAGTTCATTGGTTTCTACTTCCTTCATTTAGAGATCTTCTTAGGGGTGCAGAGAAATACAAATGTGGCAGACCTTTTCTAATTACTCCTAAATTAGATGCAGTAAATTCCTCTGTAATATGACTCATGAGACCTGAAGATCAAAGCCTCACAAGAGATTTATCAAAGCCAAATAGAATATATGGTAACATCAGGTAATGACACGTTGTCGTTCCTCTTACCATGTGAAAGTGATGAAGAGTGGTGCTACTTTATTTTCTGGATCTTTCACTAGCTTAAAAGGAAAAGATGGCATCAGGGTTCAATTTGTTTTGTTTTGTTTTTTTAAGTTCTCTTTACAGTTTCAGTGCTCTTTTTCTGAAGAGCCCCGTCTGGCTGGCTATTCCCCTCTTATGAGCATGCACCTACTTCTGTTCTGCCTGCCAAAATCCAAGTCCTCTGCAGCATAAATCTGGGATGGCTCGGTGAAGTGTGAATTTGATCATTCCGATTAGTGCTGATTAGTTGCAAGCTGGAGTGTGAATGAGCAGTCTGACATGCACAACGTTTTGTTATATTGGGCTAAAGAAACTGCATTTGTATGGTGAAGTATTTATGGTCATATTTGGGACTTGCTTCATTCACATCTGGTCCATGGTTGCCTTCTGGGAAGGTCCAGAGAGAACAGGAGGGAAACTTGGAATGGTTCAGCAGAAACCTTCCCATGCAAATTGTAAGCTAAATAAGAGAGAATTTGTGGCCGCAGGGGATGTGAGACCATAGCGGCAAACATAAATATACTGCAAGAGAGTTTACACTTCAGTTTATTCTTTTCTGTGTCTCTTCTTCCACAAAGCCATTAATACAACAATCAGGTCTTTGGGATCTCAAGGAGAGGATGAGTTACTGGGAAGATTATTTTTGTTTGTTGTTTTTTTTTTTAATTTCTTTCTGTAACCTCAAAGCTGGTCATGAAAAGAAAAGGGAAAAGAATGAGATATAACTACTGAAAATGATAATGTGATTAAATCAACTCTGAAAGTCTTGCCAGGTGTACAGAATGAGTCATGCAGCTTCAGAAATGTTTCACTTTCTAGGACAAATTGTCATCTCATAGCCAAGTCTGAGCTGATCAGGACCTGAGGGCAAGCATTAGCATTACTCACTCTTCTGTTGGTAACACTCTCATATGAAATGATGGGACTGGGGGGCAGGCAGGAGGTTTCCTTGTCTATTGCTGGGAAATGCATTTGTTGCAGCTGAACTTTTTGGCAGAAAACTTCTTAGGTCATGAAAGACATTTTTTTTCTTTGTCCCTCATTTCCACTATGAAATAATTGGTGGCCAGCTGGTTCAGATGAGACATAGCTGTGTCTGCCTCAGGTGTCTGCTCCAAATAGGGCAAAGCCTGAGCTTAAGCTCTGAGTTAAACAAGCATGCAAAGCCCATTTTGGCTGATTAATATTGAATCACGTGTGCAAAAGATAACTCCTACCAGATATGTCTTTGTACATTCTAAACTGTTCTAGCTGACTTGGGGAAATCTCATCACTTTCAGTGAAATGGAGCTTCTGAGTTTGTAGCAATCTGTTCTTTCTATTCTCTACCTGCACAATGTGCAGTTGTGTGCTTCAGAAATTCACTGCTGCTGGAAAAGATTTCCCTCAGGGGTTCAGCTCAGGTTCAGTAGTAAAGGTGAGTTCCTAGGGGCATCTTTTCTAAAAGTTACTTCTAGCTATTCGTTGTAGGTGTTGTCATTAGAGACTCTTTATGATATTCACTATGTTCTTCTTTCTTATGCTGATATCATAACCTTGCCAAATCCAGCTTCTAGATCACATGACATGAACTATCAGATTACACCACCCATTAAACAATGTCTTATCTTTCAGTGCCCCTTTTTCCCATCATTCTCAGCACACATCTTAATTCATATGCACCCTGTTCTCTACGTGGCTTAAAATGCTTCCATTAGTTAAAGAAGTCAGCTGAAATGCGCTTGTGTCTGTCCATTTACTGATTATAAGGTCAAGATCTCTTTCTTTTCCTGGTGTAAATTGGTTTGCCTTCAGAAAAGCAATAAAACTTTTTGATGACTTTTTAAAAAGATAAAAGTCTGTGAGCAACAATAAAATTACCACAGACAATATTTGTCTTTTTCAGCTTTCTCCAATCTCACAATATAAGCAAAACTATCCCTTATCTCAATATATGTACTCGTGCATATTGTTTCTTGCCAATATCTGTGGATGAGATTCTTAGAGGGAAACCTTTAAATTGCTTTTTCAGTAATTGTACTTTGCTGTTTGAATAGCTTCTAAATGAGGGCCAGTGCCCCTGTTAGGCTGCATAGGCTATTTCTGCTCTTGCTACAGTATGAGGTATGTTGTGTGAAAGGTTAAGCCAAAATTTCTTTGTATTCTACTCTATTCTCAGAGTCTACTTAGCAATTTATTTCTTTTTTCACATAGACAGTCCATCTTTAGACCTGGTTTAAAAAAAAACCAGTACTGATAAATAATGCTACTTCCATGACCTTTACTCTCATTTCAGATCCTAATGAAAGTATAAAGAGTGACATGTTTAAATAGTTGAAAGTAAGGTATTGTTTCTGAAATTTTATTTTTATGTGTATCTCAAATAGAAATTTTACCTGAATTTGTCTTTCTAGAGGAACTTGGAACTGGAGGTCAACTGCAACCTCGTGCAGCACAGGAAACCTTTTGTGAGGACACTTTGGTGAGTTCTTGTGGCAAATCTGTCTCTTGCCCTGAGGTATCTTAATGAATATCCACTAGGAATTACTATAGACTGGTCCAGACATGGTAGCAATGCCATATTATTGTCTGTGTCTGCCTGTGAGCTTTGAAAGAACACCTGAAACCTCATGCACACAGAGGAAACAAAGTTTGTAATGCAGTTCTCCTCCAAAATATTTTTTTATCTGAAAATTTAATTGAATCAGCATGTTCATCATTTAAAGCTTGCTCTGCAACTGTTTTTTCAACCTGTTTTAATAACTATTTAAAATATAAACCATGGTGTGGTCAAAAAAAAAATATTGAACAAATGATTCATTATAACATTAAGATGCAGACACTGGGGTGAAGCCAATAAATGTAAAACTGATTAATTAAGTTAAGAAAAATCAATAATAAAAATACAAAGTACCTACATGAAACCCATAACAATGCTGTGTTCCTCCAAAAAGACATAGTCAAGGGGATGTGGTTTGCTTTATCATTGTTCCAGCATATATATGAAACTGTTCAAGGATGAATGAATTCTTTTGTTCGGTCTTTGAAAGGCAGGGTCTTAAAAATCTGTGTAGGTTAATTTCTCCAAAGTTTGCAAAGAAATAGCAAGTTATTGAAACCCTGGTATTATTTGAAACAATGGAAGACAGCAGAACTCTCACATGCAACCTGCAGAGCAAGGCACACATAATTAAACTGAGCAATCTGCGTCACCACAGACACCAAACCGACCAACCAGTTGCAACTTGAATGCAGCTTTCGGTTAAGCAGCACACACATCAAGTCCTGTGGTTTCTTAGTCTGAAAGCTTCTAGGTATTTACCATGTTTTTCTCCACTGTAGCTCCTAAAACAGCTTGTGGTCAATTGAGAGGGTCTGATCAGATCTTGAATACAATGGCACTAGAAGGGAGACATGAAAGCAGAAAATTTATTAACTGAAGTGAGAATAGGAAGTTATAGAGCCCTGCAAGAGAGGAGAGGCTGTCTAAAGATATTAAGTATGCTTCTGTTCTGTAATACATCTCTTGAGCAAGTAGGCTCCCGCTCCAGAAATCACTTGCCTCAGCAAAAGATGGGCCTAAAACTTGTTGTCTTTGCCCGTTACAGAAGGTGAAATATAGATTACTGTTCTGAACCCACTTTTGTGCATTGGGACTGTATCCAGGGCTGTAAACACATGCAACAACTGACCTTTCTACTGCCTTTATGGAGATTGTTGCTGGTGGACTCCTGCCACAAGAAAATAGAGAAGTGGGTTGTAAAAGAGCTTGCTTAGACTTGACAAGTTTGCTGAGCGTTTCTTCCCCAAATTAGAATGAAAGGAGTCGAAGGTAGACTTCAGCTTTCTCAGCTGACACATCTTTGGCTTCAGAGTTGAAAATGTTTCAACATCTCTGTGAATTTCAGCAGATATCTTGGGTTCACTTTTAATGTGCCTGATGTCAGCACGGTGTAGCTGAAAGCCAAGACTCCCTGCCAAGAAAGAAATGTGTCCAATATCAATCATCATGTACTTAGCAGCCTGAGTCCTGTCTGGACCAATGACTTTACTAACTTTATTCTCCTATCTGGGTTACTTCTTTTTGATCCCATAAATAGGATGATTGCAAGACATAACCTAAAATATCTAAAATGATCAAAAAAAGAACTACACAGAGACTATCCTTTTTGAGGGGTGTCTTTTTCCTTGGCTTTACAAAAATGTGCATATTTCTCCATAGTAAAATTCCAACCTGGAACAAATTATGAAGGGACAACTCTCAATGGGCATAAATCATCATAGCACTGTCAATTTGTAGGGATTTGAACTCTTGGGTGTTTTGTTTGGTGTTTTGTTTTAACTCCACCTGGAAAATCTACCACTTTCACAGAAAAATATCCCTCTTACAAGGAACTATTTTCATACTTGGTGTGATCAAGAGGTTGGGGTTTGGGTGAGGGGGTTTTCCCCTTTCCTTTCAATGTTACCACCAAAAAAACCCAACCCAACCCAAACCAAAACAAACTTATCTTGTAAATAAGTTTATGTAGCTCTAACAAAGAATGACCTGATCTCTGTAAGGATACACGTGAGGCTTTCTTATTCCATAGTTTCCACTGAGCATGACATGTCTGGAATGCTTTATGATGACTGCATCATCAAAGTACTAAGGGGTAAAAAAGAACTTGGAGAAGCCTCTAAGCCTGTGTAGTGACTTGTTTTACCATTTCATTGGATTAGTCATTATCATAAATCAAATTCTAACTCTCATAGTTTGATGATGCTGTTAAATTGCCAAGGTGCCACCTCTGAGTACTGCCAGTGCTGCATGTAAGCAGCTGCAGACCTGGGTGCTTTGTAAGAAAGTGAGGGGGACGTTTTATTTCTAAGGCAAATTTGGCCCTGGAAAAAGAAAAGGACTTCCTGAGGTTTTGCAGCGGTATCTCACAATTCAACCTTGTACTTGCAGACCAAATCTGTGCTGCCTCCTTCAAGCTTTGTGCTTCTGCTTCCTCATCTTTGCATGTTGTAGTATCCTGTCAGAGAAGAAGGAAAAATTTTATCTGCCAATGATTAGCACAAAACTACTAGGCTACCTTTACAGAAACAAGGCTGTTTTCCTCTGAGTATTGTAAATGAAAGCCTTCTCTATTTTAAGGGCAGTGAAAGTGCTGCAAAGGCTCCCATACTGGTAGTAAACTATTGGACACAGCCAGAGCTGTTCATTTATGTATCATGAAGTCTGTGTTGCCTAAAGGAAAATCTCCTTCAGTTTAAATTATTGATAAGCCATACTTTTGGAGTAGGTACTTATGAATACTTTGCAGATAATCACAGATACATTGCAGCATAGGAACTGTGCCTTTTCCAGAAAAGGTATATTTTTATAGGCACCCTATGGTCAACAATGTATGCAAGCTAGCAAATACAGCTGGACTTTATCAGTCTGTAAGTTTGTCTGCCTAGACTGAAGAAAACTCACTAGTGCCCCTTAATTCTTTCAGCTTGAATGAGATGTGGACAAAAAACATGAGCTTTCTCTTGATTCTGAATCTTTTATAGCCCATTACCTAGCACTGAACTTAGTCCTTTGTCATAACACTGTGCTTGATACTGTAAAAGATGCCAGCCAGGTGAGACTTGGCCAAAGTTCAGATCAAATCTGCTCGTGGCAAACAAGCTCCAGAGATTGTCCCAGTTAAAAGATTTCCATGGTTGATGAAGGTTTCAGTGTGTCAGAAGAAAGGCAACATCCTTCCTACACCCAAGTGAGAGGTTACACACAGGGGAAACCTGCTGGCAACTGTCATAGCAGTTATGAGCTGCTTGCAGTGAAATAGGACAATCTCTGTGATCTTGGAGATGAAGTTAAGCAAAGGGAAGATTATACTGGAGGTGTCAAACACTTTCTTTAAACCAGAAGCAGCCATTGAAGTTTTTGATCTAAAAACCTCCCCTGCAGACCATGCCAAGACTTACTGCAGATGCAGAGTTCAGAAAAGGGGAAGATCCTTTTTTATATATTTCATTCAAGCAGACTTGGCTTTTATGCTGTCTGGAAAAGAAGAAAAGGACCATGATTACTGTGGATTGCTAATGAATTTTTGAATTAAAATTTCCAGTACTCATTATTGTTCTCATAAATCTTACCTATAAGAAATATTGCTTGGAGCCAAATTGTTTCAAAATTTCTACTTCACTCTTTTTATTAGGAGAAACCTAGACTTTTGGTCAGGTCCTATGTAAGTGTGATTCAGTGTAGCTCCATTCAAGGTAAAGGAATTGTATTAATTCATGCATGCTGAGAAACCAGCCTACAATTTAGAAGTTATGAAACAACTTCTCTGTCAGCATTTCTAGAAAAACAGTTCCTTCTTCCATCTCCCCAAGACAGTGTGTGGGGGACAGGAAAACAGAAATTTCTGTTGACTTGAATAGGGCAATCTTCTATTTTTAGACCTCCAAAGGTGCATGTTTTGTGAACAGAGATTTTTGTTGGGTGTAATTAAATTAATTTTCAAGGAAGTTACTAATTTCATTGAAAGCTAGAGATCCTCCCAATGCATGATTCATCAGAACTCCACCTCAGCCCTGGCCTGCAGGGATAACTAACTCCTTTGGTGAGAAGATAATTTTATTTTAATTCTCATGCAATCATTGGACAACTTCAAGACAAATGCCAGCTATCAATCTTTATGAGTGAAATATTGTTCTCACTATTAAGGTGTGGTGGAGTAAAGGATGTCATGCTTTAGTACCTATAAAGCTATTTGAATATGATTTTGTGTGTAAGCCATAATAAACATAAAAATTATACTTTATGACTTACATGAAAAATACATTAAGACAACTAAAATTAAAGACTTTGAACAGCATGGGAGATTTTTTTTTTTTTTTTATAAAGGATGCAAGATTTATTTTTCCCAGCAATTCTATTCAAATTAATCACAGGTTTCAGGGTCTTTTTCTGTCGGTTTTGTGTGTGCGTGTGTGTATTAGCAAAATTATTATTTTTGGTCCCTCCATTCCTCAATGCCTAGAAGCAATCATGGAAAAAAAGGAAGAATAGTTTTTTTGTTGTTTGCAACCTCTGTTGTATCAGAGAGATCTGAGCTTCACAGAGACTGGAGAATTCAAGGAGAATGTTGACTGTGAAAGCAATGAAGGAGCAGACTTTAATGAGCACTTCAGACTAACCACGCAGTGCATTGCGAAGTGCCCATGTTACTGCCAGCATACTTGGTGGGTTTTGCTAGCATATAAAACCCACTAGACGCTCCTAATAATGATAATTATAGTTCTAATCTTGCCAGGGATTTACCTAGGCAGACATGTACACCCATATGGAGCTCCATAAATTTTAATAGCGCTCCGTGTCAGTTTGGAGGAAGAAGTGGTATTTAGCGCAGACAACTGTTGTGTGACCCTCGCCCTGAAGGGAATCTGGGTGCTCAAGTATGTACCACTGAGTGCACTGGGTGCATGCATGCAAGCCTGCTTCCAGGGTGCATTGCTTTGAACACTGTTATTACATTTGGAAAAAAAAAAAAAACATTTGAGGATGAATTTATTCTGTCGAAATACCATTTGGCTGTGGTTTAGTTTCTCACTTTGCATCTTCAAAAAAGAGAGAGGGAGAGGCAGCACATTTAACTTGGTTAATTATTGTAACTGAGATGCTGGTCTTTTGTATTTGGCTCCCAATTATTTTTAATTTAGGTTGGATTTTTTGAAGTGTGGCAAGAACGTCTTTTCTAGAGACTGCATTTCTGTCTTTTAACAGAGTAGTTGGAATGAGAAATATTTTCTCAGCCCTTCGGTTCTGGATTCCCAGAATTAGGTCTTGCTTATGTAAATGGTACTGCAGAATTCAGAATATATATTCTTGTAAGGATTGTTTGAGTAAATAACCCTTCTAATTTTTCTGAGATTTTTGTTTTCTATCAGAATTCTGAAGTTCTAATTATTTTGTCAACTGTTGGGTAGTTTTGTACTATGTCATTCCTGCTTTTCAATGCAGAAAAGTCTGTGGGCGTTATCTTTGAGGACCTTCTCCATTGTTAACTGTTAGGAAACAATAAAAAATTATATTGATTTCTTGATTAGCATTGACCATTAACTTCTAAAAAATATTGGGGAGCTAATTGTTGAATTGCATAAATAGTGCAACAAATGACACAAAAATAACTGAATAAACTCTAAGTATGTGCTTTGGTTGTGTTCTGAATCACTACATATGAATAAGAAAACTTAGCTATTAGCAGAAAACCATATAAAAGTATATTTTAGACTGATTTTCTTTCGAAGCACATAAACAACACTAAGTGTGAACTGATACTGAAACTCACTTCAATATTAATCATATCTGGAAGTCTGTTATCTTGGAAACATAGTGTTGCCTGCTTTTGCTACATTACATTGCTATAATCTTCTGGTAATTAGTGTTAGAGTAAGTTAAAGAGAAATGAGGAAGCCCCAGCTGGAGCTAAGTTCCTTTGATAACTATATGCAAAGTTAGTTTTCTGTCAACTTGGTTTTGAATAATTCAGAAACATAACTCATTTTCCTACATGTCTAGTTGTAGTATGGAGGCAGTGCTGGGCATTTCTTGATTTTCACCTTGTTAAAGCATGGAGACTCTGCAGAGCTACTAACTTCATTGTCCACTGGACTCTCATGACACTCATGCAGCTTGACCAATTTATTTTTGATCTCTTTTAACAAAGAGGAATTGGGTCAAAGGGATTCAAGTCATTTACCTCAAAGCTTAAGGACTACAAACTAAATATTTCCAAAAAGAAAGGTCTTATACTTAATTTCCCATTCTTATTGTAAATGTGCTGAAGTAGGCAGCATCAGGCAAGAGGATGGTTTTGTGATTTAAATTCGATGATTGGGAGGCATTACTGCCTTTTGATCTGTGGTAGGATCCAGGCCATGAAACTTGTGGCTTTAAGCCCTGTTTGTTAGCTTGCTCCTCCTTTGCTAACTCTTACAATAGTGATGTTTCCAAGGCCAGATTTCACCTTTCAGGAGTACTAGGATTTGCTGTAAGCAATTGCAAAGGTTTTAAGGGATGTCAAGTAGCACATATATGCTAAAAGCTGGTTATCCTGCCAAAAGAAAAAAAAAATCTGCCCTGAAATCTCTCTGCAATCTGTTTTATTCAGAAGAATGAATAATATTCTTTCTGGTTCCCAAAATTACCTTTTGTATTAGATATTTCATAGTATGTAAGTAGTTTTCTCCAAACACATCTTGGAAAGAGAACCTTTGAGTCAGCCCGTTATCCCTCACCTAGAAAATTAACCTTTGAAACAGAATCTTTGAGTCTGTTCATTATCCCTCACCTAGAAAATTAACAGCCACTTAGAAACAGATGAATTTCCTTGATGCCTGTAATGAGTGTGCTTTAGCTGTCATTTTGATCCACAGCTCTATACTATGTACTGCTGAATACACACGTGTTGATGGCCAAGGAGTCATAGTATCTCAGCAAACAAAAGGGACATTTTTATGAGCTTCTGAAATAACGAATCTTGCTTTGGTATAAATTTATGGTTGCCAGCTCTGTTTTGAATTTTTTCCTCACAATTCAGTCATTTCTGTGAACTCTCAGAAAGTCTTGATTCAGCTTTTCCATGAGATGGGGAAGGTAGGCATCTCGGTCTTCTAAGGAGTGATTCATTGTAATTAAATGTGTAGGAACCTGATTAGAAAGTTTGGGATTATTCTGCATTTGTTAAATGCATTCTGAAGTAGCCACCAGACTGAAAATTACAAGGGGTAAAGGCAGATAGATAATTTGTTCACATAGACCTAACTTTTTAAGGAAATCAAGCTTAAAATATCCAAGGCAGTAGAAAAAATGCCATGTGAGCATTTTGATAGTTTTATTTGCAATAAAGACTATTTTCTTCCATTTTTGATCTGAAGGGCTCTTTCAGCTCTGTGCTGGTGCTCTGAGCATACCTATCTGTTGGCAAAGAGCCCACAAAGAGCACACACTTTGACTTCAGTTTGCAAACTGTTATTTTATTGCTTTTATTTTTGCTTAATTAAGAAAATGTTTTGAGAAAATGGAACCACAAAGGTAGAGACAACTACTGTGGAAAAAAACCCTAAAGATGAGGCAGATCGCAACTGCGTGCAGCTAAGCACTCTTCATATTTCATGTTAAACACTCTACAATTTTTTAAGAAAAGAAAAGTAATATTTCAGAAGTACTAAGCATTATGCTTAAGCCACAGAATCTGTAAAAAATGAACTGCATAAGCTATTAGCAACTGGATGCATCATAAACACCTTAGGCGAGAAAAATCAGATCCTAATGCCAAAGGCAGCCCAGCTCCATCAGTCTGCATGGAGCTACACTTCTGCAATTTTACAAGATAAATGTCTGTGCTGTTTTATATGATGAAACTACAGCTTGGGTGAATCCTCTTATTTTTCACCAGTGATTTAATAAAGGCAAGTTCAATATAAATATTGAAAGGCTGCTGGTATTGAAAGTACTCTTTTCCCCCCCTGTAGCTGAAATATGTGAGAGCTTTCTCTTTCCATATTGATCATTCAAAAAAAAAAAAAAAAAAAGGTTAAGATTTGTCTATACAAGAAGTGGGTATATTTACTAACTAGTGGGATCTAAACGTTTTCTGTAACATACTATACTTTGTATCCTCTTTGCAGAGAAAGCTTTGTTGAGCTCTGCTTTATCCCAGCTACTGTGAACTTCAAACCCTTTCTTAATCTCATCCAAAACAGCTAGTGAATGCTTGCCTGCTGCCTCTTGGCAGAGATTACCGAGTTAAAGAGGAGAAATGTTGCAAACTATATCCCCCTGCACCCATTTCTTTGACACACTTCACTGTGGTAACACAACAAAAGAGCTGCATTTAATTATTTTTTTTCCAGAACTCGTAAGTTTAAAAGTGAGAGGGTATTCTTGAGCCCCATTTGTGCTCTTTAATCCACAAGGTACCAAAAGATACAGAACACAAACAGTGTCCACTGGAAGTGACTGTACCTCTGGAAATGTTTGCCTTGTTATGCATCCCTCTCCAAATAAAATATCAAGCGTTAATTTAATCATTAAAAGAATAAAGAAAATAAGAAGTGATGAAAATGTAATCAAGACAGACAATTAATAGTCACAGAAGTGTCATTTTAAAAACAGTTCAAAATATCTCCTGTGCTGCTCTGCTCTGTTCGTGGAATAAACCTACTTTAATTATTTCCTGTTCAGGCTTTCCTCTGTTTCCTTGGTTTTAGGAGGAGTTTACCTAGCAAAAACCAATGCTGCTCATTTCCTCAGTGGATTAACTGGGCAATGATGAAACAGAAGCTTCTGTCTGCTTCATTCTTTACACAACCTGGTGTTAAAGAGTGACCTTTCACCCTCAGAGATTTTAAGGATTAAGGATGCTTTTAAGTCTCGGTCTGGTTACTAATCCACCACTTTCACTTGATGTTAAATAAGCACTTCCTGATTTACCCTTTAAATCCTGTAAACATAATAAAACAGAGTTTAACCTTTACCTTTGGATTTTACCACTATCTTATGGTCTCTCAAATAAACCTTTATAAGAAGCAGGGAAGAGAAAACTAATAAGCCATAGCCTGATTTTTTTATTTTATTTTATTTTTTTCTTACCTTGGGATACGTAACAAAGCATTACAATATTTTTTAATATATTCAAGTCAAACAGTTGTTAGGGTGTATTGGGGTCCTTACACTGTGCAAATAATGGAATTTTTAAAAAAGCATTTATAAGCTATTTGAGATAATGAAATAGATGTTTCTCCTGCATTCAGACTGCTGTGAGCAAAGGATACTGGAAGGAGCTGAAATGGAAATACATTGAAAGAGATTTCATAATCCAAGGCTTTGCAACATTCAAGAATATCATTTAGCCTCCAGCCATTGTTTTGTAAAGTCAGGCTCCCATCTGGTGTAAATTGCATGTAAACTCCACTCGCAGCCCAGGGACTGTCTTGATTTACACCAGCTATGGATCTGACCTCACAGAACTGGGTTTTTTTTGCTGTGTTTTTCTCTTTAGGAAAATGGTATCTGTGCTGAGGAAATATTCATTCATAGCTATTTCCAGTGGCTATATGTACAAAGTTATCACAAAGTTATGCTATGATGGTTTGATGAGCTGAGTAGATGAGGGGAGAGAAGTAGATGTTTTCTACCTTGATGTCACACTGTCTCCCTTAATATCCTTACAGGTAAGCTTGGGAAGGATGTTAGATGAGTGGACAGAGATTGAGAACTGGCTGAAGGACAGAGCACAGAAGATTGTGATCAAAGGGGCCAGGTCTTGTTGGGAGGCCTGTGGCTAGTGGTGTTCCCTAGGGGTCAGTACTGAGTCCATTCTTGTTCAACATATTCATCAGCAACCTGGACGAGGGAAGAGAGAGCACTGTCAGCAAGTGTGCTGATGACACAAAACTGGGAGGAGTGGCTGACACACCTGAAGGCTGTGCTGCCAGTCAGCAAGATCTGGACAGGCTGGAGAGCTGGGTAGGGAGTAACCTTATGAAGGTTACAAGGGCAAAGGTAGGGTGCTGCAACTAGGGAGGAACAACCCCATGTATCAGTAAACGTTGCTGGAAAGCACTTCTGTGGAAAAGGACCTGTGAGTCTTGGTGGACAACAGGATGACCAGGAGCCAGCAGTGTGCCCTCATGGCCAAGAAGGCCAATGGTATTCTAGGATGCATTAAGAAAATTGTGGCCAGCAGGTCACTCTACTCTGCCCTGGTGAGGCCTCATCTGGACTGTGTCCAGTTCTTGGCTCCCCACTTCAAGACAGTCAGGGAACTACTGAAGGAAGTCCAATGACAAGCCACAAGGATGTCTAAAGGACTGAAACATCTCTCTTGTGAGGAGAGGCTGAGAGAAGTGGGGCTCTTTAGCTTGGGAAAGAGAAGACCAAGAGGAGATCTTATCAATGTATATAAATATCTAAAGGGTGGAAGTCAAGAGGATGTGGCTGGACTCTTCTCAGTGGTGGCCAGTGATAGAACAAGAGACAATGAGTTCAAACTACAACACAGGAGATTTCACTTGAACTTAAGGAGAAACTTTTCTTTTTTTACTTTGAGGGTGACAGAGCACTGGAACAAGCTGCCCAGAGAGGCTGTAGAGTCTCTTTCTCTGGAGATATTCAAAACCTGCCTGGACATGTGCCTGTGCAACCTGATCTAGGTGAACCTGCAATAGCAAAGGCTTGGACTAGACAATCTCCAGAGGTCCTTTCCAACCCTTAACATTCTGTGTTTCTATGATTCTCTGATCACTACACCAGAATATTTCTGTCTTTATCACAGCTCAAAAGGGTGCTGCCTTATAATTTGTTTATATAAATAACTTTATATATATATATATATATATATATATATATATATATATATATATAAGTAACTTCAGCACAGTGCTCCCAGTCTGGAGCCTGGTCTTGGGACCAAGGATTTGGTGGGACCAGCTGGGAGCCTCTGCCTGTACAACAGCTCCAATTGCTGAAGACTGTGGACAAAAGTACCTAAAAAATACCTGCTGGAAATGCCATCTTCAAATTATTACAGCCACCACCTCTTGAGTATTTTTAATAAGGTTTGTTTGCAGGAAACATCCAAAATACCTAATTTCAAAAATTCTGAATTCTGTCACCTTAGAGAGTTTCTCATAGTAGATAGCCTTAAGTAGAAAAAATTATCCTATGATAAGAAGTTAATTCCCTTTTCTGAAGCCCTAAATCATGGGCCTTATTAACAAAGGAATACAGTTATCTATCTGAATGGGAACCTTGCTTGACTTTTGATATCTTTTTGGGAATATTTATTTTAATTAAATTGAATATCTGCCTTGTATCTTGCAAATATCTGATTGTCTCTGCATCAGCTATTGCCTAAGAGGAAATATAGACAAAGTAATCATTTATACATGCATGATTTTCTTACTGTGATCAACAATCCCTTTGTCTTCTGCCTTAATAATGCAAAATATCCTGTTTCCTCCATGTTTGCTAATGCTGCTCATCATGGTGCAAATTATTCAAATGCAACTGCTCCTCAACACATTTGAGAGACCTGTTACCTGAGCTGGAGAGGAGCTCTTGTCAAAACAAATTCTGATGCCTTAAAGGCTCTGAATAACATTAGGGTGTAACGCTGGGGCAGCCAACTTCCCCGGTGTCTGCTGGGGATAAGTAAATGACAGCTGGAGTTCACAAATGTTTTGAATTCATGGAGTGAAGACTATTTGCAACCACTTTGGGAAATTATTGAGTTTACATGGTACGGCTGGTTTTGAGAGTTCTATGGTTCCCAGAATGGCCTGCTGTCTTAAGAGACATTTATAATATTGGACCTTTTTCTACAGTCTGTTGAAGATAAAACTCCTGTTAAAGGTAATAGGAACTGTGGCACTGTGTGCAAACAAGAAATAGAACAAAGAATAAAGTTTTAAACAGAGGAGATGTGATTTTCATTGAAATTTGGGAAGGAAGGTGAACAGGAGAAAATGCTTTTGTTTTACAGGTTTTCTATCAACACTGGCAATGCCTTGTTCATGTGTCCTGTCCCAGAGTGGTCCGTGAGGGATTGCCAGTGAGAATAAAACCAGTCTGAAAATAAGATTGAGAGCATCTTTTAAAACAGAACAATCTTCCCTTTGCAGTAGCCTCCTGCAGACACTGAAGACCTGAGTAGTTCACAGCCGTGTGAATAATATTCCTTCCCATGAAGCAGAATTTTTGAGCAAATTGAGCAAGAGCAAGCCAGCCTTCAGTTTCGTGGCTGCTAGTGGCACATACTCTGGAATGTCTTCAAGTGAAGAAAACCCATAGCAGCTAAAAAGGTGGAAGGGACTTAGGGTATTGAACTGAAGAGGTGGATTTTTTTTTCTTCTTCTGTTATTACAGCCTTCTTGTACTATTGCTTTTGCACTTCTTAATGTCTTGAAAATGGCTTTTATGTGACTCAGTAATGCATGACTTTAGTATGCTTCATTATCATCCTTGCTTGCTTAACTCTCCTGAAAAAAATTATTTTAAAATAGGGTTTTTTTCCTAGATTCTGGAATAATAAAGGAGAGCTCACATCTGTATCTGTGATGTATTATTTGCTAAAGTTTCTAAAGTTCCCTACACCTTGGTTTCCTGCTATAATTAATAATATCTGGAGCTTCTCCTTGTAACTTTTAGTCAGTTATTCAAGAAGGTGATTCAAATCCTGCCTTTGTGTTGGGACACTGGACTGCTGGAAGGTGAGGTGATTTGCCTGAAGTCAGTCAGCAGACTACTACTAAATAGGTGAACCACTGACTCCTTTGTCCAGTTCTCTATCTGTCAAGACACATTGCCTTGGTTAACTGGCATGAGTCAAATCTGATTCCTCTATTCAACTGACGAACTGCTGCTATAGTATCTACAGTTCCTGTTTTGTTGCTGAGGTTGCCTGCAGGAGAAGGCAACCAAAGAAGAGTCTGGGAAACAAGATCTGAAGGGTTTTCCAAAGGGGCCACTGAGGGCAAGACTAAAGAAACTTCAGGAGAATGGGGAAGAGTAGTCACAGCTGATGGCTGTGAACCTAATCTAAGCAGCTAATGGGGAATGGGTGAAGGATGGAGGAATAAGGTCTTGCTTCTGAACTTGGGGGAATACCACAAAGCTAATTTAAGGCCAAGTAGTCTGGGTTCATCTGGAAGAGAGCAACTTCAACAGAAGTGCAGAGTGCCCAAGCAATGACCTTCTCTGTGCTACTCACATCAGCTATTTTCAGCACATTTAGTGAGTTTATAAATTAAAGGAAGATGAAATGATGGCTGAAAAAGCACATTTTTGCATTTCTCTGCAACTCTGCAGTAATGTGGACCTAAAAATGCTTGCAGTGTCTGTATGCAAAGCATATGACAGTGCCAGATGTATGCCAGAAAAGATCTTAATCAAAGGAGTCACACAGATTTCATGTAGTTACCATTTTTTCTGTATTCCAACAGGTTACATTGTATTGTCACTAAAATCAACAAAAGACCAAATGGTCCTCTCACACCACAAATTCCACAGTTATGCTCAATTTACTTCCAAATAAACAGTAGAGAAAACTCAGAGTTTGGAGAAAATCAAGGGAAGGTTTTACTTTCAAATGGAATTGATCTCCTTAGCCAACAAAAATAGAAAGAAAGAAGTGAATATATATATATATATATACACACACACATACTGCATTTAAAGTTTGTAATATATTGGCCTGACATATGTAATATTGCACTACACTACTTAGCATCTCTTAAACAAAACAAAATCTTTTACTGAGCAGTTACCATTCCAACAGGTTATGGCATTTGTAGAGTAATTAGCAACTGTAAAATATGACTAACCAAATCATTATTTTTAACTTAAAAACTAGGCGCCTACATTCTTATGTATAAAACAGTTTTTATAAGCTGTACATGACCAGGGAATATTTTACAACAGAGCTTAAGAAAGAGAAAATACTAATCAGGGGTTTAAATGTCTGTAGTTATAGTCCTGTAAATGTTCTTGAAAATGAAATGAATAGCTTCCAGAGAGGTCTATAACCAGAGAGGTGATGCAATGGTGCCAGGGGGAAGGAATGGGCTAATGGGAGAGCTACTGGGAGGCCTCAGGTGCTGGGAGAGTCAGCCAAAGTGTAGAAGAGAGACTGGCCCATTGCTGACTCCCTCTTTGGCCTGGGTCAAGGGCTACAAAAAGAAAGGGAAGTGGCATTCAACTTTACACTGATGTGAAATAAGTACCAGTTAGCTAAGACTAAGACTTTTTAATAGAATTAAAGGATTCTTCTCCATGAGACTGCACTACTGATTTTGCTAGCACCTCACCAACTTTGAGAGTGCGGCGGTTTCAGTATCTAGGAGGAGGTTTTTCCCAAGGATCACTCACTGCACTTCTTAAAGCACTCTGGATTGCTCACCTGGCTTCCCTTTAAATTTGCACATCTTAAAAATGACTTCAGTGCCAACCCACTGGAGTTGATCTAGGTTCCCTCAAGTCTCATGGAACTTAGCTCATGTTCATCAAGAGCTTCTCTGAGTTGCAAGTCAGTGAGGTGTGAAATGCTTGTGGTTTGATGATTCACAGAACTCTCACCATGAGCTTTAATTAATCAATCTTTGCAAGGAATTTGAAATCCTTAGATGAAAGGCTGTCTAACTGCAAAACACTGTTATTACAATGGCCTCCCCTTGTGTTCATGGGGACCTCACTTTTATCATTATCAATTTTTGCACCATTGCAATAGCTCCCCTTTTAGGTTGAAAAGGGGAGAACTGTAAACATGTTACCAACAAACATTTCTCATGCTGGTGGTTTAACAGAAACTATACTTGAAAAGCAACACAACTTTCCTTACAACCATATCTCCCCAGGCTGTGATCCTGTCAGGCTGTAGACGTTAAACAATACTGATCTGGGTCAGCCTGAGGATGGGGAAACAGGCAATGATGTTAGTGATACAAAATAATAAAGCATCAAAATCTAGATTTCTCCATTGCAGTGCCCTCCTGGAGCCTCGTGAACTCTCTTCAGGCACTACTGCAGCATCAATTAAAGCAATAAGCACTGCTCACTCTCAGTAAACAATCTCAATTCTTCACACACTGAAGTTTCTAATTTAGCATACCATTTCTAATTTAGCTTCATTGGAGGCAAAGAAATCTACCCCAAAGAGTCCAATCTGCATCCTAAGCATGGGTGTGGCTGTATAATAGAAGGAAAGGGAGGGGTACGAAGGACGATGTTAGAGTTAGGTTGTGTTTGTGTCAGATGTGGTTTTCATTTTCCCACACAGAAAGTACTTTCATTGGCTTGTGTGTTCACAGCTCTAATTTTTACAGATAGATCCATCGCTCATGGTACTCAGAACAAAGTTGGATCAATCATCATGTGCATTTCTGTTTGAGAGGGAATAGTTTAATGAAAAATAATTCACACAGGTCTTAGAATCGTGCACTGGAATTTGAGTCTCTAGGTTTGTCTGTGTGGTTTGTTGGTCTCTTTTTTTTTTGTGTAGAAATTTTATATTCATGTCACAGATTAGATATTGCAGGAAAGAGATCAAGAGAAAATTGACTCATCCACCATCTAGATTGTCACACCTAGTACATGAAGTCTCAAGTGGAAAAAACTTTTCTTACTCTGGTTGCAGAGCTGGGTAGGACAATTATGTGTGGAATATGAAGTTGTTATTGCATTGTTAGTTGTGTTTTCTGCCCAGATAGCCAGTGTGCAAAGATAGTAACAGAACAGAGTATAGATTTTGTTGAGCTGCTGAATTCCCAAACCAACAGGATTTAAGGTTGGTTTTGGAGTTGATACCCCAGCGCAGGCTATAAGGCTTGTCCTTTACAATCTGCATTTAAAAGTAGCTGGTGAACATAATAAGAAATTGCAGCAGATCTGGATCCTGTAGATGACAAATGGAGACTACCAATAAAAAGAAATGAAAAAAGCAGATTTTAAAGGCCATGTAAAAGGACAGAAGGATAGTGTTTTTGCAATTGTCTATGCACCAACTGATGTACCAGTTCAAGGACAACTCCACATTCAAAACCAATATTCCAAAATCCTTTGCAAAATACCACGAAGAAATGTCACTACAGAGCTCTCACAGTAGGTGTGAACCTCTGTCTTCAGCAGTGTACCTATGTAAAGGAAGCCTTGTCTATGCAACACTTGAACATAATGATCTTACTTTTTCACTGATATTATCTTCTGCTCTTTCCAACTTGGCTTCTTTCCCATCTAGGTTTATCACTCACTTCTGATGATGTCTAGAACGTATATGTAAACATAATTTTTTGCATATCTCATGTGATCTGAGATCAGCTTAGTTTAGCTGGAGTTATAGTTTGGAATTTAGGATACCTGTGTAACTGGTTGTGCAAAAACCGCTCATCCAACCTCAGACACAATAGGAGAAATGCTTCTTCCCTGATCCCAGCTCTTGGGATAGAGTAGAAGGAGGACCACCCATGTAACTTCCATAGTGAGGCAGTAAAGAGCTTGGAAAGTCCCAAACCACAGCTGCTCCAATTTCAATGTTCTTTACCTAAGCTTTAAATGATCAGGTCATGCCTCAACTCCTTGAAATCTCACACTTGTATCCCACCATCAGAGAAGAAAAATGGAGGAAAAATCGATTTGTACTTAAGGAACTTCACCATATGGAAAATATTGTCCATTATTTCTATACCTGTAAGCTCTTTTCACTGGCTTAAAGAACTTCAGTGCCTTAGAGAAAAGAAGAAAACAAAACTTTGCCTATGAGGCAGCATTCAGTATCAAGCTGGTTTGAGAAGGAACAAGCCTGAGCATGGAGCTGTGGCAGCCTCACCTCTACTGGGCTGCCAAATCCAGCAACCCTTAACTGGCCATACCTCAACTTCCATCCTTAAGCTTTTAAGAAGAAAGTAGTAGAATTATATTTTTTTTTAGATATGAATTGGTCACATCCCCACAGTTGCCTGGAGTTTCTTGGTAGTGCAAGATAAAACTAAGTGGGAACTTTAGGACAGAAAAGTACTTTTGAAACGAAAGAAAAAAATATTTGAAGCATCCAGTGGACAAATTCATGTAGTCTAATAAAAACCTTTTTATTTCCTTTAAAAATATTTGATTCTGATCATTAACCAGCTGTAAGGCCACTATCAATAACTTGCACAAATCCAAAAATGTCTTGATATATTATTCCTAAAAGTATTTTAGTCCTTTGTGTGTTTCTTGTGTATTTAACCTCCATTCTGAATTGGATGCATTTTTATTGATCAGTTACTTTGGACTGTACCATTTTTTCTGACATTTGATCTTTGTTTTCTAAACATAGTTTTATATAGAATTCCAATGACATTGCAATGCCTGAACAGTGCAATTACTAAGATTTTCTAGATGTGACAGAAGATACATCAGGTTTATATCTCTCATAACTTTTCCTTCCATCTAGTACATTTGTGAACTGTTACCTTAGTTTCATAAAGTTCAGTAAAAAGTTAAAAGTGATTAATTTAATTAAACAACATTGTCCCAAGGCCAAGTAGCTCAGATGTTCATTTTTTATTAAACAGTACTTTCATTCACACTTTCAAATTACACTTTGTTCAAAGGTCTCAGGAAAAGAATTTTCTCTCTTTTTTTTTTTCTTCCCCTGTCCTTCTAAAATAAATGTTGAGAGGATTCAGCTTTCAAAGAGCTCATAGAATTTGAGATAGAAATAATCCAAAAGGATTTCCATGGTGATAGGAATATGGCTGAGGCTACACTTTAAGGAAAAGGCATAAAAGCAAATGTTAGACAAGTTAGATTAATAAGTAATCATTTTTCCTGACAATAAAATCAAGTGGAATAGGCTACACATGAGTGGCATGCATAAGTCACTGCTTTAAAAAGGGATTGAGGCTAGCAGCATTTAGTCAGGTGTGCACAGGATCCACACCTCAATAAAGAAATCCAGTTAATTATTGTTTGGAAAGGAAGCAGAGTGTATTACTGTGCTTGGAAATGGAGGCTTACAGCAGAAGAAATGGGACAGATGCATATGGCTGAGAGGTGCAAAGAAAGATCCTGCAAGACAACAAAGCTCCCACGATGAAAGGAAAATAGCAGGTTGTGTTTACTGATACTCAGTTTTGTTTCATTGCATTTGAATTAAGTGACACAAATATTTTTATGACTGCATTTATTCTCCATAACAATATGAATAAGCCACTGAATAATAACAAAGTCCCTTGTGGTTGCACAAGAAGGGTGATTAAATTATAATCACATTGGATTAATTAATCTATAATATTTGTTCTTTATATGAAAGGGGAAAATCAGCCTTCAACATAAAGGTTATGTACTCATGAGGTCTGTGTCTTAATAAAGGAAAGGCTTTGGGAAAAAGCTTGACAAGCCCCCCAGATATGATATGTTGTAAATGTAGACAGAAGGTTATTACTGATATAAAATACATTCAATGTAATTATCAGCCACAACAAATAATCAGAGAGATGATAATGAATAATTAACGTTTTTATTTTTCTGTAGTAATGTGTCTAATAGATAAGTGCACAACATTGAATTAATTTATTATGCTATAGCATTTTAGTAATGAAAACTGCATCATCCAAATATCTCTTCAGTGGTTGTGCCAGATATCAGCTTAAATAACTGATAAGGCTTATTCCTTTGTTTTCCCCACCCAGTGGAACTGAAGATGCCCTGAAAGCAAGCAACTAGTAAAAGGAAGCATCATAATCTTGAAATAAAAGCATAATAAAAATATAAAACTTGTGGCCTGATCTTCTAGTCCCAGTAAATTAAACAAATGCAGGCTATTTACCAAGAGAATGCTGAATGTATTACACTAAACTTATACATATTTTATTTAAATTTAAATTTTTGGTGGTGGTTTTTTACTGACAGATTCTGCCTTTTATCTTTTCCAAATAAAATACCAGTTGCAACTTTCTAGGAATCCATTTAGTGTGTCAAATTTATCTGAATAAGAGAGAAAATTTATGCCTAAAAGATAGTGTACATGTATATTTTAATTACTTAAATCCAACCATTCCATGTTTTGGAAGGATATACTTAAAGATAGACCATAGAACTCATTTTATGCAGAGTGTTTTATACACATTGCTTTTAAATAGCAATAAATACTGTTTAGTTTTAAATGGATTTTTTTTTTAACTTGTGGATGAAAAGAATCTATTTCAAATATATATATATATTTGAAATACAAATATATATATAAAAAACTTTCTTCTACACTATATATATATATATATATATATATATAGTGTAGAAGAAAGTAATCTGTAGAAGTGTCATTTCTAAAACCCTGGAGCAGTGAGCAAGCACAGCCTGTGCTTTTGAAGCCCAAAGTCTGATTATTTGGGGGTCTTTTAACTCTCTAATAAAGCCTGAAGTGTATTCAGATACCTAACAACCCTTGGACCTCAGCTTAGTTCAGTCTCATAGTCTGCAGTTTAGGCTTGCCTCTAGCTAATACTGGTGATTAATTATGGTGTGTTTTACAGAGCCTTGCTTGTGCTGATAATATTGTACTAAGTAAAGCTTTACTTGTGTTTCAAAATAATTATTTTTTTCTTCTGCAGTACTTGGGGACCACAGGTTGAGAGAGGCTGCCTGTGCCTCATGAGTGTGACACAGAGATCACAAGTAAAATTTCAGGGTTTAAAAAGTAGTCTTTGGGCTTCTACCATTTAACCAGCAAGGAGCCACAAACCTGACATAAAATACTTTCTATGACAGGCACTGACCCTTGAGGTGGTGACTGAAGTGAAACAGAGGCAAAAAAAAATTGAGCAGTGCTGTCTTATCCACCAGCAGCCAGCTAAGATCCTGGGTAGGGAAAACAACAGTTGCACTGTGTTGGTATGTCAAATCTGAAGTGTCTATCAACACCATTCTATATCTTGTTTTCAGGTGATTCCTCTTTAACCTGCTGTGATGCAGTCCTGAGGATGTCTGGAAGGATGAAAGAAGGCTGCAGGAAGAGATAAGGTAATGGAAGTACATATTTCAGGCAAAACCAGAGGAAGATGAGGAGTGTATTTGGTGATTTGAAAGCCTTGTTTTGATATGGTTTGTAGTCCTGGAGATGCAAGAGCCTGGCTGGTTCTGCATGCTATAAATAACAGTAACAGTATCACTTTTCCAGGATACTACAGAGTCAAAAATGCAAATTCTCTGCTGTAGTCGGTGTAACCAAAACATGGACCTGTTTCTGGGATTGTTGAGGGCATGCTGGTTTAGGTGTATCTGAAGACCAACACCTCAGTGGTCATGTTCTTGCTCAAAGAAGCCATTCATGGTAGAGAAAAATCCAGAAAGATTTTCTATCAATGCATGTAAGCAGGAGTTTCTGTTGGAGATGAGTTCTAGCTGCAATTCTGAATTCTCTGCTGTGACATCAGAATGATCTTAGGGATTCATGACCCAAGAATTTGCTTTTAATCCATACCATTAGGTAAACTGTCAATGGTAAGGGCAACTTTGAGAAACTTGGTATAGGCCAAGGAGTCTGTGGGTTGCAAGACCACTGGCCTTAAGCAGGTAAATTTAAGGACCTCTCTTTTGAAGCTGTTTGGGGAATCTACTCAGGTAGTAGTCAGAAGCTCTGTTGTCTTCAGTCTCTATCACTCCTCAGAGCTCCCAGGCTATTTTTATTGTTATTATTAAGTTTTTTATGAGCAGATCCATCAGTTTTCCTTTTTGAGCAATATTTTAGCATTTCTTTCTCTTCTTTTTTTTTCTCCTTATTCTCCAAGGTCTGCTTATTAAATTATTATGCAACTGTGATACTAAATCTTATCTTTTGACTATAATGCACAGAAAATGCAGATAAGGCTTGAGGGGAGGGACAAAACATTTGTCTACCAGTAGACTATAAGAAGCAAGAGAAAGTGAAAAGAGGAATATGATGCTTTTGATGAATATTTGTAGCTGAGCAAGACAGTGCACTAAATGGCTTTTTCTTTTTCAGTATGGGAGTGTACTTGTATTTCTAAAGCAAAAGGCTTTTACAAGACTCTAAATCAAATGTGAAGTTTAAAAAAAAAAAAAAAAAAAAAAAAGAGATTTATAACCTGCCTCCAGCAACTTACTATTCCCTGCTAGCCAGATTTCCTCTCTTGTTTACTTGATTAAGGTGTAGTCCTCACTTCAGGAAATGTTTGGTCATCTTCTTAGGCCATACCAGCAGCAATAGCCTGAGGTAGTTTGCAGGGAGTTATTTTTGGGGTCTGCCTTCTGCCCTGCCTGTATTTGAAAGAGGAAGTTATAGAGCAGTGCCCTGGGCACAAAGAGGGTAAAAATAGACACTAGAGATTAAAACAAATCAAATCAAACAAACAAAACAAAACAACAACAACAACAACAAAAACCAACCAAAACCAAACACTTTGAAATGGGAAATTAAATCAATAAACTTTTGAGCTTATTTCTAATACCACTTCAGCAGTGGCTAGTGTTTTCCTGGTGTAATAATGATGATGCACTAAATGATTTGGTCTTTGAAAAGGCTAAGGACCCAGTCTCTATTGAAAAGCAAAGCAGTTCAGAAGGCCACAGGATGGAGTGCTTCCATGTGGGCAATGTTTCCCAGGCAAACTGAGTCCCCATTTCCATTCCTGTGGGCATAAAAATGCCCTGAACTGAGATGTCCTCAGTTCTTAACAGCAGGTGCAAGTTCTCTGTGTGTTGAAAGTGTCCCCTCTGGGGGACACAAAGGGAAACGGAATTGTTCTTACTGGCAATGTCATTTTTTCTTTCTTTCTTTCTCTAATTCATGATCAGGTAGAACAACTTTCAAAATAAGAGTTGGCATTTATTTTTTGCTAAAAGAGTGGTTAAGCCAGTTTGATGTTAATAACTCTCTGCTTAAAAATGGTCTTTAAAAAAGTATGTAGATTTATGTTTTGGAAAATCTTTACTCTTTTTCCATCTTTTCTCAAAGACAAATTTAAAACAACCTAAACTTCTCCTGTCATCAGGCAAATATCATAGCATCCCATGCCCCCTCTAAATCTAGTTATTATTAATCAGCTAAAGCAATATTTAATTATACGTGCAGGGGAGAGAGAGTTCTTCATTATCCTTTATGAATGGAAACTTCTCAATCTTGGTAGATAACAAATAAACAAATGTTATTGATTGTTCTCCAACATCAAATAAGGAAAATAAATATCACAATTTAGGGCTTCTGTGTCACATTCAAGAGAAACTTCATAACAAATCATTAATGAGTTTCTAATCTTTGACCCTCTTGCTGATGCCAGCTGTGTCTCTTCTTGATCATTACAACTTCCCTGTCATCACAAAATTACTCTGCCTTGGATTATCTACATTAATACAGCTGTTAGCAGAGCCTTCTTCACTCTCAAAGCCAAGGTCATTTGATGGTGTTTGGTTTACACCAGTCTAAGAAGCTAGGTGTTTAAAACAGCTGTTGATACTCCAAAGATCAGTTTAGCTCCCTGCCTGTGTCTGAATATACCTGAGCCCTACATCCAAACCTGCTCAACTAACACCTAACTTTACAAGTTCTGCAGCTCATCTACTCATATTTAAGTTCTTAGCAGCAATTGTAGATTCACTGCCCTATTTTTTTTCACTACTGCATGCTATAGCTCTGTTCAAATCAATCCCTGATTTGTTTTTGAAAATTGTCTTACTTTCTTGGTAGTTTAACTTCAAATTTAGTGGCTGGAGCAGCAATGGTGGTTTGAAACCTCATAGGCAGAAGAGAGAATTTCCTCTTTCATATCTCACTTCCTGGACAAAGGCTGGATCTTCTCTGGATGCTCTTAAAGGTCTGTGCTCTCTCCTTTGTCATACTTGATCCTTTAAGGCCAATCTCTCCCTATGCAAAAGGAATTTACTTATTTGATATGAAGTCCTGAGTAGATGAATGCTGATGGAGATACCTAAAAGCAGATTTTCAGAGCCTGATCTGTCGACACTAAAGTCTTCTATAATGTCTGGTGTTTTTCAGTAGTCTAGCACTTACCCAGCTACAGAAGGCTTATAAAATGGAGGTGCTCAGCTTAAACCAAGAAAAAGTAGAAAAAGGGTTATCTACTGATCTGTAAGTCCACTTGTACACAGAACAAGATATTTGGACACATGCTTGGAAATCGTGTGTTCACAGCCAAGATGCATCACCTCGATTTTAGACTCAATCTGTTCACTTTGCTTTACAACAAATAGGATGTATTGCAGCTATCAGGCCAGGGTTCAAAATAAAACCAGATGACCTCTCCAAAATGAAACTTGTCATTAGTTGAATTCCTCCAATTCCCCCCAGCCCAAAGCAGTCCAAAACCCTTTCCAAAATTACTTTCAGCAAATTGTCTTCATCATGTTTTCACTCGGAGAATGAATAGATTTGTCTGCAGCATGCTCTCTTGGATGACTGATGGACTTTCTAGTCCAAGCTTTCTAGCCCAAGCACTGAATCCAGTTATCTTTAGTGAACTCTATGTGCTGTGCTCTCATTAAAAGTTTGCAGCAAGGAGTTTGTGTAGATTTATGCCCTCATCCTTTTATTGTTGGAAACCTAATTTCAAAAGCTGTCTTGGGACTCTGCTGAAGTGTTTGTGGAGTAGATCCTCAGCAGGTTTTTTTTTCTCTGTGTCATAGAAAACTGCTCCACTATCTGGCAGAAATGGTAGATGACGCCCAGGGGATGCCCAGAGTAACAGAGCAGAAGGAAAACAACACGGCAAGGCTGGTAGAGCTACTGCATGGATTCCAGGCATCAGTTGTTCATCATTTGCTTAGAAGTAATCCATGCCACTTTAAGTTCACAGAAAAGTGCAAAAATTAAACTGTCCCTTTCCACCCATAAGTCTTCCTTAATTACATCTTCCTTTTATATCTGTACTGTTTCAATCTGGATTTCACCCTGTGCCCATCATTATGGTATTTGAGCTTTCAGTCTCTTGTCACATACCCAAGCGAGCCCAAGGCTGAACTGAGCAGTGGCAATGTCCATCATATAATTTCTTACTCCTCTCTCAGCCACAGCACATAGAAAGGAACCACTGATAGACTCTTTCACATTAAAAGAGCAAATAGAATGTGAAAAGCTATTAGAGAGAGGTCACAGAACGAAACAAAACCAAAAAACATCTTCATACTCTTGTGCAGATCTGTGCTTCCACCTCTTGAATGCTGTGTTTGAGAAACTCAGAAACTGGGAAAGCTGAGAGGAAAGATGAGGAACACAGAAGATAAAGAACGCGATACATAGACCAAGGAATATCTGGCTCTGATGTTGAAGAGGATATAAAACGAGGCTAGAAATGATTGCAGGCTGGATGTTCACTTTACAATTGATTCCAGGGTGGAGCTACTTTGAAATGCAACCCTTGGTTGTCTCCATTTACCACCTGGCAAGTAGGTTGTCAAAGCAGTTTTGGTACAAGCACTTAATTTCACTTAGTGGTGAAGTTTGTTTACAAGCCAATATGCAAATCTCACCACTGCACATTTCCCTAATATACACCCAACAGAAAATTCACCTCAAGTATTTGCTCTAAGGAAATTAAATATTGATGAGGACTGAGAAGAAGTAGCAGTTTCACTTGCTAGCATTAGAAATGCCAGTTCTGCTGCTTTATTTTCCTTGCAGAAGTGACTCAGCTACCCCAGGACTCCTCCTGTGTTGACTCCAAAAGCTTGAGCTGTAAGAGAAGCCCTGTGAAAGCTTTGCTCTATGACATTCAAACTCTTCTGTGTTAGTAACTATAAAAAGTACACATGGCTGTGCAGTCACAGTGATAAACATGGAAAAAAGCCAGATCAATACACAGTTCTAACCTTTCTGATGGTGGAACACAATGAAACCAGAAATGAGGTAAAGGACAGGGCTTGGGCTGTTCATGTTTGCAGAAAAGGCAGGGCCAAAGCAGCACAGTTGCAGAGGAGGAGCAGAAGGCAATAATGTGGGTTGGGAGAAGTTGATCACAGGGGATATCCCTAAAAGTAATGTTTAGTTCCCCTTCAGAAAGGACCAAACTATACATCAGGACATTAAATTAGTGATTTTGTGCCACCAAATGTTGAAGTGTAAAGCCTGATCTGTGAGGCACTGAACGAAGCCTTGCATAAATGTAGGCTACGTGGTGCCTTGCTATAAATCATTTCTCTACAGAAGCTGCTTTAAACAAACATTTCATTCATTCTGATATCCTTTACCATAAAGCACTGGCATTAAAAACTTGTGTTTTTCAGTGGTGAGATGATTCTGTTATTTGGCTGTGCCTGGGTATCTGAAAGACCCAGTGAGACCAAGGACTCCTCACTTGGGTGCTATACAAACATTCATTTATTTTACTTTAAAATATTAGTCACAATCACTCATCAGACCAATGAATTAAAGTAGCAAAAATAAATTCTTCTGTATTATGTGCTTTCTGGCCTTTCCCAAATCTTAACAAATATTCCTATGGATTAATGTTACCACAGTTTCTAAAGAGCTTTTTGCTTTGAGGCTTCATGAGTGCAAAAATAAAAAGCAGACACTGCAGTAAGAGACAGTGAGTGGATACAGTCAAAAAAGGAGTGAGAAGTTGCAATGAAACACTTGGAAGAATGGTCAAGCAGCCTGACCACTGTAGGTTTTATTTCTCTTTTTTTTTTCCTCAGCAAAAATATCCAGTAGACACAGGCATTTCATAATGTTTTGATATATTAAATGCTGTCCAAGCAGCACTAATTCAAGAATTCGTACCAAAACTATATGTCAGATGAGACCCAAGATTATGGCTGGAACTCCTTTCAGAATATAGATCTATATCATTGGTGGGAGGCAATCCTGGCCCTCAGATAAACAGGATCAGATTATTGCCAATCTTTTCATGTTCAGCAATAGATAGTAGATACAGTCTGGCATCTCCTCAGGCTATTTCCTGCTAAAATAAACTCCAACAGGTTCAGGTGAAAAACATGAGTCCAGTGAAATAAATGGGAGTTTTGTCACTAAATGTATCAAAGGGCTTTAAAAAAGCCTTTGATATAAATCATGGGAGTTTCTTTCCCTACAGCATGTAAGCATAAGACAACTTGTCTGTTTATGGATGCTCAGAAAAAAATAAGGCAAATAAAGAAAACTTATGATGTCAGTGTGTGTAGGTTAAAGTGCTTAATCTGAGTATGAAGCCTCCATCTGATCTAAAGCCCCTTCAGCTGAAAGCGTTTACATGGGGATTTGACATGCTTTAATTTATGTTGTATTGACTTCAAACCATTAATGGATTTACTTTATCTTTCCCAAGTGCCTCAACTAGACAAGCCATTGGTTATAATTGACAGGATGGTGTAGTTACACCCATGGATGTCAGCAACTAGATGCTATGTTGATCTGAACTATACAGATCTCTGGAGTTTACAGATACCACTAGATTCATTTAAACATCTCTTGCATTTGGAGTTTGATCAGTATATTAAGGAGTAAGCTCTGTGACCTAAAATACCCTAGTCATCAGTATGGGTAGCTTTATTTTTTAAATTGATGACTTGTTGAATCCTCAAAGTTTAATTCAGTTTTATTTCTAGCTAGTGAGGTAGCAAGTCAAGCTGTGCTAACATTTTTTTCCTCTCTCATTATTGGTTTGCTGAAAGAGCACACTTATAATGCACTGAAAGGCAGGATCCTTGCTACAGCTTCTTCATGTATAGTCATTGATTTAATCATGAGGAAAGTTGATCTTAAATATTGGACCAAGTGTCAAGACATATAACTTCTTTCTGAAACTGTAAGATAAATTTTCCATTTGGGATAAAAAGCCAGGGCCAAGACATTCATGCTCTTGTGAATACCTCATAAACCTGAGTCTGTGTTCTGATATTTAAATCAATGTACCAATCACTTCAAGAGAGCACTAGAAGAAGCCCTAGGATGCTGCCCATCATGCCACATCTGGGAGCTGATTGCAGACACTCAGCCTGTAATTCCCAATTTACAAACATCACACCTTAAAATAAAATTAAAAAAAAAAAGGAGAGAGAGGAAAAATAAGTTTTTAAGCTGGCATGCTTTTGGAGAACATTGCCAAGGAAAGCTGATCACATTCCAATACACATTTGGGTATGTTTTCCACATTGGTCACACCTGTCACATGATTAGCAGTGGGGCATTGATAGATAATATTCATAGGTGCTTGTGAGAAGATGGGAAAGAGGAGGAACTACTGGAGCTGATGGATCTTGTACCCAGCCAGGCTCCACCTACAGCGGTGGAGGTCTCATTCATGAACTAGCTCATTAGAAGAGACCAGTACACATCCATCTAAAAACAAAAACAAAACAGGCAAACAAAAAACCCAAAGCAAAACAAGGCAAAAAAAGTTACAGGAAGCTGATGACAGTGTTGCATGCACAGGAGACTTAGCAAGAGTTAAGGGAGGCAAACCATACTCTCTTATTCTGTTCATGGTGAGGATCCCACCCTTCACTGCATGGTTGCTATGTTAATTTGGACTGGTGAACTATGGACTATGGCAATTTGCACTGGTGAAGAGTCTGGCGAAAAAATAAGATACAAAATATCACCTGTGTCTTTCTAATCCCACTTTCACCCAGTTAGCAAAAAACCAGAAAGTCTCTAGATGGTGTATATGTCTCTTTCCACCCAGTTGTGGTCTCATTCAGTGACTTGACAAGCTGGTATGATGCTGGACAGAGGTGGGTCTTTATTTTGGCTTTATTACAGAAAGTAAAAGCAGTCATAACTTAGTGGCACTTCTTTCCCATACCATCCTGAAAACAGTTCTCTAAGGCAGTTTGAGAAAAGGGATGAGGCCAGAAGTCCCATTCCCTTTTTAAAAAGTGGGGAGTTTTAATTACTGTGTCCACAGAACTTCTTCAACAATGACAGTCTGGGTTCTACTAACGGGAAACACCCTAAGGAATAGCTGGCTTGGGTGCACTGCCAAACAGAACTTCTCCTTGGTGGTGCCAGTTCTTTTCAGAAAGAATGAATAAAGCACACAAGCCCTGGCTCATACCATCTTAGATGTTAATAAAACAGTAATAATTGTCTCCTTTTTTAGAGGTATTTGGATAATACTTTCTCAGTTACAGTTAAACGTCAGCATTTCTTAGGAGCTGCTGCTATTAACTGAGTATTTCTTATACAAAGACTATATAAAATTTTTTGTGTTTTGGAAACTCTTACTCAAGTTTAGATGGCAATAACTATACAGTAAGTATAGAATATCTTCCAGCAGCAATATTAGCAATATTTTTCTATTTCATCTTAAAATGCTGGACTTCAAGATATTAATATCTTATGTTCTAATAATATGCTTTAAAAACAAATGCATTCTTTTAATCCTGAAGGAATTTAGCATTTCAATCTTTAGCTTTTTTGATCTTTAGGAAATCAGTTCATTTTTGTGATACTGAAGTGAACATTTTGCTGATATTTTTATGTAACTATATATACATATATACCTAAAAAGGACAGAGAGACACAGAGTAAGAGAGGGATATATATATATATATTTTAATATATATATAATATATATATTATATGTTATGTTATATGTAATATATATTTTATATATATTTATATATAAATATATATATATAAAATTTCAGATGCACTTTTCAGTGCAATATTTATAGCATCATATTATTTCCACTTTCCTCTCCTTTGTTTTATAAAGTATATAGAGTTCTTGAAAATTAAAGCAACAGACTATTTTTTTTTCTTTTTATGAAGGCCTTCCTAAACTAATTAAAAAAACCTTCATAATTAGAAAAAAAATAGCACACTGAGGCATATCCTTAGCCACTGGAATATGGACACTCATAAGTTTTTACCTGTTGAAAAAAATAAAACATGTGGGCTTGTTTCTATTTTGCAAAGCAAAGTGAAGTTTCTTAGTTCGTTTGTCTGACTTTCACTTTCTGTTCCACCACTTTTCCTCCCCCATCCTGCCTTTCATTTGCCAGAAAGCCCTGTCTAGCTTATTTACATGTGAAAAAACTTGGAGCATCATGTGGTGAGGTTCCAGGGCAACACTGAATCCCATTCAATTCTCATTTCCTCCCTGACAGTCACCATTGAATCAATCATGTTTTCCATGCCCTCTTCGTGACCACCTAGGAGATCCCAAATCACTTCTCATCTGCTGTGTCAATCACACTCAGACCATGTCCACTTTTCATTACTAACACACTGTCATGTGACCAGCTAATCTGTCACTTTCTGACAGCGGTTAGTGTGCCAATTGATTTAATTAGCAATCAATTAGCTTGTTACTATTGGAAGTAATTACCTTTTATAGAGAAAAGAGTGCAGCTGGCCATAGCAATAAAACTGCACTAATAAACCTGCATTTACCTCCCCTTTTCTACATTCAAAGTCACTAGCACTCAAGGGTTAGCAGAATTATTGGTGACATACGCACGCTTGAAGAGTCCTTGGGGGTTTCTTTGCTCTCCTGATTATGCTGCCAGATTCTTTCATTAGTATAGTATTTATATCCTAGGAAGTAGGTCTGATTAAGGTTAATGTTAACATTTACATTGTTTACTTCGTCAAAGGTACCAAATGGCTGCTAAGGTAGCATCAGGAGATGGCTATATATTGATGCTTTTGCATTTGCAGTGGAAAACTTCTTTTTTTAAAAACAAACAAACAAACAAACAAAAAAACCCCGACCAAATAAACAAAAAAACCCAACAACAACAAAATCCCCCAACCAAATAAACAAAAAACAAAACTCAAAAAAACACAAGCAAAAAAACCCAAGCCTAAGAAAAAAACCTCAGCCAAATAAACAAACAAAAAAAACCCAAACAACCAACAACAACAAAATCCCCCAACTAAATAAACAACAAACAAATAAAACTCAAACAAAAAATGCAAACAAAAACCCCTAAGCCTAAAAAAAGCCCCAACCAAATTAACAAAAAACAACCACCAACAACAAAATCCCCCAATCAAATAAACAAAAAGCAAACAAAAACAAAACAAAAAACAAACAAAAAACCAACAAAAAAAACAAACAAAAAACAAAAAAAAAACCAAACAAAAACCAAACAAACAAAAAAACAAAAAAACAACCAACAAACAAAAAAAAAAAACAACAACAACAAAAAACCACAAACAAAAACAAAACCCAAACAAAACTCAAACAAAAAAGCAAACAAAAAAACACAAGCCTAAAAAAAAACCCCAACCAAATAAACAAAAAACAAACAAAATCCAAACAAAATGCCCAAACAAAAAAAAAAAAAAGGCAAAAAAAACCCCAAAACAACCAAACAAACAAAACCACTCCCACTGTACATCTTTTTTAAAGCATGTGTGTTGCAATAACTGTGCTGGTAATGTTGCTTGCTATTTTTGTCCACTTTGTAAAACATGCACAGATATTTAACTGGTGGGGAAATAAGTGGAAATTCTGCAGTGAAAACAAGAGAAGCACTTTCTAGCGTTTTTCTGTTTAAAAAAAAAAAAAAAGACATAAAATTATTTTCTGTTTGAGATGTGAACTAGGCAACATGCATATATTTCTAATCTACAGCTGTGCCATTTCAAACACCAGGGTTGAAGTACGTATCACAAATTTGTGCCATTAAATTCAACCTGCAAAATACTCCCAAGGCAGACAATGACTCGCTACATTAGCTCTGTGGTGAACAGAAGAGTCAGTAATGAAATGAGTAAGTAGACTTGTACTCCATTCATCATCCTGTTTGCTTCAATATAAGTGTTCTTTTATCAGCAGTATTGGTACTGATGTCATCACACTAGGCATAAATCACAGCACAAGTGACAGTGTCCTATTAAGGGTCATGGTCTAAAATCATTATTGACAAATTAAAGACCATAGTTAGCCATTTTCCCTGTACACCCTCATTTGTGATGTAGCTTAAACCTTTTTTTGCTGGCTGCAGGATAAATGGTCGTTTATAGTTCTGAAGAGCTGTGTATGTTAAGTCACCAACCACACTACATTCAAAAGCACATGGCAAGGAGCCCAGCAAAGACAAGGATGTTAAATCTTAGGCTAATCCTTGTCATCAGCTCACATTTTATGGGACTTTGTTGTGACGATTAGAAAGAAGCCACCATCACACACCAATCTGTAATAAACCCTGCTTAGTAATGTCTACAGCTGATAGGACAAATTCATCACAGATTTCATTAGGTAGAGCTTTTGCTACAGTCGATGAAAAGCGTTACAGGGCAACACCAGGGCTGCTGCTGCCAGTAACTGCTTCTCACATAGATCAGGGTGGGAGGAACCCAGACCTCCCTGTGCTCAACCCATTTAAAAGCATCTCTCATGTTTTTCTATTTTTCAGAGAAAGCAACATTTCTTTTGAATATTGCCCAGAGTAGTCCCCGTATAGATATACTGGACAGAAGGGCATCGACCCAGAAGAGGTAATTTACTGTCCTTTTCCAGGAAAGGATAGTGAGAACTCCAGATTCCCAAAAGACTTCTTGCTTCAGCTTTTAGGTATGATAACTGTAGATTCTTCTGTCTGAGGAAACTGTTTATGCTACTATTTATGCAGTCATTAGTTACACTGGTGTTTACAGCTTGTTGGTTTCTTGCAGTACTCTTGTGCCGTTGTTGCTTTGCAATACAGACATCCTTCCCTCATGTCATTTTATGAAGGCCACTGGAACAGTCAATGGATGAACCAAATAAATTCACTGAACATCTGACTGAACCTACACAGGTAGCACCAGGCATTGGGAGACTGCATGAAATTCGACATCCACTTCCAGCTGCTGTTGGTACAGTTACAGGGGAATGACTTCCATGTCTTCTCACTGCAAAACCTACCTGAAGCACTGATTTTCAGATTGCAAAGCCATAATAACCTTGGATGGGTTGTAGCAATTGAGCCTGGAACCCCTCACAAGGTTGCAAATAGTAAATGAAAAGCCAACCTAATTCCTGAAGGTTCAGTCAGTGATAAATCCCATCTTGCTTCTCTCACTGAAGATTAAAAAAAAAAAAAATTGGAAAATATTCTTTACTGTCAAACGACCTTAAAAACACTGTATTTGGACATTTTCAGGAGTGGTTCTGAGAAACCCTTCCAGTGGCATTTCTTTCCAGAAGGGATATCTCAGTGTAGTGTGTGATTCTACCCCCTCCAATATACTGAAATATCAAGAACAACATCTTGGTTTAAATAAGGTCTCACCAATATTTTAACACAGAGTTACACTCTGCTAAGTGTGGATCTTGCCCCTCTTCTTGCAGCTATGAGGATGGAGGTTTGTCAGGAGGGAGCAGGCACTGCCCAGCTGCAGGCTGGGCTGTCCGGCACTTGCCCTGCTGGGTGCGGCAGGAAAGGGAGGTGAGGGTTAATGACAGGGTCTGTGTTATTTGCTCTATTAGGCCAGTCTTGGCTTCCAAATCCATTCAAGCTCTATAATATCACTCATTATGCAGTATGACTCTTTACAGTGCTTAAAATGTTGCCAAGTACAGTGTTATAGCAGAGGCAGAACGAACACTGTTATTAACACACACGAATTTAAGCAAAGCTTACTCACATGGCTCCTATTACTATTGTATCTGAGCACCTCATTATCTTTAATGTATTTGTCCTCACAACATCCCTCTGAGCTAGTGCAGTGCTATTATCTCCATTTTACAGATGGGCAGAGCAGCAATAAGGGTATGCCTAGGAGCACAGTCAGGGATTTCAGCAGGACAGGCTCCTATAAGAAAAAACCTTTGGTGCAACGCTGTGGTTAGAGCAGGTGGGCGACCCATGCAACAGTGATGTTCAGGCCTGACCAAAATTATTTGGGGCTATGGTGGAAAGCAGGCTCCAGCTCCCAGTCTGAGGGTGGCTCTAAGTAACTCTGAACTGTCTTTACCCAACAGTTCTGGTCGGGTTTGGTCTTCTAATTTAAAAGTGCCTGTTCTACCCATGGCTGCTTTATTTTCAAGCAGATTTTCAGACTCGCTGATATTACTTTTTGACTGATTTTCAGTCTTCCTAAACATCTAAAAATTTTATTAATGGTGTTTATACATCATTGGAGAATAGATACAGGTTATCTTTTATACATAAAGGGATTAAACCCCTTCCAAGTGTATCAAAAGCCACATATTCTGTTACTCGATGCTAAAGGAGCACTAATATAAGTTGTAAACATGTTTTTGAGTCCAAGATCCAGTCTTGTTCTTGTATCTCATCCTCAAACATTGCTGTACTTGGAAGGTCAGCTAATATCAGGAGAATCCCATCAGTCCATGACAAACAGGTGGGTTCTGTTCATAGGACACCTCACTGCATCAGCAAACAATCACAGACTTCTGCTCCAGACTTCAGCCCTGAACATTAGCAAAATTGAGATTGGCTCTAGAATCTAAAAAAAAAAAAATGGGATGTTTCAGGACAAAGCCCCTGTTTTATCTCATTTCCAAAATATGTATCAGGCTTTTGCTGTTCTGAATTTGAATTATTTACCTCAAAAATCACTGCAGATATCAAGCACAAATCCCCTTCTACAATGTCACAAATAGCCTCATGTGGCCCCAGACTCTGTTTTAAGAATGTGACATTCCAAATGCAGAAATACTTTAGATAAAAACTTTTGATTTAAAGTCAATCCTAAAAAAAAATAAATATTGTTTATTCATATTCCAGGCATTTTTAGTGCATCTATTTAGGCCAAGAGCTGATAAGGTATTTCTTTTTTTTTTTAACTACAAATTTTATGGAATTTGGCTGAAAAACAGCATTTTATTGTAATTACAACTTATATGGGGTTGTAGCAGTTTAAATAGCATTTTTATAAGGTGCATCACGACCAAGAAAGCATCTCAGGTCAAAAATAATAGCACATAAGATATTATCCAAGAGCAGCTCATGACTTAGGACGTTTATAAGAAGTGCTTAAACTCAGGTTCAAGCACCCAAGCTGTCTGTTTCATCTCTTACGTGAGTTTCTTAACTGTAAAAATGTTGAATTTCCAGTTCCAAGTAGATCTTCAAAGAGAGACAAACGAGAAAATCCAATAGCTAAATTTCATAACTGGCTTGTGGAAAACTAGGGCCAGTGCTAGAATTTTGCCCTGACATGAAACAGAGAACTTTTCTAAAGCAGTGATCATTTTCACAAGTTGAAGATACTGTTTGCTGCTCGCCCTGCTTATCATCATACATCTGTACTTGTTCTTTCACATTTCTATTGCGCTCTGTCAGAATGTATTCAAACGTGGGCTGAACTTTCAGCAATTTGTCAGGCTCTCTGACTTTGAAGTTATGGATATAGTATGTGAATTGAAGGTGCTTTAAAAAGAAGGCTTTTAGTTGTTTAATACTTTCTACAGATCATTTTAAAAATTTTTTAAAGGACTACATATTACAGTAATCAAGAGTTTGACACTAAAAGTAATTGGTAGAGAACGCAGAAGAAGAAGTATACAGGGTTACTAATATACACCAGGGCTTAAGCTGACATGAATTTTTATCTTAATTATCGGACAAATTTGTACTCCCACTATTTAATTCAATTTGCATGCATCGGTAGACACTTATTAAAGGTAATATTACATCTGTCATTTTAAGACTAGTGAGAATTTTATCATAGGAGCTGCACGAAACAGCCACTCTATTATGTAAAGAACTCTTTTGTGAAGCTTAAAATAACCACTATTGCATCCCAATTAACTATTTGGAGGAAAAAGTCCCTTTTTTTTTTTTATGTGGTGCAATATTACATAACAAATAATAATACGTAGGTCTTGTCCTGTCAGAGGCTGCATATGGACATAACATGTTCTTTAAAACATGTCCTGTCTGGAAAGGAAAGGAAAGGAAAGGAAAGGAAAGGAAAGGAAAGGAAAGGAAAGGAAAGGAAAGGAAAGGAAAGGAAAGGAAAGGAAAGGAAAGGAAAGGAAAGGAAAGGAAAGGAAAGGAAAGGAAAGGAAAGGAAAGGAAAGGAAAGGAAAGGAAAGGAAAGGAAAGGAAAGGAAAGGAAAGGAAAGGAAAAAGAGAAAGGAAAGGAAAGGAAAGGAAAGGAAAGGAAAAAGAGAAAGGAAAGGAAAGGAAAGGAAAGGAAAGGAAAAAGAGAAAGGAAAGGAAAGGAAAGGAAAGGAAAGGAAAAAGAGAAAGGAAAGGAAAGGAAAGGAAAGGAAAAAGAGAAAGGAAAGGAAAGGAAAGGAAAGGAAAAAGAGAAAGGAAAGGAAAGGAAAGGAAAGGAAAAAGAGAAAGGAAAGGAAAGGAAAGGAAAGGAAAAAGAGAAAGGAAAGGAAAGGAAAGGAAAGGAAAAAGAGAAAGGAAAGGAAAGGAAAGGAAAGGAAAGGAAAAAGAGAAAGGAAAGGAAAGGAAAGGAAAGGAAAGGAAAAAGAGAAAGGAAAGGAAAGGAAAGGAAAGGAAAGGAAAGGAAAAAGAGAAAGGAAAGGAAAGGAAAAAGAGAAAGGAAAGGAAAGGAAAAAGAGAAAGGAAAGGAAAGGAAAAAGAGAAAGGAAAGGAAAGGAAAAAGAGAAAGGAAAGGAAAGGAAAAAGAGAAAGGAAAGGAAAGGAAAAAGAGAAAGGAAAGGAAAGGAAAAAGAGAAAGGAAAGGAAAGGAAAAAGAGAAAGGAAAGGAAAGGAAAAAGAGAAAGGAAAGGAAAGGAAAAAGAGAAAGGAAAGGAAAGGAAAAAGAGAAAGGAAAGGAAAGGAAAAGAGAAAGGAAAGGAAAGGAAAAAGAGAAAGGAAAGGAAAGGAAAAGAGAAAGGAAAGGAAAGGAAAAAGAGAAAGGAAAGGAAAGGAAAAAGAGAAAGGAAAGGAAAGGAAAAAGAGAAAGGAAAGGAAAGGAAAAAGAGAAAGGAAAGGAAAGGAAAAAGAGAAAGGAAAGGAAAGGAAAAAGAGAAAGGAAAGGAAAGGAAAAAGAGAAAGGAAAAAATAAATCAATTGTAAGCTGATTTCAAGTCAAGTTATTGAAGAAGGACCTGTGAGTTACGGCAGATTTTGCAGACCTTTTTGTATGTGGACTGCACTTGCAGTGTTAAAAAAACCCATAGCTGTCAAGTCAGCACATGTTAACAATTTCTAATTTGTTCTTTTTTCCTTGGGACAAAGCCTTGGTATAGTGTAGAAAACAGGGAAGCAGATAGTTATTCTCACTATGGAAAGTCAGCTGTTCAATTAAAAATACCAACATGGTAGTTACCATGGCACCACCTTTATTATGCTGCCTATCAGTACAGAGCCTTAAATAATTAATACAAACAAACACCTTTTTTTTTTTTAAATCTGAAAACATTTGAAGGGAGACTCTTTCTAGTTCTAATAAATACGTCATCAGGCAATTTTATTTGATAGACAGTGTGATGTGTGGAATTTCCCTGGGAAAATTTTCACTTGAAAAGGAGCTGTGGAAAAAAGAATTTTTAAATTATCCCAGTAGGAAAAGAAATGTTAAGAATAGGAGTAGCTGAACTGTGCACTACTTCTCTCCTGGACTTCTGCTTTCCCAATGTTTTAGACTAAAATAACATTGTCTTACTAACTCGATTACTTTAGTTGTGACTTGCAGCCATTGACCTTCTGTTCAGTTACCATTACAAAGTCTGCTTTCCCAGCCAGTGTTTGCTGTTGGATGCCCTAACAAGATAATACAAGCAATGGCTTTTAATGGAAAGTGTAATTTCTCAACTGTGAAGAATGAAGGTCTCCCAAAGTGTTCACAAATCAAGACATATTGTCAGAGATAAACTAGTATAATTGCCTTGGATTTTTAAAGACTGCAGAATTGCCTTAATGGAATTTGAGATATTTTTAGTATTAGATTATTTTCTATTGCAGAATTAATCAGAGCATTACTTATTACTCTGGGAGCTGGATAAAAAGATTATCTCAGCCTCAAAAATACACTTCAGAGCAGAGCTGAGCCTTGTACTTTCCTATGTGCACCACCACTGTGGGTGGCACTGGGCAGACAGAGATCATCAGCTCTGGTACATTTGGTCTCTGCATTGTATCCTCAACTTTGCTACGTTTTCACTAATAGGGCTCTCAGGACACAGCCATGACCAGATACAACTATTGATGCATATCCTAGTGTGGATTTTTTTTAATCAGATGAAGCAGTCTGATATTAAGAAATATTGTTACCTTCTTTGCTTTTTGGATGGGAATTTTACAAAACGTTACTTCACGTTTTGCACCAATTGTTCCCTACGAGGCCAGTATTTGATACCAGGTGTTGTTTTGCCAGCAGTGGAGTACTCATGCTGCTCCAGCTGAAGTTATGTTTTATTCTGCTGAAGAAAGAGAGGAAAGGAGTAATTTGTCTCCACTAACACGAAGTTCTCCACGACTTTCTGTTGTTACTAGTGTCGCATGCGCCCCAACGGTGAGAAATAATCTCGGAACTGAAATAGTCTCTGGATGCTGTGTCGAAGAACAGCCCATCAATCTCAGAAGAAATTTTAAGGGAACAGGTTTTTCATGCCTGTGGGCTGGTAGGAAGCCAAGTGCATGTTGCCATTTGATGGTAAAATCAGTGTACACCTGTTCCAACCAGCTGGCGACATAACCTATGTCACAGGGATATGTCACTCCCTCTCCAGCCCAAACTGCTGGCGGTGGCTGCCTGACAGTCAGGGAAGACAGAAAAAGGAACTCGGGGACCAAAAGAGGAGGAGTTTACAGTGCGGTTTCAGGGACACAGATGTGTGAAGAGTGTGATAAAAGAAGGAAACATCGGAGGGAATAAGCTCAAACAAAAAAGCAAATGTCATTTGCATGATGTAATTATGGACAGCCATTGACTGCTTTGTAATAACACTCAGTAGGGCAATGTTAAACCTACTGTGAGTGCTAAAAAGGCCTCAGCTTGAAAAAAGGTCAGCGTGAATTAGTATATATTTGCAGATTAATTCTGAATGTTATATCATAAATTTTATAGCCTAGCTCTTACTGCTGTAGAGTGAAGATGACACTAATTCGATTCGGGCAGGATTAACTCGGAAAGGACTAACACCCAGCTTGTCACTTTAATTTGTGGGGGATAAAGAAAATGGAGATATGTTAATATATGTGTATATTGTGTGTCTGTAGCATGTGCATGTGTGTGTTAGACATGGTTGTTATATCTGTGTAGCATCAGGTTCCCAAACAAAAATCATGAGCTGCTTTAAAAGCAGAAACACTGTGAAGTCTGCTCTTTTTAAAGTAACTAAAGTATGACTTCAGTTTATTTCTTAACAGCTGCAGTTTATTTCTTAACAAAAAACAAATCCTGATAACCCTTCACCAGTGCAAATGGTTATGCCAGCATACACCAGCTGAGGCTAGTGTTGCTTAATATATTGAATATATGTGTTACAGTCTTTCTGCTTTCCTTATACCCTTACATATATATAAATTAATGAGGTCTGGACACCATATCTCCAATTTTTAGACCCAAAGCTGAATACTGATGTTACATCTGCTCCATGTTCCCAGTAAGGGAAGAAGGAGGCAGTAGGGGATCATGAGAGCAGAGCTGAGATGGTTGCGTTTAGTTGCAAACTCTGCTATGGAGTCTCAGAATGCTTGTGAGATTATCACCAAGGACTGCTGTGCTTTTCTTTGCAGGGGTTGACAGGGATTCTGGTCTAGATTCTCAATGTGGCATTTAGGTGCAATCCAGAGGATACATGGAGACAGAACACTGAAACAGGCTGCCCAGCAGTTGTGGAGTCTCCTTCTCTGGAGAAATTCAAAACCCTCCTGGAGGTGTTCCTATGTGACTTACTCTAGGTGATCCTGCTCTGGCAGGGATTTTGGACTAGATGATCTTTCGAGGTTTCTCTGGCCTGAAAACCCTTTCCAAACCCCCACTTAGCCCTGTAGGCATCCTGTTGGCATCAGTACTTTATTTTGAGCCAAGAGTCTGTAGCCGTGGACATGCTGTAGAGCTGGGCTCATGACAGTGGTCTGTTTCAATATAGTGTCATTTGACAGTGGACAAAACCAAACCCAGGCTTCCTTTTTCTTAGGCTGAAGTCACCCTTGAGCATAGGGAGGTGAGGGGCTTCAGCCATCTGGACATTTTTAACCCCCTCTCAAATTTTAGCCCAACAAGCAGAGTTCTATGTTCAGGAAAAAAAATCTGTTTGAAGCCAAGGAGAGAAAGCTCCTCTAGCAAGTTGGAGTGGGTTTTTCTGTTTAAGACAGCTGCTCAGTGTTCTCTGTGTTCTTTGGTTCTCCAAAAAGTCAGGTGCTCAACACACAGGATTGCCAGCCTCTACTGTAAAGAGCCATATTCTTCTCTGAATATTTCTCAGAGAGTCAAGATGCTTTTTCCTGCATCTGAAATTTTGACACCTAGGTTCATGCTTTATTAAACAGAGCCTTAGTCTAATCCCCAAATCCCATTTGATAAAATGGACAAATTATATAAAATTTTATAAACACCTAAAATACAATTATATAAAACCAGAATTTCTTCTTTCTTACTCACTGGATCCGGGAATCATTCACTATAAAAAAATTATAGTATCTAGCCCAAAATGCATTTAATGGCATAGAAGTAAATTATTCTTAATTTCCTGTGCATATTTTCCCTTTATAACTTTATTAGAAGGAAACAAGTTCTGAAATACAGATTTCTAAAGTAATTACAGAGATTCCTTTAAGGGTTTTTCTAGTGATAAATGTATGCTTCCTTCTGTCTTCCACGGGCTGGGGAAGGTCTGAGATATCAACTACTCAGCAAAGATGCCTAGACCAGATTGTCACAGGGGGCAAACAAAAACTGTCAATATGCTTAGAACTATTGGAAGAGTTATGTTCTTGATTCAAATGGATTTTTCCATGATTATGTTGTTATGTTTTTCATTCTTCTTATTTTCCTGAGATTAGATGAGAAATTAGCACAAAACACCAGCAAATCATAGTGTTGGGTTCTGAGAAATGAGAGCCCATGTGTCGTTCTCTGACAGACCAGGGATGCTAACAAACTGGAATGGCCTCAGTGTAAGATCACAGTGTGGACTGGTTTAGAAGACACTGTTGTTAATATTCTGTAGTTCACTCTCTAAAAGAAAAACAGCATGAGGTACCTCAGTCACTTGGTGCACCAACAGCCACAGAAGAAACTTGAAATCCTATGGACATGAGCTGCATCTCTTCTGGGCAGTGTATCAGTACTGTGGCAAATAGTGTCCATTTTGGATGGTTAGAGATAAGAGAAATTTATACCTCCTGCTGGGACAGAGCAGAGGAAATTAATTGCTGGCTTATCTAAGCTGCAGTTGCTGTTGAGCCTACAGAAAGAAAAGGTGGCTCTCTTAAGCAGTGGAAACCTGTTTGAGGTTGTACACTCTGGAGACACAATAATACACAATAATACATCTTACAAAGCAAATATCTATAAAAAACTCATTAAGAGTTCTCTGGGAAGACTTAAGCCTGCTCTCAGGCTGGTGAGAGGAGACCTCTGCTTGCCTGAAGGACCTCAGTGATCCAGACATGAGCAGGGTGAGCCTTGAATCCTGCTTTCAACATTAGCTGGATTCTAACTGAAGGTGTTTGAGGTTTCTGGTTTGTTTTTTTCTAGAAAACCACAATGCTTTTCAACCTGGGAATCCCTGAGCTACTTATATAAATGAATGCAAGATGTTAGCTCATACAAGTCTGCTCTTAATGTGTGTGAAAGGGTTTGGATTTAACCTCTGAGAGTCATGTGTCTGCATGTTGCCAAATGACAGCATTTATATTTTCTTAGACTCACAATACATTTATGCATTCCTAGGCCTATATCAGCAGATACCTCATTGGTCTCTGCTTTTCACAGTATCACAGTATATCAGAGGTTGGAAGGGACCTCAAGAGATCATCAGGTCCAGCTCCCCTACAGCTCTTTTGCTGCTGTTTTGTTACCCAAGAGACTTCTTGGAATCATCACCTTCCATGACTGTGGTCCTTATTTCTAAAACCCTGGCTTCCATTTCTGCTCTCTAAGTGTCTGTTTTGCATTTGGATCTTTTGATGTGTGCTTTGTTTGGATTTGCCTAATTTACCTGATTCTTCTCAGTGACTACTCTCTCCTTATTAGTATTTATTATTCCACCAACCTTTGCCTAATCTATGCACTTTATCAGAAAATATTTTTTTTTTTATCTTCACAACCTCGATGAAAAGGGAATATAATTCTTGGTAGAACTGGTTCCTGAGAAACCCCTATAAAATACTCTGAGTTGATGGTGGCTCTTATTTTTTTTATTTAGCTTTGAATCATAGAATGTTAGAAGTTGGAAGGGACCTCAAGAGATCATCAGGTCCAACCCCCCTGCTGAAGCAGGATCACTTAGGGTAGTCCACACAGGAATGCATCCAGGTGGGTTTTGAAAGTCTCCAGAGAAGGAGACTCCACAACCCCCCTGGGCAGCCTGTTCCAGTGCTCCGTCACCCTCACTGTAAAGAAGTTTCTCCTCATACTGAGGTGAAATCTTCTATGTTCAAGTTTGAAGCCATTGTTCCTTGTCTTCTCACTGTGAACAACAGAAAAGAGCCTGGCCCCCTCCACTTGACACCCACCCCTCAGATATTTATACACATTGATCAGATCCCCTCTCAGTCTTCTCTTCTCCAGACTAAATAGCCCCAGGGCTCTCAGTCTCTCTTCATAGGGGAGATGCTCAAGTGCCCTAATCATCCTCATGGCTCTCTGTTGGATTCTCTCCAGCAGGTCTCTGTCTCTCTTGAACTGGGGAGCCCAAAACTGGACACAGTATTCCAGGTGTGGTCTCACCAGTGCAGAGTAGAGAGGTAGAAGAACTTCTCTTGACCTGCTGGACACACCTTTCTTGATACATCCCAGGATCCCATTGGCTCTCTTGGCCACAGGGGCACATTGTTGTTCCATGGAGAACTTGCTGTCCACCAGCACTCCAAGGTCTTTCCCTGTGGAGCTGCTTTCCAGCAGGGCAGCCCCTAACCTGTACTGGTGCCTGTTGTTATTTCTCCCCAGATGTAGGACCCTGCACTTGTCCTTATTTAAACTTCATGAGGTTTGCCTGCACCCAGCTCTCCAGCCTGTCCAGGTCACGTTGGATGGCTGCACAGCCTGACAGGTGTCAGCCAACCCCCCCAGTTTTGTATCATCAGGAACTTGCTGAGGGTACTCTCAATGCCCTCACCCAGGTCATTGATAAAGACATTGAGCAAAACTGGACCCAGTACCGATCCCTGGGGGACACCACTGGCCCCAGGCCTCCAAGTTGACTCTGTTCACATTTCTGCTTTCTGCAATCATATGAAATTAGTATTTTTTTCAGATGTAAGTCAGAAAAAGACACCTTTCTTTCCCTTGTTCCAGGATAGATGATAATTCTCTGATGCCCACTTATCTGTCTGCTATTTTCCCACCTGGATGGTGCAGTCAACAAAATTGTACTACCTCTTTTCATTTGGCTCTTAAAGGTGCAAATCACCTGGTTTGGCTTAACTTTTCCTCTGTCTATCATACAGACAGCAGAATTTTCTAAGAGATCATGGGGAAACTCCAAAGACATGAAAAGAAAATAAAAACACTACTTTGAATGAGAGAATAAAAACAAAAAAAAAATTAGAGCTTCTACAAATATCAGATATCATAATGGTGTCTGATATTATCCAGAACCAGTGAGGAAACTGGAGCACTCTAAATATGAAATATTTAAAAATAGTTTCATGACTACATAAATACCTTTGGAGTCAGAATTTAATTGAAACTTAAATTCTTTGAGAGTTATTAGTCATTAAAAAGAATGACCCTCCATTTAATTTTTAGATTTTAATCTCATATTCTTTTCTCTCCCATTAGCTCAGAAACCAGCTTGTTATTGCCCCTCAAGGCTTTCTATATAATTAAATATTCCTGAAACTCCAAATGCCAACTATACTGGATGAACCTGAATCAGAGTAAAGCAAGGTTATTGACAAAACTTTTCAGACTTTAGCACTTGAGTCTGGTTTTGCTCAAGTCAGGAACAGGATATACTTTTCTTGCACAGAAATGGGAATTTTTGTCACCAACTTCAGTGCATTCAGGAGTAGGTGGTGTGTGTCTGTGAAGATACACAGCTCTCTTTGCTTAGGGAGATGAGGAAGATATTTCTAGAAGGAACTGTCAACAACAGCCAAGAGGAAAAACTCTCTAGGTGTGTAAGGAAGGGACCAGAACTTACACTTGGTAAAATGTGTGGCCATGTGCATGGGTATTGTTTTATGAGTAATGTAATATTTATTAAGTCCTTAACTATAAAAATCCTTACTTTTAAGTTCTTTACATTTTTTTCTTTGTAAATGAGGTGTTAGATAAGTAGACCATGTGGTGGATATAGAGTAAGCATTTAACAACCAAGGAATATGGAGTATAATTTAGTCAACAGTGTATGTGATTGACGGTGAAGCATCATTCCAACATATATATATATATATATATACATTTTACATTTTTATATGTCTAGTTGTTGGGGAAAAAGCAGCCTGAGAACAACACAATGACTATATAAATAAATGCAAGCCCTAGGTCCACTTTCAGGGCCCAGGGCAAGATTATACTGCTTTTTTCTCTTGGCAGAACTGAGTGCTTAAAAGGTCTGTGAGAAATTAGACATTGGAAAGGAGCCTTTGGAGAGAAAACAAAGATGTGAGAAAGCTGTGAGAAAGCAATTCATAGTCAGACCAGGTGGAAGAGATTCAAATTCTCCATGCTGTCTGAAGCTACTTTCATGGCTTCTGGGGAAATCAGAACCAATAGATGGCCAGCTAAACTTGACCATATAATTGCTGCAGGACAGGATTTTATCTGGAAAGCTGGGGTTGTTCCAGCCAAGCAGTCCCAGCCTGGACATCACACACTGCTCCACATGAAGGGGAATGGGAGCTGATTGCACTGCTGTATGTGCAGATTAAGATGGCCTCAGGGTGCAACCAGGCTGTGTTGTGCTCTGCTGGAGTATGGAGTCCCCATGCACGTGTGGAGGACCTCAGTAGGACCACAAGACTTGGGTATGTGCAAACCCTACAAGAGGGTGTTTCTAACTAACTCAAATTCTTGTCAAATTGTCTTCAAGGACAAGCAGGCTTATAGCACTAATTAGGTCCTGGGGTTAGGTACAGAAACAAGAGAAAAAAAAAAAGGCTTAGAGAAGGACTGACTCTAGATGAAAGATAAGAATGAATGAGAAACTACTGTAGCAAATGGTTCAAATGGAATGAGATCTGCTCTGAGTGACTGCCATATAAAGTGTGCATGAGGAAGGGAAAAGATAATAACTGGGAAAGGTAGTGGGAGTAGAGGTCAGTTCCTAGCTCTGTCAGCTTTCTAGCCTAGTCTCTTAGATGCACAGAATTTAATTCAATGGTGCTGAGGCCTTTTTTTTTGAAACCACCACATACTATGGTGAAGCAAAACATAGCAGTAAGGAAAACATGCCTGGTTCTCATGGTGGCATGGGGTTTGGGATTTTATATGCTGTCACTCACCACTTTCCATGTCTCTCAGTTTTACTTTGTCACAAAAGTCAAGGAAAAGGCTTATTTAGGAAAATGTGGGTGGCAATTACCACCAACTTTATCCCAGGTAGATGGAGGTTTTTCCCTTTTCATTTTCTAGAAAAATCGAAAGATTTGGTTTGTTTGCTTTGAGGCTGAATTTACTGACTATAAAAAGAGTCAAACAAGAAAATTTTTTATGAAAATATTTGATTGCTCAATATGAAGCCCAGGATTTGTCTCATAGCACTAAGTTAAAAATAATATATCTTCAGAGGTTCATTCACTTGCTGCTGCAGAAGTTTAATAAAGCGTTTTGCTACCTGCCAATATCCAGAGTAAAAAAAACAGATTAATGAGATTGTATGATAGATTTAGATGAAGGTATTCTTTTGAAAGGTTTGAGCAATCAGAACTATATTAATTGTATTATCATGCTTGCATTAAAATACAGCTTCTCAGCTGCATATGTTCTGGAAAAAAAAAAAAAGATTTGGATGAAGAGGAACTGGCTCAGGCAGTTCTGAGGACATCACTGATGATATTAGCTGGAAAAGGAGAACACTGGGACAAAAGGATCACTTTTCCATGACAATTCCTTGATAGTCAAGCTGTTGTTTAATATTTCTGGACTTCCAAAGACAGCTGTGGTCAAAATTGATTTTCTACTTAAAACTTACTGGCATACTGCATCTATGTCTGTCAAACAAGCTCAGCAATACAAGTTTTGTCACCTCTGTCTAAATGAAAATAAGTCCCTAATTGTCAATGTATGTCTGGGTTCTTTTATTAATTGCATCTTTAGTCATGAAAGCTTAAGCTTTAGTTAATTCAGTATTACAGAAAATTTCTTAGCCATGAGGAGAACAAAGTAATATTCTTTCTCATGCAAGAAATACTATATTATGGTGGGAATACATTTGAATATTTATATAAAGAAAAAATATTTGCTATGTAGAATGGTATACTCAATGACCCAGAAGATTTCCTCTGGAACTTAAAATGTCCATATTCTAATTTCTGATGTGACTGCATACTTCTGCTGTCTTTTCCTTGATCCTCTTTCTTTCCCACATCAGTGACATTTATCTGATTCTCATTATTATACCATCAGGGCTCTTCAGATTGCCTTATATTTGTTCTGGCAACATCCATGTGAAATAGTTAAGTGCTGGTCCGTTCACTTTACAGACTGGGAACCAAAGAGAAGGAATTCAAAGTGACATACCCAAGAACACTTGCAGAAAGACTGGCCAGGCAGAGACTTGGAAATAAGCAGGACTCCCTTGCCTCTTCTTGTAGTACTACATTGCCAGACTAGCTCTTAGCACACTGGAGGCAGGGAATCTATGTTAGAGTTCCTCTATCTCAGTGCCAAGGACATCTAAGTCTATGTCCAAATATAAGTAGTAAGAAGAGGGTTCTAGGTGTGAGATTTTCTCATCTAACTCCACAAGTTTGTGCTGTAGGTGACTCCATCTGCCCCTTCAGCCCAGAAAAGAAAAAAAGATGTTTAAAAAGTGGTTTTATCTAAAATGGGGGAGGTAAATCATGCTGTTGAAATACTCCATTCCCCCCATAGATGGTATCTGGATGCCTAGTTCCATGCATAGGTCAGGTAGGAGGAATCCCATATAACTGATTATTGTTTCAAAGTCAGCATATTTGCTTTCTCTAACATTTCTTACCCACCTGTATGGCCACTTTCAGCACTTTCAAACTCTTTAAAAGGACAAAGATGCTACTGGAAAGACATGCAAGCCATGACTGAATGATCATGTAAGATGGGGCAGAGTGCTCATACTCTAACCATTGCTCAGTTCTCTAACCATTTTACACAGTAAAGGTTTTAGTACAGAATAAGAGGATGTGAGAGAGCAGAGTTCACATCAGATGAGGAGTAAGAATGAGCATAATCTATCTTTTATTCAACTTCCATAGTTCATTTTGCCACATCTTACAGCTTAAAAAAATAACTGAAAAGTCCACATCCCAAATTGTACTGCCACAGTGATTGTCATTTACAAATGATAACAACTGAGACAAACCTTGAATATGGTACTTTAATTTCCCTCCACCCTGTTTCCTTCCTTGTAACACATGAACATTTGGGTTGAGGAAAGGAGTGTCTTAGACTTTCTTCTAATTCATCATAAGCTAAGTAGTTCTGCTGATCACTGACTAAGGAAGGTTAATCTAATGAATTAAACATTGGCTTGAGAGCATGGCTTTCAAAGAGGACTTTCTATGTAGGGTTGCCATGCTGCTGTCCATGATTTCCCAGGCAGAAATATGCATGCATGCATTATGGAGATGGATTCCCAGTGTGCAGTAAGCCAGGCATAGCAGGTTTATTGTGCATGTGTCGACGTTTTTTGGCACATTCATGAACACATCCAACTCATTGCGGCTGCAGTATGTAATCCTCTGTTCACGACTTCTTGATGTCCGCAGACCCAAAAAAGATAATCTTACTATTGCCAAGCTACCAGATATGGCTACTGTCCTCAAATCCCATAAACCCAAGATTTTTAGGAGGAGAAAGAGGGTATGTTTGATTTTCTGAGTGAGTAGTTAGCCTTATTCCATGATGTTAGAAAAACTATTTCATCTGACTGCTTCACATCCATGTTTAAAATGAAACAACTGCAGTGCTAAGTGGCACTAAATGATATTATGAGACAAAGCAGTATTGATAAAGAGCTAAGGTTTTTCTAGATATAAATTTTCAGGAGGTGTAATCCATGAAAATACATCTCAAATCAAGGCAGCCCTCTCTAAATTCCAATAAAAGTTGATGGGCTTTGAGACAACCCCCAAGGAGATCCACAAGACATACTTTTCACTCCTTACAGATAACCAGTTATTTCCATTTCATATTGCACTAAAGACTATTCCCAATATGGTGCTGCAGTAGGAATAGGTCTAATTGATAGAAAAGGGATTAGAGCAGCTGATTCAGAAAAATAGTGTTGACCACAGAGGCAGAAGCTGATCTTCTCACAGACAGTTCTTCGAATCTCTGCTCTGATTTCCTGTCTGTTCTTACACCTCTTTGTTTAATGTCACCCTAGGGACATTGCTTTCTGCCTGGTAGAAGGCACCTCCTCACCTTCTCAACCTCCAGTTATTCTTTCCTGACAAAAACACTTGAGCATAGAGAGGAGAAAGTCTTTGCCCTTGAAAATGTTTACTGCTGGGCTGCCTTTGCCCCTCCACTGCCTCACGAAAGCCTGACTTTATTTGAAGCTCCAGTTATATTTGTAATTGCATGAAGGGATGTGGCACTAAAGGAAAATTGTGTGGGTTTTGGTTTATGTGATTTGTTTATAACTTAACATGGCACTTAATAAAAAAGCTGTATAAATCACCTGATGCAAACAATCATTCCTTTATCAGGAAATTACATGTGCAAAGTATTGGTTCGTGGAATGAGCCTTAATGAAATGCAGTCAGAAGCTGCAGATCTGAGAATGAACAAGGGCCTCTTAATAGAAGAAGGTTCTATTTTTCCTGTAAGGTTCAGAGATTCAGACAATAAAATAGTGATTTAATAGACTTTAAGTCAATCAAGATGATACAATAGTGTTAATTAGCCTTTTGTGCCTAATTCACAACTAATTCTGTTGTCTCCTTATTTATGTTCTAAAGTGGCCCTGATGAAATTTTTAATATTTCACCTAAGCTGGAGATTCATTTTTACACTGGCTGGTAATTTTCTCATATATAGCTTGAAATTGTACTCTAGATAATTTTGCATAGCAGTATATCTACATGTCAGCACCACTGGCTGCTGTGTGGAACAGCTCTTCAGAGCTGACAACTGGATAATAGCTTTACTTTCAGCCAGCAGAGGAAGTCAAGAGCAAAAGTGTAGAGATAATGTGAATATAATTCATTATTCAAATATGCAAGTGATGAACTGAAAACAAAGAGGGAAGAGTAATAATGGTGTCATTATTTTTATTACTCTTGTTTTGCAAACGTAGCGTGAAACATTAAAGTAGGTCTTTGAGAGATTCTCAACTGCCGAGTGACAAATTTACTTTCTTGGCAATATTGATAAAGGGAAAGTAAAGCAGACAGGTTTCCACAGAAGGTATGCTGTGCTGTTAGTTGTGCTATTAAATATTTTGCCTTTTGCTCTTCAAAATACACATTATTAGTTACTCTTTAGAAGCCTGATCAGTGAATGGAAGAAAGTGCGTTGTTGTTCTTGTGGCTCTTTTCAGTTAAGACAATCTTCAGAGCTTTAAATCTTTGTAGCATGACTAACAAAGGCCAAATAGGCAGGTTATGTAAAGCTTTCCTTGGAAAGTGAGGAATTTGCATGTGATAGCAACACATCCTCCGTGAAAGCAGTACAGATACAGGTTTTAATGGAATAAGGACTTAAAGAGCAGCCATGAGGTAACTGAAGTGTTTTCCCTTTACTATGCTCTTTAACATTCTACTTTTCATGTTGTCTGTTTTACTTCATCAGTGCTTGGGTGAAGATTTATTAAAATAAATCTTTTGTGCTTTTCAATTTTAAGTGTATGTACAGCAATATGCAGAGACTTTGGGAAATAAAGATGAACAATGTTTTCTTCTAAGCTTACATCAAAGGTCGTGAAAATCCCCTGCAATGTTTACATCGTTTTTGTGGGGGGCAGGGTGGCAAACACCTTTTTCTCCAGGCAACCAATGCACCAGAAAAAGAGAAATGAAGCATGGAGGGTTCATCGTGGTCTCTGTGAGTAACAGAGAGCAAGGCAGCATATCTGGAAGGGCCCAGGTACAAGCTTACAGCATTCCCTATCTTAGTTTGAAATCTCTTTGTAGCTGCATAGGGAGGCTTTGTGGATTATCTTTATAGCATCTGCAATGTGTGCATTAGTTGTTTGTCATCCTGCAAGAGATGTTTGGCACGCTCTTATGAAAACTGTCCAGAATTTACTGGCAGATTTGACATGCAACTGTAGTGAGGTTACAGCTCTGCATAAAGCTCTGTGGGAGAATTTGAATAGTGCTATTCTGCAAGGAGTTAATTTAAGTTAAGGAAGAAGAGGATTGTGGCAGTTAAAATCAGCAGTACCTTTGCATTTCTCAAAGTCCAAGTAAGCAAGGCAGGCAAAGCCTGGGAAGAGAGGGTTGTTTTCCTGAATACACAAATGGGAGACAAGGGGAATTAAGGATCTTGTCCAAGCTCAAAGAAGCAGCTTATGGGAGACCTCTCCCTGTTTTCCTTTCATTCTTGTTTACCCAAGACTGTCTTTCTCGACTGCACAAGGAATATTCTGCTTCCTAATGATATATTGAAAACTGACAGAGATTTAGTATTCAACTCTGAATATTTTATTATTTTCATGCTAAATTAATGAAGGTATAAAATGCTAAAATTACTAGAAGTACCACAATGGTTTGTACGATGTTGTAATTAGTGATGGATCTGATTCTGTTTTGATTAACATTGCAAACACAGGTAAATCCCATCGTTGCCTTATTTACAGTAACTTAAACTGCAGAAGACTTGAAAATTAATTACATTAATTGTTATTTCTGTTTTTCTCACTTAACTGCTTTCACATCTGCAGCTTGTACCCAAACTTAAAGCAGCCTTTTTATCCAAATGACTGACAGGGAAATTTGGATGCCAATGTCCAGCTGGAGAGCCTAAGAGGTTATCACAGTTCTCCAGGACTCCAGTTTCAGAAATGGGCTGTTTGAAGAAAGGACCAAGGCTGCCAAGTGAAATGGGAGTTTCAAGGGCATCTTGTTCTATTGCTTTTATGACCTTGAAAGTCACTTAAATCCTGAGTCAGAAAACTCTTTAAGCGCATGCTCAGCTTCTCTGGAACAGAAGCCTGTGCTTGCTGAAGCATGTGTTTAAGTACTGTCTTGAAAAAAATATGGTTTCCTGTATCAGGGCTTTTAATCTCTCCATTCTCCAGTCCTCCATCTGTTAAAAAGAATTAACAGGTGGCAGAAAGGAAATGTTGTTATCTGTCTTCTGTTAGCTCTTTAAAGCCTCTCTCTTTGAGTGTGTGGAGTCACTATCTCAGTGAGCCCTCAAGCCCCTCTTGAAGCATCCCTGTCATACTACAATGAAAAAGAATAATTCATGCAGTCACTTAACAAGTATATTATGCAACACTGAGCTTCCCAGAAGAAAGATTCTGAGGAATGGGGAGGGACTGCTGAATTTCCTAGAAGCTGTAACTCTGCAGAGAACTCCATGCATTCACTTCAGAACCAGAAATTCACTGGTTCTGAATGGCTTCACTGTTCTCTTGGACTCTGAACAGATATTGGTGATGTAAAGAACAGACAAAATTTTTGTTGGACAGCCTCAGAAAGCAGAGGAAAGGTCCTCCTAAAGATAGAGGCTAATGATGCCTAATGCAATGCATTCCTATCAGCAAATATCAAAGAGGTTTAACCTACAGAGAATACTTGCCTTGAGATGATGGTTTTAGGTCTGAGAAATGTGGTCTAGAGTGTGAGGAAGCCAGCCAGGCACAGGAGGAGATGAAATAACCATGGTTACAAAGTCCCAAGCTCTATTCCTCCATCAAAACAAGGCCTAGAAACAGTTACACTTGGATGCTACATGTTGGGCTCCTTGTCTTGGAAAATTCTTCATTAATAATTATTAGTAGTATTTATTTGCATTGTATTAGGAAGAGCCCATATGCAATACAGAGTGGAATATCATTCCTGTTGTAAATAGTTGTAATCTAAATAGAGGAGACAAGAATGAGGAAAAGATATAAAACAGTGAACAAAAGGATAATTAACCAACATCAAGATAGCTCAAATATTTTTTCCTTTTGTTTGGTTCTTTGAAGTTTCCTCATTGCTTATGTTTTAAATAATTTCTTTTTAAATTAGTGAAATAATTCCATTTTTCTCTTCGGCTCTGTGTAAACTGGAGAAAGAGCTTCTCATTAGAAATATGTTAATTAACATGATAATAAGCACGATTCTGCCTCATGGAAAAAGGCAACCTCTTCCTATTAACTAGCTGCTTCAGATGCTAAATAACAGCATAACTGATCAAAGCCAGACCCAGCCCATCACTAGGACACACTGGGCAGTTGCCCACATTACCAAAACCAGAGAGGCAGTTTTTCTTTCCAGTGGTATTTCTTCCTGCTCAGTTAGCAGCTGTGTAATGCTAGTGGGGAGGCTTATTTTGCCCAACATGTGAGGCCAGCCACAGCAGGGCAGCAGAGAGCTCAGTGCTGCCCATTCAGGGGGAGTTTGCACCCTGTGCTGAGCCCTGGGCTGCAGCAGCTGCTTCTCTTCCCATCTGCAAACCAGGCAATTAAAGTGAGCCTGGGTGTGACTGCCAGAGCCGAGGTCAAAACTTTGACTTCAGGTTCACATACTTAGCCTAGCCTGTGCTTAACACTGTGTTATTTATTCCCATAGCTTTCATGGTCAGTTTGATTGTTTATCTGGTTGTTTTGCTCACTGTAGTCCTGGGAAATTTCTGTTCCTCTGAAGGTCAAGGCGGGAGGGGGGGGGGGTGGAGGGTAGGGGGTCTGACAAGGGCCACAGCATAGGTGTGGTTTCTGCCTCTTCCCACTGCTGTATAATCGTGTGCTGTTGTGCTCAAGAACATCTCCTGAGATGAAGGGCAGAAACAATGAAGCACAGGCAGAAAGGAAGAAGCTGGCCTTTCACCACCAGCATTTCCAGCCTGATAGAGTTGCTGTAGGACTGTTTGCTAAATGGTCACTCTGTCTCCTGGACCCTTGTTCAGCTCCAATGCTTTTGCACCAGCTCCAGAGATGGGAGTAGTAAGATGCACAGAGATGGGGAGAGTGTGATATGTGAGTTATTTTCACAAGTTAGAGATGACCCCATAACTCATAAGTGGTGGAGCAGAGCCTGCAGAAAAGAATTTCTGTCCACCACTGTCTCTGCTCCCTTAATTTATTGCTTAGCACGTACCTCTCATCATCAACAAGGAGAAATCTTGTTTTCTGTGTGAAGCTAATGCTTTTGCTTTCTTGGTCCTGGGGTAGAGGCTGTCTCCTTCCCCTCATCTCTGTGACTGCAAGGCCTTTCTTTGGATATCACATTTTCAGGTGGATTCTGAGTGTACCAGGCTGTCAGCTCCGTGCAACACAAGGGACAAATTTCTTAGTGGTGAAACAAATGGACAAGTATGTGTGTGACATGGCATCTGACTATCAGATGTTAGAGGAATGCAAAAGGCATACCATCACGAAGCATATAACTCAGTGTGTGTGTGTGACTGTAGATATAGAACAATTTATATTCTTATCACCACAAAGCAATCATACTGGGAGTGCATTTTTGTTATTAGTACTTACCCTTTGATGCATAAACAATCCCATTTGAAATTCCTGGTACCAACTATGCTAATCTTGCACTGGGAAAAAAAAAATTATTTGCAGAGGAGGAAGAGTGAAGGGTAGGTAAGCTAAATGGATTTCATCTGTTCAGAAAAAAAAAAAAAACTGCAAAACTATCAGCATTAACGGTAAAAAAATATTTAATGAGTGTTGCAGTAGCCAGCATCAAAAGTAGTGAGATACAGAATTGCATTTGTTCTGTCACAGGCATGACTGACATTTAATTATTGTCTATTTTTGCGCTGATAATCTCATTCTTATCATTCGTTGTTAAATCCTTTAGAACCCCAAGAAAAATGAGATCAAGTGACAAAAATAAGATAATGAAATCATATGAAATAGAATAAAATTAGATCTTGTAGGTAAGAGGTGGTTCAGGAGACCAGGTTATTTTTATAGGCTTGTATAAGCTCAATAAGTGAGCATGAATTAAATGTGTTGAGCTCACAGAAAAGCTTTGGGAAAGAATGGCTGGTTGCAAGCTAAGCTGACTCCTTGGTTGCTGTTGTGCAGTGCATGCCATATGCAATGATATAGGATCATTGTAAACCTCAAAAGATGGTGAATTTAAGTCATGTTAGGGAAAAATATATATCTTTCCAGCTCACTTCCCTTTGGCCAGTTTGTTCCCTCTGTGCTGTTGTGAAGCTTTTGGAAGCTGTTTTGTCACAGTGGCTGTAAAATCAGGATCTATTTTTATCATTCTTAGCTTTCAGCCAGAAAAAAAGCTCCTCAGTCTTTTGCCAAAAACTATATTGACTACACAGCCCTCTCCAAGCTTTTGAGTCACTGTATATGTCTGTTTGCAATATGTAACAGGGAAGCACTTCTAGCTGAAGTTTTAAATGAGGTAGGAAATCTGCTGCAAAAAATTAGATGAACAATGAGTTCTGCTAACAAAAAGTCAAAGGCACACTCACCATTTATTAGTCTTCTCCAAGATAACCTGTTAACTCCACTGAAAAATGACTTTGCAAGTTGTATGGTGGTGAAAACACAGTGGGTTTAATTTTATTTCCTGCTAACCTCTGAAAGATGTAGTGGAAATCTGGTCTATGAGAGCAAAGGAAAAACGCTGACAAACAAAAGTAGATAACTCATGAATGTGCTAATTTACTGAACAGGAATATTACTTATCTGAGCACATTAGGTAGTGACCGCTTCAGTGTTTGTATTTCTGCCAGCTTTTCTGTGAGTGGGCTTTGTAACTGTTTGATGACAAAAAGGGTAGCTGCTACAGAAGCACAGGGAAATCTTTTTTCTCCTTCCACAGGGTTATATGCAACCTTCTGAAACAACCCTAGGTCAGGAAATGTGGCTTATTCCCAGTTCTGTTATTGGCTGTCTGTACAACTATAGCCACAGGTCTTGGATAATCTGTCTTGATTTTGTCTTTTTTTTTTCATGTATGTCATGATGGTGAAGTGTTTTGGAGTCCCAGGATGAACAGAGTATGTGAATTTTAAAAGCTCTTGCCATCAAAGCCAAAGCCTAAGCTTTGATTTTGGGACAAAAGCAGTGAAGTGGACCTAGTGGCTGATTTCAGATGCTGAAGATGCAATATTTGAGGTGTTTTCCCTGTTTCATGCTCTAGCTCAGACAACCTTCTTTATAAGGGAGGTTTATAGGGAAATTCCTATTGCTAACAGTGGGGCTCCATACTGCTCCTTCACCATGGAAATTCTAAAGGGAAACCTGTCAGAGTGCTTCCTGCAGGTGATCAGTCACCAGGAAAAATGTGGTCATTCCTCCACAGGATCATGAAGAGCTCCTAAGTGAGATGCTTAAAGTAGCCATTATGAGTATCTCTGCCTCTAAACCCACACATCATTTTGCGGGTGGCTGACTGTCATATACCTGTACTGACACTCAGGCCAAACCCAAAATCATAATGTTTAGATTCTCATATTCTGGAAGCCTCAAAACAAAAGAGGGCTTTGGTTCATCCATTAGGAGAAGAGTTTTTGCAACCAATTTCTACCCAAGTAACTGATAGCTATTTCCTCCTTATGCTCACACTCTCCATTTCCATCTTACCAACCTGGCCTAAAATTCCCAGGTAGTGCCTGTAATGAGTAACTACAAATTACAAAGAAACTACAGAATTTATAGGAGTCTTTCTATAGTTTGAATCTCCCAAGAGAAAGCAAGAGTCAGAAGTAGCAGTGTGCTGAGGATAAAGCTTTTTTAGGCCCCAGTTCCATTCCTACTATTGACAAGAACAAGAAATTCCTTGGCTTCGTTTAGTGAGAGCAGAAATCTTCAGAAATCCACAAGTGAACTTAACTAATATTCCCAAATTTCTCTGCTTTACCAAGCAAACCTGTTAAATATTTACACGTATTAAGCTTGTTTGATAACAACAGACATTTTTATTTAATAGATTCTCTACTAATTTTTATTCTTATTTGTTCCTAAAACAAAAGTTTAGTCTTAGTGTAAGCCCAAGTTTAAACTTTTAGAATAGTTTAGCTTAGACATAGGCTAACAAAGCAGCAGAGCAGAGTACCAACCATCACTGGCTGCATAGACGTGCACATAATCCTTCCTTGAATCATTCAGAGAGCTAGCAAACTAGTTTTTCCCTTGAGTTTTTTGAGTCAGCTTTGCTCCACTGAGCTCCTTCACAGTGGCATTGAATGCCTGGAACAACCCAAGGAATGTGGTTTCATGGCCATGGTGGTGCTAGGCTGACCTAATCTTAGAGGTCTTTTCCAACTAAAACAATTCTATGAAATGTTCTTCTTTACCAGCTAATTGCTGGCTCCTCCTAATCTTGCCCAGTTGTCTCAGCCCAGCACTCAAGCTCTGGAGACCTCAGTGCAGCTGCATGTTCTGGGTTTGGATGAAGAAATTACACTCTTCCATGTGTCTCTGCTGTTCCTTGTACACACAACAGGGACAGCAGACATGCCATAACAACTTCAGTAAAGCACTTGTAAAGGTTTAGTGTCTTGAAGCAGCCAATGAGCTTTGCAGATCCCAAGCAAGGATAGCAATGTTTGAAGGGGTCTTTCATACTGAAGTTGGGTTTGTCCTACTCTGGACAAGTTCTGTTGGCAAAGTAGAACTGACTTGGTACAGAACTTATTGCAGAAAAGCATGAAAAGTGTCAGATAAATAGAAAGATAAATGGATGGATGGATAGATAGATGGATAAATAGATGGATGGATATATATATGGATAGATGGATGGATGGATGGATGGATAGATAGATAGATAGATAGATAGATAGATAGATAGATAGATAGATAGATGGATAGATAGATGGATAGATGGATAGATGGATAGATGGATGGATGGATGGATGGATGGATGGATAGATAGATAGTTGGATAGATAGATGGATGGATAGATAGATAGATAGATGGATGGATAGATAGATAGATAGGTAGATAGATAGATGGATGGATAGATAGATGGATGGATAGATAGATAGATGGATGGATAGATAGATGGATGGATAGATAGATGGATGGATAGATAGATGGATGGATAGATGGATGGATAGATAGATGGATGGATAGATAGATGGATGGATAGATAGATAGATGGATGGATGGATGGATGGATGGATAGATAGATAGATAGATGGATGGATAGATAGATAGATAGATGGATGGATAGATAGATAGATAGGTAGATAGATGGATGGATAGATAGATGGATGGATAGATAGATAGATAGGTAGATAGATGGATGGATAGATAGATAGATGGATGGATAGATAGATGGATGGATAGATAGATAGATGGATGGATAGATAGATGGATGGATAGATAGATGGATGGATAGATGGATGGATGGATAGATGGATGGATAGATAGATGGATGGATAGATAGATGGATGGATAGATGGATGGATGGATAGATAGATAGATGGATGGATAGATAGATGGATGGATAGATGGATGGATAGATAGATGGATGGATAGATAGATAGATGGATGGATAGATAGATGGATGGATAGATAGATAGATGGATGGATAGATAGATAGATGGGTAGATAGATAGATGGATGGATAGATGGATGGATAGATGGATGGATGGATAGATGGATGGATAGATAGATAGATAGATAGATAGATAGATAGATAGATAGATAGATAGATAGATAGATGGATGGATTGATTTACTGTGGCCTAGCATGGTTACTATGGTAGTATGCTACTAACATAATACCTTCAGGCAGAATTGAGAGATGTGATTTGGTAACCTCTTGACATTTTACATGCCTACAGGTGCTAAGAACCGACATCAGCAGTACTTTTTTTGACAGAGGCACCTTCTGCTCTCCCATTTTCATACATAAAGACCTAAATCTCATTAAAAGATTTCTAACTTTCTGCATTGGAAAATAACACAAAAATAGCATTCAAGCAGCAGCTTGGTTTTACATATCTTTGAGTTGAGTTTCTTTATAGTTGTTCCATAAGTCTCACTGTTGGTGATAGAATTATATCTCCTGCCTTGCTGCCTGGCAAATTTGAATAAATAGGAGTAGCTGGGCCTGTCTGAATCTTTTGCTACACTGGTATTTATGCATTATACCAGCATATTACTCATGGTAAGATAGAGAGGGAAAGCAAGCCTGTTAGCTTGTTTACACTCAGTAGCTAGAGATACTCCTGAATAATAGAGTTCATGAGGTTTAAAATAATTCATGTATTTCCAACTACAGTGTTTTTACTAACCTTAGTTGTCATCCTGGACTGAATTAAACATATCATTTTCAAAATGCAAAGCAAACAGAGGCTGCAAAACTTTCTTTCTAACTGTCTTGGGAAAATATGTCTGCAAACTCGCCAGTCACAGGCAGGATTTTGAAGGCACTGCTGGGTGAAAAAAAGATGTCCCTCTTTTACAAAGTGACAAAGGTGTAATGCACAAACTCTATCAACCCATACTCATCTGCATTAAAGTTTGTGCTAATTTAGATCACAAATCAGATTGAGAATCTGTTAACCTCCTGTGACACCCATGGGAATCTCACACAGAATCACAGAATGGTGTGAGCTGGAAGGGTCCTCTGCAGAGCTGTTAGCCCAATCTCCCTGCTAGAGCAGGGTCAACTAAAACATACCAAGCAGGGACAGGTGCAGGCAGATCTTCTCCAGAGATGAAGGCTCAACAACCTCTCTGGACAGCCTGTTCCAATGCTCTGCCACCCTAAAAGGGCCGGGGGAAAAATTCCTTCTGTTAATGTGGAGCCTCCTGTGTTCCAGTTCCTGTCCTTTGCTCCTTGTTGTGTCACTGGACACCACTGATGAGAGTCTAATTCTGTCTTCCTGACATTCATCCTTTAGATATTTAGAAGAACTCATGAGATCCTCCCAGTCTCCTCTTCTCCAGGCTAAACAGACCCAGGTCTCACAGACTTTCCTCTTAAGGTAGAGGTTCCACTCCCCTAATCATCTTAGTGGATCTCTGCTTTATTTTCCTTTGATACTTGTGCTCTTGGAAACAGTTATTTGACCAATGTCAAAGCAGGTATGTTATAATATTCACAGTTAATGGCCAGATGTGAATTTTAGTCCATAAAGTCAGGTAATATATAAACCTATACTCTATCCTTAGTTATAAGGTAATAGATCTACTGCACAGATGCAGTCAAAAGACTTTACCAAGGATGAAATGCTCATTTTGAAAACCAATCTATCACACACACATGAAGTGTCACAAAGACAGAATTAGTGGTTTGGTAGTTGCTCCTTCTGCACTGAAAAAGTAACATGAGAAAAAAATGCTGAGATAATTACTGAAAGACTGAAAAATTATCATTTGTAGCACTATCAGAGAGGTGGGAGAAGCAGATGTTTTGGAGTAGGTGAGGTGATGACTAAATTGTGAAAAACGTGGGCAGTGAAGAGGGCATTTTGCTGAGCAGTCATCAGAGCCCATGAGACTAGGTTTGCAAAAAAATGAGCCACAGCAATGGGTTACAGTTTTCTCTTGTGAGAACCCTTTTATACAAACCCTTCCCTACAACAAGCAGATTCTGTTTGCTGTGACACAGAAGGGGGGAAAGATTAATGTAAACGAGCAGTACAAATCGTTCCCAAAGCCTAGACAAAGGCTGCAAATACAAGTCTCTGCCATGCCTTTATGCATGTTCAGCCTCACGGGTGGTGAGGCAAGGGCTTGAGAGGTAATACTCAGGCTGCAGTTCACCTGCAGACATGCTGAAAAATGTTCATCACCTGGGCTTAAAGCTGGTCCTAAGGTCCAGTTACAGTGATGGGTAGCTAGCTACATATCCCACAAGCAACTCTTTTCAACTGATGGGTTTCTTCTCTTACTCCTTGCTGTCTGCAGCTGGTAACTCAGTGATGGTGCTTTTCTCAGCTTGCTGGAATATTCCTGAATTATTATTTTCAGGTGAGTATCACTGTCTGCTAAGCAATAACAGGCGGCCTGACCTGAAAGCAGGGTAAGTCATGACTCAGGGGAGAGACATGGCAAGGGGAAAATGAAAAGGAAAAAGGAATATCTTGCAAGATGTTATATGGCTGCCTTTTTAAAAACAGACTTTCCATGGTTTTATTTTTCCTATATTTTATTAACATACATTGGTTTTGAGGTTATTCTAAAGAAAGTGTCTCTGGAGTTTGGCTAGATTAGTAATTACACACACACACACAAATATTCAGTGCATACTACTTGCTGCTTGCTTTTACACTAGCTGTTACAAAAGCAGAGTCTATGCAACTTTGCACTGCCAGGCAGCTAAAGTCAGCCTCAGTGGGGGAGCAGCAAGAGCATTGGAATGCAGGTGGAAATCTGTTTGGTAGAACAGTTACTAGTTGGCAAGATGTTTCTTCTGAGGAATACAGTATTTCCACTTATGGTAGGTATTAAGGAAAAGGTTTTGAAGCTGGAGGATTTAAAGCATTAATGTCTTAGATTGTAGCCCTAAGAGCATTTAATTTGAACTAAGAAATGTTGAAGAGAGTCTTCTGGAGTAGGCATAGAATGACCCCCGAAGACAGGATGGTCAGATACAGGTACAGGGAGGTCAGCACTACCTTCACTGCAATGGTGACCTAAATTGAAATGAGACATTTTGGATCAGCCCAGGAAGGAACACCCATAACGATATTTCAGTGTGTGTTTGGGAAAGTAGGAAAGGGGAATAAATGCACAAGGAAGTCCAAAGATTGAATTACTTTCCTATCTATCCTTATAACTAAGGGGCAGGTTTTTCTCCTTCAGTCAGGGCTTATAAGAATATCACCCACACTAAAAGAGACAGGAGTATTATTTCACTCTTGATTGTTCCATATTCCACTGAATATGCAAAATGAAAAACAGGTGATTGCAGTGCATGTGTGTGTTTTTGGTTGTTTTTTTGTTTTTTTTTTTTCCTTTTGGGGGTGCAAAGAAACTTTTGATCTCTTCAGTCTGTACAGAAATATCCCAGCTTAAAAAAAAAAAAAAAAGGAAAACTGTCAGATTTATTATAGCACTGAAAAGTACAGATATTATGCTTACCATTACTCAGTGACCTCTTTAGTTTTGCCATCCTGGTACAAGATTTATTGCCTTCTGTGTTTAAAATGCAAAAGGATATGTCCTGTTAATATTTCTGGGTTTGCTGAGAAGCAATGACTTCCTGTTTGCTAGTACCACAGGTAAAGAAGACACAAACCACAAGTGCCAACACTATGTAATTTTTTTTTGGTCCTGAGTCCCTAATTTCTCAGTCATCCAATGTGTTCTGTCAAAATGCAGCCTGAAAGTCTAGACCAAGAGATATCTATGATAGAAAGTGTACATCAGTATTTCAAGTCCTCTAAATTTATTCTACCCATTTGACAGTTGCTTGGAGATACAATCTCAATTTTTTTGCAGTAGCCCCTTCAAGTGGATATTTATGGCAGATACAACTGTAATTATTTACCTGTAACAAAGTCCAGGTCTGCCTGCTCCAGGTGATACAGACAACAGAAGGACACAGAGAAAATATTAATCTTCTTTCTGTCTAGATTTTGACCTTTTGCACCCAGCTTCCTAGCTCATTATGGAAATGGAGCTCTGTTTATTTTTTTTTTTTTGTTTACATTTTTTCTTTCCTTATTCCATGATTCTTACCAGTTACCAGTATCAGTGCCTAAATGCCAGCTGAAGGTTCTGAGTGTGCTTCCCTGGCTTACATTTTCTGCTCCTACTTCCTTGCGTTTAAAATGCTAAACTACTAATGTATGTTAAGGTAACTCCTGAGTGAGAAACCTGTTTATTTTGGGACATGGAGTTTTTATTAACACAACTCCCATTTTTCACAGACATAGTTTGTTTGAATAAAAAGAAATGAAATCAAAGAATGACAGAGAAAATAAGTTACCCCCCAAAAAAATGGGAGTCAGTCTCTCACCCTGGTAAAGATACTAATCCTGTGCCTGCTTTCAAAAGAATAAATAGTCCTGTTGATTCAGTTGGGACTATTGATGCCATCAGCAATGTACTGAAGAAGCTAAGCAATTCAGAGCCACAGTGACTAACAGTATTGATTTATATTTGAAATGCAACAGCAACAAAAGACAATACTTTGTCCACTGCAATGTGGAGCAATGAAAGAGAATAATAGAAGCAACTCATTCTCGTTTGCTTTTATTCCTTCAGCAGACACACAGTGTGTTTGCATTGGCCATGTTCCCATCATGTTTGTTTTGCTTAGCTGGGCTTGGTGCCATTTGGAAGTGCCTCCATTTGGCTTGGTAGAGTCAATCTCTTAACACTGTTCTCAAAAATATACTTCCCATGGTTTCTAGGACTGCTTGTTGAAAGCACCATGCCAAATCGTTTGAATAAATATTTCAGAATATGAAAACTATAGAAAAGGTTTCTCTTACCTGCAAAAGCATCACTAAGAAGCTTTAATTAATAGACTCTTTTTATTTAATGTATGTCAGCTGATAATATATTTCTCTTTGCTAGCAGTTTGGTTTGGTTTGGTTTGGTTTAGTCTTTTGCATGAAACTATTTCATCTTTGGCTTGCATACCTATGGAAGGATCATTACTTTTTTTATAGGTTGGACTGGATGATCTTGGAGGTCTCTTCCAACCTGGTTGATTCTATGATACTGTTAATTTAAATTTTAATATACTTTTCCACATTATCTGTTATTTCATCAAACCCCTTTACATAACTTCTAGCAATTACATTCTCATATTTTTTGTATAAAAGCTCAGAGATATTCAGAATCAAAGCAAACAGTGTTAAGAGCAAATATCCCTGGAACAAGCACATTATCACTAGCAGCACTTAAGTCATTAATCCTAATACTGTTGAATGCTCAAGCCACATTTGAAATGTGAAAATATTGATGTAGTCAGTAAGTGATATTACTGCTCTAAATCACTGATCAGCCTCATCTTTGGTTTTCTCTCTGTGTAGCTACTACAGATCCACAGATTGGAAGGGACCTCAAAGGTCATCTTGTCCAACCCCCTTGCAGTGAGCAGGGACACCTCCAACTAGATCAAGCTTCCCAGGGCCATATCAAGTCTGATCTTGAGTGTCTCCAGGGATGGGGCCTCAACCACATCCCTGGGCAACCTGTTCCAGTATTTCACCACTCTCATTGTAAAGAACTCCCTCCTTATGCCTAGCTTATATCTACCCTGCTCTAGTTTAAAATCATTGGCCCTCATCCTATCACTACAAGCCTTTTTAAACAGCCCTTCCCAACCTTCCCCAGCCTTGCTTTGGTTGTGTTTTTCAGGTATATTCCACCTTTATGGACCTTCTTACATATAGCTGTTTTGTGAAGTAAGAAAGCAAACCAAATTCTGTGTTATTCCAACGAAGGCAACTTGGTTACACAATGGATGAATTGAGTCCATACACCACATCCATTCCAAGTAATCACCACTAATTTATTTATAGCAGATTTTTTCCAAAGTTGCTGAAAATCTATCCAATTTGTTAAACATTTGCTATCCAAGGTAGTGTTCAAGATTACCAATAGCTGATTCCTCTGTTTCTTGGTTCACTGAAGCTGTCATTTAAACCAAAACGCAGTTGTTTTAAAGACCTATTCAACACACAATAATCCCAATGATAAGGAAGAGTTCCCAGAAAGCATACAGGCATTTTTATTTTCCAATGAAAGGTCCTACTCCCTAAAGCTCCAATAACCTGTTCCTGACTGTAGAGGAGCAAGATTTTTGCAGCAGACGGGATGTGGAATTTACAGGAATTAATGACACTGTCTTGCAATCATGTCACCAAATGGGGCAGGTTTGCAAAAGTCATCTTAGTCTGCACAGAGAGCTTTGGGAACTTCTTTCCCACCATTCTCAGAGGCAACTAGTCTGCATCCTTCTCAGTCTACATCCTTCCCACATCCCTGGGCATGATCTAGACTCTTTAGTGCACTTCTAAGAATAAATATATTCCTATTTATTTATTTTGAGTGTCTTGGATATCAAACACAATCCCTTCCCCAAGCATGGAGGATCTCAATGCAGTGCAGGCAGAGTTTCCACACTCTTATCACCCCTGCATTATCAGCTGCAAAGTGATATGGAATTTTGTTCCATTTCCTGTATGGAGCTTCAATACCTGAAAGCTCTGATGAGATGTTGATCTTTACTGGGCTCGTTTCACCAATGTGTCCACTGCTTTGAACAATTTGACTCAGAGAGGTGCCTTTTACATGTCGATTTCCGTGCTTTCTTTTTGTTGACATGATTCACTTGTCAGGCTATGTACTTAGGCTTTCATCACCTCATCCCAAGTGGAGATTGCATATCTTCATTTTGGCAGCTTCTGGATTCCATCTCAAATTGTAACTACTGTACTGTGTTGCCTTCAGTGGAGGAATCTCTAGAGATAATTTTTTATTGCTTCTTTGGAGAGGGAGGAGGTTAATGATTTGGCAACAGACTTCCAGCTGTGACCCAAAACTTCCTATGTGGCTCTTTATTTTCACAATAGTATGTGTTATAGTATCCAGAAGCCCAGTTTTCAGCCCTAGGTCATGATGACAGCAGATACAATTAAAAGCAGCACTTTGAAAATTACACAAACTGAAATTTGACAGGATCAAGTTTGTTTGCAAGCTTACATAAAGCTTGTTGAGATTGCCTGAAATAAAAATTTAGGAAGAAAAAAATTAAACCATTTTAAACAAAAAATTGGAAAAAAAAATGAGCTTGTTCAGATCTAAGTCTACAGGTTTTGGAGGTCGTTGGGACATCAGAAAAACTTAATGACTCCTTTGAGCTGACTTTTGCTGCTCCAGCACAGGCACCAGCTCACAAACTGGTACACCAGAAATGTGTGAACATAGCTCAAAGGCAAAGCAACAACAGAGTTTGACTGTATTTCTATGATCCTGATTTATATGAATATTCATGGAGTTCTGGGCAGAAGTGCCATCAGAAGTGCCATTAAATGATCTGGTTTATTCTCCTGAGTATCACATTCAACTGAATTCCATCCAGTTACTCTTCCACTGAGACGAATCACTTGAGCCTGATGAAAGCTTTCAATTTTTTTTTTTTTTGGGGGGGGGGGAAATGTCATTTTTATAATGGAATGTAGTTTTACTTTGTAGACATGAAGAAATGAAGAATCCCTCAGTTCTCATGGCTTTCACTGCCAAGAATTTTTTTTCTAAGGGGTTTTATTAATCATTGTTGGGTTTGTCTGATGTCATTTTAAAATCAATAGCGTTTCATTTTCTTTTCCATTGTAAATTAAAAATTCTGAGTTTCCCAACTAGATATTTTAGAAGTTATGCCCAAATGATAATTTAACCAATCTATACATCAGGTCTCTTATTCTCAGCAATTTCTCTAGACTATGACTGGATTTTTAGACTCTTCCTTCTATTATCAGTGTATTATTTTAATATCTTTGGAAAAATACGGACACCAGACCTAAAGGCTCTAATGATATGAGGCATGTAGGTGATATAGGAATATCTTTCTAATAAAAGGATTTCACAGCTGGATTTAAGAAGCCTGATCACTGTAAAGAAGCACACCCTTCTCCTCACTGTATTTATCCTGAGCTGGGAGCTCAGGCTCTTTTGCTGCTGTTTTGTTACCCAAGAGACTTCTTGGAATCATCACCTTCCATGACTGTGGTCCTTATTTCTAAAACCCTGGCTTCCATTTCTGCTCTCTAAGTGTCTGTTTTGCATTTGGATCTTTTGATGTGTGCTTTGTTTGGATTTGCCTAATTTACCTGATTCTTCTCAGTGACTACTCTCTCCTTATTAGTATTTATTATTCCACCAACCTTTGCCTAATCTATGCACTTTATCAGAAAATATTTTTTTTTATCTTCACAACCTCGATGAAAAGGGAATATAATTCTTAGTAGAACTGGTTCCTGAGAAACCCCTATAAAATACTCTGAGTTGATGGTGGCTATTATTTTTTTTTATTTAGCTTTGAATCATAGAATCATAGAATGTTAGAAGTTGGAAGGGACCTCAAGAGATCATCAGGTCCAACCCCCCTGCTGAAGCAGAATCACTTAGGGTAGTCCACACAGGAATGCATCCAGGTGGGTTTTGAAAGTCTCCAGAGATGAAGACTCCACAACCCCCCTGGGCAGCCTGCTCCAGCACTCTGTCACCCTCACTGTAAAGAAGTTGCTCCTCATGTTGAGCTGAAACTTTCTATGTTCCAGTTTGCATCCATTGTTCCTTGTCTTATTACTGTGCACCACCAAAAAGAGCTTGGCCTCCTCCACTTGACACCCACTCTTGATATATTGCTAGACATTGATCTGATGTCCTGTGGTATGGCAATCTCTGATTCATGTGGAGGATCATTTCCTTCAACTCTTTAGTGGGCAGTGAGGCAGAGGAAGAAATGGAGATCTTGAAATGTGGACTACAGAAGCCCAGCCTGCTGAAATTGTGACAGTGTCTTCAAACAGAAGATCACATTGATGAAACCAGGGAAAGAATCCAAATGAAAAAGTTTTATCTTGATGAAAAAGTTCTATCACAAGTCCTGGAACTATGATGAGACAGGCTTGCTACAGCTTGGGTTAGCATTCCTGGCTTGCTGGATTTTTTTTTTTTCTCTAAAACATTCCTAAGTATTTTATCCAAACAGCTGATTTTTAGCTGGCTGTAAAACAGTGTCACATGAAGCACTTATGCCAGATAGTTATGTAAAGTGGTGAGTCACAGGCATAAAATATAAGTGGGTAGCAACAAGTAATATTTACATGGAGACTTGTCTTCTGGAAAGGGATACAGCTCATCCTGAAATAAAACAGCCCTGTTTGGGCTCTGTTTCAGTAGCTGCAGATTCTTAATAACAAGCAAAGTGAGGCAAATGGGTGCCTTAGGCAAATGAGCTGAAAATGAGGAGACAGTTCATTATCATAAGAGAAGCCCTGTCTTCTCCATGTGATGTTTAACCACATAAAATGCTGCAGAGAGGGCTTGCAGTATTTTTCACATCTGAACTGTAAGATAACAAAGTAGTTGAGCCTAGTTTGCTTATATATTGACACTTTATTAATACTCATGGTGTACAGATTTTCAGAGGCAGCACATGACATTTCTTTGGTAAAAATTAGCTGCTCTCTGCAGCTATACTGTGAAGTGCAGCTTTGCATGCAAAATCAGCATTAGGCCTGGAATTACTCTTAGAAAATACTAAAATAGCTGAGTCAGACTTCAGATGGTTTAGTTGGGTTTTGTTCCCATGAATATCTTTTTTTCTTTGTTACGTGAATAATCCAAAGGAGTCTGAGGTTGGTCTTTTATATGTTTAATTACTTAGTCTAGTGAAAAAGGCAAAATCATCTCAAGGCCCATGCTTCAGCCTAAATTTCAAGGTTTAAATCTGGTTCTAAAGAATGTTTAAAACCCTTGGCTAAAAGCCCCTGGCTAAAAAACACTGGAATCAAGCATCTTTCTTTCAGGAAGACCTAGGGGCTCAACATCTTTTCTTCATTTTAGCCTTTCAAGAGCTGAGTACTTTCCAACAAGACACATAGGTATGCAGTTAAATTGGAATTTAGAAATAGTGGTGATACCACAAGCATTTTTTATATTATATAGCCCTTCAAAGAAGCAGAAAAACAATCTTCAAAGAAAAGGAAATAAAATTGTTCACATGCTGATAATTAAATATGCTCTTGATGGTTTTTGCTAGACCCAGATCCAATGCCACCCTTTTGCAGAACTGACAGCAGAATTTGGCCCACTATATTCAGATTTTTTTTGCAAGCACCTTCATTTTATTTTTCTCTTCTTTTTTTCCAACTCAGTGAGGAACCATTCTTGAAGTTAAATAAGGTCTTACTTTTATAGTTTAGATCTGCATTGAATTTTTATTACTTGTAAACCTACAGGCAGTGGTTTCTGCTGAGAAAACTGTTGGGTTGTTTTGGGTTATTTTTGTTTTTGTTTTTGTTTTGGTTTGGGTTTTTTGTTTGGTTTGGTTTGGGTTTTGTTTTGTTTTGTTTTGTTTTGTTTTGTTTTGTTTGACAAAAAATAACTAAACGGGAAAACAGAAAAAAAAGTTGACATAATTAGAATCATAGAACCAGTCAGGGCTGGAAGGGACCACAAGTATCATCTAGTTCCAATCCCCCTGCCATGGGCAGGGACACCTCACACTAGATCAGACTGGCCAGAGCCTCATCCAGCCTGGCCTTAAACACCTCCAGGGATGGGGCCTCAACCACCTCCCTGGACAACCCATTCCAGGCTCTCACCACTATCATGGGGAAGAACTTCTTCCTCATGCCCAGCCTGAATCTCCACACTTCCAGCTTTATTCCAGTTCCCTAGTCCTATCACTACCTGATAGCCTAAAAAGTCCCTCCCCAGCTTTCTTGTAGGCCCCCTTCAGATATTGAAAGGCCACAACAAGGTCACCTCAGAGCCTTCTCTTCTCCAGACTGAACAGCCCCAACTCTCTCAGTCTGTCCTCATAGGAGAGGTGCTCCAGCCCTCTGCTCATCCTGGTGGCCCTAATCTGGACATGTTCCAGCATGTCCATATCCCTCTTGTAATAGGGGCTCCAGAACTGGATGCAGTACTCCAGGTGGGGTCTCACCAGAGCTGAGTAGAGGGGGAGAATCACCTCCCTTGACCTGCTGGCCACACTTCTCTTGATGCAGCCCAGGCTCTGCTTGGCTTTCTGGGCTGCAAGTGCACATTGACAGCTCATGTTGAGCTTCTCATCCACCAGCACCCCCAAGTCCCTCTCTCAGGGCTGCTTTCCAGCCAGTCCCTGCCCAGCCTGGATTTGTGCTTGGGATTGCCTCAACCCACATGCAGGACCCTGCACTTGGTCTTGTTGAACCTCATGAGGCTGGCTTGTGCCCACCTCTCCAGCCTGTCTAGGTCCCTCTGGATGGCATCCCTTCCCTCCAGTGTGTCTGCAGCACCACACAGCTTGGTGTTCTAGAATTGTCAACAAATTAGGCAAAAATAATATATCAACAGACTAATCTCTATCATTAGATATCAAAGGGAGCAATGGAATTGTTTTTCCTTTCACAGCTAGGAAATGGGTTTGAGTGCACTTGTGTGCTCAAAAGTCACTCCATGAAGAATGGCATTCTAGGATGGCCCTTTGACTCCAGATCAACTTTGCTCCTTTTAATGGTGAATAGATTATTTCCCTGTTTAGCAACACTGCCAACTAATACTGCGCTCTGCCTGACTCACACTTCATCACCTGTAGGAAGGACTGGGCAACTGGAGCAGGCTTTTCTTGGGGATGGAAGAGAGTTTCATTCCCTTTCCATCAGCTGTGTTATGCAAAGGACAGTACTAAAATGTATTTTTATCAGGAAATTTGGTAGAAACAGCAAAATTTAAATGAGCCTCCTCATCGAATGGATCTGAGCTCACTCATCCTGGATCACATCCAATGTGGAAGCAACACTTGTTCTGACTGCAGGTCAGCTTTACAACTATGCCACACTTCACTTGTGCACTACATTTCAGGTTCTCCAGTGTGAATGATCCCAGGACTGCATTTCATTCAGGCTCAAGCACATTTCTTTCATCACTTAGGTACAAGTCCCCTTTCAGCAGCACTTGGGCACAAATCATAGTGACAGAATCCTGTTCATCAGGAGACAGAATGAGTTACCCAGTGCCTGGAATGATGATCCCAAACCTCAGGTACACAACTGATGCATGTTTAGGTTAAAGAAAATGAAGTTGAAAGTGATGAAAAAAGCTCTGAAACAGGTTTCAGGTTGCAGCTGGTTAGCAGAGGAAGTGAATGTGTCCAAGGACTTCACATGTAGGCATGGATAAGGATCACAAAAGAGATGACAGATGGATAATTATTCTTTAATATAAACCTCTAATGGTTAGACTGACTTCAGTTTAGAATGTTTTGTAGTTTAAAAAAGACCCTGTGGAGTAATTATGGGCTCCATCTTTGTTTTGATTTGTTCTTGAATACATATTTTGTGTGGCTTTTTTCTAAATATTCCCAAGCATCATATCAAAAAACAAGCAAACAAAAAAAAAAAAGCCCAAAACAAACATACAAACAAACAAACACTACTAGAAATGGGTGCTTTATATTTTTATTGAAAGACCACTCCATTTTGTACCATTTTACAATAACACATATGGACACTAGCCACAGGAGGACATCTCTTGTGCTAGAAGCTGTACAAGTTTCCTATAGGCTCTAGGTCTTAAAGGACTTCCTAAATTTCATAGAATCATAGAATCAGTCAGGGTTGGAAGGGACCACAAGGACCATCTAGTTCCAACCCCCCTGTGAGAATTCTGTGAGAATCCCGTTGACTTTTATCAAATTCCACAACTGTGTTCACCTGAGTAGGTCCTTACAATGCAAGAGTGACATCATTTATGTGTGGGCAGTTACAGAGGATTTAAGAGTTTGCAGGATGAGATCTTCAGTTTTAAAAGGTAAAACAAAGTGAGGTGGAAGAA